>NC_066362.1:89225128-91625128 GCF_013377495.2 Cygnus atratus
CAGTAGTTCCTTTCTGGCTGTATATTCAGAGGCACAAAACTGGTATTGGGACAGCAACCAGCAGCTTTATTTAACAGACTTAAGATTCATACATCATATCTAGACCAAAAATAGGGGTTATATTCAAAATAGATGAGCGGATCCATTAAACCAGAATAGCATAAGACTGCTGGGTGCTGTCCCCAACAACTGGCATGCTCTAACAGCAATAAATGCATTCTGTTTTCAGGTTAGCTTTTAAGCACAGCAGTCAGTATGGTATGTGTGACATGTATGGAGGAAAGATTGGAACGCACTGATGTATTTTCCACCTTACAGATTTTAAACCCTAAATCCAAGTCAAGCCAATAGAAAACTTTGTCATCATTATTGTTTCCTACTAGGATCATGTTTCTGGTTAGATGTGTATAAGGCATTTTGACCTGTGTATGGCAACATCCAAATGAAAGATTTGACCCTCCTCAACAGAAATGCAGCCATCTTGCATCGTCCCCCTGAAAATACACGGGAAAGTCACCATGCATAAGCAACAGAAAAACAGTCACTTTTTGGTTATAAATCTATTACTACTGACACATGACCTTAGTGCAAGTGTTTTTCTAAAATTCACAGCTCTTGGGAACATAAAATCAGGTGATGGTTATATTTATTATATTTCTAGCTACCTGTGTTTAAAAGAAGAGCTTTAAAGTGTAATTCAGGTACACTCTCAATATTAAGATACTAAAGGTAAATAAAAAGAGATCACCAATTCTATCTGGTTTATATCACCAATTATCAATGGTCATTATTTTAATGAAGACATAGGGCTGGATCATGGGTGAAAGCCTGGGATTGGTAAGCTTTCACAAATGTTTAGTATAAGATGTTTATTAACTTAATTTCATGAAACTTTTTTAATGCCTTCTTTGTCTTGAAAAACATATAAGCAGAAAATTGTTTTGATATTGTGAGATGTATTAAACAACTGTAGAATTTTTTGTTTAAACATAGATGTATAAAATGTATCTACGGAGCCCATTTGTCCATATGGATGTGAGGTGGCAGCTACAATAATTTAGAATCACCATAGCAATAGAATTCAGAAATAAACTGCATTGTTTGTGAGGAACTAATGAAAAATTTCCCTCGCCACAATGTGACCCGAGATGGGAACTATCATGTTTCCTCCATTTCCTCACCATGAGGCTGAGTGCCTCCTGGCAGGGGAGTGGGTTATTTCCCTCAGCCATAGCCATTTGCATGCCCTGGCACAGCTTACAGCATTGTCTGGCATAACTTCACATTAGTACATTCATGCAGGATTTGCTCACTGCAAGTCTATTTTCATTAGACACCCTTGTAACAACAGTCAAGGCAATGGTGTACTAGCGGCTGTGTCATCCACTATCTTGCCATGACCTGCGACAGAAGTTGTAACAGTCCAGTACTCTTTCTATATTAGCAGTTCTGCTGCTACCAGTGAAACAGGATCACTAGGAAACTTCACAAAGTAATTAGAGGCTATACCCAGTGTGGAAAAATGCATTCCTCACATAAATAATGCCTATGAGTCCACTGAGGTTTGTAAAAATCAGGACATAACATGCCTGAAGAATGTAGGTTGTTTACAAAACAGAGCAGTGTGTTGCCAGAGCATAAAAAGATTTTTGAGGGTCTAGTTACTGCCACAGTTTATGTTTGTCTGCTTACAGGTCACCTGAAGGGGAGTCCTTCACCACAAACACAAGTATAGAGATTAAGCACTGAAAAGAATTCAAGTACGTGACCTGTGTGATAGTCCCCTGTCTGTAAGAGACAAACAATTCTTTTCTAATTTATCCAGGTGATACAAAAAATCTGTTTTGAAAGTTCATCCCTCTTCACAGCACATGAAGCTGGCTATAATACATTCAAAATAGCATGAAGGACCTCAGTGTGCAAAAAAAAAAAAAAAAAAAAAGTAAATAGTTTTATATCACTACTTTCTGTTCCCAATATTAGATGCCCCCATGATAGCCATGGTGCTACCTTCCTAGATGTGGCATTTGAAAGAAACAAAGAGCTCAAGAAAAAGTAAGATAAAGTCCCTTTTTGAAGTGTTTGATGCATCCAAATCTCTGGATGGCAGCTAGCATCCTGTAAAGAATGATTTCTGGGATTCTCACACACATATCATGATGCTATTGTTTGGAAATCTCCCGCTTGCTGAAAGACTGAGACATCGAACAAGTTTCACCGCCACACCAGACATTAATTTCCAGCTCCAGCTGGTTGGACTTAACAAAAACCTAAAAACACTTCAGCATAGCATCAACACTGGCACCTGAGAAAATTCTTTGTATAGTTGAAAGTCAAGCTGTTACAAAGCTAAATAACATCTCCTTTCTGCCATGCCTTCACCTTATTGATCAGCATTCTCCCACACATCATTCACTTAACTTCAGATCTCATCCTGCAAAAACAGACAACAATAACTGTACTGCCTCAAGCAGCATCACTGAAAGCAATGAGACAACTGATAGACACAGCAGTTACTTTACATCCAACTGCTCTGTGAGCTGAAGCCACATGGGATAAACTTCAGGACAGACTTCTCCCACTTCAAGTCCCTGGGTAGGTTCTTCCGCAGTTGGAACAACATTCAGGAAAACAACCAATATCAGGCAGACCAGGAAATTGATCATAAAAACACCTGCAGTCGTACAGACTAATACAGAAGTCCTTATCTGGATTAATTCCCCATTAACCAGCAGGTCCAAGCCAGCCAACCACAAAACAAGAGTGCATCTTGAAACAGAGCTCCCTTCTCATTAGCTCTTAATCAATCATTGCAGACACAGATCTGCAGTACATGACAGGAAACAGAGGCATTCCTTTCAGTGCACATTTACACCAAGAAATTAAGAAAATATCAAACTATATTTGGGGAAAATAAGGTTTTCAAAGCTGCATCCTTACAAAAATTCATCTTTCATAAACTTCATAGCACATTGTCTCCATATGTCAAGCTATTTCTGAGGTAAACATGACAGATCATGGGAATGATGACAATTGAAGGGGAAAAAAAAGTATGAAAGGAATGGCCTGGTCAAATATAGGGAACACAAAAGGGCGTTGGGGGGTTGATGAAGTTGGTTATCTATTTTTAATGTAAGAAGGATGGTAAAAGATCTATCTTACTGCATTTTCTTGTGTTTAGTTTGGGTACCAAGGCAGTGCTTTAAGTAGCTCATAGAAAATAGTTGGTGTTTGTTCATTAGTATGGAAGCATGAGGTTTAATTTGCAATTCTATCACCGACACACTACATGAACTTCAGAAAGAGATCACACTTCACCATGGCCAAGTGCTCTGTATGTAGAGACTTGTTCAAATTCCACACATATTCTCCTCTATTATTTTAAGAACCTTATGAATGCTTCTGAAAGCAGCTTGCTCTCTAGAAAAATAATTAATGGAAATCCAAGTCTCAAGCAAGTGTGGAAAGATGTTCACAGAGTTCAGCACTTGGAAATCTTTGCAATGCTGCTCCACATTTTCACCCTTCTAATAACTGCAAACAAAAAAATGCTTGACTGGTCAGAAGAAAATCATTAGCACTAGACAATCAGCTACCTGCACGCAACATTTCATTTGGTATAGTAATGAAATTTAATTCTGGCTTGTAAACCTGTGAGGCTCCTGTGAGTAGAACCACCAACTCAAAAACTTACTTCATCGAGTGTTAATTGGGATTCAATCATGCCACCAATGGTTGCAGTGGTTTTATTCAGAAAATACACAGATACTTTAAAAATATCTTATTTCAGTTTCCTAAGAACCCTTCATGCCAAGGTATAGAGAATTGGCTAAAAAGGCTGCATCTGTCTTTACTGTGAAATACATAGGGAAATTATTTTAGTGCTTTAACTCATCTTAAAATACAGCAAAAAAAGGGGGAGGAGGGAGTAAAAATAATAGGCATGCCATGTAGCAGATTAACTTGAACACTAACTGCAGAGCATTGAGAAGAGAATGACTAATTATACTCACTGGTGATGGCTTTGGTCTCTAGTTCCCCATTGCTCTCAATCAGGAGCAATTCTGTTCAACTTAGTCAAATTGACTGAGGTGAAATTGGTGTGAGATCAATATCCAACTCAAGAACTAATGAAACATAGTATAGAGTTTTTGTAGGGTCTTTTGTTTTTAGGAAAGAAGGTCAGGAGGGGAAAAGGTAGTGGTTTATTGCAGAAATTTAAAACTTGGCTCAAGTTCAGTCCCTCTTTTCCCATAAAATATCAATAGAAAAATAGATGTCTCTTAAAGAGTACCATTTTTCAACGTTGCTTTCAGGGCTTCTTGCTGAAAGTTTTGGTAATTGTTTGTGGAGGTCAAGAGGAGGGAAGAAGAAATGGTCGTGCTGTTATTTGGTATAGAAACTCCATCATTTCGTGACGTTTTAGAATGGAAAAGAAATTTGAAGAGAACATAGTCTAATCTGAGGAGTTAAGTACAGTTATTGAAAAAGCTTCTGTGCCTTAACATAGGAAAAATATGGTATGTTACACTCTAAGCATGTCATCTACTCTTTGTAATGTTATGTATTTATCTACTGGAACCATTTAATGAATGTCTCCGGCTGAAAACAGCAAATGGGGTCACTAAACAAGTTTAGTGCCTTCCCCGTGCTGCAGTACCGGAGCACTCCTGCCCACCCACCACCGCTGCAGACAAACCCCCTGGCTGGAAGCCCACCTGCCCTCCTGAAAGCATGGCTTCAACAGCACCATGGTTTGCCTACAGACAGACACAATCTGTCCCTTGCCAAGGGCAACCTGGCACAGGCCAGACCCTCTCTGCAGCTCAACTTCCAAGAAGTACTTAGGTAAGTCAGGAAGGCCCGTAAGTTTTAAGCGTGAAAATCTGGACTGCAACACTTAAAGCCTTTAACTCGCCCAACACCAGCTCTCACTACTTCCCAGGACACTTACAAAATGCTTGTAAAGGGTGAACCGTGAGCAAGATCACACATCCGACCCAGCTTTAATACCGAGGTGAGAGTGGCTGCTGAGCGCATGGAGCCCACAAGAGCTATTCAGCCAGAAACAGCCACTTTCCACTCAACGCAGGACTGCGAAAAACCATTCCTCCTTGCCTCCCCACAGCTTCCCCAACTGTCCCTTTTACTGGCATGCTCTCAGGGAACAGTGTTTAGAAGCATTCTGAATAAAGCCTTGGTTCAGCATGTACACCTATAGTTGTATACACAGGAGGACTCCCCCTGACCTTTCCAGGGCTACTCGGCAGCTTACAGCTGTGAAGCTTCAGAGGTAACTCACAACCAGGCTTAGAAGGCTTTGATAAGAAGTCAGTCAGCATACCCTTCATCCATAGTAGAGTTAAAATCATATTCTGTAATTTTCCCAGTATGCTGAAGTAGACACAGAGAATGATTATACCTTCTTTCACCAGTCTTACGTTTATAGACACTTCATATTTATATTGATGTAACCAAAAGCAGATTTAAAAATGGATATATTTGAGGGATTTATTTTTTTTTTTGGTTGGTTGGTAATCATGCAGAAAGCAAAACCCATCCAAAACCTAAGAGGTGACATAAGAGGCTTACCACTAGCATTGAACATGTGTTTACTTAGTGTCATCTAATCAAATACTCATTTACTGTATTCAAGCCTAACAAAAACAAAAGGAAAAAAAGAGTGCTCACGTTGGAACTTGGACCTTTCCCTTCAGTTTACTTCAGTGCTCAGAGATTCAGGCACCTCCAAGAGGGCACCTTGCCTACTGCCTATCCTGGCTCCCTGCTGCCCACTGAGGCTGTACCCAAGCCCTGCATGCCTGGAGAGTGCTAGCACCACTCTGAGAGCAGCCGCACAGGCAACATCCGAGCAAACAGACCTGGAAAAAGCACCTGGAGCTAACCATCATCAAACTCTGAATACATTTCCAGACAATACAATTACAGGAGTTAAGTCAGCTCAGTGCGAAAAGGTGTCTAACAGCCCAGCTGTCTAGAGGCCATTCCACATTTACAAGCACATTAACGTTTGCCAGTATGTCCATCCATTCACACTAGAACACTTCATGACCACTACCCACCTCACTGAAGAAATTCAGTTCTTTCTCATGTCTGCAGTTTCATTTTCCAATTGTTTTCACAACACAACATCTGAAAAGTTGAATTTGCTTTCCCCCCAAAATAAAAAATAAATCACACACAAGGCATGCTAAAGCTTAACGTGCAGAAGATGACTGAAGATAGATAAATAATACTTCCATACTGACTTGCATAAGTGGTCCTGGGGATACTCAAATGTTTACAGTCATATTTCCAGTGAGGTGGCTTGACAAGGCAGGCAGTGCTTTCAGCATAGGAAGCCTGATGTAATACAAGTTTATTCATACAGACAATTGTCAGTATATGCAGACATTCCTAATGCTTGCCAGACAGAGCCATGTTTCACTTGCGCTGGGGTCTCTAGAATATCCAGAAATTAACCAGAATAAGCTGGCACGTCTTATTCTAAGTATCACTTAGAATAAGTGACGAATAAATCTAATGATATAACAAGTCTATCATTAAAAGGCATGAGATGGACAGTCAAGTGGGGTGGGAAAGCAATTCACTGAGCCAAACCCAGAACTGATAACCTGAAAACATGAGTTGTGATGCTGAGGTGGAGACAGACTGCCTTGTTGACCTTGGACAGGTTAATTCACTTCCCTACCACTTTCCTTCTTAATAAAAACTACAGGGTCAGCAGCCTGAACTATAGGTTTCTGGAAATTACAGAATCATAGAATGGTTTGCGTTGGAAGGGACCTTAAAGATCATCTAATTCCACACCCCCATGCCATGAACAGAGACACCTCCCACTAGACCAAGTTGCTCAAAGCCCCATCCAACCTGGCCTTCTCTCAAAAATAAAAAATAAATTTAAAAAAAAAAGGTAGATATAATTATTTTCCCCATGTATATGCACATTGTCTGAAAAGCCACTAAAGTGTTAGTTCCTTGCTTCTCCACAGGAAAAAAAAAAAAAAAAAGAAAAGAAAAGAAAAAAAGAAAAAAAAATTGTATCCACCACAGTCCCTCATAAGGATTCATGCTTACTAGACTCATACTTCCCATGCAATGGTCTCTGTACAAACATATACAATTCAAAACTATACAAAAGCACTGGGGAAAGAAGGTGGAGAACATCAGTATGCTTAATTGAACTATTACTGTACTCATTTGGATTATTCACAAGCTATCAATATTATGACCCAAAATATTTCAAGATCCAAGCGTGCAAAATTTGGTTTTGGAAAATACAATTTAAGTTACAAATTACTGCTATAACAACAACAACAACAAAAAGCCACTTGAGTTGCTCAATTATTCTGCTATGTATGCCCCCATAATTTACAACAGTCCTATGCTTTGCTATGTTGGGATCCAGTATGCTTTTTAAGCTTGCCTCATTGTTCTACATTGTATGCCTCGCACTAAAAATGTCACTTTAAAGACAAGTGAGGATTTTTAGGAGAACTTCTGACAGATTCTGACTACATTAAGTCCTCAGAGGACACAGGTTTCATAAATGACTTCATAGCTGTGTTTTATTTGTTTTCTGAATAAGAATGAGAATCATAAATCTTTTCTCCTACAATAGCACTAGGAGGTTATACTTATTGTTAATGAGAAATATTATCTTACCAGAGAGCTGAGTCTTCTCATTTTCATTTATATAGGAGATTGATTAACACTTAGCTAATTGGCACATGCAAATAGGGATTAGCTGAATTTGTTTTTCTCTACAACTCAACAACTATAATTTAGATACTTATTTAGATTAAAATTTGTTATTATTTTTGAAGGTAATCATCTGCCTGTTGTCAAAAATAAAACAGCTAAATATATTACTAATTGTATCTTATTTATGTTTCAGAAAATAGTTAATTAACATTAATAAAAAAGTAAGCATAAAATAAACAAGGCTTATCTTCAAAATATTGGAGTCAGGTCGCAAATAAGAAAATAGAGAAGATGAATTTTATCTACTGAAGCAAGGTCAAATAATTAGAGCCTAACTAAAGATGCAATCAAATCTGAAGTTATGAAGATCTCCAGCAGAACACATCTGCACTATAACTAGAAGTAGGTAAAATGTTAGCCTGTCTTTTGATATTCCCACAATAGATGAAAGATGGGCAGCATAATTTTTCCAGTGGCAATTTACAGTAAGTAACATCTTGCAATTGTTTTTCCCCCCCTCCTCCTTTTTTTCCTGGTAGGAGTATTCCAGAGAGCAGATGAAGAATAACTGAGGTGGAAGAGGAGGGTGTTTAAGTCATTTTGGGGTTCTGATTTTTTTTTTTTTGGCTGGTTTGAATGAAAACAGGTGGTAAGATGTGGGTGTTCAGAAAGCCAGTATTACAAGTGTACAGAGACCTCACAGCAGCAACTGCGTGTGGCTCAGCTCATTTTATGACTTACTGAACAATGCAGCCTGACACAGGAATTGTTCTCAAAAACTTTCTCTTTGCTCTTTTCCTGCACTGTTAGTGGAGCAGGGGGGAATGGAGGGTTTACATGGATGTAAATCATTTGCTTTAATATTTACAATCGGACATAGACAAGGTAGCTCAAGTATATATATTCTACTGAAAAAGATTTACAATTTATTAGCAGCTTCCAAGGTCTATCTTAAATTTATCATATGTATTTAGCTATTGTAGTAGGGTTTTTCATTAGGTGTCATGAAGCACCAAGCACAGACCAAAGCCAACTCCATCCGCAAGATTACAAGATAGTATTTAAAATCCAAAGTAAGCACTGGAAACCTATAATGATCAGTAGGGCAGCAGGAGACAATGTAAAATACGGGCTAATTTTCATTATTTGAATGTGTCTGTGGAATGCAGTTACTCTCATCTCACTTTCTCACAGGACACTTCCTACAGCAAGCTCAGCACACTACCTCCCAGGCAGCAATTAAGTTGGTTGAGTCAGTTGAGTTTATCCACCAGACAGCAAGTGGTGACCATAATGAAACAACTGGGGGGCTTGACACAGTTTATTTACTCCACACTTTACTGAACCCTCAATTCCCTCCTCTAATCCTAGCAAGCAGCAGAATAACCTCTAAAACTAATCTCCCCGGATTATCTTTTTGTCTAACAGGATTTGAGCTGCAGAACCCTACCACAGGAACATTGGCCATTACAAGCAGATTTGCACACAAAAATTGCCTTCTGCACTTATCAGTGCAAACACACACTGCACATCATCTAGCACACCCTTCACTGTACAAGGCAGAAACACCTCATCCTTGTTCCAAAGGCAAGGCTAATTTCTCACTTTATCCCAAAATGGAAACTTCTCAGAAAAGTAAGAGGGAGAAAGTGCTATCTGGATACTCTCTGGATGTTCTTTTACCTAGTCTGCTTCATATCTTGTGTTTATCTGGATGTCTTGGTTGTTTCCCTCTCTAGTACACAGCCACTTAATGCAAGGGAAGGAAGTGGATCACCATTTCCCATCTCACCTGAAACAGACCATCCAGAGCTAGATGGTAATTCTCTCTTCTTACTCCCCCTCAATGCCCAGAAAAGTTATTACCTGGTTGGCTCACCCTGTTCAGACACGCTAACTACCAGGGATACACGTGGGTGGAAGTCTTCACCTCAGTCTAAGGTGTATCGAGAAGAGGAATTAGCCCGGCCACAGCCACACCACATGCAGAGGTTTTTGTTTGTTTGTTTGTTTGTTTGGATCCATCTTGCATTTAACACTTAGGCTATTGGTATGCCATCAGGATACTCAAGACACCTTTATAACATCCTCCTAAAATCAAGCTTAAAGAGCACAGTACTGAGATAACTAACTTGTAGTTACTATTCTGTCTGAGCACATCACTCACACGGAGATTTAAGTTGGAGGTAAAAAGCAATAACACCTAATTGTACTTCATAAAACAGTTTCTGTATTCCCTCCAAAGCTGTATTTCTCTATGAAAATCTAGCATGAATCATTCTCTAGAAAGCTATTCTAGGAGTTTAAAGGGACTATAACCATGTCAAGATGAAAGTATTACCTACAAACAGTAAACGAATTGAATCTGTGGTACACGCTCTAGAGCAGGGACTACTACCAGCAGTTGGAGGGGCTACATTAGATGCCAGCAACCCTTAGGTTCCCCTGTTTTAAAATCCTTCTCTGTCAAGCTCAGGACAAAGCTCACAATTCCCCTCTCGGTACCTCTCCACCCAAGAACTGCTGTGCCAGATCACCATGCTGCTTCCAGGTGCATCGCTCATGGGGCCCATTTTGGAAGCCCTAGAAGAAAGGGCACTGCCTTTTGTCAACTTCTGAAAAGCAACACAGGCTGACTGAATAATGGAGCAGAAGCAAACATGCAAACTGTGATGACCAGTTACCTCAGCTTTCATCCTTTTGTGTGCTCAAGAGAAGCTGCCCACACAGCTACATGCACGGTGTCCTACTGTATAAAATGGAGTTCATCACATGCTGAGGAGGAAGAGGGGAGAAGGGGAAATACAGATGAGCAATATCAACTCAGAGAGGTTCCCACTCAACCTCTACACAGAGCCACCAACTGCCTCAGTTTAACCTAAAATTTCTAAGCTATGAGTATATAGGACAGGTCACAACCAAGTAAGCTCCACACCAAATAACATGAAAGGGTTTCCAGGAATGCAGGAAAAAAATTATGCATATTCCCCATTAAAGCCTAACATAATTTAAAAGCTTTAGAAAGTCACCATGTGTCAAGAAATATTAACTTATAATACTGCAGCATTTAGCTTGCCAGGTAGTTAGTATGCCAAGTTTCTATGATATTACTTCATGCTTTTCTAAGTGTTCTTACATGACTACAATAACTCAGCATGATTGAGACAGCAGTAAATTTTTTCCTGTTTAATTTTCACTTTTCATTTTATTCTACAACTGCTACGAACATGGATATATTTGGTTACACTACCAAAACTGTAATGACTTACATTAAGAATGCTTGTTTTCATATATCTAGACTAAGCAAGTCTTTAAGGAGTTGAACACTTGAGCACTCATTTAATCAAATCTCTCATAATTCTGTGCCACTAACTTTATTATACATAATCTTACATAAACCTTTGCATCCCTCTATGACTTGAAAAAGTAAATATCGAATCAACTACCTTTTTGAGGATCCAAATCCACAAGGACCTCTGTTTCACAAACACCTATTAGCACATCTATGAGTTTGCAGAGGAGCCAGCCCCAAGACCATACAACATTTCTGATGATTATTACAAGAATATTATGATGAATGAGCGTCCTTTCCTCCAACATAAGCACAAGACTGAGCCATCTGGACCTTAAAACCTGGCAAAGAGCAGGCAGAGTTGTATTAAGATTTAAGAAACATGTTATAGAAAACAAACTATTTATTGGTGATCTAGCTTTGATATAGGATAATAAACAAGTACCTAGGTTACATTCTATTGTTCAAAACCCATTTGGAGTTGCCTGCAATTCTGTAACCTATATCAGAAAGAAAATAAGTATGCGATACAGAGTTATCCCACCCATTTACAAAGATCCACTGCATTTTTAATTTCACTTCATATGTGCTTTCCAAAGCCCGATTTGAAATTCTTCCCATGTGGAATGGAAGACGTCTGTAAAGTGGTGGAACAGCAGCAAAGATTGAAAGAAGGCTCTATTCAAGAAGGCAAAAATGGATAACCATCAATATCTGTGGCATAGACACCAAACTTCCAGTGCTTGCCAGGATGATCGCTTGATAAGTCACGCTCTTTAAACCTGGTCATAATTTATGTCTGTTTTTCTGGGAACCTGAATCCTGTGACTGCGTTTTAGCTCTCATTAACTGCAATAAATTAAATGAATAAATGGATAGTTAAATAACTTGCTAGAAAGCCACTGGGGCCACTAACCAGATATCAGGGTTTGTAACCTTTCCTAAGCCACTGGGAATATGATATTAAATAACACTTTTATTATCTCTCATTTGTTCGATATTTATTCAGCTTTAAAGAATGGTATTCTAAAGGCTGACAGCAAGCCAAAAAAGCACAGCCAGAGCCAGCTGCATTCAATCCACATTTAAAAAAAGAATACAAGACCTAAATTCAATTGATTTTTCAAATATTTGTAGTCTTCCTTCCAAAGTGTATCAGATAATTAGATACCGCGTGTTTGTTTTTTAATACGGAATAGAATACATGTGAATTGATAGTCTGCTACAGAAATAAATACATCATTAACTGAATTTTGCTTTCAAGCAACCAGCAAGCAGGAGAAGACTGAAGAAAAAGAGGGCAGAAATTCCTCTTGCCAGCACTTTAGTTACAGGTTATCGAAGATGAGAAATCAGGGCTAGCAATTTTGGTAATGACTGCAGATATGTCTGTGCAGGCTGGTGCAAGCCTGTGAATGCAACCTATCTCCTCTGCTGGGGCAAGGATTTGATAACTGTCAGCTTAGGGTGCTCTCCATAGCAAAGTGCTTGGACTCCAGGCTTGCCTGAAGCCACTACAAGGCTACCAAATTATGGCATACCATAGTGGGGTTATCGATACACTTGAAATATCAATTTATCATTACTTTTTAAAATCTATACTTATTGTGCACCATGTCAGTGACTGTATTGGAAGTGTATATTTTATGACCATATTTTTCACATTTGGACTGGCTGAAAATTTCTGTGCTAAATTTCAATTCAGAATATCAGTTTTTCCAAAACTGAGCTGTCAGCTCATAAAACAGGGAGAAGCAGTGTGTGTGTGTGCGCACGCGCGTCAGGGGGGATGACAACTATGACAAATCTAAACCTGAATTTAAAAACAAAGAAAAAAAAGCCAAATCATAAGCACCAACCAGTGTCATATAGTCACACAAAGATCTAAGGCTATCCCATGATCAACTATGGCAGAAGGCCAGAGAAGATACTGAAGAGCTGACTTCACTGGTTTCTCCTAGGATGCTGGAATGCAGTTTTCTATGAGATTAACACAGGAGTTCTGAATTGGAAAGCCAAGCTGAATTCTCTGCTCTGAATAAGAAACCCAGATTTATACCACCAATGCTGTTGTAAGGCGAGCCCAGAAGGGAGTCTATCTGTACACAGAAATGATATGCCTGGGTTCAGAAGCCCTAGAGAAGCAAAACTGGAACTAAACATTAATTAATTTCATTGTGACACACTTTAAGGAGTAATTCACAAGTCAAGCCTACCACTATTGGTGTACCTGCATCAGAAATACTCACACCTCCATCCAGTCTAACAGAGTTGTACAAACATAGCTTGAGAAGAACTTGCCTCGTAACCTACAAAAAATCTGCCTATGTTTTATCTGTTAAGGGTTTCTTCAGTAAAATTGCGTTACAGCCCTGCCACAAAGAAGTAAATGGAAACTGAGTGTTTTGCCAGAACATGCTCTCAAGAAAGGGGGCAGGGGGGGCAAAGATAAAGAGCTTTTGAAAAGAAAAATAATCACCTGGGGGTGGGGGGGGAATGGACAGATTTTACATGAGTGGTAATTTTGACCAGAATGTACAACTACATGCTTTCTTGGGAGAGCAATATGAAGAGGAACAAAGTGTTATTTTGTGGCAATGCAACAAAGCAGCAAACTATTATCTGCAGGTTTGGAATATGAAGAAAGCTGCAAGCATGGATCTGGATCTCAACTCCATGAACCACCTGCAGGCTTTGCGTGTAGCTCTGGGCTCAAGGCTCTGAGGGAGGAAGCTGAACGTGGAGATCGGCTGCCTTAATGCCTCATCATGTTTCTATACAGCTCACCAGCAGATGTGCTGCTGGTGTTTCTGCTTTTACTCTGAATGTCAGCGACACCTTTTCTGCTTCCAGGCTGCTCTCCTCATTGTTATTCTCCAACATACAGGGCATTTCTCACACAGTGAAGGTATGTATCTGTGCGGGAAATGATGTCAAGTATGCAGCGACAAGCATAGTACCTCTAGAAACCACCTAACATGGGATTTCAGATCCTGCACTTCAGCCTCCCTACTGCTGTCAACCCCACATTTAATAAAGCTTCAGGCAGACCTTCCCTGAAAACATGGGCTCGATTGAAAATGATTTTCTTCTTTTTAATATGGTTACACTCTTACAAAGAAAAAACCATGAACTAAAGTAGGGCTAGAAACCTACTCAATGGAAAAGCAGAAGAGCAAGAGCCTCTTACTGTTCCTGGACTTCTGAACCTGTAATTGCTGAACCAGGCTAACATAAAATTTAGCTTTTTTTTTTGTCTGGCCCTTTTTTTTTCTTTTTCTTTTATAAATCTGGGAGAACATTTTCACTAGGAAAGCGGGAAGACCACAACTACATCCTAGGATGTAGTCTCTCCACAAATGGGAGACTAAGTTACAAAGCTGAGCGTATGTTGCTTATAAGTGCCCCTAAAAAGCTGTTTAGTAAGGGAGTCATTTGAAGTTCACAAGAGCAGCAGCTTGCTGAACCTGTGTACTTATAAGCTATGACAGATTTTCCAGTGCTAGTGGATTTCTGTACAAGACAGATGTGTGTATGTAAATAGTTAATAGATCATGTCTCTTCTATAAAGGCAGCTCATCTGACAATAATGAACAAAAACGTGCAAAGGCAGCACATGAGAAAATGCCTGAAGATAGTCCAATTTACATTAAAGACAGATGTTCTGACCCTAAACATATTGCCTTCCTAAGGATTATTTTTTGTTTTATTCTGTAAATTATACCTCTACATTTTACACAGAGTAAAGAAAAACAAACAAACAAAAATAGACATTTTTGGTACCTTCTATTTCTTGTGCGTGGGACAGAAGGTAAATATAAAGTGAGCTTGAGAGACCCTAGTGAAAGTTGGATGCTTCAAATAAGTTGTCAATTTTAAAGTAAACACAACAACAAAACTACCACAAAGATAGATTTGACATGCTCATTTTAATTGGGAATTTTCTTTCACTCATACCATGCTCTTATCTTGCGAGGAGTTTGTTTGATTTGCAAAAACCCTCAAAGGCCCCAAAAAGAAAGGCTAAGTTTCATTCCAGATATATTTGTGGAGCCGGAGGACAGGAAATAGGTCACTGTTTTTGCAAGGCATTCACATTTTAACAAAATAACAAGTTGGGATGGTTTTTCTGGTCCAGCCAGCTCTACTAACTGTTGTCATTTCCTCCGGCCCTGGCCACCACAACGCACGGCAGGGAGGCAAGTGTTCGTATGTTCCCACGAAACGCCACTCAACTCATGGGAAGCGCCGACACTGGCAGCGTGGCATATGTCGAAGGTTCCCCGCTTCCCTCGCCTGGCAGCATCCTCCCCTGCGAAAGCCGCAGAGCTGAAGCTGGAGCGTGAGCAGCTGCTCTCGGTGGCACGGTGCCCGGGCTGGGAGCATCTTTCTGGCCCCTCCGCCGATTTCCCTGGCTCACAGCAAGGCACCCAGCCTGGCTGCTGGAGCCATCGCCTCTAGCTTTCTTCCTAGGAAGCTCATTTCCTATAACAATTTTCCCTCCTGCTTTCTTCAAGTCTTCTTTCTGACTGTGGCTTCTCTCATCTTTTTCCCCCCTCTTCCCACTCACAAAAATGCCAGCAGCAGCTGCAGTTGAAGCGTGCCTTAACACAGCAAAACTTGTCTATATTCACACACCACCCCCCTCCAAAAAAAAAAGTTCAGATAATTCTGTGCTCTCAGGCCACATAGAAGAAAATGTGTCATATACCCTTCCATACACTGGCACCACTGTTTGAACATTGTTTCCAGGAGAAGAAATCAGATTTTTTTTTTGCTCTCCTGAACGTCCAACTTCATTGACATCCCAGGAAGCAGCCCCAAGGAAACCGATGGCCCCAGAGAAAGTCATACAGATGACTCTTCCTATTCCACCTCTATCTATAGTAAGCTGACTGCATACGAACTGGGCTGTATTGTGCAGGGTATCATTCATGTATTATAATTTTACTTTCTGCATGTGTTACTAGATCAAGTTTCCTCCTAATTTTTTCCCCCTCCTTGTCCTGCAGAAAGGCAAAGAATGCAATAAAAAGTTTCAACTTGCAGTCCTTAAAACTGGTTAGCAGAAATTAACATTATCTTGGTACTTTGTGGGATTAAGTCTCAAACATCTTTTCAGATAAAAAGAGTTTATCATTTCACACTTCAATACCAGCTGTACGAGCCCAAAGCTAAAAAAAGTTGTCATACTGACAAGAAAATGATCCAGAACCATCTTAGACGAATATCTTAATAAGTAAAACTTTTCCTCCCTCGCTTTAAAAACAGAGATACTGAATCAGCCAGATTCTCATTAAAGATTTACTTGCGAGGAAGGAGGGGAAGAGAGGAGCTGAGAAATATAGTTGCAGCAATTTTTCAAAGAAACTTCCAGGCAGCAGATGAGAGCCTGAGAAAGATCAGCCTTCTCCCGTTTATAAAAGAGAAGTGCTAGTTCCGGGTTCTAGCATGGATTTTACATCTGACAGCAGAGACCACACGCAATTTCACAGGCATTGGCAGGAGTTCACAGGAGCCCACGCATTTCTGGTAGGGGGCAAGAACTCAGCATCTTGACCCGAAGTAGGAACAGCCCTTAAATTTGCTGTAAATATGTAGAACAAATTTAGCCAAGCTGAGTGCTTCTTGAAAAGTTCTGAAGGTAAGGAGGGGATCTGCACATTAAAATAAAATCAGGAAAAATCTGCTTTGCGACTGAAGTTTGGTCGAAGTGCCCAGGAACACTAGTAAACTGTGGCAGCAATAGAGTCTGCTTGGCCAAGAGCCTGTCAGTGGAAAGGAAGCAAAATATTTCACCTATTAAATTGTTCCTGTTAAATTTGTCTCCCTGAGCAGAACTTTAAGAGGTCTGCTACTTATTCCAGCTGCAGAATCTCTCCTCCAAAAACATCACCGACTCGTTTTCAACTTCATTTAATAAACCAGGCTTATAGACATTTGAAAGTATTTCTAGTGTCAATTATGTCACTTTTTTTTTTTTTTTGGAAGCCCCATGACATATTTTGCATGGGCGAAGAAGGAATCCATAGGAAACATATGCAGTTACATAAATTGTGGTCAAAGACTTCCTGACATTGAGATCCATTAGAGCATAGAATATTCTCCCAAAGGAAGTGGAGGAGACTCCACCATGTGAGACCCTTAAAACGAGTACTAACGAACGGCAGACGTTAACTCCGTAGTAACTACAGGACTATTGCATATAGTAGCTACTTCCAGAATTTGGATTTTGTCATGGTTACTCTCAATAGAAAGGTCAATTAAACACTGTAAAATCCAACAAAAGACCATATAAATCTATTTGCATGGTTTCCTCAATCTTTAATAGGTTTTTGCAGCACAGGAACCAGATGTACTTTTATTGAACTGGGACCTTAAATATGGTGTAATCCATATGGCCAGAATAACTAGGTAATAATAGTGAATTTACTAGGGGACCATAATAATTATAGGATATTTCTCTTTATGACATGTAAGCAAAAGTTAACCACGAATGTCATTTACAAACTATTATTTTCATATATGAAATAAGCTATATAGTAAGTGGTAGTGGGACCGCACTGACTGAAAAACAAAACTGTACTTCAGGAAGAACAGACGTCAAGTACTACCATGGCTGGATTCTGGTTGTCTCCCAACTGAATACCAAGGAAGAGACCTCCCTCCAAGCACAGATTCCCTTCCCGTCCAGAGGAAGGGAAAGAAATCCTCACCTCCCAGCATCATCTCTCCCTGAAGCTGGACCTTCAGGAACCACTGTGCTTTGTTGGAGACCTGCAGCCCAGGAGCTTCCAGGTTTGGACTGAAAGACTAGAAACTCCTTGCCACATCCAGTAAGTCTACACGCAGAGCTGCACTCAGGATGTTAACAGAGTCCTGAAAACTTGCTCTCGCATTCACTTAGCCAGTGCAGGACAGAGCCTGTCAGGCAAACGTTGCTTGGGTTTTCCATATTTAATAAAATATTTAATAAAATTTAATAAAATATTTAATAAAAAAAATATTCCCAGGCACGTTTGCATTGCTTCTTCCCCCCAGACTCACTTTCCCTTGCAGCTGCTCCAAATAGATGTTCCCAGAAAAAGGAAAAAATTCTTAACCCTGACTGCCAGCCACTGCTAGGTTGTTATTATTCGTTGTGCAAGGGACTGTCTGGGTAAATAATGCCTATCATTTTCTCCCTCGCTTCAGTTAGCATTACTTTTAAAGAAAACTGTTCTAATACAGAATTTCTCATCCAAAAGTAACAGGACAACATTTAAGTTTAATTGCACCATTGTCTTCTTTTGATATAGACCTGAGCACAATGTAAAAGGAGCTTTTAGCACTCAACGAAGAGTAGCAAGTGCTGGGACATGCACAGAATTTCAACATTTCAAAACCTAACCTCTTTCTCCATGGGATATCCATATACTTTGCATGGATTTGGCATACAATTTATGATCCACAAATTCACAAAAGTTTTCAATTTCCTTTACAAATTATCCCTAAATGCTTTCAGGGTTGGTCTGTTTTCTTGTGGGTGGGGGGCCTTGGTGTTTTTTTCTTTTTGATTTTTTTTCCTATTATTTTTGCCTTCAGTGGAATTCAGTGGCAGTATATGTCTGTACGTAAGATCAGATTTGGCTCTCCAAGTCGCATTCAGCAAAAGAACATCTGAAAATCATTTGACAACTTTAAATGAATTCAGATTGAAATAATAAAAATACTTCTGCTGTAGAACAAGTTGCAAGTTAAGTTTCTTGTCTGCATTTGAAATAAGATCCTACAGTGTGTTAGGCTGTTTTCTCCTTGATCACATTTTATCTCTTTTCCCATTCTCTTGGGTTGGATATCAACAACAGGTTTTCCTCTCTACAAATAGAGATGTTCTTCAAAAGGATTGGTACATTTTGGCAGAAGATTGCTTGCAAACATCCTTTTTTCCTTGCTTGTGGTTGCATGAACACATACCTATAATCTCCAGATGCACCTAGAGTACAAGTGCAAGAGAACCATGTGAAAGAGGAGGCAAGGAAGACATCAGCTCACTCACATCAGCTGATCTCAACAGCAAGTTAGCTCAGGTAGCCAAAATTAACCAAACAGCCACAGTTGGATAAGGATAAAGAGACCCCCATCCATAACATCTACTTTACCTCTAATTTCTTGTTAACTCTTTCATCTATGCAAAATTTTTGATTCCACTTCTTCTTCTCTGATCTTTTCAGACTTCCTGTTAGCATATTTTTTTCCTCTTTGCATAGAGCAGCATTCATTGGAAATGGTTTAAATTGGTGAAGGTTAAAAAAAAATCTTCTTAGTATTTCTTTTTAGTTTCATTAAACCAAGCAATTGAATGAAATTAAATATTCTGAGTCTTTTTCAATATTTAGCAACTTTTTAGACAGTCAGTTTCTAGCAAGAGTCTCTTCCAGGACATAAGCAGCATTCCTTTCTGAAAAGCTACATTTAAAGCATATATATTTCTCAGAAAAGGGGATAAACTACATTAACCCAACCCCTGTATTTAACCACAAAACAGAGGAGATGGGCATAGTAACCAATGCGCAACTCCTCACAAACACACTTTGGTCTTGTTGTGGAAGTGTCCAGCCTGCTAGGTAAAGCTGAGCCTTGCTGAGATTCCTACTGCACACAGTCATGATTTTTAAGATACGGCTACACAACTGCTGCATAGGCTTCCAACCAGTCCATCAGCAACAACTTTGTCACCTCAACAACTTGTCTGGCTTCAGTTTAAGAAAGTGCCTACAGGTGAAAGGCTTTGTACTCTGTCACCCATCACATGCCACCTGCTCCTGCCAACATCCATATATTTAATTGTGTAACATTCACAAACAAGAGCCTGCTTCTTTGTCACCATTCAAAATCAATTCTGTGAAGAGCAGCTAGACCTTATAAAGAACAGCTAATAATTAATTACACTCCAATGGTCTTCCAGCTAGCTCCAATACATCATAGACTGTTGGATGCTTTTAATCAAAGTGCTTCATTATCATATAGTAATGTATCGTCTTTTTTTTCTTAAATGAAGGATGACATTTTTATAGCAGTAACCTTATACTTTCCAGCCACACATCTTGTTACTTAAGAAATGTCATGAATAACTGCAGCAATGATAGCAAACTATTCTTCACTTTAGCAAGTGGCATCCTCACACATACACAAAAAGGAAAGAAAAAAAAAGAAATAATGGTATCATATCATTTTTCTTTAGCAAGATAGCTATGCATGTAAGCAACTTTTTGCTACTCCCCCCACCACCACGCCAGATAAGTCACCTGCTCTGTTAGCAGGGTGTGATTTTACTGAATTTCCTGATGCAATGCCTAACCCATGTGTCATTCTCTACATCAAGCAGTGTTGTTCTCCACTGAAAAACCAGTTTTGCAGCTAAGTTGATGTGTACATGTGCAACAATCATTTGTTCAGCATTCCTGAATATCCACAACATAGGTTGCTACTTTGATTTGCAGACGTTGAGAAATCCTAGACAAATGGCCACACTTTTCACATTATTCCTGAATACCTTCCTAAGGTGGGAAGGCCAGGGGGAGAAGACAACCCAGACACCACTGCCTGGAAAATCTGGTTATGAGACGATCACCAGTCATGAGGCAGGAATCATGTCTGTTCACGTATGTCATTTAGCTCTGCAGTTTCTTCTCTTAAAAAGCCCCGAGTTGTTCCCAAATATTTTCATTATATAGTATTGACTAGACTCCAAAAAAAAAAATGCATAATAAATGCTGTCTTGAATAAAGAAAATCCCTTCTAAAGTATTCCCAGCAGTGAACCTCCACCCTTTCCTGCCTTCTCAACGTTCACCCTCCCCACAAATGTCTGTTCTCAATGAGTTGGCCTACATCTAAAAAAATGTAGCTAATTTCCAAAGACTCTTAATGGTTTTTTACTTCTTTTTTTCCTGCCCTGCTTTTAATCTGTGCATAGTTGTTACAGTTTTTATGGGAATTACATGCATTATGGAACCTTCATGTGTTTTGGGACATAGTAATAATCTGCTAACATTAGTGGAAAATTAATCATGCAAACCCAGATACATCTATGCTTTTTTCTTTCTTTAAGAAAAAAAAAAAAAGTTTTTTGAAGGGCTAGGGTAAATGGCAGATAAAAATCCCATTTAAGAGCAAGTGGCCAGTTCTATGTTCATCATCTACTTCCATATCTGTTTGGGTTCCCATCTCTTTCTCGTGGAGAAGGGAGTTATATATGATTTCAACTACACACAATGGTACACGGGTTAAGAACTATATGGAAAAGGCCAGCTTGCACCGAGGTTACACTCTCGGTACCTGCTGCAGGGCACCACCACGAAGGGCCCTGGGGCACCCACGGAACACAGTGGCAGTCAGCAGCACAGAGCTGCTGCAGCTCGCTCATAGATGTGGGCTGTCCTAGAAGCTCCAAAGAAAACACTATAGTGTTTATGTAAAATATAAACCTTCAGCACAAATCACTGCAATGGTTTTAGGAACATTGCATCTGGGAACAGGTCTGTAAATGTGGTTTTAAATCTGGTACTGCTTTTCTTCATAGTAACACCCTGAGATCTCAACATTCCTGTTTTCTTAAAGGGCATCTTGGACATATCTGGAGAAAGCACACACAGTAACATCAGACAACAATCTAAGAAATGTATGGGTAGTAAATGGCTGAAAAGGAGCACAAACCTGCTTGTTTTTTTCTGCTAGCTTTTTAGCTACCTACGAAGTATAAGAACAATGGAGAAAATCTTTGATTCCCTTCTCACAAAAGGAGAAATACCAAAAACTTCACCTTGTTCATAAAACCCTAAAATCTCATCCATCTTGCTTTTCCAAAAAGTATCCTGGACATATCTAGAGAAAGCACACTGTACTAATATCACTAGGAATTTAAAATCCATCTATCAGATCCCATTGTTTCACATATGTTAGAACTAATTAGGTATTAGCACAATTCATAGACAGCAAACCCCTCCTCCAAACAGTTGCATAGAAGATGATGGATGGCTTCAATGAGTGATGTTTCATGAGCAAGAACAAACAATTCTCAGCTCCAGAGTATTTTAAACAGCATAAGCTAAGATCCCCTTAGACTCTCATTTAATGCACTTCAGGGACTGAACAAGCAGGTCACATAAATCTCTGTGGCACCACACACCCTCATTGGCACCAAGGCCCCAATACTTTGCTGCTTGTGGTATGCAAATGGTCATTCATGCTGTTCAAGAGAGATCAAAATGTAACATAAATAGGAAAATTACTTTAAGGAAGCCTTCTGGTCTCCTCTGTCCACTGTGAAACACAAACTTGAAATTTGTCTCTTCAACACAGATTATTTTTATATAAAAAATATAATAAAAATATATAGGTATATATAAAAAATAATAGAACTATAATGGAAGGATAGTGGAGTCTAATGCTAAGACTGGAAATAAAATTAACATGCTGTAAACAAACATGCTTTTACCTTCCATTCTAACAAAAACAACAACAACAAAAAATAATAATGTTATCAGACATGCTGATTTGAAAAACACTTTAAAAGGTGCTTTCAATTAGTTTAGGCCCATTTCTCATCCTACAATTATTTTTTTAAATTTTTTTTTTTGAGTTCTTATTGCATTTGGTACTCGGACATTCATTTCCAAAATTTTATTTAAAGTTCAGCTTCCCACATCATTAAGGCAAAATGCAAGCAGCTCAGAAATATGTTTCCCACTAATATATATTCAAATAGGAATGAAACAAAACAATTAAGCTCTGACTACCCAAGCTGCAGTGTCCAAACACCTCCTCCTCAAATACAAAAGGCACACAAAGTCATTTGAATATACTAATTGCCTATGAGATGCTCCATTTCCTGAGCTGATGTTCATGGGGTTGCTTTCACACGAAGGTCTCATTGCATTTCATTAGAGCTGGTCGGTAAGCATTGCTGGCTCACATTTGTCTAAGCGCAGTGACTACTGCCAGCACAACACGCAGAAGCAAGTTGAGGTGCAAAGCAGCAGCATCCTCTTCCAATAGCGAGTGGCCAAGGCTGTCCCCCAGCAGGCAGGCTGGGCTCCCAGGAGTGCTGCCCATGCAGTCACCTCCAGGGGTGCTGGTGCCTGGCCAGTCCTGGCAGGATTTCCCTCTTCACTGCTGGAAAACCAGGGGTGTGGGGAATAGCCTTCCCTCTTGTCCAGCATTTCAGCATTAAATTGTCCTGTGAATCGACAGATCTCAATGTGATGGCTCCAGCCGATGGCACCAAGCTCACCAAGGACCAGAGGTGGCTCCTTCCTTCCAGGCAACTCTGACACAGCCCCCTGGCCTTTTGCCTTGACTCCTGTCCTACCTCTGCACCAAGCAAAGAACTTTCTGCTTCCCCTTTCACTAGGGCCCTTACACGATAAGGCAGCTGGCACAGGAGGGCACCTGTGAAAAAGGGTGCACAGGACAGGCTAAATCCCTGAGCTTCAGTTGCTAGAAACCATCTCCAGATGTACTTCAGGCCTGCACGAGAGCCTTTGGACTTGGGATGCGATTCCTTGTCACAGTCATGTCACTCACAGCCCTGGAAAACCCAAGACTCTGGCAGCACTTAGTAACCCCTGAAACATGATAAGCACCATTGGCTCCTACTCAAAACAAAATATTTAGAAGTTCAAGTCACAGCTCCCAGATGGTCATCTTGGGCCATCACAAAGGCATACGTCATGGCCTGGGCTCAGCGACTGCGAGCTCTCTCAGACATTTCCACCCTAAGCAGAAGCATGTTCATGGGGTATAGCCCAGCCCATCCTGAAAGCTGTCTTTCCTTCGAATCTGATATCTGCCAGTTGAGAAATGTCATTATTCAAAACAATAAACTTAAAGAGATGTGTGTTGGGGCGGGGAGGCAAGGACTCAATCAGGGGCGTGAAGTTACTGCCACAAATGAAAGGTCATTTCACCAATTATCTCCTGCACATATTTTGCATTAAATGCTGCATTATTCATAGATTTGCCGGGCTTTCTTCTGATTGCTATATGGAGAACTGAATATTTACGTAGAGCATAAGGTTAATTTACAAGTCATTGAGAAATTATGATGATGGATAGCAGTTTAATAAGCAGTGACATAAGAAAAAAATATAAGTATGTATACATAAGATAAATATACTGTTTAGTTGATTGAAAATGCCTGCTTTCCTATTCTAAGCGCTCTCCCCACTATATAAGAAAAGTGGTGTGAAGAAGGATTTCTGGTCTGAATAAACACTGTCCTCTCCCGCAATTAGGAATTCCACATTAAGGCAGTTTAAAAGAGTTTAATTTCCTTTCTGACTTAATGTTCTGATTGATAAACTTTTTTTCTAATTACATCGTGCTAATATTAAACCACCTCCATTTACAAATTTTAATACTGAACAGAAGCCTCTAAAGTCATACTCAAAGCAAGCTCTCCCCCTGCCACACACACACACACCCTGCCCCCTTCTTTCCAAATATCCTGCCGGTGCACAGCAGAGGAGCTGGAGGGTACCAGTCACCCCCTCACCTACGACTGATGGTGGCTGGGTGAAGGCCAGGCGCGAAGCCCAGGCGCGAAGCCCACGGGTTGCTAGTGACAGAGACAGATGCCTCTCGGAAACAAATGCATAGCTGTACAGATGGCACCAGCAAGAGATCTTTGGCTTCTTCAGCTAGGGGATGTTATCCCACGAAGAAGTGTTTCTGAACAGATAAGAAGAGCATGATAGGAAATATCAGCTTGCCTATCAAGTGGGAAAGATTTTAAGCCAGACTGAATAACAGTGGATAACAAAATTCTTCTGTTCAAAAAGCAATGATCTGGCCCAGAGGGCTGAAATCTGGGGAAGTGATAAGAAGCTATAATAGAGTCTAGCAGAAGCAGCAGCAGTGAGAAACTTTCTGAAACTTATTTAGATGTCTATGTAGTAACTCTATAAGTGTGGAAAAGAAGGGAAGAATTAGAGGCTCTAATATTTGAAGCAGAACTAGGAGAGAGATTCTCAGACAAACTCTGTATAGCCAAACATGATTTATTTTCTAGGAAGAAAGCAGAAGGATATTTCATTAAGTATCAGGAACACATAAGAAAAGAAAAATGAGGAAAAAGAAGAGTGATGTCATTCTAGTAGCCTTTCAGTGTGTAGATCAAAGATTAGATTTAAAAAAAAAAAAAAAGAAAGCAGAAGGGAAACATCCACTCCCTGATGCACCGGACAGAGAACTTCATCTAGGTATGTTGGTAAAGCAGCAAGGTGACACACAGACAAATTGAAATTCTGTGAGATAACCTCTCAAGGGGATCACCTTTTTGTTTCCCCCCTCCAAGAAGTGCAGAGAAAACACTAGAGAGGATCTGTTGTAGCTCTAGTCCTGACTAACAGGAGTACCAATGGAGAATTTCACATATGAGGGTCATAAATAATATTTTGGATTAAAACGAGCAAAAAGTATGTATACATACATGAGTGTTTTAAGCAAAACAACATCTCTTCTAATATAGACAGGAACAGAATGCATAGCAAGACCACTGAGGCCAAGCCAGAAATTATTTAAGGCACTTGAAAACTGAAACATAAATCATATGTCAAAAACAAGTATACATGACCAAGGAATGCAAAAGAACCAACATCAATCAAAGTACATTACAGACAAGATACAAAGATAACCAGAAAAGGACAAAACACAGCAAGAACAACTTCATCAGCTTCCAAGAGGCAAAGGACAGCAAGAGCTTCTTCCCAAAGAGGAAAATACGTAGTATTTACTCCTTTGTGCCACAGATTTCAACAAAAGGGGAAGCGTCCTCCGTCTCTCGGGGTAACCAACATGAGAGGAGCACAAGTCAGGGCAGACTGAGGGCTGGTTAGGCTAAGTTTTACTCAAGCTGTCAGACGTGGAAAAAATTCCCCCCAAATACATTGAAAGCTGCAGGCAGCACTCTCCAAAGCAGGCAGGAGCACCCTTACAAACAGGCAGGACAGAGAGCACCCCAGGGGCTGGAGACGGCAGCTGCTTTTGATACCGAAGGAACACCCATCTGCCATAGAGGCACATCACTTTAGCACAACACGGTTAACTCATTTGGTCCAACCATTAATAAGTTGGATCACTTCGCCCAAGTTACATTCCTAAATTAATTGTGACAATAGGATAAAAGTCTCCTTTCTGATCTTTGCTGCCTCTCTCTTCTTTTCCTGCTATACGAGGCATTTGAGAGGATAAATCGGCAGGTACTCTTCTGCAGTTCCTCAGCGTCTACTTGATCTCCATTGATATGGGATAATTAGGAAATTACGTGCTGCTTGGATGTGTAAGAGCACACATCTCTTTCTGTAGTGGTGAGGATGTGGTAGGTTTGCTCCAATAAAACCTAAATTAGGACAGCATTCCCCTATCATTATCTTCGACTTCTCTGGGAAACCAAATCACAGAGAGGAAATGTTTAACTGCCATCTCCCATCCAGCTGTGTTTGCACAACCGAAAAGGACACAAGGCAGTCTCCTGGCTGCGCTCAGGACTGGGGCCCAAACCCTGCTTGCCTCATAAACACGCAGTATAGTGCACATCTGGAAAACAAAGAAGAAAGTTTAAAACGGGGCTGGGATGTAAACTACAACCAGGAACAGATCTTTAAGAAAATTACATTCATATGGGACACATGAGAAAGCATGGTTCAAGGCAGCAGAAGTTGCTTTGAATCGTGAGTCTCACTGAAGGCACAGTTACGTGTTGCTGTGTTCATGGAGGGTTTTCCCATAAACTCATGTTTTCAAATACAAAATAAGTAAGTTTTCATAGGAGAAATATACTTTCATGACAGTAGTTAGAAGGCACAGGACTGAGCTTATGCCTTAAGCATGCTTAACAATATTCATTGCATGAGTAATGTCTGAAGAGAACTGGAACAGAATTTTTAACTATGCACAGTTTAATAAGTAATAAACTCTGGTTATTGAAATGATAGCTACAGTCTTTTTATTCTTATAGCAAATTTCCTTTTTTTTTTTTTTTTAGAAAAATTACTTCATTAAAGCATCCTAGAATAAATTCATTGTGTTAAAAGTGCATTTGAGCTGATTACATCGACTATTAGGTCCTTATTTTCATGCTCGATAAAGATTTATAAAAGGATCTACTTCTCATACTCCGCAAGAAACTGTGCCATTCGTTCTTTTATCACCCAGAAAGGTACAAATAAAACTGTGGTGCAAGTCACACAGGACTGAGGCCACTATGCCACTGAGGGGAGCACAGCGAGCAACAACACAGACATCACCTGAGAGCGCTTGGCAAGCCTCAGCCCATCTTGCTGCTAGCTTCCCACTACATCTCTCCTCTGCCAAATCAGGGCTAGGGACCAAGGCAAGAAGGTTTTGCCTTGGGCTCCAATGTTCAAAACCAGGCTTAGAGAAGCTCGTTGTTGCGGATGTCCTTCCCCAGGGGCTGGAGATGCTGCAGCAGGGCGTGCACTGGCACCAACCCAACATTACAAGTTCAATATTTGCAGGTGAGAAGGGGCATGGTCATATTAGGCAGTATAGAAGTGGTCCATGACACAAGAGCAGGGGATGAGTAGTCTTCAGACAAATATCAAAAAAAAAAAAAAAAAAGCAACAGAGACAAGGTTTTTCCTCAAGTTGATCTGCTAGCTTTTGTTATAGACATATTCAAAAAGCAGCAACTTGCTCACATGAATGGCCAAGAAAAAAGAAAGCTAGGGCCAGAATTCAGTCAAAAGTCCTCACAGAAACAGCCTAACAATACTGTGATGTTCTGACCACTGTGAGCACCAGCTTTGTTGGTACAGGCCCAGGGCTGCTGCACACCAGCTTCAAAAGCGCACAATGGCAAATTGGCTTGGCACAGTCTGGTCACTAGCAGGTACACAGGGAGAGTGCCAGAGGCTGTAGATGTCAGCCAGGTGATTTCTACATATTTCTGCTATGCTACAGCATTTGTACAATTCCCGATTTACAACAATTCATGATAAACTTAATACCACATCATTTCTGAACACGGCAGAATAGAGAGCTCCTAAGAGCTGCCTTGTGCAAAAGACATCAGGGCATGCAGTCTACACACTCAAGGGCAAACAAGTTTTCTCTTGCAACACAAGACAGACAGACTGGACGTTGGGAGGGAATACCAAAAATAAACCAAGCAGCAGCTAAAAAACAGATCAAACATCCATCAAGGACGATTTTAGTACACTTGATTGCACTCTGGTGGCTTACATATTTTTTTCAGGTTCTCTCTATCTTCGCACTTCTATCAATCTATCTCAAGACCTTCTAGAAATCAAGCGTGAGATGTTCCAGCTGTAAGCCACTACAAGGCACGAGAGTGTTGACATATGGGAATTGCTTGTCGTTATTTGATCTCAAATGATTTTCAATAATGCCTTGCTGTTGCAATAATTTGCATTCTCATTAAGATGAATTAAGATCATCACGTTGTATCATGGCACACATCGTTAATACAAAGTAGCTTTGTATCTTTATCAGTAATATGAGTTTTCACACAAAAAAAAAACAACACTATCTTTGCACTAAAAAGCTTATAATGTTAAAATACCTACTCTATACTTTCTCCACGTAAGTGAGACAAATCTTTTCTATGGTTTGTGTATTATCAAGTATTGCATGTACACTGAGGTAACAGATTGCCTGACGTATAGTGGAAGCACACATATTCCATTAATATTACCCTTGTACTGTTTCTGGCTTCCATATCCAAGCTCAGAGATAACATACACAGGGTGCATTAACATATTCCATTGGATTTAGGTTAACAGCTTAGTAACAAAAAGACAAGCACTTATAAAACTTGATATGATATTGGATCCAGGTAGACCAGGATCAGGTGTAGATGCCCCACGTAAATGTAAGTTCTGAGGAAGAGGACATGTTCCTTCTATCCCCGCCCCCACACACTGTTTTATTTTGACACGAGAACATGATATAATTTAAAATACAAGCTCTCTAAGCAGCATGATGGAGAAATTTCCTTTCTAAAAAGAGGAAGCTATTTTTCAAATGCTGTCTTTTAATTTTGGAAAAGACTGCATTCAAGCTAGAATATCAGCTACCAATATTTTTTAAGTGATACGAAGCATGAAAAGCTTAGCCAGCAATAGAAAACCCATACAATCTATCCTCTATTGTCTGAGGGTTAATATGGTTATACCAAGCCTATTACTTCTGAGTCTCTTAATGAAAAATGTTCTATTTAACAAAGTGAACATCAACATCCTGAAGAGGTTCCTCAGCTATCTGTCTTCTACCTTTAATTTTAATTAACAAAACAAATGGACAGTAAATTCAAAGCAAAGAATCAACATTAATCTCTAAATCAAAAGGATTTATATTGAGATTACAATTAATCACATGCATGAAATATCTTATTTAATAGGGTGATGCCCTCAGTTACTTTGTTTAATCACTAAAACAATTCAATTTCCAAAATTAGAATTTGGAACCATTCCAAGCATATCCCATTAAGAATATCAATCCAGTAAGAACAGTGACACTAAACCTCTGAAAAATAAACTCTTAAAAACTTTTTCTTCCTACACTGAAGAACATAGGGTTCACTCAGACAGAGTGACGCTCAATTAAAAATAGGGAGAGGTAACAACACCTAATAAAGGAGGCAAACCCGTGACAATAGCTCTAAAACTTGTTGGCAACATTCAGTCCCCAATCAAGTAAAGGCTATTAGACCATATTTTAGCCTGAAGTAAGCAGATAAACTCCACTATATTCCTGGATTTCCATCCAGTTACACTGGATGTGTGTTTGGCTAATTAATATGGAAAGGATTTTAATAAAGAGGAGAGAGGCCACAGTCAGATTTGCACTCAGAATTACCAGCTGTTGTATGGGATATTGCACAGACATCAGGTCATGGCCTAGACTTATGGACACACTGTCATCAAAACGTAAGCTCCTGGGTACATGGCAGCTACTTCTGGCTACGTCTTTTATTCACGTCAATTTTAAACGTGCTTCTTCAGCCACCATATTCAGTCATTCCCTTCTGTTGTCAAAAAGAGCTATCAAACATCCCCAAGAAAAACCTTCTGTCATCCCCCAAAACACCTAGAAGTGGTGGGCTTTGAGAAGGCTGGATCCATCTCTCAGCAAAGGAATACAGTCAGTTCAGATTTAACCTATCTGTAACAGTTTAGCCAGAACATCAAAATACAGCAAAGACAATTCACCAAAATATGAATTTACATGCACGCCTCTTTTACTTCAAGCCAAACAACATAACTCTTAGATAATGCCTCTGCAAGAGTAATGCAACACTATTCATTAAATGATGAATAAGCCTGTCCTCCTACTGGCTCTTTCTCTCTTGCCCCACTCAGCTTCCACTCTGTGGTGGAGTGGGTGTATTTAAAAGTAGGCTATAGAGTAACTGAGGACTGCCCAATAATTTCTGTTCTGTTGTACTCTAGCACTGTCTCCCTCCTTAAAGAGGGAGAAAACCTAGGTTGTGGAGCTCTGGACATCCCAAATTGTGTTTGCAGGATAATGCCTGTGTCATATGCTAATGGAGAAGAGCAGTCACATACAGCTTTCTTACTCAAATGACACTTCTCATCTAAAAAGTCATTTTTCAAGTAGGTTTTCTCTCTCCAAGTGCTCAGAGTCACACTGCCAGCAGAGAACAATCCCTTCTGGCTCCTGGCCCCGCTCCACATGCCAAACATCCTCTGGTGGCACCTCAACCACCTTCTCCTTTCCCTCATTACCATTGCTTCAGTCATTTAGTGTTCTGCTGACCCAGGAAAGCAGAAAAAGCACCTTAAGTGGGGGGCTGCAAAGCCAGACTTGTCACCAAGAGCCCTCCACCACGCTGGGGGCTGCAGGAGCCACGTGCAGGGTGGTGAGAAGGCGTCTCCCCTTGGCCACCACAGCTCCATCCCCAACCTGCATCACAGCCCTGGGTCTCCTGCCTTAGCTCCCCACCCTCAAATCTGACTGCCGAGATCTCTGCTCGGAGACACCAATCCACCTCTGCTGGGGGACAACTCCAGCCACAAGAGAGAACAAAATTTACTGTTGTTCCTCAAGCCAGTGGCCCATCTTCCTGCCCAGAACAGATGAGCAACTTCACTTAACTCTCAGGAAAACAGAAGCATACACATCCAAGCAAGGGGTCCAACAGTAGTGTGGGACCAGCATCAGAAAAAAACACATCATTGTGGGAATACACTCTGAGCACATGCTTAAATACACAATAAAAGCAGGGAGGCATGGTGACAGAACACAAGCCCAGGCCCACCAGGTACCATCACGGTACCCCCAGGGGTATCCCCTGCATGCTGCTTCCCACCAGCCGATGGAGGAGGCTAGATGGATCGCACAGGGCAGCTCCTTGGGCCCTGCCATGCTCAGCAGCTGAGGGCAGAGGTAGGGGTTGGGGAGAAAATATGCCAGGCAGCTGAGACACCTTCTCAGCATAACCCCTCTGGGGAAAACAGTAAGTCACAGTTACTCAAGGCAGCACCTGAAAGGCTGTACAAATAGCAAATCGGAGTTTCCACTGAGTGTGTATTGGCTGAATATTAACAAAATGCAAGTTGCTTGACAATCTAGATACAGATAGGGACAGTAAGGGATGTAACTACAGCCTAGTGAAAATCTAATGAAGACATGGGCTGTTTGTTGTCACACTCGATATTTTAGTGCTGTACAGTACTATGTGATTTTTTTATGAAGCTTTTGTTTAGGCTTCTTCCTCCTAAAGCTTATTTAGGGAGAAATGCTGCATATTTAAATCACCTAAGTCTCTTCAGAAATTGTTTTTGAAAAGACAGCACATGCCATGTATAAGGGATTGAAGTTCTGACTGTTCCCTGACTAGACCTCCATCCTCTGAGAAATTTTGTTGTTTTGTTACCTCCAGGGACATTATAGACTTGTATTTCCCTGAGTTTCTTATGCATGTGGGGGAAATGCCAGGGGTTAATGCAAAAATGGGTTTAGCTGCTTGCTGGGGAGGGAATACCCTTGTACAGAAACTCTAAGCCAGCTCTGCAGCTTGTCTTCTTGACACGTCAGCCACTATGTTGCATTCAGGCGAGAAACAATATTAACCAGAAAATGAGGTAAATATGTTTTTTTGCATGCCTTTGGAGTACATGAAGAGAATAGCTTCCTAAACAATTCTTGATGTTGCTGGTGCAAAACCAGAAACTGAATACATGCAGAAGCAACCCATCTTACAACTTCTGAGCACCCGCTGAAAGTTTAAAAGGAGTCTTGAGCCACACATCAGCCTTCTCTCTGTTCCAACAAATCCAGTGAGAAGATGCAAAAAATCTGAAAATAAATGTAGCGACAAGAGCACAGTCCCTTTTGCCAAGCCATGCCAGCAGCAGGCCCCACAGGGCAGGGACAAGATGTCGCCGCAGGGCCCATGCACAGCCGGCCAGACCACTGCCACCCTGCACAGCTTCCTCACGTGTGGAGAGCCGGGGAGGGCTCACATTTAATGGGGGAAACGGGACACCGCATGTTGGAGGAAACCGATCCTTCTCTGTGGCAGTAGAGGCCCTGCCTGTCGCGGCAGTGGTGCTAAGCAAAGTGGGGCGGTTATTGGAGAAGAATTGGTCCTCCCAGTCCTTGTCAGGCAGCCAACTGCTGCCTTAAACAAAGACGCCTATGTGTAACGCTACCAGCCAGTCGCTCAGATCATGCCACAGTTTATAATTCCTCCCCATACAGCCTCCACTTAAATCCACCCTTCCTTTTTAACAGCTACTTATGCCCTAGACAACCTCCTGTTCTCCACGCTTTGAAGACTGACAGCAGGAAAACATCCCTGAGGTATGGCAGCATTATCCCACTACTCCTCTCGGGTCTCCTGCGATTTCTCTCAAAAGCAGACCTACAAAGTACTTTTAGAAAAGGCAAGAGAGTGCAGACCAAAGGATGTCCAAAGAAGAAAAAAAGATGGAGGAATATCTTGTGAAACTTCCCCATTCTACATGAAGTCAGTAAACAAAGGAGCTAGGCAGGAGGCTATGCGTACCCTTCCAGGCTAAAGGGTATTTTGCCAAAACCTAGCTCAGGCCAGATACGCTGAAGCATGGCCTGTTGCCTTTTGGCAGTACGTGTCACATCTATTAAATTTATTTTAAATCTTAATACATTTCCCTGAATTAACAAAAACTCTTTTTGTAATTCCTTGGCACAGTTGGGCAAGAGAGTCACGTCAATCCCCCTATGAAGTGCAGAAGCACGCCTCTCCTTCAGCTTTGACCCTCAAAACTCATTAATTGTGGCAGCATCCATAGGGCCCAACATTTGCACATGGTGTCCCTGAAAGGAGAAGGGATGGAGACGAGACGAGCGCACCCGCAGCAAGCAGACAGCCGGCTGCTCCCCACAGCTCCCTTCACCCCCACTGTAAGAGCCCCTAGGGCAGAGCTCAGCTAACAGCAAAAGGGAGTTGCAGAAACCCTGCTAGATGAGCACAGTTGCACATGCAGCTTTTGGCATCTGTTTATCATTAAGGATAACCTCACCTGAATGGCTGGGGAAACAGCCCACCTGCTTTTAAAAATAGGTTTCATCTCTTTCTCACAGCAATATGCCCGTGCTGAGTGATGCTTTAAAAATATACCAAGACACAGTGCTAACACTGGAGCATTTCCCTACCCAACCGGGCAGGGATAAGATCTGCATCTCACAAAAGGCCAACATATGGTGCTGATAGCTCCCTGATTATGTCAACATTTATTAGGTAAGTAAAAATCACCAGTCTTCTTTAAAGGAAGGAGCCCAGATGCCTGCAATTAATATTTCTCCACCCCACTGAAGAAACCGTAACATAATTCCTAATGTCTCTACTTGAAAAGGCTCAAAACTCACAAATTATGTCATTAAAAACAGCAACGGGTAACAAGAGGTTCAGTATAATGTATTTTCATTAGCTGAGGCTAATTGGAGCCAAATGAGTAAAACAATGCTGTAAGGGCGAGCAGCAGAAATCCTTGGGTCTTTAGGAGACGAAATAAATGAGGGTAATCAGTGGCGTATGCAGAATACGGCATGTTCAATTAATATAAATAGGATAGCAGTCAACTGCAGCACTCCACCGAGGCGCAGATGAGTGCTGGTGGGCAGCAGATGTCTTATTATATTGTACAAACACAAGCAGTATGGCAGACTAAACCAGCGAAAACACTCTGGTTTGAGGGACACCCAAGAAACAGAACCAGTGGGTTAAAAAACCCATAAATTGCCCCAGGAGGAGATGCTGCTGGGCTGAGCATATGTGTTCGGAGAAGCCAGTGTGGTCGCTATCAACAGGGACCTGGGGAGGGGATGGAGAAAAGGGAGGAGGCAGCTGTCTGTCACGTTAGGGTAAAGACAGTTGTGGCAGCTCTACCCTTGGCAGCTCTAATACTTGCCACCTGCACACACAGATATTTTGTGGGGGTGGATTATCTGATCCATCCTCCTCCTCCTCCATCTTTTCATCACGTCAGTTTAATTGTTACAGTAACGATAGTAAATTGATTTTGCAATTTCAGCTTTCAGACCCTTCTGAAGTGAGAACAACCAACCTTGTCTTTCACTTCAATCTTCTTCTCAATAAGATCAAGGCTGCTGTCCCTCAATTTTCTCTTCTTTTAGAAGAGAGAATAATGATCCCTCTTCAGCTTTTGCCTCTGATCTAATATGTGGCAGAGAATGACTTTTTTATTATTATTTTATTTTTTTTCTTCCCATTAAGCAACCCCCCTATTTTAGTATTATGCTCTGGAACTTATGGCTTTAGAGATTGTTATTTCATGCATGTGTGTTCTAAGTTACTGGTGTTTGTATGTAATTCCTAGTTTGCTTGGGGTTCTCTGTGCAAATCCTGAATAGGAATTACCAATAATTCTATTATTGTTCTCCAAGTACAAAGCTCAGAGATTCACATCCCTGTGTAGCCAACGAAGACTGAAATGTACCATACAAAACCTACCAAATTTAAGCCAGTTACATCAACGCTTAATGAGCTATCATTCATGGCCAAAGACATTCTGCCTATTTTTCATATTCTGCAAAACAGTAATAACATTCTGCAACCATTAATAACATGACAATTTTATGATTAAGTCCACACTGACTTGGCTTCCATCAACTAGCATCACTATCACTAGATGATAGTCTGGTGACTTCAGCAGTGCACAATAAAAAGTCTTTGACTGAGAATGCGTATCTTTTATTCATTCATTAATTTTTACCATTTGATACACACAGGGTTTGGGGTTCTTTGTTGTACTTCCAAGATCTCTTCTCCCTCCTTGTTCTCCCCCCCCAAAAAATATCTTTCACTTTAAAGAAAGCTGCATAAAAGACAGATGTTAAATGCTAGGATCAAGAAGTTGTTTCATTGTCAAACTGAAGATGAGTTAACGTTTTTCTTTTGTGTTCTACTGCACAACTAGTGTCTGAAGAATAAGGCAGATAGCAAATTATGCAGGGCCTATTTATGCAATATGGCCACAAGAAAAAAAAAAGGTCAAGTATACAAGATGGCATATCAGGAATAGTTTAAGAAAGAGTTGCGGACAGCATGTGGTGTTTTTACTCAGCTGGGCAGCTGAACTTTGCCACAATTGCTCTCTCACTCCCCCTCCTCAGATGGAAAGGGAAAATAGAAAATAGAAGGAAAATGGCTCAAGGGCTGAGATAAGGACAGGGAGATTGCTTACAGTTATCAACACAGACTCAGCATAGGGAGATTAATGAAATTTATTACCTATTACTAACAAGCTAAAGCAGGGAGAAAAAAAAAAAAATGAAAACACCTTCCCCCCCCATCACCCTCTTCCACCTCCTCCCCCCGGGCAGTACAGGGAAACAGGGAATGGGGGCTGCGGTCAGTCCCTGACGCTTTGTCTCCGCTGCTCCTTCACGGTCACTCCCTGCCCCTGCTCCACGCGGGGTCCCTCCCACGGGATGCTGTCCTTCCCGAACTGATCCTGCGGGGGCTGCCCACAGGCAGCAGCTCTTCAGGAACTGCTCCCACATGGCTCCGTACCACGGGGTCCATCCATCCCCCAGGAGCAAACTGCTCCAGCACGGGTTCCCCACGGGTGGGCGGCAGCTCCCCCCAGACCCCTGCTCCTGCGTGGGCTCCTCTCCACGGGCTGCAGCTCCGGCCCGGGGCCTGCTCCTGCGGGGGCTCTCCATGGGCCGCAGCCTCCTCCAGGCCACATCCACCTGCTCCACCGGGGGCTCCTCCACAGGCTGCAGCGTGGAGATCTGCTCCGTGTGGGACCCATGGGCTGCAGGGGGACAGCCTGCTCCACCAGGGGAACTGCTGCTGTGTGCCTGGGGCACCTCCTGCTGCACTCATCTTGTGGGGCTGCAGGGCTGGTGCTCACTCCTCACTCTCCCAGCTGCTGTTGCACAGCAGATTCCCCCCCCCCCCCCCCCCCCCTTCAATCTGCTCTCCCAGAGGCCCAACCAGTGTCACTCACTGCCTTGGCTCTGGCCAGCCACGGGTCCCTTTGGAGCTGGCTGAAACTGGCCTTTATCTAACATGGGGCAGCTGCTGGGCTCTTGTCACAGATGCCACCCCTGCAGCCCCCCACTATGAAAACCTTGCTATGTAAACACAGTACACAGTAGCAAATATTTGGAAATAAATGTGTAGTAAATAATACAAAATTACTGAGGAGCAGCTGAACATTCATAACCATGAGCTGTTAAAATAACTTCCAAGTTCCTGAAGTTTGCCTTGACATTTGTCTCTTAGCTGCTATATGTCAGTCCCAGAACCCTGTTTCTTAAGATAAAGATTTATCCTAATCATCTATAAACTCTCATACTTAATTTTACAGCTAACTTCTCAGTAGTGACTTGTTCAGCCTTGGGGATGGCTTAAACCTTGATCATTTTCTTCTTCTATATACCTAAATATCACACTCAGGTGTCTAAGGTGCATCTTGTCCCTTGCTTGGGTTCTATGAGCATCTGATCATCTTTTGGATTCATGTCGTAAGGCAGATCTCTGATCATTAGAAAGGTCTTGGCTGAGCATCCATTGGGTGCACACGTGACTAGGACTTTTGGCAAACATGGAACAGGTGGTGTAAATAAAGTTCTGTCAACATCTAAATTCAATAATGCTTGTCACAACAGGAAAAATACACCTGACCTGGAACAATTTCAGGACAAAACTAGATGTCTTTCTAACCCCATTCTGATAGTTATCTAATAAATGTGTATTAACAACTGTAACATAAGATACATACATCCAATAAAAATATATATATACTAGTGTAAAATCAAACAGCCCTCAGCTCTTGCAACAATTTCTTAGAAGAGGCTTGAGGCTACGTTGTCCAGACTGCTTTTGAACCTTATTGGAAGCCCATTCGTAAGCCCTGCTAATGCTGGATCTAGAACAAGTCCAAGTCCGTGAAACCCTCAGCAAAAAAGTTAAGCTGAAAGAATGAACCCAAGTAATGCACTAAATGCTTCATGAGCAGTAGTTGCTGGCTCTGTCTCTCTCTTGATGATATTTTATTTATTCTGCACAAGCCAAATTGTGCTGAGAGAAACTTTTCTGCTGTCCCATGTGGAAGAAGTAGAATAAGTTATAAAGCAGACCATGCAGATCACATGAAATAAGTGAAAGCACACGCCTGAGTCGACCAAGTATGTTGGCAGCAAAGACAGACAAATGATCAACTCCTTGGATCACTTGCAGACACTACAAAAGAAATCTGACTTAGTTTAGTGTGTCCCTCCCTCCCCCAGTATTTCACAGGGAAATACCCTCAGAATACAGTTTTCTATGAAAAAAGAACTTAAACCTGTCTGTGGCATCCATGCCCCTTTTTTTTTTTGTCCTGATGTTGTTAGATGGCCATTAAAAAAAAAATCTGCTCCTTTCTTTCCTCAGTGACTTATAGCAAAGAGATAGTTGGAGGAATAATCCATACACCCAAGAGCAAATTCAAAAACTTTTTTTAAAACAATAATCTGTGAAGATGAGAGAAAAAAGCCTCAACACTTACTTGAGAAGAAATCCTCAATTAAGACATCAATCCCAGTTAAGACGATGGTGCAGTTCCAAGAAGTCTATTGATTTGCCCCTTCTGTTTTTACTTCTCCCCCATTTTTTAAGCAGCTGATTAGAAAAAATGGTTAAAATGAAAAAAATATATATTTTTTTTAACTATATTTAAATATTTTCACCATCATACAGAAGTAAAGCAGCCAGTAAAATTATGAGTGCATACTTTGAAAAGGACAAACTCTGGTGACATGTATTTCCATTTTAGAAACGAATCAGGATGAGTATTTCTATTAATAAATGTATCCTTTGAGCTGGAGAAGGTTTTTTTTAGAAGACCACAGAAAGAACATAAGTCAAAAGGTGTTACTCACAAGCATAGGATCCAAACTATCTCCAAAACCAAATCCTACAGATTTTGCTGTTAGCTCAGTATTTAGCTTTCATAAGAAACAGTGGGAAGAGGGGTAGGAAAATGCTCAGAGGGAATGAGCTGCACGTTTTCCTGTGCATAGCTGCCATCTACCTTTGTAAGCTTTAAAGTATCTTGGTTAAGTCTCCCATTAGGAGGGGCCTGAAGGAGCTGCTCAAGGTCAGGAGCTTGAGCTCCAGGAACTAATGCATTGTGCCCTGCCTTGGGACTCAAGAGGAATGCCACGCTGGGCACCAGCCACCCAAGCAAGGATCCTGCCAGCTTTGTAGGAAAGAGCTAGGAAAAGAAGACAGAAGATACAGTAAGCAAAGAGTGAAGCCTTACACATTCAGAGTGCGATGTCTTTAAATCTGACCTTAAATTAGTCTATTTACTCTAACAGTGGATACAAGTTGAACTCTTTTTTTTTTTTTTTTTAAGTTGCTCTTCTAAGAAGTGTAATCTGTCTCTTCCCTTCCCCAAAATAATCTTAATAGAACAGAGATGCTTCAGGTTTTCCACATAAACAGAACATGAAAAAAAAAAGTTTTCCCACATTATATGTACAAGTGTGTATAATTAAGTTGGTCTAGCTTTTGTTATATAGGTCATGTTATGTAGGGCAAGCAACTTATGAGCCAGATCACTATGACACCAGCGAGACCATCTGACAGGTTTATCCAACAGATTGCTTAGGTTAAACCTCTGTACTCCATTTCCCATTAACGTACCTGTTTGGGCATCAGCATAGAAAGGCTCCCTATTTCCCACCAGCCCCATCTCCTCACCTTCTTCAGTGCCCTATATTGTCTTTGCTATGCGGGTAGAAGAAAACAGCGTCTTACAAATACAATAATGGTGATTTTCAATTAATGAGCCCTATTCTATCTTGGGCTCAAATATCAGCCAAGGAAACTGCAAGTGCTGACCTAGTGACCTTTTGGAGCCTTTCCATCAATACCAGCTAGGACAGGGATCATGAATTCTTTCTCCTGGAACAAAACACTCGAAATACTACTACTAACCCCTCTGTATCACTCTATAACAGAAGAATTATACGGGTATGTGGTGTTTGCATTTTACCATATTGCCACTTCAGTAGGACAATACCATCAGTGACCATTTCCATTGCATCACAGTCAGACAAACCTAAACTCCTGGACACTTACCAATTATATTTTACAATCAAAGAAGATGAAGACACTTAGTTCAGATGATGTTTATTTTTACAGACTCACAGCTGGGGTTCATCTCTGCAGTGCCTCACTAAGCAGATTAGCAAGGCATCAGGGAATGCTTCTCTACAGATGCTCTTCATTTGCTGAGCAGGAATTGCAGCAGGGTCGGGCTATCTTGGGCTTTCAGCTTTACTCCTCACACACCCATCTTTGCCAGTGAACATGGAGACTCACTGAGGCTATAGGAAGAGTCCTCTCCCCCAGTGAGGGCGGCTTGCCATTCAGGAGTCCCATATCTGATATTTCCAAAGAGGAATATTTTATTCTCCATCTCTCCTCTCTGGAAATGGTGTCAATCATCCACCCTTTCCCCCAACAGGCAAGAGAGCTCTGCAAGTTTCCGTCAGCACTGCAAGTCTGAAAACTATGTTATCCATGGTTCATTGCTTTGCTTTGACACATTTAGGATTTTCCCTCAGAGAGGTAAGTTTTCTTTGGGGGCAGGGAGAGAACCTCAGCCACCACAATATCCCAAACACACACACACACGTCCTTTCACTACTCCTTGGAAAGGCACAAGGAAACAGTGCTGCTAGCATCACACACATTTACAAGCATGATGAAAGTCTTAATAGAAAGCTACAGACAGTAGCAAGGTGTCTCCCCCTAACACACACACATTACTGATGAAGTTGCATATAATTACCACCTTCCCCTACGCTGACTCAGCTATTCGAGTACGTCTTCAGACTCAGATATATCGCTGCACTCCTACAATGGAACCTCCATAAGTGGTTTTGTTTAAATATGTTTGCTACCAACAGAAGACAGTTTTCCTGTTACCATTCGTACGCCACGCTTGTCCTGATTTCTGCCTCACACTACTAAACTCACCTTCCCAGGCTCCTAACATGATATTACTTATATCAGTAAAAACTGAACCTAGAGTCTGGCTAAGATAAGGTCTCAAAGCTCTCATGAGCAATTTGTAACCCTGAAGTGGATTTCAGCCAGGAATACAAAGAGCTATGTTCCATCTATTACAAAAATATGTTTATTTCAGTCACTATTGTCACAGCTTTAAGCAGAAAAGCATTAGATGAAGACCATGGTCATTTCTAACTGTGCTGTTAGCATACAAGGTTCAACTCTGATTCCTCTCACTTTCCTCTTGCACCAAGAAGTGCTTCCAAGCCCTTTCTCTGTTTAATAGGCAGATCATTTTGATCTTGAGTAATACCAATAATAATTTAAAGTTACAAAAGAAGTAGAGAAACTAAGGGATGAGAGCAGGGAGAGAGAGTGCAGCAAGACTCTACAAATGGGCTTCTCATAGATCATCCATAAAAAGGCATTATAGGTTTCAGAAAGGTCAGCAGCTGTATAAATGCCCTAACATAAATAGAGGCTATACTTATTTCCAAACAAAGCACATAATCAGAAATGCCTCATACCCGGCAACATCATTACAATAGCAGAAAACTCAGCAGCCACTAACCAATAAGCCCAGGATTTTATTGCATTCAAGAGCACCAGAGCTGCCTTTACTGTCATTACGCACAGGTAGTATCTCTGAGCTCTGAAATTCAGACCGCTTTAAACACAGTATTTTGCGTTTAGAACACATCAGAGCTGAGTGAGACTTCAACACCGAGTTTCCTTTCTGTAATTTTTAATAATTTCAGAATACCTTAGCTCATCATCACTAGCCACCATTCAGACCTTTTTTTTTTTTTTTTTTTGCAGATAGAGGGAGAACAAAGCCACCACAGCTGCTCATCATCAGGCCTCTTCCTCCTGGCAAGAACTTTCACCAAGACAATGAAGACCACTTCTGCAAGGAGCAAGTTCATAGCTCCATCAATGCGGTCACGAGCTCGCTAAGCCACGCTTAAAAAGCTAAACTTAAAAGTTTTACTTCAATTCCTCACCGCAATCAATCTCTAAACAGCCTTTCTATCTCTGCAATGCCCAAGTAGGCTCTTGCTAATAACGAACGCTCTCCCTGACCATTACTACAGCCACCAGGTCCCTCCTGGCAACCAGACCCACCAGACACCTGAAAGACCAACAAGCAGGGAGAAGTGCAAAGGGGGCAGCTCAGCAGATCTGCGTTGGTAGCTACATTGGCCCTGCAAAAATGTTCTTACCACACAAAGCTTTTTCCCCAACTCTAGATTCAGTTCCTTGAAACCACATGGGATGAGATTTAATACCATTTGAACTGAGACATGTACCATGGGACAGGGTTGTTGGGAAGCTCAGGCAACAGCTGTGCTTTACTCTGTTATTCTCACCTATGCCATCAGACATTGCTGTAAAGCACTACAGAAATAACCCTGGCACCCCTCCTCAGGAGGGGGCCCAAGGCGTCTCGCTCACCAGCACCAGCCTTCTCTGCACCAGGCCAGGGGCCACGCTGGGGACACTCGGGGGTCCCTCTGCCAGGGGAAGAGCTCACTCCATTCAAACAGAACTTCTTCCAAAAAATTCAAAATAAGCCTCAAGAAAACTGCTTTCTACTCCAGGAGAGTGAAAGAGCTTGACCCTAACTGCTGCTTAATTTTTGTATTATGCTCCCATCATTCATTGCCATTGACAAGTCAGCTGCGATTAATCATACATGATTGCATAAACCAAGACACTGCACAAAATAATAATTAGTAGATTAGCATACAGATATAGCTTTGTACTCTCAGAAACACTTTACAAGTGTTAACTAATTAGTGTTTCTTAAACTTCTTTCACCTGTCTCTCACCTGGCTCCTTTCCACTTTCCTTCCTCTTTTTCTGAGCTTTTGCTTGCTTTTAGAGAAACTTCTTTGCCTCTCCCAGCTGTAAAATCTGTATTCTGCCCTTTCACACCACACCTTCCCCACCTGCTTGCTCCCTCACCTTCTCTTTTCTTCTTTTCACCCTCAGGCATCCTTGTTCCAATTAAAAAAAAAAAAAAAAAGCAGCTGAAAGAGTCCTAAATACCTCAGTGAACAGTGAGATGTAGCAAAAGAGATATTTGCACCCTTATGACAAGGTGAGCAACGGAGAGGTAAGGAAATACAAATGACAGAAAATAGGATAAGGCACGTTAGCCTGAAAGTGAGGACAGCAGAGACCTATGGGAATGAAAGAATTAGGAGAAAAAAAGAGCTGTGCCCATAATGTTTGCCTTTTCTTATCACGGAGGTGTCAGGTGTGGTGAGCTCTCTTGTTGCACAGTGCTCATGGAATCTACAGAGCCTGTAGCAAAGACCAAAAACTGACAAACATTTAAAATGCAACCAAACTTAATAGCTCAGGCTTCATTCCCTATCAGTTTCCAGACATTTACAGAACTGAGTTGAGAGGTGTGGTTAAAATTTACTTTTTGTTCAAGAAAGAAAGAAAAATTCTAAAACAAGTACCAAATAATTGCAAAAAATAAAATGCTACATTTATTTCACATTCAGTATGAGTTAAAAAAAAAAATCAAGGAAAGATAAGAATCAATTAATCTGAAGGTAATACATACACAAAATCAGAGGTTTATAAGTTGCTTATGAATAATTTTTAAAACAACCATTTGAAAATTTCTAAGAATCAGAAAAGTGAAGTTCTCAAAAAGCCTTTCAAGTAAGATGACAAGGAACCAGCTGCACCAGCTCAAATTCGGTAACCCGACAGAAGTGACCGTACAACAGACTAGAGGAATCCACAGAGAAATAAAGCTCCGCTGGCAATACCAGACCCCTAGCGTCTCTGAGGAGGTCCAGAAGGAAGTGGGTCACTCCTAGCTTCCCCCTTAATTATGCTGCAACAACTCCACACATCCAGGTGTGCTGTGGTCACATACACGGGCCAGCATGGATTGTATTTCTTCCCTTGACACATAACTTGGCTTTTTCAAGAAAAGATTCAGGGTTCCTGTGAGGTGTTGAAGGCAGAGCAGAAACCTAAGTGGGAATTTCCTTGTGGTCTTACTACATGCTCTTGCTACTCAGGGCCTGATTGTCGGGTTTGAGGTAAGGCATCTTCCCCAGCAATGAGACTGACACGGCCCATTCTGTTTTTAACTTTCCTCCACGAAATGCAGAAGGATTTGGTTTCCTGTGATCATCTGGGAATCTGGCATCAGAAACCTCGTATTTTCCCAGGGACCTACGACATCAGTTGATGGCATCCCCCTCCTCTGCTCTCATCCTGTGGCAAACGAGGCTCTGTATGTGTTATGTCTGGGAGAACACCTCGGAGCTTGTGGAGAAGATGTTCTGCAGATGCAGGCAGAATAGGAAAAACAAACACTGGCTGCCCAGAGGAAATCAGCAGCTTTCTGGTATCAGAGAAGCCCTTCTGAGGCACTCCTGCTCTTCTGCACAGGTCTTCAGCTGGAGTACATATCTGTAGGTGTCCAAGGTACAGGTGAGGGCCACACCACAGGGCAGCATCTGCCTTGTCCACACAGGGTGAGGCTGATTGAAAACCAGCGCATAGGATGGTCATGCTAGGAATGACTTCTGTTGGGAAACAAAAAAAGTATTGTGGCAAAGCTGGATCAATAAATTATGTGCAGTGGAGTTAATGCAGGTGTGCTTTCTTGGCCTGGGCTTTACGTGGAACAGGCAGGGGACTCAAGTAGCGACTCTGAGGCAGGGAAATTTGAGATTAGTGGTTCTGCCTTCAGCAGAAAACTGATTATTTGGAATTAATGTTAATAAATCTAGCTTTCTTTTCCTATACTTACTCCCCCTCTGCCACCCCTTCCACAAAGACTCCCTGCGTGCCGCTGGCTGATTACGGTAGCCAACACAAAACGAAACCTCTCTCCTTTTCTGTGTGTCACGTACATCCAACGATACAAAACCCCTGTGTCTTTTGCCATGGCTGACATGCCAGTCAGCGCTAGCAATCTTCACTTGGCAAGAATTTCCATGTGAAAGGAATATTCTGAAGAAAGCCTGTGGGCTGGAGCCAAGGTAAAAGCTCCTCACTCCTCTTGCAAATGCTGCTTTTCCAGTGTGAAAGCACGAGGCTCTGCCCCACAGCCGCTGTTCCCATGGATTTGCCTCAGGTTGAAGCTTGTCATCTTCACAGCAGGAGCAGGACTGGGGTTTTGCAGTGGGATGCGGAGCGCCAACAGCACAAACATTGTTTCTTTGAGACAAAAAAAAAAAAAAGGCTGAAACTTCAGGCAATAATTTCTCTCCAGTGCCAACAGCCCTCAAATGTGTCACTGTGGTGTGCAAGGATCCTTCAAGGGGGCAGAAATGCCAGGTAGCCAAGGGTGGCTCAGCCTAACAGGGAAAGGTGTAATCGCAGGCAGTGGCTGGGAGCTAAATCCAGGTGATTTAAAATAAGAAGCAAGGTACACGCTTTTAACAGTTACCCACTGCAATGAACCACTGAAGGATGAAGCTGGGCTCCTTGCTTGCTTTGTTTTGCTTAAACTCCTCAGACCAAGGGTAGACGCCCCTCTCTGTGCCAGTCATTGAGCCTGAAGGGAAAGCAGGCCTGAGGAGACTGTCTGAGTTGCCAACATCCTCGCACCACAGAAGAATGCGTAGAGCCAAGGTTTCAGCAAGAACATTAGAAATGACTGGTATTGGTGCCGCTACTCTTGTGCCATCGGCAGTATTTGGGACCTTGCCACCTCATCCTAACCCGTGCCACAGACAGCAGGGTGGCTGGGGTGCGCTGGGCTGAGGGCTCTGTGGCAGGAACAGGTGGAAGAGATGCTTCACAGAAGATCCTGTCTGAAGAAAATTATTGCGATTTTTCTCACAGCCCACACCTGCTTTGTGCCACGGCTGGGTCAGGCATCATAGCCAGCGGCAGCTTTAGGAGCACTTGTCCTTACACGGGGATTTAAAACACCCATTTCCATTCCCTGTCCTTATTTAGGGAACACAATTCGGTTTCATCCGTAACCACCGGCGGCAGAGGCTGTAATTGCATTGCGGCTGAGGTTTATCGGTCCGTGTGTTAATTGCAATTAACCCCACACACACACCGAGGAGTCGGGGCCTGCTCCCCGGCCCGGCCGCGGGCCAACACCGCCGCTCGGCGCCCGCCGCCGGCACTGCTCCGCCTCGCCTCGCCTCGTCTTCGGCGGGGGGGGGGCGGGGGATTTGGGGGGAAAAGCTGGGGGGTGAGGGCTTTCTGAGGGCCACTGCCTGGCCTGTTGTGGAAGAGAGCTTCTGCTGGGCCGAGGGACCCCACTGCGGTAGGGGGAACCGCTCACTGAACGCGAGAGAGATGGTGGATGGTGTGTAAGAAGTGGAAGGGGGACTGCCGTGCTGTGTGTGCTGAGGGATTCCTGCTCGGTGAACTTGTTCTGACTTCCAAACTAGGCTCACCTAGGGTCATGGCTTCTGTCCTCAGGGACTCTGCCAGACAGAAGGCAGCCACGGAGTGATACACACACCCCACATGGGTGCAAGGCACCCCCACATGTGAGGATGAGCATCACCGCTGCCACCCCAAGTCCATGCCGTGAACCTCTTCCTGTCAGCGACCAGCCCAACACAGTGCCACCTTCCCTCCCTTCTCCTGCCCCACTTAGCGGGTGACCCCAGATGCTCATCAGCCTTTTGGTTCCCCCACACCCTTAAAGCCCAGCAGCCAGCCAGGGGAAGCCCACAGGGGCTCCTCACCTCCTGCCGCAACGTCCTGAACGGCCTTCTGCCCTGCCCCTCACTGCTGAGCTCAGCTGCTTTCAGATTTAGGGGGAAGAAAAAAATTAACTCTGGGAATAATAAAGAATTCAGAAAGCCTTCGAATTCAAAAATAAATAAGTAAAGGGAAGGAGAGAGGGAGAACCGCATGCTCCTTTTGATTAATTCCCTTTCTTCCCACCCCAAAGGCTGTGCGGTAAATAACGTGAAGTATGGCCCCGACAGACACAAACCTTGACTGTCTGTTTACAGACGGCAGGAGTGCCAATATTCCAGTGGGACCGTGCAAAACGAATCTGTCAGTGAATCAGAGCACATGTTACAGGGTGTGAAGGTACATGCTTCACATTAAAAACAAATCCTTCAGAATGTGCAGACTGCCCTAAATCTACATCTGCCACACTAGTTATTTCTACTACGTTCTTAAAATTCATCCTGAATTTTATTTTCCACATCTTGGAAGTGTTAGATCTGCAAAACCGTATTACAACTGCAGCTGTTGTGAAGTTTGGGTCCAAGTAAGTATGTAGCTGAAGGCGGGCCAGGATTCTGCTATTTACCTCTGAATATTTTTCCAACCATCTTTTGGAAGCTGCCCTCTTTGAGAAAACTATCGCTTCTGCCCACCGTACCACAACCACTGACACCTGCCTCGGGCTGATCGGAAAGTGCCACTTCTCCGTGCCTGACTCTTCCCAGCTACACCATCTTTTCCTACTCTCCCCTCCTTCCAGCCTCTCAATACCAACCTGCTGCGCTACTGCTGCTGCTGCTTCTGCTTCCCTTACTTTGGCCACAGGAGCCACATTTAATGCCACTGAAGCCACAGCCATGAGAATGAGCTTCAAGGAGCAGAAAGCAGCCTAACACTGCCAGGCAAATGGGTAAATTATTTTTTTATATCATTTTGTCGCCCATCACCAACTACTGAGAAAGGAAGCAGGCTGGAGGAGTGTTTACACTACACAGCAATTTACAGTGTAAATTTTGAGTCAGGTCTTTGATGACTCCAGAATTCATTCATATGCGTTACAAAGCAAATGCAATGTAAGAGAAACGTGTCCAATTATATGAGATGTTTTAGTATCAGCTAATAACCCTATGTACCAATTTTTCCTCATAACAAGTTACAGCTACATTATATACAGCCACTCACACAGGATTGCATTTTGATTTTCAAACCTCGTTTTTCAGGCGTGAGGTTTTTATGAAAGCTTTCCTCACAACAACAAACACACCTTCTATCATCATAATAGAATTGCTGCAATTTTGTATCTACAATCCAACAACGAATTCAAACCTTTTTTTCTCTAATTTGCACAAATACAAAAGCAGGTTGGACCACAGCAAAAGTGCTGTGCTATTGAGAGCTACAGAAGAAGCCAGTTTTGCCCCCATCTGATCCCACTTTTGTGTGCAGGTGGAGAAGAAGGAACTTCTCTGCTCCTACACACCAGTGGAGAGAGGAGCTATCGCCTTCCTCTGGCTGGTCTCTGCTGACTGAACTAGAATAAAACATCATAGATCAGAGCTCCTGCTGTAGTTCAGCAATCCTAAATCACAGCCCTTCCTACAGTACTTGGTCTGAAAAATCTGTTTCCTCATAAAACAGCTCGGTACTTCCCCAACCAGGACCAAGAGAGGCAGCCCAAAAGCCCAGAACTCGCCAGCCAGTTTTGAGCTGCATCTCTGCAGAGTGCTCCATGTCCTGGCCTGAAACAATACCTAAAAGAGGACAAGAAATAAAAAAATGACATTTCCCCCAACATACACATGTTATTGAAAGTATTCACCTACAGCTTGCACATCAAAGCCAGCTGATACTTTTGGGACAGCCATAGCAGCTCAGGAAAGCCCCCTGGATTACAGCACCGTCCACACACACAGCCACAGACACTCTGCTGCCCTTGAGGCGTTAGGACATGGCCATACAGGAAAGATGCACTGTGCACCCCTAAACTTCTCTCTACTCGGTATTCAAAGCGGCATTTTGGGGGTTGACAGATTCCTCCGCAAAGCAGCTTTGTTTCAGTGAAAGACCTTGCAGGATTCTGGCGAGCATTACAAGAGCATACCCAGCTGCCCAGTGTGCATCCAGAAAACATTCGTAGCTCCTGTCCTGCTGGAGGAAAGGAGCAGAGAGCTCTGTTGCCACCAAGCCCACCCATCACGACACGCAGAGACAGCAGTGCTGTCAGAGATGCATCAGCAGCCCTGAGAAAAAGGTCGGGCAAAGAGCTATGTGACTGACTGTTCATGGGTAGCAGGGAAATTGGAAGAGGAAAGTGACTCGATCAATGCCTCTTCTCTTAGTTGAGAAGAAAAAAGGCCACTTCTTGTTACACATTAACTATCAGAACAAATGCTTTCAGGCACAACATTTGACTTAGCAAACAAGACAGCAGTCACCAGTGCTACTGTGAAAGCCATCTTATTTCCTCTTCTACTCACCTATCCACCTCAAGTTTTGTGATATGCCTCCAGATTTACAAACAACAACAACAACAACAAAAACTAATGAGCTTGCAATATTCAGTTCTGCACTGTTTGTTGAGGACATTGCCTGGTGTGCATTCAGCAGCTGAGATACTCCACAGAACACAGAAGCTAGAGAATAGGAAAGTGGACAATACACAAGTCAGTAAGAAAAGCAAAGACAAATATAGCAGCAGGCTGCATATACAGAAAAAAAATAAGAAAACAAGAATTCGAAATTAAAATATATTAAATACCATACATTAGGGAACACACAGTTCATCTGATAACTTCTACCTGCAGAGATCAAACTACACCCTGAAAAAAACAGTTACAAATAGAAGTCCAACCTAGCAGCCCTTCACATTTTGGGATCTGAAGCTGTACCTTTCTGGCCTGATTCTACTTTTGTTCAAAAACCGAAACACTGCAAAAAGCCTCTCTCTACAGACAGTAGTACACATAGTGCTCACCTTTGTACCTGGCAAGTCCACCTAACCTAGTTAGGATTTGCCAGATTAAAAATAGACATCGAAGATTGAAGCACAGCAGGTGACTTGAGCAACCATTGCCTCTCGCACAAAAGAGTACTTCTTATAGGTGAGGGGATTTTTTTTATTTTTTTATTTTTTCCCCAGACACATCCATTACAGACATTCAAGCTATTTTCTTACTGGATTGAACTATGGCCCATGGTGCAACAGAGACCCTTCCATGCTACCAATGATGACCCAAGCACCCAGTGCTCATCAGCAGGAGGGGGAGAGTCATGTTCCCTTTGTAGAGAATGAAAATTTAGCTCACAGAAGCAGATTTATTTATTTATTTATTTTCAGACAAGCTACCTTACTGGGCATGGGAAAAGGGGAACAACCTTTCAGAGCTACCATTTCCCTCTGACATACTGGAAGTCTTAGGCTTTTGCCAATAAGGGAATGTATTACTATCTTGTGGTGACACTGGGAGCAGAAGTGATCTGTAAATGAAGCAGAGAGCTCAGGATTTCAAGATGAAAGGGTTAATCCATCCTTCTTTTGTAGCTAAAGCTTTCTCTTGAGTTGAGGAAAAAAAAATGTAGTATGGGAATAAAAATTGGAGATGTATCCACCATGCAAGTTAAAGGGAGGAGAACTAAAAAACTGTGGAAATAAAACTAAATTTCTAATCCATGTATTTTTAAGCTTTTTCCCTAACTTTCAATGGTTTAGTTACTGTAAGCAGACAGGAAAACACAAGCAGTATAATCCCCTGTGGCCTTCCATAGGGTGCATGAGGCCAAGGGATATGACAAGTGCTTTCAGAAATAGTGCTGATTTAGGGTTCTCTGTGCATTAGAAACACGTTGCTGTCCCAAAACACTACCTATAGGTAACTGCACCATCTCCGCCCAACTGCAACATGGCACTTACTAATTAAACAACCTCCAGGTGTGCAGCTTGCTCCTGCTGTTCGGGAGGCAGGAAATCACAACTTATTTCTTCGTGCATCTCTATAGTCATGCGGCAGGAATCGGCGTGCAACAAGAAAGCTGAGGACACCTCTGCTTAGCAAACTTTCTACTTGCGGAGTCACATCCAAAAAACACATTCCAGGATAACCAGACACACTCACCTCTGCCTAGGGCTGGTGGGGTAAGGGTCAGTGGGCTTTTCAAAGGAGCTACAACGGCGTCTCTTCTGTCACAGGCGCACCAGAAGGAGTCCTTTCCAAACCAGTTTCTCCCTTTGGAGCCTTTGATTACTGCCAGTATTTCCCATCACAGGGTTTAAAAATTTACATAGCTGATACTGCTAAGAACAATGTGACTGCCAACATTTGTCAGCTAGAACTGAACACATCCAACTTTCCTTCCCCTTGAATCAAAGCCCTGTTATATATGTAGAAGCACAAACACATTCGCGTTCCCAGTGCAAAACCACTTGTACTTGCTTTTCCCTAGTGCAAAAACCTCCATCCATGCTTCAATTAAAGTGTTTTAATGGAATATTTTTATGATCTTCTTTGTTGTAAATGCTCAGCACACTAGTGACAGACACCACTTGTGTGCACAAGTCCCCGTTTACAATCCAGCTGCAAATTGGTGGCAGGCTGGGCTGAAGTGAGAGCCCTCAGCCCCTCGCGCTGCAGAGCTGGCCTGCCTGCAGAGCACCGTGAGCTCGGCGTGCTGGGTCCCGATTGCTAAACCTGACAGAAAACCCCAGTTTGGGCCAAGGGCACGGACGCCCAACTAGTGCTGAATCCCTGGCAGAGTGCTTTGCCTTTAGGTCTAAGGAAAGCAGTAGCTGAAGGCAGCTGGAAACAGCCTTTTCTGGTTATTACATTATTCTGGTTATTGCGTTACCTGTGAAGTCAGGTGCCCCACAGCCGCAGCAGGTACCTACCAGGTTGTGCCACGGGCTCAGCAGCACCTCCAGCAGTCGTGGCATGGAGTCGGGGCTGCAGGAGGCGAGGGCAATCCACCGTGAGGAGCCAGCCCAGGCGTATTTAAGGCAGAGACAGCTGCGGGGGGCTGGAGGTGGCCCAGGAGGTGCCGCAGCAGGGTTGGAAGGAGACCTTGTAGGGGACAACGTTGGAGGCATGCTCGGGAGGAGGTGCTCCATGAGGAAGGGGGGCACAGCTGAGGGACCATAGCACACAGGTGACCCACACCGTGGTAGGGACACCCTGAGGGACTGAGGGCGACACGTGGCCAAAGCAAGGGACTTGGAGAGTAGGAAGGGGGCAGACAGGGTGTTTGACTGAAGTTGTTTGACCCTGGGGAAGAGAGAGGAGGAAAGGGGCTTCCTTCCCTGTTTTTTAATTTCTTTCTTCTCAACACCCAAGTCAGTGATTAGAACTTTGTGTTAATTGGCAGTAAATTCAGTTTCGTAAAAAATTCCTCAAGTTGAGACACTTTTGCCCACAACACACAACCCCAAACTACACTTGCCCTTACCTTAAAAGATTCCCAGCTTATTTTCTCCTATTTCATGTGCATCTTTTACAGAGGTGCAAAACTAACAGGCGCAGCACTGCACAACAACGTCAGGTGCTGACTGGGCAGGTTTCAACCGTGTTCCCATTTCATGTTCCTTTACATTACCTTAATAGTCAGTGCACGAGGTGAAACAGGTAAAATCAGTCTTCACAGCCCCTACAGCTGCGACATAAAAGGGCGCACACATCGCACGGCCCTTGCTGAAGCTGGCACCAACCAGGATCCACGCGACTACCACTAAGGGGGACTGGGAGACCTCGCAGTTCAGTCACCATCAACCTGTCCCAGCCATGACAACATGTGCCCCAGACAAGCGTTTAAAGTGTTTCCAGTATTTGCATGTCATGATCTGAAGTTTCTAATTTCAAAAAAAAAAAAAAGGCTATTCAGCTGAGCTTTTCAGATGCATGTCATCTAGCAAGTAATTGAAGACAAAGTGTTTTCTCGTAATAAACTTCCATAATGAAAACACCAGGGTAAAATCCTAAAGTTCAACTCAATGCATCGCACTAATCTTCAGAATGGGATTTTCTCACCACTAATCTTGTTAGAGCTATGGTACTGTGCAAAAACATCTAAACCCATAATTACTGAAGAGATATTAAAAGGATCAATTTATTTCAATAAAAAACACAAAATTTGAAAAGAATTCATTAACACTCAGAATCTGGCCATGCAATAAATAATACTAATGAACTGAGAAAAGGGAATAGATGAACAAGAACTGACATGATGTCTTATGCTTATTGCTGTTAAAGATGAACTGACAACTACTGCATTTGAAATCTAATTCTAGTGAGGGAAATGCTAGAAAGTGAAAGAAAGATGTGTTAAATATACATACACACACACACACGCATTTTAAAAATGAAATACAATGAAAACTAATTTAATTTAGTCCTAAGAAGGCTGTAATACCATTTTCAACACCTTTAAGCTGTGCTTATATTAGCAAACAGCGCTGTGCAACAGGAGCATGAAACAGCTGTTGCTGAGGTGCCACCAGCACGCAAATTATATGTATATTCGGGGGGCTTGCTGCCAGCTAGCTCCAGGCTGGTCCCGTGGACTGAATGCCTCGCAGTGAGCAGCGCACCTTAGGTGCAGTGCTGGAGCATGTCTCTACATTGGTTTCATCCAAAAGGGATCCAGAGTACAGGCGCCAGGAGTGCTCTGTAATGTGAATGAAAGCACGCCGATTGTGTGTATGTGGCTGCAATCATGAGATTTGCTTCTAAAGCAGCCACCTGACTTGAACTAAAATGCTTCCTCCGTTGGAGGCACTCAGAGCACCATAGATGGTTTGCTCTAGGACAAGAACTGTGAGTGGCAGCAGAAATTTAAACACATCACTCACCCACATTAGCCAGGCGAGAGCAGGACAACGAAGGGTAGCTAAAATAGCCTTCTAGGCACCAACAGGCTGCAATAGCTGTCAAGACAGTTTGTAAGAACAAGTTTTTCCATACCCTTGCAAGCTTCAGCAATTTGCTAAGATGAAAGATCAAACATTTGGCCTGTTATTTTGGAATTATTTCTATGGCTATTTTAATGGCTCACTTGGAGTTAGACAGGCCACTTAAATAAAGCTTATATTTTTTTATATACTTCCAGTGCAAACTGAATCAACTTCCACCAATATCCATATGTTCACTACTCCTTAATTACAACTGGCATTTCACAGAAGGAATTTGTGGTGCCTCGGCTGTGATACAAAGAGCAGATTCACAATGTGATGGGATCTGCACTGGCCACAGGACATGCTTCTCCACAGGAGATTAAAGCTTTCTGTACAACAGGATAAAACCTGGTCACATCCTATTATCTTTGAGGAATAACTTGAGAAAGAGGAAGGAGCTGGAAATGCCAGCATGCAAAAGATGGCTGTCATACATAGGCCAAAGATCTGTTATTATTTATACCCCAGAAGCACCTCCCTCCCCCTTTTTCTGCAGTTGAACGGATGGACAGCATCTACAGCAACTCCTCAAACTAGTCACAACACCTCTGAAGACCAAAACTGCCTGTCCTGAGGGCTGAGATACTGCAATCTGACCACATATGAGAGGTAAAGAAAACAAGTGGGAAAAGTGACACATTAAAATAAAAGAAAAAATACACACATTGATCACTCTTCTCCAACACTTAACTAAGTGGGAAGAAGCATCTCCTCACTGTTTTCTATCTGCCGCATGCGAGGTTTACTCAGTTCCTCAGTTCTTACATCAGAGGAGGGGAGAGTTACTATTCCTTGCCGCCCATGGGTTCATCGCGTTCCCCTTTCTGCCATCACCTCTCCCAGCTGAGGAGCCCCATCTACTCACTCATTCCTCGCATGACAGCGGCTCCTGCCCATTTTTAAAGACGTAACTGGACTTTTTTTTTTCCTTTTTGAGTTTCTCAGCGAATCCACTGGGCTTGTGGCAGAGGGAGAAAGCTCCGAGATAAAAGAAGAGCCTTTCTTTTGTTTTGTTAAATCACGGTTAAGTTATTAAAAATCACCATTTCCTTTCTCTCGCTAATCTCATGTGGGAAAACACTGGCAGGGCACCAAAACCTCATTTAGATGAGAAGCTTGGGCTTTTACTGGTTTCAAAGTGAGTGATTTACTGCTGCACATACACCACGATGTTATTCCCTCGCAGTGCAGAAAGCAGGCGGGTATGCACGAATTACATGTCCCTTGCTCTTTCCACCAGATAACTGCCTCTCCCAGAGCAGAGGCCAACCAGACCAAAGTGCAGAATCAAGGGATCTGTCTTCAGGCTGTACTCCAGCCTCCCTTCTCTTTTGAAACTACATAAGCCTGCCTGGCAAGCTCAGCAACTGCCTACATGAAAAACAGCTGCAGCTGCTTTAACTAGTGACAGTGGACTTCTAGATGCTTTTTACTGCAATTGTACAACTGAAGCCAATGCAGCTTGAACCATTACCTCTCCATACGAATAAGAGCATCACCAAAAACTCCACTTTGCTCAAATCCATGTCTCTAAAGAGACATTCACAGGGCAATTACTGTTGACAACAATCCCAATAATTTGTGTTTTCATTCTTTCCGTAAGTTTATCATGGGAGGTTGGAAGTTTCTTCTCATTCTGCTCTGCAAAATGCAATGGACTTGGATTAACTTCTCTGCCCAAATATAATTTCTAGCATATTGGATCTGTTTTCTTAGCATGTTCAGTAAGGACTGAGAAATCTGAAAAAACAGAAGGAGCACTGAACACAGCACAGTGCAGAGGGCTACAGACTACCTCTGACTGAGGGCCATCTTCTTCCCCTTGGATCTGAGAGGTGATTAAGATTTGCAGTCACATGCAATATTACAAAACAGCAGCTGTGCTGCCTTCAGGATCACAGGCACTTGAGGAAGGCAGTCTGAAAAATAACAATAAAACCAAAACAAAATGAGGGTAACAGATACCGGACAAGGCAATTGAAATTTTCTTGCAGGGAAGCCTTCTATTCACCATAATGCTTCCCTCTGCAACCTTAGAACAACAAGTTTCCTGAGTATCACAGCTTGGCATCAACGATGGGCTGAAAAATTCAAAACATCCTTAAGATCCTTATCAAGGGCTAAAGAATTGCCTTCAAGCCTTCCCTTTGATCAAGGCAAGGGAGCCACATGTAATGTCGGGTATCTAAATTGCCCCCAAAGGGAAGGGATAAAACAGGCACTGCGTAGGGAAGAAACGCCTCTGCTTTCTCCACAGCAAGCCATGGGTGGCTGTGCCTGTATCGCTGCACGGATTTAATGAAGTGTACTAACTACCGGCAAACAATGAATCTGCCACCAGATGTCACCAAAATGCTATTATGCCTGCTGAGAGGAGCCCGACTAAATCAAGCCTCCGGATTTCCCGGAGCTAGGTCAGGGATGATTACAGCACTGTTTAACCCTACAGTTAGTTACAAGAGGTCATTCCTTTCTAGTACTAACAGCTGAGAACGAGTAAGAAAAAGAGGATTCTTTGCAATTGACTGGCATCACTGCCCAAAGCAGGTTTACTTAGGTAACACATGCTAATTAACCTTTGCAGAGAGCGCCTTTAATTTATGTCAGTCACAAGCTGAAAGTCAACCAGAAGGTAGGATAGCCATATGTTCTGGGTTGCTGAGTACATCAGACTCAAAGCTAGAGCCTGACAGTTTAGAATTAAATTTGAGAAAATATTTGTTTACAGCAGCTCCTGTTGATTTCAAGCTGTGCGAGAAACAATACGTTTAAACTTAGGATTTCTGCTTGGTTTTCTGAAAAAGAAACTTCCAAGCTGCAGTAAGTCTCTAAAAAAATCTTTTCAACACTGATGTATATAGCATGAGCTAAAGTCCTGCGACATTTGCTCCCTCTTCACTGAAGGCCTATATTTCTCTTTTTACAGAGCTTGACTGCCTTGCAGAATTCACCCTTCTCAAACACAGGAAAAAGCACAAACTATCAAGACAGATAAGGGACTGCAAGAAACAGTAAGCAAGGCAAAAAAGCATCAGAAGGGTCTCGTGACAGGGAAACACGGAAAATTTGTGTCCAAAATGAAGACAATTAGAATAGAATTAAATAAAATAAAAGCAGAATAAAGGACTACTAAAACTCCTCACCTGGAATGCTTTATTTAGCTGCATAGGCCACTCGTACTCTTGCAGTACTCAACACTGAATTTCAAATATGAGCATGCATTAGAGGAAATAACTAACAAGAACACAGCATTACTTCCCCCATCTTTAGATTCCACTCTAATAAATATACTTGACTTTTTAAACCCAGTTTGTCAAAAGTATGTGCAATTCATCCAAAATAATTGGGAAGCAGAGAAAAATCCGTATTTAAAGCAAGCGTTCTTCTCCTCCCGTTCTTCATACATAACAGTCAAACCTGTCTGCTTCAATTCAGTTTGACAAGATCAAGAAATCAGTCACAAGCTAAAAAAAGTTGCAGCAGGTGATGCCTGAAGAGTGGTACAAGAAAACACTGCAGTTCCCAGCAATGTCATGCTGGCAAGACAGCAGCATTTGCACATCACATGTAATGTTTGACCTCCACATCTAATAAAATATACAGACAGGGTAAGCCTATAGCACTCCGCAAACATACTGTTTTGCTGCTGCAATCTTCTTTCATGTTTTCTAACATTAAGATTTCTTCTGCGACTTGTTAGTGCAGCACATCACTCGGTAGGATACACATTTGACCATCACCATCTTTAGATTTGTTGCTGTCACAAAACAATTATATAATTTGTACTAAATCAGTTTTCAACTACAGACCACAAAACACAGCACTTGATTTATGCAAAGTGTTCCAACTGCCCAAAAAAGTCACTGAAGATGTTACTAATAAAGTCAAATTCATACTATTTGAAAAGCATTAAATCCATGCCTACGAGGTGTACTGCATTAAGACAGTTTCCTACAGCCTGTTCTGAAAAAAACACGACAGATGATCTGGTCAAACAACTCAGCAGCTGATTCTCCCTCAAACATCTGCTTCCCCTCACCACCTATAGCAGCAGCCTGTACTTCAACTTCTGACCTTTTTATGGCCAGGTTGGATGGGGCTTTGAGCAACTTGGTCTAGTGGGAGGTGTCCCTGACCATGGTATGTAGACCACAGACACAAGTCAAAACTTGTTTGATACTCTGTGTAAGGTCTCCTTGTGATTTACCTTTCTTCTTTCTGTATAAGGAGAGTAAACATAGCCAAACCTACACAGCATAACCCGCAGTACGGTCTGCATAATCACAGAGGTTCTGCTCATACATTGCTTTAGCAAGCAAGCTTCCTACTTTAGAGACAAAAAAATTAGATCAGTCTGCTGTGGCTGACTACAACAGACAGCTATGATTTCCACTGTTGAACAATTATATAATCCAGCAAGGTTTGCATGCTTTGTTGCAAGCCAGTGTTTTGCCTACTATCACATTACTGTTCGGAGACAGATCTAGAAAATGTAAATTTAGCAGCATTTCAGCTTAAGTCATAGTGATAGACATAAGAAAACGTTACTGAAAATATTTCTTGAGCCTTGACTAAATAGTGACACACGGGAAAACTGATGAATACAGTTTTAAAGAAGCTTCATTTATGTTTTTCTGATTCTTCTAAATGCAACTAAAATGGTCACTGGCTCCCAAAGGCAAACCAGCTGTAAAAGTTACTTCATCACTGAACAACAGCATCTGGAGCACATGACAAAATCACCTAGATAAATATTTCAAGTAAAGGTTTTCAGCTGTACTCCATTTACACAAGTCCTTATTCCTTAAAGTCCAGGTTAAAGTAAAAGTAGCTGCTCGAATTTACCTGCAGTTAGTGGTTTTCTACGCTTAAAAAGAATTCTGAACTCTCACTAAGGACACAAATGTAAATAATAATCAGAACAGAAAAGTAGCTGTGACATCCTGCTGTGCAGCAACACAACTGTGACCTGACAACTCTCCTGGGGCATGAAACAAGCATGCTTCTACGCACACGAAACCTGAAGGAGCAAATGCAGCGTCACCTCTCCGTCTGCCCTACGACCTGAGGTGGTGAGGCTGTAAAGAGCAGACACTGATCTGGTCTAAGCGATTTAAGGCAGCAACCTGGGATAACCGCTGCTATCTACATGTTATTTATGCGGGTTCTTACCAGCCTGATCAACACCAGAAGAGCAGCAACAGCACTACTAGATCTCACCAGTGAATTACACAGCACCTACTCCACCTCCGCAACAGAACAGGTATTAACAGACAGTGGTCACAAGGCTGTGACAGTACAACCCAAAACTTTTTGCATCCTTTGGGTAGGAGAACTGAAAGAGTAAGAAAAAGTTCATTAGCAACAAGCTTTAGTAAAAAGCTGACTGAGCACAATTCTCTGCACATTCATTACTTCAAAGTAACCGAGAATGAACATTTTAAATGTAAGAATCAATTAAAGCTGGTGTTTGATCACTTGTTTAATTCCAGAGAAGTTCAGGGTGGCACCACGAAATGAAATTCTCATCCGTGTTCCTTGTGCTGGCACTAGCACCCATGTGGCCAGCCTTGTTACGGAGCTGATCAGCCAGAAGAGTTTCCAAGGATGTTAGTTTTCCCTAGGATCAGTCCCCACTCCCTCTCGTTCAGAGTTAGCACTGTCGTTAATGCTGATACAAGGATGCAAGGACATCTGAACAGAGGAAGGGGACAGCCCACATCAACTTGCAGGAATAACACTACACCCTTAGTCGTGTTCAAATATAACACCCTCGCTAAAGTAGTAGTTACAGTGCCAGTTACAAATGGCACTTCTGCAAAAGGCAAAACATGTTGTTGAATCACAGATCTGCATGCTGAATGTTGAAGAAGTGCCCGGTTAGGCCCTTTGGCAGGCTTCTGTCCTCATCTTAAAAGGAATGCAGTTCTCAACATACGAGACAACTGCTTCTTCCGATATTTTAAATGTAGGTTGATGTTTATTTATTATTAACTAGTAGCTGACGAAGTCATACCTCAACTGTATATTGAGAAAGCACATTCCAACACACAGTATTTGAACTTTTGCTTAGAAATCATTGTAGTTTTTTTGTTTGTTTGTTTGCTAAAGAGAACTTTAGAATCAGACTGTTTGTAAAACAGTTTGGGGTACTTCCTGGTATATCACGGACCTGAACTTTCTTGTTTCCCTCCTCATCCACACAGAATTTTACCATTTGTCTTGACGTGTTTGTCAGAAAAACAAAAGAACTCTTCCCATGTTACAGGGAACGTTTCCCTTTTCACTACTTGTACTGGTGAAGCTACAAAATTAAAACAAAATTCCCAAGCAATCCAAGCAAAATGTTAGAGAAGGATTTTTTATCTGGTTTCACCATTAATAACTTATAATAATAATAATAAAAAAAAAAAGAGAACTGTAAAAAGTAGTCAAGTTCTACAATGCTAATTATTAATGCTAGGAAGTGGTATATGGATTATTTATTTATTTATATCACCTCTTGTTGTAAATTCCCACCATTAACAAATTGACTTCTAGTCAAGGTAATAAAGTATCCAGGAGTATACAAAGCTCCTATTTTGAGAAAATATACAAAAATCACAATTATTATATTAATCTCTGTTGTATGTATATACAAAATAATTATCACAGCATTTGGTTCAGACAGTGTTGTTGTAAGTCACGGAATCAACTATTTGATCCAAGAGAGTCAGTGCTAGAAATGGAATACTGGAAAACCATCTCAAAGCTGGAATTGTAAAGTAAGAGAAAGGAAAGCTTTTAACCTAAACAGAACAGAATTAAACAACGCTAACTTCCCTGCATCGTCCCATTAAATTACTACTACTGGTTAGTGAAGAAACCACGTTCAGAACATAAAAGGCAGCAATGTCCATTCACAGTATTTTGTGAGTTCCCTCCAAAAACTGCCAAAAGAGCAGACGGTTTTCTCGGGACTTTCAGAAGACATTAGACTTTTTAGATGTTCACCAGGCCCAATTTCAAAAAGCCAGAAGCAATGACTTTCTGTTACAACTCAGGAGTTTAAACTGGTTTCCTGAGGAGAAGCAACCTACAACTCGTGAGCTCCAGGTCATCCAGTTCATTATACACCGCAGCCTGCCCATATTCAAATGTAACCCATGTTCTGTAAGCAAGAATAACCAAAGTAATTTCATTCCTAACTTTAGTGAGTAGTAACCTAAAGTAATCTCAAATAATATTTTGAAAAGTTTGTTGGCTGTTACAAAGGTGCCTGAGAGCATCACCCGTATAAATACTTCAGACTCTTCATCTGTGTTTGTCATCAGGCAAATCTGACTCAAGAAAGAGACAACATCGCATGGCTGCAATCACTTCAATATTCAACCACACACAAGTGCTGTAGGCTTCCCCCTCACCCCCCAGTCCCTCAGTTGTGGAAGAACTGCTCAGAATTTATGAGGTTCAAACACAGCCAGTTCTTTCCCATCATACAGCTCCTGCAGTTGGTTTGACTCGTATTTTATGGAGGGTTTTTCAATTTGCACTCCAGGCTCCAGAGCATTCTGTCCAACGATTTTAAGGCTCACAATTTTTATTTTCCAGGTATTCCCCCTGATCGGACAGCTAATGAGTCCAAAAATTTGTTCAAAGATGCCCAAACAAACGTTGCCTCTATGTACCGTGCCAGCCACTGCTACCAGTACTAACCCATGCCGAGACATGACACATTTCAGTCCATCAGCATTCAAATTGGGGTTGAACAGAAGATATTCTTCTTTAACCAACGAGAGCAGACGAAGGCTCACCATTTCTGCACCAACATATTCTTCCATGTTTTTTTCTAACGTGTTGTAACAGAACTTCAGTTTGGCATCCTCCCAGAAATGCTGTGGTCCCCATTTTTCTTCAGATTTAACTCCCAAAGGATGTTGAGAATTCAGGAGTTCAAAGAACCATTGGCAGAATTCTTCTCCTAGATAGTGAACATCATCTTGAGGTGACTTGGATCTCTTTTCATGACTCTGCAATCAAGAAGATTTTTTTCTTAGAACTATTTAGCCTTAACATGTGAGTTCATCAGTTAGAACAGCCTAGAATTCATTTAAATTCTTCTTTTAAACATTCTATGTCTCCTTCAAACGTTCTGAGATGGAAAGGAAGAAAAACAATGCAGTAAAATCTCATTGTATTTTTAAGATGATAATTATCTAACAACTAGAGAATCAGAGTAGGTTCTTTGAAATACAGTTAGAACAGTCCTTCAGTTTTGTCTTGGTCTGCAATTTATAATCTAAGAGGGAAATCCTGGTTCTCCCCCTTTGGCAGGGGAAGTATTTTTAAACAATTTCTGTGAGATCAGAATTCTCACACTGAGAGAAAATTTTTCTGTGTAAAAAGTACACTGGCCTTCACATTTCCAAAAGAAGTTACAGAAAAAGAAGGATACAGAGCCGTACTTAAAAGTTAATCTCATATTAAAGGATAGCAATTCAATATAAAGTGCCTACAAATTAGCAAATATACTTTTTTTTCCCCTCTTTCATCTTGCCTTCAGTCTCTTCTTTTTTCCTACCTTTTAAGCTTGCAAATTGTGGCGTTCTCTGCACCTTCATACAGCCAGTAAGAACAAAAAGTACTTACAGGGAAATCACCTTTTGAATCAGCCACCTAACACCTGAAACTGACAGAATACTTCTGATTCATGGGGTATTTTAGCCATGACAGCACAACACGCTAACAAAACATGCAACCAATCCAAGCAGAACTGAAATTCAAAGGATTAATGCATTCCAGAACTTTCTCACCAGATCACGTGCCTGAATTCAGCATTTACTGTATGGCAGTAAAACTGCCGAAATCATCCAAAAGATGACGTTTGTAGCCTTCAGCCTATTTCTAACACAGAGAGGCCGGAATTCAACTAAGAGTGATGGGTGTAAAATTTTGAAGCCAAATGCACAGCAAGTAGCACAAACAAGTATCAGTTAGGAACCAACGATCATGTTACTAAATCCATACAAAAGAGGGTGGCAAATCAGTCCAAGAATTATATCAATAAATATGCACTGCATCATGTATTTTTTAATCACTAAAAATCATTTTTTAATCATTAAAAAAGTCTACTCCTTGCAGTCCTTCTTGTTATGTCTACATCCCCATGTAGAGGAACAGCAAAAATTAGGCATAAACTGTCAGGAAACTAATTGCTTTGCAATTAAATATTTAAGAAAGGTTTTTAAGTCGGTTATAAAAACACATTTGGTTTAGAAGACACTTCTTTCCAAAGGAAGTGTCATTGTAACAAAGGCACGAATCAGGTGCTCAAGTGTTGGTCTATTTATAATTTCTACACGTATGTAGTTCACTTATCCTCTGTTTTTTGTTTGTTTGTTTACAACTGGAATCATTTTTTACTCACGAAAAATCACTCAAACTTTCCAATGGAGGTCATGTGTCTCTACAACTGGAAGGTGAAAAGGTTTTTGAACAAAAACTAAATGTACAGTTGTTTTGATCAAAACCTATTCCTAGAATTAAGTATGAAAAGTTGGGAGGCTTCTATACGGAAATTCTGTAGTTGTTAAAAAGCAAACTTTAATTAATTCCTAATTCTGTTATGTAGGTTGCTGCTACCTGTGTCTTCAAAATAGTGAGGGTCACAAGAACTAAGGGAAAACAAAGGAAGATGTATATGATAAGTAAAACAGCTGAATTTAAACAATTAAAATTAAATTTAATTTAATACATTAAATAAACAACAAATTTAATAAATTAAATTTAATTTAATAAATTAAAATGAATTAAAAACAGCTGTCTTTAAGTACTTTGGAGAATTTAATTTGCTTACCTTCAATCACAAAACTTCACCATTGGTGAGTAATTAGAAAGTGTTCTTGCAAGAGCATTTTTTTTCCAAACATGCACACAAATTATTGTTTTAAAAGCAATTCTCAGCTAAAACATGATTTAAATCAGTTAATCCCTCAGAGAGAAAGAGCTGCATTAAATTATCAGCAGCTACAGAGCTCCAGCAGTCCAGCTGGTGGGGCTGTTGCCCATTATGTCTCTGGCATACAATAGCTGAAAGAGGAAGGCTATTTAGAACTTCGTGGTAAAGATCCAGGAATAATAAAACGCTCAAAGCTCATTACACCACAGCGATTTTGCTGCATGTCATTATTTTGAGCTTCAAAATAACCTGTAATAGCCAAAACATACTTAGTTTCACAACATTAAGTGTTACTACGATCAAGTAAAAAATGACATAGAGCTGGCACTGCTACAGACTTTACATTTCAACGACATGAAAATCCTCAAAAATTTATTCTGCACCCTATTAACTGCAAGACATAAGGAGCAGAGCTTACAGACAGAGCTATTTTGACTGCACTGTCTACAGAAATGGACCAAGGGCCCTTCCAAAGAAAGGGGTTTTCTCTCTGTTCCCTCCCTCCCCCACGGCATTTTAGACCCCGCTGCCAGATCTTTCACCCAGCGATCTACTCCTGATAGTGTCTCTGCTCCACACCGGGATGCGCCCCGCTGGTGGTACTGCCAATACCTGGTGTGGCTGGGCGAAGACTGAAAATCCCTGGCCCATCATAAAATTTCTGAGCACATCCATCACATTGAAAACTGACAAGGGACTATGCAGGACTTCCCTACCATTTACATTGTTTTCAGTTGTTCTCAAATCCACAGAATTATCTGTCAATACACCCCAATCCAGTACAATTTAAAAATTAAAAGTGTGAAGACTTCACATAGAGTTCAAATGCATTAATATGCTTTGCAAGACAGAGCAGAAGACTATGCTCTGCAAGCGACGCACTTGCCCAGACACCTATAAATGGTGTAATTAAACAAAAATAAAAAACAGGAAAAGAGATTCGGTATCTTTTTAAACACATGAAAAGTCTCCTTCTGGACATAGATCACAACATTTACAGTAGTTATCCTGCGAAAGCCAAGCTAAGCATCCACGGGTCTTTCAGAAAGTAGCACTCACCTCTGCGTGTGTTTTTCTCTCCCCTGACTCCGAGTCATTCGACAGGAGCTTCCCGTCCCAGTACTGCTTTACATAAGCAATGAGTTGATGTTTCTCAGAGGAAGGAGGCACTGCGATTCCTTGTACTGCCAAATATTTAAAAATTGTTTCTCGATAGACTTTTCTTCGTTTCAGAAGTTCTTCTACGTTTTGGCTGTAAACCAAAATGGCACTAATGGCTTCTGCAAGTGAAGAAAAGGAAGTTAACAGTTACTTCTCTCACCAACAAACTGCAAACCTCTGCTATTTCTTATGCTCCTGACCAGCACCTCCTAACAAAACACAACCCGAAGTGAAATGCAAATGGTTACACATAGATTCGTAAACTGAAATCTGAAATAACTAGATGAAAGTCACATTAGACACAGTATAGACCTGAAGCCTTCCAAACATGTTTAAGAACCAGTGGTGTTTTTACGGAAGAGCTAGCTACCTTATAATCCCTATTACCAGAATCAAGAACTGTTTGGAACCATGTATTATATGAGTTTGATGAAAAGGATGCACCTTTTTCTTCCAAATGAATTTATGAATATTCTTCAAGTAGGTTGAGATTTTCAAGCTCTTTAGAAACTCCAAGTGCCTCTAGAAGTATAAGGATTCTTGTACACAATGCATTTCACTCATAATTCCAGAGACACAACTAGCCTTCACTTCAAAATAAGTTGATTTGACTGTAACATGAAACTATTTAGGGTTTCCAGCTGCCATACAGCACCTTCACTAGCAGAAGCTAAGTTTAATTTCTTTCTCCATTTGAAGAGCTCTGGAATATTTTTTAATAAGCCATCTACCTGTCTTCTTGAAGGCAAGATTACACAGAGGAAGAAGAACCAGACAAATCTGTTATTGTTCTTCTGAGTATGGAATTTGAATCTTAGTTTCTGCATCAAATGGGTAGTTTATGTGATCCGGACAGAAAACATTGCTATTTTGAAGAATGTGCCGGTATTCAGATGTTTTCCGGGAACAGAAAATTAAAAGAAATGCGGAGAGGTAACCTCTGATTTCTCACATGCTGAACAACAATTCTAGCACAAGAAGTGCACAGTTTTTTAGACAATGCATAATTGTTTGTGAGAAGGAGGTTCCCTCTGCGCTCCTGAAGGATGATGGAAATGGAATCAAATCTGTTCTACCTCTGTACTAATCATATTTGTAATCCCAGGTTCATAAGAAACGTCACACTTAATAATACAACGATGGTGCACTGAAATGTAACTTTCAGAAATGTCCAGCTGTGAGATTCCGTAGCAAAATTAGGAAGACAAGCTGACATTCAGTTTTAAGGTAGTTGTGGCAGCCAGTTCTCACCTAAACTGAGGTGAGACAATTAACATCACATATATTAAAACTGCATAAATGTGAAAAGGCTACAAGCTGAAGTACAAAATTATTTTGTCTTTTATTTCACCCTATAAGCACTACAAAAGTAGATAAAACGTGAGGAAAAAAACTACAGGCATATGAACTTTTGAAGAAACACATTTGGCAAATCTTACTGGTTTGAGTTATACTGCAAAAGAAACGCATTCAAGGTTTTTGGATGAGCATGTTACAGGGCACCGCGCTGAGCAGCCTTCAAGTAACGCACATACAGATTTCAGTTTCAAGAATTAGATCTGACCATCAGGCTCCGAGGCGCAAACAGAGCACGGCCGCAGCCAGCCCCGGCGCTGCCCCTGCGGACCTCCTCCCACCGGAGGAGAAACCAGGCAGGGCCAGGCCCGAAGCGGCCGGCCGGAGGGGCACGGAGGGCCGCAACCCGCCGGCGCCCAGCTCCCCCCCCACACACCCCCACCCCCACCCCACACACCCCCACACCGCCGCCGGCCCGGGCAGGGGCTGCGGGCACCTTGACGGTTCTCCGGGTGGACCAGGCGGTTGGTGATGGTGTCCGTCAGCGCCAACAGCTCCTCGGTGCCGAGCAGCTCGAGCAGCTGGCGGCACCCGGCCTGCTCCCGCTCGCTCAGCCCCGCCGAGGCCATGGCCAGGCCCGGCCCGGCCCGGCCCCCACCAGGCCCAGCCGCCGCCGCCGCCCAGGCTCGGGCCCTTAGCGACGGCGGGCCCTAGCGACCGCCGCTTCCGGTACGGCGCCCCACGCCGTCCCCCAGCGCCGCCCCGGCAGTTGGCCCCCAGGCGCCGGGTGGAAACAACGGCTGGCACTTGAGTTCCGCCCGGCAGCACCGTGAGCCTTCCGCTGAGGAAGGAGCTGAGCCCATTAACTTACTCCTGCCCGAAATATTAGCGCGCCAAAGGAATTAAAACAAAATCCATTAACACTGACTGCTTGTACACTACCACACGCGTCAATGAATTTCCCAAGTACCTTATACATACATGGTATATACGTCCCCATTTTGGTAAACATTTCACCTGCAATGTGCACGTGCCATAGTACTGCAGATTTGAGAACCCTCGCCCTTATGCCAAACTTTGCATTTTTTATTTTTTTTTTTTGGCAAGGACCTTGTCAAAATTAGACAACATAGAAAATTAAAGCAAGTTTGCAGTCAAGGTTACACAGAAGTCACCGTTTTGCAGAGGACAGTCATAACCTGAGATCAAAACCCACGAAGAATTTACAGGACAGTGAATAATAAACAAGCCAGCATTTCCAGAGGACAGTTCTGAACTTTTCTGAAGCTGAAGAAAAAGCGATTAGGCTGCCTATATCTCTGGACTACAGCATTCAATGGAAGAGACAACACAGCAACAGAAAGGCATGCATCGCACCAGAAGTTACCAACCCCATTAGCAGCAGCGTTACCAGAAGCAAACAAGCTCACGAACAGCAGCAGCTGAGGCTCAACTCTGTATATTCGCACCAAGCAGCCCTCTCGAGAGGCATTTGGTGTATGTAGCACGGAGCCACTGAAGGATTTTAACCGTTTTATGATGGAGGAAAACAGACAACTCAAAGCAGAGATATCTTTGCACTGGCACAATAGCTGAGGGGTTAACCCCTTCAGCATTCTGAGGCCACTGTCCACCAAGGGATGATGTTGTCCCCTTGACACTACAATAAAATGAACACTGGTCCGCAGATTTCTTCAAACACCACATACAGATTTCCTTTGCAAGCTCTAATATATTCCTTCCGAGCTTTACTACTTCCATCTGTCGCGCCAACCTTACACTATTCTCTACATGGACATTAACGCACGCTAAGTGGGTGAGCCCCCTCCCACCAGGTCAGAAACTTCAAAAACCAGTCCTCCTTCCCAGAGATCCTAAGCCAATTACTCAACAAGCTCCCATTTGCCCATGCATTCTGATTGATTCCCTGCCAGGGTGCATCAGGCAGACAATACATGATACCTGTAAATTACTTATATGAGATAGTTAATTCCTGTTCCCCATGTATTTAGTTGACTAAATAAACAAACCTTTTTGAAGGTGATCAGGCCCAGTCAAACCCAAGAAGTGGGTTGCCTAGCGTCTAATATGGTTCAACCACTGGTTGAAGCTTTTTCTGCAGTAGCATGCCGTTCAGACTGATGACCAGAAACAGCTAATCCTCTCCCTCTCACACAGACATGCTTCCCTCTTCAGCAATTAGCGGTTTTAAAGAACTCGTAATACTGTGACTTCTTGAAGACTTATTTAAATAAATAGTGACTTAAGAGATCCCCATCTTCCCAGAACCAGTAGTCTGTTTTAATTTCCTTGGTCATCTTTGATATTCTTGAATAGACCTAGTCTATTAAAATCTGAATACCTGCACACCTGGAACATCAAGAGCTGGCAGCTTCAAACAGGTGATAAGCAATTACACACACATTACACAATAACTTAAAAACATTGCAGCAGTATTTTCAGAGTGATTCCCCAAAGGACAAGATCAATTTCTATCAACAACAAAGACAATGTTTTATTGAACAAACCTATGTACAGTACAAAAAAGTTTTTAAAATGAAACACTACTGTTGATTTATTGCAGTTTGATGGCTCAGTTTTAATTTGTACTCTTATATAAAATGCAAAGTAAAATAATTTAACATTCAACAAGGAAGCACAAATTTCCTTTCTTGCTGAACCTGTAACAGCTTTTACAAATTAACAGAGTCCCAAAATGCATATGCTGCATTTAATCAGAAAGGTGTTATACAGTACCAAATAAATTAAGAAAATAGTAACACTACCACCCTCTTTGAGTCTTTTGTCCATACCACTGGTGTTAAACAACAAAAGAAATGAGTACAGCTGAACCTCCAATGTGATATTAAAAATCACAAAGTTTAATGTTATAAATTATCCAAACTATACAATTTATATAGTTTCAATGAATATGGCTAAATAACCAAAGTACCAGTGACCTTTCCCACACAGATATGACCACTTTCAATTTTTATTTTTTCCATGAAAGGTGTCTACCAAGCAGCAACTCCTTGAAAATTGGAACTGGCATGATCTCTGCAGTGAACTGTAATCAGGTTAGAATAGACGATCTTAAAAGGAAAGTTTAAATCTTTAAATCCGAGTTAAAGTCACCTGAAGGAACATTATTAAAATATAATTATCAGCAATGAAATGCACAAACTTTGATCCAGCAAAGCTCCCATGTTCATATGTTTCATATGTAACTTCAGGTGACTTTAAGAAATTTGCATGCTTACATTACACATGTACTTCAGTGTTTACTGAATCAAAGTGATATATCCCGATGAATTATTTCCCATTATATCACAATGATTAATGGCTGGGACAAAACCTTTCAATTCTGGACTTGAAACCTTTTTTCAGCCCTAAAAGTTGCAGGCTTAGTAATAGGATACTCAACATCCTAAGGAATCCTAAAAAAGCATGTAGAATTATCCCACACACATTTAAATTATCTTTCTGCTCCTAATTAAAGTTGCTTTATACCGCACCTATCTGAGAATACCAACAGGTATTCGAGAACAGTTTAAAGAAAATACAGTGTCTTTTGTTTTGAAGTAAAATCATTACTGAAAACAAAACCGTTACAACCCCCTTGCTACTTCAAGTCAATTTAAAGTACTTTTGATAGGTGTTAGGTGATCTAATATTCACCTACATTAGAACTCAGTCTTCCAGATCTCTCAAGTGTGTATTCAGAACACGTGGTATAAACAAATGGTGGTGTCCAAGAAAAGCATTTTTGAACAAAAATGAGTTTAATACAGGTACAAAAAAATTATGGTCACAGTTTATGCACATACATAGATGCATTTATCTACACACTTTAAACCAAAAGAAAAAAACACAAGTCTTAATCATGTTTTTAAAGCATCTTCAAATACATGGAGCTCCAGGAAAAGGTAAAAAGCACCAAAGATTAAAGGTACACTTAAAAGACTTTACACAAACATTTGTCATATCTTACTCAATGATTTCTCGGATTTTTAAAGCCATAATACTTTATAATTGTCTTTTTTTTTTTTTTCCAAATATACCTAAGCAAATTTAACTGATTAGCAATGTTAAACAAAGAAAGGGGGAACCCAGGAACATTCGAGATGGTAATTGGGTCCTTAAAAACTACATGGTAATTTGAAGCAAGAAAAACGTCAAAAGTGCATTTGGCTAAGACAGTCCCCCTTATGTTGAAAAATTTTTAATGTATTTATATATGTAAATATTTATATATAGCGTGTATGCAATATATATGAATGATGCATTTAAATCACTTCTGCAACTGCAAAAAAAATTCTTTGGTGCCTCAAATGTCATAAAGATCTCTCAAAGTGGGCCAGCCATTGGTATTAATGTAATGTACACATACCTGTGATCATAATTTTATAACCTTTTATGTTAATCCAACTCAAAATTAAGGCAAAAAATTTCTAGAATTTAGAAAAAGCATGATTTTGAATTTGCATTTTTACCTCAGGAGAGGAAAAGGAAGCAGAATTAATGCAAATATCTGTAATTTCACAGAGAATTATTAGCAGAGGCATTACTGAACTATTAAGTTCCAGAACTATTTAACAGCCTATTTTACAATGAAACCCTTAGGTTTACAAGTGTGAGCCACTGCTACAATGAACAGATCTTCTATTTATGCCTTGATTTTTTACTTTTTTATTTTGAATTTTTGTGTATCTGTTGATTTAAGCAAGTTGATCATCCTACTACACCATCCATACATTGAGATGAACTAGTCAGTAAGCAAACCAGCTGAGCAGGAACAATTGGTCTTCGCTGTCCTACATTTCTGTGATGACTCCATCCATACACACCATTTTTCATCATTACTTTGTGGCTACAATCACATGAAAATTTTCACCTAATGACACAAAACAGGATCTCAAAAAACTTTTTATGGTGGCAAGGCAGAATAAGATAGTTATTAGAGGATAAATTAGCACAGTAATTAAACAGGGTGCATGTTTGCCACAACTCTGTTTGGGGCATGAAAAATCAAGAACTACAACAGCATCTTTTTGGTTTCCAAATATCCTGTCTTTCAATGATGATGTATAGAAGAGAGACTCAAATTTCTTATCTTCACAACATCCTTCCGATTATTTTTATGAACAGTCAGTTGCTGGATAAAGTGCTTAACATTGAAGTAAGTCCTTCACTAACTTCTGGGAAAGCTTATCTTTTCAAGAGATGCTGCTAGATAGGGTTGTACTATGTCTTAAGGCTGAGTTGATACGTTTTCTCCCTCCCTTGAGACAGTAAATAATTTGTTACAGTACTGAGCTGTGACCAGTCACCACTACGTAATACCACGTGTGGAAACAGGCTCTTCCAGATCTTTTCTAACTTGACATGCATGCTCTGGTTTTGTCTGTCTTCATTATTTCCCCTTTATTATAAAAGAAGCCTTCTGAAGTTCTTTTCAATCATACCAACAGCTGAAAGGACCTCTGTATTTGTATAAAATCAGTTTAACTCTGCCCTGTAGTGCATGTCTACCCCCTGCACATTCTGCATTGATTTTTCAGTCTGCTTCTGGTAATATCCACACAACTTCTGCATGTACTGCTTGTATTAGTCTTCCTGCACCTAAAACAGATGTTTTACGGGACATTCAACGTGTACTGTAACCATAGCCCTGAAAAGGGCTTCTCTTGCATGCATCTGATTTCCACTGTGCAGAACTTACTTAATATCACATCAATGCACTTTTTCTTTGCATGCTCTGCACTTCAAGATTTTTTTTGTTATTTATTGTTGTCAGTTTTGATATGAGAGCTTTCCATCCATCTTAGATTTCTTTCTACATTTTTCCTCTGAAAAAACACTGTTTGGTTCCTGTACACATTTATCTGTTTCATCATGAAGTGACACCTTCTTGAAAGACTCCTTCCAAGCTGTGTGGATGGACAGCCTTTAATCATACATTTTTTTATTTTTTAACTACAGCAGCTTGAAGAACCAGCTGTTTTTATTTCCATAAGGCAATTACTACCTCTGTTTTCTCTGCCTGCTCAGCTGTATGCATTGTTTTCTTTATACCTTTGTGCTAGAAAGACTGTGCCGCAAAGCTCCAATTATGCATTTGAAATGGATGTGGCTTTTTGGATAACTGGTACTTTGGGGATTTCGTAGCAACCTTTCTGGACTCAAAAACTGCAGAGCTCCTATTATTCCTCTGTGAGTTCTGTCTAGAAAATGTGCTTTGTCTTTATCAAGGTCATGTTTTTCTTTAGTAATTTGAGACTGCTTTATGATTTAAGGCCAACTGGGAAACAAACTGCTGCTTCTTCGTGTAGTGTTCTGACACCACTCCTTGTTTGATACATTTTCCCACAATGTTGAATCAGGCACCTGTGAAATAAAATGCATAGGTTAGTCTTCATTTTGTTCCCAATGTAAATCATTCTTCCTTTTGGAACATTGCTCACATGTTCCAACGTGTAGTTTCTAACACACAAAGACAGACAGGCTGAAATACTCTTCTCTGTTTTATAAGAATTCTTTCCCTTAGAGCTGCCCACCAATTTTCACCACCTCTTGCTTATTCTAAACAGCATGTCTAATTTGAACTTCCAAGTTAGTGCAATATTGTGTTCCAATGTTCAGGTCCCTATTGACTTCAGTGACCTTCCCCTCTTTAAATTCTAGCATACTGCAATTGCTCAGAAGTTGTGTGTCTCCTATCTGGCCTACCAGTTTGCCTGTTTTCAAGGACCACTATCCGGTCAGTATTTGCCTCCAAACCAACCAACCAACCCACCCACCCACCCACCCAGAAGGACTATAAGACTTACTTTCATCATCTGAATCGAATCCAAAGAGCGTCTGACACTTCTTTTGTGCAAGGTGAGCCTCAAGTGCTTCTGAATTACAGTAGATGGTCAAGCAGTTGCCACATCTAAATCTTTCTGTTGATTTGCTACAAAATTTGTCTTGTTCAGAGTGAGCATCTACTTTATCAGTCAACATTTTTCTACGTTTTGGCATACTAATGTATCGTTCATCAAGGTAACTTGGAGGCAAGGGTCTAACATATGGTTTTGTTAAGATGACACCATATGAAGTATTCTCTGTCTGATTTGGTTTAGAAGGTAACTGTGAGGCAGCAGCATTATTCTGTGGTATATCGTGACAGTTCTGTAAAACAGGTAACACCGACCCATTCTCTGTCCTTGTTTCATCTGCCACTCTGTCCAAAGGTGTTTCTGATGACTTTGATGATGTCTGATCCGGGTCGCTGTGCCCATTGACTAGTTGGTCACTGACAGCATTACAGTTCTCAGGATTTGGCTGTAACACAGGTGTCTTTTGGTCTATCGGAACTGTAGCACTCCCCTCAGATGAACTTTCATTTCCATTCTGGATTACATTGTTTGCTTTTTTCTCTACACTTTGAATGTATGTCTTTGGTTCTGTAGAATCCTTCCTTGCCTTCCAAGTTGGAATTGGTAAATCTACGGTTTCTTTTTCATTAATGGATTCGTCATCATCTTGATAACTACAAAGTTCTGAAGGGTCATCTGAAGAATCTTTTTCACTTGCGTCTTCTGAGCATTCTGGAGTTTTATTTAAATAATGTTGAGCCTCATGTTCATACAGCAAAGGGAGCTCCTCAAATAGCTCACAGCACTCTGCAAAATTACACTGAGCTTTAAAAACATTATGACTTTTTGTATGCTCTGCAAGCTCAGTTGACAGCTTAAATCTCTGATTACAATTAAAGTGTAAACAAAAGTAAACATTTGGATACACGTGTCTCTTCAGGTGGTCTATAAAATGTTGGGAATCAGCAAATTTTCTCTGACAGAACCGACATTTTCCTTTATTCCATTTCATTATGTGTTGCTGCACCTTCAAATCAGTTGGATGAGCTTTTCTTGCGTGTTTATTGAGGAATCTTATCTTTTTAAACACTCTAGCACAACCATTAGCAGGGCACTTAAAGCTTCCTTCCTGATCCATAGCATCAATGTCTTTTTGAGAACAAAAAGCTCCATTCACTTTATGTAGAATAGGTGACTCTTTACTGGAGCTCTCATCATCTTCAGGCAAACTTTCTGTACTTAAAGCATCAGGAATATTATTAAAACAGCTGTCGCAACTACTGTTTTCGGTAACATCATCCTGGTCACTTAGATGGTTTTCTACTGCATCAAATACCTGTTCAACATTCTCCTCTTCTGCAACTGCACTTGGAGCTATTGCAATCTCTGGTTCCTCTTCTTTAGAAACACCAGAATTCCCATTTTCAAGAGAGAGAGAAACATCAGAACATTCTAGTTCATTTAAAACAGGGGCCTGCTGATCAGCCTCAAGAACTGCAGCAAGATGTTGCCTTTCTATCTTTCTGACATGATTCTTTAAGTGCTTCAGCATAAGTCCCTTTTGCCTGAACTTTCTGGTGCAAAGTACACAGGAAAAACTGCCCTTTTTTTGGTGAGCTTGTGCATGTCTCACAATGTGATCACCAAGGAATTCCTTGTTGCATATCACACAGCGGTGGCTTGGTACAGTATTATCCAACATTTTAGATGCCTCTGGAGCTTCATGGTTCTTTTTGGCATTACCTTTGGACTGGGCTTCAGACAGGTCTTCAGAGTCAAGCTCCCCATTGCTTACATCTGCTGGACAGACATGCTCCTCACTCAGAGCCTTGTACTCTGTTAGCTTCTCTACATTTGCAGTAGAGTTTTCCAGTGTACTTTCACTTACGCCAACAAAGGCTTTATCCCCCAGTAATGCTAAACAATTCTGCTTGATCATCAAGAAATTCCAAAACTCAGGATCAAAAAACAGACCTTTTTTCAAAATTGGAAGCAATTCAAAACGCACACGGTTTTGAACAGAACTAGTGCATTCATTGTATTCTTCATCCGCACATTTATATAAATGTTCAACAGTGTAGTAAGATTCCAAGGTGCGTTCAAGAAAAAAGATTGAAAGCGCACAGATTCTGAGGATCTCCAAGTCATTTGGCAGAAAGTGAGCAATTGCTTTGTAAATAAGACTTTTCATACTGGGATCTTCACGGAGGTCCAACTGCAGGGCACATCCACATATCTCAACGCATATCTGAAGACCATCCTCACCGACCTGCAGAAAGGAAATTACAGTATACAGTACTGTATAAAGTTATTTTACTTATGGGATTATAGAAATCTACAGCTTGAAAGTCAAAAAAAATCTGAAGGTAGGAGGGGAGGCTGACAAACTAGTATAAACAGTGCCCAAACATCAATATCCCATGTATTTGTATTTGTCTACTTGCAAAATACTTAGGAGTTCAGAAAGCATGCTACTTGTAAACATTATTTGAAGTCATGTGCATTTTAAAACAATGCTTAAACAATGAATGACAGTATCTTCTTATCTGCACATTAACTAGGCTGTTTCACACTACAATTCTACAGTTACTCTCCATTTTGTACCTGCTTTAATTTAACTTGCATTGGAGAAAAATACAAGCTGTAAAATATTGCCCTTGATTTTCAACAATGACCACCAAGAAAACCATAACAACCCATGGCCAAGCATTCTAACAAGCCTGACTTTTCAGAATCAACGAGCTATATTTCCCTTTCCACACTTAAGGTTGGGGGCCTCTCTTGAACTTACATTTGGGAGGGATGTTCAGAAACATGCTGCCCAGCATATGGCAGATTAAAGAAAGAAAAGTTTCAGGGAAGTGTATGAATAATTAGAATCTACCTACATTTAAATGTGTGTTATAGTGGGTTATTAAATAGAATTCTATCACTGAGATGCAAATACAAATGAGATGCAACTCTTCCTAAAGCTACTACATCAAGTTATTCATGTTACCAAGAGCATTTTAGAATATATACTGAGATTAAAACCTTGAACAACAGAACCTTGAACTGCAAAACAGCACCCTTAACGAAATAATCTCTAATTTGTTTACCCAAATATTTAGGGTGCAGAATATGGAAAAGCTCTGTTCAACCAGGCCAATGATAAAAAACAACATTTGCTTGCAATCAGCTAGCACTCCTGAATGCAAAGGATCACATTTTACATTTTCTGCAGTTGCTCATGAAGTAAGACTAACACATACGTTGAAATATAGCACATTGGTCTGAAGCAAAATTATGTCGCCTTAGACTAGCTCTTCCTTCATGTTACGTTAAGCACTTTTTCACATCTGGTTAGAACTGGTGGAAAGATTCAGAACTTAAAAAGAGTGAGAGGCAGACAGAAAATATGGGTATTAAAAAATTCCTAGTTCCGTAAGGAGTCTGGCTTAAAACAAACTGACGAGAAATCTTTCGCATTTACTCATTTCTTAGCAGTTTCCCCACTTGTTTCCCTGCAGGATGACATTGCTCAAATTTTCTGCAGATAGAAGGAAAAATTTACTCAACAGATTTCAGTCAAAAAGTCTCAAAAATGCACTACAGATCAAGGACAACCATAATATCAACACACATTCTAGAACCTGACAAAGCTTTTAATTTTATGTCCTTCTCTGCCCCCTCTTTACTTTCTACAAGAAGCGGCCATTACACAACAAAACCATCATTTCTCTTCATTTTTATCAGTAACAAAAAGATTGAAGGGAAGGGGTAAAAAAAAAAAACTTACTTCATCCTTAATGACTTTCATGAAAGGAAAAATTACTCTAACATTTGTAGCAATTCTTAAAAGCTGGTAGCACTGGTCGACAAATACTTGTTTTGAGGGGTTAGATTTAAGCTGTAGTTTACTCCAAATGAAGATCAGGTCCCTATAAGTACAGAACAAAATATTTTGATTAAGTTGAGTTTCAAACAACTCTATCACTAAGCACGTTGTACTACAAAGAGCCATGAGGTGCATATTCTGCAACTAAACCCATATTTTAGGGCTTAAAACCAATCTAATTAACAAAACAACCATACACAATGTGCACAATGGAAAATGCAACTTAATCACTTTGTTAAAGCATTCAGGGTATCTTCTATCACTGAGACAATTAAATATGCAACAAAATATTAATGTATTCAGTTTAGTATCAGAGAACCACATAAAATGTACATGCTACACCATGCAGCTCTTTACACCACCGGCAGTAAACGTCAGGCTGAAAAGCAAGCTCTGGACACACTCCAAATCTGTTTTGGGATTAAGTTACTTTTACTCTAAGAATGAGGAATCCTTCTGGAAAAGACGTACTAGATGTGGAAAATAGGAGAGTTGTAAAAATCTAGTCTCCAGTATGGTCCACTGACAAGAAGTATTGTTCTCCAGTTATACATACTACAACACAATTTTAATTTTTGACTGCTGTCATCATCGAATTTTCTAGCCAACAGCAGTTATATGAAAGTAACAGGCTCTACTGCTATTTATACATCTGTATCACTCAAGCAACATTTCTAACTGACAAGGAAATGTAAGAATAGATTGCCAGACTCCTGCAGCAGAGCTTATACACAGGCAGTGCGTTTAGTCTATAAAATATTGCTGATTGAGATCTACAGCCTGTAAAAAGTTCTATGCTCTTAAATTCAGAGACTTCTACAGGCAAACAGGTCTAACCTTTAGTTATTGGCCACCACATCAAAGATTTTACACAGGAATCAATGAGGTTAAGACCAGGCAAAAATCCCATTATAACATCACAATGGAAAACGGAGACCAACTAACTTTCATCTTCTGAAGGAAGACACTTGTTTCCCTTCCACCAGCCTCCTCCTTCAGGAAAAGCAAACAGTTACTGACAATACACTTGGCTTATACTCAGGAGTCCCTAGTCTGTGCCAGATATAAATCTTACACACTTTTTGAAATTAAGCTTGTCCTAGTGTGGTCAATGCCTGCATGAAGAGAAGTGACAGAACTGACTATGACAGAACACCAACTTCACTTTTAAATTTAGGACACCTTCATGTTCTGCTTGACATTTTAAATGCTAATTGAGCCAGACATGAAATCTCAATTGTTTTCTTTCATTCACATTCCCAAAAAACTGAATTTGAAAGAAAGATCAAGCTTAAATAGGGTTAACACTGCAAAACAAATTCTACCCACAAAATTAGGCCTATCGGCTTGCTAAGGATACAAACTGTTTACCTCTGCCTTTACCGGGCTGGTAATCTATCTTCTTGAAGTCTCTTTGCAAACTTTCCAGAGAAGTTTTAAAAAAGTTGGAGTCTTTGTGGACCAAACCATTCATAAAAATTCAGTAAAAGTCACAACTTAAAGTACAAAAAGAAAGAAAAGATCACTTCTGCTAAGGATGCTGTTTAGTAATGCAACTTAAACTCACTGCTTACTAACATTAAACTGAATACCAGATGCTGCTCATCTTTCCTCTGCTTTGTCTCATACCATTTTAGACAAGCCATCTCAACACTAATCCCAGGGAAAACTCAAAATTACTTTTATGATAGATTAGTGGTTTAAGTGGCATGCAATTTGCTCATACAAGTGTGAGGGCTGGCACAAGAAAAGAGATGAAAAAGGAATGGAGCAAACTGAAAGAAGGAGCAGCTCCACAGGTGAAGAGCAAGCCATTACATCAGTTTAATCACCATTCAACTAAACTAGACACTGATGTGAAATATTTTAGGTCTATTCCTCCACATAGACACGAAGCCTTCTTCTCAGGCACGTTTCTGACTTTAATAATTATTATGAATTGTTAGGTAAGGCATTCCTAAACTGCTGATTGGACTCTATGACCACACTACAGACAATATTTGAGATAGACTCAGTTTGATAGTTACTTCCTTGAGCACTGATTACATACTTTACCAAAATGTACATGCTGAACACTGTTACCCAAATCACTAAAACTACCTAAAGGCCAAAGACTGACTGAACGTGTGCAAAGGAATTCCTTGACTTACTGAACAGAAATCACTTGAAAACAGCCAAATCATCATCTAAAGACTGCCTGACAGAAAAGGCAAGCCATTCTGCTATGACTGTTCCATCAAAATTCTGTCTTCCTGGGGAGAGATCACTTTTTGATACTAGAAAGTCTTCGATCACGTAATTATGGACTTATTTCTGACCAGTAACCTTGTACACAAATATTTCTAACAAGACCAAGTACAACTTTTTTTTTTGTAAGCAGTTTATCTATCAGCAGGCTTTCAACTCAGAAAAGTAATTCAGATCATCTGAATCTAGAAAACTGTAGAGTTTTGTGACAGATCTGCTTAAAGTCCATCTTCCTCTGAAATCATATGAGAGCTAATGGTTTTGGCTCTAAGACGTAATTCATACAGGCTGCTTCACACGAAGCAATAACAAATACCTGCTATTTACAGCTTTCTAATCTACTTTGGTTATTTTATCTTTGCTAGTAGTGGCTGCTGCTGGAACTGTAAGGTCTTCAGTTCCAAACAAGGCAACATGATTTATACTGTGCTGAGTACATAATCTGCTCTGGGGAAAACACGTTGTAGATTAACTTAACTTGACTCCTACTTATTCCAAAACTTGAACAGTGGTACACTCATACCTAATTGCTCCACAAGCTTTGTCCTGGCTTACATTACCTATTAAACATCATCCATATTTCTCTTGTAGAGTATATAATCAGTATGGCTCAACATCTGTAAAAAACCCAAGTGCTATTCTACGTACATAGACATAACTGCTCTAAACTCTTTAAAAGATCAACAAGTTTTATATTCTGAAGATTAAAATACTAAAAGATATTAAAATTCTTTTCTTGATAAACAGATACCAAACAGTACTTTAGTCTCTTCTGGTTAGGCATTTCACTGTTGATGCCTGCTTTACCAGAACATAAGGGCAGACATCTTGTTTCAACATGGCTGATGCAAAACTTGAAAATCAACTGGGCATGAATAAGGTTAACATGTATCTTATTACAACAGAAGATGAAAAGCAAGTCTAATACCAGTATTTACAGTGCATTTCTTAAAAGACTGAACCCCTGAGACTGAAAGCACTAACCGTGTAACTAATAGGTTACATTCACAAATTTCCTAACAAGCAAGAACTCGGGAGATGCAGCATTTGGGAAGGAATCAGCAAAATTGGATTACATTCTAACATTTGTCAGTGGGCTCAGAAAAGCTATGTACCTGTTTTGGTTGAACTTTGTCTGTCTCATGGGGATAGTAATGGCCACCTTTTTTTTTTTTTTTTGAACAATTCAATGAAAAATGCCACGGAATAACTAGGTTTTGCAAATAAATCATGTTATAATTTTATGTCATAATGAGATTTCCAAAGGTTGATTCAATCCAATCAACTACTTGTCCAATAGTTAACGTAAAAGTTTTATTAATGAAATAATATTTGTTTCAGCATGCCTGATCTTAATTACTTTCTCTAGAAAAAGATGTCTCACTTCAGCTTCCTTAAATCTGTAAACAGTGAAATAGTTTTATAGATTCTAGACTCCATGTTAAAACTAGCTACATAAATCAATAATTTGATCTCAGTTGATTGAAAAACTTCAGATCTTTGCTAAGCCTTTCTGCTTCAACTACATAATCAGACAAATTAATCATACTTTAATCAAGATATGCAGACATTAATTCAGGTAAAGAAATTACATAGGCTAAATGTAAGCATTACCTTCCTCAGACATTTTTCAGTTCTGGCAATGATGAAATTTGTTTTGACACATCTTCAGAAAATGCGTATTAGCCACAAAAGCGTCCAACTATCAAGCTGATTCAGTGTATACAAAGACACTGTTAAACCTTTTCATTCTTAATCCTTTCCTAGAAGACTCTGAATTACTTCATAAACAGAGTCACAATATAAAAGTTTGCATAATTCATAGCATACTTTCAGATATATATATTCTTTTTAGACACATTTGTGACAAAATACAGTTTGGTTATTATAAGTAGCATGATCTAATTAGCTGGACAAGGAAATATCTGCATTGCAGGAGTCTACACACTGCATACGGTTACACTTTGCTAATAATAAATGCCGTATTTATAGGTATTTATTCACAGCCTAGTGTACCTAAAGGCTCACTCTTCCGTTACTTTGAAGCAGTTAACTAGGGTTAGGTACTAGGTAGAACACCACTGTACAGGACTGTGTGAAAAGGCAACAGGCAAAACAGATGTACTAGGAACGTTTAAAAGTCATGTATTATCTGTTTTTTAAACTTAAACTACATCTCAAAGTCAGATGAATTTCATTTTGGCATTAAGCATTTATTATCTGCTAAGCTGCTTCACCAGAAATAAAGTATTTACCATATACAATACATGTCCCCATTTTGGAGCTGTGGGACTAGGAACGATTCACATAGTTGTAAGGCTAAGGTAGTCTTCCCTTCTTTTTCAGTGTTGCAGATGATCTCAATTCCACTCTTGCAATCAGTCCTCAACAAGTGCTATACAATTAAAATAAAATCAATTTAGATAAATTTGCTAATACAAAATAAAAAATCTATCAGACCTCACTATATTAAAGAAGTCACTGCAAACTTCAGGAACTGCTATTATTTCTTTGGAACAGCTTTTGTGTAGGTCTGCAAATAGAGACTTTGGAAAGATTTAGAGCTCTTTTAGATTCTTAGAATAATGACAGTCAGAATAATTGTCTGAGTAATTAAGACTACACAAAAGCCTTTTTTTGAATAACAATAGTTCATTCTTAAAATAAAGTTAAGAAAAGTATTTTTTTTTTCCAGTAAGTGCTATCAGTGGTAAAAGTAGGACCACATTTAGACAGAGGGTGTCATTTTACATACTGGGGCAACATTAAAGGAACTTTAAAACTGACAAAACTATCATTTATAAAACACTGCACCAACATCAAGGAGGCTCAAGTGGTTTTGATACAATAATAGTCAACTTGATACAATAATAGTCAACTGTGAAATAACAGTCAGTAAACTGAAGTTAGAAAATTTTAATGACTTAAATTACTTTGGGAATATATCTAAGTAAACTTGACCAAAAAAATTGCATTTAGGTCAACAAGATTTGTAGGCACTTACATTTATCTTTTCAGAGCCTAAGCCCGCACTAAATTAAGCAATAGCAATGTAGTTGCCTGATTTTATGACATTTGCTTCTACAAAAACAGAGTTCCATATGCTCCTCTCAACAATTTGTACACAACAAGTACCACTTCATTAAAAAAAATGTATACTGACAATACCTCCTGGAATAGCTGATCTTCTAATGGTGACATATAAAGACAGGTGAAAAGAGCTTGATGGAAATACAGATCTTTACTGATATCTGGATGATTTATGCAAGATTTGATAAGAGCCATTGCCTCAGGGATGCGTTCACAGGCAATAAGGTATCTGGCACGTAGTTCAAAGAACAGTGGATTTTCAGAGCTTAAATATTTGTTAACTGTACAGAAAAGAAAGATTTAAAGGCAATTAGAATATTAAGTCCAAACACCAAATATACTTTAATGTTGTTTTTAACAGTGCTATGTCAACAAATAATATAAAGAAAAGGCTCTGCTAAAGAAGCTATCAAATAATATATAAGTAAATGCCATCATCAAGAATCTGTCCTTTTACTCGGAAACAGAAATCATTTTTCTTATAACAGTAGTCTATGTCAGTATTTTGTTTCTATTTGTTGATCAACACAAGGTGCTGCAAAGGATTAGTGAAAATACATACAATTCAGAAGCAAATATGAACATTTTCAAGAAAGAAAATTCCTTCCTTTCTAAGCACTGAAATCTAGATGATTGTCTGAACTACAAGATCTACATCACTTCCAATACTATAGCTATAAATATTTAAATCAACTCAGGATATTCTTATGCATTAAAATGGAAGAGCTTGGAGTAGGGAAAAAGTTATCTGCAATTCACAAGCTGTTGTTTTAAATATCTTTGAACAGTTCTGTTTTTGCTTGGAGAAGTGAAATATATACACTGTTCCTTCCTCTAAAAATAATGCTGGGTGTTTCCCCCCCCCACAAATGCCTAGATACCCTTAAGTATTAGTCTAGCTTGCTGGAAGTTGATTTTTTCCTATCTAGAAGCTAAGTATTTCAATGAAATAATTTCAACTGAAAGAAACACTCAATACTACACATTTAAGCAATTTAAAAATAATGAAATGTCATCTTTTAGATCTCTATTTTAAAAGACTATACAGATTCTATCATCTCTTAGCATTACAAGTTACAGTGTCACTCGAGTCCACAAAATTCTATAATGCTGCTTTTATTTTGAGAATTGTTTGCATCTTTTCAAGTAAATGCACTTTGAGGTCTTAACATTGCATTAACGTTTATGTAATATCTTGGACACTATGGCCTGATCTGCCTCTTGTATTCTCCACAACTCCCGTAAGATAGAGAAATATTCCAAAAAGACAATTTTAGTGCATAGCTTGCAGTACTACAGAGTGTTCCATATTTAAAAAAAAAAATAAAAGACCACCGATTTAAAGTCAATGAAGGCTAGAAGCAAGCAGAGGGAGTTTATATCTTAGAAGGAACCTGTGCAAGGAAAGTTACAAGCAACTTAAAGTGACACTTGGAAGGATTTAAAAAAAAATCAAAGCATTACTGAAAACCACAACCTGAACAGCCAAGAGAAAATGTTTTCCTGAGATCAAACATTACTTGTGTAACAAGCTTTCACTTAAACTTTTTTTTAAGTTCCTCTGTTTGAAAGACATTCTTTATGTTCAGAAACAGCATTTCTCTGCCATCTGTATTTTATGAAAGCAAATGATAATACATGCAAGTGAACATTTCAGGTGTATTACTGAAAGTGATACAAGGTTTTAGATCAGCTTCATTAGTAGATTTATAAGCTCTACCTTAACAGATGATGTTATTCCCACTACCCATTAGCACTTTGGGGTACAAACATTATAAAGGTGAAGACAGAAAAGACTGTGTCTAACAATGGTCACTGAACTGCAGTAAACAGTGATCATACAGAATAATCCTTAAGGCTAATTAAAGGCCTCTCCTTAAGTTTGAGTTAACATACTTCAGATAATAAATCCCATCATCAGCTCCATAAGCAACCAGTACACAAGATATTATTGAACAGTCTATCAAAAATCTCAGGCCAGAAATAGTTACCTTTTATTCTCTTCTAATTTTAAGAAAATGCTGTACGCGTAACAACTGGCTATAGCATTCTCTTCCTTCCAACAAGGAAAGATTGCAGTCCACAATACCGCTTGTTGTACATTCCCACTTGGTGCTGTAAATTCTTAGCTCAGTATGCCCCTGTTTTTAAACAGGCTGTGAGTTCCAGCTAAACAACTTGCAGGGCTCTGCTCCCTCCCTGTCATGGAATGCCCTCTTTTTCCAAGAAGGCATTTACAAGGCTTTTAAGTCTCCAAAGCAGAAGACAACCACTAACTATAGTAGCATTTACACAAGTCTGCAATATATTAAAAACAGCTTCGGGAAAACAACGTCTATTCTTGTCCAGGCAGAATGTGCAGTGCTTTGCTTTGAAGAGATAGATGCCAACCATCAGCTTCAAAAATAATTAACTGCTTACAACTGAATGTTCCTCTGTCTACAATACTCTTTTAGACATTCACATTAGGCTGTCCTACTCTTCATCACCTATTTATTGCATCTATGCTGCAAAAAATCCCAACCCATATCAAACCCTGCTATTTTTCTGTAAAACCCCAGACTACCTTCCTTTCCAGCCATCTCAATATACACTGCAACATCCCAAAGTACACTGCAATTCAAGTAAGGACAGGCACAGCAAGGTTTGTCTTGGCCTAACCTTCTGTGTAACTGATGAATCCAGGACAAGATTATGTAGTTCACACAGTATGTATTTATTCATCCATCTAACTTTCATGAGTAATGGTTGATGATTCAGCAATAATAAGCAGTTTTCCCTCATTTAAAAGAGTGATCCCTGAGGGAACTCTATGGCCAAATTTCAAAACATACACCAAATACTGCCAGCTTATAAAGCAGCACAGAATGTTTGCTTTAAGATTTCATAAGAATCAGATTTTAGATGAAGTGAAACAAAAAACAAAACACTTCCAAAAGGTGTTATCTAAAATACAATGTTTGTGATCGCAGATGAGATGTGTGGAGAGGGGTTACTCAGCAGATACAAAGACGAAGAAAACCTAGGCAGAGGGGAAGGAGATGTAGCCTTCCATGAAAGAAAACAAAGTGATCAGCTAATGACAATAGGCAGTCTCATCCTTCTCTGCCAGGTAAAACTAAGGAAGAATTCTTGAACTGTTACTCATCATAATCAAATGGCTTCATGCTGATCAAGGAAATCAATAAGAAAAAGGATTAACTAAATCTTTGCTGGAGAGATAGAGATGGAACAAAACATTTCAAATTCCTACTGAGTCATACATGCTTTCATTCTTTCCTGAAATGTTCTATTATATATATTAATCTTTTTAGATTAAAACTTTTTCTTCCATTTGACACCTAGCTTCAGATGATAACCACCAAAACTCCTAGTTAGTCATGCGATGCAGAATAAAACAAGGATAATGTTTGTTTTCATTTTGTTTCTGTATATATATGTCCAGAAGTTTATCAGATATGTAATAAAAATCAAAGGTGAACTGTAAGTCAACTGCTTACTTCACAAGAGAGACAAGCAACAATCAAAGACTGCCCACTGAATCAGATTAATTTGCTACCAAACCACTTTCTTTGGTTCATCCTCTTCCTCCTCTGTTTATAACAATGTGCTAATTCCAGAAAGTAATGAATTTGAATCATTTACTGCACCATAACTAGAGAAGAACTAGGTTTTTTTTTTTATCACTATCAAATGGAAACAATTTTCAAGAGGTCATTAACATTGCTAGCAAATACAGAAGAGGCTAGTAAAGACTTCACCGTAGATTGCATATGCGCCATTTTTACCCTTACAAACATTCATTAACTGCCAGGTTACATTTGTCTACATGCATGGTTTGAAAAAAATAATCTTTAAAACCCAACTATTATATATACTACCATAAACACAAAGCAGCTACCAGATGTAATCACAGGCTTAATTCTAAACAGAGCCAAGAAAAGCCCCAATCCCAAGTACGTAAACTTAAAAGAAAAAAATAAATTAGTCATAGTACCATGAGAAAAAACTACGTATCAGGACCTCTCCGATCATGATACTTCAGTAGCCTAACCAAAGTCAACTTTCTCTATATGCTCTTCCTGGGTTAGAACACCTGGATGTTGTAAACACATTTAAGTGACTCCTCAGTAGCTTCTTGTATCTGAGTAACTTGATCCCTGTACTATAAAAGTAGACTAAAGCTATTAGCACAGAGATCTAGTTTTCTTTCAAGAGGGACTGACACTTTACTTCAAAACAATTGTGTGCAAAACCAGCTGACAACACTTGATCCTAATATCAAAAAAGCTTAACAGCACATTTTCCAGCACTCTAAAAAAACAATTACAAGGTAATTTAAGTACCTAAGTCCTGTGATACAGGCTTTGCTTTAAGAATTGCTTGTAATACTGGATCCTCCCATGGTCCACCATCTCGAATGATTCGAGTCACTAGTTCCAGGTTCATATTTCTGTATCTATTTAGAAGGTTCTGACATTCCTACAAGAAAAAAGAAAACACAGTTAGAAAGATGAAAATAAGTGTTGTCTAAAAATATATTTAGACCACCCAAGAAGATATTAAACTAGCAAACCCATTCACATTCAAGTATTTCCTCAGTCAACAATTGAACCTACAAAGTCTTGACCGGGCCTAGATAAAGTCCTAAAGCAACAACTCATATTCTGTAACACAGAACTGTGGAAGCCAGAATATTTTCTACTGGCACTCAGCAAGAGTCTTCCATTTGCATAACAATGCAAATTGCTTTCATTGAATTATGAGATATTATCGGCATAACTCTGTGGGAAAAGTCTTCACCTGATGCTAGTCTGCACAGATTCAGACATGCTGACACTGGAATTGTGGTGCAGTGATGAAGTCTAAACTCTTCCAAGCTTAAGGGAAAAATTGAACTAAACCATGTGAATCACTAGCCCTCAAGCAACCCTTTTAATCCAAATTTCTATCTAACAGAAATCACAGTTGCCCACAACAATATGTAGTGTTTTAGCCACCCAGGATTTTCATATATGCCAAGTTCCATACCTCCCTTCCCCCATTTTTACTTGCTGGTAAAAGTATCAACATAAGAATTCTACTGTTGATTAACAGTCACAAGAAAAAAGTATCTAATTTTGAAATGGAACTAAAATGATATCTTAGCTTTCTTGTGGTATGTTTATAAAGTGAGCTGAGATGACTAACAATGCAATTGAAAAATAGCTTCTATGCATATACAATTAACTTCTTCACTTATGTTCTTTTTCTGTAAATTCTTTTGTTTTCAATTCCTCAATGTTTTCTTTCATATTCAGATGAATATGTTCAATGGTAGAGAACAGTTAAATAAACGAAACAATGGTCTTCACTACCAGTTTGATTATACAACAGATTCAGACATTCTTTATCAAGAAAATTATGTAAAGATGCATTTTAATACATTCATCGTTTAAAAGTCAAAGCACTTGGGAATTGTAATACAAAAGCACACAGAATAAATTACTATGCATCACACTTGGTAAAATTATTTCTTGTTCATACACTACTTTTGAAAAGCACTTACCCAAGGACTACCGAAACACCCCATTACTCTTCTGCAAGAGACCATACCCATTCATGGGGCTGCTAAGCCACTCCTTGACCCTATTCTTCCACTAATTCTCAGTAAGAATATAATTGCTGCTGTTTAAATAATTAAGGTAAGCAGTGCTGACTTTGCAGCAGTGATAACAGAAAGGTGTCAACGTAAAAATCACAGGAGGATAGCTATTTCTCAAACTGCAGCTTCATGATCAGTCTTAACAGCAGAACCAGCCCTGTTTTTCACCCTGTTTCCACATCAAGTTTATTCTCTCATGGTTGGCACAAGTGCTTTCTTTCACATGCACTGAACTCAACTCTCAAAACTGGCCCAGGTCCAAAAAAACAGACAACAACAAAAAAACATCATGAAAACCCAACCCTTATCTGGTGAAAAAAGGGGCTAGATGTTAAATCTGGGAACATTTCTCTTACACGGTAGTATACAGACATATCAAAAATTGTCCCAGCCTAGCCAAGAGCAAAATAGTTTTAAACAATGCCAGTTCATGCTGACCTGAAGAGTTCAATGAAATATAGCTTCAATTTCCAATTTACTGTTTAAAACCACAGAGGTAAACTTGACCTTCCATGTCATGAGGTGGTAAAAAAAAAAAAAAACACCACACTGGATGGAGGATGACATTAAGCTCTAATTAGGCACAAACAAGCAAAGCTTCTCTTCTATATAGGAAAAGCATAGATTATGTCTTGAGTCAAAAAATGGTTTTAAAAAGAAAACAATTTATGTTTTACCTAGTCCAGAAAAATTCCAATAGAAATACTGATCATAAATATAAGAATAAATGGCTTTCCCTTAAAAATATCCTTTTTATTAATTTGTTGGTATAAATGCAAGTAAAGCAACTCATCTCTTATTATAATGGCATATTTCCTCCAGGTTATATATCCACAAAAAAAACTTGTCTTCACATGTACTAAAATAGCATTATCAAAGGTTTGTATGAAAGTAGGCAACACTACCTGGATTGAACCTAAAATATCTTTCAAAGGATCTTCATAGAACTCATCCTTTCCAAAGAACAGCAGCAATTCAAAAAAACTCCTAAAAAACAGAAGTAGTGACAAGTCAACCAAACTAAAAATGTCCATTCAAGAAATGAAACTACTGTTAAGTCTACTGCTTTCCATAGCACTAAAACAAAATAGCATTTTCATAAGTTTTGGGTCCTTGCCAGCACTGAACAATCAAGTTTTGGCTAATACCTAGACACTCCAAACACTATTCAGTTCTAAATTTTAACATTGGTCTTATAGTCTGTGCTGGACTTTTGCAGTTAGACTTCCCCCACTCCCCGAAACACATTTTTCACCAATCATCAGGTCACAAATAACTTATCTATACAAACAACTTATCTATAGATGTTAACATATGGTATCTAACAAGTCCAAATTAGCAATCAAACAGAATACTTAAGAATAAGTTAAAATCCCCATGGCTACACTGTTTCCGTAAGTTCAGGTCATCTAGACTTACATACAGTATCTGCCTGTTCTTCTCTCTCAAGGACTGTAACATCCTCCATACTGCTGTTCCTCACTCACCATTAAAAAAAAAAAAAGATCATCCACCAAAACATTTGTCAGATATGCAGCAATTTTGAGGAAGAGGATAGCTATACAATTACTGAAGAGTGCACACACTATATAAGGCATACTGACTTTATGTAAGTGCAGATTCCCAGCAATTCATATTTTCAAGTACGATGAGCATCTTGTACTAACACATTTTATTCCATTTCAACCTGCCTTATTGTAACACCCACTGAAATCTCTCTAAAGAGATGCAGGTTTAAAGGTGCTATTAATTTCATATTTCCAAACAAAAGCCTTTAAAGATTTCCAGAAGTAGCTTTTGTGCAAATGTGTAAACGGAACTACATTCACCTTCTGCTTGGCATTCAAAATGAGTTGATTAAAAACTTTGATTTTACCACAAACAAAGTTTTAGGCAAAACAGATCCCAGTGCAGTAATGCAAATTGACAAGTATTACCTCAAAAGAGGTGGCATATAAAGGAGAAGGCAGGACTGACCCTTGCAAAAGCAGACTAGATTCCAACTGTCTCAAGTGTTAACAGTGGCCTCCATGTTTTCCATTGTATTAAAATAATGTTCTAGCTTTTTTTTCTTCATTTATTTTTTCATTGCAGTGACTGAGAAAAACAATCCCGATAGCAGAATCAGAGAGATTGATAAAAATTAACCTTCCAGAGCTCAGGACAATTTTAAGTTTTCACTTACAGAAGCATACTTCTAGATATTACTTGCAATTCACTCAATGGCTAGGCAGTTGCATCTTACGAATCAGCAGACAGCTCCAGCACATCTGCTACTGCTCTGCCTTAAGATTCTGAGAAATATTATTTCTATTAGGAAAAGTAACTATCAAGTATTGCATTAACATAACCTGCAACTGCTGGCTGCAGAAGTCACGAACAGGAGGCAGTCAGTATCTGAGTGACTCTGACAGGTTAAGATAAAAATTCAAAGTTGAATGGAAACAGTGTGAAAAGCAAAACTGTGTGCATATAGTGTGTTTTAAAGAACAGAACAGCAAAGGCTTTTGGTCTCATAACATAAGAACACGTGGATCATTTTCTTTAGGAAAAAAGAAGGTAGAAGACAAAAACTGAGTGAAGTTCCAGCACTCTTCCACTTACTGTTCTTTGACTCAAGATCTTACTGACAGCAATTTCTTTCCTGGCTACCATATTTAGTCTTTTGTTGCAACATCTCTTAAAACAAAAGGCAGGTTTTCACGAACTGCTGTACAGGGTACTATTTTGCATAACATTTAAATTCGTTGTAATTATCCCCAAATTTCAAGTCACTCTCTTATCCTCATTACATTTGAGATTAACAGCTGAAGTATCCCTACAAAACAAAGTCTTTCATTTTCAATAAAGCAGATATAGAAGAATTTAAAGAGCAGTTTTAAAACATTTTCCCTCTTATTTGCAGAAATAATGCCAATTAAAAAACCTTAATATTCACATAAGCAGAATTTTCTGAAATGTTCTTTAAAAGTCCAAAAATTTCAGAAGTTTACTATGGGAATAGTTACGGAAATAATGCAAGAGAATCACAAAACTAGGTTTTCTTTAGATTATGCTGCAGTAAGATTTCTCTTAGATAATTCCTAGCTAGAAAATTTAAGATACACATTCATCAAGCTCAATGACAGGATATTTCTACAGATTAGATCTTCAAGTCTCAGCTGAAATACGTACTAAAAAAAATCAGTACCCAAATAAGTACTTTGTCCAGAAACACATTCTCTCTTCTTCATGTCAATAAAAAAAATTGCAGCCTATTGACTCTCAGTAAAGGTCATGCTTCAGTCATGTCATGATCTGGAAAGCAGCCACACTGGAACTTCATAATTGGCTAAGACAAAAGTGTTTATAGCAATTTATATAAGCATCAGTTTTCATTTGTTTTGACTGACTTAAAGACAGTAAAATCCTGACCAAAAAAAATGGAAACTAAGTGATCAAGCATAAACCGCAGTTTTCTTCTGCATCAACACCCTTGCTTCACAATCTTTCGAGACTAATAAACGAAGCTATTGAAACATTTGTATTTCCTAGTCACCAGTGTACATTCCGTTAAAATCACTATAGCCAATTCCAGCTTGGCCTTGCTATCTTAAAACAGTCTGCAATATTGCACACCCACATTTATATCCATCTGTCCACAATAATGGTGCTTCTGACTTTCCCTGACATCACTTCTTCAATATTACCGGCATTAGAAGATTGTTTAAGAACACTGACAGCATTAATAGAGAACTCTATTAATGTAGTACAGATGCTGCCTCATTTGTGATGATGAGCATGGCTAGTACATATAGGAAATGCAACAGTCACTGCTGTAAATAAATACTTTATCATCTAGTTACCCAGGAAGTCTTACTGAAGTGTGACAACATGGGCAGATTTTTGTTCTCTACGAACTAGGACTTAATACACATCAAATTTTCGAAAGAGACTTGAGCAAGGTTTCCTAGGTAACTTGGACTGTTAAGTCCTGGAATGCCTCTATGATATTGCCAATCAAGCAGATTCAGAAGAAAAAAAACAAACTCATTATTCAGTAATTCTAGAACAGGAAGAAACGTCAGCAAGTAAACTCAGCTTCAAAAACCAAGACAGACAAGGGCATTAGGAAGTCAGCAATCAGTTCAGTTCTAGATTAGCAGGAATGGTGACCATCCTAAATACAAAAAACACCTGAATTTGTAATTCCCACTCCACATCCGCACTACTCTGATAATTGGAAGTGTTTACAGGTGTGGTTTGACCTTCATGAAATGAGTTTTTCTAAAAACTAGTGAAAAAGAGAGGTCACCATCTTTTGATTCATTTGCTAGTTGTTAGCAGATGATATGTAAGCATTCCAGTCTAAAAATCATTATCTTCTGATTCCATAAATAGTCTCATGTCAAATAGCATCCCCCCGGCCCCATAGGTCTCACTGGTGAAGTTTCACCAACATTTAAAGATAGCAGATATTTGGACAAGTATACCCAATAAAACTTTAATTTGTATATAATTATTACTAATAGCTCTAGAAGAATATAAAGAGTTCCTCCAGACAAAGTAAAGGCTGAGAACATTCACCTCCGAAGACTTGATGAAGCATGATGAGAAGTTTCCGAATAAATTCTGAACTGAGACACTAGGCTGTATCTGAAATCAGTACTCAACAAGAAAGCTGGACAGATAAATCTGCTTTACTCAAACTGAACTAGCAAGAAAACTAAGCTTTTGGGTTTTTATCTCCACCTGTTGATGAGAAAATCAAGTACATTGTGTCTTGGATAACTAACTCAAAGATTTTGTTGTCTTCTTCTGTTGAACACTAAAGTTTTTGAAATATTAAAATTAGGTTCTAACAGCAGAAAAAAAATGGACTTTTGCTATGTATTGATCATCACCCTGACACTTTCAGCCTTCACGTGGGAAAACCACCACAAGAAAACCAAGATTATAATAAGATACACTCTGCAGTTCTCTGTCAAACTGAATATACAGTTAACTGACCAAAAGTCATAACAAGTCATTTCCATATGCATTTTCATGACTTGAATGTAAAAAAAATCCATTTTAAAATTGATTAATTTCTTAACCAATATAAGAAATTTGTTTATCTCAGCAAACACTTAGCTAGTTACATCATTAGAGTAGAACAATAAATACTTTCAGTAACACATTTACAATTATGTGCTGCCAAAGGTCAGTCTTCAAATATTCCAAAAAGTATTTTTCCCATGAAAGCCATCTGTAAGGTGATCACTTGACTTATTTCTTCAGATAATTTGTTTCGTCGGAAAACCCTTATGACACAACACTGGAATATGCAGCTTGAATACTTAATGACATAAAATGACTTACCTGAATTATAGTTTTCACATCCACAGTTAGCTGTTCTTTTCTTACCATGTGTGACTTTGTTCCACACAGCTAAGTAACCTGGCAAAACCACTCCTAAAAGCTCTGAGGACCTCTGAAAACCTATCACTATTACAAAAGTACAACACTGACATTCTACATTTTACTGGAAATAGTAATAAAAAAATAAGATGTACTTACAAAGCTAGGCTACTCAATACATATTGTACGTGCTCACATTCAGCTGGAAATGATACACAGGCAGACGTGAAACAACAGAGAGCCGTTTGAAGCACCTGAAGCTGAGGCAAAGGAACCTGCCATCTTCCAGCATAGTCTTCAACAACCTAATGACAAAAGCATTGAAACCCGTATTACAAACTGAAAACATCCTCCTTAGTTAGAAAAAAAAATAGTTAATATTGTACCTGCTTCGTTTCCCCTCCTTCCTCAGAAGTAGGGTTTAATCACCCAAAAAAAATCTCATTCCACAAAAACAGAATACCGACCATTTTCTGTGCCAGATTTTAAAAAATAGAAACTTTATGACTTACATTATAAAAGATGTACCACAAAGAATCTTCAACTGAGTCTTTTCAGAGGGTAAGTCCAGGAAATAGTTCATACTAATATAGTATCACAGTAGTTATTACATTCTGCATTTAAACTCAAGTTTTTATTTTGCAACAGAATACCAATTAGAGTCTCTGTAACAATATTCAGACAGCCTTTTCTAAACAAACTTTCAGGGAGGAAGATGACTAGCCTGCACTCTTCTAGCCTTCATGTCAGCAGAAGAGGGTACAAACAGTCACTCCTTCCTATTTGAAAAAATAACTAAGTTTGGCCTTTTTTTTTAATGTGCATGACAGAACTTAAAGCAAATTGTGCCCTGATCTACAGTTATGGAACTGTACCACTATTTATAAATCAACATGAAGGTGAAAAATAGGTGTTTTAATAGAGACATTGATTAAATCCTTGCCTGGTCATCTAGTCGATCTTACTTGTATTATTAAGTGCAGGAATACTCATGTTTCTGGCACTGCACGTGCCCACACACAGGCTCACTAAGCCAGCGCCATTCGGTATCACCACACTGAATTCCTCTGAGAGGCCCAGTCCGCTCAGAACGCTCCACACGTAGACAGCACTGAGTTGAGCTCAGCACTAAAACACCCATGGGTAAAAGCACCCACCAACTCTGTAGCAGACTGGTCATTACACTGCTGTCCAACAGCAATAACGAGGCCAAGGGCTTTGGGTCTTGTCCACTCTTTTAATTAACAGCCAAGACGCGGGTCATAGGCAACACTCAGCAGAGACTGAAAAGACAAGTTTCCTCCATGCTCTGGCACATTGCCTTTCTCACTGCACTACTGCTTAGGCCTCCTTTGCTCATTTATCGTTCTCTCATTTTTCCTCCATCGCAATGGCACAGCTTCAGTAGAAGCAGAAGAGAGAGGCCTAGCTGGGCACTAGGGCTTGGGGCACCCTGCTCCTGCTGAGGAAACTTCACTGAGATCTCCTACACCCTTAGGAAGTGAGAAGCTGAGGGAACACAATACCATCAGTCATGTTATGAAGGAAATGCTAAAGCGCACACAAGGAACCAGTGAGTGACTCAAGGAATAAATTGAAACAAAAATCAGATATATTTTCCTTCAGGATTTCTTTTTGACTTCAAGTCTGTGAATCCCTCTCAGATTTGTCCTGTTGCCCATCAGCTAAATAAAGGATTTAAAAGTCAAGTTGAACAGCCGACATTTTTAGCTCCAAAGCTAAAAAGCTAAAAACTTTAGCTAAGTTCGGTTAGGGCTCCGCAACACGAACAGGCCAGTGTCCCATTTCTGACAGGTTGGTTAGAGTTGCTCTAAAGCAAAGCAGCTATTTGTAATGGGACCAGTAATCTTTTATCCTCACAAAAAACAGCCAAGGCTGATTTTTGTTTTGCAATTGTATTCTGTCTTTCTGCCAAATTTATTTCGATAATTCCTGTTTGAAAATCGGTTAGTTTAATGCAGCAAGTATCTAGGTCAATTGGAAGAGAATTAGTAGACTCATTAATAAATCCTCTTCCTCTTGCAAGGAAGAACAAGCACTTAATAAAATTACACTGACACCATCTATTGTGAGCTCTCTGAAATATTTCTAACAAGGTGCCTTGCACAGGGAAATACAGAAGTCTTAGGAAAAACAAAGCAGCAGAAAACAGCTTTTGGTGAGTTTAGCCTCTAAGTGGTCTAACAACAAGGTAGAGAAAGTTTCGGTTCCCACCGTGGTATTCTACAACACTTCGGCTTGACAGCCACAGTACTGATATGTTCGGACATAATCTCAACCAGTGAGACAACAAACATTTTCTTACGATACTAATTTTTTCTTGGTAGCATAAGGTGCTAACTGTAAATAACTGTAGAAAGGATTTATGACAGCAAGTGATGAAATTCAACACAGACAAGCATGCAACAATACTTGGGGGAAAAAAACAGCCAAAACATTTAATATGATGGCCTTCAAATTAGCAGTTACCACCCTGATGCAAGACTGTTATTATACTAGATGTTTTCATGAAAACATCACCTCATTGTGCATCACAGTGCTCAAGAATGCAAACTAAAAACGAGGAGAGTAGTTAAGGCAGCAAAACAGAGCGCTACCTACTCAAAACCACAGCACATCCCCACATGTTTCAAGTCACATGCTGTTCTGGTATCTACCCATTCAGATTTTAAAAGACAACACAGTAGGACTAGAACAGCTTTGAAGGAAGGCAACAAATGCTATGTAGCAAAATAAATTTCACATAAGGATCAAGTTGGTAAACAGGAACAAAAGGAATTACAGGAAATAGTTTTTCACGCTGAAATCAAGCTATGGATCTCTTCACTGAAGGGATACCGCGGATGAAAGACCGCATGAGCTGAAAAAGATATCCTCTGAAAGGTACTAACTACATAAATAGAAGGTTCTATCTAATGCTTATGAAAGTATATAGAGAGATGAAAGTTACTGTATTTGCTCATTTCATTCCTTAATTAGGCATATATGAACTTCTGGTGAGATTCTGGTACTGATGTCAGGGTTATTGCTTCTGCAAATAATCAGAGCTCAGAATGAATGCAACGAAAAGTCATGCTGAGAACAAAGTTGGACACGGCAGTCTCCAACAGGCATAGTCCTACCTTACGAAAGCCTGTGCAGTCCTACTAGTTGCCTTTGCTGCACCAACAAACTCACCTGATCCCAAAGCAAGCTAGTTCAGGGTCTAGCTTGCCAGCGAACAGCCTGTTCTCCCCAAAGCCATCAGTCATGTCTGCATTGGCTTTGTTAACTGGCTCACCACCCTACCATGAAGTACCACAGGTAGCATAGAGAAGAACTTGGCCAACAGCAACACTGCACTGGAGTAGGCAATTAGCCTGCAATTCAAATATATCCACAGAAATTCACAGAAACCCCCTCCCAGACACACTTGAAACTGGTGAGGAGTAACATAGACCTGTTGGAATGGGCCCAGAGGATGGCCACAAGGATGCTCAGAGTGCTGGAGCACCTCTCCTATGGGACAGGCCGAGGGAGTTGGGGTTTTTCAGCCTGGAGAAGAGAAGGCTCCGGGGGAGACCCTACAGTGGCCTTCCAGTACCTAAAGGGGGCTACAGGAAAGCTGGGAAGGGACTCTTTGTCAGGGTGTGTAGGGACAGGACAAGGAGGAATGGCTTTATACTGAAAGAGGGTAGGTTCAGATGAGATACTAGGAAGAAATTCTTTGCTATGAGGGTGGTGAGGCACTGGCACAGGCTGCCCAGAGAAGCCGTGGATGCTTCACTCCCTGGAAGTGTTCAAGGCCAGGCTGGATGGGGCTTCGGGCAACCTGGTCTGGTGGGAGGTGTCCCTGCCCATGGCAGGGGGGTGGAACTGGATAGGTCTCAAGGTTCCTTCCAACCCAAACCATTCTGTGGTTCTAAGAATATGAATGGTGTACTTATTTTCAGAGTATGGATACCTGAAAACATGCAATCTGTCAGTCCCAGGAAAAAAATATATACTTTTACATATATAAAATTAGTCAAATTCTCAGACTTGCATCTATCATCAATAAAACAGTGAAAAAAGTGCTAAACTATGTGTGAAATAAATCCTAAGCCACCCTGCACACACATTCTATTTGTAAAGGGAAAAAATAAATGTTTGTTTAGCAATTCTACGCATACATCAATGTCTGCTTTTAAGCACCCTCATGCAATAGCTTTTTCTTTAACAGGAACACCTTTTTTTGGTGCCGTGCTTTGAAATAAGTCAAGGTTTACAACAAACAACCAGGAAAATCCCCCAAATCAAAACAGAATCCCTAACTTCACCACTTCTGATATTCTTAAAGGAAAACAAAACTCTAAGGGACATGCATATGGTCACCCTTATCTTGTGAAGTTGTATCATTAACACCTCAGAAAAATCCAATAATTACGCTGCTTGAATGCTAAATGCTTAAATATTTAAAGTTTATGCTCATGAGCACATTTTTAACACGAAAAATAATTTTGATTTAATGAAGTCAGCCAAACAAGAAGCACGTAATATTGCCAGAAGAGTGACATGTTCTTTGTCCGATATACAGTGCAGAAAGACAGAAGAAGGTGGTTTTTTTTTTTTTTTTAATGAATTTCTGCAACAATTCCCTTCCTGAACCCTGTTTGGGTGCAATTTTTTTTATACACTTAAGAGACTCTCCATGCATAATTCTCCATTTCCTCCATGATTCTGCTCCCTAACCCTATCTTGACCTTTCAAATTATCACCACCCATGAAACTCTCTCATTCAGTGCAGATACAGACAGATCACTGGAAGGGAGACTGAAGCACCTTTCTGCCCACACCCCGTTTCCCCACTCAACTCTACCTTTTTTCTGTGCCAATAGTTGAATGCATTAAAGAAGAGGAAGTACTCTAACTCAGAAGAAAATCCACGATTCCAATGTGTATTCTTGAGCAGAAAACCAAGATGGGGCTTATCAGTCTCCTATTAGGAGTCTAAGTGCACAGCTAAAGCAACTAAACCCCATAATAATGATGCAGCAATGAAAGATCTGAACCAATGCAAAAACTAATTTTCCCTGGGACATATATATATGCAAAGTGACTAAATGCGTAGCGACTGGAATACACTCCAAACACGTGAAGAAATTAAAACATTACAAATAACTGTGTTATTTGCAAATCTGTAAGACACGTGAAGCAAAGGGTTTTTGCAACTCTAGGCCTGAGGTTGCTACAGCTTTTCTTGTCCCTCTCTGCAACAACAAAAAGAAATGGTAAAGTTTTGTCATGACTAGAATTTGAAATGAAGTTACTTGTTTTTTTCTTTCCTGTGAGATTTAACAGTAAAGGATGTCACCATGGGATTAAAGCCACAACAGCTCTGTGAGTACTGCTGTTTACAGTTATCAAGAAAGCTAGTTGGCACAGAAAACAAAGTAACAAATATGGTGCTTGGTACAGAATAAAATAAAACCAACCAAAAAGGATTTAAAGTGTCAAGAATAAAGAAAAAAAAAGCTTGTTTAAATATGACCTTCCTGAAAATTAAAAATGATCATTAAAAGCAACAGCTAATGCTGGCTGACTATCCCAGAAGTACCAAAGCAGCTCAAATACAAAAGTTCAGTTCTAGAAGAGTACAAGTAAACCGTGAGGAATGCCAAATGTATTCTACCTGGAGTATTCTGCCTGGAATCATCAGAAAAAAAATAATCAAACCTTTTTTTTACTTTTTTTTAATCTTATTGAGTCAATGGCCAAAATTTTGTTACATTTTGACATACAGTCGAGCTAACTGTATCCTTACAAAAAGGGATTTAATTGGCCAAATAACAGCAGGAAAGATCTTAAAACTTTCAGGCTCTATAAAACATTATTTAATCAATACATCACACGAAACCATCTGAAATCACTAACTAAAAAATGGATGTAAGCAATGGCTTTACTGCAATTCACGTGTGAATATTACATAAGGAATAACCAAACATAATCACACTTCTGGCAAAAGAAAAAACATCACCCAGCAATGGTATGACACATTCTATAAGGCATGTTTCTGCCAAGGCTCTACCCTCAAAGCTAAATGCTTCCCCCCACCCACAGCCGCTGAAAGCTCATGGATTTGGCTCAGCTTGCTTTAAGTATGAACGCTACTCAAGACAGTGTTCTATATATCCATTACATTTAGTTAACCAAAGAGCAAGCTTCCATCCATATTTACAATCTATCATTTGCACGGCAGTGAAATTATATGTTAACCCTAGAAAAGTAGATTTGGCTCCTCGTAGCATAGAGTTAATGTATATGTATAAGATTTCAATATAAATATTGGTGTAATATTTCTCCTCACCTTTCAATTAGTCCCCCCTAGAGCGAAAATCAACCAATTTGTGGAATTGTTTTGATTACATACATAGACAGTTGACATGTGAACTGACTTATCAACACACAAGTTCAGATCACAAGTGATATTAGTAAGACACAACTTAGGTGAGTTTCAAGTTAAAAAAAACGCAAGTATTTATTCTCCTCATCTGAACAATTGCCATCTAAACAGGCCTTTTCTAATTTCTGTGCTACCTTTTGTTACTTCTATGCTCCTTAATTAAAATAAATCTGCCTTTTATTCCCTGAAGAAGTCTGAGTAAGAAACAATCTGTAATCTGCCAGACTATGCTACCAGAAGCATCATTCAACAGATATGCTTCTTTTTAGGTGTACAAACCTGCAACTCCTACATTACAAGAATCTTTACACATTTTTCCACACAAAACTGGACAGCTTATTTTTCCTACAAAAGCTAAACTTTGAGAGAAGGTGTTATAAACTGGAAAAGAAGCAGTACAAAGAAGCTGCTGACTGAGTCATAAAAAGTTCCAGAGAACTGGAGGAGAAAAACATTACCATGATCCTGAGAAGTATACAAACACAAAGGAACGAAAACAAGATAATGCTAAAATCCCAGAAACCTATCCTTTTTCTAAAAGCTGAGAGAAGGGGTTAATATTTACAGCATGGGAGGTGATTTCTCAAGATAAAGCAGACACAGAGGTTGAGGAGAGCATGAAGAGGGAATCAGTACGTGAGTAAGACTTCATAATGTTAAAGGTAAGGCCACAGCACTAAGGACTGCCTCCTTCAGTGTACAAATAAATCCATCTGCAAATAAAGAGGCTGCAAATCAACTGCTCCTCTTCCCGAATTCTCCCTAAAAGTTGACTGAAAACAACCAGGTATGCTACACGTGGCTTATCAGGTTTCTCATCAGGTGAGAAAGGAAACGGTGCCACCACCAATACCATTCTTTGCAGACATGTCATCATTAACAGAACTGAAGCTTACATCCGGCATTAAGCTCGGGAGTAAATGGTGCTTACCACTTGTAATTTGTAAGGATTTCTTTTTAAACCTGCATCTCAAGCAGCACAATACTAAGCTGCTACCTGGTAGCAAATTGAACACACTCGGTTTTTTCCCCAGCCAAAAGGAGAAAGACACAGTAAAAAAAAAAAAAACACACGAACATTCAAATCAGTATGGTATTCTTGGATGCTTTTTTAATTTAGTTATTACAGACTGTATGGTTTGCTCTTTAATTTAATTAGCAATATCACACATTATGAAAACTAAAAATGTCTGTCAAATAAGACAAATGTGACTTGGAATGGCGCTCTCAAAACTTGACCCACTAACTATAAAGTTTTTTATTCAAAAAGCTACAGAAAAAAACTAGAACACCACACCTCATTGCAAGAGAAAGCAATTGGCTCAAATTATACCTTTTCAAAGAGAAAAAAGCTTAAAAGAAATTGAAGAGATCACTTGTCATTACTAGCACTCAGCTCAGCAAGACTTCTGTAACTAAACTGTAAAGCAGCGTATGGATATCAAATGTATCCCAATAGCCAATAGTCCAAAATTAATGATAGAGAAGTTTGGCAACACCTAAAGCCTTTTCTGCATAAAATATAAGAGCAGCTTAGCAACTACTGTCTTGAAGATCAAAGTAAGAATCAAGTGCAAATACTATCAAACCTAAGCACATGGCAACAAGTATGAAAGTGTATTAATCCCAGAGTTGGAAGTACATTCAAATGTGTGTGTGTGTTTCTACGTTTGTCCACACAACATAATGCAGACACTGAAACAGACAGACAGTGGTATAGATACAGATGGTGGTTAAGCCATATACCACTGATTTCATTTTTTGTATGTGTACTGTAATAAATCCAGTAACCACCATCTTCTCCACTGCATTAAGTTTTACTTCGTTTCTGAACTTACAAACCCAAGAATTGCTTTTCTAGCAGTGACTCAAGATACCACCAATTCATGTAAGCAGACCAGGCAACCTTTATTTCAGGAGGTCAGCTCGTACTGGAAGGCAGTAAACTGATGCCCCAGTGAAAGAAGATCAAGTAGCATTTAGCCCTCACAGCATTACTTTACACCAGAATCACCTTGTGTTTGTTTGAGTCAGTACTGAACAACATGAAAACAACACCTGGTAGAGTTATGCAGCCATGTGGACAACTACAGAAATGCTGGGTGTAAATTGTAATATTTTGATAGTACTTGATGTTATGAGAAAAGTCTCTGTAGAGAATAAGCGATTCCAAGCTAGTTGATAAAGCTACAGCCACCTCAAGTGCAACAAAGCAAGCTACGTTCACTTTCCATCTGGCTGTTAAGGTTTGTTCTCAAATCATATTCATCCTTCTAACTATAGAAGCACTCCCTCCACGCTCACAGCAAAAGCAACTGCCTACACCACTTTATCTGCCCCTCTTTGTTTCTTCTCCCTCACATGGGAAGCTCCCAAGGGCTCCGGTCACAGAGGCAGGGAAGGAGTCCCTGATAAATCTGAACAGAATTACAAATTCTGCATGTGACAGAACTAGTTGAGCTCAGGAAAATCTTGCAAATGTTTAGACTACGGGGTTTCTCCTAGGTACCACCTTTCAAATTTCTACTAGTCACAGACGCCTCGTTCTTTTGCTTGCCAAAGCTGGGAACACTAGACTTGTTTTTCCCCAACACTGTTTCAATACACAGCGAACTTTATAAACACGAAGAAATGCCCAATCAGCAATTTTAGAAGGAAACACAGATGCATCAACTGGCCACTTATCTTCCAATTGTCTCTGTTCATTCCCAGCCAGAGGAATCTTGATTTTGTCTTCCCCATGTTATCAACCTCAAGTAACCTAAGAAAACATTTTGTTCCATTTGCCTTGGAAGGGTCAGGGCGTAATGGCACTGTGCAGCCGTGCCTACCTACAACACCGAAACGGATCCTAGAAAGCAGACACGGCTTTAGCGTCGCCACATTCTGAGTTGGTTCTTGTATCGCTGAATTGTGATGAGGCGCACATTTATGCAAATGCTCTGATAATCCAGGGTCACCTTTGGTAACTGTTACTTCATCAACTGTCTGAAAGCGAAGTTCAGCTGCAACACTCCAGGCTTCCAGAGCACCCAACTGGCTGTTTACAGATTTTTCTCACCTTTTTAACAGACTTCTGGAACAAAAGATGTGCACATTAACGCTTATCAGGGTCTAGGTCAATCTCTTACCCTAAGATCAGTCAAAAGGTCTTTGTTTCCACCTTCGTTAAAAGACACTACGGGCTGAAAAGGCTTTACGCCTTGCTTTGCTTTTGCTGCAGCTCTGGGAAGCATGGATGCGTGCACATTTAAGACAGCAATGTAACTATATAACTACTGGCTGCAAACATGGACAAAACAAACTATAGAGACTAAGAGAAAAAACTGCACTAAGAGACATACCTGGAAGAAAAGAAAGCTACACCTAATCAAATAACATGATTTAGATGAGAAATCCTCCTTTATAAGAAATGTTACAAGAAAAAGGTGACCTAAACTTGACATACATTTACAATACTTTCTGAAGAAGTAAACACAAACACATTCCATCGCTTCCTGAATACACCAAGAGCCTACGAGCCCTCTGTACGTCCACATATGGAGAGACACAAATATCCATCCCACTGCCAACCTGAGGGTAAACGAGCTCACATAGAGCACTTGCAACTTCACTGGGTATAAAACCACAAAAGATTACATGCAGATACTAGCTTTTTATGCTAGCACACTACACCAGTTGAGACCCTGCATTTACATAGTTAAATCAGTAGAGGAATCCATTATTACAAAACGTGCTTAAACAAAACATGGAAGACCGTATTTTGAGTGAGCACATTACTGCTGATCACCAGGCCAAATTCCAAGAAGAAAAGACCCTGGAGACAAAGCGTTAGTATATTATCTCACTTTCAACAGGATTATTTCAAATACACATTGTTTAAAATAAATTTAAAAGAAAAGAAACGGAGCCCTTTATAAACTGTTAACATTGGCTGCCCACGCGAAGAGTTCATAAACTAGAAGCAAAACAAAGTAGGGGAGAGGGCCTGGCACTCTTGCTATACAAAAGAAACTGCAAGACAGTCAAGGTCAAGTGACAGATACTCTACCATCAGTAACTGTGATACAACCATTTCATAGGGAAATTAATCCCCTGGTCTTGTCCTCTTCCCCACTAATTCCTACCTTTGTCTAGGAAATGGGATTGGCATTAGCATATGAAACTATTACCCTGCCTCCACTTCCTCGTCAGAATGAGTTCAACATGCAGCAAGCGCAGCTAGAAAAATTTAAGATAAAACTTGTAATCTTGACAGAAGCCTGTGTATCCTTCAACCTGCCAACTCAATGAAATACAATTGTCCCTTCTTACAGAACCACAGTGTGATTCTGTGATTTACCCCATACTTCCAAAAACATTCGCTTCTCTTTTTACTGGCCTCATGGGTCTTGAGATGGATACACTAAGTTCATACAGAATAGATATACACGCTGATGAACAGAAAATAATAAGAGCACTGAGATAAAACCAAAAAGCAACCTGGAGACTTACTGAGCGGTACGCTGAGACAGTTTCAGACAAAAACTGCGATAATTAATGTGTCAATTAACTGTTCCACTAAGGGGTAAGAACAGAAAATAATAACCGAGAAACCCCTTTACTGAAATGGAAGAAAGCAGGCGCAGCGGTAAATGCCCAACGAGTTGACGAAACGAAGCGCTTCCATCCAACATCGCCCAGGCCGTGCTTTGGAGGAGGGCAAGCACGGCGGCTGGGTCAGACCGGGTGCCACCCCCGTCGCAGCCAGCACCTGCCGGCGACAGCAACCAGGAGCGGCAACCTGTTGGCGCTCCGCACGGGGCGGCCGGGTGCGAGGACACGCTGCGTGCCGGGGGAGAGGGGGGGAGGAAGCACCCCGGGTACCGAGCCCTCGCTACCGGGAGCGGCCCCGAGGCCCTCCCCCACGTGTCCCCACCGGCCGGGGCGGACCCAGGCACGGCGCCCCCCCACCACCCCCTGCCCTCCCCCACCCCGCAGGCCCCTCCCCACCCTCCCCTCCCCCGCGGCCCAGCACCGAGCTCCCCCCATCCCTCCCCCCCCACCCCCCGGAGCTGCCCTTCCCCTCCCCACAGCCCGGGGCCGTGCCGGGCCGGCTCCCCCCACCCCGGGAGCCCCCAGGCGAGCGCTGCCGCCCACCTGACAGAAGCGGCGGCAGTAGGCCTGGCTGCCCAGCGGCGGCGGCGGGCCCGGCGGCGCCAGGGCCTCCAGCTCCTCGCTGAGGCGCTCCGCCTCCTGGTCGCTCTCGTCTTCCGCCATGCTGCCCCCGCCGCCCTGCGCGTACCCAGCGGCCCCCTCCCTGCCCCGCCGGAAGGGCCGCCCCCCGCCGCGCGCTCACGTCCGGCCGCGCCCGCCCGCCTACCTCCCCCTGCCCCGCCTTCCTCCCCTCGCACTCTATTGGATCGGCGAGCCGCCCGTCTCCCCGCCGCCCCGCCGCAGCGAGCCAATCGGCGTCGGCCTCCCTCCTCGCCCCGCCCTCCCCGGCGGCGGTTGCTAGGCGGGTTGCTAGGGCCCGCCTACCGCGGCCGCCAGCCTGGGTAGGGCCGGCTGCCTGCGCGGCGGCGGGCAGGCCGCGGCGGTAACGGCCGCTAACGGCGGGTAACGGACGGGCCGGGGGGGGGCTGGGGGGGGGGCGCAGGAAATGGCGGACGGGGGGCGGGCGGGGAGGTCTCCCCTCAGGGGTAAGGGGGAGGCAGGGGGCCGGGCGAGGTGCGGAATGGAGGCGCTGGGTGTATATTTATGGTGTGTATATATATATATATGTGCGTGTGTGTGTGTGTATAGGCGCGGCGACAAGGAGGCGCCCCCCGTCCCCCCGCGGGCTGCCCGGGGTGCAGCGGAGCAGCCGGCGCCGTTTGACAGCCCGCAGCCGCGGCCCGCCCTCCGCCTCCGCACCTGGAGCGCTCCCGTCAGCACATCGTCGCATGCTGCCGTCGCCAGCGTGAGTGGTTTCAGGGGAACCGGGGTCCTCGGCTTCCTGCGGGGCTCCTGCTGCTGCTGAGAGCCTCGGCTCGGTTGAAAGTGTACCAGAGGATAGGTGGGGCGGCCGTCTTGGCGCCCTGTCTGCATGCACACCTTCCCCCAGTCGTAGTTCAGGCACTAAACAATCCACGCCAAACCTTCAGACTGGGAAGATCATCCCCTTTTTCACCATTTGCACAGTTCACAGAACTGCTGCTCGTAATTTTGATGTAGCGTAACTGCAGACGCCTAGTTTCATAGATCATTTGTTCAGACATGTCAAACTCCTGAGTGGCAACTTTATTTTGGGGTAAGACTTGTTGAAGCATTGATTTCAGGAAACTAGGTTGCCTATGAAAGTTGTGTGGATAGATCCAAAAAAATGAAAAAAGTTATCGTAATCAGTCACATTCATTGTGCAGTATCATTCAAGGCTGATGGTTCTGGCAAGTAGCAAATTACTTCAAAAAAACTAAGAAAATATCTAGTAGCAAGATCTTTGCCTCCCATTTTCAAAAGGTTGTCATCTCTTAGTGGAGTGATATGTGTTCTTGTTGTCTTGAAGACTGTATTCTCTGTTTACCCTTTTCCCAGAGCAAGTCAATGGCCTTCTGGACAGCAAAAACTATTCAGTCCTTACAGGTGGACAACCTCAACTTTTAGTCAGCAAATTCGGTCTTTTAAAGGCGGATTTTTAAAATGTTGCAACAGCAACCTGTGTGTAACAAAGTAAATGCAGAGAACAGTACATCTAGGGGTATTCAGATGCTCATTCCTTCTTGTAATGGACACAGGTAATGCTAAATTCCTTGAAGTCATTCATACCCATAAATAAATGTTGGGCATCCTGTTATGTTTCCTCAAAATATTTGCCATTGAATTTTTAAGAAACTTTTTTTAATTGAAAGTGGGTAGTTAATTTAGTCAATACTATTTTGTTTAAAAAAAATAGAAAATCAAACCTGAACTTTGAAAAAGACTTAAATTATCCAGGATGAGATTTATATCAGCTCCTACATTTTCCAACAACAAAGAAAAGAAATAGGTCCTGGTTCATTTTAGTATATTAGGCTAGATTATTGCTTGCTTTGATAATAACATAATTTAGAGTGATGTTCAAAACAGTCCAGCTGTCTTATCTATGTATCAGTTACCTTTCTTAGAGAAGGTGTCTTTTTTGGAAAAAAAATGTTTTGCTTTGGAATTGAAACGTGCATATACAAGTTTCTCTTCACAGTAGACTGCTTTTGTTGCAGTTTCTTTGCAATCTCTAGTTGCAATGACAAGAATATTCGCTTTTGACTCTAAGTCAAGCCTCTAAGTTAGAGGCCTCTAAGTTAGTCTTTGACTCTAAGTTAGGGTTTGAGGCAGGGGCAAAATTGAAGGGTACTCCCAAATGACTGCCGTCAAAGCTTAGGTGTTTCTACTGGTCTTTGTAAGGGACGGGGTGGACTTCTTGCCTGATACTTGGACGCCTGAGTTTTTGCTAACAGATGTAATACAGATTTTTCAGGAAGTCAGTGGAAAAATAGTGACTCAGCATAACTAGTAAACTGTTAAATGTGTTTAAATATTAAGAAAGCACCCTTTCTCTCAAAAAATAAAGGATAAAAACCACCTTGATGAAAAAACAAATTTGTATGACTTTCAGTGATGAACAAATGAAGTTTAAGGACTCCATCGAGCTCTGTAGCTGTAGAAACTAAAAAATATTTTACACCGACCCATGACAAACTTCCCTCTCCAAAGTTATTTGAAGATGTAGAACTGTTCAATGATAGTTTCACAAATGTCTTACATGTAATTGGCTTTTAGATAGCAATGAGCACTATGCTGGATATTGACTAGACTGTACTTAGTACTATTTGATTGAAATCACCAGCATGCTTTAACAGCGTTTTATTTTATTTTTTTCAGCTTTTCGGGTAGAGCTTTCTGAAAGCAGCAATGGAACGATTCGGAGTGAAGTCCGCTCCGTCACGTAACCGCTCGAAGACTGCTCTGTACGTAACTCCTCAGGATCGTGTAACTGAGTTTGGCAGCGAGCTTCATGAGGATGGAGGAAAACTCTTCTGTACTTCCTGCAACGTGGTTCTGAATCACGTTCGCAAGTCTGCAATCAACGACCACCTCAAGTCAAAAACGCACACAAAGCGGAAGGCGGAGTTTGAAGAACAGAACGTCAGGAAGAAGCAGAGGACTCTGACGGCCTCCCTTCAGTGCAACAGTACTGCCCAAACAGAGAAAACCAGCGTCATTCAGGACTTTGTGAAAATGTGCCTGGAAGCGAATATTCCGCTCGAGAAGGCCGATCATCCTTCTGTGCGAGCCTTCCTGTCTCGCTACGTCAAGAATGGTAGTTCGATACCTAAGTCAGACCAGCTAAGGAAAGCATACCTGCCTGACGGGTATGACAATGAGAACCAACTCATCAACACCGAAGATCGTTGAGAAGACTGTTTTCATCATCGTTGTGAAGTTTTACATATTGATGGTGTGGTTTATTTTTATATTCATGCATATATACAGTGTTACATATTGGTTTTACAAGATATTTTGTATTATTGTAGAAATGACAATCTATTTGTGAACTTAGCAGTATGCCGCAGACTGTTGCTAACCCTGCAGTAGGCTTCAGAACTACGCTGACGTAGAACTCGTGTTGAATGTAGGGAAGGTGCCTGGCATACATCCTGTCTACGTTCAGTCCAGCTGTAACTGACGCTGAGAAAAAGGCACTTGGATGGAGGACCTCACTTACCTAAACCGTGCATCTTAGCACGCAAGAAAGAGGACGCAGTAGCAATTGTTAATCATGTCAGTGGATTGCTTTGTCCAGTATCCTGTCCGTGAGTGACCAAGAAGTGCTGCACATTTGAAATGCAAGAAGCTATAAGAATGGTTAGTTAAAATATAACTGATCTGTTGGGGGAGGATTATTGCAAATTCCTAGTCAAGTTGGCTTATACTCTAAAGCAGGAAATGTTTTTCTTCTGTAATATTCTTACTCTGTTTGATGGAACTGCCGATGCGTTCGTTATCTAGCTTATATAGCCGTTCTCGTGTACTGACCTTTGAACTCCACTATTCTCATAAAGCCAGGAGTTTTGAAGGTTTACCATGCCTGCTCTTTTAAATCAGTGTTTCCTTTTCTCCGTTCAACATGTTCCTTTCGGTTCCAGTGCCAATCTTTGAAAGTTGAATGGACAAACCAGTAACCGAGAGTGGTTTACAGCGCAGCTGCTGTCAAATGAATCTTACACTGGACCAAGATCTTAGTAGAGGAGAAAAATGCCTTTTTCTTACCAGCAGGACAGAAGATGCCGAACCTAAATTGGGGGTGGGAAAGGCACTAAATAGCGGAGTTGAGTGAGCTTTATAAGGCGCACAGGAGAATAGGCTCCTCCAGCTCTCCCTGAAGGTACTCTACTTCTCTGGTCTTGACCTCAGTCCAAGGAGGTAAAAATTATTAAAATAGTTTTCAGAATAGTTACCACAAAGGAAGGCTGTCCAATAGCTGGACGAGCAAATAGGAACGCATATATACTTTGAAGCTATACTGGAATTGTACACCCAGGCTATATTTCTTACACTGTGCCAAGATCACAGCTATTGAACTGGCAAAAAGTAAAATTGTAAACTGAAGAATTTCAATAATATTCTCTCCCAAATCTAGTAAGCTATTACTAAGCTATTCCAAATGGTTATGCCAAGTAGTCCACTCCACATAAGTACTCTATGAAGTTTTTGAATGGAAGGGGGGAGCATTGCGCGAAGTGCTGGATTATGACCAACTTCTGCCTGTCCTAGATTTTCTTTAAACGCTCTGGATTCAGGGAGGTGCCAAGCATCTTCTAAGTAGCATAGAAATCTTCCACTCAGTCGGTATAGCGGTGTAAGCATGCTTTTAACTCCCTCAAGCGGAGCCAGTAGTTCTGGTCAGCTTCCTTTCCCCAGTAGAGTTTCACAGCATCTGTTTCTCGTTATTTCTTTTATTCAGGATATTTACAGCAATACTAAGTATTTGCTAAAAGAGACAAAATAACCTGTGCATTGTGTTTCCTTGGCTGTTTCTAGAGCAGTCTCCTCTGCTGGATTAAAAGAGACTTATAATACTTAGTAACAGCTGGGTTTTAGGCAATTAGCTCCTGAAGAAATGCAGATGGTGTTACATATAACCAGGTCTCCTGCTTTGTGAAGAGTTTGAACAAATGGACAAAAGTAAAAAGCAGAAGGCTGCCTATCCACGTGTACCACTACACAGGTACTCAGTACACCGCTGCACCTTTGGTCCCTGTTGAAGGTAGTGGGACTTGATACGGTTACAGCAATCCTGTCAATGATATTGGTTGCTGGTTTAGAACTTCAGGCAAATAACAGTAGTGATTTATTTTTTTTCTAATCCTAGGTATTAAAATATGGCTTCCCAAATATCATTTGCTATTGCACAAGCTAGAGTTTTGCTTAAGATCATGAACTGCCTTGGACTAGAACTGTTTTATAAATTTTCTTAAGCCAAGTGAAAGGTACACTGCCAATAGCCTTTTCTGTCCTGACAATAATTTAAAGCGTTCTTTTACAGCTGCTGTCTCATTACAGTGAAACGATATCCTTGCTTTAATCTTTTTTTCACCTTATGAATGCTATCTTAGAATTGAAGCAAACAAGAAACAAAGAAGTATAGAGAAAACAGGCTTCCACTAAACAAAAGCGTTGAGAGAAGAACGGCATGATTAAAAGATACAGATTTGAGCTAGTTAGCTCAGTCTTTGCTAACATGGGACTTCCCAGGCTACACCCCATAACCATTTCGGGCAGAATTGAATGTATGTTTTTCCTTGGACCTGCAAACTGACAGATATTTTGAAAAACCTAATGATAACATTACCTATACTCCTCCCATGACATTAAAAATAAATAAATAAATTGAAAATAAAAGGTAGTGGTATCGACAGCTTTTGATAAAAAAAATAAAATCAGCCATCCTCAATAAGGCAAAGCTATATTTCACCACCTAGTTTATGAAAAGCTTACTCCCAACTTACAAAGTAGTCTGTAAATTTAGGTTCTGTATACAGAATACAATTCTGTAAGTATTTTGAGAAATTATTTAGTTTCAATGTATTTTTAATGCAGAATTACTGCAGAGAGTATGAGCCTGGTGAGGAACCTTATCAGTGTAGCCATAGGCTACCAACTTATAACAGCTTGGAAGTAAATCATCGGAATTTTGAATGGAACTGAATGAATTGCAATGCACAGCAGTTTGTAGGACAGAGATGTCTTACTAGTGGAATGTTTATGTTAAATAAATAATAAAAAAAAATGTTGAAGCTTCATGAAAATCAAGATACCAAATTATATGCAACATATATTTATAATGAGGTAAAACAATGAAAAATAAAGTACTTCCAGGTAAGCTAGAAAGAATAGTGAGTGAGTTTATATTCATGGCCATAGCCCAAATCATGAACAAGACAGTTAGAGTTGTTTTCTTTTAAAGTAAAAATGGTTCCACTCAGTCTTGGAACTTGAGCCCTGCAAATAGTCAAGTTCATACCATAATTTTGCTGTTGTGGCTCTGGTTGGATAAAGCATAACCTTGACTTAATTAGTATTGATCTTAGGGAAGATTTACAGCCGAGGTTTTCTGGTATGTCTAAAACTAAGTAATAACAAATTCCTACCACAGAGGCTGTGGTTAAGTTGTTTAACAGTCTCTATGGGGTTTTGCTTTTTTCTGCAAGAACATTGTGTTATTTTTCCATCTATTTCCTATAAAGAATACTGTCAGAAGTAAAGGGAGGATGTTAGCAGCTTCTACTTTTTGTCATACGTACATTTGAAAAGGACAGGCTATAAGGGATACTTGTTTTTTCAGGTGGTTTTATTAATATATTTGAAACTAAGTGTAATTTAAAAAACAACAACAAAGAAAACCTACTCTGACCATGTACTTACATTAGTTTAGCCAACTCACAGCTAAAATGACTCTGAAGTGCTTTTCTCAGAACAATACTTTCAAAGAGTAAAATACTAGACAAAAGGAACATTCTCTGTTTTGTGACTACTTATGTGTATGCACCATGTTAGTTTCAGCTTGCATGTTCTTGAAAAAAACGTGAATTCTAGTATTTTTAAACATTTTGAAGCCTGTAATTTGGCAGGTCCTTATAGGAGGTGACATAAGGTGACATTGGACATAATGAAAGGGAAAGCTGTTTTTCAATTGAGAGAGAAACTTGGTTCTACAAAGTATGGGATATTCTCATGATAGAAGGACTATTTTTAGTCAGAGCCCCTTTTAACAATTCTGTTGAACTGAACAGTGAAATGCTCTCTGCTAGGTTTTGCAGCGTGATGAGCTGGTTTTCAGGAGAAAAAAAAAAGCTGGAAGTTTGGCAAGGATTAACTCTATTTATATTTGCATATAAAGAGAGGCAAGACTCACTGTTATTGTGTTCGCATTGTACTCACTGCTAATTTTTTGTGTAATTTGAGTGCTTCTTGTCTTTGTACAATTTTAAGGTTGTGTCTAACTTTCAAAATAAATTTTTTTTAACAAAGCTTCTCATTGTAATAATGCTATTAGAGTTTAGTCTCTTCTGGGCTAGTGAAGACGCTGTATTTTTGCTTTGATGTTAAGGATGTTTTGCTTCCGGTAAGTGGCCGCAGAACTGGTTTTATTGAAACAAGTGATGAACCTATGGTCAGGTACTAGAGTGGGGCTGAAACTATCTGGGTTCAGTTTCCTGCAGTGCCACCAGGCTTCCTGTTAGAGCAGAAAGACCAGAGAAAGTGATTTAAGTTTTTATATTAAAATACTATTGGAAGAGAAATACTTTACTTTGTAAAGTTTTCATTTGGTAATGGAAAAATGGTCCTTTTTTAAAAAATAAAGGAATTCCTTTTTCATAGAATCTATGCATGATCTCTTATTTCAACAAGAAAGCAGATAAAGAAATCGTGGCAGTTCAAATACAACAGTAATGCAAGGCAGTGGAAATGGTTGGTGACATTGCAAAGGAAAGATGCGCCCATGCCGTTGTTTTAGCTTAAAGTAGTATTGCTCTATTTTGATGCAGGTTGACTGTTGATGCATCTATACTATCACACTGAAGTATGTTTCAGGACTGAATATACAGAATCCCTGTTGCCAGTCACGTATGTGACTTTTCCTTGTGACAGAAATTCCCTAATCACGCCTCCGGTTGCAAGTGAATGCTGAGTGAAATAATTGCTATGCATTTTGAAATTACAGTAAGTGATCTGTAGGTATAGGATACTGTAGCTGCCTAATGCTTCAGATCTTTTCAGGAAGGGCTTCTGCAACATGGAACAATCAGGTCCTTCCAAACTACCCACAAAAAGGTCAGCATTTGATCTCTGACTCCCTTACAGACTTAAAAAAGAGCAAAAACTTAAGCCTGTCAAAATAATCAAGTGGGGGGTTTGATTATTTTCAAGATCCTTTTCCTGAATTCTTGATTGGCTTGACATCTCGTGATAGATCAGTGAGAAACTTCTGCAGCCCCTTGATTCATGAGTTTATTAATCATTAATTTCCTATTCTCAGTCATGTTCAGGTGTCAGCCGTTTTCAATCAGGTTGCTTTTTGTTGCCCTTATACCAAATGGAAAAGCACAAGAGAAGTAAACATACCTTTTTGTAAAGTTTTCTTGCATGGGTAATTCCTCTTTGAAAGAAGGTTACGTATAGTTGCTGAATCAATGCATCGGTAAGAAAGCGTGTGGAAGCTGCTGCAGAATCAGGTGAGGTATGCATTTAAAGTTTGCTAACTCAGCCTTGCTAAATTCTTACAATGACAATTTACTTTCCTAAGTGAATCACATGGTTTAATCCATATCCAAGGTGCAGTAGGGCTACGTATACAGTAACTGCTTTCAGGCCACATTTATACTGTTAATTAGGTTTGGCATTTGTCATTTATGTAGGCTGGACAGCAGAGACTGGAGGATAGACAGTCCGTGGAAGTTCTGCTTAAGTCAGGTAAGGACTTCTTTCTGCCTATCCTGCAACTTCTGTCTACAAGGGGTTTGGAATTTATGGGTCCTCCAGTGGTAAGGACACTACTTTTGTATTCAAAAGCAGATGGTAGCACATCTCACAAGCACAAGGTACAGACTCTGAGATGGGATAGAGAGCTGCTGCAATTGTCACTCAGGCTTGTCAGAGGGCAGCCTCAAGAACAATCCTAAGTGTTATAGATCAAGTACAAAATAGAATTGTATTAAGTACAAAATAGAAAATTAAGTATAAAATAAAAATTATTAAAAAATCCTGAATATCCATTTCAGTCTCATCTATTTTTGAGATGAGCTTTTGAGTCTCCCAACTACATGCTCACTTTCAGTTTCAGAAAACAGAAAAGAAAAAAAAAAAAGATTTAGTCTTGCAAAAGAACATCCATCTTGTTTGAAGTTCTCAGCTAGAGCTGGAGGAGGCTGTAAGGAAGATTACTGGTTTCAGTTGGTCTATAAAGCCTGTCATCAGCTGAGCCAAACAACCCAAGCAATTTAAATTCCTAATTTAGATGTATATCAGTACTTGCTCTGTGTGTCTTCTCCAGCTCAGCAGCGCACAGGTAGGGACAGGATGTAAGACCAAAGGACTACTTAAGTGCAGTGAGGCGACCAGTACTCTTCTATTATCATGTGCTCCATGCATTAAATAGGAGCACACATTCATTAGGAAGTTCCTACCATCACTCAGTGGATATTTTCTCTATCTGATCTTTCCCTTCCATAAGAACCACTATGTTCCTGAGGAAAATAAGGATTTATTTTTATTTTTTTTCAGTTAACCAATGAAGTATCTTATAGCAATGCAGGGGAGAGTGTCATTCAGCATTTCTGTTCGAAGCTGGAGAAAAAAATAATTGGGACCTTTGGAGGCTGTTACGGTTTCTTTATATATTGGTTTGCCTCAATGTTTTTTAATCTGTCCTTCAGCATACAAAATAGCTCCCATATTCAGTATTAGATTTCACTACAGTAAATGAGACTGCCTTACTTTAATTCTTTCATAATTAGCCTTAAATTGCTTCCTCTCTCCCCTTATTTCTGAAACCTGTCATTACCATAAAATGCATCCAATAGCTGGAATACCCATGCTTGCCCTTACTGAGGTGTTTTACATACGACAAAACCTTGAGCGTCTTCTTAACCTTCACTTTTTTGAACGAAGAGCTGACACCCCTTGCCAAGAGCCTTCAGGCCCTTGCTCAGCCTGCACTTTAGAACCTGACCCAAGATGTATACGTGCCAATTTGTCGAAACCTAGCTCACCTGCTTAAACTGAAATTGCTCAGGAAGAGAAGGGAGATGCAGAAAACCTTGTTGTGATAAAGGGAGAAGCTTGTAAAGAAAAGAAGTAACCGATCCCTCATTCAGCAGTGAGTTACACTAATACGAGATAGGAACAGGCTGCAGGGACACATATGGCAAGCTGCATGATCATTAGCAACAAACAAGTAGCTGGATGGAAAAAGTTTGCTGAGAGACTAAATTATTTCATTTCTTGAAGATACTAAATCTTCTTCATATAGTGTTATGAAGGTAATTTTCAGCAGGCTTACTGGAGGCCACTATCTAAATGCCATGTGTGTGATCAGAGGCCAATGTCTAACTACCTGGAAAAAGGGAGAATAGAAACCCAAAACACAAACTGTCTTGTCAGAAGGAAAACTGAGGTGGAACAGAAGGAGCATTACATATTACACAGATGTTTTCCCCCCAGTTATGTACAGGAAAGAAGAAACAGGCATGACCAAGTGGACTGAATCAGGTGAAGAAAGCTTCTATTAACAGCAATCTTCCAATTTTTAAGACTGTCCAAACTTGACTTTGTGTTCTTGGAACCTCTTCTGACAATAGTGTCCAGCACGCACATAACTGTGCTAATAGTTGCATTTGTATTGCACTGAATTATCTTCCTTTCTGAAAGACACGGTGTCTTGCTAGGATTCAGCTGAGGTCTGATTTGCATATAGCAAAGAAGTTACTGCACACAGTGGAAGTCAGTGCCATCTAGTGACATCTTTTTCAGCCATCTTCAAACGATCTTGTCTTGAATTAAACGCATAAACTCCTCCCTCTCCCTGTTACACAGGGTCACATTAGGACTGTCCTTCCCTTCTTTCATGAATAGTTACCTTATATTTTTATATTTTTATGTTTAAGTTATAGTTATTTTATATTTTCTTAGTGAAGTGTTTTATATACAGGAAAATCTCTGAAATGTGTTTAAAGCAGAACTTAGTATTTTAGTGTCTTAAATTCAGGGAGGTTTTTTTTTAATTAGGATATAAATTACCATTTAAAGATATATTAAAAATATTAATTCTAACTTACTGCCATAAAAATAAAAAAATAAAATAAAGCTTCCAGGAATGTCTCAAGGAGGTAAGAAAGTCTTAACAAGAAATGTGATAAAAATCAAGTTCTTTGACATCTTTAGGCAGAATCTCAAAAACAACACCAACCAAAAGAAACCCTACTGTTCAACAGAAAGGAAATAAAAAAAAATAATAATGCAACGTAAGCAGTGATAATAGAAGTCACATTTGCCAAATTCTTTTCAAGAAAAGGGCTCCAAAAACATAGATGAGTGCCTAAGATATTTACTATTAATAATACGATATGAAGAATTCTCATAAACCACCTACATATGCTACATATGGTACAGGAAACATGTGCTCCTTCCTGCAACTGAGACCATCTTCACCTTTCCTGCAAGGTTTGGACACTGCTCTCAGACACATGGTCTGATTTTTGGGTGGTCCTTTGGGGACCCAGGAGCTGGACTCGATCCTTGTGGGTCCCTTCCAACATGGGCTATTCTACGAGAGCACGCATCTTACATTTCTGAACACTTTGACATTACCAACAAGGAATTATCCATATAGAAATCTAATCTCAAAACACCCTAGAGAACAGACAAACCTTTGCCTTTTCAAAAAACTTGAGTCAGTAGCAAAAGTCTCAGCCCAAACCAGTTGCTGATCTTCCCTTCACATTACTCTTCCACTTTTTGCAGGAAGTTGAGGAAGCCCCTCAAACCTTTAACAACATAAATAGGGATCAAACCACAAGCACTAGTTATCTAAAGCTAGGATTAAAACTCCAAAAAGTTTACAAGGGTCAAAGAACATTAGAAATGCCCTAGGGCTTTCTAACAAGATAAGGATCTGGACCGCAGTAATGAGTCCCCTTCCCATCCCTCAAGGTCTTTCCCGGTTCTCATCAAAACAGGAGGAACAAACTTGAAATTTAAGTATTATTTGCCTATTTTTGAGTGATTACTTTACCTGCTTGTTTTGCTCCCTGATTAAAACTTCATCTTTCTAACGAGAAAGCAAAGATAAAGTATCAAATACTGATATGACATTTCTGGCATAAACTTTGCCTAAATCAGCATTAACACAACCAGAAATAACACTGACAGAAGCACATCCCTTAATGACCAATTTTACTGTCTAAGCTGGCTATGGATTCAGCCACTAGATGTCTTCACTATTCAGAACTACAATCTGCGTTACTAGAATTTTGTCTTCGGTGGAATCCTGGTGTGTGGGTGGAGTTACACTCCAGTTTTCTTTCATAAATATTTTTGAGTTACACCAGTTTGCAATATTTGTAAGGCTATTTCCTCACAAACATCAGTATGATTCTCATGAACATCATGGACTGGACCAGGCACTTCTAACTGGGAAATTTTGGAAATTATTCCCTCCAAAATATCACACATATATATATATTATGTTCTAACAAACATCTATGTTAACGTAGGATTTTATAACTGCAGTATTTTCTTCCCTGGTTTCTATTTGTGGTTGTATTTGCATTACAAGCAGAAGTGGTGCTCACTTCGGCAGCACATATACTAAAACTGAAACGATACAGAGAAGATTAGCATGGCCCCTGCACAAGGATGACGCACAAATTCATGAAGCATTCCAATTGCTGTATGTGACATTCCTGTTCAACCTTTGTCTGCTTCTAACTTTATGAAGAACCTCTGCATTAGGTAAAATTTTTGAGAAGTTTCAGATGTTTTATAAATATTTAGAGGGAAAAGTGTCGAATAAAGAGCACACAAAATCCAAACTCCCGTTACTTAGCTTTAACGTCATGAGCATGCTAAAGCTTGGAAATAGTTGACTCAATCTCTCATAGTGCAGGCTATCATAAATTTATACAAATTAAGACCATTCAGACATCTGGTTCTGACATCTAACAGCTCAGCTTCCTAATTTGATAACCTTTTATCAAACTAAGATTGAATTAGGGTAATACACAAAGACTGAACAAGTTTAATATACTATTGTGCATACTCTACCTCTGGTATTCTGCTGCTTGTAAAATCAAAGTCTCAAGTGCAGAACATCTTTTAAAAATAAAAATCACTGGCTCTATTTGTTTCACCCTTCTCTGGCTCTGCATACAGTTTAAGATGCTTTGCCTTGAATTGCAGATCACTTCTGACATGTTGTGAAATGATCAAGCAGTTCACATTTCAGCCACAAAAAAACCTACCGCATAACCCATCAGATTTTTGCATACTATATTGCTTCCCCACCCCTTTCTTCTGCACTGTCTTGACAGAAGAGCTAGAAAAGGGAATCAGCTCAAACCTAACAGGATGCAAGAGGCCATCTGAACTGCATTTTTTAAACCTACAGTAACCTGTCATCTACCATGCCCAGAGAATGAAGTCTCCAGTCACGTTGATAAAAAATATCTTACTCTACATCCTTCTAGTAATGCTGGCTCAAAGCAACTATCAAGTTTACGGTAAGATGAGGTCTTATAATTTAATGTGTTTGTAGTTACTAAACATTGAGGGGAAAAAAAACAGAAACCAAAGCAATGCTTAACGTACCTTGGAGATAATCTCTGTCTAGTTTTATTGCTATGTCTGAGACTCCTAATATGATTAGAGATGATTATGACAACAATTGAAATATTAGGTACCTGGGTAGACCAGAACTCTTGTACTTGAGGACTGAATGCATCTTGTTTCGTGGCCAGAGGCTCTGCTTGCAAGAGGGGCCACAGCATTCAAGCGTTTGCTTGAAATCCAGGATTCCAGGATCCAGCTCCAAACCAGACCCAGTTCATAGTCAAATTGTCCTTACCAGATAAGTAAGCATACCTTTGGTTGTTTAGGTTAACTCAGTCTTAATTTTGATCCCGTTTTCAAATTCAAAACTCCATCATTTTTAAATGGAAAGGTTCTCCTAATTCAGACTGATGTGAGGACTACGCTGTGCCCAGTTTACTCCCAGTTTTATTTTTATTGCAGAGGTTATTTTGGTTCAAGCTCTTCCATGCTATTCTCATAGAGGAGACATAAATATTACTACTGAAAGAAAGGGAACCATATACATATGATAATAGCTACTGGCATGGACGCACTCAGCTGCTCTTGGTACATTTTGGGTGTATCAAACAATAGAGTTATCAAAATAACATTTGTTATAAGGCACTGCTAAAATTACATAAACAAATTGAACAAGCTATGTGAAGCTTTGTCGACATACATGACTGACTGTGCAAACCTATAGCATCAAATAGCATTTTTATGAATAAAATACATCATAAATACTTGCAGGAAAGGTTAAATGAGCATCTGGAGCATCTGCCTGGGAAGGGAAACCCAAATATTTGGCATAAGAGACAAACATTACTAGGTCAGTTAGATGCAGCTATTTCTTAAATCAGAGTGTGGTCTGAGCTCAGGGACACTACTGAATTGATTTACAGTTCATTTTCAAGTGACTAAACTAACATCCTTCTGAAGGTGGTGCATCCAGTGCTTATCATCTCCTTCCTATCTCAGTCGAAGCCTTCTCATCTTGTAAAAGTTAACTGCTGTTTCTATTCACTTCAGTATGCCTGCCTGTGCTATCAGCTCCTCACAGCCACCTCTCTGAATTGTCTAGTTCAGTTTATTAATATAATGGGTGAACTCCCATATTCATCTGCCAGGATCCTAGATACAGTTTTTAAAACAGAATACCATTTGTATTATGCTGCTTACTGCATGAATCTTGTTTACATAGAATCTATTCCACTAGGTTTTACTCTCTGATCTACATCAAAATAATTTGAGGTCCTCTGAGAGCAATACTAATTCCTTCTGCAGTCTTATCTTACTACAAATATCAGAATTGTATTTATAGGAGCATTACAGAGAGAAAAAAAAAAGAAAAAAAAAAAACACTTTGCAAGCCAGTCTCTCTCTATAAATATATATATATAAATCAGTGTTTTGTATTTACATTTTAGCCACAGGTTTCCAAACTTTTTTTGACTTCTATTGCTTTTAAAAAGTAAACTGAAAGTTAAAGCCAAGTTATTTAAGCTTCTCTTGTTGCAAATCTACCTAAAGTTTCCTGAACCCCTAACAGAAACCAAGTTGACAGTGGCAGATTTCATATACCAAGTTAATGCCAAGCCTATCTTTGTTATATTACGGAAGGAGAACTAAACAAGTTTTGATAATTTACAAACAGATGGACCTTCCCTTCCTCCCACACCCAGTAATTTTTGTCCAGATAAACACTGCCTCTTTTGAAAGATGACAACATAGGTTGTTCCCACCCAGTTTCACTGAAAGTGGTTGTTGTAGTCTAGACAGCGTATATGAAGTCTACACAGCATTTTATAATAACAAAAATAAAACCCAGCAAGTCTCCTGTCATCCCAAGAAGCCCCAGCCAATAACTACATATGGGCACGTGTCCACTAGTGGCAGACAGTTCCACAAACATCACCTTTACCTATTGGCCCTCTGTGCAGGACAGTCTGCACATCCTAACATTCAGCTAAATCAAACATCTCCATCCTCAAGTTTCAGTCGTTAAAATATAACTGCATGTTTTCTGCACTTATACAGCTTTCATCAAGGAATTGTTAAAAAAAATAAAAAAAATACACGGCTGTATTTTAAGACACGGGGAAAAATAACTGAAAAGGATCAAAATGCAATTTCTGTTAGCTAAATAACATTCTTATTCATTTAACATATATCACAATTTATTATTTTCTAAAATATTTTTTAAATCATTCTTTGAAAAACTTTCTCTGAAGCTGGGAGAAGTCTGACAAAGACCTATAGCCAGGAGTCACTTTCAAAAGTCTTCTGTAGTGTTTCTCTTCCTAAGTACACCTTTTCTAAATTCAAGGAGGGAGTATATTTTTCTATGATTCCTCCTCACACCCTATTTCCTATTTGGTTAAATTCTAAAGGAATTTTGCTAAAAGTAATGAAGTTATGAAGATCTTCATATTAAACCTGAAAACCCCTACAAATCAACGTACTTTCTGCTGTAGTTTTTTGCTATAATCTGATCAGAATTAGAATCTTCCCAGAGAGTTGGACCTGAGCTATAACTGTTGCTAGCGCTTCACCATGGTCCTAGATAGACCCAAAAATCAGATTTGAACCTAACTGCAGCCATTTATTTCTCATGAATGATTGACATTGATACTTCAGCCATTATCTGCCTTAGGAAATCATGCATATGACATTTTCTCTCTTCCCTTACTCCTCTTCAAAAAAGCAGAGGAAAACAAAATAAAGATAAGTCTTTTTAAACTAAATGCCTCTGAAATTTCAATTGGAGTTGTTTTAAGTTCTTAGATGACATGGTGTGAATGACACCCTTTAGAATTCAAAGATTAAAAAGCTCAATTTTTAGCTGTATTTTTTTCTCCTAATGGGTTAACTTAGATAAATAGAAAGCTGTCTCCTGTTCTCTTTTCTTAATGGATCATGTCATGACTATGCTCTTCTCTAGAGCATGAGGAAAAAAATAAAAGTGTTTTTAATAATAAAATTAAAGTATAGTCATGAGTATCTCATTATTGTATAAATTACAGAGTACATGCTTTCTCCTGAAACCCTTATCCTAGCAGTGCACTGTACAGAAAATTTTCTTTACCTGTAAAATTAGTCCTAGGTTCAGCAGAGCTTGGCTTGCCACAGCCTATCCAGGAACACGCTGAAGTGACCTAAAATAAAATTTGCTTTTGGTCAATCTGAATCTTACCATGTGCTGTAATTTGAAGGTGATATATAAATCTTTCACATGTTACAGGTTCTTTTATCCTCTTGAAAACTACCCGTTCAAATATTCACCATGAACACCCATATAGATACATATATATATATATATATATATATATATATATATATACACACATATATATATATAAAATAAAACACTGCAAACTTCAGACTTGGTATAAAACCTTGTAGCTAGTTTCAGATCTCTACTTATAACAGCATTCTATGAAGCATAATTCAATTTATTTTGCAATGTGCTTGAACATGTACAATATAATCGGCAGTTAATGTCTCTAACGTTGACTACTCATAAGCCACAGCAGAACAAAGAAAAATTAAGATAAGGGGAAAAGTATTCCAAGTCATGTTTGTGCTCATTCACTAAGTAAGGTTTATTGAATGTTTTCTTCAAATGACAATCAATAAACAGAACGCAGAAGGTTCTATCTTCTTATCAGGTATTGATTTTTTTTTAATTTTTTTTTTTTGCCTTTTAAGAAATATACATCTCTTTTTGCCTCAGAGATTACGGTTTATATTGTTATTTAAATCCCAAATCTTCACTGAGACGTAATGCTGCTGAACGTTCCTTCCAGCAATCTGTGAAAGATAATTTAAAATTTGTCTTAAATATTTTATTCTGCACAAAGGTCCAAAATCTTCTGGTTTTACAAGTATTTTTTTCCACCATTTATTATCCACATGAAGTTTTTTTGCTACATGGGATTTGGCTTGGGAGATGAGAAAGTTTAACAAGAGATTATAGGGCGTGTTCTTTCTGAATTCCCACACTTGGTTGTTAGAGATATTATACTATAAAATATATATATATATATATCAATTTTCATATTATTAATCTTCAAAATAATTCTAGCTGACACTTTCCTAAAGCCTGAATAAGTACTTTTTAATTCTTATTCAGTCATTTAGGTTTGTTTCTAGCCCCCCCCCAAAAAAAAAAGCAAAAAACACCCAAATAATTCAACCATCATTCATTATAAGTCACAGAAACATAAAAAAAAAAAAAAAGCAATTATAATCATTTTTCATATTCCAGTCACTGTTTTGTAATTGGAAAAAAAGAAAAAAATTACTTGAAGGCAACCTAAAGCCCAACCATTTTACACCTCTAAAAGAAAGGTCTCTTTGTAGGTCCTGAGGATGCTGTACAAATACGCACTGAAAAGCAATCAGTAGCTTGTATAGATCCTGGTTAGCAAGTTCAAAAGGATCATGTTTGACTCACAGGAGAAAAAAAAAAAAAGCAAAACCACCACCAACAAAAAAGTACCACTAAATCAAGTAATCGTGTTTACCTACCATCCATAGGCTGCTTGTAAGGGATTCACAACTGATAATTAAAAAATTAAATCAATTTTTAGTAAGTTAAATCTGTTCTCCCAAGTGTACAGCTACACTGAGAAGGGGGTAAAAAAGTACAAACTAGAGGAAATGCAAGACCAAGTAAGACCCTGGAAGAATAGGAGGCTTTATTTACTGGGGTTAATTAACAGAAGGCTGCCAAACTCTTTCACCTGCATCAGCAGATAGAAATGGAGGCTAAAAATCTACTGGAGTGTACAGAGCAATATCATATAACCTTCCACCTGAATGAGCTTCTGCTGGTCCGTGAGATGGGAGGACTCTTGCCTAGAAATCATGGGCAGGCAGCAATACTACTTCACTCAGCAACAAGTACAATAGAAGATCTCCCACATTGTTTTCCCAAAGCTCAGTGACATGGTAACTCAGGTGGCCTTGTGAAGAAAGCAAGAGCATTGGACTCAGATCCACTAGGTGGCAGGAAATTTTGCTCCAGAAACAATTTTAGCAAATGTGGTTATGTTGTAGTTACACTAGCATGGTGAATGATCATGACCAGCTGATGAAGGAACAAAATTGTGGCAAATGTTGGCATAGATATTTGGGAAAAAAAATGAATGCTTTAGAGCAATAGGTAACATTGATAAGACATTTTGCTTTCCAACTATCCACACAACCAATGTTCATCTGAGTTCATACGATTAAGTACCCTGCTGCAAGCGAATACCATTGGATACACAGAATTTGCTAAATGCTGACCAAGAGCAGCAAAATGCTGTCCTACAGCTGATGGGTATGAATACATTTCTCCTCAAAACTCGGTTTTATGGAGTGCTCTAACATTTATCTCTGGTACAGAATAGTCTGAGATTTGTAGCAGAAGGGCTTGCAAACTAGAGGTCATCTAGGTAAAGATGTTTAATCTGGCCATCCCAAGTTCTTAAATATACCACCCAGGTATTCACAAGGATTGCTGTACCACTTGCATAAAAGTCCTGTCTGGCATTGCAGGTGAGACAGTCTGCTTGAGCCTTTTGGCGTCACAGTTAGATGCCAGCTACCTTGGGGCCCAGAGGCTCTGACCCTTGAAACAGCACTGGCTGCTGACAGACAGATCCTTCCCTTCTCCATGCTGCTCTTTCCTCCCACACACCTTTCTCCTACCTACAAAACTTTTCTTAAAAATGTTTACTGTTTTTTCCACCCCCCCTCTACCAACTGGAAGATACAGATACACCTACCATTTCTTGCTCCAGAGTTCCTAGCAACCACTCTTTTCAGTGCACAAGCACTCTGAGGATAGGGAGCTCTTGGATATCACATAGTTTTTATTACTTCTACTTATCCAAAGAAATCAAGCACCACAAGAAACATAAATCTTTAATAAAAGGTCCAGACTTTCAATACTAAGACTCAGAGTAAAGGTGACATACCAGAGATTGAACACTGCGTTTAACAAACCTTTACAAAAGCGAAGAAACAGAGATAGGATATATTTATAAATATAATTATTTTCATTATTTCAATTATGACATATCACTACAAAACAAAAGCCTTTACTTTTGCAAATTATCAAGAATTGTGAAGTAAACAATAATCTGAAATAAATCTAAAAGTAACAGAAAAGGTCTGTGAGACAGATGACAGGAAAACCTTCTCGGTATATGTTACATATTTTCTCTCCAAACTTCAGTTTCAGACTTCACTGAGATATAGATTGATATTTATATCAGAGGGAGAAAGTGGATTTTAACAATCTTCCTAAAAATGAAGGAACCAGGTACTCTTGATTTATCTGCTATGAGTGTCCCATACAGAGATAAAATCTGAAAGTGGACAAGAGAAGTCTCACATACTGAGAGAGAAAAGAAACTGATTAGTGTCATGGAGAGTATATAACTCCACCACCACTATGATTTTTCTCACATTTTTCTCCTTTTCTAGGATTTGATGCCAGTGATTGTCCAGTAGAAATTCAAGTTCAAAGAAACTCTGAATACATAGCTAATATTGGTAACTCCTTGATCATATACTGTCCAGTCCGTTACTGCAAGGAAAGGCCCTTCATCCAGTGGTGCAAGATAGAGGCGCATGGATGCGTGCTGCTGGATGACAGCAAAGCAGAATGGAATTCCACTGTGTTTACTCTGAAGTTTTTTGCCATTCACCAGAATGATAGCGGGATGTATCGCTGTCAAGCAGCAATGGGCAACTTTTTAAGCAAGAGCAACGAAATAAAGGTTATTGTTGAAGGTGAGGCCCCTTTGTTACAAAAGAGCCCTTTTAAACAAATGGATACCATGTACAGGAAAGTTCACTCATGCTGCAGGATGGCTTTTCCCAACAAGTTTGTCTGATGTCGTAGGAATAGCACAAGATCAGTTGTGCTTCTGCTTACCACATTCTTCATGCTTCTATCCTGCTTCTCGGTACTGGAGAAAGAATAAAATAAAGAAATAAAAGGAGGATCTGGAAGAGAAAAGCAAAGCTGCTGACACCAAATGGCCATTAGTGAACTATTTAATTATTTAAAAATATTAGTTGGAGCAAAGAAAGACTGGTTATATGTTATAAGGACTAGACAGGATACAAATTGTCACGTATTCATAGTTGGCAACGCCACACAACAGCAAAGAGTATGAAATAATTCAAGCCTCTTGTTCAGAATGATCTTGCAACAGAGAGATAAAGTATAGCCTTGTACCCAAGAAGTTCAAGAGCGGGAAAGATCACAATAGCTTTAAATGCTCTTAAGAATTTAAGGGCAAGCCAGACATTCCTATTAATTTAGGCAGTTGGGATGCCAAGTCTAGATTATGTCGAGCCACATTGGCCCTCCTCAACATTGCTCTGCAGCTAGAAAGCGGTCTGTATGACCTTAGTGTCCTATTGACCCCAGCTAGCTGAGTTATGAAATTGTTCTGTTGCTAGTTCCTCTCTTGGTAAGTTAATGGACTTTAATACCTTGTTTATTGACAGGAAATGTTGTAGCAAAGGGAGCAACGTCAAAATTTACAGTTGCAGTGTGATAGCAGACACAGTATTTCCTCAACTCACGTGATACAGGTTTTCCTTGGATCTGAGATGAACAGAAGCGATCCCTGAGTAACTGGGATCAAATGGTACATTCACAAATATCATATCATGAATAAGTGGTGTAATCAATCATTTGCAAAATATTTCTTCTCTTGATTTATTTATTTGAATGCCAGAGGTCTGAAACATAGAACCGCTCCATCAGCTGTGGGAGACCAACACTTCATTCCTCCTCTCCCAAAATATTGTGCCCTTTGCTGGATTTTGTTCCCTCTTCCACCACCAAGCTGAAGGAGAGGTTTGTCGAGACCTCAGTGTGTGGTCCAGAGTATACAACTGCAGAGCAAAATATCAAGTTGCTGTTTCATTTCCCTGTCTTGTTTTTTGCTTTCAGAAAAGTCTGAGAACATTATCACAACTTCATCAGAAAGTAAGTTCTGATTCTTATTTCCTTTTTAAGAGGAGGAAACTAATTTGTGTTGCTATAAATTTCTAAGTAGATTGTTCTACACAGTCAGGACAAATTAAAACTCATTGCTGAAGAGCCATTACTTTCTTCCCACCTCAACAAAATACAGTCTCTCAAGTGTCACAGTTTTCAAGCCCACAACTGTCAAGCAGATAACAGGGACAAAGCCAATCAAATAACCTACTGGTGTGGTAGCCTACACTTCCAACATGCTCTTTAATATCACAGTGACATATGTGGCTTATACTTACAAAGCATTAGGAATCACAGTACACCATCACTTTAACATACCCTTAAGTATGTTTTTTACTCACAGTTGGTTATTGTTCCCAGTACAACTACTGTGAACAGCTCAGCTACTCAAGCCCATATAGGGTTCATCTGCTCGATCTCTTCTGTGATGCTCTTTCTGCATTTCCTGCATCAGAAGACAGCAAACCTCAAAACCGTGCATCAAGAATCCTTCTTATTTGTAAGAAAGTTCAGTAACATAAATTAGGCATATAACTATCAATACCTTTCTCACACCGTTTTCACTCCCACATGTAGGATACAAGGACAGTTCCTACGTTCTAATGCATTTCCCCTGGCAGCACTCTTCTCCCCCTCCTACTCTTATTTTTTTTTTCTTTCCTGCCATGCTTCAAATGAAATCCAAAATTAAGCTCAAGGGCCCATGACTTAAAAGGTTGTAACTTAGAAGTGTCCTAAACTTAACTTAAAGTTAGACCCTTGAAATGATTTATTTGCTGAATGATGCCATGTGCGTATACTATAACAGCATTCATTTCCAGGCTTGATCACCACATATTTTCACAGCTGATACAAACCTGTCAAAAAGCTTCTTATTTTTGTTCTTGCTGTTGTTTACAGTGCAAAGACTACAGAAAAAGAAGAAGAAAGATCATAATGTTAAAATATATTGGAAGTTTAGAGCAGTGCTTTAATTCTGATCCTTTGTTTCTGCCAGCCGTGTGCTGTGCATCATTTTTCGATGACACTTTCCATGCACTTTTCCTTCCAGTACCTTCATGCTTGGTAATATACGAATGAAGATGGTTTTATTTTGTGAACTGCTTGCTGTACCAAGCTAACGAATGCTTTAATTATATTAAGAAGTCAGTTGCATCAGAAAGAAGTAATGCTAAAAAAAAAAGTTAAATATTATTTTATGCTAATACATGTTAATGTAATTTTAGATACCACTAGTATCTCAGAAGAGTCCCAGGAACCTGGAAAAAACAAGATATTGCACATTATTTATTCTTCAGTATCCGTGGGTCTATGTTGTCCATTCATCTTTATATGCATGTTTTCCTGTCTCAGAAGGTACCATGGTGAGGAATTTTACCATATAATCTTTTCCTAGTGTGTATTTTATTACGCTCCTTTTCACAGTTTAAAGTTTCATTCAAAGCTCTATTGAAATCCCCTAGTAATTACCCCAGTTAATTTCTGAGATGTCCTTGTCAAGTGCCCCAGTTAGGATACTGAATTTTTTAAACATTAATTTGTCCCAAGTATTGTTCCCTTCCAGAGAGACAGGAATGGAAGTAAAGTAAGAACAAACCAAATACTCAGACTTTATAATAATTGGATTTTTTTCTACTGTTTTTTGATTATCAAGTTAGAAATAAATAGGACTCTTAGCCATATAAATGCAATCAGGTTCTATCCAGTTACTTTTCTACCTTTCTTTCTGAAGTATCAACTTGTTACAGTATTAATCTCTCGGGTTGTATGGAAACTCTTACACAGCTGCCATGCTCTAAATCAAGAGTGGATTTTGGAGTTCCCCATATCTTAGTTTAACTGAAGTGATTATTTGCCTATTATAATCCAACAGATTATTTTATTTTAGGAAAATGAAGTTATTTCCTCTTCCAAAAAATTTAGCATGTTTTCTTATAAGGTGGTTTGGGTATTTTTCCATGCCTTTTCACTGAATAGAGAGAAAACTAGCCAGAAGTACACTGGGAATTTCTCTATTCCTCTTCAGAGAAGCTCTGAGGAGTACAGAAATGCATTCTATAAACATATTGTTTTGTGTTGATTTGCTTTTATCAGAACAGCAATTCCTAAATCCAGTTTGGAAATAAACTTTTATTCTTTGAGGTGCACTCAACAAGGGAAGGACTGCTTTACTAGTTAATACTCTCTCCATGAGCAGAAGGGCATCATCTCAATGCCTATTTATTGAAACATCTTTTTTTTTTTTTCTTCCTAGCAAAGCAAAAGAGAACTCCATTAACGCCACAGAGACTAGAGAGCCTGGTATGTTTAAATTTTGCCATTTCTGAAGCCTAAAACTGCATAACCATATATTGAGAACAAATCTTCGTGTACTATAAAATGTGGAGTAGGATCAGAGACAGATTTAGTGACCCTCTTGGTGCATGGACAAAATGACTTCCCTGGTGTGAGATATCACCTTGGTTGCGCTGAAGAAAGGAACTAAGAGTCTTAGCCAGAAAAGTACTTTAGCCATCTAAACTCCTATTAAAATGTATTAATTTGTAAGATCATTCCAGTAAGAATTTAGGCACATCTGTTGATGTGCCTCTGTTGACCTGGTTTTGACTGTCTGCATAAGACAAATGACACACAGAGTAAGGAAAATGATTGAAAAGACTTTCCTGTGTGGTTAACATGAACTCACTCTTGTAATCAGTTCTAGTGAAATTAAATGGGCAGAAGGCAGAACATGAAAGATGCCACAGGAGCTGATAGCTAGCAGTCACAAGGGAAGTATTGGCAGGAATCAAAGGCCACCAAACAGATTGCAGAGCTCCCAAAGGGAGAGGTGGGAGAAAGAAAATTAAAAGCAGTATATTCTAAGTGGTTAGAAAAATGGATGTCAAAGAGGATTTCTTTGGAGGAATTTGCAGATTTTTGGAGAAGGAGAAAGATTCATCTGGGGAATAACAAGACAGAGGATAAGAGGCAAGAGATTAGGAAATGGGAGAATGGGTGTAATCAGGATAAGATAGTTTGGGGTTTGGAGGTGAAAGTAAAAAAGATTTAATAGGACTGGAAGGAAAAGCCTGAATGGGTGGCATAGAAGTGCTCTCACAAGGATAAATCAGTTTTTCCTTAAGTTGAAATCATGCAAGGAAAGACATGACTGAATTTGGGAAGGGAAATGGAGAAAGGCTAGAGATAAATGTGTGGTTGCTAACTTATTTCAAAGATCAACAGAAAATCCAATGATCAGATGAGTCCAATGCACCTGAGTTCAAAAGCAGTTTTAAAGGGACACAGCAAAATGAATAAGATCTTATATGCTCCCTATTTAGCAGGAGCACAAGCAACAACCAGATATGCACAGAGCTGTACCCTGTTCTGCTTTTTGCAGGTCAGAAGTCCAGCAGCTGTTCCATCCCACACTGCTGGGACAACTCAAGCTTCAGATGAAAGCTCTTTGCTTTACCACTCCACGGCTAGTCCACAGCAGCTCTTGCATGCCAACACAATTTATGACAACGATGTTCCTCACTGGAATGCTAAGAGGACAGCATCTAATGCACCTAATGATCCTTCCTTCCCAGCTTCACCTGAAAGCCCAGATGTCCTCATATATGCTACACTAAATCATTCTGCTTCTGCAGAAAAATGCCAGAGAAGGGAACTGTCTGTAGAAAATGAATTTACAGAATATGCCTCCATTAATGTAAATAAATAAATATGACAAGGACTTCTCCAGACTACCGTTTTGCATGCTGTCTCAGATCTAGCTTCCCTCTGGGATGCTGTTCCTTTATCTCCCAGGAAAACTTCCTTTTTGTTTAGAAGAACCTGTGGATGCTCCCCGCTACATACCGGAATTAAAAATACAGTCCATGTCATGTGAATGAGTGGGTATTTCCACTGTGTATTTGTCTCTTAAAGGGGGGAATAAAAAGAAACAGTCAGCTTTCTCATTCTTCCTTTGTTCAGGACTCTGCTTCTAGTTTGACCTTGATTTGGTTGTGGTTTGAATATAGACAAAGGAGAAGAGAAGGAGAGGTTTTTCCTAGGATATAAACATGTAAAATGAATCCATGAGGATGACAATACTAAGACAGATTAATTCCTCCCAAGTAAATGCTAAGAATGTGTGTGGGACATTTTTTTTTCTGAGTTTCTAAGATAATCCTTCCAAGGATCCTGTTTTTCATTCCAGTTTGTCTCCTTGAAAAATTCTCTGAACACCATGAATGTCTAATCCTCATATTAACCAAAATCTTGTTAACACTCATTTGTTTGTTTCTTGTGGGGAACAGGAGGAGGAAAAGGTTGTTTTCCTTTTACAAAGAAGTCACACGATGTGTGACAAAATGTCAAAATACAGTGTTCTCTTTTTTGCTATTGGTGCGATGATTGGTTAGTTAAGTTAATGCATATTGCTTTTGTCCATGATGAATTAATGGAAATAAATGACGAGCAGCGACCGACCACAATCAAAATCAAAAACTTTTGTTCACTAGTAGCTGTGTGCAACTGTGTCACACTAAGCTTGCCTCCCAACACTGGCAGAAGAATATCATTATATTTCATGCTCAGGTTCGTGGGAAAGAAGATAAAAAGGATATAAAGACCAAAGCACCATTTGAAGTTTGAGAAGAATGCTCACACCCTTCTTTTGCAGCACTGTGCAGCTAGAGCTTGGATACCACAGATCTGTTCCTGCAAAATAATGCTCTGAAAAATTACCCTTAGCAACGTTTGCACCAAGAGGTATACAGAAGCAAATGGGCAGTCTTCAAATTGGTTAAAAATTCAGACCGCAGTTGAAAAGGAAGGATATACCAGTCCTCAGGGTGCACATAACACACCAGATGATTTGTGCTCAACTTAGTGGAAGAAAGTCAGGCTCCTCTGTCTTCATATTTTACCTTGGTACAGTTCCAGCTAACACCAAAGCTGTTACCAGATACACATTAACCCTGGTATATGGATAATTTAGATGGTTTATTATGCTTATGGCTCACTTGTACTCCACCCTTTTCCATCTCCTCCAAACCCAATTATGGTATCAGTGTGGAGAAAAATCTATGGATTTCTGCACTGGTAATTAGTTCAGGCCATGAGGTATGTTGACTTTTATTTTTTTTTAAATATATAATTTATCAATCCAATAAATCACGGATAATCCTCATTTGAAAAAAGAAAAAAAGTGGAAAATTATCTCCTAGAAAAATTCATTTTGCTGCGTTTGTTTTAGTGGGCCAGTTCTTATATGGCTAGAGACTAATTATTTTAAGTGAGAGACTGGGAAACTTGAAGCAGGTTAGGTATAAAATAGACAATTAATTGCATCTATTGCTCAGCTGATAGAGGTAAAAATATTTTTATAGATTTCAGAATACAAAGAAACTGTTTCTCTGAAAGAGCTTCTACCTCAGTGGTGTTAAACTGAAAAACAAGGACAGCCATTCAGTGAAGAGAAAGCCTCAGCAAAAGGCATCAAACTTCTCTAATTTCTTTCTGTGACCTGGACACTGGCCTTGCAGGCAGAAGGGGAAAAGGCCATCCTTCCAGAAACAAGTACAAGTGAAACCATATGTTTCTCACGGATGTTCTGCAATACAAATACTCTGCCCATACCACAGTACATAGACAGAAGAGTCCAACGTCCCTCTGAGAGGTGAGGGGGTGCTGGGTTACAGGCAGGTTATCTGTGTGACTTCCCAGCCAGCTCTGAGGTGCATTCATCTGGGCACACACAGCTTTCCCTCTGTCACCCCAGCCAGCCGAAAGCATCAGCAGCTCTGCTCAGAGCAGCCCCAGGATGACGCCCTGTTGACCAAGAGCTACAATGAGACTGAGCGCATGCATGAGAATTACTGCACAACCCCCAGCTGCAATGCTAGTGAGATCTGAATGTGACACATTTTACCCTTAGAGCAAGGCTTGGCTTAAGAAGAGGTCCCCAGAGAACCAGGTTTGATTTGGGAGATGAGATTTTTGTAGATAAACAGGAAGCACCTCACCACCTTACCATCAAACGTGCTAGCATAGAAAAGCAAAGCACAGGAGCCTGTGGTAGGTTCTTTTTTTTTAAGCAAATACATCGAGAGTCTGTCTTTTGATGGAGGGAAGCAAGAGGTGCTGACTTAAACTATCTACCATTTAAGGTGCAAATAATTCATTCAGGTCAAATACAGAATCATTCAGTTTTCAGTCTTTTAAACGAAATTTAAAAATTGTTATTTCCACCCATGCAATTAAACTAGCCAGTAGATAAGGACTGTGTACCATTTCAGTCAAGAATTTTCATGTTCATCTTAATCACCTAGTGCACGTCTCAGTAACACGATGGTTACATTTGAGACATTACACCTAGCATCAGTTGTGTTAAGGCTCAGTGGATGGCCTTCGAATTTTCTGGAGTAGCATCCTACTGAAGGGGCAGGACACCAGTGGAAGTGGTGCAGTCTCACAACTTGTTGCATGTGCTCGGTGTGTGACTGAAAGGAGCCAATACCCATGTTAAATTATCCACATGATCACTATAACCCGTTGAAGAAAGCAAACAGGAATGGGATACATTCTGTGGGGGATGTACAGCACCTGTGCAGCCTCCCTAAGATGTAGTCCAAGGGCCTCCAGACTATACTACATAATTTTCTACTTCTTGACTTCCCTTTTCTATTTTTGCACCAAATACACGGTGCAGGTATAGTCACACAGGAAGCCCAAAGAACACAAAGCTGCGCTGCTCTGTTACACCCACACACAGGCATGGAAGGAAGATAGCGATGTCTGTGGAGCTGAAGGACTGTAAGTGCATGTTACTGCTCTTCATCATGATCCAGTGACCTTTTCCTGCAGGGGAGGAACATGCAGCTGCACTGCCTGGTTACTCCCTCCCGAGCAAGGCCACACAGCACGTAAGTCTCTTACAAGCTTAGATGGAACAAAGGGGTTCTTAGACTGTAAAACACACCAACCCTTCTATTTTCACTTTCTCCAGTTATTCCCTCAAAGAATCTTGCTTCGAAGAAAAAAAATATATATATATATAAAACAGTGTGAGGTTTATTCATTTGCCTACTCTTGGGCTCCAAAGATCTATCAGATGGGACTGCTTCTGGCAAACAACAAGCTTTGCCATACTGCTAGATCAAGCGACAGCTTACCAAGCCTTGCTTCTCCAATTACCTGTTTTGCAATATTTCTCCCCCACACCTCCACAATATTCTGCCCCCCATTTTGTATAATAAGGTGCACAAGCAGTGAGGAGTGTGCAGAAGGAAGTGCTACAGCTAAAACTACTTGAAAAATGAAGTTTGCATCTCTGTGTAAAAGGCATAATCTTGCATCTGGGATCTTCCCAAAATCCACCTCTACGTTCCCTAGGTCTCCCTGTAAACCATAGTTTCAGGGGAAACAGGGCACACAAGCGCAGGGCTGAGTCCTGGCACCAGGCCACACCACCAGGCTGGGTGCACAAGCAGGCTGACGGGAGAGGCAAGCATCCATTTCCACGCCTGGCCTGTTCCCCAGCCTGCTCCCTACAGTGGGTTCCCCATCCTGTGGCCTCCACAGATCTGTTTCCCTACCCTGTTTCAGATCAACAAACACCAGCCCAGGCAAATAGGAACCACAGACAGTGGCCAGGGATGAGAGACAGGAGCAGATCTCAGGGGAAAACAGAGCAGGAAAAGCGTATCTGAAGGGGTGCGCAGAAAAGGACCGCTAAGGAGGACCACCAGCACCTAGCGGACAGCAGAGTTTTCTGCAGAGCTTGAGATGTAAGCAACTGCATGTCCCTCAGTACAGGCAAAGATTTGTGGTGAAGAACCCTCATTTTTGAGTGAGTTTTAAGTGGTGACTAGTATTAAAAAAAAAAAACACAAAACAACAACAACAAAAAAAACTACACCAGAGGCAGGCCTGCTTATGTGCAGTTCCTGCTCACCTAATGAAAATGAAATGCCTAGGAACCAAGTAAGCCCAGAGGCTGGATGGTTTCCATCCACACAGGCCAGTGGTATGTCATCCGTGTGAATCAACTGCACTCGTACCCTTTCAGTTTCACACAAGTGATCTTACTGTGTCCTCTACACTCCTAACCACTGTAGTTTACTACCTAGCCTGAACCCCAGCTTCAAAGTCCTATTCCGCTTTCTCCCTTCCCAATGTACACACACATCTCCAGGGATCCACAAATAGAATACTGCTGCCATAGTTACTGTAACACAGATAAAGAAATGGAAAATCAATATTGGAAACATCATTAAGAGACTGACCTTTCAACTATTATGAATCTTGGCCCTGTGAGACAGAGGACTTCATGTTATAACGAACTTGTATAGTTATACATGTTTTGTGTCATTGATTTTAGTCTGTGTTGAGAGAAGACGCTTGGTCAACTGAAGTTTGGTGTATAGAATATGCTTGGCATGAGATGTCAGCCAGCTGAGAACCTGAGAGTAATCATTTTGCATCAACTCAAGAGTAACACTTCGCTGCCTTAAGCTAGAGCTTGGCAGCTAGGTTTTCATGCAAGTGACCTTTATTCACAGGTAAACAAACTCTCTTTTAAGATGAGATTTTCTAGATGAGCTAGTTCATATGCATTATTTACTACATGTCTCTGCGTGCAGTGTTTCTGGGACTCCACTCAACACAAGTGCTGTGCCATTTGCTGCAGCTCAGCCACCACAACCGCTGAGACAAAAACCTTCCCTCTGATAGTGAATCACATGCTCAGCTTTCACTCTGCACCTTTGGAAGGGGGAAGAGTAGTCAGAGGCAGGCACATTCAACAAATACATTACAAAAAGGAACTTTATGATACTGTAGTTTGAAACTGACAGTAACTAACAAATAAACTCTCCCATATATCCCAGCAAGAAATTGCGGTTGAGTGCACTGACGCCCAACACTTCCTAAAAATCAAGCTGCCTTGCCTAATAAAGCCCTCTTAAACAGCCATCTATCTATGTCTTTCCATCTGAAATTGTGGCTAATGATATTTTCTGTAGACTACTTAACCCCCCCCGCTGGGGCAGTATCAGTAGGAAGACACACCTACTGCGTACATAGCATTTCTACACATAGCCAGATGCACCAACATGTATCTGGTAACTGAGACCTGCAACCGTGACCACATTTCATCAGGTCTCAGCACTGTTCACAAAGAACCAGATCTCTACCTAACACAAAGGGACTCAGCATGACCAGAATCTATGGAGTTACTTCACCTGGCACTAGATGGTGAGTAGATGTATAAGTTTTACAGACAGCTATTCTTCAAACAGGGCCCAAGATAATTCATAAAGTCACTACTCAGATTTCTGGGTGCAGTCTCAGAGGTTTAATCTATTACGTTTGCTTTTTCTCAAGTAACCTATTCTAAAACAATTTCTACCTCGGTAAGAGAGATGTGTTTGTTGACTTTGTGTGTACTGAGAAATTCACCTACTTTCTACTATTTCTGGATTATGGGAAGGATGGTGAAGCAGAGGTGGCTTCTGCTATTTTTTTCCCCTTTTTCAAGCTGTTAATACTCAGAAATATACTACCTAAAGATCATATTAGGGGGGATTTAGCCTCACTTTGCTCACTTTGCTGTATTTTCACAAATTCTGCAGAGACACCCAGATTTTTTTGGAAATGTCGTCTCATTTAGATTTAATAAAATAAAAATAAAAATAAAAAATAAATAACTACTCCCTTTGTCCATGCCCTAGTCATTGACAACCGTGGTTTTCTGGAAGCAGTAACTTCAGTAGACCCCTATTTTCTCAAGAAATTTGCATTTAAAAGCTAACTACAGCGGCAGCCTCTGACACAGTAGGAGAGTAAGAGGCAAAAGCTCACCTTACGTAATTTGTGGTTACAGTATCACTATCAGCTCCCCAGCCGGGGACCTCACAGTTGCACACAGTGGTTGGTTATCTCACTCAGGGGCCGAAAAACCCAGTGATCTACCGGCTTCTTCTTCTCTGCCTGTCTGGCAACAGACTTTAAGTAGTCTCACATGTAAGCACGCGATGGGAAGCAACATGTGCTTTGATTTTAGACACCACTTTCCTCGATGAAACAAAGGTTGAGTAGAAACAGCTTTCAGTGCCCACGCAAGGTTCTCATCTTCCAGGGTAGTGTATCTTCTTTCTTGGAGGGGCTTCAGAGCTCTAAGCCTATGAAAGAGAAACAAAAGACAAGACAGAGACAAGACAAAACTGTGAAAGTACTCTGGCTGATCTCAAATTAAGGGAGAGGGTGCCAAGAAGCAAACTCAGAATGGAAGTGAACAAAAGCAGAGCAAAAACTCACCCCTGAAATCCTGAGGACATCACATTTCTTTGCAAAAATCTCCCAGTGGTGCAGCGCTTGCTGAAGTGCAGATTTCCACTGAGCTGTACAAGCTGATAAATTCACAGGGAAAGATTTTAACCATTTCAGGTGGCTTCATTTTTTCCTCTTCTGAAGAGTTTTGTAGCATTGGTCTGTTGGCAAGAGGACACCTGGTATCAGAATTAGCACTGCAGCATCTTTCACTAGCAGAGAAGACCCTGGGAACTTTTTTCCTAGTAAGAAAGAGAAGAAACATAGGTCAACCCTGAAGTAGCCTTTGGAACACATTTCTCAACATGCTGTACAAAAATGCACCCATTTCTTATAAAGGAAATGTGTTAACTGCTTGGAAATCAGACAATTTCTGGCTCAGTTCCAATAATGAAACAGAACTGCCTTCTTGAGAGCCATACACTCCCATGTTTGGCTCTAACACTAAATATGGTGAGTGTACTCTTGACAAAGCCACGCAGAGCTATACTTACGATCACAGATCTCACTTGGATAGGGCCCTCTGGCCATCCTATGGGTCCAGCCTGCACTTCATCTGGAGTGAACTTTACAAGTACACGCTGGGTGCTTTTCAGCCCTCTCCCTTTCCTGTCTATAAAATTAAAGAAATGACTTTTGCGGAGTAAAAGCGAAGAGAAAGATGGCTGGGAAGGACAACATGAGCCGAGACAAGATCACAATACTGAAAGCTGTTGTAAGCCGTTATCTGTGAGAAGAGGCCGACGCCCAGCTCCACACACCTTCCTTTCAGGTAGTTGCAGAGAGCGATGAGGTCTCCCCTGAGCCTCCTCTTTTCCAGACTAAACAACCCCAGTTCCCTCAGCCACTCCTCACAGGACTTGTGTGCCAGGCCCTTCACCAGCTTCATAGACCTTCTCTGGAAGGGCCTTGATCTCCAGCGCCTCGATGTCTATTCCAGCGTTTTATAATGACTACAAATAGAAGCTTTTCCTATCATTTAGCCTAAATATCCTTCCATGAACCTAGAACCATTACTTTCTATTCTATTTCAAGTGGAAATGGAGAACATTTTCTCCTATCCTCTTTACAGGTGTGCATTTGTATATTTGAAGACATCACACCTCACACTAGACTGAATGACCTCAAATCTTTCAACAGACCCACCAACAGTCTTGCTTTCATTCCCTCTACTCTCTCAAATTGGTCGATATCTTTCTTGAGGCACAATGCCTGAAAAAGCAGTCACTAACTTGTAAGATCCTATTTTTTCTGAATCAGCAACACAGTTCTCAAATTATTCCTTATTTGAGAAAATAATAATAATAACAACAACAACAAAGTTTTGCCCTGTGCTAGATAAAAGATTGTGAATTCATTGATTTGGAAACAGCATTCTTGCTCCAGAAAATAGACGGGTTAGCAAGATTTGACCGACCATAGCATTATAAAATCAGTTATAAGGTCATAATATTAAGGGAAGTATGGGCTCTTTACACATATAAAAAATAATTTTCAAATTATACACATTGATTTTGGCAGGAGTTGTGACAATCCTGAGCCTTGACATGCCTGCTAATACCTACTGCAGAGACTGGAAAAAGGAGCCAGCACCATACCTTCTTTCTTCCCCTGAAGAGGTGACGTTTTACCTTGAAAATCAGATAAACACATACTGATTAGGCCAAATATTTAACTGAGCTCTTTCAGTGGTGAGTCTGCACGCAAATATAGTAGTGATAGGAAAACGAGTAACAGTTTTAAACTAAAAAAGGGTAGATTTAGATTAGACATTAGGAAGAAATTCTTTACTCCAAGAGTGGTGAGGCACTGGAACAGGTTGTGTAATCCACATCCTCTCCATCTCCCTGGAGCGTGCACTAACCACCTCTGGCTTGAACACCTAGGTGCTGACCTCACTCAGCGGCTGACACCCTGTCCCCAGGAAGGCACCTGATGCCTGGGGCAGCCAGGACGTGTCCTACCACCCAGGGAGCCCCCTGCCCACTGCCCCTGAGGCAGGCAGGGAAAATCACCTGCCTTTCCACACCTCTGCTGCTAGGTATGTAGTGATTTTCCTGGGGTAGAGGGCAGGTGGAAGAGGATATAAATAATAAAGACACATCAATCTCCTGTTTTTACTTTATCTCATTACCACAAAGGGTAAGGTGGAAAGTCCCAGACTTTTAAAGCACACTATTGTCTTTCATTTTCTATATGGATGGAAATTTTGGATGAATGAGTCAAAGCACTCTACTTCCTCTAGGAACTGTTCTTACAGTGCAGTACTAAAAATCCTGATAATCTGGCAAGGCTTGCAATCTCTCCTGAAGATTGGAGCTGGTCAGGATCGCTTTCTGTATATAAAGTATCTGGTGAGTAGGCAGCACTCAGTGGCATAGTGCCACTGCCTGGGTAAAGTTCACCATCCTAACCTAATAGTTATTTCCAGACAGTTAAGTGAAGGTAAAGACTCACCAAATAAATAAATAAATAAATAAAATTGGAAGCTTAGTTGTTTAGCAAGTGCCAAAGGTGAGATGTTGAAGTGCTTTCCAGTCTAGACGAGGCTGGAATCAGCAAGAAAAACCTGTGCTACCCGGCCACGTTCTGGAAAAGAGAGGTCAGACCCGAGGATGCAGGAGCGTTGTGTCCACTTGGCTAAGAGAGGGCAGAGTGCGTGTCGCGCCTCGCTTGTCTTTCCCCCAGAGCATGCTGCATCCTGCCTCTCTTCTGATCTTTTCAATTTTTTTTTAATGTTAGCTGTTGGGCAGAAGACAAGTTTTGCTAACCACTAGATGGCAGAAAGCAGCAGGGATTGAGCACGGGCACAGCTGTGTCCAGCAGGACCCCCAGCTACCCGAGGCCACTGTGCCCCCGCTGCCAGCCAAAGCTGCACAGCAGTTCTCCTCTGTGCTCCTAAATTCAACAGGTGCTGCGCTACACCCAGCAAACCTCAAGGAGGAAATAATTTTTTTTTTTTGGGGGGGGGGGACAGATATTTTGCGGGTTCTTTGGTTTTGCTTTGTATTCTCACAGTGTTCAAAGATGTGCCACCTATTTTGAGATGGCACTGAAGTGTGGCATGGTGGCTGCGTGCGAGCAGTCTGATCTTTTTAGGGGAGAGCAGGTGCCTTTCTGCGGTTCTTTGGAAGACAGGACAGTGTGCCACCAGACAAAAGTGGCTTTCATTGACTAAGAACAAGACAAAACTTATGTTCCTTAAATTATATCCTCAATTGCTCACCCTTTTGTGCCTCATTCTCCTAAAATGCTATATGTCCAAAGAGAAAATCCCACAAAAATGTTAAAATTTCAGAGTTAGGCACGTTTACTCCACACAATTTTTAATAGTATTTGAATTTTGGCTGAGGAGAACACTAATTTTCTCAACCAAAGAACACCAAGTGCAGTGAGTGATGACAAATCCATTTTACAATATGGATTCACTTTCAAGTCTTTTCTCAAAGTTTATGCTTTTTAAAAACCCTGGTGTTAGTGAAAGACCTTGACATCTAAAAATTTATATTGCAAACAGAAAAAGAGCAAGACTCTTCTTATCAATACCCCCACCATCTCCTACCTCTCTTGACCCAGATGAGCCCCCTACAAAGATGAAAGTTGTCCCATCTCTGCCCTGAGCCCTGCCTGCGCCTGGCTACATGAAGCCAAGGCAAGGAGTTGCACATCTTTCATTTCGGTGACTCTCTGAATGCCAGATCTCCCAGTCCCTACCCTGTTAACAGGCTGCCTTAACTGCAGGGCTTGCTTCTACTTGGCTGTCCCAAATTAACTGCTAAAATAATGGACTTTCTGTGGATTTTCTTACAAGAATGTGTCAAGAATACTGACTGCACTTCTGTCCAGGGCATTCTCTGCTCCCTTCTAGCTTCATATCTGACAAACACAAGGTTTCAAAACATGTTCATTTTTCTTCCGTTTCTTTTTCCTTAAGAAAGTAACTAACTAAAACAAAATAAAACCTTATCTGCCACACAGGACATAATCAAACAACTCCAAACAGACCTTGTCATCTTCCCACTGGACCCAGACTCTGGTGTGTGATTCATCCCACCTGTTGCAGACACCTGAAGTAGAAAATTGCATCTGTGTTAACTATCAACAGGCCCCCTTAAGACTCATGGAAGGAAAATGAATCATATAACAATTCATGCATGTTACCGTTAGGTGGGCATTGAATCATACCATAAAAAGTCTGATTCACCCCCCAGCTGTGAAGAAAGCCTTCTCACCCACAGTGGGACCCAGCGACTTGGCTATGAGCTTCATCAAGGAGAACACAACCTCCTTCATCCTGCTGTTCTATGCTTATTTTCCATCATCCACAAGCCTCCTTTCTAACTGTAGTAAAGTGCTCCACCTGGATAAACTCAGGCAGGTTTAAAAAGGATATCTGCTCACCTGATCTATATGTTGGGTCTGAGCTTGATGCATTGAGTCTAGATCCAGAACTGAAGATCCTCAATTAACGTTAATTTGTGGACATCCTGTTACAACAATAGATAAAAAACTGAGCAGGAAACAAAGGTACCATGAGCTGCTGCATAAAGTACTTGTCTCAGCCTGTCAGAAACAAAGGAGTGAAAGAAACCGCTCTATAGCATTGTTCCAAAGAGTTCAGAGGCAGCAGTGAGCGTGACAGACAACACGAGGAAGGTGCCAATGTGAGAGCTGGAGCACATCCCTTGGTAACATAGAACAGTCACCTTCTTCACCCTGAACATGAATGTGGCAGCAAAGAGAAGTCAAAGATGTGTATGAGACAAAAGCTTCAGTCCAGCCCTTAGGCTTCTGTTTCTCTAATCCTGGTAGCATCTACCTCAAGATCACAGGCTTTTAGGAAAACAGGGAAAAGTAGGAAGTGTCTGATATAATAGTTTTCATACCAAGTAATAAAGACTACAAAGGTTAATGGTGGTGAGAGACTGGATCCCAGCTTTCTGTCACACAGAAAAATAGTTTGGTTACACCTGTTCCCCAGGATATTCTGGGATAAACAATTCCTGAGAAAAACTCATAGAAGAAGAACTCATGAAGATGAATAGGAAGGAAGAAAATTAATAATAAAAGAAAATAATATTTTTTTATAGTTTTGTTTTAGCTTAAACACAGAACATTCCGGGGTAGCCAGAGCTAGTGGAGCAGACATACCATATTAGCTGTTACAAACGCAGTTAACCCCTTCCCATCATGGAAAAGGACAATTCCTATATAATATGTGGAGGCAGGGAAAATTCCCTGGCATGATTTACTGCTAGAGCAGCTCTATTAAAATCACTGAAAGATAACCATTAAAAACACACAGCAAGTATCAATGTAGAGAGTAAAAGAAAACCATGGACTAAAATCCTGACCTATGACTTCTCCCCATCTTCCTTACCCATAAACAGAGCTCCTGGAAAAGCCATCAGAGCGATGTCCATGAAGTCAGGGGATCAATAGGCCAGTCACTTAACCCTCTTTTACAAATTACAGAAGTGGAGGTGAAAGATGCAAAAAAGGAGGCAAAAAGTAAAAGATTTACTCAAGGTCCACCAAGTAGATCAGCACGAGCACATGTAAGAGGAGCAGAGCCTATGGTTTGTAGTGGGCCCTTGGGATTAGCAGGAGGACTGCAAAGTGAGAGATGCCTCCCTGCAATTACTAGTCTGATCCTGTAAAATGCCTTACCCAAAGGACTGTCCCAGCAAGGCACGCAAAGTACATCTTTCTATAATCAGAAAACTCACTTATTGCATTTAACTATCACTTATCTCCCAAAGAATAGAAAAATAAACATACCCTATGAAAGGGCCCCAGCCAACTGTAATTTGCCCGTATACAAAGGAGTAAGATTATAAATTTAAGCCTGAAAATTTTAATATGTCTAAAATTAATCTCCCTAGCGTTCTCATAGTTCTTTTTCTGTAAATAAACATCCTTTAGATAGCTGGCTATTATTCCAGAATGAGAGCTGTATTACCAGTTTATATATCTTTCATTAATAGTTGCACAGGATTAGAGTATCTTTAAATTTCTGATCTTTCTTTCTCTGTTTTGTCATTCTGAAATGCTAGACATACTCTTTAGCAGGTTAGCCTGTAACTTCAATGCAGTTAAACTCTGTTGAAAAATTGTATGTTATGGCAGGCAATGTTTTGACAAAGCTCCTATTTTTGACGTAGGACACAAATTCTTACTGGTAATCCCACCACTACTTGCACACTGCTACTACAACAACACTCCCATTACAGGAACCATTTGATGCCTTAGAGCAAACTGCACATGCAGAGAGGACACCTTAACCCTTTTTCTTTCCTACAGAGCTTCAGCCACTGGTGAGGGCAACCGAGACGTCTGCATTCCTGAAGGAAAATGACAGTGGCCAGTGAGAAAACTTCATTTAGAGGCGAGTTTTGCAATGAGCCATGATAAGCATACTCAGCTCCCATCTACACATACAAGATTAGGACTCCAGAGGCTGAGGCCGGCTGCCCACCAGGCCAAGGCAGCAGGGCTCTGTGTGGCCTCCTCCAGCCAATGTGGCCAACAGTGGGCAGGACTCACAGGAAGACTCAAGACCTCTCATTAGGTTATCTGATCCAGCACACACCTCTGGTGCAACTTTAGATTTCCTCCAGGCTTACTCAGGAGCCACAAAACCTATGGCAACAGCTACAGCTGCCTAAATTAACAACGTAGAGTGGGCAGGGAGTCAGACCCATATCATGAGTCACAGGAGCACTACGCTCTCTGTAGGTCTTCCAAGACAAACAGATCTGAATAATGAAGTCCTGGTTTTCCTTCTAGGAGTGGTCACTGCACTGTGGCCCTTCTCAGAGAGGAAAAGTTAGGATAAGGAGAAATAAACATCATTATTTTTTTTTCTGGGACTGTCCAGAACTCGTAAAGGTCTTTGGGATAACAAGCAGACACTATGCAGACGTTCAGGTTCAAAAATAGAGGCTTTAATGTACCTCCTCTCAAAAACAAAATATTTTTCTCTTGTCAGCCCATCTTTGTTTTCCCTAAATTTCCCACAGATGTGTATTTACTCCCATGTGGCTGATAAAGAGCTATATTCAGGGCATCGCGCACACAGAGCAATGCCCTACAATTCTTACAGACGCAATGTGTCACCTCAAAGTAATTGCTTTACTACTTTGAAATGACAGGCTTGGACTCTGTCAACAGCCATAGGCAGAGGAGAGGGGTGCAGAAGGGCAGCTGGCACTGTCACCTGCATGGGACAACTCCTGAGTGCCACCGATATCTCCACGGCTGGGCCACAGCGAGGTGTCACCCTGTGCCTGTGATTGAATACTGGGGCTCAGTCTGATAACAGTCTGACAAAGCCAACCCAGCCTCTCGGGGCGGGGGAAGAGTTTGGAAAACCTCTAGGAGCATAAAAACTGCAGTTTTGTCTAAACAAACACAAAAAGCACCACATTGTCCCAAAGGCTGTGTGCTCTGCAGCAGCCCAGAGGAGAGAGGGTGCTCAGGAGCAGCAGCAGGGGATAGGAAGACACAGGCCTTTGAAGCACTCAAAGCACTGAAGATCACTGAAAATGACATCTCGAACAACCAAAAAGTATGAGTGATATCTATTTTTGTCACTGAACAAGGGAGAGTCCCATGGGTTAAAATGTAGACTAAGACTGCTCTCTCACACACCCAAGGAGGCCAGAGACGGATGATGTGGTACCGTCTGGTTCTAACATTTCTTAACTTCCATTCACATAATTGCATGACGCTGTTTTTCCTATTATTCATCCTGTTATCTGGCCAGCCTCCTTCTTTTGGGATCTCCTTTCCGCTTTTTAATTTCAAGGGCAAATAGTGCTCTCAATGGCGATCTCTCAGCTCTTTCCTTCCTCCATGCAATTATCTTCAAACCCTCAGTGCGCAGTGGGAATTCGCACACCCTTTTCCTATGCACTGCTCACTGCCCTTCCACCAGGGTGGTCCTTAGTGCCCATTCCTGTTAGTTTCCAAGGAGGTAACCACAGTTCTCTCTAATCTGTTCAGGAGAGACACCGTCTTCACAGGACAAACACCCTCTGTCATGCTGCCCACTGAGAAAAACTTCCCATCAGCACTCTGAGGGCAGCGCACCTTCCCTTCAGCTCCCCAAAATGTATTTTCAGTCTCAGTATTTTGTGGTGCCACCAGACAAATTCTGGTCTAAGCAAATCCCAGGAAACTCAACAAATTGCAGCCAAATGCAAATGCAGTTACTCAGTACCCAACACCTGGGTTTGGACTTTTTCAGCACAGCTTTCAGGAAGTCCCCCTTCCATTTAATATGTCAAAGTAAATCAAAACGAACAGTTTTTCCTGGACTAATAATTCATCAAAGAAAAGTTCATAGAGGCTTGCAGGACAGTTCAGAAAATGCTCATGCGTTGGTTTAATTTGGCTTTAATGAAGCTTTTCTATCTCAATGAGGAGAATTGCAGCTCAGTTCTCACACACAGTTGGTCATTGTTACCACGGACGTGACCTTTATGGGACAGATTGCCTCTTATCCTGTCAACATGGTGTTCTGTGCAGGGCAGCCCAAGTATGCATTCCCTTCCCAAAAAAAGGCATTCTTTGTTGTCCTTTAAGGCCGAGCATATTAACAGTTTTATCTGAGCATCCCATGAATAGTATTTTAACATCATAACACTTTAACACCAAGTATTTTTGCATAACTAAAAATTGGACTGAAGACATAACCAAGAATTGACACTCATCCTGTTTGAGCTTCCTACATTTGAACTTCAGCCTCTGGATGGAAGACTTTCTACTACAGTGTTTGCTGCAAGCAGATCCAGGATGTTTATTATCTATGTGTTCCTCCAAGGGGTTATAGCAAAAGTCATCCAAAACCATTTATCTCAGACAAATTCAAGAATCCAGTCTCATAGGATCAGTTCAGTACCTCTGAAGCCCAACCTAAAACATACTGCACGCCTATTCAGCAATACTACAATATAATATCAATCAATGCCTGCCACCCCTCTTTGTATGAGCTGAACAATAGAACCAGGTAACTGAAGACCACAACATGGAAAATATGTGACTGTTTTATGCCAGTAATTACTGTGTGCTTTACAGAGAAAAATTTTAATCTTGCCCCACCTTAAAAAAAAAAAAAAAAGAAAAAAAAGAAACAAAACTAAAGCAACAGAAATCTCATTGAAATGAAAGAAAAAAAATCAGTTTAATACCTTACAACCACAAGCTCTACGCAATATGAACCATCAGAAAGGCTAAAGAATGAATCCTCACATCCTCACTGCAGGCCTTTATCCCCTGAACTAAGATGATGCGTGTGATGTTCTCACTTGTACAGGAGCTCGAGATGCCTCTGCAGCTTGGATTACAGAGTAAGACAGCATCTTTCAGCAAAAGAAGAAACAGTCTGTGCTTCTTTCTTTGCGTTGTGGCTGATTAGAAAGGGAATATAGCAAATATGGAGCTAAACTGAGGACCCTGGAACTCTCTTCCCAGGCCAAAGATACTGGGGTTTGCTTTGCCACAGGTAGATCTCCCTCCAACAAATATTCTGCTTTACCTGCTCTCAGGCAGACCCTATGGAGGGTACCAGGTACTCCAAACATGGGCCAGTCCCACTGTTCAGTGGTCTCTACTCCTGGAAGCTGCTGGTTTGCCAGCTCAGTAAAAAGAAGTAAGGCTACTTCTTGTCTAAATAAATATCTGATGACAACGCACAGTAACAGTAAAAGAGCTACCACCTATAGCTACAGGGTTGTACCTGTCTCTAACTTTGGCAAAAGACTAGGATTCATGTATCTGTCATCTCCTTAGGATCTAGTTAAATGCAGGCTCTCTCTGGGGTTTCCTGTAATCCATCCGTTTGACAGACTTTCCTGGAATGTCAGTTTGATAGGCTGTTATTTTTACTGGAGGAGAACTGAATGCCACTGCCCAAATTAGATGCTGAGCTCCTTTGAGAATATGGATGTTGAATAACTTCCTGGACAAAATAATAATAATTATTTAAAAACGTGGTTTGGTTCGCAGGAGCATAAAACCCGGGAACTATTTCATCAACTATTGTGAAATAAGGACTTCCTACAGACTGGCAAGGAAGGACTCGAAGCTCACAATGTGACCTTGAAGAAGCCAGTAATAGTGTTTCATTTAAATAGTTAATAACAACACCCCATATTAGTTTTATGTTAACAGTTAATATTATTGTCAATTTTACTATTATTAGCTATTATTTTTACCCCATATTCTATACCAACACGTAAAGAACAGCATGCTTCATTCCATGCTAGCTCTCATCAAAAACATGCCAGGATGGCATCCACTGAGGTGGATGACCACCTAGCCTCCTTTGCCAGCAGAAGGTTGCCACCACATACCCAACCCTCCCTTTTTCGTCTCTCTCACTCCTCATGAGCCATAATGATGTCAAAAGACTTCTGGAAAGTCTAGTATATCAGCCTGCCTCTGTGCAGGAGCTTTGTGTGAGGACAGGTAAGGGAGTAATGATCATCAGGGCTCCCCAGCAACCCAGGGTGCATTTACAGTGGCAGAAGTTGCAGTGCACGCACTGCATCCCCGCTGCTCCAGGGCTTTGGCATAGCTGCACTTATGCAATCAAAATAAGAACGTCATACTATACTTGATCTCTGAAATCATTTCAGTCTTTCCAATAATCATTTGTTTTTCTATAATTACTTATTTTCCGGAATTAACCTCAGTGAGTACTGGCACAAAACGTTTCCTTATCTTCACAGCCTTTGAGTTACTCTCAGTTCAAAAATAAAATGACAAAACGTACATGCATATCAGACACACACAAAAACACTGGAAAAAAATAACATGGAAAGTTACAGCTTATCAAATTAATCATAGCTTCTCAGATCTGAAGGTGGAATACTTTAAGATATTGACAGTGGAAAGAATAAATGGTGGCATGTTTTTTTTCTGTCATGGGAGTGAGTCACTCAGATAAAACTCGCCTGTGAATTATCAGGATGTACAGACTGCAGTAGTTTCCTTTATAATTATCTTTTCATCAAGTTTACAGTAGCAGGTTCTAGAAAAATGGGACTCAGACTTTTGAGCCTTTTAATTGTAAAACTATTTTTGACCCAATCCCCTGCCTCCCTCCCAGTCCTCATCTGGGTGAGCTGATAACTTAACAAAATTGATGACGTTTATTGGACTAATCCCACACCCTCACAGCGTTTGTCCACTGACGAAAATAGACAGCATGAGGCCTTCCTCTGACCCACATCTCTACACCTTTCAAAGCACTTCAAAACATACCTTTCCATTCACAATCACAGCTGTATGAAATCTGCCCATAAAGATCCCTGAGCCTCCCAGCAGTACTGGCAAAATACTGCCAAAATGCATTTCACTGGGAGCCAGAAAGTGCTGGTGTTTCAACTGCACTATGTCTAATCTTTGAGTATGGCAGGGTACACGGGCGATGGCAAATTCACAGCCAAAAGGGCAAAAAAAATATGAGATGGAAAAGAAAAAGACACACATACAAAATGAAAAAGAATTAGCCTGTGGGTAGTGAGAAAAGTTATGACACAAGAACAGAGGAGGTACAAGATATGCAGGGGAAGACAGTGAAAACCTTTGACAATCTTTGAACCTGCACCATTAAAGTCACCACATATTCCCATCTACACCAACCGCTGTGGCTCTCCTTCCTTTTCTCTCCTAAATTTTTCTTGTGAGCTAAAACTCACAGCTGCACATTTTGTTCCTCCCTGGCAATTTTCAGACACTCAGGCAGTGGAGGTTACAATATTAAAAAAACAATTCAGTGACCAACTTGCCCCCACATATATCACCTCTCACCCTCCCTTCCGCAATGCCCTGCTTGTAGGAATTAAGTGGTAGCCACCAGAACCACTTAGGGAAAACAACGGATGGGAGTCAACCAGACAGTTTAGAAACAGTTTTGGTACAAGAATAAAACAGCTCATCCCTAATCCTTCCTTTCTAAGCCTGGTCATTATATCAACAGCATTGCTCAAAGGGAGCAAGGCAAGCTGTGGTCTGATTGGTCTCACCTCTTCCTGCTTGGGAAGGAAAAAAGACATGCTGTGAAGAAAGTAATCTGAACTTTCTCAGGATGTGGAGCTAAAAGCTCAAAGGTTGCTGGCAGCTTGCTGTCTGGATATTATGGAACGTAAAGAAAACATGTACTCAAAATTAGGATTCAGTGAGAAGTTTGAATTCCTACTCCCATAGGACAAACCAGATTTTTTTTTCCAGTTAGGGCTGGGAGACATCATTCTTAGCGCTTTTCCTCTTTTGCACTACACTGCTTCAGTCATATATAACACAAGATGAAAAAGAAGAGACAGCTCTCCACACTAATACCTAAAGATTTTTCCCAACCTAAACCCACCAGGTTTACACACCTGGGTCATGCCACCTCCTCTTCCTTTATAGGGAGACTAACAGTACTTTTGGTATTACATCTTTTACATTCAAATCCTCTCCTACCAGGGGAATTAGAGGACTGAGGATTTCCCTAATGGTGGTGCGGAAAAATGAAAATCTCTGGTAATTAGAAAAATCACATGTTCCTCCCAGAAGACAAGGTAGCCTGGACAATCTGGACATGCTGCACACAGAGACCTGCTGTACAGCACAGCAGTAGTTGCATCCCAGTAGCAGCTTATTGGGGGATCCCTTAATATGGTCCCTTGATAGATAGATGTCTTCCACTAGGTGTAAATATTTGGCTTCTTAGAGGAGAAGTGAAATTTCTCCTGATGTGACTTTTGGTGGTTCGGGTTTTCCATTTTTACAGTTTGAGCAGCCTGTGTCTTTAGAAAGGGGGTGGTTGGTTCAAGTTCGCAGTTGGGAAAGAGGAGAGAAATTTTCTTTTTCTTTAAAGTAACTAAATCTGTTCCAGAAATGAAAGCTCCAGCCTGGAAGCTATTATGTAGAAAGAGTCCCAGCCAAGAGCCTGAGACCTGCTACCCCAGAAGAAAGCACCAAGAGGAACTGAGAGCAGACGAGAAGCAGAAGGACAAACTCTCATGTGCTAGAGGGTACTGTGCCATCTTTGCTGAAATGTAGAAAAACACCAAGTTGTCTGAAATCAATCCTGGAAGCAAGGACCTACCTCCAAGGACTCTGCAAGGTGGCAGCAGATAACTCTGTCCTGTCATGTCAGTTTTCTCTGAAAGTCTATCAACAAAACATCAGCATTAAGTAGCATCATTAAATCATTTTGGTTGGAAAACACCTTCAAGATCACCATGTCCAACTATCAGCCTGATCTACTGAGTCCCATCACTAAACCACATCCCTTGCCACATCCACACGTCTCTTAAACACCTCCAGGGATGGGGACTCCACTGCTTCCCTGGGCAGCCTGTTCCAGTCCTTCACAAACCCCTCCATGAAGAAATTCCCCCTAATGTCCAATCTAGAGCCACACCTGACAACTTGAGACTGTTTCAGCTCTCCTGCAAATAGGTGAGTTCATACATGCAACAAAATCTGAAGAGGCCCTGTGCCTCTGTGGAGAGCGGCTCTCCTACAGCACCTGGAAGCACAGCAGGCCTCAGACCTGCACTCTCCTCAAATCCCCTCAAATCACACAAAGAAGCAGCCCTGTAGGCTTCTCTTCACAAAGCTAAACTCTTCCCTGTAATCCTCATAAATCCTGTAATCATGCCTGCTACTCCCCGTGGTTTCTCTTTGCCCAGTGCTTTCAGCACCCCAGTCATGCAAGTCAGGCTCAATACCTCTTCTCTGCTGAGGCGATTGGCTCCACCATTGCCTGTCTCTCAGTGCCTTGAAGAGGTTCTCAGCTCATCCTTTGAGACCGTACAACTTCCTATAAGCAAAGACAAACTGTGGCAACTCCATTTCCAAATAATTACGGGTCTCGAAATGCCACTGAAAAGAAAGATTCATTAAAAAATCCACCGCCTACCTGAAGTCTCAGCACAGTTTATTTGGTTTGTTGTATGTCCTAATCACTGTCATCATTTACCTCCAGCCAGAGCAGCAAATTAGAACTTGCAGATGGAGAATTTTACATTATTTAGTGTTGTTTGCAAGCTGTCTATTCCTTAACATGAAACATTTTCATAATAATTTATGTAAGTAGAATAAAACATTATGGAACACCTACCAAACCTTGAAATACCTCCCACAAAATACTCATTAATATCACTGGAGGCTCCCTCCATCATTTCAGTGGGAAAGGAAAAAAGACGATTGTTTATATTTACACTATTTTTGGAAGCAAAAACTTTTGGCAGCAAAGATGGTGAAACACTATTTTTTTGACTTATTATTTATACTACAACAAGATGAATATAAATTCTTTGTTTTGAAAATAAATACTTCAATACATACCACATATGTGCATGCCAGCAGGCCAAAATGATTTGTAACCACCTAAATCATACATCAACTTTAGACAGACAAAGATAGAGCTGTGTTTTGGGACACGGCTGTATCAACAACCCCACTTCTCCTGAAGGCCTGTTCGGGGGCATTTCCTCCGTGGGAAACAACCCCACACTAAATGTTTTCTCAGAAGGGCATAAATTCAGCTAAATTCTAAATACAGTCCAAAACTCTCTCCCAAAGGTTTCACCGGGAATGACTAACAACTGCATATTGGTACCACCAGGAGCACATACGAATAATAACTACACGAAAGCTGTATCTGCCAAAATCCATTCTGTACTGGAGTAGATTTTACATACCATTAAAACAGCCTTACCATACATAAGACAAACAAATGAAGCAAGGGCATTAAACTAAGTGTACTTTCACTGTCCCAAGAGTGGTGTAAATCCATTCAGCAGAGGATTTATAGTTTGTTGAATAATTTGTCATAACATCCGCATAATACAAGTTAGGACAATAGCAAATAATTTCATGCTTACTGTTTACCACTTATCTTTAAAAAAAAAAAAAAAAAGAGAGAGACAAAAGAAAAAAAATTTTAAAAAATGGTGCACTTTCTAGGAATATCTCCTTTCTTATACTAAAATACCAAGTTTTCAGCTAATATAGAAAAGACCGAGGAAGAGAGACCTTACAGCAGAAACTTCACTTTTTGAACACAACAGGAAAATATCCCAAGGAGAGTGCTTCCAGGACACCAGAAGTCTGCTCTAATCAGTGAGGTCAGCTGCCTGTGCCATTTGAGATTTCCATGTCTGATCTGCAGTGACCCTGCATTCAGCATGACAATTTTTCTGGATGCTGGGGTGTCCATGTTGCTTTCTATGGTTAGTTGTACCCCTCAACTCTTTACATTGAATAGATTAACATGGAACACTGTATCAGAAGGGAGAAAGAAAATATCTATTTTGGCTAGCCAAGGCACAGTTCCCATTCCTGTGGGAGCAGCGGGATTTTTCCATAGATGGGAAGGCTTTCTGCGCAGTGTTGTTTACATGCCAAAAATAAATGCTTAACAATGCTTTTATATCGACTTTTAGGCACCATGCTTAGCAAAGAGTTTTATCTTGCCCAAATTCAACATTAGATTCAAATTTTTTACCCAAATTTGGCCTGCACAGCACTAGCAGAAATGCGTCTGAAAACTCTGAGAGCCTAGACCTCACGTGAAGCAGAACAGCTAGGGCCAGTGGTGCACTCAAGAAAATAAACTCTTCACAGTTCGAAAAATGCTTCATAGTAAACAACACTGGGAGGCTACGGCAAAAAGCTTGCCCTAAGGTTTTCAACAAGGCTGTGCTGAGTAACTCCCAGGGTTTCATAATGCCTTTGCCCCCTGTCTGGTTTGAGGGGACAGGAAGAGAGGAGAGGGGATGCCCCTCAGCATCCCTCACTCTTGGTAGACCGCCAACCAGCTCCCACAAGCATTCAATGAAATCGGGTCACTACTCCTCCCAGTGCTGGGATTTCTGCCTGTCCAGTGAAAACGCTGTTGTTCAGGAGGAAGCCAGCCCACACAAGAACACTTCCCAGCTTCTTGCGAGCGATTTTCAATTTCTCCTCCTAAAAACTGCTAGGCAGCACAGCTACAACATGGCTGGTCAGCATGGGTAGCAGGGAAGCAGACAGGAATGGATCTCAGGGCATGGTTATTGGTGTAAGTTGCAACAAGATTTAACCCTGCCAGTGCCTGAATCAGTTTGAAAGGTCAGTTTTGTCAGCCACAAATTAGGAAAGTGCTTCACCAGGATGGGAGTGATGGGAGAAGGGAGGGACGGAGAAGCTCACTGTGGAAAAGCTCTGGCCAACAGCATGCATGCCCAATCTGTGATAACATTCCAGCAAATTCAGTCTCAGATCCCAATAAGTACTACACAGCTCAGGGAGAAAATATTTCTGAATAGTTCATCTGAAATCCTACCATCACTCCAGATCAAAGATGATGAATTTACCTTCACTTAGCTTTGAATTCAGTTCTGCCAGAAAATGCTTCACGTATCTCTCCTCACATCTCCCTGTACATAGAGAAACAATGGTTCAAGGAAGCATTAGGAACACATGTTCAGGGGCATATCAGAGACTCCAAGATTAATGCTCAAATACTCTTTGGAGAGCAAAGGGGATTTTTCTGTTAAATTTGGAGACTTAAATAAATGTTTACACAGAAAACTTTCAGAAAAGTAAGTTTCCCTTAACACTCACTTCCTTTATTTTGAAGTTTGGTGTGGGAGGAGTCAGGTTTTGCTACCTTAGCCCTGTGCTAAACTGAGTTTGTGTATATATAAACAGGAATCACTTTACCTCCTACTTAACTATAGTGAGCTAGAGCCATGGGCAAAGAGCAAGTAGGAGCAATGTTGCTAGGCAAGACTGACGTGTGTTTCCCACTGATATGGAGCAAATCACCACAGGAGAGTGTTGTGCTTGCCTGGAGGTGAAAGGGCAGCATCTGCTGCAGCAGACACACCTGTGCGTTTGCACCCAGAGAAGTCAGTGGGAAAATGGGAAAGCACAGCTGAGCGCATGCAAGCACCTCCTTGACTCCAGGCAGGCAATTTGGAGGCTAAACAGGACATGTGAGCTCCCTCTGATCTCTCCTAGTACAACCACTCTCACTTACATTCCTTTTGGGATGCTCATGGCTGCCAAGGAAACACGTCACATTTCTCTCACCTCCAGGCAATTCCCACGGCTACGCCCTCTGAGATGTCTGAGATATTCTCCATGTATCCATCAAAGCCTTGCACATTTTCCTAGTGCTGCTCGGGGTCACAAGTAGTGCTGGCTGGTGGGTCCATCAAGGAAATAAGCCGTACAAAAATGATTTTGTACTTACCTTTCATCTTCTTATCCCAGGTTGTTCTGCCAACAAGGAAGGCAGAACTGTGCCAGTGTCTGCCACCTCTATGTAAACAATCAGCAGAAATCCCCAGCTGCTTAATATAAATCAAGCTTAACACTAGCACAAGAGCAAAGAGTGCATGCTTCCCTTTTTCTCCACTGTGAAACACAGAGCACACTGCTCTGTAGGGCCCAGAGTTGCACATTTTCTCTTTCTATGTGTCCAAAAGCCCAAATTCAGGCAACTAAGGGGGAGAGGATATGTGAATGGGTGACCTAAGTGCTGGACAATGCATACCCAGCGTGCCAAGAAGGATCTGGTCTCTGTGGAGCTCTGGCTGCTGGCTGACAGACGGTCACCTCCATTTTCCCCAGTCTGTGTGACGGCATCCAGGCTGTTTTCCTCTCCTAAGAAGGCTGACTTCTTGTTTGGAAAGAAGGACAAGAATTGGCAGAGTTTTCACCACATGGCTACTGAGACCCCAGGAGAGGGCAACAGCTTCACACAGGGCTACTACAAATAGTCAGCTATCAGAGAGAGAATGGGACGAGTTGAATGGAGAGCAAGTCCAGATAAACAGAAGATAGCATTCATTGGGAAAAATCACTTACAAAGAACGAAAGAGAGATGAGTAAGGAACAGATTGGACCAGGACTGGGAGCAAGGAAGCCCGAACAAAGGGAAGCACACAAACAGAAGGAAAGGAAGTGAAATCAGAAACGCTTTAGGAGTGGGTGAAATCAAACAGTAATCCTTCACTCTCTCATGGCGTGTTTAGCTACTGAAATACTACACTAACTACTTTGCTAGCGGTTTGTTAACCTATCACTGCCAGAACAGGCAACCTGTCTGAGAAATGCCTCACCTACCAAGAAGTGACCTGCTTAACACCCCCTTCTAAGTCAGCTGTGGGAAACATCTCACTTCCTTCTTTTGTCAGCCTATGACACTCAGCTATATTGTTTTCTAGATATTAGTTACCAAGCTGAAATTAGTAAGGAAATCCAACTCCTTGGTTTCTTTAAGGAAACCCTGATTAGCAAAGCCACAGCTGTAACCCTATTCTTTATTGCCCCATTCTGTCCCTCCAGGGGACCATGTTTCCTCCCACACACAGGGCACGTTACAGGTCTCCAACCGGAGCACTGGGAGCCTGTTGTTCCCCTCTCTTTCCAGCCACCCCTACATTCACATGGCACAAGGAGCCTCATTTGTGGAGAAGATATTGATTGATTATGCACGTGGAAGCTGCAGATTGTCTCTCTTGCTTCAGCACAAGGACCTCAGTGGTTGGGGGGCTAAATGAAAACCTCACCACCTGCTTGTTTTCCTACTGAGGCACAACAGACAGCCTACGGCTCCGTCCAGTCTGATTTTGTGAAGACAAAGTTGCTGGATGTCAGGAGGGACGACCACCACAGAAGCACTAGTGCTGGCGAGCTTCCCAACGTGCTAAAAGACCAGTGAAGTGAGTTTCCTCTGGCACACCAGACAATCTGTGTGCCATTAGCTGGTTGCCTATACAGAAAGGCATTCTGTAGACTGTTGGTTTTCATCTGGATGTCATGAGATTAGGGCCCGGGAAGTAGAAATGCCCTATTCAGAATGAAAGACAGCACAAGGTACCTGAGAGAGGACAGCATGTGACACCCATGCGCAGAAAGTGAATGCTGCTCACTACACATGATCTCAGAAAAACATGTTTAAGTTCTTTCAGCTTAAAAGCTCTTTAAGCCCTTCTGAGTGATAAACATCAACATGCACATTCACGTCCAGTGTCAATTCTGCTGCTAACTTCAGCCCATCTTAAGAAAAAAAATCCAGACAAAAAAAAAAACAACAAAAACAATACATCCTTGTAGCTTCTATAATTATCCCACACTTCCTTCCCTGACATTGTCTTATGTAGCAGACTAAGAACAGTTTCTGCCCCACTCACAAAGGAAAGGGCATTTTAGTTACCACATAGGATGACAGAACAGGGAAAAAGTTACCTGGAAGCATCCAGAAAGTCTATTTTTCAGACTGGGAAACTGGAGCTATGTTGTGCAGAAGCAAAATTCCTGTATCAGTGAAAGATGACATAAGGATACAGGCAAAAGCCCAAGCATGTATTCACCAGTTCAGAAGCGGCTGGAGCAGCTGGCCTGATGTCAAACTGAATGGTCAGTGCAGCGAGACGAGGAGAAAACAGCTGAGGCAAGAATGAAAGACATCCTGATATTGCCATCAAAAGTGGTAATTCCATTTTGCAAACTCCATCTCTGCTAGAACTCTAGCCCTGCCTGCTGGGTTTTTGCTCTTTCCATCATTACAGCCACACACAGAAATTGTTATCTCTAGCAGAGAACTCACCTTCCTGCCCTGTCTGTCAGCACAATCCAAGACTTAGAATAATGGCATCCTTGAGCATGCCAGGGACAAAAGAACACAAAGAGAGGACACAGCTGTAGGAACTAAATTCATTATGACCTCAGAAGAAAAGCAAACATCTTGATAGGTTCTGAGGAGCAGGCAGCCAGACAAAAAAAGCAACTTGTCAGACAACCTTGTTTTTTCCCAAGGAAAGCTGTTACTCTGCATTTGTTAACCTTCTATAAAGTTACAGGTGACCAATCTAGTTTCCCTAAGGTGATTTAACCCTGCTAATGAATGTCAGCCCCCTCCTGAACTCCCCCAGCCCTGGCTTCTTGCTTCCTACCCCACTCTGCTAGCACAACGCACCTCAAGTGGTGGGGCCAAGCAACACCCGGCCAGCTCTGCCAGCAGCTCCCAGGCCATAACGAGCAGCCCTTCTGCTGTTCTGCATGGGAAAAACAGCTCTTCTCCCTGGGAAACACACAGCTTGCCCTGCACTGTGCTCCGGGAAGTGGTGCTGCCAGCTGTCTCCCTTCCCTTTGCTGTCCAGCCTCGGAGAAAGGAGGAGAAACTAACAACTCCCATCTCTCCAGATGAGATATGTCAGCAGTGAGACTTGTACTTCTGGCCAGCCTCTACTAGGAAGTTCTTTAGAACTCATCTGTAGCAAAAGAAAAATCTAAGTGGCAGTTTATGTTATGATCTCAAAATCTCTGGAAATCACCCATTCCACCATCTGGTGGAGCTCAGGCAGACTGTAAGTTGCTGCCTTTCACTGGTATTGCAAGACCCAGGACGTAGTCCCATGACTGAACTCCTTTAGGGAGATGGGAGTGTTGCCACACGCTTTTAACCATAACCAAGTTTCTCACTACATTTTTTTTTAAGCTAATGCCACGACAAACAAAAACTGTTGCTTCACAATTCACTCCCAAAAGGTCATGTCTTTAAGAACACAACAGGCCACCTCTGCCTTTTCCAGAGAAATTATTCACGTACTTAGAGCTCGTGCATGATGCTTCTCTCATTCTACTCTGCTTGATTTACAAAAGCCGACACATGCTGTGAATGCTACTTACAAATAAAAGGAATCATGTGGCCTTACTTTCAAAGTCACTTTATTTGGCTTCTTTTCAGCAAAGGCAAATACACAAAGCAGGACAGTCAATACATAAGTAATGGATACAACTTCACATAAAGAATAAATAAGCAACAAACATGAGACTCCGCTAAAAATATACATTTGATTAACCAAAGAAATTTTCAAATCTGAAGCAAACTGCAGGTGCTGTGGTTAAAAATACTTATGTAAATTCATCTCAAAACTTATTTCACTTGAAAAAAATTAAAAAAAAAAAAACCCTTAAAACTCCCCTGCTTTCTGTACAGAAAAGAAGGAAAGTGCAAATCGAGACTACAAAAAAGCCCAACTTAGAAGGAAGAGTTTCTGGTATCTCAAATCTACAAGCAGAAAAATACAGACCAGTTAGTGTTTGGAGTGGATCAGATATTTTTTGCTAGGAAAAAAATGAAATAAATAAATAACACATATTGCACCTGCACAGAAAATATCACCCCTCATGCTCTCAATAATACATGTGGACATGAGCACGCACAAAGTTTTGCCAGACCCTTGAGAGGCAGCCACTCTGGATGGCAGTACTCTGACCAGGCTAGTTCAGAACAAAAATTCTGTTCTGAATGAATTGGCCACAAGTCTCACAGCTGTCAAACCTTCTCTGTTGATTTTTTAAACAGGTGGTTTATACAGTTGGCTAAGACTAGCGCCAGGTGCTTCCAGAGCTTCCTTCCAGTCTCAGCTATTTCACACATCTGGGAGACAGCAGAAACCAAAACACCACATGCTTCATGAGACAGAGTACTTCAGGTGCACAAGCAAAGGGTTATCAAACCCAAAAGACTGGCAGTGATCCCAATACATTGGCAAATATTAAGATGGAACAAAGACTGAGCAACACCTTAAACATCAGCATTTGGAGTAGAACAGAACTTACTGGAGGAACCCTGCAGTCCTCCTGGCTGTTAGTAAAATGGGCCACAAAGTTGGCACGCCCAGAGGTAGGCTTGTTTTTAGCAAGGTTCATGCTGTGAAATAGGCACAGGGGTCCAGTGAGGACTCAGGAGGCAGTGGGCATGCTTAGGCATTGGCCTCCTACATGAACTGAAATGCAATGTCCGGGAGCCTGCTCTCACAACCATGTGCTGCAGCAGAGTGAACAGGTGGGACAGGCAACCAGAGAAGTAAGCCTGGAAATGATCATACCAGCAGACATGGGTAGGCATTTAGGGGGAAAAAAAGTCAAAAAAATAAATAATTAAAAAAAGGGAGAGAAGGGTTCCAGTCTTACCTGTGGCAGCTTGTATGAGTAACACGGAGTCTTTATTCGCTACTAAAAACATGGCGAAGTAGTAAATTCAGCTTCTGTAAAACTTCCCACTGATACCATTAAATCCTCAGTAGTGATGCAAGGTAGTTATCTCATGGCAAAACATCCCACATGACAAAGTCCAAGTATGGGAAAAATTATTTAGGCCAGCATAATAATTTGTTTGTGCTTAAATACAACAAGAAAAGATGAAGACGGGGAGACTATTCTAAGCAGTGTATAAGATGACCATGAGGACAACGGAGGAGGCTAGTCCATGCAATCTGAAAGCTAAGCAAGGAACAGGCTGGGTTAACAGCACTGTAGCAGAAAGACAGAGAGAGAATGACAGCAAAATAGAAAAGGTAAAGAGTATCTAATATTTCCACTACTGGATTTTGCTTCAGATCACTTATATATTAAATAATATATTTAAAAAAATTAACAAATGAAAAACACAGCAAAGAAGTGGGATTTAAAAGAAAAGTCAAATAAAATAAATTACTTAAAACACTTCTTTCTCAACTGTGGTTGCTACTGCTTCTAATCTGTCACCTGCCATGGACCCTATTGACCTTTTACCAACAATTTTTGGCAGATTTGGTCCCTAGAGACAACTCAGAAATACAGTTGTTGCACACTCACTGAGGAAAGGGAGTTGCATCAGCTGGATAAGAAAGAAGAAAAGGTGATATCAGGAAGGAGATGAATGAGGAGTTACACCAAGTGAAACTGCAGACAGCAATTAGCAAAAATACCCCCCACCCCACCCCCATCTCTCTACTGAGATCAATTAAGTACTGGAAGAGGATCCCCAGAGAGCTCACAGAGCCTCCATCCCTGGACATCTTCAAACTTCCATGGGAAGAAGGCAAATACATTTGGAGACTGGAGGTACCAAGATTGGTACAAGCATAGCAGATGTTGCCTGGCTGCAGAAGGTGGACTACGCGTTCCCTCTAGTCCTGCTTCTTGTGATTAACGGAGAGCAAGCATTGTGCTAGTCTTTCAGTGATGAACATGCCATCTAGACAGTGCAGTGCTCTGGTCCTGATGCATTTTCCTTCTATCACTGCTACTTTCTAGCCATGGAAGTCACTGCTTTTAATATTGACTTCAGGCTGCCAGGCCACAATGATCAGGTAAGATGAATGGCAATCCTCTAGTATCCTAGAAAACAAAGGAAAAAAGATGAATTGTGGCCATCGTGTTACTGCCCCAGGTCTTGCTGAGCAGTGTGGCTGCTGATGGAGCACACTCTGGGGGAAAAGGCAGGGAGGAACAGTCACAGAACTGCCGTCGGACCTTCGTGAGTTACCTATCTTCTTAAAACATCATGAAAAAGGCTTCAATCTCTGCTCCCCCTCACTTCTTCTGTTTTCTACAGGTGATACTTTACCTCAAAGAGGAGGGTCACATGCCTAACACACACAGGGTTGTTACATCAAGCAATCCATGACCAACTTTCTTAAGGAAGAAATTCTTCACTCAGAGGGTGGTGAGGCCCTGACACAGACTGCCCAGAGAAGCTGTAGATGCCCCCTCCATGTGGATGCTGGTGCAACCCCAGGTGCAGCCAGAGCCATCACTGGCACGGCTCTTTGCCAGCTTGCCCTGCACTAACAGCATCTGTGCCCCTGTCCTCCCCAGCGTGCCCCAGATGGGTGCTCTCAGGCACCTTAGGCCCCCTCCTTATTTTGTTATGCTCCAGGGAGGAATACTCTAAAAATTCACAACCAGCTTCACCTGGGGAACAGTCAGTGACCCCACCTCAGCAGCAGCTGCCAAGAGACTTTACTGGCACAGAGTGAAGCTCAGCAGTGGAAAAGGGGTTTATAGACCAGTCTAGATTATTTACATTACACAAGGTATCAATGTGCAGTTCCATTTAAGTTAATGACTGATGGAGGAAAACATGCAGTTACTATAGTCCAACGATGACAGGAATCTTTTCTTTTTTAAAAAAGTAATGAAAAAGAGAGGAGTAGAAAACATAATGCCAGTGGGAAATTTGCATCAAAGCCTGGTGATTTTGATCACCAAAGTTTTAAAATCAGTCACAGAACCATAGAACAATTTGGGTCAAGAGGGACCTTAAGGATCATCTCAAAATCATCAGCCTAGCTTAGAGTACTCTATTATTCTTATTCTGAAGCAGAATAAACAGAAGGCTTCAGAACAAGTATTCCTTGACGTTCAGCTGCTTGCATCATCTGGAAATTTAATAACATACCTTGAAACTAAGAGGACAACCGTCATGTCCCTTTTTGAATGGACAAAATTGGCAGCTGAGTGCAAAGCCTTATTGCATGTTTAAACAGAAGAACAAAAATAAGAAGGTATTTCCAAACAAGTCATGGGGAATACAGAATGAAAAATTTCCAGGATTAGTGTTAATCTATTCGCATATAATAGGAATAATTTACTGAAAATAAGAAAAAAGAAAAAAAAAGCAAAACGTCCTCCATTTCCTACAAATAAAATGCCAAAGAAATAGGCAAAGTTATTAACACTGTTCTTTGTTTTCATTAAACCATGACTACCGACACCCATGGTATTCAAATGGTATTTCAAATTTTGCAAACTGTTGATCCGAAGACAAGATTATGTGAATTTTAAACAAACTACATGTCTACTTAACCACAGAATTTTAATTATGGCAAATACACAATGCAAATTTCAGAATATTGCAGTGTGATTGGGAACATATCAAACCCTAGCTTTGTTTATAAACGGTGAAAAGCAAGCCAACTTTCCTAGTTTTGGTAATACACAAATAGGGATGTTTGTTGAATATATAGTTTGGTATTTCAGAATTTAATGGTGATGTTTGAGATCCAATTTATAATGCTATTTTGTGTGTCTTTGAAAAAAATCCTTCTTGCATAGCATGACCAGGAATTAGGAGACAACTATTAAATATATGCAATATGACAAATGCTTGGAAAAAAATCACAATGGAAGAGACTTCCGAAATTACTTAGTGTATCTTGTACTGGATTTATGTCTGCCCTACCCACCATTTGCACTCATTTCAGTGACAAGTAATTTATCCAGAAGGGGTCCATATACAGGACAACATAGCAACCTGCTTAAAATTTGACAGCTAACAAGTTTAGTGCAAGTATGAAAAATAAAACCCCTGGCATCCTTGCTCTTTGTGTAGGAGAGTAAGAAAAGCTTCCATCTCCTGGTCTAAAGAACACTGTCTACAGCTAAGGTATTTTTTTTTTAAAGGAAAAACATTTCATAACTGAGCAGATAAATAATACCTACCAAGGAATGAACGAGAAATAGAAGCAGCCAGACAACTTCATATACACCATAGGAATGCAATTTATCATCCTTTTCAGCTACTGGTCTTTTTTCTGCTTATATACAAAGTTCAAATAAAAGAGGGCAGACTGGGAAAGTATTTTATTTAGTGCAGAAATAAAAGCCACTATGATGCAAACTGTGTTAGTCACACATAGTAAAGGCCTCCCTGTCTGCTGACGAAGGGCTTTGTTTTTAGCAGCACATACTTAAGCTGCTAAACAGAACAACACCTGAGAGGTTTCCTATGCCAGCACCTTCATCTTGTCGGTGGTGAGCAGGATTAGTTTCATCCTTCTGGCCAAAAAAATCCACACTGCGGCGCAAACACCCCTAAAGAGGCAGGGCCACCTCGCATGGCGGTGCAGGACCTCAAACCCAAAGTGCTGCCAGGAGGGTCCGAGCAAAGCAATGCAACCCCAGCTGCTCACGCAGGAGCCACGGAAGGCCCAGCTGGCACATCTGCAACTGCATCAGGGGCTGCTCTGCCCGTCATGCCAATGCTTCGCAAGGGTGTTTGCACCTTCCTGACACAGAGAGCTACCCCTGTGCCGGCCCCAGCCAGCACTGCCTTCTCCCTGCCGGTTTATCTCCAAAACGGAAAGCAGGGTGGTGAGTGTGCCTCTCCAGCAAAGGGGACACGCCGTGGGAAACGGTGATGGGGAAGCGCACAGAGCACAAGCTCTGCCCACCCTTAGCCACGGAAACAGGTAATATTAATACATGGAAAGCTCTCAAAGAGTGCCCATACCCTACTCTGCGTGTGATGCAGACTGGAAGGTACTGCTGCCAGGCATGGCTTTGTAAACAGAGCAAATTTAAGCGACTTACTAAGGAACAGAAGTTGTCTGCAAGCAGAAGCAGTCTGCAAGCATGTCATGAAACCCAGAAAGTATCTTTTGCTTCCCTTGTGTTGTGAAATATTTGTGTCTGTGGTATGCCAGATGGGCAGTCAAACCCTGATGGCATCAAAATTACCCCACTGCTAAAGTGCTCGTATGGGTCCTTCTTGTTTTTCTCTTTACACTGTTCAGGTCTTCTGGGCTACAATATTTTTTTTTTGGGGGGGGGAGGGGGGGGAGGGGAGGAGTTGTTTGTTTGTTTTAGTGTTAAGTAGGGTAAAGGAATGAGGTTATTGTAAGCAAAACAACTTTCAATTACACCATGGCATGTTTTTGCTATTTTGGGTGATTTCAAAATAGGACAACTAGAATCTCTCGCTCACAATAAAGCCACATTGCAGAGGGAACCAAGGCGGTTCTAGGAGGAGCCTCCCCCACAGGAACACTGTGCCTGCCAGAGACCCATTCCCCTGGGGAGCAGCACGATGTGCCCCGCTGGCTCCGGACACAGGAGGCCTCTGAAAGGCTGACATTTAGCTGTCACTTCAGGAAATCTATTTTGAAAAGTCTCATAATACCGACCCATTACGGTGTTGTTCTCAACTATTCTCACACTATTAAGAAAAACAGATCCTGCTGTGTGTCAAAGCACGCCCACTGAAGAAACAAGCACTTATACAGACCAAATAAGAACTTTTGTAATTTATAAGTCAAAACTGATAAACACAGCCTTCCTCAAAATGAATAACCACTGGAGGATCCTCCCAAAATAGTCCTTACCTTCACTGTAAACAAGAACAAGGCAATGGAAAGCTTGTTCAGGTGTTTGTTCCTGTAAAGTTTCCTGACTAACTGGAATCTACCACATGTGACTTCCATATTTTCTAGCCTTTCAGGACATCTTGGGTCCCCAAAATTTAATTTTTTATTTCCTACATATTCCAGCCGATCAGCAAAAGTGTTATCTGCAGCTTAACAGAGCTGGATCTGTATTATTTGCAGCAACTTCGGGAATTCAAAAAAATAATAATCAAGGAGCCTTAAATTCCTATTCAGAGTAGTAAGTGATGTCTAGCTGGTAATGCAGAGATTTTTATTGTTTTATAGCACTCTTGTAACATTCCAGGTATACCGAGGTTCAGCATCTCTTCAAAGCTCATTGTCTGTATTCTGACAAGCATTTTGAAACAAGGATTTTAATGCTTATTAAAATAAGTAATTTCATGGAAAATTTCCACATGAAGGAAATCTTGAATGTTTCAATTTCCAAACTGGACAAACCACATTGCCATGTTGGAGTTTTCTAGAGAACAGATTTTTTGATCAGTCTTTTCTCCTCTGACTCCTCAAGATTTCGTATTCCAGATTCACCTAATCTGATCATCCTCCTTAGGTCACATCATACCTATTCAATAACAAGCTCCAAGAAATTGTCATGGGAATCATAGGATCATTTAGGTTGGAAAAGACCTCTAAGATCATCAAGTCCAACCATTTTTTTGTCATGTTATTGTAACTTTGAAATACAAATATACTATTTGACAATTTCTAAAGCTTTGCACATAGCAAAACATGCATAAGCCACCCCCAAGGTAGATCATTTTTTTTCTTACTTGGATACCAATGGTAAATATATATATATATATACATATATATATATATATATCCGTTTGTGAAATAGACTTTCCTTCCAGAAAACCACAAGCCTCCAGAGAACACTTTGCATGGAATTTAATCCTGCTGTAGGCTGCTAGCTCCTGAGAGCTTACTGTAAAGATCTTCAAATGGCCAGACTGAAACATGAGCATCTTTCAGGTCTTAGAAAAATGAGCGGATGCTGAGGAAAGCATATAGGTTGAGACATGTATGTGGTAGGTGAGCCACAGGAATCTGTCGAGACTAAGAGCCTTTATTTTGCTTTGGTACAAGCAGCTGGCTTGTTAACTGGACTGCTTGAGGTTGGCATGCTCTACAATGAAGCACTATTAGCTGAAGCAGTTAGGAAAAGGTGCAACTTTTTACCAGAACGTATCACTGACAAACTCCTAGCATGGGTGAGGTTACATCTGCAGAAAGGTGACTCACCACAGCCTGCTCATCGCTCTTAATCAAGTGACAACACGGCCAGGTTTGCCTCTGTGCTTGGCAGAGGGTGAAGATTCAAGCTTTCCAATGATTTTGCATCCCCTCTTGCTCCCAAATAAATGACTTTTTGCCAAACTTGAAAGGCTTTGTGAAGAGTTGTGAAGGCTTCACTTGGGTTGTTTTTGCAGAGAACCAAAACACGTATGTGCTCTGTAACTGGTACTTATGGCAAATGCCCAAGGGAAGGAACATCAGCTTTGAGCCTCAGCTCTTCATCCTATTCTCAAGTGTCTGCCACAGGGAGAAGGGAGAAAACAAAAACGAAAGCAAAGCAGAAAACAACAACCCTATTCTCAGCAGCAAAAGAGGAGAAAATTTGACAGAGAAGGCTCCTCAGCCATACAGATAAAAAAAAAAACAGTATTTTAATCAAAAAAAAAAGGCATCTTGACAAAACCGGAAAGGCTTTGCTTTCTGTCTAGTGCAGAATCAAAAGAACTATTGAAACCCCCAGGCAATAGCCTCAGACAGACATTGGCATCCTCCAGTCAGTGCTATCAGCTCTCTGCTAGGTTGTTTTTAAAAGTGCGTGCAGAAGTATGTGTATGTAGGCACTGCTTCTTGTTTTAACAGAATCTGAGCACAGCAGAGGGTAAAACCTTTCTGCAAGACGTTACTCTCTTTTGGGGGAATCTTTACACTTTAAAGAACTTAACAGATTTCACGGATGATAAGGGAAAAAAAACAAGTCACTGCAAAAACAGACTAGGATCAAAAGTTTACTGTTGATAGGGGAGTTAAGGATATGGAAGGGACTTCCTCATTACTGTGTGGCAGCTGGGAGTGGTAACACCCTAAATACAGTGTAGTACGTTAAAAGAACAGACACCCAAAGACTACCAAGGTTACTGTAGAAGTCACATCCCACCACTACCAGAACCCACGGTAAATGGGAAGGAACACTAACAAATGAAGTTCCTAAAATCTTGCTGTTGTTCATAAACACCAGTACAACAAACTTACATCCATTGCTAAGTTCTGTTCACCTAACTTTCCCCCTCTGCCCCAGGTATTAACAATCTCATTAATGATGACTTGTTGGCTATAGGGGCTGTAGGCTGAGAGAATCCACTTTTCTAATGGCTCAGAGCTTGGAGCCAGCAGTTAAGGAAGGAGGTTTCATTTTACACATACTATGCTTTTCTATGCCTTGTGCTTTACTTACAAGGGGTGGAGGGGGTTCTGTTCAAAGTTTCCAAAATAACGTGTAGGCTTAGTTGTTGCACATCACAACTGGTGTCTCTACAGCCAGAGGTTTTGTCCTGCACAAGCGGGGATGTGGTGCAAGGATGCATGAGGTGGCATGAGGGTTCAAAGTCTGACAGACAGTGGATGGTGCAGAGGACAGGAAACCTGCCATGAAGCTAGCCATCCTGACTGCTGGGATGGTCTCGCAACATGTCATCACTGGAAACATAGGCAGGCACTGCCTGGAGAACTGTTAATAGCCAAGGACCAAAACCATGCCAGGAGGAATATTAACACCCTCAGCCTGGTCTGAACACAAACGACCTGTCTAGCCTAGCCATGTTTCACTGACAGACCTTGCTCCTCCTTGGGCCACCAGTGTGGCCACAGAACCTGAGCGTGCTTCTCCTCATCTGGCGTGCAACAAAGGGGATAACATATTCTGCAAGGCAGCACCCGCACTGCATAGCGGTCTCCGTGTCTGGTCACTCTCTGATCCACTCCAGAGGGTGATCATGGACCTCTGCTAGGCCACCCCTGCCTCAGGGTCTCTCCTGCTTTGTATAAGCTCAATGGTGTTTGGAAGGGGGTTTCCTAAGAACAGAACCAAAACACAGAACCAACTCCTTGTCCTTTAACTTCCAGTTTGGTCTGAAAATTCAAAAGGAATTTCCTCTTCTAAATGCTTTATAGGACTGACGCAGAGCTCAAACACATTCTGCTATTAAGTAGTAATATTTGGTTATATTTGGGGTCTAAAAAGCATTCATTTCTCCTTCTTCTCAATGAAGAGTTTTGTGGCCCTGGCAGCAGCAGCTGTACTGGGTTACCCCGTCTTAACAGTAAGTGCCATAGGTCTAGACACGTCTGATGTTCTGGAAATACCTCTTTAAATTATCACATCATCATGAAGTGTCTGAAGATTCAGAAATGAACTGAGTCAATGTGGCCTGGCCTCTGAGAGTGTTTCTAAACACAGGGATAGAATTTAAAGCCAGGCACATCGTTCTTATCCTGTCATACAAAAACGAAATTAGCAATGACCATCAAATCTCAAGATTTCTGAAACTTAAGCCTTCTCCTCCGCTCTATTACTTTTCCCATTCCGTTCTGTTCATAGCAGCGAAGACTAGAGAGCTGAGCTGGGCCCCTCACTACGAGAAGGACATGGAGGTGCTCAAGAGAGTCCAGAGAAGGGCAACGAAGCTGGTGAGGGGTCTGGAGAGCAAGTCTTACGAGGAGCGGCTGAGGGAGCTGGGATTGTTCAGCCTGGAGAAGAGGGGGCTCAGGGGAGACCTTATCGCTCTCTACAGGCACCTTAAAGGAGGCTGTAGTGAGGTGGGGGTTGGTCTATTCTCCCACGTGCCTGGTGACAGGACGAGGGGGAATGGGCTAAAGTTGCGCCAGGGGAGGTTTAGGTTGGATATTAGGAAAAACTCCTTTACCGAAAGGGTTGTTAGGCATTGGAATGGGCTGCCCAGGGAAGTGGTTGAATCACCATCCCTGGAGGTCTTTAAAAGACGTTTAGATGTTGAGCTTAGTGATATGGTTTAGTGAAGGACTTGTTAGTGTTAGGTCAGAGGTTGGACTAGGTGATCTTGGAGGTCTCTTCCAACCTAGACAATTCTGTGATTCTGTGATTATCGGGTCACCACACATACAAGGACATTGCACTGACTGCAGTTTCTTCTTCATTCAGCATTAGGAACCAGGTTCACATGACAAGCTTGAGCTAACTTCTCTATCACATCACACTGTGTCTTAAACTGCGTAAGCATGCTGTGACCAGAAGAAAGCCCTTCCTCGAATTTTCTCACCAATGTACCAGTTCTCATACGAAAAACTCTACGAGCAGACCTACACTTAATTCTTTGTTGTCCTTCCATGAAAATAAGGAAGACCACCAAATTACTTACTTCTGCTGAGACTTCCACAAGACAGCAAAACAAGGTAGTGTATCCTGCTCTGCTTGTATCCTGCTCTCCTGACTTGTAGTCTTGCATTGTCCTTTAGCAGTAGCAGTGGGAAAACAGCTCTTGAAATTGCGTGCAACTGAGGCAACCTCTAATAACCATGAACACATTATGAATTTTGCAATATGACAGTCCACACACCTTAATGATATCTCAGCAGTCTCAATCTTCTCTGCTGACAACAAGACCTTATTATGGTTCTATGGCTCAAAACATTGGTTTCCACACCACGACTCACCGCCATAGGTCCTCTTGCATATCCTCTTCCTCCACCTCAGAGTGATCAGAATCAGGACCAAGATGACAAGTAAAATACCCAGAGCAATCATCAGACCCAGGAATGAGAATCCCTCTTCTATGAAGAACAAAAAAAAAAAAAAAAAATAAATTTATCTATGAAAAATAGCAAAGAGAGCCAAGAGAAGTATCTGTTTAATGATAACTGTTCCTAATCAAGAGTTTGTGAAAGTTATTGCTAAGCTACATAAAAGCAGCAATTGCTTAGGACAGAGTGTATGTATCTTCAAAGACAAACATACTTGCCCACTGCTTTCCAGAAAATGCTTTGTAAAGAAAAGATGTTCGTCCCCAGCACATAAAATTGTCATTCCCACCCTTATATAATAATTGTGATACATACACAAGCAGAATTTTATGCGCCCTAACACTTTCTGAAGAGCTTTTTGTTTACCCTGAATCTGCGTTTTAGTTTGTAAAATAAAAGCTATTCCTATTATTGTTACGCACATAAAACTGTTGCAAAGACTAAATGAACTTTCAGAAAAGAAGATAGCGTGTTTTGATTCGTGCAAGTAGCTATAAACAACATTTGAGTGTAAATGTCCTTCTCTAGTTGGGCATTAGCCGCTTGATATGACTGCCATTAATCAAAATAATAACATGAACGCTCAGTTCAATGCTCACTGATATTAGTGAGAAAGCTTACCGAACGGAAATTTAATCGAATCGAGCCAAAGCTATTATGTCTTTTAACACAGCTAGGCTGAACTAGAAATGCAATTAATTTGAATTTCTCCTTCTCTAAAATATAAAAAGATTGCTAAAAGAACAAGCTATTCCTGGACTCTTCATTCTCCTAGTAAAGAATAACAGGAATCTCAATTTCCTGCTTTTAGAGATACACACCTTTTTAAAAGGCCAAAACAAAACAATATTGCATTTGAGACAGGATGGAAAGATTTATTACGATTCTGCAATTAGCGTCTCTCAGAAGTAAGGACTAATTTGCTGTTGAAGTTCGAGAGAGACTTTAAAAGTCAGATTTTATTCTTTTTCATATAACAATAATTTCTCAAGCACGTAATATGGGAAATAACCCTTAAACCCAATCTGCTTTTCTTGTTTTCCTGATTTCTGAAGTAGCAAAGTGATCTTCCTTTTAAGGTTCTGGATTTGGGTAAGTGGATTTTAAACCACCTATGGCAACACTCCTGTGTGAACTGAGGTTGGTACTTCAGTTTTTCATGTTTCTATTTCTCATCCATAGGACTGGGGCCGAAAGCTTTCCAGCAGAAGAGAACATTGGAATAAGAAATAAAGTAGCGCTACCAGATATTCACTAGTTAACTACCCTGTATTTAAGATTTCCCCATAACACCAATTTAAGTATCTTCAGCTGATCACCTTCCTATCTGCCCTAAAATACCGTTCCTCCCCTACCATTAGTGCAATACACGTCTCTTGGCTAAAATGTCAGAGAAACTAAAGCATATTGCACAGGTTAACTGAATACAATACCAAAGCATGAAATAAGTTTATCTGAAACATTTGCTTAACTGTTGTTAATAGAGAGTTTGTTATTAATTTCAAAACTTCCACTTCAGTAATTATTAAGCCACCCACAGCATTTTTACTTCATAAAAAGTACCTGATACATACATCTATACCTATCTAGATATTTTTGGACTGTCAAAGAAACCAGGAAGGCTTGCCCAAAAAGTGACATTCAGCTTGCTACAGAGTGCATGGTGCCTGTACCTCCCTGGCTGACTAGTGTTTTTTGGTGTTTTTTTTTTTTTTTCCCCTGTTGGAAGCGACAGTATATCCTCATCTCAAAGACAACAAATGCAGAGTAGGGTTTCTTTCCTCCTTACTTGGCACACACACATTTCACTCCCTCTCTTTCCCAGCAGATTCCTATCCAAACATGCTATTGTAAAACACAGAGGCCAAGGGAATGCTACCAAGGACTTGATATCATTCACCTACCGTTTTTGATTTTTATGGGCAATTCCATTTCTTCATTCTTGTTGCTTACTCTGCAGGTCAAGTCCTGCTTACTGATGCTCTGAGAGTCAGAGATCTCCAGTTTACTGGTGATGGACACTACCCCGTTGGTGTGCCTGACCCTCTCCTGTGTAGGGGTGTAATTGAACAGGTTGTTCCAGCTGATGGTGGGCTCTGGGAGGCCAACAGCATTACAGATGGCTATCAAATGACCTTCGGAAATGTTATAGTGGACAGATGCACTGAGACCTTCCAAGACACAAAAGAGACAATCCATCACCACAAAGAGCATTGGTCAGAAGCAGTAACGGCAGGTTAAACGTTATCAGTCAGAAAGAAGCTCACTGGATTCTCACACAGACCCATAGCACAGGAATGCAGAGAAACCTCATTGGGCCAAGTCCTCCCTGAGATTTAATGTTCCTTCCCTTATACTGAAGTGATATAACCCAAAGGTTTCCCTTTATCCAAAATCCCAGGTTTTACAGTGGTTTGCTAAATTAAAACCATTATTTTGTCCATTCTTTTCTCCTATCTGCTAATCCCTGGTCAATGCTAGGGATCAGCAGGGCAGCTCACAGTGCTGGGGTTGTACCTGGCACCAAAGGGAAACTGCAGTAGGCAACATTGGCCCCCACATGTTCCAGCTGGGACTTGGCTTCCAGTTTGGCTTACAAAGATCTCACTCCTTGCTTTTTAGCTGCTACTAACAAACATGGATATCCCAGAGCCAAAGGTACCACAACAGGCTTGAATATCACCCCAGAAAGTCTTGCTCACTGCAATAAACCTCTATTTCTACACCATGTCCTACTGAGGGTTGCTCCTACCACTGCAGTTTGAGTCCACTTGAGGAAACCCCTCCCTTTCCACTAGAGACATATCCCTGCAGAGAACCTCACCAAAGACACTCAGGCAGGTCCGTCCCGACAAGGAGCCACGAGGGAAGACGTTGAAGAGGCACGTGTAACACCCTGTATCATCCAGTCTCGCAGCCCAGAAAGTGATGCTTGTGTCATTGAGTACCAGACTTGTGAAATTCATCCGGTCTTGGTAGGGCTCATGGATCTTTAATCCTTTCAGGGTGCTGTACGTAGCTATATTATTGTGTGTTTTTTCAGAGTCCTTCTGCCAGGTCACTTGCAGAACATCCTCGGGCTCTGTCAGGGTACAACTGAGAGTCGCAATGTCGCCCTCATTCACCTTCATGTGTTCAGTTTGAGTAATCACTGCAGCAACATGAAACAGTTAGCAAAATGGGCAAATATCACGCTTATTCAGAAGCCTGACACTATTCTGAGCCCTGGCATACCCACAGACTTAACAATTCAACCAACTAAGCACTATTTCTATGTTCTTCCCCCACCAAGGATTCTCCTGAATCCTCCTAGAAATCAATGACGTTATACTGATTCATATTGGCTGAGAATCTGGCTTCTTCTAAACTATTTACAAGAAAAAGACATCCTATTTCTGTACCCAGCCCTGCAGACTTCCACCTCAGTTTTATTATATCAGCTCATGGTTTACCATTCTCAGCAGAGATGTGGACAATTTTGCTTCCTAAAACTAGAGGAAGACTGAACACAGGGGAAGTGCATGCAAATCCATTCTTAGAGTACTGAAGGGCAAAATAGGCTAAAGAAAATGTCTGGACTTTATAGCTTCAGAGTTTGTGGTGCATTTGAGAGGGATGGAGAGAAAAAGAGAGATTTGTTCCAGAGAAGATGATCCAGGAAGTTGTGAACTCCAGCAAACACAAGTGTCCAGTCATAGATACGGGATGTTGCATGTCCTCCCCATCTCCAAATGCTGCTCCAGGAGATCTGGTGTCACATCTGCCAGCCCCAGCTATCTAATGTATGTCAAATGGCACCAGCAATCTGGATTTTACCTATTTTTGCCCCTTAGTCTGATTGGTGAAGGCTTGGGAATCAGAAATCAGCTCACCAGCCATTTCTAAACAGATTTAAGGAAATTGAACTTACCATTTGCCTTTCCGAGCACAACACAAAATAAACTCAAAAACAGGGCTTGGAAAGTCATTTTGGAAGGGAGCATCTGCTTCACCTGAAGAAAGATCAGAAGAGATGCATGGTTTAATAACAGATCATCTTCTGGTTATATCATGACTCCAAGATGTGAATGCTAATGATTGCTTTGTCATTTAAGTAAAACAAACTTATCTGGGTAGATGACAAGTACTATAATTAGACAATAGAGATACAGCTGAGGTCAAGGTGTGAACGTTGCATGATGGAAGCTAGAAAGGCATTAACTTTCTGGATTGTTCTTCAAACATTTACGTACAGAATTGCAAACTGCAGTTTATTCTTTCATAGAGCTCATGAATATGGGTTTGCTGAATGGATGAACTGGTGCACATGAAACAAAGGGTTATTACACTCTTTGTTAGACATGCTTTTGAAAGCCTGGCGCTTTCAGCTCAGACATGAGCAGATATGAGCTTTTACTCAATTGCACTGTGATAACAGAAAGATCTACACAAACACTAGTGGAAGAAGGTGAACAGAAAAAAAGAGCCAGCATCAGCCTTCAGACATTCCTGGCAATGATTTTCCTCCACATTCACACACACAGCCTGCATTGCGTGTCCAGTGGCTTCCACCAGGAGCGTAACATTGGTGTACAGCACAGCTCACGAGATTGAGGGATAAATTGAAAACATCTCGACACAAAACAGCATGAATTGGGGAACCTTTGGGGCACATGGCACCTGCTACATACAAACATTTCCAGGGAGGCAAAGGCGGCAAAACTGAGATTGTATTGCTGCTTTCAACTTACTTCATCACTTAATATTACCACAATGCCACCAAATTGTTGACCTGCCTGGAATTGTACCTGCTGTCGTATTTAAGTGGAAACATTATTTTGCCAAATAATAATAATAACAATATTTGTAACACATATCATGTACACCTTCTTGTCTATGACTATAAACTAGCTGATGCTTTCTGGGAGTGTCTTCTACCAAGAACACAAGCAGACCCCTACTTCTGTAAGAATTTCACAACATGGAAAAAGCCAGAAAACGGAAACTGTAAAGCATTTTCTATGTTATCATCTGCCTTAAAAAAAATAAAAAAATAAAAAAATAAAGGATAGCTAATGAATAAATAAGTAAATGAAGAGAGAAAAATTCTGTTTAAAAAACAACTTCCCAACAAACTCGCACATACAACACGTACACACTCTGCCACTAGCCTGCCTTTACATTTCAGGCTCGCTGTGCTAAAACAACTCCCGGGACAACTCCACAGATGCCAAGTGTGAATACAGAACAAAATCTTGTGTGTAAAATCAAGACCTCAGCAACAAGCTTAATGCATCAGCAATAAGCTCAATGAATAACAAATTGATCAAGTAATAAAGCACAGGCAGTTGAGCATGGCTCTGCCATGTTCAGACAGCATTCCTAAAAACACACAAAAATCAGGAGCAAGCACAGCAAGCCAGAGGGAAGTTTGACGTTACAAAAGTGCATATAGACCACAGAAAGAAGCGCCACGCATGCTGGAAAGCACACCTTTCATAGCAATTACGGCTCGTTGCTTTTATTTCCCATGGTAAGACCATAACCTGGTAGGACAGTTACACACCATTGCTCCCATCCTGCGTAGCTACAAGATCTCCTTTCCACGAGCAAACAGCGGGTCGTGGAGCTACTCTGGTCACCCAAAAAAAGTCCTGTGGGATCCCAGGCCCACCCTAGTCTCCTGGTGGGAAGGGTGTAAGACAATAGGGCAGCCCTTTGCCGCATACCGCTCTCCACCACCGCACCCCAGAGGTCTCTCGAGCCCCAGCGCCGCGCTGCCCCCCGCCCTCCTGCCTCCAGCCCCGGCGGAGGCTGAGCCCCCAGCCCTCAGCCAGCAGGACCCGGCCAGGACCCGACCCCCCCAAACGAAAGCCCCAGGTACTCACGCTCCGCGCCCTCGGGCGCCGACAGTGTCCGCGACACTGGCAGAGCACCGCTGCAGAACGGGGCGGAGCAGGGCGGGGCGGCCCCCACCCCAAAAGTCCCGTAACGGGGGCGGGCAGCGCCCTCCGGACCCACCGGACCCCCCGGGGGCTCGCCCCCTGCTTCCCCCTCCTCTAGGGCCGCTGCTGGCTGCGACGGGAGCAAGCTGGACGAGCAGCAGAACAGCGCCGAACAACGAGCATTAGGTAATAACATCCGTTAACATTAATAAAATTATTTATTAATTTAATATTTATTGTTATTATGTTTGCATTAAAGGCTTTCATTTTGCAACAAAATGCTAAAAGTAGAATCCAACAGCAGGGGCACACGGATCAATAATAATTTATAAGAATGGCCAAGAGCAGTGACACTCTCCATCCAGACATTAGGAAATAAGCATTAAAAAAATAAAAAAAAAGTGAAAAAAATCTTATGGAAAAGTCATTTTATGATATAAAATCTCTAGGCAAGTCGATTTTATACCCAGGATCTTCTACAGCATCTTCCACTGCCAATGCTGCTTCTGCTGATACCAGAGCTCTGCCCCAGGCTTGACAGAAACAGCCCACTTGTCAATAACTACAAACGACATTTTTTATCACCTTTACAGGACAGCCAGCCTGTGTCTGCTGTTTGCTATTTCTTGCTGCTTTCACACCTACTCTCACACTTGTGTTCACAGGTCATTCATACCAGTTTCAATACTTCTGTTACATAGATAGAATGCTCCCTGTTTTAAAACATCATGGCTCATGGGGAAAAACACCGAACTTGACACAGTTTCCACACACACACACACACCCGCCCCCCCCCCCCCCCCCCCCCCAAATATCTTGACAGAGATGCCCATGTAGTGGTCAAGAGCCCACATAAAATGGAAACCACTTCTTTAACACAGATATGTGTGGTCAGGCAGTGGCTCTTCCAGCTGGATACAACCATTCTTGGAGACAACAGCTCCACCACCATGCTTGATCTAGAGGAGCCCTTCATCTGACAACTAACAAACCGAAGCCCAAACTCTGCCACTGCCTTTTTTGAATATTTTCTTCCATCTCCTAAGACCAATGAGTAGGTCTTGAGTTCCTCAGATTTCCCTCCACCAGTCTTCCCTTTTTTGATTTGGGTGGAGAATGGGAGCCCTCCAAAGCAGGTCTGGTCTCCAGCAGCTATTCTACTGTCCTACTGCTTGTTGCTTGAGACTGATGTACCTATACTCCTCAGACATTTTTTTTTCTTTTTATGAGAGGAAAAAAAAAATCTCCTGTACTTACCTGCCTTCATAAATGTTGAGGGGATTTCTGAGGGAACTTTAGAGACCTGCAGACTATACAGCTTAAAATAAGTTTATCCAGAAGTGCTCTGTGCCATCAAAGCAACAAAAGCAGGGAATTCCCAGGGACGTCTTCCTGCACTTAGTTCTTGATAATAAAGGGGACATTCAAGGGACTTGAATGATTTATTTATTTATTTTATTAGCTTACCCAGTAACCCATGTCTTCTGAGGTGGAAAGGTTCTATATTTATCTAAATTCTCCTGTTCAGTAGGCTTCCCCTCAATAGGCTGGGGGAACTGAGAGAAGAAAAAAGAAAATGATGAAAGGGTCTTCTTTGGAAAAGAGGGAGGAAGCCAGAGCTGAGCAAAGACAGGATAGTTCTGAAGCAATAAGTGAAGACTGGAGGTAACCTCAGGACACAGGCAAACAGAAAGTACTCCAGGCAGACCAGCAATTTCAGAAAACAAAAACTTTTTATATTCGTTATAGAAGAAAAAGGCACAAAAGTCCCTTTCAGCCCCATTCTCCACTCTCATTTCAATTGCTTCTTTTAGCAAGCTCTTAGCTCAGCTCAGCAATTTCTGCCCAGTTCCACAGAGTTCTTTGTACATGACCTGCCCTCGAGCTGGTGGTGGCTGGGCTGACACTGACTCTCTGGTATGACAAAGCCTTTGAAGTCAGTGAGAACAAAAGTGAGTAGAAAGCTCTTGTCCTACGTTCTGGAGAGTCCTTTGTGCCCCTCCTTTTATTTTTTTCACCTGCAATGCTAGGTGTGTGCTAGTGAAAAAGGAAATCTGAAACCCCTTCTGTCACAAATGAGTTCTATTCTTTAGTCTTCCCTTTGCCTTCTGGGCAGACGCTCTCCGCTGTGGATGCATTTCATGGTTCTTCTTGTGATTTCTGGACTAATGATCTCTTCTAAGCAGAACCATTTGAGCCAGTAACCAGTGAAACTTTTACAGGCTGGAAGAAATGGATGGCGTACAGCTGATGCGCATTGCTGGTATTTAACAGGAGGAGAAAATAGCGAGTTAGAGTAAGACTAGAGGCAGTGCCAAAGACGTCAGTAATGACAAGAGCACTAAATTTTGCAGGACATAGCTGCTGGGGACCTGCATCAAGACCGTGAGACCCTGCTGACTGAATGCCCCTCTCGGTCTGCTCACATCAATTAATATAACCCCCTTCATCATCAGATCCAAATAACACTATTAAAAGTCACAAATGCTCAGACACTTACACATGGAGGTCCTGCCTGGTTTGAAGCACCTGCTGCCTACCATTATGTCCCCAATTGCCACATCTCCCACAAGACCCTCTCTGTTCTCCAGCAACAGATCTAGGAGGGCACCTTTCCTAGGTGGCTCCCTTAGCACCTGCACCAAGAAGTTATTATCGAGGTGCTTTAGGAACCTCATGGACCTGCTTGTGTCGGCCGTGTGGTAATCCCAGTTGATGTCTAGCAAATTGAAGTCCCCCATAAGGACAAGGGCAGTTGATCTCGAGGTATTTCTTAGTTCCTCAAAAAATAAGTGTGTCATCGGTGTCATCATCCTGGCCAGGTGGTCTGTAATAGACTCCCATGACAACATCCCCTTTATTTGTTTGTCCCTTAATCCTTACTCAGAGGCTCTCAACTTTGCCATCACCAGCTGCAAGCTCCACACAGTCCAGCCCCTCCTTTATGCACAGCGCCACCCCACCACCTCACCTGCCCTGCCTGTCCCTCCTGAGGAGCCTGTAACCATCTATTGTGACACACCAGTAACAGGACTCATCCCACCAAGTTTAGCTCACGCCAATGATGTCGTAGCTGTGGGACTGGGCCAAGACTTCTAGCTCATCCATTTTATTCCTCATACTGCGTGTGCTTGTGTAGAAGCGCTTCAAATGCACCTCATTGTATGCAGCACCTTGTGGAGCAGACTGAAGGATCTCACTAGCACACAGTCCCTCTGATTCTAGCATGCCATCCCCTAGCTTATCACTGGCAGGCCTGGTTTTATCCCTTTCCTCCTTCGACTCTAGTTTAAAGCCCTATCTATCAGCCCTACTAACTCATGGGCAAAAATCCTTTTCCCCCTCTGAGAGAGGTATGTCCCATCTGGTGCCAGCAGGCCTGATGTCGCGTAGACCTTCCTGTGATCAAGAAACCCAAAGTTCTGCTGGTGGCACCAGTCTCGAAGCCACGTATTGATGAGCCAAGTCTGCCTGTCAACATTGATCCCTCCTATCAGAAGGACAGAGGCAAACACGACCTGTGCCCCTGATCCTTTAACCAGTCACCCCAAAGCCCTAAAGTCCCTTTTGATTGCTCTCAGACTTCTCCTTGCTACTTTGTCATTACCAGCCTGAAAAAAACAGTAGCGGGTAGTAGTCAGACGCTATACTAGGAGACTGACTTTCCTGGCAATGTCTCTTACCCAAGTCGAAGGAAGGCAGCAGACTTCCCTGTGGGTTGGGTCCAGACAGCATATCTGGCCCTCTGTCTCTTTCAGAAGGGAGTCTCCCATGACAATAATCCTTCTTTCTTTCTTGGTAGAAGATGTAGTGATGCGGGGGGTAAGTTGCCTTGCCTTAGACCCCCGTCCAGCCAGGATGGGCTTTCATCTACATCGTTGTTCTGACTGTCATGTTCTAGAGCCTCATACCTGTTATATAAGGGTAGATGGGAAGGTGAGGTGGGCAGGGAGAGGGCTCGCCTACCACCCCGAGCAGAAACCTGTTTCCATTCCCCCCTTGGCCTAGGTCCCCTCCTACTGCCTGGTGGGATGGAGGAACCTTTGTCTTTTGTGCAGTGGCTGTCGGATGGGATAGGGGAACCTTTGTTTTTTGGGTGGTGGCTGGCTCGTGAGTCTGTCTCAGGGCGGGCAGAGTACGCTTCCACCAGTCAATTTCCCTCTCTGACTCCCCAGTGCTCCTCAGCCTACTCACCTCCTCCCGAAGGTCCGCCACCAGGCTGAGCACAACCTGTGCACACCTCCCACAGGCATACCCGCCGCTGCTGCTGTCGGATACCGACAGGAGACTCGGGCACACCCTGCAGCCCAAGGCCTGGACAGCCGCATGTTTCCCTGAGACCTCTGTCTGGGTAGACACACCACTAGCTGTGGCTGGAGAGGCTGCAAGAGATGCAGAGGCCGTGGCTTTCTGCTGGGTGGATACAATGGCTGGGCTCTTCACAAGCAGGTTACAAGCACCGTTGGGAAAGACCACTGGAAAGGAACAGTGAGGCGCCCTCCCTGCTCGCCCTGACTGACGCACCGTGCCCTGTTTGCCCCTCCGGGTCGCTCGCGCTTCTTAGGGGAGGACTAGTGACTTCTTAAAATTTTTAAAGAGGATTTAATGTCAGAGTACTCTCCTTCAGGAAAAGCCAAGCTGAAGCCTCCCATTGTAACCTATGTGCATGTGACACAACAGATTCCAAGGCAAGCTGAAGCAGCACGTGTCTTTTACCACACAGGGAATTTTCTGCCCTTTAAACACCGAGCTACACTTGGCTAAAACGTCACTCAAGATTCTGCTAAAGCTCCCCTGACCAAGAAGGCTGCAGAAAATCCAGCTCCCTCATGAGACAGTCGATGCCTGACAACCTCTTGGCAGAATTTGGCAGAGGGATTTTGGCACCCTAGATGCCTTTACAGTTCCTACCAAAATGCCTGCTGTTACCACTTCTGCTTGTGGTTCCATGCTTGCCCTAGCTAAAATTCTTTTAGCCATCTGTCCTGGTTTCAGTTAGGACAGAGTTAATTTCCCTCCTAGTAGCTGGCAGGGTGCTATGTTTTGGATTAGGATGAGAAGAGCGCTGATAACATGCTGATGTTTTAATTGTTGTAGAGCAGTGCTTACACCAAGCCAAGGACTTTTCAGCTTCTCGCTCTGTCCTGCTAGCGAGCAGGCTGGGGGTGCAGCAGGAGCTGGGAGGGGACAGACCCAGGACAGCTGACCCAAACTGGCCAAAGGGGTATTCCATACCATCTGACGTCATGCTGAACAATATATAGGGGTGGCTAGCCGGGGTGGGGGCGCGGCTGCTCGGGGATAGGCTGGGCATCAGTCAGCGGGTGGTGAGCAATTGCATTGTGCATCACTTATTTCGTACACATTATTATTAATACTATTATTATTATTATTATTGTTATTATTATTTTCCTGTCTTAATACACTGTCTTTATCTCAACTCACAGGCTTCACTTTCCCGTTTCTCTCCCCCATCCCAGAGAGGGAGGGGGGAGGGTGAGCGAACGGCTGTGTGGTGTTTGGCTGCCAGCCGGGCTAAACCACAACACCATCACAGCCCAACCTGATGGTGGTGGGACCATTTCCCCATTCCTTCCCTGGGTAAACACTCGTCTTGCCTGGTCCTTTGCAAGATCTCCAGGAGCACAAGGCAGGACTGAAAACAAGTTCCCGCTCTGTCGCCTTCCATACCTCGCCTTCCAGTGACCACGGTCAGAGTGTCCTCTGCAGGACAATCCACGTAAAGCCATTTTGTGGTGCGATTCCTGCATCTCTTTGGAAACAGTGGCTGCACTTGCTTAATAGCACACCTCCTTAATATCTGCGATTTTGATGGATAACAAGAAGGCTATTTGACATTCCAAACAGAAAAGAAAATCAGCACTCGCAAGTTACTGTTTGAATGGCAAAGCCACAGGAGGCCTTTTCACGTCCTTTCCAGGTCTCTCCCACTAGAGGGTACTCTGTCATTACAGAAGAACCCGCTCTGCTTTGAGGCTGTACAAGCTGTTGGAAGAGTCTTTGCAAATCCATGGGGGAGTCGCTTGTAACACCCCGCATGACGATACAGAGAGCTATGGGGGAAGCTTTCCTGTTCGAGTCCTTAACCACACTACTTTTTCCCAAATACCTACTATCTTGGTATGCTCCCACAGGTCTTGCTGTACCCGCAGCACAGATTCTCCTGCCTGATCACTCGTGGAACAGCAGAGGCGAAGATGCAGCAACGTGTTGCTCAGGATGGTAACTTCACAGGCTTCCACACCCGTACCTTCTACACCCGTAACTTCTCCTTTCACTTAAAAAGTGAGAACAAAGCAAAGAGTTCAGATACAGAGAAAAAAAAAAAACAGTGTCAGGAGGGGCATCACAGGGTAGCTCAGACTGGAGGGGACCCGAGAGGTCACCTCCTGCAAGACCCTGCACAAAACAGAGCCAGGTAGATCAGCCTGCTCCAGGCCTTGTCTGGGTGAGTTTGGGCTGTCTCCAGGGGTGGGGCCTCCTGGGCACCCACTCCAGCATCTGTCCTTCTGCTTGGTAAGGAAAAAGACATTTATTATACCGAGCTGGAACTTCTTGTACCTGCTGGTTCCAGCCTGCCACCAAGCACTTCTGAGAGGAGGTCAGTGCCATCTTCTCCACAGCCCCTGGGTTCAGCCAGCACACCCCTGGCTTGCAGACCATGCCTCTACTCACCAGCCCTTCCAGCTCCATGCTTTCTGGCACTCACCTACTTGTACACCTGTACTCGCTCCAGGTGCTTCACCATGGACACACGGGTGCTGACCCTGCTCCCTGCTGGTGGCTGGTGTTGCCACTCTTGCATCTCTCCAGTCGCTGGCACCATGGTCCCAGCCTAGCTGCTGGCACCAGACCCCCATGCACACAAGCACACCAAATAACGAGCTCCTTACCCAGGACAAGAACTAGAAAAGCATTTAATAAGAAAACAGGACAGACAGTGCTGATCAGGCACAGAACGTGGCCAGACAAGTGTCCTGATCAGCTGCCTGTTTACACGTTTTACTTCCATTTTCCCATGCTTTTTCCTCCCCAAATCCCCCAATCCCTCCCTTTCCGACCCTCAGTTCCTCCCACCTAAATATCCCATATACAACCTGTACAGACCCGAAATGCTTTTCCCCTGCACCCCATTGCATGTCCCATACCCCTGCAAGGCAGTGACCCCTCGGTCCCAAAGGTGCTCCAGTGGTGGCTCATCTTGATGATTTTCACTCCTGGACTCTGGGACTGAGGGTCCCCTGGGGGACAGACCTGGGAGGGCCCATGCAGATTGTCCTTTCCCCTGCATCCTCAGCTTGGGTTCCACACCTGCTCGTAGGCCTCATTGCTCCTCTGGGCTTGTGGGGACAGGTCTTTGGTGGGCTGGTGGCTCTCCGGTGTTGGGCTGGGGAGCAGCGGTGTCAGGGCCTGATTCAGGCTCCCCACCTGCTGTTGCCTCTCTGTGCTCCACCATGGGCATGCAGCCCAACTCCTCATCGCACACCTCAGCAAGTTCCCTCTGAAGCACGTCTGAGCTCTCTGCTTCCTCTGGAAATGAGAGGCTGTACCTCGGGGTCTCTTCCAAGTTTCTCTTTTTATGTGGTAGCCTTTTGCGAAGCCAAGATCCTGGTGTCTCTTCCTGTAAAACAGCCACCACATGGTTATGGTAAACAAGGCCATGGTCTAGCAGACCAGAAAACAGGAGGGCTCCTGTTCACAGTACAGGACTAGCAAGAGCTTGGACGGAGGACACCTGTAGGAGGTCAAAGGAGAGTGACTGGTGGGGGTGACTAGCAGCCATGGTAAGCTGCTGGTTTGTGTCTGTGTATGCCACCAGCCCTCCAGCACACCTTCATGCCTGTGCAACCAGCAGGGCAGGACAAACATTTCTGGGAAAAAGTCTACGTGAGGCTGTCAGCTACAGAGCCCAAACTCTGGAGTGCTGTGTCACCTTTCTCCAGAAGGGACATCCCACCCACCCACCCTCCCTCCTGGGCATTTCCAGTACTTCTCCTCTGCCTTTCCACGTAACTGTAGCTTAACTTTCCTCCTTCAAGCTCCAGGCATTCCCCAGCATTGCTAGGGCTTAGCTGGAGGCACATGTGCTGTCACCTACCCAGTGCAAGTGTTTTGGCACATTCCTGGTAAGCATTGTCCAAGATTTCAGGAGGATTTGAGGGATTACTGGAAGTCTTGGGCTTTGGCATTACCTCATTTTGGTAAGCAGTGCGCTGGTCCTTTGGTGTGCACAGGTTTGCGGCTTGCTCACTTACATCCTGCTCTAAACCTTTCTCCCTTGCAGGTGTGCTGGGTGCTCTGGGTCTCTGCAGACTGGAAAAACAAACAAACAACATTAACTCATCATATAATGCTCAGAAACCTCCTAGTATTTAGAGTGAATCTTGCTATTTTAAAACTAGTGCTACTGTCTTGATGAGTTTCCATAGCAGGCATATGAAAACACCAACAGGAAACAGAAAGGCAAATTGCAATGTGAACACAGGCAAGCCATGTCATTTACAAGAAAGGAAAAATCACTCTTACTTTTTCCTCTTTCTGTAGATTAGCCTGATGATGAAAAATATTAATACTGTGGAGATCACACCTATGAAGGTCACCACAATGGCTATGCTCTTCCGTTTACCTACAAAGAGAGACAGAGCATGGAAGGGTATCAATATATTCCTCAGGTCCTCTTCCAGAGGTTGGGACTGAACTGAAACATTAACCGTTTTATTTTTAAATAAATACCAGAAATATCTCATTTCCCTGGTAGCAGGGGAACCAAACCCCAGCATTCCTACTCCTGACTTGTTTGTGTTTCTGCTTCCGTGCAAAGAAGTCTTATCATGAGGGAAGTCTCTCACCTTTCCTGAGAGATGTAAGACCTTTTATCTAAGAGATTGCTCCCCAACATTCGACAGCCAGAGGCCAGCTCTGCTAGTACTCTCCAGCTATGGATGCTGCTGCAGAGCATCAGCTCTGAATTGGTGTTTACGTACAAATAGAAATATTCAGAGATATATGTATATACATGCAACATACCTACATAAACATTATGTATATACACATGTACACACACACACCACACAGCCACTTAAGTATTGCAGGAAGAAGTCTTCTGGATGTTTTCAAATCAAGAAATCTTCATCCCACATAAGTCTGCACTCCCAGGAAAGATCTCTACTGAGACCTACTTAAGACAAGCTGCACTCCCACAATTGCACATACCAATGACTGTCTGGATGCCAGCCAATTTGCAATTGCACAGACCACGATTGTGCTTTCTTTGCCATGAGGCTGGCTACTGATACTGCTTTCCAAAGTACCCCCTACTACAAGCTGCACTTCTCCATGCAAACACAGACTACTTTTACCTCTTTTTCCTGGAAATGTCTTCACTTTCCTTCCCTGTGGGTGGTCAAGGAGGCAAGCCAAATTGTGGAGGTGGCTAGCAGAGAAGGTGCATCTGTTTGCCACTGTTACTGTTCCATTTGGATTTTGGATGTAGTGTACCTTGGGGGGTTCATACAGGTCTTCATCTATCAGCCAGGTGATATTGGGAGCAGGCTTTCCTGTTGCTGAGCAGACTGCAGTGAGAAGATCCTTGGTGGCCAGGTGGGACTCAAATTCCACTGTTAGCTCAGAAATTGCTGAGAGCAAAGAGAGGAGATACTTACTACACTCTGTGGTGAGTTAGTGGTCAAAGCTGGGTAGGTCAGCCCTCTGACCTTGGGTTCTCATCCAAATGCATCCCTTGGCTTATTTACCTTCACTACCTCTAAGGAAAGGCATGGTGATTCTGGAGAATATCCACTGAGCAGATGCTGCTGCATGGAAAGTCTCCATATGATGGAAGGGATAACACTTCACCTGCCTCCTGACTCCATCAGACCTGTGCTGCAGGCCTGAAAGTGAAAATAATTGGAAAACTTACTCTGAATGTTGAGGCATATATCTTTACTGTAAGAGCCATCAGGGAACGCATTGAAGATGCATCTGTAGCAGGACTCATCCTCAAAAGTGAGATTTTGGATTGTGATAGCTGAGGCTTTCAGGGCTGCTCTAGTGAAACACGCCTTCTTCTGAAATGACCCTATCAGCCGCAGCCCATAGGTTTTACTGTAGGTGGCTATGTTCTGGAAGGAAGACCCGTTTCTCTTCTGCCAGGTGACTTGCAAGACATCCAGGGAGAGCGAGAAGTTGCAATAGATGTTAGCCTCTCCACCAAGGGCTGCTGCAATAAAGCTTTCAGACTTCACTGCTTCCTTCACACCTAGGAACAAAGCAGACCTCAAGATCAGAGGAAGAGAGGAAAAAAACAATTCACTTGGGAAAGTAGTCCCCTGAAGTCCCCATCCAGTCACAGCCTTCCCATCTCACAGAGCACTGGAACAGGAAACTACACCCTGAATCCACGGGGGATGTTTGGCTAGCCGTGGACTCCCTGATTTTGCATGTGGCCGTCACTTCATTAGCCTGCATGATGCATTTCCCAGACACGAGGCAGTGCTGCGGTGGGGAGAAAGGAGGCAAAGGATCATACTGATGGTGCGATACACCAGGGAAGGACTGCAGCATGGGTCCTGCCATGCATTTGGATTTCCCCATTCATGCAGAGGCAAGGTGTCTTAGCACAGCAAATGAAGACGTGGGTCATTTGCCTGCTTCCCACACGTGGCCCTGGAAATGCAGTGCTACCATGCTGACTGAGGTTGGGAGCTGGGACAGGGGCAGAGGGGCTCTCCAGCAGTCCCATGGGTGCCTTTCTGCCCCACTGATGGGCTAAGTGCCTCCTCCGTTAGCCACCTGCCTGCCCACACCCCACCTCTGCAAAAATGATCCCTCTTTGACCTGGGTAGCACTGGGCTGTCCTGTAAAGTCCCAGCAAAATGGCTCCTGCTCTGGCGAGCATCCCCCTGCCCCTCACACTGGCATCTACGGAGACATGGGGGGCAGCCCAGGGCTCTCCACCACCAGAAGATCTGCCTCTACAACAGAAGAGTTGTTCTGCCTGTCCCAACAGAAACATGAGAGACACAGAGACACGATGGGAAATGCAAGCCTCCTCCTGCTAAGGAGCTCAGCCTAAACAGCCTCTGAGCCTCTCCGTGTGCCCAGAGAGGCTGGTCAAGTTCCAGAAAACCTCCATGGGGAAAGAGCATTCCTACTCACCACTGGCAGCCTCCTCCAGCCAGCAGCCCCTGCAGAGCAGCAGCAGGCAGATCCCAGCCCAGTAGACCCAGGGCAAAAGCATGGTGGGGCTGCGCGTGGGCCGAAAATTCGCCACTTCTCCCACCTCCGTCAGCAAGAGGCTGGCACACACACAGGGGAAAGTGGAAGATTTCGCGCTTTTTTTCAAAGCTCTGCTGGGGGAACCAATCCACAAACACTGCAGCAAACATCTTCCCTCATTTCCTCCTGCTGTTGCTGGTCAATCATTAATGTCTGTGAACAATGTTCACAACGCCTTGGCATCGTGACACAGCTGCCCAGCTTCATTCCCCAGACTGCAAGGGTTATCAGGCTTGGAAATAATCAACACCCCCTAAAAAAAAAAAGAGAGCAGTCTTCCTCAAAGACCCGTTAAAGCCACCCTGGTGAGCTCAGTTATGGGTGCCACCATAGGACTTGCAGCTTGCCAGGTGTAACTGCAAGCTGTTCCCAATACATGCAGGTGGCTGATGGCCAGCGGGAAGAGTAGCTCTGGGTGCCAGTCCCAGGCAAACCAGGGCACATCACCCTGCTCCCCCTCACCCAGTGCCAGGGACTCACCAGCAAGCACGAGAGATGCTCCTCCACTGAGAGGAGCATGGAGACACCCACAGGCCCCATTGCTTCACTCCAGCCTGCAACAAACCAAGACCACAAGCTGGATCATGAAAGGAGTCTGCAGGGGGCAGGTATGTCTGAAGGCCCCCCTCCCTAAGCGTGTCTGTATCTAAAGCAGCTCCAGAAACCAAAGGCCAGCAGTGTGACAGGGATCCTGCACTGAGGGGTCTGGTGCCCAGGGGTTACACTGCGAAACCACACAGCACAGCTCTTACCTATGTGGTAATCCAGTGGTGAGATTAAGTACCGTGTGATGTTTCTGGTTGTATCTACAGAAGGAAAACCTCTGCACTCTATACAACTCTTCTGGGGGGTTTCTGTGTAAAAAGGAGAAGGCTATCTCACAAGAAAGGATGTTTATATTTTGTACAGGTCTTAGACTGAGGTTTCCCTCAAGCTTCACAGAAATTTCAGGTGTTTCCTCCCTCAAAGCTGAGCAGATTACAACAGCATCTGTCTGCAAACAGCTTGGACAAGAGTTCAGTGCTTCTTTCACACACAGCTTTATATAAGCAAAGAAGAAAGCTGTGAAGACATGAGAAAGCATTTTGTATGGCTTCCAAAGTATGCGTGATTTCTGGTATACTAAGAGTGGAAACAAAAATATGCCTGACTTATCTGTCTGGTTTGATAGTCTCATTATGAAAGAGAAAACGTACTCAATTACTGCAACTCTCTAATTTCAGCTAACTTGCAATGGTCAGTGCCGAAAACTGAGCAAAACACAATAGGCTATATTTTCTCCCAAGTATGAGTTCATCACAAAACTGACTGATGTGGCATTTAGTAGATGAATCATTCCTCAGCACCATGCAATAGAGAAATGATGAATGATGCTTTCAATCTTCTATTGCCATAACAAAGTTCATTTTCACTGCATGGATTTAGTCCCGTGCATCTGCCAGTAGTGGTTTTTGAAAAAAGTATATTCTTCCAATTTCAGCTGTGTCTTGCCAAATGTCTAAGGGCAGCACTTCAGCGACAGGAAGCCACATCCTCAGCCAGAGCTGCTGGGGCAAATCCTTCACATGTTACTGCTCTGGTGAACCAGGAACCTGGCACCCAGAGAGAGAGAAGTAACAGCACGGGGAGTCCCTGAAGCAGCCTGGCATGCCAAAACACGAGTCTAGACATGTTGCACAGCCTTAGAATAATGCTTCAATGTATTCTGATATGAATAAATTCAAAAAACACTGTCTGGCCTCTGATTCATTTACCGTATCTAAATATAAACAAATATTATACTATGGAGATATGCAGAGTGGAATATTCCATGCTCTTTCTCCTAATGCTTTGCACTATGTGGTTCATTTGCCTTGATTTAGAGCTTTTTAAAATGAAAGATGATACAATTCAAGAAAGTTGTCTCCTGCGTTCACCCTTAACGCAGGGGCAGGGCTGTTTCCTCCCACAGCTCTTGCTCCTATTGCTCTAGACAGGTGCAAGAAAATCCCGAAAACAAAAGAGAACCCTGACTGAATTTAAAAGGACACTTTCTCAATATCCTATAACCAGACGGCTACTGACAAGATCAAAGGATCAAAGCCAAGAGGTGCAGACTACATGAAGCCTCCTCCTCAGGAGACGTGGCCTCAGCCACCTCGCTGCAAAGGTGCCAGCACACACCATGAACAGCCTTGAGCATATCCCTGGCCAGAGGTCTGGCCACATACAAGATCATCAACCTCTTGTCAGGGCTCTTGTAGCTACTGCTCAACTTTTAAACTATTTTTCTTTTTTCTTTTTTCATTCCCAATTTTTTGCATTCCAATGAACTGCCACCACTATGCCACAGAGTTTTCCTTTTCCTCAGTTAGACCTGACTTAGATTTTCCAGGTGAAGAAAGACAACCCATCACGCACCTCCTGGAAAATCAAAGTCCTAGAGAAAAAAGTCAACCCCATTCCCATGGCTTGATAAAGCAAACAAGAAAAAGAAAACAAACAAACAAAAAACACTTAGCAGGGGGAGAAATGCAAGAAAGTGCAACAGGGAGCACCCACTTCAGGCTCAGTTACCAGCCTACACTGCCAGCAAAACTCCCTGTTAGAGTTGTCCTTAGCTTTCTTTCCCCACTCAGTCATTTCCTCTGTACCTAGGCTTCACACAAGGCTGCTGGGAGCCTTGGGTTGTAGCACGTCGCCTCCATTGCCTACTATTACCTAGGCTTTTGGTGATTTTTTTTTGGTGATGGCAACACTAGCTCAGAACATTCCCGCAGTGTAAACTTTGAAGATACGCTCCTCTTCCACTTACTTACAAAGTTAACCTGCTTCGCACCACTGCATTGACAGAAGGAAAATACAGCCGTCCATTGTGCTTCAAGTTCTTCTTTTTTGTTGTTTTGTTTTGTTTTTCCAGACCTATGCAAAACTGGCAACATTTTATAACCTTTGATACAATTTGTTAAATACTAAACATATGAATAAGCCCATGTGAAATATAATCCTTAAAGAGTTACTGTCAAACTGTTCACAGAGATAAGCTGACAGACAAGCACAAGATAATAATAAAGAAACCTCAGAACAACAGTTAGGTTGTTATTCACCCACAGTAAAAACTTCTGATCCCCTTAGTCACATGCTTGTTTGTTCTTTGAAACATGGTCTGTACCTGTTTTGTACTCTTCTCCCCTAGCTAACAGACCTTTGCTATGTGAAGCCAAACAACAACAGTAGCATGTAGCATTTTATGGCACTGTATTTCACTGGCTGGTTTTGTGCATTATGAAGACAAATACACATATCAGTTTTACATGTTCTGCTTTTGGATGTCATTTGCTGTTCTCATACTATACTGAGAAAGACAAATAGATCAATAATATGCTCCTTACTGTACAACATTTTGCTTGTATGCTGCCACATCCCCCCTTTCATTTGCTCTCTAGTTCTGTTTTGCTGGTAAGCAGAAACCTATAAAAGCCTTTCACAATTCAACATTCAACTAAAAAGTAAAAGGAGTTACAAAAACACACATAAGTAGGTATTTTATTGACTCCAAACCCAGCTTCCACTCCAGATGAACAACTTGTAAAAAAATAAAAACACATCATCTCTACAATCTTCCTATGCTTAATAAGGGTTTCTTGCCAGCTTTGTGCCTTTTTATCTCCCCTCTGAAAATCCTTTTCATTCCCATGTCAAGTCTACTGCAGAAACACTCATCTTTAAAAAACAATAGCAACAACAACAACAAAAAGCATTAATCTAAACATTAGAAGCAAACATTTTTAAAAACTCTCCAAAAACAAACAAAACAAACAAAACCTCAAACCAAAAAAACCTGAAGAGCAAGCGTGAACCCCACTGAGTAAAGTCTGATGTACCACTGCCTGGATCAGTGGTCACTTTGCCTGCATTCCATGGGGCACAAAATACCCCTGGGGAAGGTCTGCCTCCCTCCATGGCCCTTTCCCATGCAGGCAAAGAGGAAACCTAAATTGCAGTTCTGGGGAAGTCTGGGAAAAAAAAAAAAAAAAGAGGTTTCTTCCTTTGACAATAAAGGAGAAAAATTCCCCAATTGTGAGGGCTTCTGGGCTGCAGCAGTTCCCCTTTCCCTGCACTCACCAGATCAGCTATTACTAAAAATTATGAGGTTTAAAAAAGCTTTTTTTCTATGACAAGAATTGGGTTTATTCATTCTCAGCTCACCCACTCTCTTTCATTTCAGATGACTCGGCTTGTTGGCCACGGGGAGGAGAAAGGAAGGAAGGGAAGACATGAAGCCCTTTGCTTTTACATCCCTTTCTAGGAAAGGCCGGTGGAGTTGAGAGCTGGCAATTTCCTGGTGCCTGATGGCTCAGAACTTACAGCCCCTGGCACTAGGGTTACAAATTTGGACCGGCTGCAGATGTGCTCTCCTGAGCCCTTTGGGAGAAGGTTCAGATCCCAAAAAATCACAACAGCAGCAGCCTTGCCCCACGTGCCTGCTGCCTCCCTCCACCCACAGGCAGCATCCCCCAAGTCAGCGGCCCCACAAAACACCATGCCGCCTCAGGCAGCCCCCACCCAGCTTTGAACCTCTGGTATTAACGTATGAGAAAGGAGTAAACGCAGTATAGAAAATGCAAACCACAAGGTTTCATTATGCAGTTCCACATAGCCAAGAGTCTTAGCTTCTCAAATAAATATTTCACAGCTTTTTTTTCTAAAAAACGGAATATGGTTGTATAACAAAATAAATAAATATATATTATAAAAAGTCTTTTTTTTTTCTGTATTTCCTTGGTTGTGATCTCACAGCAGGTTAACTTGACAGTCCAAGGTGTCCATGTGTCGGGGTGTCGGGTGTGCAGGATCTCAGTTGTTGGGTGGCGCAGTGGCACCCTACTTGCCAACAAGCATGGACTGTCCACATGCCTTGTCCTTGACACATACAGGAAGGACCTAGCAGAAGAGATTTTTTATCTTACTTTTTGAAAAATATATGGATGTCTTAAGTTCAGGGGAGCAGATTTGGTCTGCCTGCATTAGCAAATGGGGTTTTGCACCTGTCGGTGCTAGAGCATGGTAGCTTAAGTTTTGCTTCTCACAACCCCCTCAGCAGACTTCAGCTTGGATTTAGGGATAGCATGTGTGGAAGAAATGCACTGTAGTTCTTGCCACTGCCTTTTTTCTTTTTTTTTTTTTCTCTCCCCAAAACACGCATTAAAAGCAAGGGTGCACACCTCATATGCATCCTGCAAGGAGGCTGAGATGCCTTCAGCACAAAACAGGACTGGGACTTGGTCAAGCTGCAGCATCCCGCTGGGTTCACTCCTGCCTTGAACTTGCATCCTTCACAGCACCCCACAGGCTCACGTGTGGCCGTGTTTCCCATCCTGAGCACCACACGGTGGCACGCTCTTCCTCAAGAGCCCCTGTTCTGTTCAAGATGCTTCCTTGAAGGCATGGCTTGGCCATGCCATACATAATAGATGGGTTGTTTTAAGAGATGCAGAAGAGCGGTGTAAGGGTATGGTTGCCATCTGAACTTTGCTGTTCCTTGGCAAGGGAACAAAGACCTACCCAGCCAGGCCGGGCCAGGTTTCTCTCTGGGTCACGTAGGTGCCTCAGGCAGCAGCGAAGGAAGCAGGCGAGGAGAAGGAGGGAAATCAGAGGGACCATCACTCCCACAACGGTGGCCACAGACAGTGCCATGGCACTGTCCTGACCTGTGGAGAAAGCAGCGGATGCTCAGGCATGCTTGTCCATGAAGAAAACCAAACCAAACTAACCCATTTTGGACATCCCTTAGCTGATCCCCAGGCTCAGAAGGAACTAATGAGGCACCATGAGCACGTGCAAGGACACATACAAGCAGTACCACCTGTGTTTGGCACACACCACAGCACCCCTAATGGGCACCAAGTGCTGCATAATCTGCCTGTCCCCCCCCCATCCCAGCTGCTCTTCAGGGGCCTTCCCCACCTGCCCCCCAGCCCTCCGAGGAGCTTCTGATCTACCCCAGGAGATGTTTCTGTGTTTCCTGCTCCAGAGCAGGAGCAGGGCTGTGTACTGACCCTGTGCCAGGCTGTCCATGGGCAGGGCCAGGGTCACGTTCAGAGATGGGTGCTGGATCACGCAGGCGATGGGGTACTCCTGGAGGATTTTGGAGAGGGTGTGGGTGAAGTTGCTGATGACAGTGACGGTCTGGTTGCCGAGCCTGACATGGTATTCCCTTGGTTTCTGCAGCAGGATGCTGGGAAGGCTCCAGGAGATTTTTGGAGCTGGCTTCCCTGTTGCTGAGCAGCTCATCCCCACCACTTTCTCGGAATCTTCAGATATGTCTGGACTGGGTATAAACTTGGCTTCCACTTTGGGATCTGAGATGGCTGTAAAACACAAAGCAGCAAGATCCGTTAATTTCTGCTTACATTTAAGCCAAGAGCACTTGTATTTACTGTTATTTTAGAATCACTGAAAATCCTGAGCTGCAAAGAACCCACAAAGATCACCGAGCCCAACTCCTGGCTCCACACACACCACCCAAAAATCAGACCCTATGTCTGAGAGCGTTGTCTTGGAGGGCAACCTTGATACTTGACCTTTCGTCCCACTCACCAAAGCCCTGACAGAGACAAATGAACATGACAGTGATCAGAAAACAATCCTGAAAATGAAGAACTTGGCAAAAACAGAGGGCTAGAGGGTAGAACCATACAAGTTTCAAATCCCCTATTAAGAGCAGCACAGCAGCATCCCAGCCAAGGAACAGTGATGAAAACAACAGGTAGTGAAACCACACATCCTCCTCTCTTTGAAAGGTTTGAACAGCTTCAGTGAGTCAAGGTGCTTGTTCCTATCCCTTGAACTCATCTGTAAGATTAGATTTACTGCTCTTTAAGATGTGCAGGCTTGAGCACCAAAGGACTAAATGCATCTTCTAATGCAAGACAGTAACAGTGAATTTGTGTCTGGTGACACCGCAGGATTTCAGCTGTGGAGGTTTTATACATCTTTTCTTCCGTCTGGGTTGTCATGGTATCCCTCAAAACTTTTGTTAAAGATAACTTTTCCAAGCTCCTTGTCACCTAGAAGATTTGCAGATGCTGTCATATTTAGTCAGCAGATGGGATGTACCATGGGCAACATTCATACCTACTTACTTGCTTGAAGCCAGCTTTTGGGTTCCTATTTGTGTGAACTGTTTTTGCAGGGAATAAAGAAGGGGGAAGAGCATAGACAGCTGTCTTCAGCCTGGGTAGAACGCCAGGGAAGTTCTGAACACCTGAGGACACATCTGTCCCCAGATCAGGGCAATCTGTTCCCAAGAAAGCAGAAAGAAATGCAGGGAGGCTGAGCTCTTCCACCGTGGAAAGTAGTGAAAACAAGGTGTTTAGTGTTGGAGTAAAATCTTTGGGAGTCTGATAGTACAAACTCCTTAGTAGGCAACAGGACAATGGAAAAGGTGCCCAAACCTTACTTTTTTTTTTCTTTTTCTTTTTTTGAAATATCAAAGTAAAATTTGTGTGTTGAACTTTAAGCAAAATCAACTGTTTATTCCTTAGCCATAAAGTCATAGAATAACTGAGGTTGGAAAGGACATCTGGAGGCCGCCTAGTCCAAACTCCTGCTCAAAGCCAGTCTAGTTAGCTCAGACTGCTCACACCAAGACTCATAAAGGCACATAACTCCATTTGGGAGTGCTGTCTCCCAAGTACAAGGGTTCCAGGTGGCAGTTCACCAGCCTGCCCTCTACTTCAGTGCACAAGCTGATGGCATAGAGGTCCAAATCATAGTCTACTTCTGCCTGCCTGTTTCTGATAACACTACTTTTTAAAATCATTTAAGTGCAGTGGTATCTTTAGTTTCATTCAAGTTTGAGTTAATATGGATGCGCTGTGATTTAACAATTGTCTATTAGTATATTTAGTAGTACCATATGCATATATTATTTACATAGCAAAAATAACAAGTCAGCAAAATATTTATGCTGAAATTGACTTTTGTCACAACACTAGAAAACATATCACTATTATTCAGCAATTCTGACTTCAAACAAAAGATTATGTTTACTGTTACAATGAAAAATGTTTTTTTTTTTTTTCCCCCCATTTGAGCACTAAATGAAGGTTTGCATATGAATAAGATCAAATGATCCTGTTAAAGGGGGAAAAGGCACATGGTAGCTGCATAATGGCACCCATAGTCCCCTGGTAAAATCTCATATGCACCTCATGAGGCTGTCTGGATCGTCCAAGTCATAACTGCCAGCAAGACATTTTACACCATCGGCTTTGCCTTTTTTTTTTTTTTTTTTTTGTGGCTATGCCTCATTATTTACTATGTCTGTGACTGCTTAGAGTAATGAGGTGGATATTTCTTTTTTTTTTTTTTTTTGTATCACCCACATACAGAAACTCAAACCCTACTGAACTGTTGAAACCCCACTTGCAGTGCTCTGAGAGAAACAAGCATAGCATTTTAGGGGGATTTCAGCTGGAACTTCTCAAAATCTCCTGTGTTTGAAACGACACAAATAGTCACAAACAGTTTATGTTTTGATTAATAAATGATCTCTGAACTTCTTCTTTCACTCACGGGATCCATAAAAATAACATATCCACCCACAGAGTTAACTTTAAATATTAGGTTGCGACATCCAAAAGCAGTAAAGGAAAATTGTCACAGATATTTCCCTTGAGAGGGTTTTACTGGGTCACGGGTGTTAAAAATCAGGGAAAGCAGACTGGCACCACTGCTGCCATCTGGCAACATTAAATCTTAACTGAGTCCAAAAGATTAAGGTGAACCTTGGCTTATAAAGGCACACAGAGAGGGTGAGAAAAATTGCTCAGCATCATATCTTGGCAGGCACACATGTATCCCAAATCCATTCTTCTCACTAGGCAGTCCTCTGCCTTTCCCATGGTGGACCCTAGGGAATGTTTATTATGTGGGAAAATCTCACACGGTTGCTCTTCCCCTTATGGTGTCTGTAACATATGCACAATCAAAACCTATAATGACCTGCTTTTGCAGTAAAGTCCTGCTATGCTGTTTGTTAGCGTGTGCACACTGCTGAGGCTTGATGAACATGCTTAAATTAACTTCTGCTTTTCTCTTTCAACAAAATATTTGTTTCCAGTGAAAAACTACCCACAGGACACGTTGTGTTCAGGTACAACATGATGGACATTTTTAGGAATTAGAGTATGCCTCGTGAGTACATTAAGACTTTATGGGTGCTCATCAGCAACTCTGGGCCTCAGTTTCCCTGTCTAAGAAACGGCAATGGCACCTCTCCACTGTGCTGGAGCCCTCCAGGTGGATGGGGCTATCTACTGGCAGGCAGAAGGTGTCTGACCCAGCCAGCCTTGCCCAGCCTCAAGTGACACATCACCTCTCTCCATACCTGGTAACTAGTCCCTTTCTGGGTTTAGATCCTTTATGGCAACAAAGATCAGCAAAGTGTTTCTAATGCAAAACACGGAGGGAAGAGAAGCCAGCAGTTCGAAAGAAACCCACCAAGCACACTTGAAAATACTCTGTGCCAAAATGGCTTTTGGTACAGGATAGAAAACTGCTGCTGGTTCTTCACCTTGCCACTTTCAGCCAGGCAGGTCTGGGATTCCTGCTGCCTGTACCTGTGTTGCTTTTCCCAGCACCGTTTCTGGTTCTGACTGTGGTTTCACTTCCCTGCGCTACGCCACGCGGGTCCTGGAAGAACCCTCTGGTGACGGCTGTTGTAATCAGGCAATAACCAGCCTGTAAACTCCCTGGCCATCCCCGCTGGATGGCAGACACACACCAGTGGCTCATCTGTGGCTGACGGCATTGTCAGCTGGCTTGCTCACCTTGCCCAGCATCCCTGCGCCCCAGCACATCCCTGCCAGCGTGCTCAGCGAAGTTAATCCCCTTGCCATCAGCTGGGGAACAGGGGAATATACCTGCAGCTTTTAAACAGCATGGTCTAAATTAGCTTTAATGAGAGCTTTTGCTTACATACTCACAGCTCTGTGAAGGGGTGAATCATAGCCACAGGGCTGGTGATTTGGGGAAAATTTCCCACGCTTGGATCAAAAACAGAGAAGATAAACCAAAGCCAATCTAACCCCGTGTTTAGATTCACATGGTAAACAGAAAGGGATTTCTCTGCTAGTCACTTGTGTATTTTCCTGTAATGCCTAACTCAGCATTTACTGTCCAAATGACTCACGGTCGGGCAACTTCACCTTCCCCCTCATATCTGAAACATCGAGAAGATTTCTCCCACTAATTTCTCCTTTCCGCTCTAGGATCTTTCCCAGGAGAGAGGAAAAAGGACTTCTACGTCAGGCCTGGTTTTCCCCCGTTTCCTCCTCTCTTTCCCCTTTTGCTTAAGTCATTATTCCCCTATAAGCCAGGGTCGCCTTTTTTCCCAGGACTCCTGGCATGAGATTTAACTCTCTCCTTGAAGCAAGCTGATGCCGATTTGCACAAGAAACAGAAGGGGAAGAGCCCCCTGACAGAGCAGTGGGGCCAGGGGCTGGTGGTCACCTGGAGCTGGTGGCTGTGGTGGGGCCAGCTGCCAGCCTGGCACTGAGCCCGGGGAACTCTGAGGAAGCCGTAGGGCACACACCAGCTGCTTTGTTGGCTTAAAGGGGAAGAAAATAGAAGAAGCGTTCGATGGCATCTTCCCATCAGAAGTAAAACCATCAAGGGATGCAGAGCCAGGGAGGAAAACAAGCCACCTTTCCCTCATAGTTTTAGCAACCAACAGTGACCAGGGAAGGCTCTTCCCTGGGGGGAACAGCCTGGTCCTCAAAGAGACAACAGCCCACCCGCGATTATGGTGCCTTACCGTAAACCTTGAGGCATGTCCTGCCTGTGATGGCCCCCGAGGGAAAGGTGTTGAAGATGCACTTGTAGCACCCTTCATCTTGCAGGGTGACCTTGTGAAGGGAGATGGCCGAAGTCTGCAGCCCGCTGTCTGCGAAGCTCACGTGGCTGTCATAGTCCTTTGCTATCTTTTGGCCATTGATGGTACTGTAAGTTGCTATGTTGCCTTCGTCCCCATCCATCTCCTTCTGCCAGGTCACTTGTATCACATCCTCGTTTGTGGCCAGCTGGCACGAGAAAGTAACGTTCCCGCCTGCCTGGACTGACTGCACCTTCATGTGCGTCACCTGCACGGAGCCTGGGGAGAAGCAGGACTGCGCTCAGCACCTCTCACCACCCCAGCAGGTGCCCCGTGCCCCAGCCCTCACGCCGCTGCCAAGAGATAGCCAGGAACACGATTCAGAGTTGCCCTGGGAGTCTGGCTGGAGGTGACACCTTCACACCACCTCCTACAGCCTGTGGTTAGAGATCTCCAGGGAGAAGGAAAAACTAATCACTCTCCTCTTCCAGTTCACCGACACAGGTAGGAAAACTATTAAGGGACCGGCAAGTGAAGCGGGTGCTCCCAGGTTTGATAGCTCAACCCCACAGTGCTCTGGCTCTTAAGATAATAGCTTTTAGAGTTTACCTGGATACATCCGTGTGTGCTGCACGTGAAGGGAGATAGCAGCAGGGACAGTTACAGCACTGAAAACATATCATTCAGTTCATGAGAAAGCAAATTATTGTTTTTAAAGAGAAGTGAGGTTGTCTGCAGTGCCCAGAGGTGCACTTGTCCACCCAGGACATGTCTAAACTGCCTGGCATGGCTTGCCCAGGCAGAGCTGTGCAGGACACCCAGAAGCCAGCCAGGCATTTTGCTATTCAGACCTCAGGAGCACCACAGGCAGAATTCAAGCTATTGCCATGGAAGCTATTTTGGAACAAACTCAGGCTTTTCTACATGATTATTAATTATGAAAACAAATGTAACATGCTCACGCTTCCAGTGGTCTGAACCTTGAAGCACCCTGCCCAACATTACAAATAACTCCATCATAGCTACAGAAAATCAGTGCCATGCTCTGGCACAAATCTCAGCCAAATCAGGAGATGAAATCCAATTTCAGTCCTGTGAGTCACGACGGTTTACGATGTGGAGAATGTAAATATAGCCACACATTTGTCTGCAGCTTACAAATTCACCAACATTAAATTAAGGAGCAGATGCTTTGTCCCCTGAGGTATGCCAACCCATCACAGCGCTGAAGGAGAAGGAAATAGAGACCAGGAGATTACCTGAGGCAAGGCTCCAGAGGCTGCAGAGAAGCAGGCAGATGACCATCGTTTCAACTGTGTGTCCCCGAGACCAGCGAGCGACCAACTGATCCATCACGATGCGGCTTCCTCTTTTTTATATGCCTCACACTTGCTATACGGACATTCCCTATATGCACATACGGTAAGAGGTGCCTCATAAACTCCTGCCTCACGTGCACCCAGCTGAACAACAAAAATTTGGGGGGACAAAATGACAAGTGTCAGAAACTGAACATTTCCCAGTTGCGCCACTGGGTGGGTGGGCTTTACAAGGCTGGGTTTTTCAGAAGCACTTTTCTTGTGAGGTGTTTGCAGTAAAACATCTGAAAGAAAAGCGCCTGGGTAAGGGCTGGGTGGTGCCAGGGCTGAGTGCAGGGCAGGAGGATCGGGGCTGCAGGTGCTGCTGAGGGCCAGGAGATGCCGCTGCCACCAGCTCAGCACCTCTGCCAGGCAGGGAGCACAGAGGCAGCCAGGCCCAGATCCCCTGAGTCACCGTGTTTGTGCCTTTTTTTGCTTCATCATCTCTGCCTCTGCATTTCTCTTTTTCTGCCAGCTGCCAAAACCAACACAAATCTCGGTCCCTGGGTTGCTCACATACCCTTCAGTGGGGCAAGCAGCCAGCGGGACCTCATTTGCTAATCAAACTTTTACTGGCACGCTGAGCCTCCTGTTTCTGTTTTCTAGCTGGGTGGCTTGTGTTTTTGTAAATGATGATGACACCGAACAACTGAGAGTGCATTAGAAGTGTTTTCATTTATTTGAATCGCTGCATGGGCTAGCCTTGGATCGTCTAAGTGCTTGGGGGAAGCCAATGGGCTCAAGCCATAACGTGACAAAAAATCATCAGGCATGCTCACACACAGTTCCTACTATCAGCTTTCAAGTGGTAATTAATTACCTGGAAAATAAATAAATAGAGAAACACGCCAAAAGCAAGGATGTAAAATCTACACAAAATACTTCCAGTGAGCTTTTCCAGACCATTTTGCAGCTATTATACAACCAAGAGCTCTACCAGGTAAGGCAGAGGAGAAAACTGCCAGCCTTGAAATGGAGACCTCAGATTCACAAGCAAACATTTAACTTCTGGTCCCTACCCTCAGAACTGAAAAGCTCTGAGGATCTGCTGGAACTATGTCCAAAGCCTCCTGTCAGGGCAAGAGTGATCTGAGCAGTGCAGTGAAGATCCCCTCCAGGCTTTGGTGGCACACTCAAGTTAGCTCTATTACGATTTTGAAACAAAGCATGGATGGAACTTCCAGAAGCCTGCAGACACTTCTGGTGCCTTCCCAGCTGAAGCTCACCACTTAGCGATCACAAAAGGAACTGCACTTTGCATAAAAGAAATACGAGCCCAGTTTAAACATCTTTCTATTCATAGGAATAGAACCTGCCTCAGAACTTTAAACACACAGCAACAGGAACGTCAGGTCCCGCTCATTAACCCCACCACCGATATCAGTTTATATTTTTAAGTGCACTTATTCAGACATTTCCCAAATTTAGCTGTTTGCCAGTAAAATCCCATGCTCTCCTGCTTCAGCTGCACAGCAGCTTCATTTCTCAGAACAGCACCCAATGCCTGGGCTTAAAGTGTTCTCCAAAACGCAGTGAGAATTTGGAAATGATCAGGCAGAAGATGGTTCTGCAATCATGTCTTGAAAAACACTGATTCATGTTCTTCCCTTCCTTCCTGCTGCACTGGGATGGTTTCTCCAGTTCCAAGTAAATGAAAAAAGGGTATACAGGAATTAATTGCACAGTCACTAAGTGACAGCATTTCCACACATCCCCAGTGACTAATGGCATTGATAAATCACAAGTCTGAACTTCTGGAAAACGCTGCTGACCGGAGCCACTCACACATAATTGTAGATTCAGCTCTCACAGCCAGACCAAAACATGGATGTTTTAGTTATAAACCAGGAAAAAACAGGTCACCTACCTTGTCAGCAGGTTCAGTGCCACTTCTCAAGATGCTGCCTGTAAATGGAGCAAAACAGAGGGAGATAGCTTCACCCAACACTGAATTTTAGTGATTTTGGAGGTCAGTACACCACAGGTAGCACAACTGTATGAGCAGCAGCACCTGCTGCTACTAATGGGAAACAGCTTGCCAAAGGCAATTGAATGTGCCTGGTGCTTCTTACCACCACCATAAGTAATGCAGATGTGAGACAGTGTGTGGGACTGTGCAGCACAGAAACACCAGAGAGGGGCTGCTTAGCTGAGACCTGACCCATGGCAGAGCATACCTCTCTGCAAAACGGCACGTTACCAGAGGACAGCACACATGAAAATGTCTGGTTAACCACCCACCGCTATGTACCTCTGTGCTTTGGGCAGCATTGCTGCAGACACCTGATGCCTTTTTAGAGATACTTTTTTTTTTCTTTTTTTTTTTTTTTTTTGGGGGGGGGGGGGGAGGGGCAGTCAAGTGTTGTGAATTATAAGATTACTGAATCAGCCCTCCAAACTCTGTTTTTGGTTCTGTAATTTTTCTTCTCCTTATAGCTCTTTTAAAAAAATAAAAAAAAAAAGAGAGAGAGAGAGGAGAAGAAAAAAAAAGCTAGCTTACATTAGAAAAATCTAGCAGCAAATATTATGGTTTTGGGGGGTCCGAAGGGCTTGTTTTTTACCTTTTGTTTCATTGTGATTTTTCTCAGTGGCCAGTCACTCTGATTTCTTCTTGAGAGCACTCCACATCCCCACATTGCTGTTTCAGTCCAGGGATCCTAGAGGGAGTCCACGCTGCAGCCCGTCAACCTCCTCGTGGGGGCCACCAGCAGCAGCATGCTCTAGCTCGCCTTGGCTTCTCAGGAAACCACGTCAATCATTCATCCTCCCCTTCTCCTTTCCCCACCTCCACGCGTCAAGTGGTTGTCTGCGGTGGAGGCTTTTTTTTGTTTTGTTTTGTGTCTTTTTTTGGTGTACAGTATCTGGGTGGGAGAGATAAGGAGCCTGTACAGCCATTGAGCCTCCTTTGGTAACATATCCAGTACAGAAAATTCAGACAGCAGGGAAACCACACCAAAAGCTGGTTACCAAGGGTGCAGAGATCCAGTGGGAGGATGGGAAACTGCCAGCCAAAAACAAGGTAGGTTCAATGCCATTTTGTGTTTAATTGCTAAAGAATAGGGCTAAGAGAGCGATTTCAAAATGGGAGAAAGTAGGAGACACCTGTGATGAAACAACCTTAAGGGACCAGGTAAAGTACCACAAGGAGTCCCTTGATTAAACAAAAGTAATTTAGCAAGCAAGTTAAGATGAATGATGTAGTTCTTAGTATGTCAAAGAGCATTGCCTTGGGCTCTTCTTTACGGAGCTGACCTCATCCATAGGTCTCAGCACTGAGTGCAATGAGGCAGGGAAGGACATTACAGGCGGGGAGCACAAGGAGCAGAGTCCTTGTCATCTGCTCTGGCCTTCCTGGCTGGAAAATCCTATTTAGAAATTCACCTTAGTTTCATCCACTGCACTGTATCTCATAAAGACAGCCTTTTACATACACTGCATATAAATAAATTATTTTTATAATGTACATAAATACACGGTATTTATGTACAGCAGTGGGTATAACTAGATTGTCTCCTAATGAGCTGTGAAGACAGAGGAGGACCCACCCCAGTAAAACCAGCTGCCTCAAACCCCCCAGGAAGCAGCTGATAGCCTTTGTCAGGCTAACACAAGCAGCAGGTTTGGTCTGGGAAAGCGGTGGCTCATGTGCTGTCTTAGAGCAACGTGGGATTTCCAAGAATGCCCATCCCCACATGCATAGGCAAAGATGCCTGAAAAGGCAACCCTGCTTGGAGGACTCTTCAACCCAGATGTCCAGCCCCTCTCGCCATTGCCTTGCCGGGTATTCGTGTGGCAGGCTTGCTGCTGCTAAAAACTCCCTCAGTTCTCAGCCTGTGCCTTTGCACTTCCAAGGAACAGTCACCAGGGCTCTCTGGTAACATGTCTCCCAGGAAGCACAACCGAAAAACCACTGCGTGGACAGATGATTTCCTTGAAGGCTCATGGAGAGCAAAATCCCCTCTCAGTCCCGCTGTGGTCTCAGTGGATGAAAGAAAAAATCATGCAGCCTCTAAGGACTGTACCCTGACAGCTTACTCAGTCTTAAGAGGGTTGAAACTAGATGATCTTTAAGGTCCTTCTCAACCCAGGCCATTCTATGATTCTTAAGGGGCTCAGATGAGGCACTCAGGTTGCCACAATTAAACTTTCTGCTCATTTCCAAAGCGAGGGCATCCCTCACTTCCCTGCGGCCAGAGGCCAAGGAATGAATGCTTTAACTGGCCTCGAGGGGAAACAAAGTACCCGAGCCTTGAAGTCCTGCCCTCAGCAGCAGTTTGAGTCAAGAATGACAAAGCTCACGTGAAGCTGGTGGGTCCTAACCTGTGCCTGCAGGGTCTCAGCCCCGCGCTCCTGGCTCCCAAACTTGCTGAATCCCCGTGTTTTAAGTGCCTGTATCACTTAGGTGGATAGGACTCCTGCTGCTTTTGAAAACGTTCCCGACTCCTTTTCAGAAGCAGGAACCAGGACACGTTGAAAAAGGTGTCCCTAAGGCAGATCTTTCCTGCTAGGTGGCGGTGGGGCCCCAAAGCCCATTTCCCCCACCGAAGGGGAGAAGAGGACAGTCCCCTCAGCAAAGGGTGGCATCTCACCTTCAGAAACTCCTCTGCAGCAAACTGCTGCCAGAAGAGGTAGGTGGCAAAGTGTTAACGGGCTGCCCTCCTGGGACAGGGAGCATCAGGTGGGGTTGGTTAGCAGCACCCGCTTGCCCTCAACTTCTCCTAGCAGGTCACTCCTCAGTCACAGCCGCCTGGTTGCCGATAAATCCGTCTCTTTCTGAAAAATCACAGAAGTTCAGAGGGGTGGTTATTTTTTTGTGTTGGTCAGAAAACTCTCCTTCCCGTGCAGTGACTCAGCATCCTGGTACAGCTCTGCTGCACTGTGCAGGTCCAGCCTGGCTGCGCCCTGTCCCCGACCCCATCAGAGCTGGTGCACGTCTCCTGGAAGTCTGCCCATCCACGCCACCCCGATCCTGCCTCCCTGGCAGCGTGTGCCACTGCTGAAGGGCTGAACCTGCAGCACAGCACTAAGGTCTCCCCGAGGTCTCTCCTGTGGTAGGAGCTAGGCCTCCAAAAATCCTCCTCTTAGCCTTTAGTTCTGCATTCACAGCTTATATTGTTACGAACCCAAATTCCTTAGGAGCCAGGAGCATGCAGTCACACCACCCAGCTGTCCGCACCTCTGCTGAGTAGCTTCAGCCAGGTCTGGAATAAAAAATAATGCAGAGGGGTACCAGCAGATGGTGTTTAGTTTTTGGGGTCTGGCAGTTTTATGTCAGATGTGTTTGGCTTAAGGAACCAGGTAGGACGAAAACTATTTCTGGACCACAACCTCCTGTTGAGGGAGAGCAAGCTGGATGGAGAGAAGGGCTGCAGTGGCTGCCCACTGAAGTCCTCTCTCCTGAAGGCTCATGCTGTAACGCCCCACCACATCATAGGACCAGAGGAACATCATATTCCTGAAAGCACAAGAGTCTGGCATCACCCCGTTCAAATGTGTGTGCAACCTTATCAGCACCATATGTATATCGAAGCCTGCTGCTTCATCCCATCTATTCAGAGAGCTTACTTTTTAGTGGCACTTCTATATTTGTCTTGACCACTTCCCCTGTGTGACAGACCCTGGAGCCTGTACAAGAGCTCAGACAGCTTCTCTGCACAGCACAAAGCAAAACTACAAAACCAAAATGAATTCTGTTTTTATTTTAATAACTGAATTGCATTTCTTCTGTTTTGAGACTGCTGGCCAGAACTATTTCCCAGCATTTTCACTGATAAAGCAGTATTTATAATTGCTTACAAAACCAAATAAATTAAAAAAAAAAAAAAAAGCAATGCCCCAAGCCCTTCCAACCACAGACAAGTCAGGGTCTCATTCTCTAACTCAGCACCTGCCTCTAAGGAGGCAGTATGTCTGTATTATGAGCATGGATGATGAGAAACATTTTAAATTCTTAAACCACGTGACTTACTTTCCCACAGTATTTCACATTATTGACTAAATAAGAACGTTTTACGTAACGGTTGTGCAGCAGTTCACAGGTCTAATTCTCTACAGAAATGTGGTATTTATCCTTTGACCATCCAGGAGAAGATCTATCCAAGCCTGGTGGCCAGTATCACTTCTCCTTCTGAGCAAGAAACTGAAAAATCAGAAGCAAATTGAATATAAACAAGAAACAGATGAATAAATTGATGAGAAAACAAAAATACTTGTATCAAATTCATGATAGCTCACAGTTACAATATATTCCTGCTATGAATTGTGTGTACTGTAAACATACCTAACACATACATGCACACTTTTATTTAAAATGTACCTCATAGGGCTTCTAGGGCCAAACTGCATGAAGCCTTCATGCTGGTGTCTCCTACTAAGCTAGAGAAGTTCATGCTCAGTGCAAGCTGTATGAAATCTGAAGAAAAACAGGTAGGCCATCTGAAATGAAATAAGATGAGCTTTACCTTTATTCCCAGCTGCATTATGAGAACTAAATTTTCCCCCTGAACGGGAAGTTGGGAGGTTATGCTTACTAATATTTGTGAAACTTCCTGCTACCCTGATAAGAACACCACTTATGTGCAGGAAGAAATTATGTCATGCTAGCTGCTGAGCTTAGGAAGCATAGGAAATAAGTAAGACCTAGGACACATGTTTATTAAGGAAAGTATCAACAGCAGCAGAGAATGGTGGCATTGCCTATTTACCTCCAGTCCTGGGAAAGGAAAATACACTGCAAATATTCAATTAGAGAGTGACTTATAATTCAAATGAATGACTATGCTGGGTGCTTGAGAGCATTTCCTGTCTTAATGTGACTTGGCAGCTTCGTATTCCCTGAGTACATTTTTAGTACGCATGTAAACTTAACACTTTGATATCGATGCCATATTGTAAAATGTTTGTGAATTACTTTACAGACATTTTACAAGCAAAGGATTGCAAAACATCAGCAATGGTGCATGCTCCCATGAACCCAGCTGTTACAACCAAAAAAAAAAAAAGGTAACAGAGGAATACAGGCATAATTTGAAGGACTTGAAACATGCCAGATTTCAGTACTTAAACTTATAAAAGTTCAACCTTCTGATCAAAACAGCAAAGCTTACTTCAGCTGCCACAGATTGGGTCTCTCAGGGACTGGCCTGGTGCTGCCCTTGCTGTCACCCCTGTGCCTGCAGCGTGTGTTGCACAATCGCCTTCTTCTTGTTCCTTTTGGTTTGTACTAGGACACGCCAGCACGCATATTGATGTGAATAACCTGAGGGAGGAAGGGGCCAGTTCTCTCATCTCTCTTCCCTCTGTTTCTTGCTCTCCCATCTATCTGGAGCCATTTAATACAGACAAGTCCAGAAAGGCTGATTGCTCCCCAAAACCACAAACTTTGCTGTGCTTAGCACAAACAGCATCACTGTCACTGCTGCAGCCCAGACACAGGCCTGTGACTTGTGCCTCTCCTCCCATGGGACACCCCTGCTCCCCCAGCAGGTTCCTGTGCCTCCAAAATGCCATACAAAGGGCACCTGGGGGTTTGCAGTAGAGAGCGAGGTCCAACCAGGACCAGGCCTAACCCCCTGCCCTTGTGTCCCCATTCCAGGTGGAAGATGAGCATCCCTGGGAGGAGAAAGAGGTACTCCAACAAGGAAAGTAAGTAAAGATGCTCCTCCTGCACCCCAGAGGTGGCGGGGCGAGGGAGGGGGCGTGGGGTGCCCTCAGCCACCCAGCAGCACTGCAGCCCCAGCCACGGGGTGCTCCCACACGACCGTGCTGCCCCTCTTGGGACTGCACCTAAAAACACGGGGCAGAGAGATGTACTTCAGTTTGGGCAGTAAGTTCTCCAGGCTTTACATCTAAACATCTGCCTAGAATCGCACCTCCTTGCGCTTTGGTATTTCATGGCTGAAAGATTAAAGACAAACAGGAGAGCTGGGGACTGGGGAAATCAGGTGTTCTGCTAATAAAATAGCTTTAGCATATTATATATGTGAATAGGGAAGACTGGTGTAGTAGCTGGAATCACACACATTCACATGAACCACAGGATCTTGATTTTGGTTTGGACTGTTACCCTTTCTGTCAGGGGTAATGCGACCACGTAGCGATGGTTTAACATGCAGTACTGCTTTCAGGAGCTGAGTGCTTGCTCACTCGTTAATCATGCGCGTTAATGATCTTGTGGTAGTACAATGCTATTTGGCACCACTGCCAGATCCGTACTTGGCAGGTTTAACGTGACACTGAGAGGCTGATGCCTTCCCTCCAGCTAGGTTGCAAAGCAAGAACACTTCAAGTCCTGCTACCTTAGGCAGAGTTGAAAGCTCAGCTCTGAAACTTTGTAGGAGCAAACAATAGCTCAACCAATTTCCTTGCAAGAACCTGATAAGCAGCTAAAAATAAAGCTGTGAAAAAGGGTGATGTAAACAACCCCTTGCCACTTAGATGCCCACGGGACAGAGAGACTAATTTCCCGACAAACCCGGGCTGCTGAACCAACGAGGTTATTCACCTAGGTTTCATTACGGTCCGTGAGCAGTACAGCACTGTAAGCATGTGTGAAACCAGAGGAAAGATAAATCTTTACCAGCCATCATATGTCTCTAGCCCTTGGAGGTTGATCCCTTTCCACAACCCGTGCCCCACAAGCTCATGACTTCGCACAGCCTGCAGCCAAGCCTGAGCAAGCCCCACGCTGCAGAAAGCCCCGCTCCGTCCCCCCGCAGGGCACGTTGCCCACCCACACCTCACTGCTCGCCTTGCCTGGCGTCCTGCAGCCGTGCCGAGGACCCGCAGTCACCTTTTTGCTTTCTCTCTCCCCAGCTCAGACCGACAGCTGCCCGCCGAGCGCTGCCCAGGTAATGACTCAAAGTGGATGCTTTCGTTGCTCTGCCCAGGGGCTGGGTCAGAGACATGCCCCTGTCTGAAAAACGAGGTACCCACCACCTTCCCTCGTTAGAGACGTAACCCCACCATCGGGGCATTCCCCCGGGAGCCAGAAAAACAGCTCAAGCCTCTGGTCCAAGTAAACTGATGCATGTATGCTGAAAGGGCGGGATGCAGCCCTATCTAGGGCCCCTGTTGGAGAGCATAATGCTGCCTGGCCCCAGTCCCACAGCTCAGGGGCTTATGCCTCCTCATCCTGCCCTTGGTGAGTGGCCCCAGCCACCAGGCAATGCATGGCCGTGGGGATATTCCTCTCTCCTCCCCCTCATTCCCTTCTCCCCTCAGTTGCCTGCTAGCCAGAGCGACCTCTCTTGCCTGCAGCTGAACCAAAATTGGCATGTTCTCCAAAAGAAAAAAAAAATAATAGTTTCGGTTTCAGCATGACATCTTTTAATAAAAAGCTGTTTATCTGGACTATTGCCAATGCAATTTAGTAACAAAAGAAGTCTTAGGTTGAAAGACTAAGGGAGATTTAATACTTGGAAAGTTAAAAGGCTTTGGTTAATCTTTCCATTGTAAAAAAATAGTGATGAATGGCTAAATCACTGCTGGAACAGAATAAGGTTCCTCTCGCCAATGTCTCCCTGCCTCTAGGAAAAAAGCCTCAAAGCACACACTGTCAAGCTGACCGTTCAGTTTCAGTTTCTTATAAACCAGAAGGGATCAAATGGCTGCACTGTAGGAGAGGGCATGCAGGAAGGACTGGCATGATGCCACATGGCTCAGTCCATCTTGCTTCACCATTCTGGGGTCAGATTCAGGAGCTGTGGTAAGGCACCCTGAGGTAGTTTGAGAGGCAACCGTCCCTTGGTGCATGCCTACTCATCTGCCCAAATTCAGCTCTCTGGAGGCAAAAGGCAGAGGAGCAGCCTCCTGTCAGCTGAGGCACTTGACTGTCTCATGCATTCATGTTTTGGGGGTCATACACCAGGCTCCGAGCACAGCACCTGAGTACCTGTGGTCTGCTACCTCTGCTAAGAAAACAATTAATCTTAGCAGAGGGTAACTGATGTTGTGCCTTAAACCACTGATCATGACCAATCACCAAAAGCCCGGTGTACTGCAGAGCAAAGCGCTGCCATTTAGCAGCCCACCCTATTTTCATACATTAAAAAAAAAAAAATGACAGCACTAAAGCAAAAGTTGTTGCCCTGCAGATACGTGGGTGTTTAACAGAAAATTTTAAGGAGGTGGTTGGGAAAGATGACAGAAAAGAGTGTGATTAAATGAGCTCATCATTTGTGCGAACGTGGGGTGAGCTGTGGGGGCAGAGATGAGGAGGGGTGGAACTCTAATGGGGAACCAGGCAAGGAGCTGTCTCGTTTTGAGACTCCGGCCCCAAGTGAAAGCCACAGAGCAAGGTTTGGAGACAGTCTTGGTAGGGTCTTCAGAACAATACGAAAGTAGTTTCTTCCCTGTTTAAACTCAGTGTGCAGATAGTGAAAGACTCAAACAAAATCCCAGGAGTCTTCACGCTTGCTCCTTCTGCACCATCAGCGCGTGGGACAAATCTCCCCACCTCAGTACTTTGGTCCCCACTGAGAAGAGGTGGGTGACAACAGCCTGTCAAAACACGTAGGCTGGAAGCACTCTGGAAAGTGTAGACACAAGTAAGGCTTGGGTAGCCCAGTGCGTTGGAAAGGACAAGAGGCACCCCAGCCTTCACTTGCTGGATTTGGAGCCACTTAGTCATGAAAATAAAGAGCCTACCTGTTCTCATTTTGCAGGCACGTGAAGAGAAATGCCTGCTGCCCTCCCAGTTCTTTGTAATACTGGCTAGGGGAAGGGAGAGCCTGTCCTCTGCAGGTAGATAGGGAAGATAGGGCCTTTTCTTAAGCAAGTCTTTCATGATTCCTCCACTCTTTAAAACTTCTGTAATTTCTGAATTTCAAAAATTCTATAAAGCCTCAACAATAAACTCAGGAATTATTTTCAAAATGCTGTTTCCTGAAGGTCAGGAAATCTTTCACACCAAGCTGAATCCAAATAGACAACATGATTCATACAAGCTGGGAAAATCTGAGACAGATTCCACAGAAATGATGTCCTAATGACAATTTCTCACTTCTAGGTTTGAAAAACAAAAGATAACCCCTTGGGTTTATTAGCCCATGAAGCAGAGACCTCTGTTCTGCTTAGAGAACATGAAAGGTAGCTGCAAATGTCAACATGAACTCAGCAACCCCCACTTAAAAGTACTGCTATTACTCCAGACAATAGTGGGTGCCACTATAAAGGCAGTATTTACTCACTGTCTTTATTACCCAATTCAAATCAAGAGCATCAGAGCAAGAAACATTTTAACTTCCGGCCCCAAATACTTTATCAGTTCACATCATCCCTTCAGATTTCATGAGCCATCCTACACCCTATTTAGATGCACAGTCACCCAAAGCACATTAGTGAACAAAATGAGGAGGCAAAAGGAGGGATAAGTCTAAACAGAGCTGGGAACGCATTTACTCATGCAATCTTACCTTCTTCTTTGTTAGTGAATGGTTCTTCCTTCTCCTCCTCCTGTTTTCAAGGAGCTTGTCAGATGAGGGCCACCAGGGGTTGGGCAGCCCACACTGCATCTCTGATGTTGCTGCCTTCTGCTCGGCAGGTGCCTGGCTGTATGAGCCATGGTCTCCAACCCCTCCAGGGCAAGCTGGCAGGGGATGGATGAAGGCCTCACGTGTGTTAGGTTTCAGTCAGTCAGTCTGCGTATGTATGGCAAGGTGTCTACAAGCGTGAGATGGAGAGGGCAAGTTCCCAAGGGGAAGCTCACTGTCTCTGAGTATGTCCCTCTCAGCCCACAGCACTACTTCTATAGCCTTCAAATGCAGCCAGCTCTGAAGCACAGCTTGCCTCTTCTTCTGCGCATGGTGACAGAGCACGGTGGCTCAAGGGGAGGTAAAACAAATGCTTTGATTTCTATTTAAAATCAAGAGTCAAAAACAGAAATGCTGGAGCTAGAAACCATCCAGGCCAAAGGAGTTAAAAGTCTCCTTTAAGTGTTAGGGAGCTGCCAAATCCAGCAGGTAAATGGAGGTGACGTCGTTGTGTGTACACGGAATAGTGAGCCCCTCACCCAAGAAAAAGAGTTAGAGATTGAGTTTAAGGAGAAGGCTGGGCAGAACATGTTATTCAGATGCCAGGTATGGCCAGACAAAGGTACTGACCTGTTTACATGTAAGCAGCCCCATTTATCCCCTTATCCACCTATATCCACCATGCTTTTTCCTCCACAAATCCCCCTGCTCTCCCCCCCTTCTGGTTCCTCCCGTGAACACCCCATGACAAGCCTAGCACAGGTCACCAGAAGCTCTTCCCCTCACACACCGATTCCCTCAGGCAGTAGCTCCCTCCTGCAACCCGACCAGCCAGGAGAGCTGGAGCTGCTCCCTTTGACACACTGCGTGGGTGCCACCCCCAGCCCACGGGGCTGGTGGCTTTCCTGGGACAGCCCTGGGAGCAGCCAGGGATGGGGATGATTGGGGATCCCCCCACCTGTGTGGGGTGATGAACTTTTTGTCACATAACCTACTGGCAGCAGTAACAGCCTCGGGACAAGAGCCAGGCCTTGGCCCGCCAGCCACACAGCACAGGTGCTCCTGGCGTGCAGCTACAGCCTACGTAACCAGGGAAATAGCAGGATTTACCAACCCTTCACAATACTATGTGGGTTAACACCACTGCCTGAGCACACAGGCTATGCGGACTGCCAGGTCTGTTCACCATGCAAGCTTCTTCAGCAAGAGAGTATAACGGTGTTGGAGCTGATCTGTCTCTTTTTCTCTCTCTCCCTCTACTAGGAACATTGTGCCAGAAGAGACTCTATGAATGCCAGTGGGCTTTGGTATTCCACTGTCACCCACAGCGTCAAACATGAGTCCTTTGCGACTGACACCAAGAATCAGACAGACTATGATCAGACAGAATATGCAATCGTCAACGTGCCTACGAATAAGCGAAATACCACCTATTCTGAAGAGCACAGTGCATATGATTATGTCCTGATGAACTAGAGAGTGACTCTTTCTGCTCCCAAGAAGGCCTACACAAATATTCACTTGAATATTTAAGCCAGCCTTCCTAGCCATTTCACCTCTCAACTCTTCAAACAAACCAGAGAGCATCTCTCTTAAATTACAAAGCTTTAGGACATGTCTGCCAGTCAGTTCCAATGAGACAAATCTGTCCATGAAAAGGTGATCACAGGAAGAGGCATGGACAGGGTACAGGGCTCAACAAGTGAAACAAGAGGAATCAGCAGTAACTACCATTGTAAAGCAGGGTTCCTCTATAGAAAACTAGGTGCTTCTATACTAGAAGAAACTGAGGCTGCACAATTTCTCTGAATAATTACAGTATTTTAAGGGGTTATAGCAGAACTAATAATGGAAATCTCAAAAATGCAATAATAATTACCCCCCCCCCCCTTTTTTTTTTTTTTATAAATAAATAAAAAGCATAGACTTTGTGTTAGGTGTACTTACTTTTTTTTTTTTTCCAACATTTCTCTGGCCAGCTTGATATAGACCAATATATATACCATGATGCAGCATACAATCTGGATGAAGAACTCATTTCTCAAATTTTCCCCCCTGCCACCCCTTAACAGAATACTCCTTGTCTCAGAGTAAAGTCTTAACAAAGTTGGATGCAATTAAAAAAAAAAAAAAAAAAGGCAAGAAACTGCATACAAAACAACAACAAAGTCCACTCACTGCAAACAACTGCCACCTAGAAGACCATGAAACCTACAAAGACCCCTGTGATGCACAGGTGGTAACTGCACAGCTCTCAGTGGAGAAACCTTCTCCACTCAATGCTTCCAGCTCATTTCTGCTGGAGTCTCGAGTTTGGCTCTCCACAATGCCGGAACATAACCTCCTCATAGCCCATCAACCTGCTGCAAACAATTTTTGGACGTGCACGTAGGACTGAAGCTGGTTATTTGACTGTTCACCAGAGCTCATGAAATGATTGTGTGACCGTGTTCTTCCTTAAGCATTTTTTTTTCTGTATTTTTGTATTAAAACAATTTGAAAGAAAACATTGAGCGGTTTTCCTGATTTTAAATATCCCCTTGTATCTGATCTCTGGCTACAGCCCTAGCTTTATAGCATGGCTCCTTTGCACATCCCACCTGCAGTTTCTGTGCCAGAGGGTCCCACAATGCAAGTGGTTGCACACAGCAGAGGACAGATGTTGCAAGCATGGTGTAGGCACTGCTGCAGTGACAGGCAACTGAATCTGCCCAGAATTCGTGCTTTGCTACACAAGCTGCTTACCATGGGATTTTAAAGGGCTGGCTGTACAGTCCATAAGCTGAATTACCAGAACAATCTTTATTTTCTTTTTTGAACCATAGCTTAGTTTCCTCAGTCATGTCCATGTTATCCACGCTCCTATTAAAATGAACATTATGCATTCTCAAATTACCTAAACAGATAAAATATGTTCTCATACTGCTCTAACCCTAATGGATGAAGTCATAATTATTTTATCTGGCTATCTTCTTTTGCATTATCAATTTACCTCAAAGATATAAAAACAGATATGACTGTCTTTTTTGGACATTTCCTTCAATTAGATTTCAAAGCATGGGTGGAGATGGACTGTAAAGTCAAATGTTTTCTGTTTAAAATAAATGTATAGAAACTATAGCATTAACTATATAATCATAGTGTTTCATCAAATGAGAACTGAGGCATGAAAAGAGAAATTATGGTTTTTATAGTCACTGCTACATCTTACAAATTAAGATGTGGTCAGAATTAGTCACAAATGACAGCCATGTGATACTGTAATTTGGTCTACACTGTTTCAAAAGCTCTCTTAAAATTCAGGCAACAACAAACGTGGTTTTGAGTGTACGTCTTTGTCAGACAGGCAATTTATACTACTCTCAGCAGTTAGAATTCCCATTGTTATTTTTCAACTCAAACTGCTGAAAGACAGGAGCTGCTGAAGAATGAAAACAATCACTTTAAGAGTAAAAATAAATAATTTAATGTACAATATAGTCATCAGATTCCTTAAATAAACATTAGAAAAAAACAATTCATCATATTTCTCCCAGTACAAAAAGTTTCTAAAAATAATTTTTCCTATACAACATTAACATTTATACAGGCTACAAACGTTTCTAAGTGAGAAGTTGTTACGCTTCACTAACATGGTAGTGAAGCTTTCATGTTCCTCAAAAAATTAATGCTTAATTTTTAGTTTTAATATTATAACCAGTTACTGGCTGTAACTTTCATGCCACACTGGCCTACATGATCTGCTTCAGCACCTTTTTCTTGGCATTGGTCTGTCCCATATGCTTTATTGTCAACAACTGTTTGCTGCCTTATTAAGGCAAGAATTTTGCATTTGTTCATTCCTTTTTTTTTCCCCCCACTGCCAGGGGAGGGGGTATTAGAAGGGTGTAGACCCGTTTTCCTTTGAATTTAGAGATGTGGGTCTAATAGGTGTCTTTTCACAAGCACCAGTAGCCAATTACTGAAGTACACAGCTAATTTGACCCTTGAAAGATTTCTGCAGCATTCAGATGCATTAGTGAACAAGTCATGTTTCTTCCTGATGTTTCTTCCTTCTTCATTTTTATTTCACATTACAGAAGAGGAAAAACAGTGCTGATGAGACCTTCTCTAGGAAGAGTATAGAATGAACAAGGGGATGATGAGAGTTCCAGCTTACTTAAGAAGGAAGTGCAAAGGTTTTGCATACAATTAAAGGAAACAAAAGACTATTTAAGTTTTAAGGTTGTTTTGAGAGGAAAGAACACCAGGAAGGATATGTCAGATGAAGTTGGTGGGGGAAAAAAAGTAAAAGACATGAGCATGGGTGAACATGAAAATTAAGGATGAAGTTGTATGGATAATTTTGCATAAGCCAAGAGCAAAAGAGAGGAGACACACAGGACTGTTTTTAAAGCTCGAGCAGGGAATCTAGATTTCATCATAAGACAAATTAGAGTTTTCCAAGTCAGTAGAGCACTTTATCAAGCAAGGTATATGATTTTCACAAGACTGAAATGGGTTACTCATAAGTCAGGACAAAAATGAAGAAGGAGGTAGCAATGTTCTAGGAGTACAATACTGTTAGCAATACACCACATTTTCATTTGAAGAAAACCATCTTTAGAAGTGTTTCAACCTAACGAATAGCTCCCTAACCTGGGATTACCAACAGACAGTAGAAGCCCATCTCTTCTAGAAGGTGAGAAAGATGAGGGGTCCATTATTTCTCTGAAAGTAAAAACAGTACATTATTAACTATAAAATGAAACCTTAATATTTCAGAATATTCTTTCCGGATCTTTTTGTATTTTTTTTTCTATGAATGCTGCCAATATATAAGGAACAAAACAATACTGATATTTAGAACTTTTGACTCGTTAATCTCTTGTCCCTTGTTAAGAGTACCAAGGACATAAAATACAAGTTAAGCACAAATCTTACTTATATACACTGTACTGTGAAGTGTTAGCCTAGGATCATAGGATATCCTGAATTGGGAGGGACCCACAAGGATCACTGAATCCAACTTTTGACTCCACACAGGACTACTTACAAATTAGACCCTATGTCTGAGAGCATTGTCTGAACGCTTTTTGAACTCCAGCAGGCTTGGTTCTGTGATCACTTCAAGGATTATTCTGAAGGCACTTAGCTGTGGAGCTCAGTAAACTGGAGGAGGGGGAAAAGGGGGGAAGCAGCTCCATGCATTGTTTTCAGCAAAACTTCAAAGCTCATATAGCTTTTATACTGACATTTCCATCAAGACAAGCTTAAATGTACTGGAATCACTACCTAGTCACAAGAAAACCTGGAAGTGTGAACGTTTGTTTCGTTTAAAAGGTATCTTGATGCATAATAAATTTTCTCAGAAAACTCTGAAAAGATAAAAATTAGGAGGCTTTTTCAATCCTTGACTGTGAAAACATCAGAAACTCACTCCCTAATTACACAGCCTTTTCACTTGGATTTAAATTGGTGAGGAAAAATAATTTTAATTATTTTGCTCCCTGTTATAGTACACATACACGAGGAGATTTTCTTTTTAACTGTATGCATTAAATCTGGGGATCTGAAAACTCTGGTTGGACTCTGTAGCTCAGCATTATCGTCACTACTCAATCACTCATCACAGGACCAAATAAAGAATTCCAGGTTATAAGTTAAGTATAACCAGACTTTCTTGAAACCTAAATATTTAACAATTTTTTTAATAGAGTTGTGCAAAACATGAACTAATAAATCTCAACATCTTCCCAGAAAGATTTTCCTTTTTTCCTCCCTCCTTTTCCTAGAGAAATAGTTCCTGTAACGTACACCACTTACATGTTGATGTGAGAGAAGCTGGGTCAAGCTTTAACGTGTTACATTCAGATGTCCCAGGATAAAAAGTATCTTCTTCATCATAAATATTCTGACGTAGAATGTTTCTTATAAAATCTGGGTCCATTAAATTTTCCATAAACCCCTCTGCTGATGGCGGTACAGAGAACTCTAGCTGGTAAAATACAGTGGAGCTTTCATTGCTGAAAAACAAAGTCACCACTGAATCTTTCCTTTTTTTGAGACTGACTTTTCACAAAGTTGGCATGGATTATTTATTTTTTAATGTGTTCTAAAGAAAAGCATCAAGAAAGGAAAGAAAAGAAAAACCTGCCATCAAAGATTCTAGTTTCATTTTTCCCTCTCTCTTCTCAGAGCAGCTCTTGACATTAACAGAAACTAGGCACATTACCCGAGACATGTTTTCAAATGCACAAAGGGCAATTAGGCATGTGAGGGTGAGGTTTTCAGCACTCATGCCTAACAAGTACATAAGCGTAGAGGTGCTGCAACATATTGCACATAGCTTAGCTGAGAACCTGCAGAAAGATTTGCTCTCCTGATAGCAGTACCTGGCACAACCCAGCTGTGTTCCTAACCCAAGCTGTGGAGTGGATTAACCAAACCACTGAACCGGAGTCCGTCTCTGGAGATTTCAATATTTGTGATCTACCAAACCCACAATGTACAATGAGACAGCTACATTTTATACAAACAGAATTCAAAGCATCAAAAAATAAGTTGGATGGCAGAGAGAAAAAGGTGGAGAGATGGATCAGCTAGTCAGTACATACAAAATGCAACAGATTTGTACTTGGTCTAAATCGTGATTTATACCTGAAAGGCTAAAGAGCTGCAACTCGCTCCTTGAGCACAGCCAGTGTGCCCAAGGCTGATGGCGAACATTCCCCAGAGTGCCCTCAGGTCTGCCTCTTGCTCCAGGAGGCTCTTCCTCCACCCTTTCTCTCTCAAGAATCTTAGGCTTTTGCTAATCTACTTCCCAAGTTTTTCTCATGTAGTCTTAATCCACTTGTAACGTTGCTTTTTCAGAAATCCTTCACAAGTCCTTTCCGACTGCCCTTGCCAATCTGCTACACCTCCATGACAGGACCACACTACAGCTGATCTTTCCAGCCCACTTCTCCTGCTGATTCTCAGTCTCACTCCTATTTCAGGACTATGTTATCTTCATAGCTTGAAACATTTATGTCTCAAACACAGTGAACTCCTTAGCCCTCCTTCAGTGCCAGTTTCTGCTGACAGTAACATCTTCCCTGTATTCCAGCTTGAAATTTTCTTCTGCCTCTGCAAGGCAGGTCTGGATGCTTTTCTCCTTTCCCCGACACTACTCCCCAGGGCCCATCAGCCTTTGGTGGCTGAGTTTCTCCTTTGTGTGTACCCAGCCATTGCAGGGACTAGCCTACCCTCCGTTATGCTGCCTGCTCTGCCTCTTGCTCCTGCTCCACCAGGCTCTCTAACACGCTGCTGCTTTGAGATTTGCTCCGACTGCCCAAAATAAAATGTGGGGGGAAAATGGTCCAAACAAAGCAGGAACGTGATATTATTGGTTTGGCTCTCACTGATGCTCTTGTTGCCTTTAGCTTTTAGGGGGAACAAAGAAGTTCTTCCTTTCCATAGGCCCCGTTGTATTTATTTAAGGTTATTTAACCCATGTTGTTCTCAGGTGGTCCCAGTAGCTCATTTTCTTCTTAAAACATTTTCTTGAATAAGCTTACTAAGGCCTTCACTTGGGACCAAAGACAACAAAGGAGATACTAAACAGCAACAAAATGCTATTGTCATTGTATATTAGCAGCACTTACCCTTTACATCAGAGAATCCTTCAACCAGTTTCCACTACCTATATTTGTTACTCTCCCCCAAGCATCTTATTTTTCATAGTGCATATTTTTCATTGTGCATATTTACATAGACATGTATGTCTCATCAAAAGTTTGTGAATTTGTGATAATTTTGGTGATAGAAATTGCTTACCTGAAATGAACCACTTGAGCTGACCTAAAGTAGCGTCCTAGAGCTGGAGATGAACTGTAGACATCTGTTAACTTGGAGAGAAAAAAAAAAAAAAAAGGAAAGAAGAAAAAAACATATTTCTTCCATTCACTCTCTCTCTTCCCCATAAAAGAAAGGACAACAAATCATTCTTAAAAAGGCTTTTTAAGGGGCATAAACACAGGTGCTGAAAGTCACTTATCAGCACAGGAAAAAAATACACATTCCCTTTAAGCTTGACAGACAAGTTAATCTGTGTGTTTGAGTGATTACTATATTACCTTAACACATGGGAAGGCATTCAGGGTGAACTAAAAGTATGTGCTCAGGTTGCGCTGTGCAATTTATGTTTGGCTTGGGTTTTTATTAGTGGCAAAAAGCCATTCTATTCTTACTTGGTAGAGGGAAAGATGTCTCTACTGAGACTCCCTTCACACAGTAAGTCTAAATCAGTACTGCCATGCCTGCTGAGCTTACTTCATCCGCAACAAGGAGCGGTGATGGTTCAATGGAAATGGCAGCTATAAACCAAGACTGACATCAGGTACTTACAGGGGAACACAAAACAAAAGCCTTTTAATTGGCATTGGGCTAGAAGTCCCCCATAGATCCTTTCTAAATTAAATCATTCAATGGCTCAATGATAAAGGTGAAAGCTATGTCCCAGTTATTACTCAAATGTAAAGGGTATATATATATATTTTTTTTTTTTAATAAAAGTGTTGTTGTTGCTTTTTCCCCTTCCCTGGATCAATGCAACTGCTTGTGTGCTTAAAATCATCAATTTCTTTGCTTGGATCAGGACTTAAAATTGTACGACAAAAAATACAACTCAGAATTTAGTGAATTACATGGACTTGCAAAGGACTGAGTTGCTACACAGAGCAACAGGAATTTCTTTAAAGGAAAACACTGAATCTATGTAACAAGATGAATCAACTCGGCCAAGAACAGTGTCAACACATACCTTCTTAGTAATGTCATCAGCAAAAAGGTGTGGAAGACCACACATTAACTTGAACTTTCCAGAAAAATTGTGATAATTTCCACTATGTAGTAGTGCATCAGCATCCCAATAGTCATCCTCATCTGTGTAAACATCTAATATTCAAAAGAAAATGGAAAGAGTAGGAAAAGTTCCAGTTAGCAGAAGTATTGGGAAAACAAAACAAAACAACAACCCTTTGGCCTTCTCCAGGGTGGCTTTCTCACAGACTTCCTAGGTAAGGATTGTCTGGGAGTGACAGAAAAGTGGGAGTCACCTGAAGAAAAGCAACAGCGCACAGATGTCAATATCCCACCCCCTCAGTAAGGGTCTGCTGCTCTGGGAGCCTGGCAGACAGTGACACCACACAGGGGGAGATGAGCAATCCATTGCACTTGCTGAGGTGTTACAAGCATCATTTATTTGCACTCTCATTCTTTTTTAGGAACATTTTCTCACTCAGCTACAAGAATTGCCATCTGATCAGGATACAGGTTACCAGTTGCCTGCAAAACTAAAAGCCTTACATCCACTACTCAACACACCACCTTCTGCAGTCGGCATCCCAGTCTCCTCAGCAGTTTACAGAAAGAGTTTAAAGGATTCTACTGTTCAATACGTGTTTTTGTTAGATTGTACATATTGTACACTCTTATTAGAAGATGAACCAAGAGTAAGATACTTACTAGAATATAGAACTAGGCTGATGAGAATGACCAGGAACAATACTACAAAAATTGTAGTTAAAACCATCCATAGTTTACACTTCCAAAAAATGACTTTCCTGCATGATTTCCAGTGATCTCTCTCCTAGATACAAAAAAAAGAGAGAATGATGATTAATAAAATAAGGTGGGAAAAATATTTAAGAATGCCTCTACTGTCACATTTAGAAATACAAAAAACAACACATAAACGAGAGAATGTCTCATTGACAAGCAATGCTCTATTTTAAGGGTTCCCACCCTTGAGTACTGCCAAAAGTGGGAAAGTAAACATGCAGAAGGCAAAGGACATTCAAAGGCAGTCTATTACGCAAGAGATGTAGCATTTCCCATTTGCACAGTCTTCAACTCTTGAATTGCCTAGAAAGCTGAGGTGCTACAAAGGTGCTTTCATTGCCTTTTTTTTTTTTCTTTAACTGCATCAATTTGATTTGCTTGTACCACAAGCTGTCCGTTTGAAGTATGCCATCTCTCCCAGACAGAAATGTGTCTGGAACAACTTCCAGAATCATTCACCTCTGTGATGTTAATGATATCAGCCTGCATAGATCCTGGATGCCAGCAACCAAAGCAAATGGACCACTATTTATTAGATATTGTTGCATTAAAGACCACTAGAGTAATTAGGACTTTTTTAGCTAACTGCATTTTTCTTCAGAAGACTGAATACTGGAAGGCTATTGAGTAAATTTAACAAAGTTTACTACAAATCTCACCTGTTCTATATGACAAGGAAGTAATCTTCAAAAAATATGTGTATGCGTGCATGTTCATGTAGGAGAGAAAAGACAATACCCACCTTTCATTTAACTTTTAATATGATTCAAGATTTGAGGTTATTAGTTAGCCCAGCATTACTAATATTTAAAAAAAAAGGCTTAGGTGACATAGTAAAACACGTGAACAACTCCAACTAATTTCTTCCACAGACAGAAGACCGAATGAAGTACAAGAATACATAAGGAAATAGACCACGTTGCTTTTTTAATTCATCATCCTCCCCACCCACTGTAAACCCAGCTGTAAACTCCATGTCCTTTTTGACTTCAGTACCAGGTGAGGAAAATCACATGCTGTGGGTAGTCTGGGACATGCACGTGCAGGTAGGCAGGAACCAGCTGCTAGCTGGAGGCAATAATCCAGGTTACTTTCCTTTACCTTTTGAACTTTCCAAGAACCTAGCATAATAGAAAACTTTTCACTGTGTTTAAATGACATCCACCAGCTGGCTTAAAGCTTCTTGGGGAGTAGCAGTTGCACAGGGAAAGTGAAGAAACACCCACAGAAAGAGTTTACATGAGTCATTTCTCCAGGAGCAGGGGGCAAACTAATAGAAAGTGTCCTCTACTGACATCCCTGCAATGGGGAACTTCCTTTTGTGGAGAAGGAAGGGCAGCAAGGTTAAAATATTTTCCCTCACACCATGCATTCAAGTTATCATTTATATTTAACAGGTGGGTTATTTTATACATATATATATATATATATATATATATACACACACACACATATATATAATGCATTAGAAGAATGAACCTTCGGTTTAATACCTGACACTGGCATATAATTTTGTATTTGAAAAAAACAAAACAACAACAAAGAAACAGTAACTACTGTCTAGAGTATAATTATGAAATTCGCTTTGTTCTCTCAGTTATAAATATTATAGACAGTTATACATATTCCACGTTTTCAGACTATCACAGAAGTGTAATTGCTAATCAAGCATAGTAAACTGGGATGATCTTGAGCAAACATTCAACTCTGCACCTATTCCTCACTGGTTGGGCCAACACCCTCTGGACATTGCCCATATAACATCACAAGAGCACCAGGAAGGGGCGACAGAGAAAATCTCTCCCCGATGGGCAGAGCAGTTGTGATTAATTTGCTGGCCGAGCAGGAAGCAGAGTATAATAATTTTTCAGCAGTCCCTATAGGATAGGAAGCCAAACACCAGAATCAGCAGAAACAGAGCCCAAACGATAATTCACAGTTCTGGGAAGGGGAAGGCTGAACCGAAACTCACGGGTAAAGTTTCTCAAGGCAGCTCAGCTGATCTAGCTCCCCCCTATCTCTCCTCCACCCTTTCTCCTGTTCCTCTTTGAACCACCCTAGAATTTGTCTGACCCTGCAGCAAGCTGATTCAACTCACAACAGAAGAGAAGTAACTGGCCCCCAGTATAGTATAGGAAATAGGGCTTTTGCCTGTTTAATGGGATAGATCAGCTCACTGAGGTGATGAGTGGGGCTCACACAAGGAAGCAGGCACTGTTGCTTGCCCAGGAGGAGGAAGGCAGAGATGGCATGACTAATGCTGCTGGGCTCCCAGGTGGGCTTGGCCATCCCGGAAGATCTGCCCCCACATAAAAGTGGGAATATTCCTTTTTCTGCCACAGATTTTCCCTCTGCTCTTCAGTGAGTAATGAAAATCTTTGTACCACAGCGACCCATGAGTAAATACTACTCTTCCGTCAGCTTTACACTATCCCATAGCTTTAAGCTAAATGTTAGGTGCTGACTGCCTCAGGATTCACATGCTGGTCTTAACTGAGGCTTTGGGGCACTTTAGTCATACACATTCCTGACTGTTAGCGACTACAAATTGCTCAAAGATAAACAGATGAACAATCCAGCACGCTTTACAAAGTTTGCTGCAAGACATCCTATTCTTGTTTTGGCAGTGCCATTTTCTGATTAATTTGTTCTTAAAGAAAGACTGGTTTTAATATGCATTCCACTATTTCTCCTTTCTAGTTTTGAGCCTAATCCCGCTGGCAGCACATGAAAAGAGAAAGCAAAACTTAGTATACCAAGTACAATTTTTATTTGTTAAACTAAAGTTCACAAACAGCCAGCACCAAAAAATAACAGTGCTCAAAATCTGACTCCAACATTAGAAATCTTCATTAAACAAAATAAAATAAATACACTTAACATGCTTTCAGCCTTTACTTTCACGTGAGTGCTCTTTCCCCCTCCCTCAAACAAATCAATCCCTACAAGATGTTCCTGCAAAGTGTCACTTCTCTTACTGTTTGGTATTTCCCCGAGAGCTCCACAAGCATCAAATGAGCAACTGAAATTCCTACCTTGCTCATCGCAGCTGCTGGAGAATTTAGAGGCTTCTTGTGATCGACTTCGCTTTCTTCTCCATTAACTTGTTGTAATTCAATAACTTCATGCTCCTGATCAGAGCTTTGCCTTTTCATAGCTTCAGTCTCAGTACGAGAACCTCTGTCTATGAAGCAAGCACGGAGCCAACTCATTTCCTTCTGGTTTCAGCTGCAGTTACGGCCAGCGGCAGTTCTGGTATGAAGCTGGAGATGGTAACAGTGAGAGAGCTGGGACAGTTTTCACAGGAGTGATATCAAAACATTGATAAGTAAGGGGAAATCCTTGGAAAGGCAAATATCATCTGAACAAGCCACACAGGAAAGGGAGGGCGAGGAAGCATTGATTCGCCTGTCTCTCAAACTTCAGCCCTCAGCTGTGCAATACCAGGCTTTCCAGTTCATCTGCTTTACCGTGCCGGCCTTTGACAAGAACAAGCAGGTGACTAAACCTTCAGCAATGCTGGCACTTGCTGAGGTGGTTTTGAAAGTAACTGGATTGCTATTCCTGCTGCTTTCAGCTGAAACAGTAAAATGCTTTTGCTGCTATCGGCACAGATAAACAAACGTGTTTCGCGACAGTATAAACCAAGTAAAGGATCACATTGCTTGTGGTTCAGTTGGGATCTGAAGGGAACTTATAATTTCCATCAGTGCTTCTAATTTTAGTCTCCCACTATAGTCTATTAAGAACTGAACGCTGCTGACCTTTGTGCTGGCAATTTGCTCTCTCTAGCTATTCTGTAGTCTGAAATCACGCCTGGTGCTAAAGAAGCATTTATGTCTATTCACATACTATCAAGCGGAAATCTGAATAGTCACTTCCATGTAAAAATGAACAAATCTGAAGAGAGAGGTGGGTGACCTTCAATTTTATCCCATGTTCTCCAGGGTATACTTTCATAAAGCAAACCATCCTGTGAATTGAGATCTGATCTGCACTAGATTGCCACATGAACTCTCCCATGCTACATGAGTCACACAACAGCTTACTGCTGCCGGGGGCTGACTTATCCCCTCCCTCCCAGTATACTTTATCCTACCTCTCATTTCTCTTGTTCTAACTCCATCCTTGGGTTTCTCCTTCCTCCCCGCAGAGCACTTCTTTTAATCCTCTGGATCAAAAGGGTTGGGCCAGTAACTGCACTCCTTCGCATTCTCTTGCCTCAGAAGAGAGGACAGGGAAAAGGAAGCATTAAGAAGGGAACAAAGCCTCCTTCTTCAACTCTCTCCTCTGCTGTATGAACACCCACTCACAGCACTGCTCCTTCTTTTCCCTGCCAAATGCTACAGACGCTTTCCCCCAGATTTCCTCATTGTGCAATTCTTCTGGCTACCGATGCCTAGAGCATTCCCAGCGGGGTCGATTGCTGATGTCCTGTGGTATTCATCCAGGCAAAGGCAATCCATCAGGCTGAGCACAGAGCTTGTTTTCATTCAGCAAATAAAAAAGAAAAAATCCATGCCCCACCTTTTGCTGAATCCTTAAAAGGTTGGAGGACTGAGAACGAAGCTGAGCAGTCATCAAGATCAAAACAGGTGTCCAGATCCACAAGGATTCGCTGGGGACTTCTTGACTAGAGTAGTCTTTACCTGCTTGTTCTCACTACTCCTGCTGGAGATTAAGTTCATTTATTTCATTTCCACTCACATCAAAGACCTCACCTTCCTAGTGAACCGTCTGAAACCAAAACTTTTTTTTAATAAGTCTAACAAGTTAATGATTATGGATCTCACTCCATAAAAGCCAAAGTCCATTTGCTCACCTTTCTTAATGAGCTCTGTACAAACTCTTGAATTTCTGTTGTCTGGGTGATCTAACTTCCATACTTGGTACTTTTCTTGCCTGTGATGCAACTGACCCTTCTGATTCATGGAGCTGCAGAACTCTTAAAAAGGGAAATTGAGAACTGATCTGAACTTTGTGGCCTAGGCTCTTATCTAAAACAGAACAGCAGGAAAACTGCTTTGTTCTGTTGTGAAGACATCTTTGGTTTCAATATCAGGAAAAGAAACGTGACCTTAAATATGTGCTTTAGTACAACAGGCAGGTCTGGCTCAGTTTTATAAGAAGTGTAAACTCCAAGGTACAACTGCAGTTCTGATCACATCTGGGGCTTGCAGTTTCAGAGGCACTGAAAATGAAATGAAACATAGCCACTTAGATTTTTATCATGTGTTTATTGGAAGGGAAAAAGTGAATGGCTGAGTAGCCTTTAAAGATACTAAAACCCCTACAGAATATCATTTGAGCATAGTTTAGGTAGGAAGCAGTGCCAGGCAAGTAGCAGGGGGGAACGCCCAACACTAGTGCAAGGAAGGAGAGGGAAGCCTATCATACACCAGAAACCTACTGTGAAAAAATTACAGTACTAACTCATTGCCGTGTTTTCCCCACAGTTCTAATGCTAAACAAGAATCACATACTTATGTGCAGTAGAAAAAAACATGCTGTGAACAGCAAGGACCGGTACTCAAGTTGCCTGCTTCATCTTTTTATTTTTATTTTTTTTTACCTTAAAGATGAAAGCTAAACACTTTCAAATACTCGGCACAATTTTAAGACCATTTAGAAAGTACAGGTAGACCTTTTATTCAACTAAATACCAGAATTCTTAAGTCTCATAAAGAGCTTTGGAAACTTTAAATCAGCTATACTTGGGCTCATCAACAGGTTATAATTTCTAAGCTAGGTTTACTTCTAGGGTTAAAAGATTGACCTTATGACAGGAGTGTGGCTGTCATTTTCTCCTCTGCTTTCTTTGAGACCAAAAATGCACCCAATCACATAAGTCCCTTTTCCTTTTAAGTCTGTTCCAGTGCAGTGTGGCCATACGGGCACAACCCTTTCTTCTGGCCAGGAAGAGAGACAAAACACAGAACCTGACCTCGAAACTCTGCTCACTGCAGACTAAGGACATCAAAGAAAGCAGCGTGAACCCACAAGAAGCATGCCAAAGTTCACAGAGCACTCTGCAGCCAGACATGAGGAATTCCCTTGTAACACACGGCAAACATTAGGCTCTACAGCTATGTAAAACTAAGTGTAAAGAGACTGGAAGAAAGCGCTAAGTGCTGGGCAAGATGTCCAGGTACATCAAGAAAGTCTCAGAGCTGCAAAATTTTGCTTGTGTTTATGAAAAGACTGGGTTCAACATGAAGGCCTTCCTGACAGAGCAATAATCCTGATACAGACAGCTTGCAGGTGCCCCAGGAGAAATCCCACTGTGCTGTGTTTTACCTAGTCCTGCATACGTGGTACCTTCTCTCTTCAGACAGCAGCAGCAATGTACCCCCTTACTTTAGCCAGGTGTACGTGCAGTTTCTGGCACCCGGTGAAGCCACTGACGCATTGGCTTTCTATCACCCAGGCACCATGCTCATGCTGGTTTGAAGACTGATATACCATAACACAATGCCACTACAATTGCTACACGCTGCTTACAACATGAGAACCAGCTGAGTCCTCAGCTGTTTGGAGGAGGAGAAGAAAAAGAAGAAAAAATAGTCATCTTGAAGTCTGGATACATACAAACTCATGTTCTAGGGTACAGATCTGAGTCCTGTTGAGATATGACTCCCACTTCCTTTTATAAAGGAAATCATTCTGGTTTTGGTGATTTCATCACAATCTAATATCAAAGAAGGCGATTAACTCAAATATACAATATTATCTTGATCAGCTACATCCACAAATATGTCTAATAAAGCCTGTAAAAGTGATAAGAACGGACAGTATTCTAAATCCCTGACATTTTGCTAAGGAACTGGTAGTTTGTGAGGTCTTGTAGGACTTTTTCTTGGGAACTTAATTAAAACATAATTCTCAATGCATTTTGACATGCAGTTTCCTGTTGTTTCATTAGAATTCAGTATTTCTTTCCTCTTTAAATATTATGCCAAGAAAATAAATGATGCTCTTACCGCTTAATAACTTTTATTTTTCATCCTAATGTTGGTGAGCTATACATTTGGTGGTTTTAGTAAAAGCACAGGAGACAGCCTAAAAGTTAGAGCCCAGAAAACAACAGTCATGCAGCATAACTACAGAATGAATTAATCTCAGATTTGTCTACTATGCTTATTATAGTAATTGTATTTTGAAGAAACATGAAATAATTATTCGTGTTTAGAATCCTGTAACATCACTAAGCGAATGTATGTGAGTATTCGTGGCCACATCCCAAATATATCCACATACGTCTATGCAGAGACACATACAGATAGCAGGAGAAATACACGTGCATCTCAGAGATGGAAGGAGGGGAGAAAATCTGCAAAAATGATTTGGCTTTTTTTTTTCTCCTTTCTCCAGATTCTAACCCATTTTATTTGTATTTTTTAAGGCCGTGCTGCTGGGGATAAGGAAGATGAATCCATAAGGAACCTAAAGTTATCTGAAGTTGCTCTGAATCCAAACAGTTCCTGCTAGATGAATAACAAATGATAGTTTCTGCGTTATGAAAGTGCATTCTTTCACAATGAAACAGCCAACTGCATTTTCACGTCCGTGACAGACTACTGTAGGAATCAGCTTTCATAATGGAGATGATCTGCATTTTCTCCTTGGCACATCAGTTTGTATTCTGATGAATCCAGTCATAAAGTGCTGTCACCTTAGTGTATACACCAGGACGATTGCGCCGAGCACATCCTTCACCCCAGCTCACAATGCCAGCAAGGTACCATCTATTTCCCTTTCCTGTGCAGGCCAAGGGACCTCCAGAGTCTCCCTAAAATGAAGGGAGTTCAGCCATTAGCACCAAACATAGAGCACTGTAGCAAAAGTTAGTTATTTAGGGACAGTAAATACCTGTCCCTCTTCTTTCTCAAATTACAGTTTAATATTGGCATCTACTTTCTGGATAGAGTGTACCCGGCTAAAATATCAAATTTACTCATTTTGTTTTAACTTACGGAAGTAACACACCAATTAATACAACAGAAAGGCAAGAAGGTGAAAAATTGCTCATTGCTAATGTCCCATTACAGGATTTAAAGCAAGTGATCACAGACTGAACGGGGAGAGGTAAAGACAGGGATGGAAAAGGGGAATGCTGCTAACATTTGACCATAAACTGTTCAGACTGAAGGCAGAATTCTCTATGAAGTTAAACAGGAACAGAAAGATACCAAGGAAAGGCACATTTAGGTATTAGCAGCTTCATACTCAAGACTGCAGCTACATTCATAGAAGAAGGGGAAGAAAAAAGACTTGAAGGGATATGCAAATAAGAACTGGCTTCTCAAAGGGAACATGCAGATCTGTACAGCAATGTAGAAAAGTAAAAAATCCAATTTAGATCAGTTCAAAGAATCAAAACATATTTGGGCTCAAAAATGATTTGTGACCTTTTCTGTTTTAACTGTCCATGCTTTCAGTGAACAGATCAGTTCACTCTGAAAGGTTTATAAATGCAGCTCATCTCTGCAGATTCTCTTTATGAATACAAGGCAATCAGCAGCCTGGGGTTTGTCTGGTGCCCCCAGTTGGAGCTAAAACATGGAAGCGGTCAGAAGTAAGCCATGTGTTCAGAAGAGCAACAACAGAAAGCCTTCAGTATCCAACCAACCCAAGTTATCTAGCGATAAAAGAGAAGCCAGAACAGTTATTCTCTCTGTCAGGCTGCTGTCATACTGGCATTTTTGATCATCCCAAGAGGCTGATCCTGAGGTGATTTGAGAAAGGAGGCTGGCCAATATTCTGTCCAATTACACAGACTGTTCCGAAAGACTGAAGGGGCTGTATGCAGTGGAAAGAGGAAGGATTCTGAAAAGAGGAACCATGAAAACCCAGCCTAACATGATAACTAAGTCTGAAAGAACACACTATTTCCTCACTGAACTAAGTATCACCATCTAAAGATGAAAGTTGTTTGGAAAATTCACATAAATCGGGAATGTACTGCACAAGTTATATGTCCATAAAAAAATGAAACAAATAAGGATGCCTACAAGGCTTGATCTGTAGTAAAAGGGTTTCCTAAACTGCCAACATCATTATTCTCCAGCATTGCACAGGATATATACTGGAGGCAGAAAAAAAAAAAAAAAAAAGCAAAGATGCTACCCAGACTAAGAAGTTAAAGGTCCAGAGGGCCAGCATACTTGTGCACAAACACAGCATATTCTGATGAAAACTGGATTGACCAGTATGGCATATGGCAAAACTGGTTAAAATGTCCATTTAAAAAAACTTAACAGTACTTTTTAAGCAACACGTATTTTGGAGGAATAACAAGCATTAGGTATATTACAACATGTTTTAAGCAAAACAATTCCAAGGCTTAAGGTTATAAACAAACCACACACAAAACTAGCAAAAATAATACTCCATTGAATTAGAACTTACAGACTACAGGAGGATCCTACAAATAGCCCATTGTGTATAAAGAAGTTTGACCCATTAAGAGCTATGTTCTTGCAAAAATTTTCCCACTACAGTAAAGCACTAAACTTTACATATTACACAAAAGTTCTGTCAAATTACCACAGTCTAAAATCAGTAACATGTTTTTCTCCCTTTACACAGTATCTGGTAAAATGACCATGTTTGTAACTTGGAAAGAGGATATTCATCTTAGAACATTTAAATCATGAAAAAGTGCACAACTAGTTTAACAACTGGGAAGAAAAAAGAAGGCAGAACCAACACAGTTCAAGTGTGTCCAAAGAGCAGTTTCTGATTGCGCATGCAAATAAACTAGGTCATGTAACTCGTGATAGCATGATGTAATCAAAACTCGTCATTATACACATGAATGAACACATGAAACTAAGAGGCAGCACTGCAATTGCATTTACCAAATTTATCTTACCTTTGCATCTTGTATTTCTTTGCAAAGTAACTTTTCTCAAGAAATTCAGATATTATCTGTACCAAATTTCCTTTCTTATTTTTGAGAGCCTTTAATTACCATATTAAATTATCCGTACATTCAAAACATTTCAATCTACTAGTAAGGGGAAGAAAAAAAAACAACAAAAACACTATCCCTAAACTGTGAACAGTTTTCCAATGAAAGCAAACCTTTCTTTGCAGTTGCTTGCCAAGTCCCACATTACCTGGCATGCATCAATGCCACCATTAAGATTCCCAGCACAGAGCATACGTGATGTAATGAGATCATCATAGAGCTTGGTGCAAATACTTTGATTAATTATTCTCACTCTAGCTTCCTGAAGTGTTCTGGCAAGATGACCTAGAAAAATACAAATGTTGCAGAGGTTATGGCAGCTCTACCACAGAGATCGCTTGTCTAAACAAAGAGTGATCTAAATTCAAAATCTACCCAACTGGAAGCAGGAAACTAATTCCCCTCCCTTCAAATGTGGTCTGCATTCAGCTTTAGAACACTGCTGTCTACATGGACAACTCTAGACATAGACAACCCTATGCACCACCACTGTACCTCTTCCATTTCCTCAGCCTTTATTATGAGCTTTTTCTGCCAGAAAGTAGTAAAAAAGAAAAAGCCGTGTACATTATAATACAAGATTACACACAATGTAACTTTTGAATGCCATCTCAAATTGTGTCCAAAGCTTTGTTATTTGCATTATGGGTGTGCTCCAAACATGTTCTAAGTCCTAGTAAATGAAATTTACGTTTTCTCTTACATCTTTTCACTTCTACGTAAGGAACTGAGGAATGAAGCTGAGGGGTTGGGGTGGGGAAATAGAGTCTGTAAGTCACAATTGATACTAAAAGTTTGATTCTGTACTGTAGCATTGTCGTAGGGTGTCATTGTTAACTACATATGCTCAGTCGTGTTTTGACCCAACAGTGAAAATAACCTTTTCAATACCTGGATGATCAGAAGTACTGGGTTTTGGTTTGTTTGTTCATTTGTGGGTGGGATAGAAATGAAATAAGCAAATCAGAAAAATATGTTCTTTCCCTCTCCCCCCCCCATACTTTTAGGTTGATTTTAAATATTACCTGCATTATTTTGTTAAATTACAAGAAGGCATCATTTGAAAAAATCTTTGCACTTTATTAGGCTATTATGTGGTTATCTTAGATTTATTTTTTTAATGCATATTAAGAAAGCCAGTATTACCATATAGATGGCTTCTAATCAAACATGAAGGATTAATGAAGGATTAGGTCTCCATGCAACACTGGGGACTACTGCAATGCTGAGGAGCTGTCTAGGAGGAGCTGCCCAGGTCTCAGAGCTGGCTCCAGTTTGATGCTGAGATAGGGCCAAGATCCTGCATGCTACCCCACCGCCCCCCTCCAACTCTGCTTGCTTTTTTTCTGCCTCCCCACTTCAACATGCTGCTCTGCTCTGAGCTGTGCAGGCAGAACTCTTCATGGGGCATACGTGAAATTACCTTTAGTTGAGACAGAAGGAAAAAAAACACTATATTTTTGCAATTATTTCTGCTCATGGCCCCATATTGTCGACCACAGTCTTAGAAACAAAGTCTCGCTCCTCTGCGATTCCAAGTTCCTGTTTTCTTGACCTGAAGGTTCCTTATAACCTATTCACCAGATAAATTGAACCATGAGGATGAAAGGGGGCTTGTGTTTGTTAATCTATGATCATGTGCTTTTCAACAATCTGTGACACCATCTCTGATCCCCATACAGAGTATGGGTATTTGCACTTTTTACCTAATATACAACCATTCAGAATTTACAGACTAGCTACAGGAACATTTTAAAGCTTTTTATTAACCTACTAAGTTAACCACAGGTATTTTTCTCTTAGGACAATAAATATTTCATTGTTAGAGTATAAAATTAAGCTAAACTTGCAAGAAGTATATCCAGGAAATGAACATACTATTTTCTTTTATGGCTCCCCAGCCAGTTACATAGCAGACAGCTCCATCAAGAAATACTCTAGAGGTGCTTGGTAAACAAATGGGCTGTACCAGCTCGCTGAAGAATACAGGCGTCTCCATTTCCAACAGGGCTATATCATAGTCTGAGATAGATTGGTCATACTGTGGGTGAACAATAATCCTTTTGATTGGTCTCATATCTACATGATTGCTTTTTTCATTAATAGTGCGTAAGCCCATATATGCTCTCCACCCTGAAGGAGCTGAGTATCTGTAAAGAGAGTGTTTTTAGAACAGCCCATTGCAAAGTAATGCAGCGTCAGTTCACTCTGCTTTATATACACTTTGGTATTTGATGAGATTCATCAAAACAGTGAATGGAGTAGAATACCACTTAGGAGGATAGATGTACTATAGTCTGTGTCTCCTAAAACATTAACTAACGGTACAAAATTCTATTTTGAAAATAATAACCTCCTGGAGCTATAAGATCAGTTCCTTGCAATGCAGATTTTTCACCCATCTTTACAGTAAGCAAAGCACTCTGTATACTCCGCAATACTTACAAAGCTGGCTTTCATTCAGGTATAATGAAAATGGAATGGTACATGTTATGTTGTTATCAACCATGCAGTTTCACTCTGTAACAAAGATGACTGTATGGTTTTCTGTTGGCACAGAAACCAACTGCAGCTGATCTACCAGAAGTCCGTTGAGTACAAAGGTCAAATCTTAATCAGGTTTAAAAAAAAAAAAAAAAAAAGAGAGGTACAGATGCACGGGTAGATCATCTGTCTTGACATTGGCCCACGTGCTAGCCAAAGCAGAACCACACCGAGCAATTAGCAACAGGTTTCTTGGTGTTCTGTCATAACTGCATTTAAACTTTCAACTAGAGTTGATGTACCACTTGTCTCAAGTAAGAACCAGTAGTGGTCTTAAGTCAAACCTTTGTCTTAGTAGGCCAAAGTCAACTGTTCTGACATATGAGCCACAAAAGCTCATGTCCATCTCACATTAGCAATGGTTCTTCAGGGTCTTGGTCATACTTGTGCTAAGTAACATGCCTGTTTCAATCATAAAATTACTTTGTGCAGATTGGATAATTAAACTTGAAAGTGGCTGTTCAGATATAGCGATGTTCTATTTCTGCACGTCACTGCAGTCTTCAAATATTTATGGTCCAGAGCACAAGAATCAAAACTGTACTCAAAGTACAAATGGCCAGTTATTCTGAGAATTCTTTAACAGCCATGCTGCCACTTGGTAATGGAGCAAAACTGTTAGGCCTCTGATACCAGGATTCAAGTTAAATAGTGTTGCACCAGGACACACAGAACTGGAAATAAATAGCTTGTTTTTTATCCTACTAGGACATAAACGTTTCTGTCCTCTGGAGAAAAGAGAGGACATCTACTCATTTAAGAATAACTAGGATATATTTACAGCTCAGGAAAATTATGTGTACAAATCCCTCTATGCTGAATAAAAGCTAGATTATATCTCAGACACAAGCTCTGCATTGCTATGTCTCAAATGTATCAACGACCTTTATTCAGTGTAATTACTCTCCTGTAAATGCACATTCTCCCACTGTATGCAACACTAGTGCTAGTGGGTTAGTAACAAGTATTAGCACGAGAGCATTTGTTTTGCCTAGAATGTAAAGCACAGGCATATGACACTTTCTTCATCAACTCAAAAACTTATGTGCAATCATATTACACGTACACATTGCAACAAGAGAACTGTGATGTGCTTGACAAGCAAAAACGTGATCTCAATCTTGTATGAGCATGTGCAAACGTACGATATAATTTAGAGTAATAGATTGTCTTAGACAAAGGCTACAAAATCTTTATGGTAAATGATGTCTAGTGTACTGCCATGAATCCAATCTTAGTCTCAGCAATTGCCTTTTATGTCCAGAATACAGTCAATCGCTGAAATTGAAATGCATGGTTTTCTATGCATTTTGAAACGTAAACACGATGATTTAGAAGCCTTCTCAATTTACACTACGTGAACTGAACACTGGTGAGCTTTACTTGCTCCTTATCAATAAATAGTTCTTTTCTTGTGAGAAAAAGGCCATAGACTCTAAAGGGGAGGAAAAAACAAACAAAACAAAAGAAACACCAAGAACATTTACCCTAAATCAAAAACAAAATAGTGTGTTTTGTCATGCAGGATTCACTATCAATGGAGGCAGAATAATTGCTTCCGATATTTGAGACTTTCAAAGCCTGCATAATATGTCAAGGGTTCATGTACTGATATGTCAGAGTTATATGCTGATTCAATTTATCTACACCTGGAATACCTACTGCAAATTTTTGAATGCAACATTTTGAGGTTATAAACATCAAACTGCAAAACACTATGACAGCATAACCACTCCATACCTTACAGAATCAGAATCCAAGAAGCAATGGGCAGCAGACACGAGCCACCTCTTGGAAATAACAGATGCACCACAAACATGGCCACGTGCTCCCATTTGTAAACTTGCCTGCCAGGGCCACTTTCCAGATCTTGCATCTTCACCTCCAACAATCCTATTTTTCTTAAGCAGGTGTCTTCCACAAGCCAATAGAAAAATAAGAGAATAAATTACTAAAGGAAAATGCGAGGTCATTTTACTTTGTCATGCTTAATACATAAACTAACATTTACCTATACACCACAAAGCCACTGAAAAAGAAAATAAATAAAAAAACAACCAACCAATCAAAAACAAACAAAAACCCATATCTTCTTAGTGTGCAATTGGAACAAAGGTAAGGGTACTTGCCCATTTTCACTCAATGGGTAGGTTAGGAATAAACCGAACATTGCCTATCCTCCCTTACAGATCCCTTAGGAGGTTAGTAACTCAGAAAGACTCAATCCTAAACTGGGTTATTTCCAAAACATTACTTGAATAAGATCTTCTATTCTCTCTCTCCTTACACAGATCCTTAATTATTTCATTCAGCTCAAATGAACGCTAAGACCTACTAATTTAATAACCTGTAAATGTGCATTGCTTGTATTAAGTCATCACAGACAGATCAGTTAGTTTAAAAAAAAAAGGAAGTACAAAATTCAAGACAGACATTTTCATACAGATGTTACCAGCAATTTTTTTTAATTCAGGTCTGATGTTATCAACTTTTACTTGACCATAGCATCAATTCCTTAGTTTCCCACATCATTAACTAATCTTCGAACAAATGTTACCACACCACAGTTCACTTCATCAGATCCATCTGCACAGTCTCTTTTCCCATCACACTCAGGATTTGGTTTCAACAAACATTTACCATTAAGGCATTTGTATGTATAAGGGAAGCAACTTTTGTAGGCTGAAATGAGAGAGAAGACACAGTGTCACATGTTTGAAGCCATGGTTTCAAATGATTAAAAAAAACATGCACATTCAACCTACTCATCTATCGTGAAAGTTGTTCAAAGCCACACATTCCAACGTGCCTGAAGTCATAGTCTGTGCGGGTGTAAACTGATCCCTGTATGGAGTAGGACAGTGGGAACCTTCTACTCAGATTAATGATCGCACTAATTTAAGTCTCCACCATCTCTGAGGAAAGACAGCAGAGCCTTGAGCTCCCCTCATTCCCATTTTATTTAACTCTAAACTGAGTGAACTGGCCTCGTCAGATCTGTTGTTTTATCTTCACCGACAGTACTTGCATTGCAAATTATACATCTATGTAGCAGATGTCATCTAGAAGTCAGCTCTTTGTTTTCAAGAGAAAGTTGAGCACATATCATGGAAGAGCTTTATACCTTCCTCCAAGAAAATTTAGGTTAAGAGTTATCATAGTTTACTACGTAGGAATCCTGACAGATCTCAGCAGTGGGCATCCATTGCTATCATTCTTATTACCAGTTGTTTACAGTGACCTCTAAACAGTGGCAGGGATTTTTCCAGCAAACAAGGACATACTGCTGGCTACTTCAAGGACCTTAGATTCAAAGCAAGGCAAATATTAGAGGCAAAATGCAGCAAGTCCTTAGGGAGGCATTATTAGTACCAGCAATATCAGTAACGGTGGCGTAAAGAACATGCACATGGCAAAAAAGAGCAGAATTCCCCAAATGTATGTCTCTCTCCCTTACATTATTTGGTACTGATCTGGCAGTAGCTGGGGAAAAATTGCTATTTTAACAGGATCACCATCAAGCTGTGGTTAGGTCATCCAAATAAAATCTTTGTTATCCTGGATTTAGCTTTATTAATTTGTCTGGGCTATCCCAAAAACTAGTTATACGCTGCATGTTATGTTTCCTTTATTATGAAACTTGCACTTTGTGCTATGACAAAATACACAGAAATACTAAATTCAGTAATAATGCAGAATCATTTCCATTCACATTCTATGAATAGGCAATGTGAAGTAGGATGACTGTAACAATAGGTCCACATCAGAAGAGAATTGAATTTGAAGTTCTTTTGCAAATTAGATAGTATTGAGAAGGATTCTTAGATAACAATACTGTTATTACATTTAGTCATTGAGTTTGTAGGTCAGAGGACATCTCTAAGGATTCATTTATAACCTCAGTGGATCTCTGTGGTTACACCTTATGTTTCATTTGCACAGGGATCAGTAGTAGAAGATAGATTAAAATAGAACAGGTTTTTACTGCAGCCATAGGTCCTTATCAGGAAGCTGAGCATATCGTTTGTATTAAACAGTGACAACCAGTTGTGACAGCAGCATGAATCATTCCTGCTGCAAAAACAGAGCAGGGAATACTTAGCAGTTAAACCACAGCAGAGTGTAGCTAAAGGTGCATTCTTTCATTAAGTTAGGAAATGAGCTTCTAGATTTTGTGTACTTAATTTTATTATTGATAGGTATTTGGAGATACCATTTGCTTTCCTTGCACTTCTCCAAACTTTTCTTAAGTATGGACAGAAAAACCTGAAGAATTCACTCATGCTTGCACCGTATACTTAGACAAGTAGAACCCACAAAAAGGAAGGGGGAGCCCTTTAAAAATATATATATTTTCTTTTGTAGGAGGAAGAAGATGGTATAGGCTGGCCATCAAAACTAACAATAGCTGCCTGAAGTCTTTTTCAACAAGTTAATGGACATTTACTACAAGAGTACTTCTTGAAAGGGAAAAAAAAGGCTTGGCTTTGTTTCTTATACACAGAATTCAACTCTATTTCTAATCAGCATGTCTACTGGAAGATTCACAAACTTAAAGATACAGTTTATCTGTGAAAAAAATGAAAATGAGCATATTCCTGGTTCTGCCTTGCACCACCTCTCACACAATAACTAAAAATATTATAAAAATATATACTTACAGCAGTTGTTCTCATCACTGTCCTCCCCACAGCTATCATCACCTTCACAGATCTTATACTGATGCTTACATTTCCCATCACCACAGTTCAACTGTTCTGGATCACAACCTGAAGAAGAAAGGTCTGTAAATTCTTTATATTCCTCATATCTGGCTAGTGGCCGTGTGCTGCCTTCCCTGCTACAGGTCAGATTGATGTTACTGTGCCATCTCTGTCAGACATAAATCTACCTTCTTGATAGCTTCAAGGGATGGGAAGATTCACCACATTATTTAACTTGTGCTCTGCTCTCTAACACTGGATTACCTTATAGTCACTTTCTGGAACCTCTTCATTGCTTCCCATCTTCTTTGATGTGCAATTTGGATACAGTACTCTAGCTGAGGCCTTCCCACAGGCAGCTAGGAAGATCCCTTCAAACTTCTGTCTTACATCCTAGTGTGATGCTTTTGTTTTTTGTTTGTTTTAAAGAAAAAAAAGAAAACAACTGTATGACTTTGTGACTCTCAAGTCAGATTTTGAGCCACCTAAGTATTTAATTACCTATTTTCAAACCTATACTTTTTTGAATGTAATATTTTCTCTACGCATGTTGTCCAGCTCATGAGATACATTTAAAAATCCATCCCTCTTCGCATTGTGTGGCACTTTTTCTATTTTCTAGTTTGCTTTCACCTTGGTTCCCTTCCTAAGTTTCTGACATAAGACATTGTCAAAGTACAATTTTTTCTGTATTTACCTTCTCACAGCAGAGAGCTAAAACAGAATCAAAAACTCCATGCTTGCTCTTAACAATTTCTTTGATACATTTTTTCAGTATTTACAAATAGTTTAGTTCAACTACTTGTTGCTTTACTTACTTTTTCTTTTTTCTTTTTTTTTTCTGGAAGCTTAACTTGTAAAGACTGTTATAAAATTCTCATTTTTCCCTGTTCTTCCACTCTTTATAGGGATACATTACATGTCCTCTCCTCCAGACCTTTCAGTTTTCACCCGTATCCTTCATGTCACCTTACAGATAGCCACCAGTATCTTACACATTTCAGTATTTCCTAACTTCATACAACAAACTGATTACAGGACACAAACAAGAAATAATTGCCCTACCACTAATTAATCACTACCATCTGAACAGCCTTTCCAGCCATCAGACTGATTGCTTGAAGAAATGCATATTCCATCTGTACATCTAAATTGTCAAAGACAAGCTAGAAAAACAAGAAATTAATGGCACTAACATGTTGTCACAGACTAAATTCATTAAGGCAGGACTGTGTCATGAAGAAATGTTAAAATGGCTATTAAAAAACAAGGCTAATTCATTTACAAACTCAACTGAAAGTTAAAAGACTAAATACTATGTCACTTGGCATAACCTGCCAAAGATTTTTATTAAGCAGTCTGAATTAAATGGATCAATATTTATTAAATGGATGTAGAAAATTAAATTCATATTAACTTCCTTAAATTAAGATCAACTTTGAGGGTTGAAAGTGATGCAGCAGAGATACATACTACAATTGATAGTAAACATATGTGTTCTTTCACATGTCTTTTTTTTTTTTTTTTTAAGGTAATACATTTGACACACAAGGATCCAAGGAAAACAGTCACAAGTAGGCTTAGCATCACAAATTTCCTAATATTAAAAGGTTTTAGCAATTCATCTCTGTCCCACTACACTCCAAATTTTCTGATGTAAATGCTTTATGGAACACTTTTCAGATCTAGAAATTTCATTATGAAACAGCCTTTCAACTAGAAATTCTTTCACTTTCACTTAAACTAACTAGTAATATCTAGGCAAAGGTATGTCTTGGCAATATATCAAAAATGTTTGTTCTCTTCCACTTCTTCAGACTTGCCACCAAAAAAAAAAAAGTCTTGGGATTTGGCTTCTACACACAGATACACAAATATCTGTAGAAGAATAAGTAGACAAAAAGTTCCTGTTTCTCCCCAGGTCAAGGGGACTTAATTTTTTTCCCCTCTAGCACTAAAGGCAAATTAGCAGCTAAATCAGTTTGAAGGGCCAAACACATTTGTCCCACATTCATCTAATCAATTCCGATCTGGAGTCATTTAGTCCTGTTCAATGCCTAGCACATGATGCTGGCAGGAGGAAAATGCACGCTATTCGGCCAGCACTAGCTCAAAGCAGGAGTCACTCTGCCCTTATTTCTGATGAGATGCAAGAAAAAAATGTATATCAAACATAAATACTTCTACGACAACGACAAACAGAAGTACACTTGGTAAAAGCAAACCGAGGATCTGAGGTTTCACAATCAGATCTTTTGAAGTCACGGTGAACTTAGCTCCCTAGAGGTTAACTGGGAAAAGGAAGTTGGTCTGCTTAGATACAAAGAGAGAGAATGTATCTAGAAATTAGTAAAAAGCAAGCATTTACAAAGAATATACTGCATATACATCTTGTCTAATTAAAAACACAAGTAAATGTTTCCATCTTCTTAAAATCCCTGTTTCAACCTCTGGATGTCTTGAAAAAGAAAAACAACTCACGTTGGCAAAATAGTTGTGCTTAGAGTATCTCTGCCATACTATTTGCAGCTTGGCTATTTTAAGGTGTTGGAAAAATACCAAATAATTAGTTCTACAGAGAGTAAAAAAAATCGTATTTTCACTTTCCATTTTACAGAAATTTTGTGAATAGTTAGAAACTAAAAGCATAATTTACCCAACTTTCTACATCTAGTTGTTCAGTAAAATGCACAATAACATTTTAAGCATTCCTCTTGGAAAATAAATTAAGGAAAAAAAAGGCACGTGGTCTTCTTGTGTGTTGTTTGTCTGTCAAACACGGTTTCTTAAAGCTCCTTAAAAACCCAAATGCATGCTTATTCACTTACGGTCTGTGTGACTGAAAGCTTTGTATTCAATATAAAACCCTTTATGGGTGACCAGTTCATCAGAATGGAAGTTGATTGCAACAGAATAGCCATATTCTCTGTTTCTGATGTCTTCTGAATTATCTTTACAGTATCTGACAGGCAAAAGTGAGAACAATGAATTTCTAATCAAAATGACCATTACCACCCAGTTACTTCTGCTGCTACTGAAGGGTACAAATGCCAAAAAGTAGTAAAGATAAGGTTTTGTTGTAACTTTTTTTTTTTTCTGGGGGGTGGGGGTGGGGGGAGGGTTAAGTGTTAAAAGCTTTTCAGCCCAACAGAAATATTAGAAAGCCTATTTACAAATGCTGTCCACTCCATTCCACCCCACCATACCCACAGCTTTCCTGGGACAGCAAGATAATCAGCTTCAGAATCTACCTTATAAATACCAACCACTTCTCAGCATGCTTGACTTCAGATTTCCCATTTAGGCTAGCAAACTCCAGAAGTTACAAATCCAGCAATGGTATCATACAACCAAACCCAAAAGCTGTTGCCATTTCAGTACATTCCTTCCAAGAGACAAATCACTCCGAATATTCCCCCTTCTCCCTCCTCAACCCTCCCCCCCCCCCCCCCCCACTTCTAATTTGCTTTATTTACTGAAAACAGTTACAATCAGTAAAGAGTAACTGGCAAAGAAAAAGAAATTTCAGATGACAAAAGCGCTTCACCCATGTCAATAGCCAGGAATTCACAGTTCCACTGCAGCTGTATAAAATCCTGGAATTTTCTATGTTGTTGCTCTCAAGCAGAACAACAAAGTAAATATTTACCACTGCAGGAAAAGCAGGATGCTTAAATTATCATAAAGACAAATGCTTAGTGCTAGTGCAGGTTTAAGAATATTATTCTGCTGTAATTCAATGAAAGTATGCCTTTATTTTTTGAAATGTATCTTTCTACACTGATGTTTTTCCTTAAGGTGTCTCATGTTGCATAGAACATCAAAGTACACATTAGTATGTCAGTAAATAGTGTATTTACTCACCTAACTCCTTCAATTTCTAGCCAATCTTTATCACATTTACTGGACCCTGGCGATTTCTCTTGAATTTGTATTACAAGGATTTTTAAGGAGAGCTTGTAGGCTGGCAATGGTGCCTAAAAATCAAAGGAGAAGTATCCCAACATACACAACCATAAACCATAAAAGGCCTAAGCTTCTGAGATAGTAAATCTTGTTTACTAATTATCAAGTAGAAAATATTGCCTTTTTTTCTTCTTTATGATGCACTGCAGCACCTTTGAAGAACCAAAAACTTTCTAATTTAAACATATATAGAGAAACATTTTTAGGCCAACCTTTGGCCATGTCCTGGTTTCAGGTAGGACAGAGTTAATTTTCCTCCTGGTAGCTGGCAGGGTGTTATGTTTTGGATTAGGATGAGAAGAGCGCTGGTAACATGCTGATGTTTTAATTGTTGTAGAGCAATGCTTACACCAAGCCAAGGACTTTTCAGCTTCTCGCTCTGTCCTGCTAGCGAGCAGGCTGGGGGTGCAGCAGGAGCTGGGAGGGGACAGACCCAGGACAGCTGACCCAAACTGGCCAAAGGGGTATTCCATACCATCTGACGTCATGCTGAACAATATATAGGGGTGGCTAGCTGGGGTGGGGGCGCGGCTGCTCGGGGATAGGCTGGGCATCGGTCAACGGGTGGTGAGCAATTGCATTGTGCATCACTTATTTTGTACACATTATTACTATTATTATTATTATTATTATTATTATTATTATTATTTTTCCTGTCTTAATAAACTGTCGTTATCTCAACTCACAGGCTTCACTTTCCCGTTTCTCTCCCCCATCCCGGAGAGGGAGGGGGGAGGGTGAGCGAACGGCTGTGTGGTGTTTGGCTGCCAGACGGGCTAAACCACAACAGGCCAGAATGTGCCAGATAAAGAAGCATAAGCCTTCCTGCAGCCAGCACAAAGGACTATATCTTGAGGTTCATGCTATGTTTGCATTATCATGTGTTCCAGTATGTCAAATAAAATAATTAAGAAGGTCCTGCTTCTACACAATTCAGTGAAATAGTGTTTTGTGTATTATATAAGACATGATTTACATGACCTTATTTTCTTTTTCTGATATAGAAGCAAAGCACGGACTATTAGCCATTTACTCTGGCTGTTACGAATTGTCATCCACCATTTTGCTTTCGTCACTAGTAACACAACCTTTTGGAAGCTGGAAATCTCTCTCTCCCATAGATGGCACTTGTACATAAGAAAGAAAAAACAGGGTACACTACAATAAGTCAGGTTCAGTGGTCTTAGCATGTTCTCCCTTCATTTCGCCCACATTAAAAGACATTTCGGGCAGTTTTATGCTTATATCGCATAAAGCAAAGTCACCACAACTCAGAATAGTTCCCAGTACTTACTCGGATGATCCAGCTGCAGTCAATATTTGGAGGGTAGTAACTCGGGTAATAAGGAGAGCTCAGAGTTCCATTCCAGGATATATAATGACCACCACACACTGGGGGAGAAATACATCAACAATGAACACAGTTAGCTCAAATGGGCTAAACTTGAGAGTCCACTTCACTTGCTAGGATCCTTCTCTATGCAGAGTTGGAATAATGGCTTGTAACATGATTAAACTCAGTTCTTGCCTGTATTAACTGAGAATCATGTAATTTCCACTTCCTCATCGTTCTGAATTTCTCTTTTTTTTTTAATCAAATTACAATTGAGAATATGTATAGAACACCTCTGACTGGAGTATTAAGAAAATATCCTTTGACATTAAATGGAAGAATGAATCAAATGCGTACACAATAGAACATCCCTCCCCCTGCTTCCAGTTTCCTTCTGACCTTTCTGTGGACATTTTCAGAAATTAAAAAGCATTCAATCCAATGAGTGAAATCTCTGATTAACTTCATGTAAACCAGGAAGTTTCAGTGTGTCAGTTCTCGGTCTGAAAATGCATACCACTTCTGAGCACAACCTCTAAGGTTTTAGTTTCTATCAAAAATTCTCCTAGATATCCATCCCCTACTGCTTTTGCTTTTCCTTTAGCTAACAAAAGGAATGCAAACATGTATATTAGTAAAACTAAAGAAATTTTTAAAGTAGCATAATTCTGATGCACAGACTGGGTGTTACATAATTCTGAGCACACATCTTCAGAACAAAGTATTTCTAATTTGCAATGCCCATAGGAAGAGTATTTGATTAAACACCCACAGAAGCATAAGTTCAAATGGATAACCTTCTCAGAAGCTTACAGATGTGCTATCCCCTATGATTTGTTCCACATGTTAAAAAAAATAACTTCTTAATTGTCAAAAACTTTCCTTTGGACTGTATCAAATAACCGTGGGTTAACTTTCACTTGTGAATCTTTTCTATCTCCCATAAAGCATTAGGGCTTACCCAAAATATTTCACTAATCACCCAAAACATCTGCAAAATTCATAGTACTCCATAGGTTTGGAATGTATTTCTTGGGACTTGGATCCACTTTTCTTATACCATCAACTACATTGAAAAGTGCTTCAAAGATCAAAGACTAACATTAGAAATGTTTGCTCTCATTAAAAATGTTTGCTCTCATTTTCCATTTTTCATCAACATACTTCTCCTGAGCTGGGGAGCAGTTAAAAAAAACTCATAAAAGTGCTACTCTGCCACTGGGGCCTTTGTCTAGACATAAAGTGCCTGTAGTGTTGTTATCTGATTGCCTACTCTGCTACCGTTACTTGTGGACAACAGCATTATCTATATAGTGTGAGTAATTTCTGGGAAATATGGCTTGGGTAATAATCAGGAAGAGAAAGTCTTCCATACCAAAGGATACGCATACTAAGTAAATTTACAAATGATACTAAATTAGGGGGAGTTGTCAACTCCCTCAAGGGTAGAGACGTCTTGCAGAGAGTTCTTGACAGATTAGAGGGACAGACAATCATCAACTGTATGAAGTTTAACAAGAGCAAGTGCCAGATTCTGTACCTGGGATGAGGCAACCCTGGCTATACATACAGACTGGGGGACAAGGGGCTGGAGAGCAGTCCTGTGGAAAGAGATCTGGGCGTTCTGGTTGTCAGCAAGTTGAATATAAGTCAACAATATGCCTCTGCAGCCAAAAGGGCTAACCATATCCTGGGGTTCACCAGGCACAGCATCACTACCTGATCAAGAAAAGTGATTGCCCCCACTCTGCTCTGTACTGGTTTGGGTACTCATCTCGAGTACCCTGTGCAGTTTGGAGCACCACAGCATAAGACAAACATAAAACTAATAGAGAGTGTCCAAAGGAGGGCTACAAATATGGTCAAAGGTCTAGAGGACAAGACATATGAGGAGCAGCTGAAGCCACTTGGTTTGTTCAGCCCAGAGCAGAGCAGGCTGAGGGGAGGCCTCATGGCGGCCTGCAGCTCCCTCACGAGGGGAGCGGAGGGGCAGGCGCTGAGCTCTGCTCTCTGGGGACAGCAACAGGACCTGAGGGAACGGCGTGGAGCTGGGACAGGGAAGGGTCAGGCTGGGTGTTAGGTACAGGTTCTGCGCTCAGAGGGTGGTCGGACACTGGGACAGGCTCCTCAGGGCAGTGGTCACAGCACTGAGCCTGCCAGAGCTCAACAAGTGTTTGCACAATGCTCTCAGGTAACGGGTCTGATTTTTGGGTGGTCCTGTGTGGCCTTGGGCTCGATTAACCTTGGGGGTCCCTTCCAGCTTTAGATATTCAGTGATTCTATGATATTCTCTATTCCTTGTTCAGTTTTCAGGTATTTCTTTTAAGTGTTAAGTTTTAAGAATGACAATTGCCTGACTTACATACCAACATTCACTCCCCCAGATACAAGATACATTCAGGCATTCAGGCAATGTCAGCTTTTTTTTTTTTTTTTTTTTTTTTTGGAGATAACTAGGAATAAGTGTGCTTATGTAAGACATTTGTTTGGATTAGTCACTTACTGATTTTAGGGATTGCTTGAAAGTGAGCTTTTAGTATGTTCCTTTCTTCTCTTTTGTCCAGTGAGAAGGTAAGCAACATTACATTACTTGACGAAGTTAAACGTATAACAGGAGGAGTCCAGGCTCCAGATCCACACCACCTGGAATATTACAAAGATTGCATTAAAAACAAACAAACAAAAAATTCTCACATTCCTGTCATCTTTGCTGAGAAACAGGGCAAAAAACACTGATCTGGTCAACTGTGTTTCAGAAGTGTTCCCCTGGCTACCACTTTGCTTTTATTCTTCCACTCCATTGATACTACGTGAAATGCTAGAGTTTCCTTACATCAAGGCTGAGTCACTCAGAGTAAGCATCATGGATATTCTTGCCTAACAGATGCCTTGGATTTTTCAGACCTAAAGAAGTATCAGAAATTATGTTCTAGATTAGGTTACTAATGCTGGATTAATTACTTCAGTAGCAGCAATAGTACTGAAAAGTGGGTAGTGCTGAAAAGGCCACAAGTGCTCAGTGTAGAAGTGTCGTGCAGCACCTATGCAACAGATAACAAGCCCCAAAACTTTTGAACCTATTAGCATTTAGCTTGGTTTCATGTCCCAAGAGCTGTTTCAAGAGATGTGGAGCTCCATGCACAGCAACTATTTCTTTTTGTTCTTCTTCTTTCATTTAAATGATGAAGAGTTAATTTATATCCTGAAGCTTGAATACTTACTATCCCTTTTAAAGTGATATACTATTTACTGCATCTTGAAATTAAATATATTAATTCCATTTTGAAATCTACAGCATATTTTCAATTTTTTTCATTAATTTACAAACCTGTGTGTGAAAGATGTCAAGTAGAAAACTAACAGGCATATGCAAAAATGCAAAATTGTTAGGCTGGCAATAGAAATGCCATAGGGCATTCATCATTTCAGTCACTACATTCTTTTCTCCATTGTTTAAATCCAATTCTTTGATAGGCAGGTATCAATACACGCATTCAGTCTTGAACTTTGTCTTACAACTTATTGCATTGATGTTTTCTGAACACATTGCATCATATACCCGCATTGCTTTTGTTATTTTCCTGGAGCTTTCAGGGATGCAATTGACTTTACATTTCTATTTCCTAAAAAGCTGAGCCACTGCACAATGAAGACGTAATCAGGTAATAACCCATAGTCAGAAGCAGGGCAGATGAAGCCCAGTATCAGACATGGAATTCTCTGTGCTACACTACCTGCATGCAGTGCTGTTCATTTCAAGACACTTTGAGACGAATTCCTTACGAAAGCTCTGTCCTCACCACAAACCTAACAGTCTACCAACGTGGGTGAGCTATAGGACTTGCTGCACAAGGATAGAGATGAAAGTCTGTTAACAGAGCTAAGAGGACTACCTACTCATTTCAAGTAAGCTAAACCACTACTAAGTAGGTACCTTTCAGACACTGCTAACTGAATCTGCATGTGCAGCTAATTTCTACGTAAAGGTTCTTCAAAAAAAAATTTTTTTTTCTTCCTCAAAACCATCCATTTTCAGATTCTAAAACTTGTTAGGTTATTTTATTAATGAAGACAGATTCATGGTGGATAACGTCCATACTTAAAATCATAAAATTAGTCTCTGAAAGAATAGTAACAGTGTGGTAGCTGAAGATTACAAGATCATCTGATATCATTTATGTGAGTGGACTACAAAGGGACTTTGGGGATGAAGTCTTCTGTAGATAAAAGCCTGTTTTGAACAGAGGTTTGCCTGTGACTGGACGTATTTTCTGAAAGTAACAGAAAAAAATAACAAAAAATACCTTTGTATCAATGATTGTATGAAATCAAACACTGTAAAAAAAATAGAATGTAAAAAAAAATGCTGGAGTTATAAATCATTAGGGGGTGGATAACATGGAAGATCTTTTGATTACCTTATTAAAGATTTTTAATTAAGCTGTACTTGGAGGCTTTTACATTTTAGAAGCCTGTTTAACATCAATTTTAAACTCTGCAGTTTCAGAGAATTTCTGTACAGCTCAAAAAACATCTTTGTCCTGTACTACCATACCTTGCAATGATCTTGTTCTGTAGAGGAAGAAGGAAATCATATGCAGATAAGTGGTGTGATGCACAGTTCTCTGGAGCAACACCATGCAAAGTGGTAACTACCAGTCTCACCACATAGTTAGAAGGAACTCGCAACCTCCATTGATAAAAAGACTTCTTGGGATTCATCAGAGTTAGAGTTCTGTTGTTACCTGGCTTGGCATACAGGTCAAAGGATACCGCTACACAAAAGAATTTAGATTAGTGTCTGAAAAACTGTTAAGTTGAAATATAAATTATTGGCAAAAATTTCAGAAGAGGTGGCAATCATCTACCTGTACTTCTTGACTATTCTAATCTCTTTGTCACTTACTTCCACAAATCTACCCCTTTCCCTTCCAGGCTGCTCCCCTGCTCTGAACAAGGAAGCACAGTGCTTCACAACCACCACTGGTTCATCACACACTCAGCAAGGAGGAGGGGACCTGGCTGCAACTGCTGTCATCTCTGATGGAAATCTACTGCTTCCTTTGACATTTCTTCATCCATCTTCATGCAATGCAAACACTAAGTATAGGAAGCTAATCTTGAGGCTTGCTTGGTATGGAAAAATCAGGCAAAGCTAACTGAAGTTCTACAGTATTTGACTGAATGCTAAATATGAATAAACAAAATTATCTAGTCATAAGACAAATAAATTCTGTATAATTTTATGCAGTAGCTTTCTTGAAGATGCCAAGGAGCCACAGCTCACTGCAATTCAAAGGGGACTACTCAACTTCAACCACTCTAGTTAGAACATCAGATTAAAAGCTGTAAGGCATTTTCAAACCAGCCTTTATTTAGAGCAAAAATAGGCCAAGGAAATCCGTACTCTGGTTTGTTTCATAGGCCCTACACCCATATAAGAATAATTGGGAAAATGTCTTTTTCCTTTTACAGGATATATATTTTCCCCCAAAGCGATACTGCTTTGAACTGAAAAATAATTACCTGATTTTAGCATCACATCATATTCTGTGGAATCTGAAACTGAAATTTAATAACTGTCAGCTACACAAGCCAAAGACACAAACTGAAGAAAGCAAAATAGGCAGAATAGATATTAAATGACAAGTACATTGTTACCAAAAAGCTCCATTGTAACAAGATCAAAATCTTCCTCCCCAGAAGTACTGAACATGTGAGGGATTTGTTTACTACTGATTTCTTTTTGTTCCAATGGGGTTAACTTTTTAAGAGAATCAACAATATCTTGTGGTGCCCAGAACATATTCCAGTAGTAAGCTCGAAGTCCATACTCTCCTTCACTGTGTGTGGGGGGGGGGGAAAAAATCATAAATACACTGTAATTAGTATTTTGGACATGCTTTCCACTAGTCTGCATTTCTGGCTTGCATAGTTTTATACTCAGTTGTAACTGCCATGCAAAGGGTTGCAGCTTAACGTGGTGGCAAAAAGCTCTCTTGTTCAACATTTTATTTATTTTTTTTTAATACATTAGAAATACTTGGAAAATATACTGCTTAAACAGTAACACACAGACTGAAAACGACACCTAACAGAAAATCCTTGAAATAGTTATATGGAATTGGATGTTTCCATCCCTGCTGTGTACTTATACACTTTAAAGGTCATATTACAGTTCTAGATGCATTTTACTTGATATATTTTAACTGAGGCTATACACTATACAACAATATAATTTTATGCCCATACTTTGGTTCAACACTTCTTGTTGCACACAATTCTTGTTAAAACAAATAATCTGCATAGGTACAAACGCAAAGTAATGTTCCAGTGATTCAAAGAGACTGTTCATCGCAAACCTCCTTCCAAAATGGCTTACGGACTGACCTTTCAGAAGTTTGCAGAGACTTTTTCAGAGACTTGGGACAGCAATACATCTGCTTAACGTATTTGCATTTCTCAGCAGGAGCTTAAATAGAGTGCCCTGCCCACAATTGCACATTTAAATTTTGTTTGGAGGGGTTAAAAAGGAGCTTCATTTAAATAGACAAAACCAAAATAAGTAGTAGAGAAAAACAAACAAACAACAACACGCCGGACTGTGATTTCAAAAATCAGAAGTAGGTGAATAGGTTACAGAACCATCCATAAACCAAGGCTTCATTTCACTCACCAGTTCTACAGAGATCATAAATCACACTGTTAGTTTAGTTCACATCTTTATTACGTGTCTTTCATTCCCTGTTATAAAGATCTGCATATTATCTCAAAATAACTCATTTAAAATCAACCAAAAAGACAAGAGTAACATAATTAAATATCTCATATGTAAACCACATGCTGGAAAGTACCTACCTGAATGCAGCCACTACAGATTTCAAGTAGTACTTTCCCAAGGTGGAATACTCATAGGATTCTGCAAACTGACAATTAAAAAAAAATTGTAAAAGAAAATGAAGTTACATTTTACTGTTGATATAATCTGTTATGTTACAAAGTATTTATCTTATTTCTTCCTTTACCAAACACCCTACATATGACAGACACTATTCATAATTTTCACAAAACGTGTCAAATAAGGATTGTAAATGTGCATTCATTTTCCATTAAAAAAATAAGCCATCACATTTACAAGAACACTGAGAAAACTCTTGATAATTACCCATGAAAAAGAAGCATTTATAAATACAGCTATGGTTTTTTTTTCAGAGTTTATATAGTTATCTAAAATTTGTGGCAAATTTCTGTCATGCAATCTGGACATGAAAACTTGTACTGGCTATGCACAAAGCAGCTTTGAGACACTCAATTAGCCCTTTTGGAAAATACAGGCTAACAGAGAACTGCTTTGTGTTTAAGCCTTCTGTTTGCAAGTACCAAAGAAACAGCACTGATCTAAAAAATACGAACCTGCATGAGAAATGTCAGAAAGCAAGCATTGTTGTGGGAATAAAGGAAAACAAAACAAAAGGTTATGAATCAAATTCAAGCTATAATAAATAAGTAAATAAGTAACAGATCAAAGAGAAAATAAGTAGCAAGGAAAAGCATTCAACTATACCAAAACAAAACAGACTTCTAGACTTCTTTAAGAATAATTCATCCATAACCTTAAAACCCTCAGATTTTTATTTATTTTTTTTTTTTTTTTTACTATGAGAGACAGATACATCTGTCTAGCTGCATTCCTAAAGCAGTACACCTCCAAGCCACTTGTTTATTTTAAATTTATATACTTTGAAAGAAAAAAAAAATGTGTCAAACTGGAATCTTCTCCTCAATCTCAATTTGATTCTGTAACAAATATTTTTAAATAATTACTATACTTACATGGGAACTTACATAATTTTGGATTGCTTCTGCTTGCAAGAGGAATTTCTGTGATTTTGGATCATTGAGGTCATTTGTGTAAGTCAGATTAGGAATTTCTACACTTCCACCAATATATATAAAAGAGGAAGCTGGAGCTGAGAAAAAAGCATCAAAAATTACCACATCTAATAACATTATGGAAAAGACTCCAGAACAAGAGGCTTGCAGAAACATGTATTTGTCCTAGCATCAACAGGCATTAGTTCTTAAGAGAAACAAATACTAACAGCCAGAGCGCTGAGTCAGTTCCACCACTAGAATAACAGAAAGGATTGAGGTATAGGTTCAGATAAAAGCATTTCCAGCAAAGCTTTCAGACGAGCATTACTACTAAAGCTTTAATTGTTAAACTTCCATTTTTTTGCATTGCAATCCTCCTCGAGGAAGACTATTTTAATGTCTGTAAGTTGAGATTTGGGAAGAACTGTACAAAAATCAGGTATCCATTCTGTCTTGAAAAAGTGAATAGAAGTTAGACAGTTAATTCCTATAGGTTCTTAGAAGAGATGATAGTTATAATAATGATAGTATTCAAAAGCAGAGACCAACAATTAGGAATAAAATATATACCTTCATTATTCTTGTGCAACTATCAACCACTAATTATCATGCATTTTGTTGCCTTAGCAAAGATGTTAAGGAGAAGGGAAAGTCAGTAATTACACACACATTACGTGTCTAGGTACTTAGTGCAGAGCTTTTCGTACTAACTGTTCACACAGTGCAAAACACCCATCCCATTCACACCATGCTAGGCAGTAACACTTACAGAACGAGTAGTGCAGGAATAACACAATTACTGTAACCATTAAAGAAACCGAAGACAATATTCCCAGAAACCATCTTCTCCAGAAACACAGCCTCATCCATTTGAAAAAACAGTATTTCTGACACAAGCCCTCTTGGTAGGACAGGTAGTGAGGAATATATGGATCCTAAAAATAGACACAGGAACGCATCAGTTAGTAGAGCTCTACAAGAAGAGCCACTATATCAATTTTTTTTTAATGTATTTGCTCTTTTAGCTTTTAACAGAGGTTTAAATTAAGATAATGCCTTTCACGTTATCAGTTATGTCACACGTGAAACCCACATATTTATGGGTCACCTTGCAATCATCGTTTCAAATTATAGAAGGGGAGGGAAATTGCTATCACTTCAGTTATAAGCAATTGCATATGAAGAACGGAGGTCAATACACGCCAGAAGCTGGCAGAGAGATCATTAACTATGTTCCTGCTGTAAAGCATAATTGGTATCTCTTACCTGCCCAGCAGTCTGCTCAGAGTGGTATGGAGCTGGTATGTTGTACACAGAAACCTGTCTGGAGGAAAAAGCCCGTATCATGATGCCTTGACAAATACCTTCCAACAAACCTAATAACAAAATCCTAGATGAACCTCATTTCTTAAATATAACCCAGAAGAAAGTACTGCTCTCCCCTCAACACAGACCAGGCTTCTCTCATTTCACCTTTGCCATACTGCTCAAAGCTGGAGCCAGCTGATCTGCAATCAAAGAAGGTGGGGAGGAAAAGTAACCATCACTGTAACTCTTTGTTTTCCTAACTGGCTAGGGTAAGATATGGATCCCATAATTTGAAAACAGACTGGTTACACCCTCCTTCTTTTAGAAATGCAACGGAGTAAGGTAATTTATGTCACAATGCAAAAGATATACAAGCAATTTATATGTAAAAAGTCACAGATCAAAGCAAATGATGTGATTTCTAAACAGCATATGATATAATCCACAGGAATATTTATAAGAAAAAAAAAAAAACCCACAATTTTAAAGACCACCTGAATTTTTCAGTTGTAAATGTGATAGCCTCAAGCCTATACCACAGAACAAACATTAACTGCAGAGCAATTAATTATCATATTACCTGTTTGGAGTTAATAACAGTATCAAGTCCGCAAGCCAACAACTTCAGGGAATTTATATATGTATATATACACGCACCTGTGTATAGAGTAAAGAACAAAACCGGGGCCGTACCACAGAACTGGCCCAAGAAACCTGTCCTCCAGAAAACAAATGGAAACAAAGGAAACACAGGTCACATAGAGACTACAGAAGGGATTTACTGGAAGGCAATCCTCACAGCTCAGGAATGCAAAATACAGCTGTAGACAGACTGCTTTGTTCAAGTCCTCCTCTTTCTTCAATAGCCTGTCTCCACTACACACACAACCTGCTGATTGACTGATACTTTGCCTTCTCCTTTAGGAAAAAGAAACCTACAGGAAAAGCCTAGAGTAAATAAAACCTCTTTCACATCATCTCCAAAAATGAAATCAGGATTTATTCTTTTTTAAAAGGACATATATTCAGAGAACCCAATTTTATAGAGGTTTAAGATACCTCTCAGAAGGTAGAAGCATTGGTTTTGTTTCGGTAAGGGCAAGATCATTGCAATAACACACATCAGCATATTTACTCATCTTGTCAAGGTTGCCTCAGGTAAAGAATTCAAATTCTGAGGTGGATGAAGTATGAACAATCTTGAATAGGGAGAAATTAAGGTAGGGAATAATGAGTTAGCAGCTCCAAACCATGCAGTCAATTAAAAACAGAAAGTGAAGAAGATATACTGCTAATGCTTTGTGTTCCATGCTTATCTGCAGAACTTCTGATCTCCAAAAACATGTGCCCTGCACATTTGAGAGGATTGAGCTCACTTGCTGCAATTCCTTCTCTTCCTCTGTCAGCTGTTCTCACTCTAGGAGGCAGGAAATGTAGGATTAGCAGGAGTACTAATGGTCAATTGCTATTTCACTGTTACTGCTATGTTGAGCCATGCACACCTCAGAGGAGATACCTGTCTCCAGCTGCTAAGTTGACTCTTCCATTTCCTGACAGATGATTGCATGTGTATAATTTGTGCTAACAAAAAGAGTGAAAGTTGCCATACATTCATTATCACTTCTCCTGTGTCAGACACCTGTACAGAACAACCACCACAAGATCAGTCTTCCTCTGATACTTGTTTCACCAAGGTTTGAACTAAGGGTGCTTGTTACTCCCATATGTGTACTCCAAAATTAAATATTGTGTCAGCAGTATTGTGTCTTGTGACATGGAAAGAAACTCCAACACTGAATAGTTTTTAACCAAACATGTTTTAATGAAGATATTCAGTACATATTTTATTTCAGCAAAACAGTTTTCAAGTTACATGACTGAAGGCACATATTTGTGAATCCATGGTGCAAAATTTGACACTCTTGTGTAGACACCAGGGAAATTTGGTCTTCCACATCCATAACCCCAGCTAACAATGCCAGTCAAAAACCATTTTCCATCTCCATTGCTTTGACATGACAATGGTCCACCAGAATCACCCTAAAAAGAAAATATTAAGTTGTATGCAGTTATAATCTGGAAAATAAAAACTGGGACAAAATTCAACGGGAGACATTTTGCACAAATAATTGAAGTAGTGCTTATATTTTCCTCACTCACATACTTCAAACCAGAGTCAATAGTTCTATGGGTTTTCTGTTTGTTTAATTGAAGCAGATGGGATCACACAGTTGTACCAAAGTTTACTCTTTCACATGAGAGAGGACTAGCTGTCATTCTTCAAATGAATTAATATACTACTTTTTGTGAGTTGTATTTCAAAACGACAAATAACTTCGTAGCCTCAAACTAAAAGTTAAACCCCACATCTGCTACTTAATATGTATGTTCATTTAGAGGCTACACACCTGAGGACTCCCAACAGCAAGCTTTTCTAAAAAACTCAAAATTGTTTTAATATTTTTTAATATTAGAATATTTAATAGTCAATACAACTTTCTTCAAATTAAGAGCACATGGAAATGGACTGTGATCCATCAATATTTTTTCTTAAAAAACAAACAAAAACAAACAAACAAAAAAAAAAAACACTGTTGTCCTATAGTAGACACTAGCTAGCAGATAATGCTTAGGGGTACCACAATGCTTTTAGAATCAAGGCAGTTGAAACAAAGTTTGTAATAGACTTCAAAGTTTTATATAGAATAATAATGCTACAGGACAATGCAAACAGTACTCTTCCTTTACAGGGTAATTCTTCTGGAATAATATTGGCAGAAGTTCAAGCAAAAGATTTGGATCACTCTTTTACTTCCTTGTAAGACTCTGTTGTAGACAACTCCTCTGAAACAGCTGTTAGTAAACTGAGCTTTACCAAAGCATTGAATGTAAAAAAAAATATTTACAAAAGCAAAAACTGAGTTGGTAAGATTTAGATGTTTGCAAAGGAAATGCTTTCCTTCTACACATTTTCTGCTATAGCCAGTGAACTATTTTGCTTTAACTTTTATAGGATTGTAGGACATTCCATGATCATCCTGAATTCTCATAAAATTATTAAAGATTAAACATAGATCTTTTTTTCATGTTTGACAATTGACAATTTTGCATTTAGAGTCAAGCATTCAATTTATTCTTTAGTTACTCGGACAAAAAGAAACTGGAACAGCAGCATTTTTCACAAAACAGAAATCTCACAAATCTATCAGCTCTAATAACTGCCAGACATATTCAGACATCATTTTTCCTTACAGAAATGCAGACAAACAACCTCTGAATTATGCCTTTCATTGGCTGTCTTGAGTGCCCAAAAAGACAACTGAAGAAACAGATTCTCCAGTTAATGAAAATGATGCTTGCTGTCAAGTCTCATGAGCTGCTAATAAACAGCCAGTGCATTACACTCTTAGAAAACACTAAGATATTACTTGCCATGAGAACCATTGTGATCCGTCTCACTTTTATATAGAGCAGTGAAAGCTAGAACACCTTGAAGATACCAGATCTCCATTATAAAAAAAAAGACAATTTTACCCAGCAAAACAAACAAGAAGTAAATTCAGAATTTCACATTTATTATCTCAAAGAATTGCCAGATCAGAAGACATATTATACATTTGAAATTTTATGTCTAGTTGTCTGCAACTCATCAGACAGCCCTGTATTTCCACACTAGGGGGGATGAATCCTGAAAAGAGACAAGCTAGCTTCTCAATTTCTTTTTTCAGTTTAGAGACCCTCTTGCCAGAAACAGCCTACCTTCATCATGCTTTTAGGACTTGCAAATCCATTGGACCTTGGCCTGCAATTGAAACTTCACCAAGCCATTCATTCACACAAAACAGGAAATCTCTGAGAATACCCAAATGACAGACTGGCTGTTGAACAGCTCTTTTACATAGTTGTGTTTCAGAACCAAACCGTACATACCACATGGTGGTTTGCCACTAAGTTCTAACATCTCGTCATGCAACAATGAAAGACAAAAACTCTATGTGAGGAGTGATAAGATACATACTTTGCACCCATCTCTTTTTCCAGACATTAGTCCTGCACAAAACATCCTAGCTGTGATAATCCCATATGTGGAATGACATAGTGATTGGTCAATAATTTCTACTTCTGCTTTCTGAAGAATCGCAGCACCTTCCTCCCCTGGAAAACAAAATGAAAGAAGGATGATTCAACAGAGCTTAACATATTACTTGTCTACTGAAGGCAAAACCAAGAAGTCTTCAGAAAATATCCCCACATACTTTTGAACTCCAAGCCGTTTCGTATTGCAAACAACTAACTCCCAAAAGTACAGAAATCTTCTTCCAGCAGGCATTTGTGTAACATGATCATGGTTCCTTGGCCACGCCAAAGGCAATGGCCTAATCATTAAGGTTGTCCAAAAAGCCTTTTGCAATGCCTTTTGCAAAATGTCTCAAGATTTACTAATTTGGGAAGATTCTACTTTAGGAAAAAAAATAGAATCTTATAAAGGTATTTGGATTTTAACAAGACAGATCTGCAGTTAGGGTGGTGTGTTTGAAGAGGCTAGATCCAAAACTAAAATCACAGATCAGTGTTACACATCGGAAATCTCTTTTGGCAGCTTAAAAGTTTAGACATATCTCAAATTCTGCCCTCTCTATCCAAATGTTTTGTTAAAAGACATCTTTTCTGCAAAATATACATTTTTGGTAAAGCAGAATTAAACTGAACTGTTCTGTCTTTTCAGCACAAAAGCTGTAATAATATCATGAGGTCCTCTCAAAAAAGGGTATAGCCAAAGAAATTTCACCAACATAGTCAAATGTGCAAATTTCAGGTTTGTTTCATGTTTAGATAAAGGTAGTGTATACTAAAATATACACTTATTTAAAAGACTGATTTGACAAATTATGTAAACTGATGAAAAAAAGGAAAAAGACGAAAACAAAGAGGGAAATGAAAGAGGAGCAAAGGGAAAAGAACACTTCTTCCTCTCCTTTTTGAGGTATTGAGTTCATTTTTCAAATCATCATGTTTTAAAATTTCATAGATGACTAATCAATAGGTCAAGGAGACATCATACTACACATTTGTATCAAAATCATGACATGGTAGGATGGTTGTACTTGGTTCACAACCATACATTCTCACAGCTACTTGCAGAGCCCAAACGTAATTTGGAAGATGTTGATTCTGGCTGAGAGCATCAAGTCAAAATACTGGAGGCTGCCTCCTTGCTGCTACACTTCACCACGTGTTTGCTTCTCGCACTGTCATCTGAGAGTGGAGGGACAGGATGGAGACAGCCACCCTGAGATGGCAGGCAAAGCCAAGCCAGGGCAGCCCTGGAGGTGCAGGCAAACTGCCTAAGTCAGGTCCATCCCAGCAGACTGGAGGTTTGGAGTGGTGGTGGTGATGTGACTGATGCTGGAAGAAGTGTTCACACCTGCGTTTCCTCATCTGGGGGCATTTCAAAGGCAGATCTTGGCTTTCAGACATAGACTGCCTGGGCTGCCGCCACCACAGAGCCTACCCAACAGCACACAGGTGCTGGCAGCCACTATACCATCACCCAGTCCTTTCCTAAGCCCTGCTTTCTGTTACTGGATGGCTACAACAAGGGACAAAAGGTACTAGCACTTGTGCAAAAGAAAAGGCAGCCTGGGACAAGGTGTGGGAGAGGACCAGCCCACCATTACAGGTGCAGCCATTTTGTCAATAGGGTGTCCATTTTGTCACGCCACACCCTGAGGGTACAGCTGGTGGTGTCTTGCAGGCGGCTCCTGAGGCTGCAGGCCTCAGGGCTCATCCTGAAGAGGTTGAAGGCAGGAGTAGGGAAAATTAGGTTCAATTCCCCTGCAGCAGGCAAGGAAGAGTCTATTTAGGCAGGTTAATGAAACTCTAACAAAGAGGAGAAACATCACTGTATGACATAAGAAAGAGTGCAGCTCCCTGCCAATCTTACCCAACAGAAGCACGGAGTACTTCCAGATCCGCAGGACTGGCAGCTAATTTTCCTAAGTGTATAAAGTTACGTACATATAAGAACCGACTTCCAGAGGAAACTAGATTCAAAACATTACAATTTTCTGCATGCTTCAGGCATGCAAGAACAGCAGGTGTCCTGCACACAAACCTGCAGCTGATCACCTGGGGAAGAAAAAGTTAACTCAACTGATGGTATTAAACTCACCCACTTCCTGCTTTTGGCCCCAACCTGTTATCCAACATTTGTCACCACTGCGGACTTTGTGTGAAAATGGAGGTACGCAGATTGGCTGAATGACGTGGCTCATTGTTTCTGGCCATGGTTTGCTCAGCTGTAGCAATGCAATGTCATAGTCATAGTTCCTGCTGTTGTAGTATTCATGGACGATGATCCGTCTCACTGAAGATACAAACTTTGCACGGCCTTGTGTTTGCATCCCCAAGTGAGCATGCCACGCTCTGGGGTCAGCCAGCCTGGTTGGGAACACAAACACATGCCATCTCTTCAAAAAGTACCCCATAATGCACCACCCTCCCCAACAGTGGGCCAAGGAAATAAGGGCACATCACACCTTAGTACAGTTCAAACTCTGGAAGTTAAAAGTGTTCCAGAACACTAGTGATATTTGGGATAGGGTTGGGGGGGGGGGGGGGGGGGGGGGAGGGGAAGACTGCTTACTTGCTCCCTTGAAAGCAGTGAGCTGCAGATACAAGCCATTCTTTTGATATCACTGATGCCCCACAGTAAGCAGCTCCCATAAAATGGAGGCTGACCTGCCATGGCCATTCGCCTTCCTTTGTATTTGTACCACCTACAATCCGAGAGATGAGATTGCTGCTCTTGCTGCTGCCACAACCTGAAAGGGATATTTCAAGTTACTACCTCTGTCCTGTGTGCTTTCCTTTAGTGAGAGTGCTTCCCACATAGTGCTTGAAAGAATCTTGCACTTTAAAATGTTTTTAAATTCATTTCCTTGCCCTGATCAGAAAACTTGTCTGTCCATCTAGTCTGTTCCTGAAATGAGATGACACCATAAAAAAAGTCACTGGCCTGGGAAATAAAACTTTCTATTGTAGCTCTGCCACAGAAATTGGCCTCTAAATCTTTCTTGCGTCAGAAATGTCAGAGGATCCATTGATTTAACAAGCATCACAATTAATATGTAAAAACAGACAATCCGTCATCTCTTTTTACTACTCATTTCAGTTAGTCCTGAACTGAAAGGAGTGCTTCTGGAGGGAAGGAAGTTCAGGAGCATCTGCATACTTATTTCCAAATTATTGCCAAAAATGAGTATGAGAAAGATACTTATAGCTATGTATGCAGAGTTTGGTCATTTATTACTTCAGAAACCAGGTAATCCAATCACTAATTTGCAATGGAAGCAACTGAAAGTCTGAAAGCATTGTATATTGCTAACTCAGAAGTGAGTAAGTCATGCCTCATCACAAAAAGCTTCACACTATTTTGAAGAAGGATTGTGCTATAGGACCTTGTATCCTTCTCTTACAGGCATATAAAGCCTCGGCTCAGGAGTTTTGGTCCCATGCTCCCATAGACAGGTGCTAACACTTCCCAGCACCCAACCAAAGAGTCAAAAACAGCATTAGCATTTCCGAACTCAAGTAGGCATATAATTCATCTTTTAAGATGTCATACTTAATCCAAGGCAGGTGCTGGCAGGTTTAACATATAGGTAACATTGCAGGAACAGCTGAAGGCCAGACAAAATACCCTAGGACATTCAGTTTAAGCAAATGAATTCTAACCCATTTTTTTAATTCCTACTGCAGTAACAATCGTGTTTATTTATATATGTGTATTTACGCTGTATAATATATATTATTTTACATATATATGTAATGTATTATAATAATATAACACATTCAGATATTATAATGTTATATATATATAACAATATAAAAGAGCCAAAAAAAGTTGTGCAGAGGTTACTTTAGGAAGGTTTAAGATTATAACCTAGACTGATGTTATGGGATGTTGAGATCTTCACCATCAAGAGACAGAAATGAAGCGTGTTTCTCAACGCAGATACAGCACTCCAGCAGTATAAATACTGTCCGACTCCAACTAAAGTACTCAACTCTGCTGGAAACTGTAAGAACACTGCCTTTCCAGCTGGCCAAGTTAATTCTGTAGTTACCCCAGGTTCTCTGTTCCTTAACCTAGCTGCAATAAACATTATAACTAAGACTCCTCATAGCGGTAAGCCCAATCTCCCACAAACACTGCAACCAGACCCGACATAAGCTGGTAGCAGACTGTTATCCTACTATCACTGAGCAGATACAATAAAAACCTCACTACGTGCTGCTGTATGAGTTATACAAGCTCCGAAAGAGGAAGAAATAAAAAGGCTTTCAAGTGTGAAATGTTTGAAGTTCAAACAAGTGGGAGGGACTTACTGCAGCTGCTTTCATCACTTCCATCGGTACAGTCCATGGTCCCATCGCATTTTGCATTTTGTTTCTTAATGCATATGTTGTTCCTGCACTTAAATGTGTGATTGGTGCAAGGAATACCTGAAATAGTTGTGTGGAAAAAAAAGGAAGAATATTGGACCAGGTTTACTTGTCTACACATCTGCATACATGAAATTCATACATGTATCAACAGGCAGTAGGGAATGTAGCAAGAAAGCACTTGGTCTGAGATGGCTTAAGCCAGCCTTTAAGTTGAACAAGCTATTCAAGTAGAGCTGCATCTAAACTAGTGCCTGTATCAAGCTGGCAGAGTTTTTGAACATGGATTTCCTCTCATCTGTTCTCAAAGCACTAGTGAGCATAGGTATACTATCAAAAACTTGCCAGTAGAGTAAGTGCTAGGCAAGAAAGAAAAGAACATCCAGTACTCTGGAAATAAACCCTCTTTATATCTCAGCATTACCTGTGAAACAAAAGATGGCAGTGAAAGCCATCTTACTAATTGTAGCCAGTTAAACTGCATTCCCAAGCCTGGTGTTTTCCTATTTCTCTGTGGCTTGCAATAAAGGATTCCACTGAAAAGCAATCTGTTTTTCTTCTTCACATAAAGAAATATCCTGTAACCATTTACAGACTGTCAAAGTTAAAAAGGTCATACGTATTAACATTTCTTTTAAAACGTTTATTTAAAAACTTGCAGCACTTCTTGGTTGGTCTCCCTCTCACATGCTATGGTGTCCATTGGTTCTAAGTTAAAGAAATGGCAGATTGAAAACTTTCCTGTGCCTACTGCCAGACTTACATTTACATTGCATTTTAAAAGACATTAGCCTTATAAGCCTGAAAACTGTTCCAAAGAAACAGTCCTCTGTCCTCTTTATAGTTATTTTACAGATGGTAAAACAGATCCAGGAAATCATTTGCAAAGATTTTGCTTTAGGGAGATAAAATTTGGGAATCAAACTTTAGGTTTCTAGATCCCCATTTGCGGTAGTATTTCAACAGAAATAGATGTTCATGATCTCCTTGAAAAAAATTAAATCAATAACTCTTTGTTTACAGGCATATCAGAAAACTGAACAGAATTATATATCCTGTGTTAGATTTGATAGTGCCTCTTAGCTCTTTGAATACTGCATCAAGTATTTAAATCAAGATTGAATAAATGATAGAAGGGGGAGGAAGAAAAAAAACACCACCAACAAAAAAAAGAGTAGCCTTACTGTTGGTACAGTTCTGCTCATCGTTTCCATTCTCACAATCACTTACTCCATTGCAGACAAGCAAGTTATCCTGTATCGCAAAGCTGGAGTTACAGTTCCACTCAGGGACAACTTTAAAACATGAATCAAATCAGTTTCAGAAGCATACTTATAATGTTAACACTACTCTTCTGACCATGTCCAGGTATCACTTTCATAGCTCATTGCACTCTACAAGGATGAGTATGAGTGCTGCATTATGCATAGAGAAAATAAAGTGCAAAAAGACTTCAGTAACCCATTCCAGTTCACACATTGCCCCAAGTGGAGTGGCTCATGCTCTTTCAACCATTGACATTTATCATCACTCTCATCTATTCTATCCACAATTTCTCATTTCCTCATGAAAATAATTCATCTCAAAAATAGGATGTAACTTTATAAGCATATATCACAGAAAGAAAACCTGAATTCCAACCTCTTACAATTATTCTTGCACATTAATTCTCTTCCTCTTGCTTTTCTATGTCATACCTTCTTCATTCTTAGTTCTTTCCTGTGCTGATTAATTATGAATTAAACATGCAAGACACCAACTGATAGTCTGAACCTGGAAACTCAAAGAAAGCTAGAAACATCTTCTCTTTTTTCCTCCCCTCTAAAAGTTTCACCTTTTTTTAGCTGCCTTTTAAGACTTCAGACTAGAGAATACATTTAGGGGTTTTGCATCCAGATCTCTAGTAAATAAATACAAACCACAAAAGAGTTCATCACTTTCGTCGAAGCAATTGTTTATCCCATCACAGCGCTGCATCTGCTGGATGCATAAGCCAGTGGAGCACTTGAAATATCCAGGTGGACATGCTGGAGGTTTAACAAAAAGCAAACAAACAAAAAAGCAGCTTAGAATGCCTTCCTCTAAAGGACACTCTCACTATCAATAGCCAGTAAGTTAGTATACTGTATTAAGGTGACTTATGAATTACAGAAATGTTAGCCTTTTAACATAAAGTCATGAAGTTAGCATCTTTTTACATACTCCACAGATATCCAATGCATAAAAGAGCTCTGGTGTGGTAAATAGCTATGGCTAGAAAACACTGTTTCTCTACTGCTTTAACATCAATGTTTATAAGACTAACATAGGAAAAAGTTTCAGTAAATAGTTGTCTGTTTCAGGACTTGAAAAATCTGATAGTTGGAAAACAGTTTTGGAAACTCTTTGAGATGTTTTTTAGCTCAGATTTCTGCTTACACACGAAGCATTTAAACCAATGGAAACGCTGGAATAAGCGGTTGGTTATTCAGTACAGTTCATTATTGTGTTCATTACCTGGAGCTTTTTATGGTAATAGGAAGATTGTTTTCATTGCCAAAGTTTTGTTTGCAAATAGGAATAACAGGCTTCAGTTGACTGACGCACATCATCTGACAGATTCCAGTGTATGACATGAAATTTTTTCAGGTTTTACTAAATAGGAAGTAAATAGCTAGCAGAGCTATTGGCACAGGTAGAAGCTAGTGTGGGGCTTGAGGAGTTCACCAGGCCCATGCATGCTCTGGCCACACAGGAAGCTTTAAGAGCTGTGCAGAAGAGAAAAGACTGTATATGCACAGGAAACCAGAGCATGCTGCACATGCCCACAAACCTTTGCCACATAGCCTTGATGTGCTATAAAAGGCTCTTTTCTAGTCACCTAAAAAAGTAAAATCAGCAAATAAACAACACAACATCACAATTTCCTGCATAAAGATAGTTAAGTCCCACTGAACCTGAAGTGTTCAGCTTTACAGGGCTGAAATACAAAGATGGGTTGAAAAAAATAAAAATCCATCTTACGCTGGCTGATGTTATAGCTGCCATACTCCACCAGAAGTGGCTTCTCTGACACCTTTGAACTGCACTGAAGCTCAACATTAACAGCAGAGCTTGCAATATGAAAGACTGTTTGGTGATCGACATAGTAACCACAGTACCTAAAAGAAATCAAAAGTTCTAAAGCAGCCTTCACATCAGGATTGCCTTACATACAATTTTAACATCAACATTACAATACAGTCAGCTAGCACGCTTTAATTAAGAACCAACATCTAAAACAGTACCCAAGTTCTGAAAAACATTACTCATGATCCACCATTCCTCAGTACAATATCCCACACACGTTCAAGCAGAATGTTTCACCAGAAAGTTGAGAAGACTGTCAAACACGGTACTTTTGTCAACACTGCTGATAATTACCTTCAAAAGATTTGAATTTTGGCAAAGGCAGAAGCAATTTGGTGGGAAGGGAAACATCAGCATAGTTTAGCTGCTCTCATTTTGAGGAGTACTCCTAACAAAGAGCACACAGGGCATTGGTCTGACTGCATTGGAGGCAGAGGGAAAAAGATTTGGGGAAACTAGAAATATTTCTAGGTAGCTACCCAGCTTAATACCATTAAGATCGCAAAGTTTAACCTTTGAAAGACGTCTTCAAATAACTAGTCTAGATGAAAAGATTCCTTGGATGTGCATCTATGTTAAGCAGCCATTTTGGCAAAGAGCTTCCTTGAACTTCTGCCTGGGTGCCACTTAACTTGGAGAAACCTAAAAGAACCTTCATCAGAGATACCAAAGACATTGCAACTGGCATTTATATGCTACTCCAGCTAAGGAAAACCAACAAACAAACTCCAACCTCTTTAAAAGGATACGGTTGCCGTATGATGGTTTGAAAAGTAGAGACCATTTCAAGTGTAGGAAAACTTCGAAGATTGACAGTTTAGGTTGCACAAGAAGTAGAAATAAAAGCCCGTCTCCTCTGCCCCACCAAACCAACCCAAAAACTCAACACTTATAAGGAAGACATGTGGCTTCAAGACTCCTGTCAAGAGAAGTACTTACTAGGCTAAATAGATGTAAGAGCAGAAGCAGCTGTATTGATTCTTGGCACATTTAGCATATACATTTCCTTGACAGCAGTGCAAAGGAACACAGTGCAGTTCAAGTGATCTTGAACAACAAAATGAGTTATTTTATTGTTAAATGTATTACTGCAGTATTATCCTGAGATAAATATTTTTCTCATTTATTTTGGCAACACCAAAAGGATAGCTGAGAATGAAGGGGAGCCATTGCATTGCTTCAGTGCTGCTCTTCATATCAATGAATGCAGGAAAATTGGGCAGTGATTTCCATGGGGATGGATGTTGTCTGATGTCCTGTGCACCCTACTGAAGCATGCCATAGGGAGCGGCCACCCTTGCTCATACATTTTCCCTAAGTGCTTTGTTTCACTCTGCGAAAATGAAACATCCTTTTAACAGGCCTAGGAGGTAACTCCAACAATGTCAAAAAGAAGTGAACATAACAGGAGACCGCTCTCACACATCCTGAAGACAGTGTCAAGGAATGTTTTACAGCTTTCTACTATAATAAAGTTAACTGTCGAGGGAACAACAACAAAATCTGTCAAAGCTGAGAGTGAAGACCTTCCTGCTACAGAAAGTCTTCTTCTCGCTCATTTTAGTGTCTGTCATGTCATCACTGTCCCCAGCCTAAAACAGCCCGCCTAAGCGCATAGCATAAGGTTTGCAAGCCATCTGATTCTCCTTAACTAACCCACAGATGTTTTCTCTTTCTCCTTCTGTCAGTTACATAGACACAACTTCCCTTGACACCCTCTCAAAAAAAAAAAAAAAAAGTCACAGACTGCTTTATGTGGGTGAGAAGCGGTCAATTCAATCTCATCTCACCAGCAATCGAGGAAGCTCCTGACCATCTGTGAAAGAGCTGAGACAGCTAGATGAAGGAAGCTGTGTCCTGTACACAGTAAGAAATGTCATATGCTTTGGAGGGTTGTAGGAGAGCTGCATATCCTTGTGAGCCTTCTACTAATGCTTTACTAGCCCTTTTTCCAGGTCCAGGGCCAATAGAAGTTGCAAAGCACCATCTGTAACTCTGCAGCAGAACTAAAGAAAGAAAATAAAGAAGGTGATCGTGTCCCATACACTGAAGCAGGGAATGGGTTGCCTTTTCAGGGGATGAATAGATGTGTGCACCCTGTTGCAGGGTAAGTGGGACATTGCACCAAGGCATTTAAAAACAAAACAAAACACTGGCTATTTCTTAGCTCCCATACATCTCTAATGTTCTGCTCACAAGGGACTAGCTGATCTCTCTGCCAATGAGAATTTTAGCTAAAGCAGTTACTCAGCTGAAACTCTTCCAACTGGGCAGATCAACACACACCCATCCTCTGGAATAACGACAAGAACAAACTGAATGGTCATGTTCACTGCCTCTGGTTAGATAAAGCTGACCCTAGAAGGTTGAAAAAAACCTTATCTGCACCATATTCATGGTCACAGTCTTAGTGTACAAAAATCAACTTTCTGAATCTTCCTAACCTTTTTGACACAAGGTAGCAGAATGTGCATGCTCTAAGTTGCAATTGCAGGGAGCTGAAAAACTGGTGTGTTCTGCCGTTTGCTTCCCTCCACATCCCAATTTCATTAACCCTTAAAGTTTGGAGGGAAAAATGCAAATATCAAAACATTTCATACTTTGTCATTATTTTCCATGGAAAGTAAGCATAGAAATGAAGATCACTGAGTTCAGTTCTGTGAAAAAGATATTTTCTAAAGAAAATTCATATTGGCCTACTTACATCAGCAGCAACTAGCAACAGAAATTAGAAGCATGCATTCTTCTGCAGTACTTTAAAACTAGCCACAAATGCATTTCAGAAGATCATACTGCAACATTTGATTCTGTGAAATGTTTAATCGGTAAGCTTATTTAAAAGCTGGTCATTCAAAGAGAGAATCTTTGTAATACGAACCCATCATCAGTTTTTTCTTCAGATTTTACCTTTATTTGATGCATCTCTCAGCAACCTCTAACATCTCAAATCCTTCCAATTATGACATAAAAAGAAGACCAAAAGAAACACACAAATGCTCCATGTTGTCTGTTCTGACTGGCTTTTTTCATGCCCATGTTGTCCAGCCACCAATTGCTATCAAGACAATGTTGGTAACATCACGAAAACTGACTTTTCTCTATATATAAGTACAATATAGCTTAGTTTCAGTGACGAGTTCAGAAATTCAGTTTCAAGTCTGATCTTATTGATGTTTCCGTTTGAACAAAATTTTTAAAAATAGAGTCCCACTTCCCAAATCTAGCCTCGCTTCATCATCCAGTGACTGAAAGACGATTTTTAAAATTGCAGAAAAAAATTGGTAGAAAAAAGTATATGAAAAAGCAGCAGTAGCAGCAGTATTTAAATACAAACCACTTAAATATGGTGTGTCTTGGCAATCAATCTGTGCAGCGTCTCTTTCAAGAGCCCATGACTGGAAAACAGAAGCGGTTACTCTTCTACTCCCAATAATCTCATTGTAATACCTTTTCACTGAAAAGTTAATTAGGTTCAGTGTCCTCATTAGCAATCATAGAATTAAGTTACACCTAAAAGTAGTTGTTTTTTTTGTTTGTTTTTTTTGTTTTTTTTTTTTTTTCAGTGATCACAGAAAACCCAAAACTACGTTAGGGTTTACTGGACATCCATTTTCACCCACTCTTCCCATTTCTTTCCCTTAAGAGAGCACCAAGGGCCCTTATTTTCATCTTTTCGGTACTTTTCATTAGAATTTTTTTTTTTATTCTATTTATGAAGATTGAGTTACATTATCAGCCAAAGTGAAACAAGAATTATAAGAGGCACCAGTGAAGTATCTCTGTCTTTGTGTAAACTTTCCAAGTGAACTGCAGTAGTGATGGGAAAGTCTGTTTTGATAATGTTAGTTTAGTAACTCATGCAGAAGTACTTACATGTGTTCGTTAATTTTCCACCATCCTCGTTCACAGCCTTTAATATTCTTCTCACTGATGGTATAGTTATGAAACTTCAGAGCTATACCAAGGTTCTTCTGTGGAGTCTGTTGTGAGTAAGAAGGACAGCGCATGCAGGCTTCCTTTTCCTTTTGTGGATATAGCACATGAAAGTCTTTAGGCTTATCTCAGCAATTATAGTGCTTGGCAGTGCCAAGCTCTGGGAGCTGTGCTGACTTCTCCAGCTCAACAGCCAGCACCTGAGACACCCGCCAGCTATTCAGTCCTCAGCAAAAGGAAAGGTTGGCAAAGGGCCACCACAGCTGCAGGCTCTCTTCCCCTCTGGCCAATAGCCCTTTCATCTTCAAAAAGCCACTGGCTGTAGACAGAAGGCAGCTTTTGTGTCAAGATCAAAGCATTCAGACATATCTAAATTTACTTGTGCAGGGACAGACAGCCCCAGCAGATTGTTAGCTAAGATACTGTACCGAATACCTGTACTGCCTTGGGAATGCGGGGAGTTATTTCTACCACAATATTGTAGTCTTTGCTAGCACCTGTTCAGCCAAGGACTTGCTAGTATTTTACAGAATGTTTTCACTGGCAGTATCTTGAAGATTCATGATCAATTATAGCTTCCTTTATTAAAAGGAACAGAACCTTTTAAAAAGAACATGGCCATGTCTTGCAAAAGCAAGGGCTGATTCAGGGCAAGAATCCAGAAATGAAGACTCTTCTCCTTCTTTCTCACAGGAAATATATAATACGGGAAATGAGGGAAATTTCAACATTGAACTATGGGGAAATTAAACAGTTTTAGGAAATAGTATGGGCAACTTCCAAGACTAAACTGGGCAACCTTTCCCTGAGAAGTCCAGGCTGAATTGAGGACATGAAGTTAAGCAAAAAAAATCATTGACTTAGTTTTCTAAAGGGAGAAAAGGATGTAGGTCCTAGTTAACTAGACTTCATTCAAATTGTTATAATTCTACTTGGGCAACCAGTAACTTAAGAAGGAAAATGGACAAAGAGTAGACTGTATTGTATCCACTGCCTTGTTCTTTAGAGATAAAAACCCTTGGATACCAACCAGGTACCAGAAGAGTTCCCAAAAATATCAATCTTTCAGTTTGTTTTATTTGTTGTTTTGGAGACTGATCATGCTATAAAAGAGGATGTACTAATCAATTTTGTTCAGACACCACACCACACAGGGAAGAAGGGCAACACTTAACAGAAAGAACAAGCTCTTAAGGCCATCCAGAAAACAAAAGAGAGCTAAGGCAGTGCATAAGGTTATGCATTTGAAGGCTGACTGATGAGAAACACTACAATAAATTGTGAGCTTGGGAATTTGAACCAGTAAAGAAGGATAGAGATTTTGTATAGTCAATCACAGTATGACTTTAATGCACTAATATAACTTGACTGTGATGGGGAAACCATAAATCAAAGATCATCAGGTGCTACATTTCTGATAGCAGAAAACCTACTATCAGATTTTCTGGAATAACTGGAAGAGACAACAAGGTGTGACAAAATTAACCAGAAATTTAAATTTATTTAAGATATTTGTTTTCAGGAAAGTACCTGAAAAGACACAGAGAAAGGATACTAGGGAAAAAAAAAAAAAAAGAGACCAAGAAAAAGGTCTGTGGGGTTGTGCTGATTGGACAGACCATCTCTGAAGACAAAAATTCAATTTATTTTGCATAACATAGGAGTTATCAGAGAAGCAGCAGTACTAACTAGGTTAGAGGACAAAAGTTTATTTTTGGTCTCCCCCCCCAAATTTTGGGGGTTGGAAGGAGGGGAAGAAAAAACATTTAAGTCTTGCATTCTCTTCAGTGAAGCAATTCTGTAAGCTGAACATCAAAATGTATTTCATCTCAGCTCTTTACCTTTGTAACAAATAGGACAGCTTAGGAATTATGTTCTGTTTGTTAAGAATAAGGGCAAAGAAAACAAAATAACTGTGCACAACGACTATTCAGCTGTGCTATTTCTATAAAGTACCACATCTATGAGGATGCAGATTACTCCCTACTCAATTGTTCCTTCTATGCGCACAGGCACTGTATGCTCAAAAAAAAAAAAAAAAGTAACAGCGCTTAGAGAGAAAGAAATCTGTATTACCTGGAAGTTCCATGCACAAAGACATTTTGGAGGGTAATAGCTTGGATAATAGGGACTTGTGATTCTCCCTTCATAGCCAATCTTCTCTTTTGTTGCTATTGCTTTTCCACACCCTGGGCGGGGGGGGAAGGAGGCAAGAGTTGGTAAACCTTAATCTATTTCCAACAAAGCTATTCAGTGGTCTAGGCATTCAATTTTATCACAAGTGTTTCACTGTAAAACAGGACAGCTACAGAGTTATGTTTATCTAGGTTAGGGTTGTAATAAATTCACTGTAAATCCAATGCTGCAGACAGATAAGGCTCATAAAAGTCTAGGAACGCTTGCTGAAATACTCTGCTTAGTGTGCCTCTCACAAAACAGAAAGTTCATATTGTCTGTTAGATGCTTTAAGACTGTCAGAAATTACCCTAACCTCTTGTTTCAGCTCAAAGGTTTGGGAATGACAAAATGATTTTTCGTTCTTTAAATAAAGCCCTTTACAGGGCTGTTGACTTTTATTTTGTCTATACAGGACCAGAAGAAAACATTGTCAAGCTTTCTGTCAGCTATTTCACTACAGGCTGTTCTGTGAACAAGTCTTAGTGAGCAGTGTTGCACATCAAGGCATCCGCATCACAGTAGTACATGAGGATCTCTAGTCTTAAAATGCAACCAGTTAGAACAAGAATGGACGTGCTAATCTAATCAGCCTCCCAGAAGCCAAAATGTCTTTTTATTAAGGATTAAGACAACTCATTAAAGCAAACAAAACAAACAGTAAAAATATAGCCCTGAATTTAAAGTTAATTATGATGCAGAATTCATCACATGCTTTTATGAGGGCATTTCAGTGCTTAGTTATTCTCACCTTCTGCTTACCTTATGTAGCACCTTTCTGAGCAGCTTAATTACAGCCTAATTTCCTTGTATTGGATTGTGTTATACTTGTGTCTTTGTGTTGCTAGGGTGACAATCCTTGTACTATTTGTGATTATGATCAAACCATTTCTTAAAGCTTTGAGCAATAAGAAGCAGAAAAGAGACTTGATGACCAAACATCACTGAATCCTATGTGTTAATGAGGCAGAGACCAATAGCAAAAGGCAGACAGAGCTACTGAAGCTTTGTACTCTGAAAGTAGTTTTCAGTGCTAAGCAATTTCCACCTTTAACATCATCACCATGTCCCAAAGTAGGAGAAAGAGCACAGCCACACCTGGAATAACAACTCCATCTACTGGCACATTGGAGTCCTGACCAATTGAATTCAGTCAGGGTTGGTTTCAGCCTTCTATATGTTTGTATTTCATATAGACAGCTAATCCAAACAGCTGAAATTACTCAAGAAGAAGGCAGCCACTTAGTAATGCAGAGAAGTTGAAAAAGAGAGACAGGGATGTGGGAGGAAAAAACAAACAAACAAAAAACCACAGAGATACAGATTTGCAAGGAGTCATTTATCTATAGTTAGGACCATGCTAGCCACGTGGGGCTTTGAGATAGAAACAATACAACAAATGCATTCCCAAACACATTACAAACCTACTTTCTTGTGTAATGACCTCAAAATAGCCATGGAATTCCTTCCGTTCATTTATCTGTGCTGCCTTAAACATTACCAGCATGAGGTTATTTGTGGACACAAGTGACACCAATGAATCGGCTGGCTCGCACGCTCTGAGGAGGAATAATGGAGAGTACATATCTAAGCCATTTGTATCAACAATACATTGCTCTCATTCTTTGCTTTCCACTGCTACAGTACTCATGTACTTCAAAGCCTAGTGGGGGGAAAAAACAAAAAGCCATGCTCTTATGCACTGGCCTTTTAAGAAAAAGGCCAGTTAGAAACACCTGAAACCTCTACAGGTACTAGTAAGTGAATGTCATCTGCTGCTTTACAGAGAAGTCAGTGAATGTTTCAGGTCACTGGAGAACAGATCTCTAAGATGACTGGAAGGCTCTCTTTTGAGGCTTATATACACACCGACAGGCCAGAGAAAAGGCTTTCAATGGTCAAAACACTGAGCTCTTCATCCACTTGATGGAGATGCTCCCCTCACCTTTCAGTCTGACAGAGTCCTATGGAATTAGTTACCAGGAATTTCATTCAAAAATTCCCAAACAAAAATTCTAGATCATAAAAGATAAAAATAAGTAGTAGTTCACATGCCTTGATACATCAGTTTCAACTCTAGATTTTAATAACAGTCTGAACAACTCAAATAAAGCAGCTTAAAAAGGCACTAAAGAAAAAAATAAAGTATACAAAGAATCAGGATACTTAGTTTTACAACTTCAGTCTTCCTAAGAACACTAGTCTTCATAGGGAAGTAAAGTTCACTTATAGGATGGAATTTTGACTATTTGTTTTAGTTAACATGTTTCCTGACAAGAAAAATTCCACCCACCAATGTATGAACTTTTCATATTTTGATATGTAGGTGAGGATACGGTCTATCTGAAGAATAACAAAGCATCTGAAGAATATTTAGCTATCTCTTTAATTACTTTTCCACTTTTTGGGGGGAAGTAATTTTGGTGTTCTGTATATAACATGAAGATGAGAGTACTTTAAGCAAAGCAAAAAAAAAAACAGATGACAAATCTTCAGGAAAAAAAGAATGTCAATGACTTCTCAATTAAAATTTTACTCACCGGTACAGTATCTTATGTTTGATTGGCATCAGAGAGTCATAAATGGTTAGCGAGTCAGTGATGCAGTTATCTGCTCCAATCTGAAGGGATACTATTGAAAGACGAATAAGATGACCCACTAATGCAATCAGTTTAAGATAGCAGATCGTTCCCCCTGAGGTAGCATGGATATCCAAAGGAAAGTGCTCATGTAGACGATCAGCATGCAGATCGTACATACAATTTGTTCCTGTGAAACATATTTCCAACACTGAACACCTGCTCTGAAACTGGTAAATCCATTTATGGGAGTACAAAAAAATCCTATATATAATTATGAAGTAAAGCAACCTACAAAAGCATATCCAAACAGAAAAAACAAAGTAGCCTATGCTGCTCACTGTTTTCATCTCAGTTACAAGTCTCTGGTCAAGGAAATGTCTATTCATAAAGCTGCAGAGCTTGGCAAACAGCACTGTAAATAAAAACTTGTAGGGGTACTGGTACCAAAGCACTCCCATTTTGTACAACACACATTTGCTGTTAACAAATCTCTGTGGAACCTCCAGAGGATAAATGACTTAAACAGTTGTTTCCTGGGAAACATTCATCTACTGTCAGGATAGAAATCAGCTGCTCTCCTCTACAAGTATTTGGATATTTATTTAAAAAATATAAACATACATTTTCATACTACTCTAGGTTTTATAGATTAGTGCTCAAAAATCAAGCTACTCAATGTTTTATGTGAAATGAGCTGGACATGCTACAACAGATTCACCTATTAATTCAGGTTGTAAGGGATGCTAGGACCTTCGTTGTTCAACTTCCTACTCAAAGCAAGGTCAAAAGGAATTTGAACCAGGATTTTCTTATGTCAGATCCTGAAAACTTTTGCAGCATTAGAAGTCACTGATAGAAATGGAAGTACTGTGAAATATACGCAGTACAGACTAGCCTACACAACCTAGTTTTACTAAAAAAATAAGAAGTAAAATAAAATCAAAATCCCATTTGTGTCATAACTTAGACAAGAGTCACCAGAAAATTACCCTACTTCCATCCAATTTTCTAATTAAGCTAATACAATTGTGGCTTTCAAGTCAAATATATTAACGTCTTTGTTTCAATTTGATGTTCCAGTTCCCATTCAACAAAAAGCTTAGGGATTTTTTTTGTTTGGTCATACTTAGAGCTCTTAACATAGCTCTTTGAAAGGTGAGAAGAAACAAAAGAACAAATTAGGGACAATAAGACCCACAGTGAATATTTGCATGAATCTCTGCCTATTACAGAAACAAGTCTCTGAAATAGTTACCGTAGTGGAACATCAGTTAGAGCACTGTGGAATTTTGCCATCAATTGTTAACTAGCAGTTAAAAGGCCAACGTTTACTTTGAGTCAACCAAGACAGGAAATAGCAGGCTTTGTCTGACTTCCACTTCTAATTTATAGCCTTCAAACAAACGTTATAAATGCTTATGAACAGTTTGTAAGAGTCACATGCTCTCCGAGTTCAGTTACGGTTATAACTATTTAAAGCTTTGGTTGACCCATTGTTCTTCCTTCTTCTTTTGTATCTTCCCTGTAATTTTTTTTTCTTTTAATAATAGTTTTTTGCTGCTTGTTTACTCAGCCTTAACGAAGCCAGTTTTGATCATATGAAACTCTGTAGAATTATGTGACTGCCTTTATTGCTACTACGCAATTAACAATGTGACTAGCTTGCTGCTGGTGAAGCATGGTGCATTTAAGTCAGAGCTAACCCTAAATCAAGGAGCAATGTAAGCATACCAGTTTGAAACCGAAGCTAGGTACAATCATTATCCAAAGAGACCCTGCTCAGCCATACAGCGTGGCAATGCAAGTCAGTTGCACCAGCTGAATCTGTACAAGTCCTTTATCCAACCCATCCTTTAAGAAACCTCCATCCCAGTACTGAGTCTAAACCAATTACTAGCTACATCTTCATTAAAAAGTTACTCTATTGCCCTCAAAATACAACACAGTGATCTATTCCACATAGTGGTGAACACAACTGGGATGTACTTTTAGACTGTGCATGTCTTCTTGTAAAGTCTCTGCACACCACCGAAGAACCCCACTGGGAGATGTAGAACACAAAACCAAGGAGGTATATGAATAGTGTCTCCCATTACCCTGGAAAAATTGAACTACTTAGACTAACTTCTGCTAGGGAACCCATTCAAAAGAAAAACACAACATTAATCTTGGAGAAAAGGGAGTAAAGGAGGATAAAGGATGGATAAAAGTATTACTGTTGTTTAGGGTGAAACCCAAAAAATAAATTCAAATTCAGTGCTGCCCAGGTTAGCAAAAGTTAGAGTGAATAGCAAAAAAGTGAGTGAATGAATTTATTTCTTACCCTGCCACGAGGTACAGCCAAAGTTTACCAGTCAAAATAAAGGCAGATAGTTTATGTATTTGCCAAAAGCAGGACTCTTGGTCCCTCTTACAGCAAGTCAGGACATAAATACCAAGGCTGAATTTAACCCTTTTAAATTAACACTAAGCAATATCTTTGAGTCTGAAGACATGAATGAGAAGCTTCATTGTCCACCATTCTTCTGCCACAAAGCTGCCAAGTGGTGAATTACCTGTTCCCGTTGTTGACCAATAATCTGACCGAAGACCTGCTGCATAGAAAAAAAGGTTTTGAGAGTCTTCTAATATGCACAACATCAAGAATTCAGTGTTTGATTCAATCATGTTTCCTTAATCTTATCACTAAGCACACAGAATAAAACAGCTCTCGATGCAGGAGACTGCCCAAGCCCACACCTTCTCCACAAATTCTGCTACCATCCTTGGAAGCAGCAGTCATGTCCCCAGGCAGAACCTCAGTGCCTGAGGGATGAGGGGACTGCTGGTCAATTAAGCAGTCCAATTCAATTGAAGGCCTGAGGCAGAGGGACCCAGGGAGTGATTTCCCCACCCTTGGCCACAAACTCTTTTTCAGCTTTCAGCTGGGCAGAGCTGTTCAAATGAAGCTTGTTCCATCCTTTGTTCGTAGAGCTGAAAATCATACACTACTTTGTAACTAGTTAGATTAAACAGGTTCTTGAACCTGTCTTGCTAATTTCTTCCACAGACAGCACAGGATATAGAAATTGTTTAATGAATAGGCAGCTTTATGTTTTTTGTTTTTTTGTTTTAATCTAACAAATGTAACAACAATCCCATTTTCCATGGAAATGCTGAAGTTTGGTCCTTGTATAGAATAAAACGCTTCATCTTTTGATAAATTTTATAATGCAGCCTAACCCAAATCTGGGCTGGCTATGAGTTGTCAGGCTTAGTTCCTGAGTTAGAACATAAGCTTTGCATCAGTGACAAGGCCATTTTGTACCTTAATGTGACCTCCAGTCTGTTCCTTTCTTTTCTTCCACCAGACCCACCACTAGAGGCATGGGATAAAGATTTTGGTATATCTATGAAGTCTGCTACTCCAAGATAAAGACTTGTTCTTAATAAGTGTTTCTTCAATGGTAAGGGCACATGCTTTTACTAACCACTTAGTACAATCGAGTCCATGTCAACCGCGAGGCCCTGAAGACTTCCCACTGAGGTGCGGTTAATGACACTTGTCTGAATGGAGTCCTTTAAAATGGCAGCCACACAGTCGTCACACAGCACTTGGCCTTTTGGCTGTGGTACCACGAATACGATCCAGAAGTGAATAAGAAGGCCTCCATTATTGTTGTTACTGAAATAAAAAAAGATCCCACAGGTTACCATCACTCGGAAAGCTTTCTGAAGACTAGACTCTTAACACAAGCATCTGAAACACAAATTTAGAATAACATGGCTCATTTACATCTTGCCCCGTTTCTTTGACATACTTAATACTCATGCCTAGCACCCAGTTGGGGATCTTCACTGTCTGTGAAAATCATCCTATCTACTTGAGTTAGAGCTGGACTACCTCCTAAAGATGAGATAGTAATTCTAACAGAAATGGTAGAATTACTATCTCCAGAAATGGAGAAAAAAAAAAAAAAAAGCATCTCGCTGCATCTCACCCTGCACAATGCACTGCAATATGCAAGAACCAATTTCTAGACTGTTTAGGTAACATATCAGAAACTGAATATGGTCACCCAATCTTTGTCTTCCTGGTGGGGAGAAAGACCTTTCTATCAGACATAATCCATAAACTTCTGTTCCAAAACTTTATTTTTTTCATGAAAATTGGGATATTTGATCCTCTAACATCAATTGCATGCTTAATACTAAAACAAACGTACTTTATTGCAGCACAGAGATCTCCCTTCCCCTATGTAAAGACCCCTATTGGTATAAAACAGTTATATCAGTAACATTATCTATAAAATATATCCAATGCTGACAATAGTATAGAGCTGTGCTCTAGCAGCATGCTAAAGTGGCTAAATTTATTACTTCTGTTTACCTTAAATTTACCTTAATTTCTGTTTATCTGACAAAGAACTGCTTATATGACTTTAGTTTGCCCTTACTTACACGAAAGGAATTGGGACAGGTTACAGGTGGACTTTGCTATCAGTACATACCAAAGAGATCAAATCCTAACCACAAAAACGTGCTTCTCCTGTGGGCTCGTTACACTATCCAGCAAAAACACAGACACGTTAACCACAGGTTTTTACCTGACTTCTGAAACAGTGGCCTGCTTATAAAACTTGGAGAAAGAGGAGGTTCTGTAAACCAAGTTCATCTGAAAGAGAAAGTATAGAGCTGGTGAAGACTAAGCACTGTTGAAAATCAGGCATACTTTGAGATATCCCGTGCCTGGGATGTCCCAGGAACATGCTCTCTTGCACCAGGAGGAAGCCATGAACCCACCTGTCCAGACAGACAGCAGACACGATGGGGCCAGCTCTGCCACACACCCCTACCGGCTCCAGTACCCCCAGCAAACACCAAGCCTTCTGCATGGGGCCAGCTGATGTGTACAGCGAACGCTGCTCCCAAATAAATGAGTTTTGGAAAGGGTGCGCGTTCTTCTTCCAGAAAATCTCAAATGCAGGGGCCTGCCCTCTTTCAGTGCCAAACCTTCTGAGCCAGTCTTCGGGAAAAGACGACGAGCCCCTGATGTGCCATGCAGTGACTGCCACTAAGGTGCAGGTAAGGGCACATCCGAGCTCTTCTGCAAAGCCATGGCATGACTGGGGCTGGAGGGGGCCTCTGGAAATCCAAAACACTGACCCCTCCTCTCAGAGTGACAAGGGACAGCTACAGCTCCCAGAGGGGGCCGCAGCCAGGTGGTTGCATGGGGTTGGGCTTGCTTTGCCATTTTTTTTTTTAACTTTTGTTGCTAATTTTGTTGTTGTTTTGGTTTTGTTTTATTTCTGTTTTGTGTGTATTTTTGTAGTTTGTGTGTGTGTGTGTGTGTTCTTTATTATTTTCTTTTAACTTTTTGAGGGTGTTATTCTTTGGGGATGCTTTTTTATTTATTGTTTTTTTTTAATGCTCTGCTTTTTTTTTGCCTTTCTTTGTTTTTCTTTTCCCTGTTTCTTTCTTATATTGTCTTTCATTTGTTTCTTTCATTTATTGACAGTATTTTTCTGTGTTTTTTTTTCTCCCCCCCCCGCCCTCCTTAGGAGGGGCTCTTTTTTGTTTAAGATTTTCTTGTTTCTTGGGAAGGTTGTGAGGTTTTTTTTTTGTAGGTTTATTAATTTATTTTTATTATTATTTTTTAGCTTGGGGAGTTGATCATGTTTTCTTGTTCTATTTTTATGGGGTTATGTATTTTGTCTTTTTTTAAAAAATTTTCTGTATTTTTATTTTATTTTACGTTGGAGCATTGTTAGGCTATTTTTTGTTGCTTTTTAGCTTTCTTTAATTTAGTTATTTTCTTTTGATAGGATGGAGATTTTTAGGGGGTTGTCCTGTTTTTCTGAGGGAGTTTTAAAGGTTTTTAAGATTCTTTTCTTCTTTTTATTTGTTCTGGTTTTTGCCTTCTCTTGTTTTTGGAAGAGATGGGGATTTTGTTTGCTTTGTCTTTTTTTTTTTTGTTCTGTGTCTTGTCATTTTGTACTGTTTTATGTGTATTTTTTTTGTCACTATAATTTGGGATTTGTTTCTATTTTATTCTGAGGGGTGTTTTGACTTTTTTTCTTTCTTGTTTTGTGTTTTATGGATTTTTCTTTTGTTCTTCCCCCCCCTTTTCTGTTTTTGTTTTGTTTTTACTTTCTTCTGTTTTTTGTTATTTTTTCTTTACTGTCTTTTTTGTAGTTGGATTTTTTGATTTTATTTGTTGGTTTGATGATTTAATTTGCCTCTTTTTTTTTTTTTTTGCTTTTGAGGCAGTTGTTTTTATTGCTTCTGTTTTTTGGGGGAAATTCTTTGTTCTTTTTGTTGTGTTTTTCTTTTTTTGCAATTTTGATTATTTTTTGTATATTTTTATTTTGCTTTCTTGTTTTCAGGTTATTTTATTATTTTGGGGGGGTGTTTTTTTTGATATCTTTTCTTCACTTTGTTTTTTATTTTTATGCTCTTTTTTCTGTTTTGTTTTTTTTTTCATTTTCTATTTGATTTTTGATGTTTTTTTCTTTGTTTTTTGTTTTGTTTTCTTGTGGGGCTTTTGCTTTTCTTTGTTTAGGGGTGTGTTTGTTTTTTCGCTTTTGGGAGTTGTTTTGGGGAGGTTTGCTTTGTTCTCTTCTGTTTTTTGCATGTTTTTGTTTTGGGGGTTTTCTATTTCTTGCTTCTGTTTTGTTGGGGGGCTGAGTTTTTTTGTTTTTGATGTTTTTTTGATGTCCTCGTGCTTTTTTTTTTTCTTTTGGGGGGTTTGTTTTTTTGAGGGTGTCTTTTTTGTTTAGTTTTGGAGGATGTTTTTGCATGCCTTTTTTTTTTTGAGGGGGCACTTTTGGGTTGCTTTAAGGGGCGTGGTTTTTTGCTTGTTGGGGGGGGGGGGGAGCTGTTTTTCGGGGGCTTATGTATGTTTTAGGTTTTTGTTTTCCTCCAATGTTTATGAGGAATTTCCTGCCTTTTCATTCTATTTGTGTCTATTTTTTTCCCCAGTAGCAGCTTAGCATTAATATATTTATTTCCAATACACAGTATAAAATATGTGGAGAGGGGAAAACCCTGCCCCTTTCTTGACGTGGGACAGCCTTTGGGGAAAGCATGCTCCCAATTTCACCAGTTCTTTAGATAAGCACACAATGGTAACCTTCCTTATTCTTGTTGAAGGAGGCACACCACTAGCACCACCAGGTGGCACGTACCTCAAGCTGTTCAGACCCCCCTCTTGCTGCTTAATTAATGCCCAAGGGACTGTAACTGGGATTCTTTTGAAGCCAAGGCTGTGAAAGTCATATGGATGTTAGTCCGTAACTTTAATCATTTGACACAAAATTGAAACAATCAGTTTAAGGGCCTAAATAAAATGAGCAGAGCTCAATCTGTCTCCAGATTAGGCTATGAGGGATTCTATCTATATATTGCTTTTACTGTCAAAGGGGGAATGAGTCTATCTTGAGAGGTTCTTCAGCTACTGTTCTGGAGACCTCTGAGACAGAAGTCATGAACAAAAGAGTTTTACTGAGAAAAAAAAAAAAAAAAAAAGAGAGACAAAAACCTCACAAACCCAGATCCCCAACATTCCTGCTAGCCTTTTTAGCCAATAGTCATGTAATCAAGATGCACATTATCAGCAGTGCGAAATCTATTGGTGAGAATTGGCTGAGTTTAGAGAAAAAATCATTTCCAAGTTATGTCCAAGTAGAAGACGGTGGCACTGGCACTTCACATGTTCTTGTCTGTCACCTCTCTCTGCTGTGCAAGAAGATGGCAGGATACTCTGGGACAAGAACAAGACAAATGGCCCACAGCAGGTTGAAGCTGCTCCCTGGTAAATTGGGAGGGACAATACCTGCACTGCTCCCACCCCTTGCCTGAAAGCACTTCAGGTCATCAGGAAATCTTCCCTCTGATCAAAGAGCTGGTAAACAGGAGCATGAGTTCATGCTATAAGATGACCAAAACTTAGTAATTGTTCAAGAATCTCTGGTTGCATTGAGACAGCCACCTCTGCCTGCTGTAGAGCAGCCGTATCTGCCTACGACTGAATGCTGTTTCTGCTGTGACTGTTGCAAGGTGTTTGGGAGGAATAATGGTCTTCGGAATATCTGGCATCAGAAGGAAACGTAAGTGTAAAAGCATATGAGAGCTCTAGTGTAATTATAGATGCTCTAAGGCATAAGACTGGCAGCAGATACCACTTTGAATGCAAAAGATTTCATCAATGTCTCAAAAATGGCAATTATATTTTGAAGGGTTTTTGTAGAGCTCTATTCATAGACTGGTTTGTGGGGGAAAACATGTAAAATTTTAGTCAATGTATATGTCAAACAGACCTTTCCAAAATTTAGTTTGTGGTTAACAAACTAAAAGCACCCAGTTCCTTCCTGCCTTCAGCTAGCCACCCTTTGCACAGTCTTCTGAAAGGGAATGAGGAAAATAAAAACAGCAGAATGCCACAGGAGACTCGATGGCACCTGAAATTCACACTTATTGATCACAGCTCTGTTTTTTTTTTTTTTTTTTTTGCTACTTTTTACTTTTTTTTTGTTAACCAAGCAGCCCACTCATCTTACCACATGCTGCACATTCTGCGCCACAGAGAGAAATTCTTTCGATTCCTTCTGCCTATATTCTGGGAGAAATTCTATGTTGGCAACACGAAACAGCCCAACGAAGTACAACACATCTTTGTTTTCTGCCTGAACTGCAAGAAACAAAGACAGACCCCAATTATTTTTAAGTAACAACGAAATGTTTTTTTCTGATCAAATTTTAAACCAAGTTAATCTATTCAACCTTGAAGTGGCGAAGGCTACCAAATCAACCTTATATATTCACAGACATTTTTTTCTGGATGAGTACCAGAATATGAAGGTTCATCAAGCACCTGCTTCCTACACACAACCTAAGATACTACAGTAGAAACGAACTGTAGCAAAAGTAATGTCAACATCCAAATTCGAGAATATCCCTAAGGAATCTTAGGCAGTACTTTTTTTCCCTCCTTTTTTATTTTTTATAAAGAGACTACAGATAAAGTATTTGCCTTCTATATTTTACTCCCCTTCAGCCTTTTTAAATCTATTCTGCCTAAGGCACAAAAATCTTACCCAGCCTCTAGCAGGCCAAGAAATGCAGTGGAGGTCAGAATTTGCGTGGAATCAAGTTATAGGAATTGTCTACAAAATTAACTAGCACACAAGAAAATGCTTTGCATAAGTCTTGGGGGGGGGGGGGGGAAATCACACTTCCTAAAACAGCAGTTGTGCCTGCTGTTATAATTCCTTGTTCATTGAACCCTGTGAAGTGTAACAAAGGTATTCCAGGTTTTATGCTTATCTTAGAAAGAGCCTTCAGGACAAGTGAGATCCTACAAACAACTGCTACCTACATAAAACAAAGTGCTACTAGGAATAGTGATATTTTAAATTGGTATGTGCTTTCAGCAACTCACCAATGAAGAGCCAGAGTAAAGTCCAGGTTACAACTCCTAAAATAAATAGAATGAGGGAAAAAATAATTATTTTGTTTTGAAAATTCCACAGCAATTTCTCTTTTTTCTTCAATTTGCCATGTTTTTTCCTTGCCAGAATCCTCTTTGCCAACTTATCTTCTGCGGATACCATTTGGACCGAGATGTTGGCTACCTAAAACAAGGTAAAAGACAACAAGCAGATGTGGAACTTAGCAAACAGCAGCTGACTGACCAACAGCTAGAACAGAATCCCACATGTTTTTCTGTTATTGACATAGAAAACTATTGTTAATGCAGTAGCAGTTTAAAACTGCAGACATGAAGTAAGGTCCAGACACTTGCAGGTACAAAACAGAGCCAAACCCCAAGGCACAGGGATGTAAAAGCACAGCGTACTCACGGAGAACAGCTCACCATGCAACAGCAATATAACATTAACTATCATAACAAATACTTATATCCTTGGGCATCTTTCATTAGCATAAATTACCCCTATTTTGTACAAAGGGCAGGTAGCCTTGAATTACCTTGCACTGGCTGCAGCTGAGATGTATGTACACACACAAGTGCTGCAGAACAGCAACTTTTCACTGGTGGCTTGCTGACATGACTCAGCAAGCCATCTCACTACCCAAACATTTACTGTTTTGATGCAAGTTTGGTGCACAGGCAGACACATGTCCAGTCAGTCATTCCTCTGTTTGTGTGAAGCTGGAGGAAGGTGATAGTATGATATTCAAATAGTCAATCCTTTTCCATATATAATGGCTTGTCCTTTCTCTGCGAAGTAACTAGGAAACACGTGGATGCACACTATTCATACTTCTTCCCAGCCCATGGTCAAAACATGACTGCTGTTCCAAAAATAAAACCACTTTCTCCTCAGGCCATGGCTGTCCCAATAGTATCGTACTCAGCTTCCTTCCAGGAAGGGGAGCAGTGGGTATGAACAGCCTCCTCCTGTGTGTCCAGCTCTCTTTAATAAACTCCCTCTGTTGAACACGAAGACATCACAACTCTTGCTGGGATTAGATCTGGACAAGGTCTACTTTGAACTACAGTCTCAGATTGTCTAAAAACACTCAAAAATATTACCTGACTGTCTTAACTAGGTACAAAAGACTACTAAGTGACCATTTCTGCATTTGTAGGAGAAGCTTTTACTTCCTGTAAGCAACTTACCTGTTCAGTTTTGTCTGTTTTGCAGATGAAAATGCCTGGGAGAGTCTCTGATACAAACAAATACCCAGCTATACCAGAACTATGACCACAAGAAAAAGTTACGTTTCCTTCTTGTACCAAAACCACTTCTTTTTGGTTTTGGTCTTAGGGACAGCTTAATTCATTTTAATGACATTTTCAACGTGGATCTCACCTGTGGGCTGGGACCTACTCAGAGCTACATCATCTCCCAGGAACACAAAACAGAAGTCTTTGACACAGCCTGGTGATAACCAGTGCATTGTTTGTTCAAGGTGCAGGTGGGCTCACTCTGCTGAGGGACAGACTCCTGCCCCATCATCCCGCCACTTCAGTGCTCAGACAGAAACACATGGAAGAGCTCACAACCAGAAGAGAACAGATGCACATACAACAGCACAGGGCTCATCTAGGGCAGATCTGGCTGTTCCCTGTGATGAACAGGCCTCTTTAGCATCTACAGAGCTACAAGGGGTAGACAGTGAGGAGGCAGACTACAACAAGTTGCCAGGCTATTTGCCAGCATCTTGTCTTCAAAGCCTCTCAGAAGGTACACTGCAAGAACATGTGGCCTGCTGTAGAACATAAGATGTGAGCACAAGACTCATTCTTCATCCCTGTTTTTCACTGGAGGAGGGAGAACACTATGAAACTCAGGAAGCACCTAGCTAAGAAATGTGCTCTGAATTACCAATGTGGGATGGTACGTTAATTCACTGACTATAAAAAAATGCCTGGAGCTTGACACCCAGGAAATGCCAGGCATAAGTACTAGTCATTTGCCAAAGCAGTGCTGTGAAATCATCTGAAATAAGCTGTTGTTTCCTCCTGCCCAGCACTATTGGAGCCACTTCTGAAATACTGCGTCCAGTTTTGAGCCTATCAGTACAACAGAGACATTGATAAACTGGAGTGATTCCAAGGAACAGCCACTGAGAAGTGAGGGGGTAGGGTATGTATTGCACAGTGAGAAGCTGAGCACTCCAGGGATGTTTAGCTGGAGTTGAGAAGGCAAAATCAACGTAGTAAAGCTAGTCATAGATTTCCCTGCTTACTGTGGGTTATGGAGAACACAGAGCCATGCTTTTCTCTGATACACAGTGAAGAGAAAGCTACAACATTCACATGTGGGAGCAAGGGAAATTCCATCCGGGCACATAGAAAATAAAGTATTTCACCACGAGGGCCATGCACCTGGGCTATACCCAGAGAGGTCAGGGAATCTGCGTCCCTACAGATACAAAAAACTCAGTGGGACAAGGCCCCAGGAGATCTTGTCTGACCTTGATGTTAGCTCCGTTTGGAACAAAAGTGTTTGGTAGATCCCCTTCAGAAGCTTCCACTAGCCTAAGTTTTTCTATGATTCTCTAATATTATGCCCTAGTAATGCTTTTGGTAAGAGAGCTCTGTATATCCTCCCAGAGAGGACATAAGCTCCATCATCAAAGATCCTCCTGCAAGGCCCATAGTCAAAAACAACAGATAGCAACCTTTCGCTTCAGTGTTGAGAGTGTACAAAGGTGAGTTGAAGAATGAGTAAGTTGAATACTAGAATAATAAGATGCAGTAGAACACTTCACAATTTCCTCAAACTAAATGGGAGAATACACAACTGAAAGATTCCAGACTCATATCTTCTGTCTAGGTAACTACCAGCACTTATTTTCCATAAGTGCTCTGAAAAAGGACTAAGTTTGCGTGTCTTCCAAATTTTTTTTTTTTTTAACCTTAAGTACAATTCTGTGTAAGGATCAAAACCAAATTGCCTGTTTGTTTAAAGCTATAATGTGTCCTGTTAAGTTCCTCTATACTCTCAGGTGTTCACTAGAGCAACTTGAGACAGCTTGATGAGCTCTCAGCTCTGACATCTGAGCTTAGGGCTGCTTTATGGATCAGTGGGGACACTTGCTGCTTTTATCAAGATTCACCCAAGAATAACATATTTAAGTCGTTATATGTCATTCTCATTGATGTCTGTAGAGCTAACCAGACAGATTTATTCTTAAAAATTAGGTACAGAGATCTCTGTCAAGGATCAATAAAGACTGCTCAGGATTGACACCACTGGAATATAAATGTATGCTGGGAACAGTTAATATCTTCATTTCATCTACTGCAACTGTAATCTTTTGAAAAAATGCACTTCATGTATCAAAGCTTGCAAAGTAGACTTCTCTGCTACATGGGATTCAGAGCAATACTGAATGTTGTGCTCCACATTATAAATATTTCCCCAAGTTAGTAAACACTTTGTATTAAGGAAAACAATAGCAAAGTTATGCTGTTCCCTTCCCTGAATAAAGATCACAATTCTTAATTCAGTTTTCTCTCTGCTGCAATTTATTTCCTGTATTCTAGAAGTGGTTTCCAGCTAAAATTGCAATTTGACTATCACTAAATACTAAATTATTTAACAACTTTGTTGTCGTGAGTTAACAGTCATGCAGTAATCCTCTTCTGTGTCTTTTCAGGGATAAACAAAACACTTCACCTACTCTAATGTTGACTTTCTTGCCTAGAAATTGATTTCTTTTTGGAAAAAAACATGCTGCCATGACACCAACATTACCCTTTCATATTGTCACTCTGGCAATCCCATTATTTCAGCCTGAAAATACATGTCATTAGAAATCTGAAGATACACTAACAAGCATTGACATTTTCAGATTGAGCTGTAAAATAGAAAGGTATAACAAATCCAACTGGAATGTCAAAGTTAATACTTGGTAATTAGATCATAGAAGATCTAATAGGGTGAAGAAGTGTATGAAATCAAGAACGCCTAAGCCAGCCTACTTACACTTAGTTCATCTTCAGGTTTAGCTGCTGGGTGATCATTTTTTTCATCCATTCTAGCAGAATTAATTTTACTGCTTGTCCCAGGAAAAAAAAAAAAAAAAGTCTTACACTTTTCCCCCAGGCACTGCTCCTGCTTCTGAAGCTGAAAACAGCTAACAGCAAAGACCAGGACCAAAAGAAGCATCAATTTACTTTGATGAGTTTCCAATTGTAATCTCATCTGCCCTGTTGCTCATTTGTGAATATTAGAAGATGCTATCAAGTAACTTTAGACATCAAAGTCAGTCTGAATAAAATAGGCTTTTCATAGTCTTTTCTTTTAAGCTGAAATAGACTCCAGCTTGTTAACACATCAAATCACAGTGCTAAAATCTATGTATCATTAAAACCCAATCAAATTAGTTGCCATGAACAAGAAAAAAGTAGCAAGTAAAAGAAATAGAACAAAATTATACAACTATAAAGAAGGAAAATAAATGTAAGCATCTTGAGCAAGAGTGCTGCAAGTAGCAAACGACCATTTCAAACAAAAATAGCATTTTGACTCTTATATGATTTTGTGAGGTACCTTTTGAAAACTCAAATTTGGTTATCACAACCTAGAAATAAGCTGCTCCAGACAACGTATTTTGAGTTGTTAAAATAGAACAGGCTTTCAACTGAGACTCCTTTTTGCAACCAAATGGAGGAAGTCACTTGTACCATAACAGTCCCATCCTACTTTCTTTGGTAATTAAATATTTATAGAGGATGTAAAACAGTACTTTCCTCAATGGATGCTAACTTTAGAGCTGTCTTTACTTTGAAGTGATTAACAATTTCAATTACTTCCTTGGGACAAGTTCAGAAGTGGCACTGGAAAAAGGCCAAGTTTTTATTATTAAAAATGTGCACATCCTGAGTTTATCTTCAAAGATACCAAACCTAGACTAAAAACCTTAACAAATTTAGCAACATAATAATGCAGAGGTATAGAATAGAAAAGATGCTTGGAACTCACCTGTTATAGGTCTGGCTGCAAGACCTATGCTCCATAGGCATAACCAGCAATAGAATTTTTTGACTATGGGGCAAAGAAATCCTAGAGTTACATAACGTACTTATAAACTAAGATACTTCTTGTCTGCATGTTTGTCTTTGGCTTATGCCCTGAAGCACCTCAGTCATTTTTTATTATTTCTGCTAGAACTACAAAGTATTTTATCCATATAGCATGATACCATAAGCTCTGGGCCTTTTTTAACTCTTTAGTACTGTAAGAGGGGAAAAAAATACCACTACTGACTTATCCTACATTACTATAAGTCTTTCATCTCCCAGTTAAAAACAAAACAAAACAAAAAAAAAAAGCACACCACTTTATTTTGCCAGAACTAAAATAGAAGAACAGAATGTAGTTGCAGAAAGCAGCGCTCTGAGCACTCTGTTCTCCAGACTGGACAGCCCAAGTGCCCTCAGCCTCTCTTCACAGGACATGCCTTCCTCTTGCCAACTCCATTGCCCTCTGGAGGCCTTCAAGGACCTTAACATCCTTTTTATATTTTGGAGACCAGAACAGCACACAGTATTCAAAGTGAGACTGCACCAACACTATATACAGTGAGAGAACCATCTCTTTTGGCCAGCTGACTATGTTTCATGAATCCTAAAATGTGGTTTGCCCTCTTGGCTGCCAGGGAACACTGCTGGCTCATGTTAAGCCTGCTGCTGACCAGCACCCTCAAATCCCTTTCTGCTGAGCTGCTCTCCAGTCGCTCACCTCCCAGTGCGTACATGTGTCCAACATTACTTCGCCCCAAATGCAGAACCAGGCATTTTCCTTTATTGAATTTCACACTGTTGATTATTGCCCTATGCTCCAATCTATTTGGATAGATTCCCTCTGCAAGTTCTATTGTAGCCCCAAGAGAGCAAACAGCACCTCCCAGTTTAGTATCATCAGCAAACTTGATGGGGATGCACTCCACTCATGCATCCAGACCATTGATAAAAAACATTGAACAGAACCATCCCTAAAACTGAGCCCTGGGAAACACTGCTAGTGACCAGCTGCACGTAGCCCCATTTACTACAACCCTTTGAGCTCCGCCATCAAGCCAGTTCATCACCCAGCATAGTGTGAACCTGCTTATCTCGTAGCTGGACAATTTACCCAGAAGGATGCCATGAGGGATAGTATTAACAGCCCCATTGAAATCCAGAAAGATTACATCCACTGCCTTCTCTTCATCCACCTTATCATAGAAGGAGATCAAATTACTAAGGCAGGAGTCACCCTTCATGAGCCTGCGTTGACTATGCCTGGTAATAGCTTCGTTCTTTAAATATCTTTCAATATCTTCCAGGACAATCTTCTCCACAACTTTTCCAGGACTGAGGTTATACTAACAGGCCTGTAGTTTCCTTGGTCTTCTCTCATGCCTCATTTGTGGGCAGATATAATATTGGCTTTCCATCAGCAAGGACCTCCCCAGACTACCATGATCTTCAGTAAATTGCTTATAGGGGTTCAGCTATAACATCTGCTAATTCCTTCAGCACTCTGTGGTGAACTCCATCAGGCCCCATGGACTTGTGAATGTTGAGCTGATACAGCTGGTTACTCACAGAGAGAGACACTGCTCCCCAGTCACGGTCCTCCAATTCTGAGGTCCAGGTAACCCGTGATCTGTCATTACTGTTAAATACAAAGCAAAGAAGCATTAAATGCCTCTGCCTTTTCCTTCTCCCCGTATCAGCCCAATGTTTTCCTTTGACCTCTTCTTGCTGTCGGCGTACTTGAAAAAGCCTTTTTGTTGTCTGACACCACACTGGTCAGCGTCAACACAAGTTGGACTTTGGCTTTTCTCCCTGCAGCTCTGTATTCTCCCTGTGAAGCAAGGCCTTGCTTCCAGAGGTCACATATATTCTTGTTCTGCCCTAGTTCCAGGCGGAGTTACTATTCAATCAGGCTGGTCTTCCGCCCTGCTTGCCTGACTTGCAGCACAACGGATTGCTGCAACTGCTCCTGGGCTTTCTGCAACTGCTCCTGGGCTTTTGACAGGTGGGTCTAGAGAAGCAACCAGCTCTTATGGACCCCTAAACCCCTAGAGCAGATCCCAGGGGATGCTGCTAACTAGCTCCCTGAGAAGCTTAAAATCTGCTGTCTGAAAGTCCAGAGTGGCAACTCTGCTGACCTTTTTTCTCCTTACACCAAAAATCTTGAACTCAGCTTATTCATGATCACTGTAGCCAAGACACTTACTGTCACCTCTCTCACAAGGCCTTCCCCTGTTCTCAAACAACAGATCCAGGAGGTCTCCTTCCCTTGATGACTTCCTGTCACAAGTACAGGAGTGAGCCAACTTCAACATGCTTTGGAACTTTCCCAGCCTTACTTGCCACAGCAGTATGATAACCCCAGTTTATGTCTGGGAAGTTGAAGTCTCCCATTATCAAGAGGGCAACCAATGCCAAGATTTTCCCCTGTTGCCCATAGAATAGCTCATCTATGCCATTGTCTCTCCCCATTATGGGGGGGGGGGGGGGGGATTGAGGAAAACATTATCTGGGCTCCCGAGTCTTTTAGATTTCTCCCCAGGGCCCTGAAATCTGTCACAAGACCAACACAAGGCATCAGGACTCAGAAGCCCCCCTCAGACAACTCACAAGCCTTACACTCCTCTCAGCACACAACAACTGCCGCTGCCACCACTGCCACTCAGACATCACAGTAGCCACCTGTAAGAGTGTTCACCTAATGCTGAAAACCTTCCACTAAACTGAGCACAGGGAGTTACTACCATACAAACAATATTTCAGAAGCTGATCCACAGATTAATAGTGTTGTACAGATAAACCCTTTACCTTTGTCAGCATCAGTGTCTTCTGCATGATTATTCTGTAAGTTTATATGCTCTGGAGAAGTACAAATATGATCCCCAGATTTCACTGTGCCTTATGTGATTTAACTTCAAATATTTTTTCCCTGAGAAGATAAAAATAACCGTGATGCTTGTTATCAAGTTAGCAATAAAAATCGATCAAAAGCTATAGTGCTAAATGTATGCTTTAAATCTGGTAAGAAAATTAGATGCTATTTTCTCCAGATGACAAAGACAAGCTCAGGTAAAAATTATTCCCCTTCCTTCACAGAGGTAAATAACATTGTAATGCACCTTCCACATACCTGAGCTGTATCTGAGCCAGCTCTATGAAATAAATGAAGCATAAAATAGAATTTATCCCTAACCACATCTAATTGAATGTTTGTATTGGGTGTAGGAGGCAGGTTGTTGGCTGTAGGGAGCTGCAGGGATGGTCTCTAAAAAAAACACAAGCACTGCACCATGCTGAATAAAGCCAGTGCCAGCTGGCTCCAGTGTACCCACACAGGACACAGCTGAGCCCATCAGCCAAGCTTGTGGCACCAAGCCCATCAGCCAAGCCAGTGACTTGGTGTGTAAATATGTTGGAAAACATATTTAAGAAAGGGCAAAAACAACTAATGAAGAGAAGATGAGGAAACAAAAGGAACAAGAAACAATCGAGGGAAAACCAAGGTCAGAAGAGGATAAAGAGGTATTCCAGGTGCTGGAGCATATATCCATGACAAAGCCCACAGAGACGACTATGCCAAAGCGGATGGATTTTCCTGAAGGACTGCAGCCTGTGCAGAGCCTACATTGGAAAAGGAAGGAGTGGCAGAGGAAAATTATAACCCCCCATCCCCACTGAACTGCTCAGGGCTGTGGGGGAAGTAACAAGTAGATAAGTCAGGAGTGAAGATGAACCTGGGAAGCGGGTTGAGGGGAAGGTGTTGTTTCCAAGTTTGTCTTTTTGTTTCCCACTACCCAAATTAGTAGCTGTGTTTTTAATTGTCAACAAATTAAATCAATTTTCCCCAAGTAGAATCTGTTTTGCCTGAAAATGATCTAATTGTCTTCATCTCAACCCACAAACTTTTTCCTCTTTCCTATTCTTCCTGTTTTCTCTCCACTTCCAGTTGAGGAGGGGAGTGAGTGAGTGGCTGAGTAGTAATCCACCTGTTAGCCAAGACTAGCCCAAATCATTGCTGTGTTGCATGGTATTTTCCTTCCCCTCCTCTTTTTAAAAATCAAAAGCAGGGTTTGAGGGCTCCCTCCCCCAGGATAAGTGTATTCTGTTTCCAATTAACAGAGGTTAGCAAATATATGTCATAAAACACATGAGAAATAAAATTGTTTTATGAAACGGAGTATCACTGCTTTTTCAAATTCATTAGCCATTAAATGCATGTTCCCTATATAAGAAAGTCTGAAGGTTTAACAAAAAAATATCTTAACACAACAAAAATGATAGCTTTACTTTCGGGTTTCCTTGAGAGGTACCCCAGATTCCAGGTCAGCAAAGGTTAATGAGACAATTACTCCACTTCTGAACTCTGTGGAGAAATGTACTTTCGCATATGTCCACCAGAAGTGACCATTGGCTCTGAGCCATCACTTTGCATGCATGAACTGCTTTTAAGCAGCTTCATCTCCTTCAAGTAACGTGTTAAAACATGCATGTTACTTCTTTCTGACCCAAGTTAACATAATACCTACATTGATTAGTTTCAGGACATTCTATTTCTTGCCCTTGCCATGGCTTTCAGACCAGTTCCACCTTCTCATTTTTCCCACTACTACAAAAACCACTGTCACAAATCACAGCCTTCTCCATTTATTGACAAACTGTCTGTGACACTTGGTTTTACTCACATCATTGTCTCTCAGGGCTGTGGCTTCCTCTTGCACATTTGTTTGACAGCCTAACTTTGCTTCCCCTCTCTCCAAGACCCTCACAAAACCAGGGGCAGCCCAACCTTATCTATGACACCTCCCTCTTATCCCCCCACCCCAGCCCACTGGATCTCAGATTAATGGAAAGACTGCAGAAGATGTACACAACAGCCTCAAGTCACAGCTGAGCTGCTTACCTCTATTACAGAGATTGCATGGAGAAAGACAAGATACCAGCAATTCAGCTTCCTGGAAAAAAATGAAAATAAAAAATCATGTTGTACCACACAAACCTAATGCTAAGCTAGATGAGAGGTAGGGAATAGCTTACTTACTTCAGGCTGCCTAAAAGTTAGGCATATAAAACCAACCTTATTTTCCAGACTTAGACTATAATCAACAATGAAAGAAAAGCATTCAACACAGAAGATGAATCATAATTTCACCTTTGACTACGGACAGGAGAGAGGCAATTATTTTAGATTTGAACAATCTTCTACAAAATCCTCTTTATAACAGAAATCTTTCCTTTCTGACCATGATCAGTTCAGAACCAATCTCTCTTCCTTCTTTAACTGATAGGATCCTAGATGCAACTTGCAATTATCAGCCCACTGACTTATTAGGTTGTTCTAGAGAGCTACAAACCTCAACATGTCTCCCCCCTCAACTGAAAATAAAAACTGACACCGTTTGCCCTTATTTCAGGATCCCCCTTTACTAACAAACACCTAACAAACTGCACAAAAACACAGAAGAAATAAGAATCCACACACAAAGCAAGGTTAGTTCTACTAAAACCTGTTTTTGGTACCTATAAGAGTTCTCTTGCATGCTGCTTTTAACTACTTTTCTTTAAATCAAAACCCATGCAAAACAAAGTCTTAATATGTCTGCAAAGATTAAAGAATGGTTTAAATGATTTATGATAACACTTGAGAAGGCAGTCATAAAGCTTCTTGAATCAATTTTCATCAGAGCTGATACGGACTAACACCGTAAAATTGCACATTTTGTCCTTTGAATAATTTCTTCAAATTACAGCCAAGATTACCTCCAAGAGAAGAAAACATTTTGACTGTCCTTTTAAATTTCTGATTCAACTTCAGTTATTCAGCTAGGCTTGAACCTAGAGAATGTCTAATACCTATGCTTTCGATAAACATGTACTGATAATAACTAGTATGGTATTTGTACTCTACAAAGATCTGCATACACACAGGTGAATCATTAACATTTTGGATAGATCTCTTCCCTCACAGGAGAGGGAACATGCACAGATGTCTCTTGAATGTTCTGGGAAGTTTAAATTGTGAGCAAGTTGAAATTAAGCTTTTACAAAAGTACGGAAGTGGATGACAATTGCTTACTAAATAGTAAGTGATTAATAGTCATCTGCTAACTTATGTTTTAGCATCATCTTTGCACCTCCTTCACTGAATGAAAACCATGCTGCTTACTTGTGACATCTTGGCCATCCAGACATGCACATTCAAATCATAATGCTCATACTTATTTTTCTTCTCCTTGAACTTTTCCTTAATTTCTCATTCTTACCAACGCTCAACTATGCACTAGAGGCCTCTGATGTAACAAAAATAGTTTCCAACAGACAAAATCATCTTGGAAATCAGAGGCAATTGAACTCTCCCTTCAAAGATCCAGACACAATACATAATCGCCATTGACAGAGCATATAATCTGAAAGGAAGCAGCTGACTGCCTTGCATATCAGCTTCCCTGAGCACTAATAGAGCTCTTTTGCCTCGCCTGTGCAGTCTGAGAACAGCTCAGTTATTCATATCTCCATCAATTTCAATTAAAGCAAAAAGGCTAAGTGAGCATATCTTTCAGCCACAGCATCCATTTATCAGTCTGTGGCATTTTAAGGACTGACAAGCCATGCTATTCCATCAGTTAATGGTCTTGCACCACTCGCCTCTTCCTGGGGCCACCAGCTAATTTTACTCTCAATTTCTCTTTTGCTTGCATGAGACTGGACAGCGAAGTGTGGCAGGGAGCAAGACAAGGAACATTGATGCAGAATACATCATTCTACTAGATTACCCTAGTGCTAGAATATGTTGTCCCTCTAAAAAATAAAACCATGGGATTTCTCCAATATTAAGGTTAACCTGGTACACCTAGAGCCGAAGCCAGTGATAGCACCTTCTACAGAAGTCAAGCTGTGGCAGCACTTCAGCCAAGCACAAACAACATTTGTAGCTTGGAGGTGATGGTATGTGCTGATGTGCAAGCTCCCATCTATCCGAGTGCTCAGTCTCATGTTCTTGTATAGGCCAGGACTGAGGAGAATTTGACTGGTGAAGTCAAAGTACCATCATCAAAACCTATGTGCCACATGAAAGGTAAGTATCACTCTTCCCAGACTTTTATAGCTAGCAGTCAGTTGCCTTAATGCATGCCCAGCTGAAAAGAGGTAATTGTTTAGTGTAAGAGAATGAAAGAAGTATCACTTACTAGGACTGCAGCATCTCCCCCAGTGAGCACTAGGCCCAAAGCCTCCACAATCCTCCTGCCAGCCTAGTTACCCGTTAGCCACAAATCAAGTTCGCCATTAAATGGCAATGTAACCTGCTGTTGTGCCTTTCCACAGTTGTGTTTTCCTTGCAATTAAGCAGGGAATATATTCGATGACCCATAAGAAAAACACAGCATGAGAAATTTAACTCATCTTCCTCCGTCTTTCAGAAACATGTCCAAGCCCCTTGCTTTCAGTCTTGGCCTTTCACCTCGTTTCTATTTCTCTGATTATATTACAAATAGGAGGATGGAACAAAACGGGGGGTGACTTTTTCTGGCTCCATTTTTTCCACCTAAAAGAATTCAGCATGGCATTTGGGTTACCTACACCACCTTTTCTCCCCACTCTATCTGGTCTCAGTGTCTTGTGACACTTATCATCCAGACAGTAACAGCCTACAGCAAGCACTTGCTATTTTAAGCCGTTTTGGTTTTAAAGCAACTAACGCAAATTTACCTGCTATTAAACAGATTTTCTCTTCCAAGTTTTAAACAAGCAATTTCACTCAGTTTCAACCTCTTTATTCAGGGATTATGGGGCAGCTCAACTTACAGCCCCTTAGAAGTGACTCGGGGGTCACTGACACTGCTGGTGTCATCCCTCATCCACCAGAGGTTTGATAGCTATCATTACTTATCAAAGAGACCTACTGAGGTTAAGTATGTTTTTCAGTCCTTTAGTTAATAGGGATGGACACCAGGAAGTTGGCATCATCAATTTGGCTAGGAAAAGTTTAGGCAAAGGTGGTTTTAGTGTTTGATTTGTACCTAACCAAGAATTGCACCGACTCCAATTCACTAAATCACGCATTCTAGGTTCAAACTTGTTTTTTCCCCAGAGATGTTCCTGATGTTCTATCTAGATCAGTGCAATCCCCCCTGACCTTGACATCTTTGAGTACTTGCAGGCAACAGCTCTGAGCTGCAGGAGCAGTAATCTTCATTAAGGGCTCTTAAACTCACCAGCTTGGCTGACTGCAGTGTGATAACAGGCAGAAGTTAAGAGGATCTGGACTAATACAAACAAAAATGCAAGTCTAAATACCAAACTTGTTACTGAGATCCCTATGAGCTGTATTTGTTTCTCCTCCGTCTGCTTCTAGGTTCTACATTATAGAGAAGACCATTGGTACGTTGCTTACAGCAGAAAGGATTCAAAACATCAGATTTGGTCATGACCTACCTATGACAGTGTCCTTAGGCACTCATGGTTGAATGACAAAGTTGCAAGAATTGAAGAGCTGTTTGCACAAGGGAGAGCTACAGCCCTGTTGGCTCTGTTTGAGATGCCATCACATTCCTGCCTAAAAACTGATACCATGTTTTGAACTACAGCTCTGGGCTTTTTTGTTTTGTTTTTACCTTTAGAGCCTGCTGTGTGGAAGTTTAGGAGAGAGAAGGCCTTGGGCTTCCATACAGCCTAAACTCAAGGTAGCTGCGTGCCTTCCTCCAGCACTGTTGATTGATGGAGCTGTGTAACACAACGTCTCTCAGCAACGCTGCTTGAGACAGCGCTGTGGACAGAAGGTCTACCTGAAGTTAAAACACTTCGTATTTCCTTTTCCGAAGCAATCCCTACTCCGTATTCCATCTTCTTTCAGATAAAGAGCCTGAGGTTCAGCCCTGTCAGTATTAGAGCTGATACATCACAAAAGGTAAAGTGGAGCTATAGAAGACCATTAGGGAAACAAGTCTGATCAGCAGTTTGCCAAACTGGGGGAGCCACCTGAAATTTCTTTAAGGATCAGTACTTGAGGATCAAAAGGTTAACCACAAAACAGACATAAATCATGTGTCTATGAGCACAGTGCCTAGTTGGTCACAAACTACATTTGCCTGCTGCAGCAAAATTTCATTGTTTTTTGCTGTCTGAAAAGCAAAGGTCCCCATGTTGAATCCTTTGTGTACTATAATACACAAACCCAACGAGACTCTGGTGTTCCTACCTTGCTACAGAACAGATTTGAGCTTCTGTGCTTTGGCCTCCAGACACAGGGAGCATCTTATACACACTTCCAGGTTGATTAGTCATCTTCCTACTTTTTGTCTCTCCAAATCTGTAGGGGATTTATTTTAACAGGCAAGATAGATTCCTCGTGCTGTTTTATGAAGTCAAAAGAAAGGGAGAAACAATTTAGGATCATCTGAGATGCTGAGAGAGCCACCCTCCTAACAGCTTTTACTGCCATGGCCACATAACAACCCAAGTAAGGCAAGAAGTGCATATGCTTTTACATGGACAGCCTTGACCCATCCTTGCAGAGCTTAAGAGCTTGCATAGCCTAATGGCACCTCGTCTCTCAGTCTTGTCAGTAAGAAGTAACATGTAGGGCTGTCCAAAGATCCTCCTGCAGAACCGTTACCAGAAGGCAGCTGTAAGGGCCCCACTACACTCGCATGCCTATGCTGAAGTGATTGTTTTATTGGTTTCATGTTCAAGAGACCATATGTCTGAATTTGTCCTGGACTTTCCTTCATATCCACAAATGCTCCATATCCACATGTTTTAAGAAGAAAAGATTTAGACTCCAATTTCCCTGCGTTTCTTGGGGGAGATTGGGGAAATTTTCATTTTGTTGGAAAAATGAAGGTTTTTTTTTCTTCAAAAAAAATCTTCATAATACATTTCATTTTCTCCTCCTAATGATTTTAAAGGACTCCCAGACACCACAGTGCATCTCAGAAGTGACTTCCATTTTTAAAGAATCCCAAAGGAGAAAACACAATTCATTCTGTAAAACACCAAGCAATAGCCACAACCTTTATCTCAAAGGAGAAAGTGTAGTTACAAGCACCCAGCTCATAAGTAATGTTCTATAAGGAGCTATTTTTGGAGTTAATTTTCCTCACCTCAAGGAGCAAAATGGTTTCAGGGAAGAAAAAAAAGACAACCCCACACTGTTCTTTTGGAGGTTCTGGTTTCCTTTTGATTGATAGACACTCATGAATGAGGTAAATCTCAGAATAAAGACGCTCTGATGGGCTCTTGCTGTCTGCTGTTTCTTCAGATCAGTAGCTCCCACCAAACATGGGGACAGCTCACACAGCAGAGCAGCTTTGCCTGCACAGAGGTGAGGCTCTGGAAAGAGCACATTCATTTTGCTGTGCTTTCAGTCTTATTTTTAGACAGCCAAGTAAACAAACAAGTGCCAGTTCTCTTCAAGCAAGGTACATTACCGGTCTCTGCTATGAGCAACTTCCCACTAATGCACACCAAGATCCGCCCTCCCTCATTGCCAGCCAAGATGACAGAACCTTCACCCTCACTTGCTAAACATAGGCTTAAATCAGCAATATTAACTGGAAATATACAAGCGTTGGCCAAAGGGACAAATCAAATTCAAGACCCTTGATGATCTGCAATGACAGAAGGAGTGGTATTGACGACATTAAGTCTGACTGTTTTATGTTTCCATCTGCAGAGGTCATTCATCTCCACCTCGCAAAGGTGAGGATCCTCCTTTTTTCATAAAGGGCATCTGGTTCCCGCTCCTAGCAATCCCCTCCACTCTAGTCTTATTTCCCCTGAAACATATTTTCCTCTGCCCATCTTTCCCTGTATTTCAAAGTCTCTTTCAAGCCTCCTCACTGGAAAGGTAAATTTAAATCCATCTGTTCTTCTAATTAATTTACTTTCTAATTTGACTTTTTTTTTTTTCTTCTTCCTCTTCCCAAAAAAGCCCCAACGCTTATAAAACAGGCATTTCAGTAGCAGGTATGAAGTGTTTGCTTTCAGGTTTTTCTTTCCTGTCAGACCATTCTCCCCATTGCCCTTTTCAAATCTAAAACAAGGAGTCTAGGAATCAAAATAATGCCTTGGTTTTATTTGCCCATTATGGGGTGTTGCATGCGTCACCCCTCATATATGGGAGTCACAACCACTGCAGTCCATGCTCTGCCATCCACAGTGTTTTCCTTGGGGTTCACAGCTCACCTTGTCACTGCAAGCAAAGAAATCCAGCTGTTCCCATCCTCCATTTTCAGATTCTGAGACTCCAAAAATAGCACTGCAAAGAAAGGTTTTTAAGCTTAAAGCATGCTAATGGCTCTCAGATGGCTTCAACTGTGAATCTTATACCTAGAGTACAGATGAAACTAGCAATATCATTTTAAGAAAATTGTCCTAAAATACAAGAACAAATCACTGCTTTTATTTTAAAATTACTATGAAGTAGCTAACATTTGCCAAAACTGTCTTCGAAACTAAAGATTGATTCTAGATGAACCCTAAGGTTTATGATTCATCCCATTACAGCTAGCACACAGCCACTTAAAGAAAGCAGAAAACATTCAAAACTGAAACCTCCTTCCTCCATACCTCCCACTTTTATAGAGGACAGTGTTTGCACTCAGTTGAAGGACACAAACATCATCATTCCTCCAATTAAGTGTTCCCTGGGCCCATTTATCTCCTTGTAATAATCCAATTTGGCTAGATGTACTTGACTCTGGTGGGAGAGCAAATTCACAAAGCAACTGCAGAAGGTAGTTCTTAAGGGACTCATCATGTTACACAGAGGCAGACATTTTAAATACAGAACACATTCTGCTAAAGTGAAGTTCACATATGCAGCCTGCTCCAGTGACACTGCAGTCCTATGGCTTGCTTTTATTTTACAACTCCCACTTCAAAAAAAGCAAACAACACAGAAACAGTTTAATCATTCACGGCTTCATTTTACAGGACACAGACACTGCTGAATTTTATTGTCAACATTATTTTTCTTGTTTTTTTGTCCTCATCCTACACCAAGTAGATAAAGGAAAAAGGAGTAGTATAAAAAGAAAAATAGCCACTTACTACAAATGCATTACTTTTTTTTTTCCCCTCTTCTGACTTCTAGTCAACTGGTAACATGTGGGGGTATCCAGAAAACATAGAAACCTACCCCAACAGTCACCTTCATATAATACTTCTCTTTGTTTGCAGAAAGGTTATAGCAATAAGTTGACTTATTAATACAAAAAGAAAAAATTCTCTCTGTTTTCATTGTACTTGGCACCTCACCACAAAACAGCTCAGACTACGGTAACAGGTCCGGGGGAACGATGAAAATAGCTAAACATTTCACAGCAGGAAAGTAACGTGTTTTATACAAAAAATAACTTTTATTTTCAAGTAAGACCTCCAGAGCTACACAAATCACTTCCAAAACACGCACTAGGATTTCAGTTTCAAGCAAAAACACTTCTTAGTTACATTAAAAATATCTTAAAGAATAGATCCCTTTGATACAAATGATAGGGACCTAGACTGAACACATAGGCACCTGAAAAATAATTGCTGTGACTTAGGAACCACAGATCTGTTCCTTAAAACTCACTCTGCTGACCTTGATGGTGGCAGTCAGCACACCCTGGTGCGAGCCTTGCCCCAGGGACCAGCTGTCCTCTGCCACCAGCAGTTCCCACAAGGACCAGAGGAACTCAGGAGACAGATGTCTACACACAGGCTCACTCCTACTTGCTTCATTTTCAGCAGCAGCCATGCTGCTCCTGGTTAATAGCTATTCCATCAACTTCCAGCAATAAAATGCACTTAATAACAAACAGCCAAGAAGGATTAGCAGCTGCTTTGCTGCATTCCCAGCAGCTCCTGCCCGTGCTGTGCCACCCAAGGAAAACTGTCTTTACACTACAGGAAAAAAGAAATACAGTTCAGGAGATGCACAAGACCCTGAATGTTACTTACCTTGCCTTATCTTTGTTAAGATGAGGCCTAAACCTTTCACTGTATTTTCTTCATATGATCTAGCAAGCAACTCCACCAAACTACAGATTTTTTTAAACTCTGACTTTTCACCAGCTAAACCTTCTCCAGCTGCTACTAATGTGGGGGCCCAGCTGTAGACAGTTTTCCCAAATACACATCTGAGGCAGGTGGGAATACAAGAAATGCTGCTTTGATTTAATACTACCGCCGCAATAGTAACATACTGTTTGATTTATCTGTTCTGTTGTGGCAGTTGAGGGGAAAAGGTCTCTCCAGAGGGTATCAGGAAATGACAATCACTCCCGGCACACAGACAATATTTGACATCCCTCTTATGCCTTCCAAGGCTCTACCTGAAGTACTGATTTTCTATTTGTCTCAAAACAGAGGCTGCACTAGCATCCAAGCACTTTAATGCCAGACCTGTATGGATGTGACACTTCCCCAAAAGATGGAGAGGTGTTCTTGTCCCCTTAAACCAAGGGCTGAACCCACAAAGACTGGTCAGATGCTCAGCAACCCTTTGCAGTTAAGGCACATCCATGGAGCGAGGCGCGTGAGCGTCTTTAAGAACTGATCGCATCTACAGGGATGTGTGTTGGAAGGAACTGGAAGTGGCAGAGCTACCTTTTATCTGTTATGTGTGGGAGCTAATACAAAGATACTCAGCACGAAACGTTGACTCATAATAACACTAATGCAAAACCTGCTCCTATCAACAATCACTGCACATGTTTTTCCTTCTCTCTTTCTGTGCCTTCATAAAAAAAATGAGAGAAATGAAATATTTAGATGATTGTGCAAACACACAAGCTCTCATGCACCTGGCATCTTTATTGACAAGACAAAAACACATACCCTTTATTAAAATTGGGTTTGGAGATGTCCATTTTTCTGTCTCTGACAGGCTGCAGCCAGGTACCTGGCCATGCCTGCTTACTCTTCCAGTGCTGCCTCCTTGGGCCAGGGCAGAGCGGGGCACTCACTTGTGATGCTGAGCATCGCTCCTGAGCCTGGGCACATGCTTCAGCCCCGCCACGCAGGCTGCAGAGCACCGACCCACTGGGGCATGGGATTTAGTCATGCCAAATAACCGAGTAACGTTTCTAGCAAAGTGAGCCATTTCATAGAAATTTCATTAGGGAGAAAGGTCACCACTCTAATTTCCTTTATAAATCCAGCAGGACCACAGATAAATTTATTTCTGTATCCGAGAAACAGCATTATATCTTCACTTGAATGTCACAGCATCATGCGCTCTGTTGTCACATGAGCACTGCAGGATGAGAGCAGAAGAATTACCTCCCATCCAAGGCTGTGATTTTCCCCCACTGTAATAGTTAATACTTTCCTCCCATTTTACCTCATGAATTTCTATTGCTCGGGCTTAGTCACAGAGCTGTAGTGTTTTTATTTGAGATTTGGGTGGGAGGAACGATCTCAGTGAAGTTTAAGTAGTTAAATGTACTTTTTCGAGTGGGGAGAGCTGGTCACTGTGCTTCTTTCCTTAATAATCACCTGTGCTGTCCTTGTGGCCATATAACTGGCCTTTTCTGCAGAGCAGCAAGACCCACTGAGAGGCAAACCACAGGTTTCCTGTCAAAAACATACAGATTTCCAGAGATAAATGCCAACAGGATTGCCAATTCCTCTCCCTGTGTGTTTGGGGATGGGGGTTTGGGGATTTGCTTTGCCCACCCGGAGACCCTCACTGCCTGCCTCAGGAAACACCACGGCAGCCACAGGGTGGGCTCGGTGCAAGTGGCTGAACTTCTTTCATCACTCAAGGTGCTCACTGCCCTTCTCAGCACATATAAAGCTCGTTTCTGTTAGGATATACTTGCGTACCACCGATCCTGTTAGTGCCTGAGCTGCTCAGAGCGTCAGCATTAAGTGCTTTCATACAAGAGAGGCCCAGGCAGCGACTTCAGACAGTGCAGCTGGAGCCAAACGCAATCGATTACAGCCATGGAAATGAAACTGATGCACTGAGCCCTTGTCCTTCCTTCCTGGTGGCTCTGTTTTAGCTTCAGCAGCCAGGAAGGCAAGTGGCCTTCACCTGGACTGGCGGTGGACAGACTGTGAACCCCTGGCGAGGGCAGCTGCCTGCTGGCAGCCAGTTCTCCTCACGGAGCACGGGGGTGCTGCTCAGCACAGGCACGTGCAAAGCAATGCCACGGGCAGGTTTACTGAAAAGTCTCTTCATGCCATTCACCCTCACTGGTTTCTATTTAAAACATGCCACATTGTGTTAGCCTAATAGTCCTCAAGCTCCAGCTTAATTGAGCCAACTGAACTTAATATTGACTTTATTTGTTGCATTTTCTTTCTGCTCTCATTCCAAATGGGGATAAACTTGGATTCCACACTCAGGTGTGTGGCTTTCCTCACTCACATGCCTGTGGAGCATTCTTTCAGGAGGCCATTAGATGCCACCTTAACATTAAAAAGAAATTACCGAGCAATTGTCTTTAATGAGGTCACAGTCATGAAACCTTCATGAAGGCAGATAAATGCCTAAAGCACAGAGGCAGCAATGCTTCAGGTGTTACTGGTCCTGCCTGCTGCTGGGGGGGGATGACATTTAAAGCACTTGCTCACAAAAATATTTTGTGTTTCTTTTAACCGGGGTAGCTGTTCAAGATACAGCCAGGCTTCACAAAGGGTTATAGGCAGTGTGTGAGAGGGTCTACCTTTGCTCATACTTGCTGTTAAATTGAGTACACAGCCTGAAGTGAGGTGTTGCTCGGCTGATATATAACAGAGCTAAACACACACCCCCAGGCACACCGTCACACCGCTCCCTTCAGTACATGCTCAAAGCTCTTGCTCTTCTTTTCCTCCCTTTGTGAAACCAAGTTCACATTTCATTCACATTTCAGCCCCCCGCCCCATACCATGCCGTCTGAGAGCTTTCAGTTCTCTGTGATTTATGAATTGCTGAACATGAGCATAATTATAACCAGTGCGTGTGCAGCATTTGACATTTCTTGAGTGCATCTCTACCACTGACAACATGAATGCATTGCTAATGCATATGCAGGCTTTTAGTAGGAATAATGCAGAAGGTTGTCATAGAGACTAATTAGGCTTGTGGGAGACCCGCCTAAGTGTTTTTGATGCAATAGAAGCAAGCTTACAGTGATTTATTGTTAATATAAGAAAAGCCATAATGTTTCCTGTCATCTTTGTTACTAAACTAGCCTTGTGCTATATTAATTTACTTCTTAGCTTAAGATGTTCGTAAACTTGGTGGCAAGGATGTTTTACTAGGGAGACATAAAATCCAGACCATGTTAATATTTAATTAATAATAATGTTAGTATTTCTGTATCGTCATATGGGAACATGGAAAGATAAGGTTAACCTTCGGAGCACCTCCTGCCAGATATTAATAGCTAGATAGCCAGATTAGTTTGATGGTTTTAGGTGATGAAAGTGGTTGTTGTGAGCTGGGGTAAAGGCCAGATTCCAGGTATCACTCGATAGCATTGTTCCCATACTAAACAGGTCCTGTGTGTGCAGCCACAGCTTGCAGATTTTCTTTCCTGGAGCCCTAGTTCTTGTTGCTTATATGGGGTGTTAAACTTGCTGTCTTTTCACTGTGCAAGCATACAATGTTTTCTATAACCTCAGTGAGGCCATCAGACTGCCAAACCTAATGAAAGCACATTTAATTAGGGAACATAGCTTTGATGACAGGACATTTCATTGGTGCACGGTCTTTCTTTTGCTGGGCCGTGCCTTATTGCAACAACTGCAGATGCAGATGGAGAGCAAAGGACAGTGGCCAGAGAAAGCAGCCGGGCTTCAGCGATCTCTCTAAGTAGCCTCTGTTTTTGCCACTGCCAGAGGCAGAGCACTGGGATAAGTTGTCTGCTGCTCTGCCAGGAGGTCTGCCTGCTGTGTTGAGGTGGGAGCTGCATTTGGTCCCATCCCCTCTGCTGGCTGCGAGCTCAGGAAGAAAATCTGACAAAGAAGAGCCAACCAGGGATGCCATAGTGTGGTGTCAGGAAGGCAGAAAGCCAGTGGTGTGCCCTTGTGAATGCAATTGGCACGTGACACTTAAAATGGTGCTTCCAGAGAGAAGGACATACAGGATGACAATTCTTTAGCCAAATGGAGGGGAGGGACCCAAGCTGGCAAACTCAAAGATGGCTTCTGCAGGTTGTGTTCCCTGTGGGGATGGTGTGGGGCAGAGGGGTCAGGCTGTGAGCCTCTCTTACCCACATGGCAAGTCTTCCAGCTCCTCTCATCCATCTGATGACAATACAGCCGTTTTGTCTGTCACAGCTGTGACTTTCTAGTCTCTGTGAGGGGAGGATAGCTGCTTTTCATGTTTGCGTTCTCCAAGGTGAGGTTGTCTTGTCAGCCTAGAGAAGTTCAGTGAATTTTGTTTTTTCTTAATCATTTTATTTGCTTTCAGTAAGAAAATTTTTATCCTATTCACATTACACCTAAAGTAGTATATAGGGAGAACGTACGTGTTATACTTTGTGCTGAGCTAACCTCCCACCACAGCTGCAGGGTGAGCTCCTAGCCCCAGATACATTATCTCAGGTTGTCATCTGCTCCTGGACTGAGCTAATTCACCTCAGTAACAGAAAAGTAGCCCTAAGCCAGTAGCAAACGTCCAAAAACGTGCTTGACAAGAGCACAGTGGAAAAGCCAAGATGCCCTAGCAGGTTTAAGAGGAGGTACAAGTGTGGGCAGGGCCTTTTCATAAGCAGCTGCTATAGATTAGCTTGGCCCCAAGCACATGATGTGACCTTTACATCACTTCTCACTTGCTATGCTCCATAGTGCATCAAAGCTTGCATTAAGTGGGTAGGTATTAATCCCACGCTCCTGACAGGGAGACCAGAGCTTAATCTGAGATAGGAGAATGAAGTCTTCAGTTTATGTGCTGGTAGAAACTTTTGAAGTCATGTCAATCTGTGTGTCATCAGCTCCAGGACTGCTTAGTGGACAACTAGATATCACTGTGTGCCACTAGGTTCAGACCTAAGGCAGCAACAAATGGGCAGAAGTCACCCCTATGTATGCACTTAGGCACTCAGATAGCGGTCAGAACAAATGCCCGTTCATTTGTTATCTTTCCAGAGATTGTGCCTTCAGGCCTTCTTGGAATTCTGTTATGAGTAAAAAATCCCACAAAGTTTGATTATCATATTTCCTTTCCTACTTGCCTGGAGGGAAGAAGTGATAGGACTTTGCAAGTGAAGCTGACAGAGATAGTTATCAATAGGAAAAAAAAAACTACAGAGAAAATATTGTGTCCCCTGAGTATATGTGTCATGTACCTGCAAGGCAACCTGCACTAATGAGCAGGTGAACTTCTCTGGTGAGCTCCTGTGGCCAGATGACCATGCCAGAAAGCAGTCCCTACTGGTTCTCCAGCAAACTGCCCCAAAATGAATGACCAGACAAATTTACAACAGGTGAGCACACCAAACTCTTTGAATTTGAACTACAAATGACTTTAAAGTCTGAAGCCTTCTGGCACATCTCTTCTGTTTCTTCCTTTGTGTTTAAAACACTCCTTAGTTTGCAGCATTTTGTTTGATACAACATCAATTACCACAAAGTAAAATCTGTTCTCACCTCCAACAGAGTTTCCTTTCAGAGTGAAGAACTCGCCGGGGATTGCGTTGCATTCATGAAGACTCATCTGTTGCTGGCTGAACCAGCTCTGTCTGGGACGGAGTTGACGTTCTTCGCAGCAGCCCTTATGGTGGTGTGTTTGGGATTGGTGACTAAAACAGTGTTGATAACACACCTGTGCTTTGGCTGTTGTTGAACAGTGCTTGTACAATGTCAAGTACAAGTGCCTCTTTCTCTTTTTCTTATTCTACTCCCACAGCTGGGGATGGACAAGTAGTTGGGATGGGACACAGGTAGGACAGCAGACCCAACTTGGCCGAGGGGATTTTCTGTATCAAAAGGTCCTGTGCTCAGCAACAAAAGCTCAGGAAAAGGAGGAGGAAGTGGGGATGTCTGTAGTTATAGCATCTGTCTTTCCAAATAACCGTCACATGTTCTGAGGGCCAACTTTCCAGGAAGTGGCTAAATAGCTGCCTGCTGATGGGAAGTAGTGAATAAAATTCTTATTTTGCTTTGCTTTCACACTCAGAATCAGTTTAATAGGGGAAGAAAAAGCTAGCTTGATTCACCAGTTTTCTTGCCTTTTATTTTCTCCCCATCCTGCGGGAAAGGGGTCTGGGTGTGCTTGGCTGCTGGCTGGAGTCAACCCATCACTCTAGGTGAAGGTAAATCCAAGCTAAATTGGGAGGGACTACACGTTTCAGACTCAACAGGTAATATATCTTTTTTGTGAGCGTTTCTAGGAAAACATAGTGGGTGTGCCTTTAGATAAACACCAGATTGAACATATAACAGATTGTAAACGCATAGCAAGGAGTCACACAGAGAAGGTATTTGGTTAGCGGCAAGACACACTGAGCAATCAAAACATTTAACTTCTCAGCACTGTACCACGTGGTGGTTGGTTTGCATTGCTTTTACTTCCTTTAAAGAACGAGTCTGAGATGTGTTTTAATGTCTTTATTCTTAGGTCAAACAATATCATCACTGAATTGAAGAACGAGGTTACTGGTTGAGATACAAGAGTGGTGTGAGACAAACATGGAAGATAACACTGCAAATAAATTAATACAGAATAATTGTCTTTGCATAGTTCAGAAGTGAAAAGTAGGAGGCAGCAGTGCGCACGTGCTGTGAACTGACACACAACACCACGAAAACTCAAGTTCCTAGATGAACTCTTGCGGCTGCAAATAAAACAAACCAAACCAAAAATACCTCAAATCTTAGAGAGCGTTAAATATGAAAAACCAGGCAGAAAGAGAACTAATGAGCTTTTTTTTTTCTCTTTTTTTTTTCTTTTTTGTTTTTCTGTTAAACAGACCATGCTGCAGAAGGAGTGTTTTCTCTACAGACAGAGGTGCTTTTAGATAATCTGCCTTGGCATGCCATAGCCTGTCATACCCGACTGTGAAGCTCCTTTGTTGCTGCCCATCTGAAGGCCTATTACGTTCTGTCCCTGACGAAGCTGCTCTTCTGAAAATCCTCGTCGATTCTGCTGTGCTTTCCTGTCCAGATGCACACAAAAAAGCAACACACACACACATGCGGTCATTCTGCAGATGCCCAGATGATCGTGAAAAGCAATCTGAAATTGGCTCGTGTTAACAGATGTTCCCCTTGTAATGCAATACTTCATTTGCACCATCCCACAGGGCAGACAATACTGGCTGCGCTAATTGCTTTCCTGCAGTTAGAAGCAATACTCTAGTCAAACCCACACTACTTCAGAATTTCACTGTACCTCTTACTCAAGACCCCCAGGGTTATAGCTTCCCCAGCAGCTGTGACAGGTAAAATATTTATGTAATGCTGTATAAAACACTCATAATAGGCTTAAGTTTGTGTTATGCCCTGTTGCTCTTAAAAGCTGTGGTCTGTGGGATCTGATCACTGAGACACTTATCTGTGCAGTAATACAGTCTGATATCCATCCAGAGCAACAGTATACATTGGCATAATTCACTTCAGTGCAGTAAATGCGAGCTGGATGTACACAAAGAAACAATGGGGCAGACAAGTGACTTGCTCATTTTCACAAGAGTGGATGATGGTTGCCTGCAGGACAGAACAATTGCCCTGTTGCCATTTCCAGATCTCTCTCCTCTAAAGACTTTGGCCTTTGCACCTGTGTCTTAACTGTATGCCAGTCCTTTATCTTCTGTCAAAATGCACTGACCACATTTGTTTGGTCCTAGTGGTCTCAAAAGCCTTTTAGATCAATGAACATTTGTTGGACCTTAAAAGGAGTCTCTTTTCCCTCAAAATAGTTCTGGGGACAGAAGTGGCTGTCAAGCCTCTGTTAAGCACAAAAGTTTGTACTTGATTAATCTTTCTTTTAAGCAAGGTGGGGAAAACAAGCCACTTAGACAAGAGGAGGATCAGTCTGTTGCTGCGGCCGAGGCCCAAAGGGAGGGAGGCTTTCAGTCAGCTCCCACCCAGGTACAATCTGTCTGCCTGCTGTGTCTGTTTATCTTGGGATCACCTTGCCCCGCAATACGGCATTGCATTGCAATTCCCCTCCTCTCCCCACCCCATCACTAGATGGGAATGCTAGATTAGGTGTCTGCTGTGATTGCAAGCCATCAACGCCATCCTCCGTGAGGGTCTGTCCAGTACTGTGCTGAGCGCCATGGCTTGTGTCCAGAAGAGCACTTAAGCTCTCTGCTGGGCTCAGGGCGTTCAGGACATCGCAGGAGAGGAACCCACGTTCATGAAAGCAAAGCAGAAAGTTAAGGAACAGCCACAGACAACCAGCCAACTGGTTGTTGTTCTTCATTGCATCTCTGATGTTAATGCACAGACTAATACGAGGGTTTATAGAGGCCCACCACAGGATCTCAGGCCCAGAGCTCTTCCCAGAAAGCATGCCACTCTGGAGAGAGGCATGCAGGACTTGGTGCACCTCAGAAAGCCACCCTGTCTCCCTGCTGCTAAATGTCTTTTCCAGAATCCTTACACAGGCAGTGAAGCACTGCCAGGATCTCCGAGAGAGGATGTTTTTGGAACTACTCCTATGACTTAACTCAATCTCAGGTTTGCTGCGTCTGCCTTTATTTAATTAAAATCCCAGGAACACTTTCTATTTTTTTTCCCCTCACAGACTTTTCAGCTGTGCCAAGGAGTAATTCCCCAGAAAGTTGATATGTAACTATCTATGATCAGGAAATGAGAATTGCAAATAAGATATCAGAGAGAGAGAGAGAACCAAAAGGAAGTCTGGATAGGCTAATAAAAGATGATTATTTGTACAGTTTGTATCATCTAGTGTTATTTTTATGATCATAAGCACCACCCTTAGTCTACTATGACCTTACAGATAACAACATGTACTTAATATTTGCTTTTAAGTTAATAGAAATGGCCTTAAATGACACTGTAGAAAAGCAGGTGAGGGCAAGCCTACTCCCCTCAAAGCCTCACACTACTACAAGCTGTGTTTGGCCTCTCTGCCGTCACCCTTACCACCACGTGAGCACATGATACCACCACACAGACTTGTTAACTTCTTATGCCAGCTTTGCATCAGCGCTCAAGGCTGCCAACCCACAAGATAAACAGCTGTGGATCCACAAAGCTCACCAGGACACACAAGGAAAGGACAACCAGGCCCAATGGAAGTGGGCATGAGAGACACTGGCAATGGAAATTTAAAAGCTTAGCCCAAGTGTGGGGGTATCTTGATCACTGCAGATTCATGCGTGGATATTCTTATTTCACTTCATCTTGACATCTTTCAATTCAGTTTAAGGTGATTAAGGATCAGCCTGACAGCCCTGACTCATGACTAACACTGGGTGGTAGTGAGGGTCTTGGTCTGCCTGAAGGGGTGGTTAAGCTACTCAGAAAACAGCTCCTGACCTGCCATATGTTATTTCCTTATAGAAATAACACCAGTTTTCCTGAAGGCAGCAGCTACAAAACAGTCTTTCAGGGACTGCAGTACATATGCGTTGGTTATCCATACAGCACAGGCAGGGCAGACAGCTAGGGGAGGAGGGAGGTGATCGTGTCTCCAATTACGCCAAAAAAAACTCTTCCCACCCACAATTAAGAGCCCAGATTAAAATTAATTTTTCCATGTAGGAATTTGTTGTAGTTACATAAAACAAATAAGCCTGTCTGGGTCATAGTGATTTCACGTCTGGTTTATATTAAAGCTTGTAACTGGATTTGAATTTTAAAACCAATTATATTCAGTAAATACAAATCTTTGTGGACTGTATTATGTAAATTTAAACTAATTTCATATGAAGAATGTATAGGAGTTTTCACTTGTTCACCTAAAATTCAAGTTTCCTTTAGCCTCAATTGAACCAGCTCAAGCTTCAAGACAAAGTGAAGTTTGTTTTGTTTTTGCTGATCCTCACCTAGACATTAGAAAATTCAAAGAAAACGATGACCAGGAGGCAGCACTTCTTTTGCTAATATGCTTCAGTCATTTCAGTATTAGAAATACTCTTGGATGGAGGAATCTCATTTCAATACCATGCCTGTGGGGCAGGAGGGCTAACTGTGGGAAGATTTCCTTTTCTTCCTGTCCTTCTTCTCAGCCTTCCGAGCCAAACTAAATGGCGCTTTAGAGCAAATAAACATCTTAGCCAAGACAGAGAATTCTTCCCAGATAAGTGCTACTCCACAAGATTAAAAGTGACCAGGGAAGGAAATCAATTTAGGTTTGAAGAAAAAATGGAAAGAGGCTCCTTGTCTGCTCTTTGCTAGGTTAAGGGTTATGTTCTCAGCATGTCTCTCCATGTGGGGGTTTGCTGACATATAAGACAGCCTTCTCTTCATGAGGCTTTATGTTATCTGATGTGGGGCAAAATGTCACCTTTCCTGCCAGCTACTCTTAGGACACACACATCTGCACAGCTGCTGCCACTTTAATTCCCTTTTCTTCATAAATGGATATAGAAGATTAGCTGAAGCTGCTAAACAGATGAATGTCATCGAAACTGGTGGCTGAATTTCCTAAGTTTTATTGCTCTCATTCTAAGGACTAAGAGGCAGGGATAATGTCAGGGGATAAGAAAATTTTGCCTCTTCAGCGATCAGTGTCGGCACCTCGCACAGCAAGACGGATGTGCTGCAAATATCCCCAAAGTGGGATGCTGCACTCCTCCCTGTGTGCAGTCCCAGTAGGGTCCCCATGTGTGCACACAGACATCCATGCCAACACAGCCTCCTAGCAGCCTCGATATAAAGGGCTGCCTCCAGGAGGAACCCAGAGCTGGAGCCATAGGCGAGGAGCTCCATAGTCCTGGTACCAAAAGTGCTTTCCCAGCCCCAGGGCAGGAGGGACACAAAAGGTGGGATGAAGACGGCTACCTGAGAAAAGGCAGCAGCATGGACGCACTGCACTGCTCCCACAAGGCTCCTCCCCAGCAGCCCTAGCATAACTTCAGGCCGACGAGGTATGGTTAGGCATGGTCCTGACAGTGGTGTTGATAAGCTGGGAATCAGTGAAAGGCAGAAAATGCTGCTGCCTGGTTGGGTATTTGTTTTCCTCATCTAGAGTCCAGAGAGAAAATCTCTGAATTACAAGGAAATGGTGGAAAGATTCTTCCTTTCCTTCCCCAGTAAATTTCTTCATAGTCTAAAGATAGAGAGCATTACCATCTTCCCATGGAAGACAGCTCTGGGAAGCTGTGCTTTGGGTGTTACCTGTGAAACCAGGATGGATCCCCTTTGTAGCATCCATCATCCTTGGTGACCGCCAAACTGCCTAGGGCCATTAAGGTTCTCTGCACTGCTGCCATATCCTTCCCTGGAGAGCCAAACAGTGAAAACAATATAAGAAATCCTTGCACAACAAATAGCTTGGCACACTGACAAACAATATCATCCAATGTATTAACTATTTCCCTCGGCTCCCCTGAACAACAACATTAACAGCATTATAAATGCTATTTTAGAGTTGCTCAAATGAAGGTGCTGACGTGCAAAAGCTTGTTAAAAGTCAGAGGGATCATGCTAGAGCAAAACTTAACTATTCAGGCATTGCCAGGCTTCCAGGCTATTTAAATGCCTTCCCCCATGTTGTTTTAAGTCCTTCTAGATAATTGCATTGGCAGAAATTTTGTCTTTAGAAGAGGTCACTTTGGCATACAGGGAATGGTAATACACTCAGTAAAACGTGGCTGAAGGAGAGCTATGTGGCAAATAACTGTTCTGTGCCTCAGTTTCTCCACCTGTAAACCAATCCCACTATCTAGCCACCAGCAATTCCAGACTGTCCCTCTGCTGACAGAATTCCTGGCAGTCCTGGAGAGGTCCTGTGCAGATAACTTGAATCAGCCCTTCCCAAATTACTCCTCAAATCACTCCCCAAATCCTCCCTACTGGCTTCCTTTCACAGGCTGCCAAAAGTCGATGCTCTGCACTTATGTACCTTCAGTTCCTGACTTCCAGTCCTGACTTTCACTATCCTTCCACATTCTCCCACCTTACCTAATCCCACTTCATTCCTCATTTTGAGAAGTCAGGGCTCACCCCATCTTTAGCCAAGTAAAAGTTCCATGTCTGGTCTCCACTAGTTGTTCGGGTTCCCCCAAAAAACAGTGGAGAGAGAAAAACTTCTCAGGGGATAATTTCCCATCTATAGTGGGAGGGGTGAACTTGCCTATCATTTGGTTAGATGCATGCTTTCCAAATACCCTAAAATTCACCAAGTTTCCAAGATGGCTCCTTGAAATGTATTTTCAAAAGAGGTTGCTATTCCCACTGCCAACATTTTTTTTTCATTTTAAAAAATTGTATCCACGCCTCCTGTCCCTCCTTCCAAAATAAAGATAAAAAATAAACTTTCCTTTTGCATCAGTATCTTCTGTTGATTCCTCCAATTAATTAAAAAAGTGATTTTTTTAAAAATGAAGATTTTTCCTATTTTCTTGGTTCTTCTCCCGCATTTTGCCACTTGGTGAGAAAAGGACAGAGAACATAAAACAGCAAATAAAACCAGGCAGACTCTAACTCATTACTCAGTCCAAACAGGGTAACTTCTGGAAAACTTTCTAGCAAAAATGAACAACTCAGCTTCACTAGGAGTTGACTTATGTCTATCCAATGGTGACGGGTGATAAGTTATCGGAACTTGTCTCATACATCTTTTGCATCTCCCTTCTTCTGAAATGCCTCCTTTACTGTTTCCACGACTCCCCTCCCTTCCTTTCTTTTTCAGTTCTTCCTCTTTCCTGAAATCACATTTCTAGTTAACGGATCTGATGTTGAGTGCAAGTTCTTCACATAAGGAAATGAGTTACTCCCAAAAACACACAAACCACGTGATACTCAAGACATGACTATGACAACAGACTTCGGAAATACCTCCAGTGGATGGATATTAATGAAGAGCATCGTAGACTAGCTGGAGCACACAGGAAAGTGACTATGTGTTTATGGCACACATAGCCCTGATTGTGGGCAGATGAATCTCAGGGCTCCATTTCACACAAACCTAAGTGTGTACAGCACTGGCTGAGGTGACGGAGGCACCCTAAAGCTGAAAACGTCTAGCAGCTTCCAACCGCGGCAGTCATACAGCCTATTAAAGTTTACAGGAATCCTCTCCGCGGGGGACCATGTGTGCAGAAAACAAATTGTCAGCCATCCAGAGTCCTTGCTTTGCTGTGTTTGTCAATGCAGACTGTGTCGGATGGGGTCCCTGCTTCAGAGAGGGCCGCCGGAGAGCCCGATATCTCGCACGTATGCAGGCACACACGGAACAGCGTGAGGCGGGGACTCAGAGCTGCCCGAAGCAGGGGATGTACCATATGCTGTAACAGATGCCACACATAACGTCCTCGGGATGCCTCCCGTGTAATGAGGAGCATGGTAACTGACTGGGATGAAAAAGGATGTAGAAAAAGGATTTGAAAGTGAATGAGCTGAATAATGATGGCGAACACACAGAGACAAAAAAAAAAAAAAAAAGAGAAACAAAAGACGGGTAGCAAAACATCACGATCAGCCCGGCGGAGCCATCTGGCAGCCTCCCCCACGCTCCACGCTCCACTTTATCTGTCAGCAGCGAGGGGGAGACGCAGCAGGGGAAAAAGGGCCCGAGCAGGAGCCTGGTGCCACGTGACGAAACAAAGCAGCGGCCGAGGCCCCGCTTCGCAGGGCCCCCGCGATGCGTGTGACAGATGCTGCGGGCGAGGAACGACCCCGAGTCTCTGTCGTCTTGTGACATTCACCATCCCGTCCTTCGTGGTGTGCTCTGAATGGCACAGCCTCATACAGGGTCTTGTAGAGGAGGAGGGGGCCTCCGGTCACTTCTTTCTTGGGGTGCCCTCTCTCTCTGGGGGAAACCTGGCCTGAAGGCCTTCCTCTCCAGGCACACAAAGGGAAAGGCCCGGACCCACAGAGGCAGAACTGTTCTGCTCTGTATCCCCGAAATGCTGCTTTGTGCAGGCTGGGCAAGCATCCAGAGTTACATCTGCCTCTTACCCATGTGGAAACATACCTGGGAGGTGTTTGTAAAAAACAGCGAACATCCTTCTCTTGGGCATGGACTAGGGAAAGCTGCTCAGCCCGGTACGTTTAAGAAAGGATCAAAAGAGGTGACAGCTCTCTTGGACCGAGAAGTCACAGAGGTGAAGAAAAATACAACAGACGGACCGAGTGAGTTTGAAACAGCCAACAGCAGACTGCATACTAAAACATTTTCATTAATCATTACTAAGAATCTCAAAGCAAAAGATCTCAGAAAACAATCAGTGCCAGAGAGAAACTGTTTTGTCAGACACACGTAATTTCCTTTCCCTATAAACATACACTGATGTCCCCTCTCTTTTTAAACAGGTTGTGGCCTGGAAATATTTTATGAAGCGTAGAAGTACTGTAATTATGAAACAGTGAAAAAGATACCATCCTCTCTGTCTAGCTAATGCAGCCAGGTTCAGCTGCTCCAGCCCCGAGGCAGCACAGATGCTAGAGGTCAGAGCTATGGTTAGACGCAAGAAGCTCGCACGGACTCACTCCTGGAGAGACATGCTGTTTCATCTCAGCACTGAAATGAGCAGCGGGAGGGATACAAAGAGAATGGGGAAGCGAGGAGACGCACATTGGTTTTGGGAAGTCCTAAAACAACATTGGAGAAAAGTCCTGTATGTCTCACTCCTGGGTTTTGAGTTGTGTTTTGACTTTCTGGCATCTGGAAGTTACCGGTTTTTTCCCTTACATCTGCTGAAGAAAGGTGATGAGGGAAAGCAAGAAAATGAGATGAGAGCTACCACCTTGAGGAGTTTTTTCTCTTAAAAGCAAGTGCTTTTCATCATAAAGATCAGCATATTGTTCTTTCATTTTCATTGTGCAAAGCCATTACAAGATGCAGATGACAGCAAAGGAAAATCTCTGAAATGAGCTGTTATCATCCTTCACGAGATAGATGGAGTTTCCCTTTCAACAGCCTGCCAGGCTGGGGAGAAGGGTGTTACTCCAGGGAAGTAAAAATCCCTTCATTTAAAGGTGGATTGGATGAAACACAAAACACTGACCTGGAAGAAACAATCCAGCCCTTGTGCCCAAGGTGGGACCTGCCAAGTAAATCCGGTACCCTGAGAACATCACAGATCCCAGCAATGCCAGCTGTCAGCATATCCTTCCCCTCTAACTCATCTGCACAGAGCTCCCTTGTCCTTTGTGCCTTGAGCTGTCCTTCAGAGGAGTGATCTTTCCACATATCCCAACAGCCTGTGGAAACAGAACCCACTCTTTTCGCTCCACATACATTCCTGCACTAACTATACTGACCAGCTTTCTCCATGGATTGTTCTCCTCCTTTCACCATTTCATTTTCTTGGCAGATTTCTCCCCCTTTCACTTCTCTGCATACCTGCTTTTCTCTGCCCTGGTGCTGTCTTTGCTCTGAGCCCTTACACGAAGCATTTTGCATCACCTTACCCAGAGAGATGCAGGATACAGCGTGTATTTAGCTAGAGCACCAGGAAGGGGTGCATCGCAACAGAAGTGACTCAGCTCTCCTGCAGCTGGAACACACTCCGCGCATGGGATGGAGAGAACCTTCACCTGGCTTTCTACAAAGCTACAGGGGCACTCTAGATTTTTTGCTGTTGCCATAGTGACCTTTCTAGAAAGATTGTACTGTTGCAGAGAGATGCTCAGCTAACATGATGATAGCAGTGGTTTCTGCTTCTCGCTAGTCATAGATGAGCCCTCATTATCTCTACAGAGACATATCTGCTCCTGGCAATGCATTTTATAGCTCTAATTTGAGCTTTGCTTATAATTTGAAAACTGCAGTAAAAGCTTGTCGTCACAAAATAACGGTTTTCCGTACTTGCTATTAGAAGTTATTTACTTGGAAATAATTAGCACAGAGAGCATTTGTTTTATTAGGTCTGCAGATGTCTGTCAGAATGATGGGCCTTTGGATAACACATGAGCTTGGAAAAGCTCCATTATGCCCTCAGGGTAATATAAATCTCTCAGAGGAGATAATGCACCACCGGAAGAACACGGTAATGAGATAAGGCAAACAGAAACAAAAGATAATTATATTAGAGAATATGCCTTAGACAAAATGCACCATTACAACACATCAAAGCAAAGTAAAATGAAGGTTGCAAACTGACTTCCAGTTTATTATTTTTACCTTCCCACAAATCCACCGTCTGGAAAATATCTGTTGTTCTTACTCCGTAGATTTCAGCAGCTTTTAAGAACTGGGAAATTTGTTCCATCTGCTTGAAAGCCATTTTTGATTCAGAGATCTTTGCAATGGGCTCATTTCCCTTTGGATGTAAACTGTTTATTAACTTGCATAACAGCTGAGAGAGAAACACAGAAACAGAAGTAGGAAGAAGTCACCAAAGTAGAAGGCAATTTCTGCACATGAAACGATGCTGCAAAATGTTTTTGACCTGGCCGGTTTCTGTCAGGGACATAATTTCTTTGATCAAAAACAAAGAAGAGAATTGATAATAATTAAAGTATATTAGAAATGCATTAGAGATTTCATTAACTGATGGCAATAGCCTGACCAAATAAATCCTAATCTGCTAGAGACAACAAAGCAATCACTGGTAAAGGTTATATAATGACTGAGAAGAAACCACATGCCTGAGCCAAAAAAATAAGCCATGTCAATTGAAATACTGTTACAGTCACTTTGGCAGAGATTCAATGATTAGCGTATTCCTACAGCCCACTGCAAACAGCAGCATCTGCCTGTTGTTCAGTAAACCAACAGAATACGACGTTTTAGCTACAGAATGATTCCCAAACAAGAAAACAGTTATGACATAAACCAGTCCATCAAATTTTCTACATCCGCTTTTTTATGTCGACAATGATTATTTCTTGAAGACAAAATTGTACATCTGATTTTAAAAACAGATCTCATTTAACTGCATGAGAAAAGGCTCTGAAGGAATGAGTCATACTCATATATAATGTGCATGACTCACAGGAATCATAAGCACTGTACTAATCCCAGTACACTGGTAGAATAATTATTTTCCCAGATTAAGATGCCCAGTCAAAAGGGCATCACTCAGATGCTAAGATACACATTTCTGCACTGGCCATGAGCACAGACCAGTTTAGCCAAGATGAACACTGAAAATAAGGACACATGATAATAAATACAAATTCACTGTGCACATAAAGTCATGGAGATGCAGAATTAGACAGGACGCTTACCGTTCCATCCATCAACCAGGTCTGAAAATGCTGCCTTCCAGGAGGAGGGTGCTCTATCTGTTCTCCACACTGTACAATAATCCAGTTCACCAGCCTGGACTCTAATTCCGGGTCATATTTTTGTTCAATCTTTTCCTGAACTTCTCGGCTTAAGCCATAGCTTGGTCCTCTGTTAGCCATCTCTGGAACCAAAGTGGAACTTAGTTAGCGGGTAAGATCCTGGTCTGCAGCTTTGAAGAAGGCACCGGAAAATTAAAGAATGAAAGAGTGAACAGCCTGCCCTATAGGTTAGGCAGTCGAACAGTTGTTCATTGACACTGAAGGTAATCGTATGGCACCTCTTATAGCTGTTCTGCAGAACAGGGGAGGGACCAAGGGGGGGAATATCCTTTTCCAAAAGCACACATCAGCCACAACATTAAAAAAAAGAGAGAGGAAAAAAAAAAAAGGAAAAAAACAGAAATACACTCCCCTAGCCCAACCACAAACACAGAAGATGAAAAGGAAGATTTAAAGCAGGGAAGGTTTTAGAGAGAGGCTTGCACTCTGATTACAGAGAATACAATAGGGTTCTCGGATCAATGTTAAAAGCTGCCTGCAAATCCAGAAGCACTTGAAAATCGCCTACCTAATGTTTGCCAATAAGGAGGAGGTTATACATGGGAGCCCGAGGAATCCTTTCAGAGATGCAGTCAGGTTCGTCTTCAGCAGTGATGCAGGGATGGATATTCAGAGATCGGCGAGCTGAAAGGCGACAACGAATTTAAGAGACGAAGACTGCCACAATGCCCTGCTGCTGCTGCAGCATCGTGGTTTGAAGACGGGTGTATTGATTTGATTTCCCTCACATATGAGGAGGGTCAGAGCAGGGGCGTTGCTAAGAGCCATAAAGAGGCCTGCCTACTCAGTCACAGCCAGGGGAGCCTGTTTATCTTGCCCATCTGCAGCCCGCTCTCAGGCGTGTTTTCTCAGCCTTGAGCTGTTCAGACTCAGTTTCACTCCACCTAGTCTGTATCAAACCAAACTACATCGAGCATCCCAGTGCCTGATAGATAGCAGTACAAACAGAGGGACTTCACCAGATGCTCTGTTAAGCAAAGGCAACAGAAATTTGTACACATCTCATGGATTTTTAATCACAAAGCAGAAGCAAACCCTTTTTCTCCCTGTTCTGCATCAAGATGCTAACAAGCTTAGCATATGAAAAAAAATTTCTCCTCTTCCCTGCTCAAGTGCTCATAAAAAGTTTCAACAAGAGGATAATAGGATTGAAAGTCAAGGAAGAGAAAGCTTGCAGTAGAATATTACCATCACTCTATCACTTTTTAGGCTATTAAATAGCATCCCAAGAAAACAAGTTAAACCATTAAAACCAAAGGAGAATCACTAAAAAACAGCAAACATTCTGCAAAGCACAAGGTTCATATTTTCTGCTGATATGAGTCAGCATACCTACAGTGATAGCGAGGGAGCTCTGGCCATGTAGGGATGTTTAAATTTTGGTTATACCACTGCAGTGCCGGGAGGGGAGGGAAGGAAAGGGTTAAGACAAGAGACTTCTTTTCAGGTCCCATTTATGCAGATTTATTCTTTATTAAACAAAATCATTTTGCTCCTCTCTGAGTTGCACCAGGCTGTCAAATGTCTTTCATCCACATCAGCCCAGCTACGAAATGGCTCCTATTTGGCAAATGAATCATGTTCAGCTGGGTATGAAAGGAGATCGATAAACCCAAGGTGGATTCACAGTCAGCTTTGCCAACAAAATGCCTGCTGCTGCCTTAAAAAAAAAAAAAAAAAAAAAAGGAGGAAAGAGGTACAGCTCCTTGTATATCTACCTCATAATGGTCTCCTCATCCATTACTTCTTCATTTTAAGACCATGAATTCTCAGATTTACACTGCTTGGGGTGCTCCTGAGCTTGAGAACACTCAAGAGATGAAATATTTAATAGATGTCCTAATTCATTGTTGTCTTCCACAGGCATTTCATTTAGTGCTTTCTCCTCTGTGCACCGGCAGTTTTAAGCCCCTGTGAAGCACTTGATTACATAACTTGGAGCATGTTACGTGACGAGGCCATTACTTGAGCGCTTTCTGTCCCAGAGCATGCACTGCTGGAAGCTCAGCAAATGCACAGGGACCAAGAGGGCAAACCAGGCCTGAAGATGGGAGAAGGAATAAACCACAGCTGCAACAGTAAACAAAAACACGTGAATTTGCTGGCCTTCCCCTTCAAGCAATGGTTAAGGGCCTAGTGCTCTTTGGCCATCCCACAAAGAACAAGAAACTACATTTTGTAATTTCAAGTCTTTTTGCATTCTTCTGTTTAAAAGGGAGCTACCAAGATGGCTTGTCTCTTTCTGGTCACATCGGGGTGCTTGGTGCTCACCAGCAATGAGATTTCATGAAAGTCATGCCCCTTTGCATGAGCCTCTGCCCCCCTTTCTGATTTGGGGACAGGGGTGGGTAATTTAACTCTCCTAAGCTGCAGAGCAAAGGTCTCCCCCTTCACAGATGTTGGCTACGCAACCTGTTCTCGAGGGATTGTTCCGTACCGTGGCAGCTGAAAAGCCATCTTGGCCATCAATATCAATTTTTAATAAGGCTCTGAAAACCAGGAAAGCTGCAGAGGGTTGGAGAAACGCCAGTCCCGTACCAATATTTTCAAAGTATAAGTAATCAAATCATAAGCCTGTTATTGTGTCATCAACCCTGGGAAAAACAATGGAACGAGTTTGGTTTTAAAAGAGACGGTGCTGACACAATTTACTAAAAGCTCTGCAGTGCGTCGCACTTGGTTACTGCCTGACACGTCGATTTGGGAACTAAACTGATTCTGAAGCAACGTGACACAGTAAAGAGATTAAAAGCTGGCTAACTAGTAGGTCCTATAATACAACTGCAAATTAGAAATCTTGTATATTTTCATTCAGTTTGTACAGGATGTGTTCCCATGCCTGAACTATTTAATGTTAATTAGCAGTCACAAAAAAAGCCCAGATTCTAAGTAATGTCCCAGCTCATGCAGGCTTTGATGAGTAAACAATGAAAATAAGGAAAACTCCTCCACAGATGACAATAAGGATCAATATGAACTCAGTGCAAAAGCAGGGCCTTTTCAGAGAGCTGCAAGGACAGAGAAGTTTTCTGGAGACTCCTGGTTTCATTCATGGCCTTGCTCTGGCATAAGATACCTGGATATGTCATACAGAAGAATGAGACTGGAGGAAAAAAAGAAGCTATTAGAATATCACCATCTTTTTAACTGTGCAAACTGGGTGGCAGAGATATCAGAATTGGGGGACACCATGAATTTAAAATAAAAAAAATAATAATAAAAAATAAATAAATAAAACGAATAGAACTTTACCATTCATTTGAAATCCAAAATCTAGAGAGCATCAAAGACTCAACATGCTGGCTAACTTCAGCAAGTATCTTTGCTTTCATCTGCAAAAGAACTTCGACAGCTCCGAAGGCAAGTCTCTGAAGCATAGTTTGAATAGCTCAAATTTGGGATGAAAAGCAAAATAATTCAGGAAGGACCTCCCTATTTGTGAGACAGAACAGAATGCATTGACGCTTCGATTTGCAGAACAAGGCATCTTCTCAGGCTGCCATGACCAGAAGTGGTTACCACTTACCACTGGCAACCAGCTCCTGTGGATGCAATTGCTAACATTTTCAATTTAGGTGACCTTAGAGGCAAATTGTTGATTTTAATTCTCAGGATCTTTTAAGTCTTGCAGTGGATCGACATAATCCTTGAAAGAAGATCAACACAGTTCATCGTATCATCTTTTTATTTGCCCCCAGCAAAACCAGTACCTTCTGACAATTACCTTAGTTTGAAAATTACACATTGCCATACACACACAGAAGAAATCCCCTGAAAACATGCTCTGTTCTTATTATTAGAGATTTCAGGGACTTCTAGAATTGGTATCCAAAGACTAGCACGTTCTGGCACGCCTTCTGCCAGGCAAGCCCTACTCCGAACAGGAGCAAAGAAGAGGACTCTCCTGAGGCCCAGCTGATCCTGGACAGCCGGTGTCCTTCAGGGATTGCTCTCCCAGGACCACAGTCCGGCCAGGCCATTCACATCGCTCCAACCTCCAGGCGTGCTGCTGCTCAGCATACCTTTGCCACAGACACCGGCACCTGCTTCCACCCCGACGGGCAGCAGTGACCTTCTCACGTTGCCCCGTGGGAGGCAAGTGGACAACTTCGGGCAGGTCAGAAGGCCCAAAAAAAGCACAACCTTTTAAGTGCCAGCCGAAAAACATTTTAAATCTGTAGTTTAGTTTCAGAACCAAGTGACTGGAAGTTTCAGCAGCTGTCATTTGCTTTTCATTCCAAATATAAATGCAGAGCTAGCCAGATCCCCTTGCCAAACACAAGACACTGCAGCAGGCTGCGAATGTGCCTATTCCTCACAACCCTGGGAGGAGATCACAAGCTACGATTGCTGCATTTCTCCCGTTTCTCTTTAATGAGGTAGAAGCACTAGAGCGTATACCATACATATGCAGGGCCTTGAAGAGAAATACAAGGTCGAGTTTGCCACTACACTGTAATAGGGCCTGTAGTTAGATTTATGCCTAACACATCCAAGGCTATAATTAACGTTCTTGTTCTAGGCAAACATACTGCGGAGAGATGAGGTCCTACAGCAGCAAAGTAAATCTGTGTTATAGGAGCTGACCTAGGAGCAGTAAATCTGTGAGCAGTATATTTTTGTCCTTCATCTCCGTCTCTTCCCAGCCATCAGTCTCTTCCCCCAGCAAACACGGTGGCATTAAAGCAATGTAGGTGGCAACCTGCCTGCTGTCAGACAGAATAGCGAGTTCCCTCCACCTTAGCTGTCGGAGCTGGGCTTGAGAACAAAGGCAGAACGAGGAGATGGCGCTCTGATTTTTAGCATTTGTGTACGTGTCCATTACAGCTGTTGAATTTGCACAGAGCTTTAGTGAAATTCTACATTCTTACACATCTGACCAAATTTCTACATCAGCCCAAACCAGAGACTGCTTATCTTAGAGACAGTTCAAACACACAATCCTCTTTTCTTTCCAGGGAAACCGTCATCTTTAAACACATAGCTTTAACATATATATATATTTTTTTGTTGATAATTCTGAAGGGTGCCTGTTTCTAACAGCACAACTGAGTAACACTTAAAAATCAAGTTCAAATCCTACTATTCCTTATGGCTTTTTTTTTTTTCCTCCACTCTTGCATTGGTTCAGAAAACCTTTTAACAGCATATTGCAGTCTCACTCGAGCACTGAAAATGTTTGAGCAGCTGCAGACATGGCTACTTGAAAGTTTCTCTCTAGCACATTTTTATTTGCTAAGAAAAGCAGGGTATCATAAATCTCTTTGCTCCATTGAGTAATTGTGTTCAGGAGAAAGCATGTAATCAAAATTAACATAAAAATGAAACAGCAGGAGGCAGTTCCTCCGAGGCCTACCCAGCCAGGACTTTTTGTGAGCATTGCTTTGTTGATATTCAGGGTTGATGCAAGACAAGATAAACTGCCTAAACTGAAACTACATGGAACATGTTACCATTTAATTCACACACACACACACACACACACACAAAAGCTGCTGCATTGCACTACAAAGCGAAATGAAGTAACACACAGAACAAGCCAAATACATGACAAGATAAAAATACATGCATACAAAGTTGCATTAGCACAGCCCAATATATACAGACACCAAAAGCACTTGCTTATTAGGAAAGTAGTTTAATAAGCTTTATAGACTCTTTCAATACATACCGGTCTATTGCAGTTTAATTCCAAATACATGCAAAAGAATGCCTCGCCATTTTCTTCCCGTCAGAAGGCAAAATAAAACTTTGACAACTTTGAAGTAGTTTCACAGATTTTGCAACAGATCTGAAAAAAAAATGGTGCTAAGGGCTAAAGTCCAGGGACAGTTGAATGTCAGCTGATACTTTTTTTTTTTAAATTAAATATAGCACTTGCATCTTTGGTATTATAGGGTAACCAACATTCTGTGCCTAACTGTAAAGGATTGGTTTTTTACTCATGAAACTTGAATGACTATAATTAACTCCTCAGCAGGAGTTTGAGCTTTACGTGTAAGAAAAACACCTCCAGGTGCTTATTCAACTAGTATTGTTTGATCAAAATCAACAACAGAAGCAGCTGTGCTGCTCAGTTGGTGTCTAGAGCTTCCACGTGCTGTGAGAGCAGTGTCAGTCCCAACATGTCTGTACGACACTCAGTGACAGGTGAGCCCAGAAGTCATTTTCAGACCTACCAAAAGTGCAAGACAATGAAAGTGCTAACAACTTAAGCTAAGTGTAGTAATGAAAATGATTAAGAACTGTAGATTAAGGTACGCACAGAAAACCAGTCCCCCAAGAACCACAAGGTAGAATCACTTATACTGGGAAATTTGAAAGCATGAAGGACTCCAATCATTCTATGCAAACACAGATTATTGCTGATTGCATGTTACATATTCATAAAATATACTTTGTATGTGGCAGCAAATCAGATGTCCATTAAAAATAAAACCAATAAACCCAGAGCATAATTCATTTCAAAGGCTTCTAATAATTTGCACTATGCAAAACTTTCCAAATATGTAACACCCAAGTTTAATACAGCATTTCCACAAAAGAGAGACATACTTATTTTTAAACATGACTATCATTGAAAAGAATTCACTATGCAGGCATCTAATGGCAAAAATGAAGGAGTTGCCACAGGCAGTAACTCGGGTGACAAACATAGTACCAAACAGGATCAGAACAACACCCTAACCTGTGAATATTACTTTACCCAAGACTGTTAAGACTTCCTGATAGGTCAAGAGCTGGTCACAAGTAGGATGTGAAACCCTGTGGTTTCAGGAGTGCTATAGCAAGAAAGCTGTGCCATAACATCAGTTTTCTTCAGACTTTCTGTTATTGCAATTAGCTTTTGCAACATCAGCACAGAAACAGAGAACGTGTTGGAGCACACCGGTTATCATCTATCCCTTCTTACAGGCATTTGAGCACAGTAAGTTGGCAGTGACCAAAATGCTCGCAGTTTCCAGCACGAACACGAGGAAAATGCTGTGCCTGCAACTCAAGTACCAATACTTTGTAAATATGAAGAGGTGGCTTCGAGGCAGACCTTATGTAGACGTACTTCTTCCTGTCAATTTGCCTAGTAGTTCTAGTGGTACTTCTGGTTGCAGGCACAGCCATTTTCCTCATGTTCACATTGGAAATTGTCAGCATTTGGATCAGATACTGAATTTATTAAGCGGTGAGCACAAAGAAGGGCACTAGCACTCACTGAATCTCAATATACCACCTCAAATACTGTTGTAATTAAGAAAGTATAATCAGCCTTCGCATTTATGCTGTACGTAGCAAATTTTGTCTGTAACTGTAATGTAAATGTTATCACTCATCTCCATTTAGCAAGCAGAAAAGTAAGGAAAACAGAGATCTACAATACAACTAGCACAACAAAACCAAACCAAGCAGCCTAAGATTAAGCTTTGGTAATGCTGAGGTTTAAGCAACTGATGCTTTAGTTTTGTATCCTCAACAATTGGGTCAACCCAGTCAGGCTGCTTTTCCCAACCTAAATGCTGTTACAGCAGAACAACAACAACAAAAAGAAAAAAAAATACAACTCCAAACCCCTCACACAACTGCTCCACTTCGTTTTCAGCTATCTTGCTCTAAGGCACTGCCAACAGAAAGGCCCCACCCATGAAATATGAATTATTTAATAAATGCTAAAGTGAAGCTTTGAAAGATTACAATGCAATTATTTCAAGAAAGTTACATAATGCCAAATTATGCAGACATATAAAGACTTTTCCCTGCCTGAACTACTATAGTTAAATTGAACATTTATAGGTATAAGACCCAATTCAGAAAAAAAAAAAAAAAGGCTCAAAACTTTTCAGTTACTAAGTTTTTTAAAAATAAATATGAACAAAAATACATCTATCACAACTGGTAACTTTAGGCCTTCATTGATAGCAATTATGCCTGAATTACCGCATCCCACTTTTTTCAACTTTTTCTTCCCTAAAGAGACATCTAAGAGATGTGACAGAAATTAGTTTAAAAAAATGTCATAGGTAAGCTATGAGCAGAAAATTTTGAAATAAACTAATTCTGATTTACCTGTGTCTTTTAAAACTCACAAAAATCTACTTCTCAGATTTTATTATAAGCAACAGTTGAATGACTACATATAAATACAGCTCAATCTTCAGGAATGGAAGCGGATGAGCAATTTGCTTAAGTTATAATTTTTTTTCTAAATAATTTCTTCAAGAGGTTTTAAAGCTTCAAAGTTTAAGAAAGTTGTGAACTGCATATTCATACAGGCAGAAAAAAAGGTCTAGTCCCCTCAGAAACAGAAATACTTGGAAACAAAATTTCATGGAACGTTATAATTCCTCAGTCAAGTAACCTGAGCTAGATAACCTAAGTTAGGGAATTGTTACACTGGAATTATTATTATCATTATTAACATCACAGCTTCTTTTTTTTTGTTGTTGTTGTTTTTCTTTTCAGTGTTGAAGCCTAAATAAAACTGTCATAGGAAGTCATCTGAAATTCAGTTTTTATCTTTTTTAAAAAAAAAAAAAACCAACAAAAAAAACAGTAACCCATCAAATGCTCTATACAGTGTACTTCTGCTGCCAATAATAACACCGAAAAATACAAACCCTGTAGAAATACCTTGCCCGTGGGAGCCATAGTCTTATAAAGTAGCAATAGTGCCATCACTTCCTACTTGAAATAGCAAAGCCAGAAACTACTAAATACTTCTGACTGATGTTTCACCTAAAGGCCAGCCTGAACTAATTCCAGTCTCTCACGTACGTAAGCTCCTCACTCGCTCTTCCTAAGGTATGAGTGACACCGTATTTTTGGACAAAAACAGCTAATCATCACATTTGCAATTCAATTTGTATACTATGTAATCCAAAGCGATTTATGGTAAAAGAGTTATCCAGCTATCAAGTTTCAGCTGCAAGATGCTCAGGCTTGCAATTGTGCTCCTCAAACTTCCAACTCAGGAAGACACTGTTCCTAACAACTTTCAGTCCTCAGGTCATAGAAAAGAGGCAGTGATGATCTACCGTCCTGTACAACCCACTTTCGAGAAGCTACTGAAGGAGTAAATGACTCATTATAGTGATCCAATTTCACTTGACTTTACACCAAGAGAACATATTATTCCTTCAGTATTAGTCCCACAAATTAAGTGTTACAAAAATCCTGCAGAAGAGGACATAAACACTACCGATGAGCATATTTAAGAGAGTTCTACCTGTACTTTGAGGCCCTGTGTTCTCAGGCTCTTAAAACACTAACAATGGGATTCCTGTCTATGCAGGCAACCCCATAAGAGGAGCGTGGACATTCATCTTCGTAAAATTTAGTCTTAATCCAACTCTAAAGTAATCCAAAATTAATTTATTCCTTATGTAGTACCCCCAAAACACAATCAGGGTGTGCCTTTTACAATTTTAACACTATTTAAGAACAGTATAATCATTTATTGGAAATCTGTTTGCTATGCTTCATGTTGTTTGCTATTTCTACTAACAATAACATTAGCAGACACTTGTGTTTTGCCTCGCACAGATGGTTTCAGACAAAACACAAGGAAGTTACAGCAAAAGGACATTATTGAGAAGGCATCAGACATGGGAAACCGAAGCTGTACTGTACAGACCAATAGTAACAAAAAACGAACGAACGTTTCAGTACAAAAGGGTAGGAAATCTGTGAAAAAAGGTTTCAGTGGTAAAGTAGAGGTTCCGAACCCAACAGCAGCACTTCCTCACACTTTGGACTATCTGTGCAAAAGCAGCATTAATAAAACACCTGTATTTACATAACAGAGGTAAGGAAACAGCAGGTAAAGCTCAGTTCCTACTGTGATTGTCACAGCCCTAGCATCATCTCGTTACGAACAGGGTTTTCTGCTACTCATGGAAAAGAGTCAGGCGTAGAGTTCGTGTCTTTATGCTACTCTGCAGCTTATACTAGTGTTGACAACTTGTCGATTAAATCATCAACGGTATTCACAAGAAGTTTGGTATCTTCCTTCTCACTCATTCGATGCTGGCCAGTTTTGCGGAGGATGACATCCACATCTTTGCTCAGGATGCGATCAGCGACTTGCATAGAGATCTGCCAGGGGACATCACTATCCTTCATGCCGTGAATGAGCCGGACAGGACACGTTATAGGAATGGGACTACTCAACAAACAGTGATTTTCTGCTTCCTTAATGAAGTCGTATGTCACGGAGTAATATCCTTCCTCATTATACTTTGTTGGAAACTTCCATTCACCTTTTTCTTCTATTTCTTTTTGTGTCTACAAAAAAAAGAGAGCAAAGTATACACGACTGATGTTACGAGCTTTTAGAGTTCCTCAATTTATTTCTGTTCTAAATTCACTTAAATCTTCCTCCTTGAAAGCACAAGCCTATTCAGATTACTGAATGTAAGCTGAAGAGGATTCAAACCCATTTTAAAACTAATGAAGATATTCTAACACTGAAATCTAACAGACTGCAGAACAACACGGATCTGACTTCATGCCTTACATGCCACATTCACATTCTAGTATTCACACCAGCTCCATCCTAGAAGCACTGGATTTTGCAGACACTTCAATTGACGTACATTTTCAACTTGCCTCCCCTACAAACACAAAATACTGGGATACTGCAATAAACGGACAGCTCAAACAACAGAATTTCTTATATGCTTGACCGATTTTTAGATTGCACAAAACACAACCATCAGCTTTACCTCAATGGGAAGCCTCTTAAAGGTTGTTACAACATAGTCTGCTGCTACAGCTACTCCAACTAGAGCAGCTACTTTATCTGGGCGTGCTATCGCGGCATGAAGCATCAGCCATCCACCTAAGCTGGAGCCCACCAGAATCTTAAGAGAGAAAAAATAAGATGTTATTTTATAGGAAAAAGCCTTTTTTTCCCCTTTTACAAAACATCAGCTTTCAGTTTAACTACTTAAACCTTGGGCATAATCCTGCTGTCCTTACCCAGGCAGAACTGCTGTCACCTCCAGCGGAAATTTTGCCTGAGTAAGCACCACAGAATCTGGAATTTTACTATTCTTTTTGTTTGACATGGCTGGTTATTGCTCTCTGAGACTGAAACACTGTAAACAAAATGAGAGTTGAAACAATTCAGTATCACAAGCATGCTTAGTTTCTTTCTTAAAATAAAGGCATATCGTAAAGGTTCAGTGCAGTGACAGAGGTCAACAAAAGCAATTCATAAACAAAATGCTTTTAAACACAATACTAGGTTTTCCCAGGTTGCAGAAGATTAGGTTTCTTACAATCATTTCTGAAGTAACTGAAGAAGCCAAATGCTGCTTTTGCTGATTTTTTAAGCTATTTTATCATACAGAGTACCTTAACTTTTAACAGTCCTGTAAACCTTTCAGTTAATGCATCAGCACTGGGACAAAGCCACGCTTCTCCATGAGGAGGGCTGCGCAGCACGGGAATGGTTCCTTGCTGCCTGTTAGTTGGAATCTTCACCACAAACCCTTCCCAAACCTCCTGGGAGAAAGCCAGGGCTGACGTAACCCATTGTCAGTGACAGCCCTGCTCCAACAGCCAGCCTCCGTGAGGTCCTGGCAACCCACCTTCCCATGATGCTGTCATCAACCTGTTTGCAAAAGAGGCCCCATGAACATGACATTTCAAATGAATCAGCTTGGAAGTGACCAGGTGGAAGCTGTTAAAGAGGTGCTACTCTTCCCTAGACCTACTATAGCCTCTTTTTGATTATATGTCATTCCATCTCGAGGAACTAAAACGTTTTATATTTAAAAACAAAACATAACCTGTGGTCCATCTGTAAGTTCATCCAGTATAGACAGAACATCTTTTCTCCACTTCCCAATTGTACACTCCTCAAAGTTACCACTTGAACTTCCACATCCTGTATAATCAAATCTGAAAAAGTAAGCATCAAAATGAAAGTCGTAGTACTGTCTACAGCAGCACGGAGGCTAAAACTGAACAGTGTTGTTTAATAAAAATTAAACACAGGACAACATACTGCACTGAGTATTTTCTTACTTGGTCCTGCGTATCACTAAATATCACCAGAAACCACATGAAAAGAGGTTTAGATACACCTATGCAACAAGGAGAACGTTTCATGTAACAATATTCAAATTTACCAGGGTATTTCCCATACTATGAATTTGATAAGCTCTCTGTAAGCCAAAAAGCAACATACTTCAGCTTAGAAGTATAAAATCTCTTCCAAATGCTGTATCAAATTGGGAAGACTTATGAAGCTTAGCATGCAAACTAGCCTATCTAAGCAGAATATCAGCAAGCACATCCGTGTTCTTCTATAGGCACAGAAGGCACTGAACAGCTTAGTAATATTTGGTAATTAAAAAGCATGCTTTATAATGATAGTTTAGAAGGAAAAACAGAATTCTGGGCGCTACAACTAACATTTCTAAAGGTTTTCTTTCTTTTTCAGTGTTGTGTCTGTAGCTTTAATGTAATACACAGTGCTGGCTAGAATACAGAAATTTATCACAGAATCTTCTGAATTTCTTTCAAAATACATTCTCGTGATTTATCTCAGTTCCTCAACTGACAGAAAGCCTATGTCTGAAATGCAAAAAAGACACTCATTAGCTTGTGTACAGCACAGCACGCATTCCAACCCAAACACCAGTCTACATGTTTTTGTTAACCCCCCCTCTCCCAACCTATGACAGTTGTTTCATTTCCTCGAGAACAACACTTTAATGTACCTGACGAAGGCATGACCTAGAGAGCTGCAGAAATCCTCAAGGGCAGTTGCTTTCTGACCATTCATATTGGAATTAAAGCCTGGAAGGAAAATAACCCCTGGATTCCTGCCTTTTAGTCTATGGTAAGCTAGATTTGGTCGATCTGGTCGAGTCAAAAAGCTGACTGATGACTTCTGCCTGCAAACTAATAAAAACATTTGTTTTAGTATAATCGTCAAGATAACGCTGGCAGAAATGCTAACATTTTATAAAATTAGAATTCAGGAACTGTGTACATATGTGAAATTAAGATGCTTAGGCTCAAGAGGAAAGAAAAATAAAAGTGCCTCCTACACTTTTCAATGACTATAACTTAATGACTTGAGGTTGCTCAGTACTAAAGCCAACCATGCAAGGAGTCCACTCAGGAATTAGCAAAGTGGCCAACAGAAGACAAATGCTAAGATTTGCTATACTTCATTTGACCCCATGTTCTACACCATCTTGAATATTTCCTCATCTCACATGAAGTAGCAGCCTTCTCATCCACTTAAACTTTTTATTTTTCCTTTTTTTGTTTTTCAAGAGTGAATTTCAAGAAGATTAATTTTGCACCCAAAGTACTGTGTGCGATGGTAAGTTTACAAGTACACGAGATGTCAAATTTTCATTAAAATCGCAACTGCAGGTCAAAACTTCAACTGCATCAAAACCCTAGACCCACCAGATCTATGCGGGAGCCATACAGCGGGGAAATCCCAAAGTGGGAATTTGGAAAGAAGCTTCTGATTTTACCTTTTCCAAGGTGAACATTAGCTTTGTTCAGAAACAAATAAAGTAAATAACATGCAGCCTTTCTCATCATACCATCCACAGACATTTCTGCCTAAGTTAAAAGATTATTGCTAGTAACACTGAAAATAAACAGGGTGATAAGCTCCAAGTCAAGTTACTTAACACTGCCATCTAAACAGCAGTCTTTTCCTCAGACATGAAACATAGAAAATTAAAAAAAAAAAAGTATGTTTTAATGTGTGTATTTAAACGTATGTAAATACAAAATAATACATTAAACACACACCATAAGGAGAAAGAGTGGACCACTATAGATCTATGATTTTCTTATACATCTCCTAAAGAGGCACAGATATCCCGTCACGTGGATTTGTTCATTCCTGCTGGAGGGGATAAATTATACCAGTATTCAGATTGTTCTACAGTTATCCAGAATGAAATACCACTCTGAGAACCTAATATTTTGGAAATATTTAATAAAATGCAAGATCATTTAGTTCAACTTCTGTCAAAGTGACCTGCAACGTATTATTAGACCCACAATAATAAGCATTTTTCCCATCGGTGTACTGGGAACTTAAAATTGCTTTGTTTTGGTTCAAGATAACAAACCAGACATATCTGAAAAGAAAACACTAGGCTGGGCTGTTATTCACATTAATAACCATCCAAAAATATAGTTTCCACCAAGAAAAAGAGATTAACAAAGGAAACACTACCAAACGAACACGATGCTGAATCTCAGTGGCTGCTACAGTATTCAATCTAATCTTAGCAGTAAGTTGTATCTCTACTATGGGTGAAGGTAAGTGGTTTATAGAGAGGTGTTAAGAGGAATTAATCCACTCTATTATCTCACTCAGCAAGATTAATTTGTTAAACTGAAAGCTTGGTCTAGACTTCTGATAAGACTTTGACACTCTTAATTCTTGGGTTAGAAGAGGCCTGGTTCTTGAATGCTGCTAATCAACAGTGGGGTACAGAGCCTGCACAGCCCCAAATGGTATACCAGGCCTTCCTGGCGGTATAAACATTGGGTAAAACACTGCAAAAACAGGCCTTGACAGCATCACACCACTTCACTGTTCTGCTGCTTTCTCTCACTATCAGATATATTATATTCAAGCTTTTTTTTTTTTCCTCCATTGCACATGCATGAGTAAAGGTACGTGCAGAAAAGACACAGAATACAGCGAGCATTTGGTGTTCTACTCTAATAGAAATTATCCCATTTGAACTAGAGATTAAAACCACTAAATCTCATGAAAAGATGGGACAGTTCTTTATTCTACCAATGCACTGATTATTATGAAGGGGAATAAACACCACAAGAGAAGTATATTTATTTAGATGCATTCACCCTACAACCTCTGGTTCGTGTGTGTTTCTGTAAGTACGCCAGTCACTTCTTCACCTGTCAGTAAGAGGTACACCAAGAATTGCTACACCTCATAGAAAAAAAGGGTTAGGAGTATTGGTCCCTCCCTTAAGCCTTGATTACCATCTTGGAAGTGATTAGGTACAACAGGCCAGCATCCTGCAGCCCTCTGGAGGTGTCCTCAAATTGACACTGGGCAGGGTTTAAACCGAGCTACAAACACAGCTGCTGTCCAAACTATCTTGTGAACTAGTCTCGTGCACTTGACAAGTTACTCTAAGTGCATTGGCAGTAATGCTAAGCCGAATAATCCAAACACCTAAAGCAACCTCCTCAGCCAGCCCACCAGAGAGCCCACTTCACTGGGGTCGCACTCTCTTTGGAGTCGAAGCCATCAATAACTGAAGAGCTATCCAGTAATTTCTCCTCCTGATTTCAGTGAAAGACCTCGGGAAGAGCAGGGGAGCACTTGTGCAGGGTGCATGGTGGTGTCTAGTACCAAAAGCCATGTATGGACAGCAGACGTTAACTAGAGGAAGGCATAGGATACCTGCCCGATGCTATGAAACTCTATTCCTTCCAAAAACCCTGCAATTTAATTGAGTTACAACTCGCAGCAGCCACGACTGACAGCACAGCCACCCATCAAAGCCGAAGAAATCCCCAAACACCCTGCGGAACGCCCCGGCACTACCACGTAGGCAGGGCCTGGAGCAGCAGCGGGTGAACGCAGCTCCGTCGGGCAGGGGGCTGCCGGCTGACCCCAGCCCGCTTTGCCCCTCACGATCCCCCCTGGCACTCCCCGCCATCTCGGGGGCGGCAGCGCCCGCCCGCCCCTCAGCGCACACCCCGAGCCGCCACGACGAGGCAACCCCCGGCCCTCCCGCCTCCGTGCCCACCCAGGGCCGCGGCCAGGGGGGCTGCCCAGGGGCTTGTGCCTTACCAGCGAGCCCCGGGGCCGCCCGCAGCGGCTGCCACAAGCCGCCGGCCCCCCGCAGCCCCCGCGCCGCGCCCATGGCCGCCATGGCGCAGGAGCGCGCATGCGGCGGCGGCCAGCAAATGGCGGCTGCGTGACGGGCCTGCCGCCCGGCCCCGCGGCTCCTGGCAGCCGCTGCGGGGCGGAACGTGCCCGCCCGGCCCGGAGGGACGGCAGGGCAGGGCAGGACGGTGCGAGGCCCCCGGGCCTCCTCGCTTCGGCTCTCCTGCGCCGACAGGGGGTGGGCTCGGGGAGCAGGTGCCCTCTCTGGGGAACGATCGGGCCCGAGGCAGGGGAGGAGTCAAAAAGCGCCGGGCTTCCACGGTGGGGTGGTGGCTACTTGCCGTCGAGTCACCTCCTAGCCAGATATTAGGGAAAGAGGGAGGCCCCTGAGCAATTCTTGCTTTATATCTAAATAAATGCCGCAGCCAAGGCTGGTGATATGTTTCTCAAACGGGGCGGTCATAAAAATGAGGAGTGTGTTATATAATACACGTATGTACACCCCAATCCCCACTCATAATTTCACTGCCATCTAAAAGTTGTTTTCCGTACCTCTTCTACGGGGAAACACATGGAATGGTAACATTTTTACTGAGAAACACAGACATGCTTGTTCAAATGTATACAACATTATTTGAAAGACGAGCACAAACACACCAGGATAAAGAATCGAGTGAATGTTTAAAACAAGTTTATTTTTAAAAATGTTTATTGAAATGCCTTCATCGCATCATGCAGGATACAAAAATCATGATTAGAAAACCTTTATAACCATACTTAGAATTAAAATCAAGATACATCGGGAAAAAAATAATAATTATATAAAACAAAGCAGTTCATTTCTGATAGTGTTTTAAATCATTAGATTACAAGCTGTGATCTGCACAGATGATACCAATTACCTTGCAGTAACCCTTCCTTCTTTTGTGATTCAAGTCAAAACTGCCATGTCATGCTAGAGCAACCATATCACCTGTGTATGCCACAAAGAAGAATTCATCCCATGTGTTACAGATACAGGGTTTAAATAGGATAACAAAAATATTTTGCCAGCATACTTCTATTCTGCTTAACAGTTTTTAATTTGCTCCATCAAAAGCCACTAACTTTCCATCAAGAAAAAAAGCCTAATGTGCTTTTTTTTTATTACACAAACCACATGGCACAAGTTTTGATTACTGAAATAGAACCTCTTTAAAGTCAGAGCATAAGAGACTTCCTTGACGTTCAGTTCAATTAAATAATTGAGGTTTTGCAATATTACTCAAGGACTTGGATGTGATTCTTGATTCTAAAATGGGAGACCACCATACCCTCCATATTTTCATCGTTTTAGGAGTCCCTAAACCCCTGCTACTTAATAGTTTCAGGGTTTTTATTCATACACTGCTTAGTGTAAACTCTTAAGAGTTTGTCAGATTCTATCTGCAGCATTATTCTGTGCAGATATGCTTTTAAAAAATCTCCTGAGCTGGAAACTTGGCTTCAAAGAATTTAGATACTTTGATGCTGGCTTCATGGGGACCAAAGTTTGCAAGGTTTCAATAGAGCATTCACTTGGCACAGAGTAAGATTAGAACCACATTAGATGGGACCTGACCACACAAAATAAAATTGCTGCAGGATCCAGAATCAGCTCATTCTATTCGATGTGGAGGATTAAAAAACAAAAGTCCTCCTGATGACAAAATTAATACATGTGTTTCCGTTTCATAGCCTTGTGGATAAATCCCATCTTAATAAAGCTGTCCTCTTTTTTCTTGAGCTCCATAAATACAGACTTGAAACACACAGTTTGTGTCACTGTGTGATTAAACACACAGAATATTGTAAAATTTAATTACTTTAAAAATCATGAAGAGTTTTGGCACTGTCTCCTTACAGAAAGTTAAGTACAACGAACACTTCGAAACATTACAGTAAGGGAGTCATGTAACTCTTTGGCTCTGTTGTAATACTTAGCTACTAAGGCATGAATTGTGTGTACCTTAGGGCTGCTTTTTATTTATATTTTTATAAAATACTTGACTAAAAGTTTTAAAAAGTTACCTAATCATCTATAAATGTCAAATGCTGCATATTAAAATATATGCTATTACACTTTTTTGTTCCATTACTAGGATTTTTGCATACTGATGAGAACACACACATTTGTAAACTTTATGTAGACGTTCTCTACATAAGAGAATTTGTACAAAATTATCATTGAATCAAGACGTAATTTAAGTTGCCTGATTATTCATTTTGGAGCACTATGATTTTCTCAACAGCCTTAGCTCTTTTGCTTCGATAAAGATCAATTAAAATAAGTAAAAGGTCCCCCTTTTCAATGCATTTATAAAACTTTCATTCTCAGGTTTTGGGTGCATATCATAAGGAGGCTATTTCAGAGTATTCACTGGTATTTTACGCAGCTTTTCAGATTTTACTACATATGGCTAACTTCATATGTTCTGTTATTGCAGTATGCCCTATTGCCCCATTTTGTTATAACATGAAGTGGGTGTAGCCTTCTGCGCCTGTAACAATAACATCCATCCATATCCTCATGGCTTCTGGCGTAGGAGCAACCATATAGTATATCCGGTCGTGTGTCTTAACACTGAAAGTGAGTAGTGGGTTGGGACTCTAAAATAAAGCAAAAAAGAAGCAGAAAGAAGGTTATCAAAAGAATGAAAAATCAAAGCCATTTATTAGAACCAGAAATATCATTGCTTACAGGGAGATTCAGGACAGGGTTAGGGAGAAATATAAGAATGCAAAATTTGGAAGCACTGCATCCAACATTGCAGCACTGGGGACAGAGATGCATTTAAAGTATTTGCATCCAGAATCAACACTTTTAATGACTTATTTTCAGTAGACTATTACACAACCATTGCCTCCAAACTGTTGCTTCATGCCCAAACAATTAACTCCCCTTGAGCAGGTATTATGTCCAGCAGTCAAAACCACTTCAGCTTTCACAGATCCATGTGCCAAGGATATATTCAGGTCATCTCCGTTATATGTGCGGCAGGGGCTGCCATCAGCTGCAAGTAGCAGCTAACTCCCTCCCTGTGACAGATGCATACAGCCATCTCTTGATTTACCAAAGCCACTGTTTTCAGTGATCTTGCCCATGGACTAAGGAACTCCTCACAGCAAATGCCACGGGGAACCGTCTCTGCTTTCATCAGTATAAAAGAACAGTGTTAACAGCTACTCTGGCTTCATCTTCCTTTTCTTCCACCCTGTTTTTGTTTTGTTTGTTTGTTTTAAATAATGTTAGCTCTCCCGTTAATTTTACAGCAGCTAGCATACTTTGGGTACTGCCATATAATACTCAGGTAAAAAGAAAGTTTACCTTATATGCATTCTTTAGATGATCATAATAGACTTCTTCAATAGCTTGAAAATAAATTACACCTTTTAATTTAGTTTCATGTTTGTCTGAAATGGAAAAGAGAAAGTTACATTTTAAAACTGAAATGAACAACACTTGAAGAAGCAAAAGGCTAATTTGCATTTCTACATATGTTCAGCAGATTAAGTTACTAGATTAACACTTCTGCTTGTGAAATCCCCCCAGAAATTTTCAGCATCTCACCAGTTGGATGGTTGAGTTAAAAGAGATGTATTTCCTACTTTAATTTGCCTTCTTCACTGCCTTGTTTCCAAGGAAATAAGGCTTTTGCAGTTTTCTCATCTGTTTTTAAGTCAGTCCCTCACTGAAGCATTTAAACCTTTTGTCCAGTATTAGCCACAGGGGGAAGAGATGTCTCTGAGATAAATCCAATCTTCCAATTACATGAAAACCAGCCAGACTTCAGATATTGCTAAAGTACTACATCATAGCTAACAGATTAAGACCCACAGTTTTTCTTCAAAGAAAATTATGAAAAACAATTTTGAAATACAGTTTGATAGCAAAAGCTTTACATTAGAATATCATTTGTGCTTATACTTATTTACAAATGTTTCCTCCTGTTCTTAATAATCTCCCATAGTCTCTAGCTAACACTTAGTATTCAAATATAAGGTTACCAGGTCAGGGGCAAGTTTCTGTGAGCTCTGAGACATGAAAAAGTGTACAAGGTCAGAGTTCCTGTGCACCGGCCTCAGCATTGTAATTGTCTGTGAACATTTTCCTACTCTGCGACACCCAAGGTAAAAGCCAAATTAATTAGCCATAGTTTGCCCCGTTTGCCAGAGACCCTTCCAAAGCAAAAGACCCTCTGAAGAAAAGAAGCGCCAGAGGTAATAATGACTGAATGGATAGTTAGTTGAGGGAGGCCATTCATAAGAAGTAGCTTGTACCCAATGGAACAGTGTTTGTGGCACCAATGTCCCACTGCAGCAAAGCTGAAATAAAGGCTGGGAATCTTCTCACTTAAGTTCTGATATCTGCACTGGAGACGCAGCTGACAATCTCCCTTGAAAGGAAATGGAAAGAAGTGGACACATGCAGGTTGTCGATTCTAAACTATTTTAGGTATCTACTTGCAAGAAATCTCACATGTGAAGTTCCAGCCTAAGAATCCAAAAAAAGTTTCAAGTCATCTGTAGCTCTTACTAGGACATTTTAAAAAGAAAAAGTTTAAGAAGGTTGATTTTCCATATGGCCCGCACACGGCCTCTTATTTGCCATTTATTTTTTATATGTAGACCCAATCAGGAAAGACAAAATATTACCGCGTGTTGTATCTAGAAAGGAGGATGAGTTAAAAAAGAATTTGAAGTCTGGCTTTACATGTAAGTGGTGCCTTAATGCATGACAGAGAACAGTCCATGGCGTATGGGCCAACAGAGCACACTATGCTTGTCTTCTGACCCAGCATCAGCTAGTGATTCACTGGGGCAAGGAGAATACAGACCATAAACTTAGCACTCAACTATAACATTCCACAGGAAAAAGGAACAAAGACAGATAAGCATCTCAAATATCCTCCGCTTTCCTGCAGTGTTAAATAATCCCAGCGGTTGTTAAGGAAAATCAGAACTGCATGTGATACTGAAGGGCAAACTTCCTCCAGTACTCTTGTATTTGGGGAATATAATGCCTTTCTCCCCAAGTTAGTATCGCCTCGACGGTGGATAGTCATCTAAACAGACATCTTAGACAAACAGAACATCTTAGTCTCATGACAGATTCTGCTGTCGTTTTCAATTCTCATGACCTCAGCTTACATCCCATCAGTAGATGCCGTCAGTTTCCAAAGTGTCAGATGATGGCGAAAAGAAATTCCATAGATGAAATGATGTTGTGTTGGGAAACTCCCTGCCACCCCATAGGGGACCAGTAGAGGTATAAGATTACTACATTACAGCATATGCTATACAGAGCTGAATACAATACTATACAGCAAAGTATACTGTCTGTGTACTAGATTTTCAGATTTTAGCTTAAGTTCTTCAGTTTAGTAGACTTGCGGAACTAAAGCAATATACCAGTATATTCAACTTAGAGTTTAATTTTTCTGAACGCACAGTACCAAAATTTATTTTGGAAGTTACTATATATTTAAAGATCTGGAGAAATACTCACTCATGCAGGCAGCTGCATTTTTGCTCAGCTCTTAACAGAATTCTCATGAAACTGTTTTTTGGCTGGAGTCCTTGAGACATTATGAAAAGTTTTCTGTGGTAATTAAAACGCATTATGGAAGCTGTACTGCACTCAAAACCAAAACTGTTAACTAGCAACACAACTACTTTAAAAAAAAAAATCAGTACCAGATGAGGACACTACTGTATGTTACAGGCCTTGCTAACCAATATACCAGATGTTAAGAACAAAGTAAAAAAGAACGTTTGCTTCTCACATTCTTGACAATGTTATTGCAAACTAGTAAGAAACAGTCATTTTATACGTAATGAACTCAAATAATGTATTTTAAAAAAGATGGACCTAGCAATGCCCCCCATCAATTTTAAGTTCCTCATAACTTTCTGGAAAGCAGTAATGTCATAAAAAGAAAGGGAACAGTTTGGGCTTTTGGTACCAGTTGTTTTCTTCTGCTTCTTAGCAATTACCATTTCACTTATGCCCCTGTCCAGCCTCTCCTAACAATAAAAATTCACAATGCAAAATCATTTTTCTGGCTTCCTCTGAAACTTGAAAATCAAACTATGTATAGATTTGCACAGCTATCTGTAAGACATACAAATTTTTAAATTTCTAATTTCTGGTTTTGACCTGAGATAACAGCATATTGCTTCTAATGGCTCCATATATCACATTATAACACACTTCAGTCTACAGAAAACTCTTGAGTATTACATGTTGTCCATTTTGAAATTCCTTAGACTCTCAAAATATGGCAAATGCAAAAAATCTACTTCTCTGTATTAAATATTCTGAAATACTTTTTGGTACATCAAGTGATGGGACTACAGAAGCATTCCATTTAATGTTTATGATAAGTATCATAAATTTTACTCTTTTATGATAGGTACAAGAAATCGTTCCGTCACTGACGGAAGTATATCGTATTTAAGAATGAATTAGGTGGAGCCATTATTCTATGTACTAGAAATGTTGTGATTTTTTTCTTTTCCTTTCCTTTTCCTTGTCCACATCTCCCTTCATCAGTTATGCACTGTTGTGTCCTTTCTGACATTAGGATTAAACAGTAGGGAAGAGACTGCATCAATCCTGAGGGTATATGTAAAATACAAAATAAAATGGAACTGTAAGCTTTATTTGGGACTCGCTACATCTTCATAACTCAACCAAGTTGACAGGAAAATAAGAGGGACAGATATAGCCTAACAGCGATCCTACAACCTACCTGCATAGTATGTAAAAGTTCTCTTGTTTCTGTCAAAAACAAACCATCGTTTTTTCCATGTCTTAATTTTCCCTCCCATCTTAATCAGAAAGCCTCGGCAGGTCTTCTCTGTGAGGGAGACGTGGTAACAGGTCTCTATGTTGTGACCAGCTGTTTCAATGTGACTTCGTAGATCAAAGTCTTCCTTTCTAATGGGCAAATAGCGAGTCAAGGGACGAGCCTGCAATGAAGAAAATAAAATCATTATTTTAACATAAATCTTAACTTCTCTTTCACTCCTTCTGCTACAAGGTCATAATTGCAAACAGCCCACAGATTCTAAAATTATGGTAACAAAAAATAAACAAGTTTTGCTGCAGCCATTGTTTTCTTTAAAGATCCTGAAAAATTACTTTTACAAAGTGTATGCACCTTAGTAAAAATGAAATTAGAGCATAGGAGTTTCTTGAAATCATCAGTTGATGAGCTGGCAAAACAGGGGCCACAGCACAGAAAGGTTGTTTTGTTGTTTTAGAACTAAAACATGAATTGAACATGAAAGGTGTGTTGCTGCTTCAGATGAAGCATAAGGACTTGTATGGTGTGATGTTAAGCAAACCCTTTACTTTTCTGGGCTAGATACTAACTACGCATATCTAACACTAATATTTTATTGTTACATGTATCTTAATGAAAAATATAAATAATAAAAACATGCTATTAACCGAAAATTAGGAAGAAAGAGTGAACTGTAACCCTTATTTTGTTTTACAAAGGTTGTTGTAAACGAAATAGAATTCCTTATGAACTAAATTAAACATGGTATCTGGTTCATAATCAGCAATGCAGCACAGAGAGCTGAAGCACATCCCTCTGCAAGAGACAGCTAAGCAGCACAGGAAACGGTGCCTCATTCTTGATACCAGTTCAGGACTAAGTCTGCATCAAGCCAAATAGGATAACTTGGGAGAACAAGTAGGAGTGATTTCGGACCTCTGCCAGCTAAAGGGAGCATGCCTGTTTTCTGTGCCTGAGGGGATCTAGGCACAAAACCTCATTTTAAATGTAGAAAACAGGTCTCCCAAGGCTACTGCTGCAGCCAGGGCAGACAGAGGCTACAACACAGGGCTATTCAGAACAGAAGCCTAATTTAGGTGGCTCTGAATGACTTGTGAAAGGAGCATCTCCTTCCTCCGTTTCTTTTTTTCCTGTCTCTCTCTACACTGACTTCAGAGAACCTGGAGAATCTAATCTGCCCCTGCACCATGCCTAAAGTTAGCCTTCTAAATACCACTGTGAGTCACAAATCTAAGGGACTTTCTCTCATTGCATTCTCAAGAATCTCTTCGTGCAAAGGGAGCTATGTTGCCTGCAAGAGCTCTTAACACCCTTCTAAAATTATGCAGTCCTGTATGATACAAGCTGGAACTAGCCTTGGCAAGTGCAAAGATGGAGTTACTTCCTCTAGTTGACATTTCTTAGTGTCAGGAAGTGCTGGGGAAAAAAAAGTCTTGAAATTGGGTCTAACAATACAAAGGAAAGAAAAAAGTTAATAAAAAAATTGTTTTTTTTCTGAAAGGTATGTTTTGTCTTCCTGCCAATTCAGTCTTTAGCCTCTGCTAAGTCTGCCAACTAGCAGTAACTGATAGGGCATTTTGTTACAACACATCCACGCTCCAATTTCACATAAGGATATAAGCATGGCATTGTTGTTTATGCCATATTTGAGTTGTCATTAAAATTTCATAGACACAAAGAAGGTATTCAACTGAAGTATACATACCATTTAACATTTGGTTATTTCACTTTATTATGAAAACAAAGGAATAAACATGCTTAGGGAGAAACAGCCTGAAGTTCCACTGAGGTTGCCCTAGTGTTATCAATTAAAAAGGCCCATAATGTAGGAGTTTTTATATTTATATATATATATATATATATATATATATATATAAAAACATAATAGTAATTCATGAAACAAAGATTTAGCAGAAGTAGCACAGATAGAAGCAGATATATATTCAAATGAGATATGGAATCTTCTGCATTCATATACATGTAACTAAGATGGAGGTCTTACTATACCAACTTACTGTCTTACTATACTAACAATAAAATGACTGCCTAGTCTATCTGCTGTACCATGTAGATCTCATTAGTTGTGGTGGAATAAGAAGTAGGTAAGACCTCTAAACCCAAAGAAAGCTCAAGATACATCCTAACAGGAAACAAAGATGATGTCAGAGGTAATACGGTTTAACTAAATAATGCTTCCCATGTTGTATAGTCCCCGTAACAACAGAGAAAATATTGTTTCCTCTCCAGAGTAGATATGGAGATGAAAACGTTTCTTTATCTGTTGGTCATTTTTTTTGTTCAGTCAAATATTTGGGAGGTGAATATTCACATTCCAAAATACTGTATGTATTAAAAGAAAGAAGAAACAACACTGTTTATAAAATTAACACTCTCACAAATTTCTGTTGTTCAGGCTATAAAAAAAACAAAAACACCTGCTCTGCCCCTACTCAGTAACAAACCTTAAAGGATTAACATTTATACTTTAGGTATAAAATGCTGAATAGACCTAGACTATCATTTAGATCTAAATAAACACCCAGACATCAAAGTTTCCTAGAGCCCAAACATGCTTTTGGTGACACAGTTACACCTCAGAAATACTAAATCCGTCCATTTAACTGGAAGTACCTCTGTTTATCATTTGCAGAAATAGACTTGCTTCCTCAATCAATAAGGAGTCTAGCACCAAAAATAATTTCATGTCAATGCATCTCACCTGTGCTCTTTGTTTCTCACGTATCTTGACTTCTTTTTCAATTAGTTTTTGCCTCTGGCTAGTTTCTTCTTCCAATCTTTTTTCCAGTTGCTCTCTGCGGCGTTTCTCTTCTTCCAGAGCACGTTTTTTAGCTTCCATCTCCCGTTCCTAAACACCACAGCACACGAAGGGCAATTATGTGTGAAACTATAGTTGATACGTAATTTCTAGCTAGGACTAAATCTCTTTTTGCCTCTTTGGCAGGCAGAAATATATATGCAGCACAGTGGATTGAGAATTGTAATCAGAATTGCAAATACTACCACTCTAGAAATGAAGGTTCTTCATAAGTAACTCTCACAGTAGTTGTAGGAGCAATGCTGATTAGCTTCTGATGGGATTTTGCCCTCAACTCACCCACTGAAATAGCAGTCACCACATATGGGCTCCAAGATGTACCATGAGAGTGAAACCAGACCAAACTCCGGAGGGAGAGGCAAATTCTTAAGTCTCAATTAGATGTAAACTATTTAGGGTCCAATATTGCATTTAGGAGGGTATTACCTAACTTACATGCCCACTCTTATTTTTACTCATAAAATTATGTTTTACCCTGGATTCAAGCAGCCTAGTCTTTTCAGCATGTGCTTGTTTCAGAAGTCTCTCCATCTCTTCTATTCTTGCAACATTTGAAGTGCTAGCACTGTACAAAACAAACAAAAAACAATGAAACAGTTATTTAAAAGAATACTTGATATTTAAAGCCATATTTTATAGTCCAGCATTAGACAGTTTAAGAGTGGAGTTGATACTGTTCCGATCCAATTCGGTGCAGTAGCCTCATGTCATAAAAACGAGGCAAAATACATGATACACTGAACGTATATGCTTGCCATGCAGAGTTGTGAAAAATTCAGACTCAGGTACCTAAAAATGCATCTTATCAATCCCCTATGATCCATCATCATCTCTCAGATAACAGAATATGGAGGCAGTTACCATGTCCTAGCAGAACACACCACTGATTCTGAGAGGTGGCATAAGTAGTCATCTAAATACACCATTTAGGCCTTTCTGGCCACAGACCATCTCTGTTTAGATGGAGGATTTAGATGGAGGATTAAGAAGTATCTGTAAAAAACATTCATTCAGTCACAGAGCAGCGTCAAATAATGCCTACTAGTTAAGATAACTGGCAAGCCAAGGAAACCAGTGATGACAAAGTGATAGATCCTGGCCCACCACAACGCAGCTGTCACACCACTGCCTGTCTTTTTGGTTCTATTTTGCAACAGAAGGGTACTCGGATGACACTTCTTCACTTTCAGCTAGCTATCAGAGGTGGTGTCATTTCTGCATCTTGGACCCAAACACTCTGCAGTGGTAAGTATCTCATTCTCACAGTGAGGGGCAGAGCAGAAGGATCCTAACATGTAGTTGATAAACAGGTTTACAGTGCGCTAAACAGACCTACTGTGTTTCTGGCTGCATTTGATGGGAGATTTCTCAAAAAAAAATTTATTTATTTATTTATTTATTTTTTTTAGAGATTTACTGTACCCACTGCTGTACAATGCTCCAACTTAACGTAATAATCAATTGTTCCTTTAAGCAAACTTACATGTGCCTCAAAGTGTGATAGACACCTGGTGTGGATAACATCTTTTATGCCCTTTGCCCTTCACAGCGATGTTTTGCTTCTAGTATAGGCATCTTAACCTTTAAGGATTTGACAACACTCTTGTAATTACTAATCCAGACAAGCCCATAACGAAGGGGTGATTTTCTGCCTCATATGATCTGTCAGAATTTTAATCTGTTGAGTACACTCCCACATGCCTTGGCAGATACTCATTACATAATACGGAGGTCACTCTTCGTACATTCTGAGAAGGTGCTACCATCTCACCCCTAGTTTCCATAACAAGATACCTAACTGGGAGAGGAAGTATTCTCTTAAGATACTCTGCTAACACTCCAGTTATTATTGAAAAGCTCTGCCAAATTGCATTCTTTCTCTTGCACAGGGCATTTGCTGTCTGGTGCCTGATAGGCAGCCAACAAGCAATACCACATTTCTTGCTTCCAATACAGTTTCTTTGTTTCATCTCAATTTAACAGTCATTTCAACTGAGGTATTTTCATGCTATTTTATGTTTCATCTCACACTGTTGAGGAAGAAAAGTTAAGCTGTACTACCATTACTGATGCTACTAGACAACACGAGGAAATTGAATGGGTTCAAATGTTCAGGGCAGAGAGAAACTTGACCAAGGATTATTCTGAAAATACTAACTGATCACTCGAGTGGAAGTTGGTGTTAGGTGGCAGGTTTATTCCTGCTACTCAATAGCACACAGACCAACTGTGAAGGGAGTGTGGCAGAATGGAAGTAGTTCAAGCGTGTGTCCTGGGCAAGGGAAAAAAAAACAAACAAGACCAACAACGCTAGCTTTCTGAATATGCCTCTGATGGTCTATAAGACTGGGAGTTTTGTCAGAAGTATGAAGTCCTCAGAAGACATTTCTCTGTCTGATACTGAGGATGTGTATTGTGAGACGATACAGTACAATACAAAATACCTCCCTTAACCCAAGCGGCAGAGGAAGTATAATCCATCTGAAACCTAAGCTGTAAAAAAGCTTGTCATCTCTGAAAATAAATGAAGCCACTGACTTGGATACCTAAGCCTAAGTTTGGCTAAAGTATGTTTAGTTGATGTGCCTAGAAAATTGGGGTCAAAAAACTTCCATAAAAGCAACATGGCCATACTTAAGTCATTTGAGCAACCTGGAATTTGGTTAATTGCAGTAGGTTTTCCCATATAAAACCAGTTAATACTTCAGCTTAGTTAAATTCTTTCATCCTTGATTTGCTTATGCAGAGATGAGTTAACTGATGAGATAGCCTGTGTCCAGCTATCAGAAACTAGCTATGTATCTAAAACGAAACTACTCAGAACCTGAGTCCTAATGTTTTATACTTAAACTAACAAACAAATAAAAACTGACAGTCCCATACCAACACCACTGGTATTTTCTAAAATCCTTGACATTGCAGCGATAAACACTACAAGAGGAAATTAGAGGACTGGTAACCTGTTACAGGAAACAGATGTTGAATAAAACACAACATGCTACCCAAAAAAGCTGTCCTTGCATTCAACAAGAGGTTCTTAATCCCTTAATCATGCTGTATTTAATTATCAGCCTCTGCTAATGCTTGTGAACCTACTGGGGCAGGACTATGCACAGAAGTGAAATCACCATTATTAAAACCAGATTGTCAGTAGAAAATTGTTTGCACACAATTTTAAGACTTAGCTGGACTTTTTTTTTTTTAAAAACAGGTCACTGATGTTTGTTTTAATTGTAGTTTGAGCTGACAGTCTCTGAACAGAAGAAAAGCAGCTGAGGGCTCTAAGCCTTTTAGAATCATCTCTTCATTTCTACTGACCCAGAAAAGGGAGGGGAAAGGGCAAAAAGGATTGCCAGAGAACTCCTAAGCATTTCAGCATTAAGTATCAGCATTATTTCAGCATTAAGCATAAGCATTAAATATCTAGCAAGTTAACATGCTGGACACACATAATGAATGCACTTAATCACCAGCAGGTATCTTAAGAGACATTTTGTATCACAGGAAACCTGTAACAACTAGGGAAGGAAGCTCAGGAATTATCCCACTCAGAAAAGAGCATCATAATTTCAGTTCAGGACTGACGTTGATTTCTATGTGGCCTTCAGCATACCATTTAGCCTCTCCATATTTTTATTTTCCATCTTTATTTAAACAGATGAGATGATAGTCAAACATGATGATGAAGGGCTACACAAAGTACCATATATTATACCTGTCTAATGGTCTTACATTTTCTTAACCAGTTAGCAGCGTTCACATTACCATAGCATCAACATTCACATGTTCCCTTTGTTGTTATAACCCTACAACCATTACAACATCAGAAATGAAGGTTATTTACCTGGAAATGTTATCTGGTGAACATGCTGATATGCTTGTCTCCATACTGTCAGAACTGTCCAAGCTTAATGTATCAAAGGCATGGTCCTTGTAGCTACGATCTGGGTAATGGAAGCTATTCAAATACACGTTAGATTCGGATGCTGTTCTGCTGTAGAATTCAGGAGATTTCTGCCTTTGGTTTTCACATATACGTTGATGATTATACCCTACGGAGTACAGAGGAAACATCTATTTTACACAGAAATTCTGTGACTTGAGCATAATGTGTTCACAGCACGAGCATTTTGATTACCAGCTCAGACTTAACTGCTCTGTGACCATGGTACTAGAAAATTAATTTAATAAATGAATCATAACTGAACACCTTTAAATACCTGTTTTATCTATGATGGACACGAATATATGCAGATTAGTATGACTGCCTTTTCACATATATTATTGTACACGTATTATGAAAATTTAACACACACAAATTAGACCTATTGCCAAAAGTACCATAGCTGAATTCAGGAATCTAAGAATAATTAAACAAAACACAACAGTCCTGATTATCAGAGGTCTCAAGTACTTGTTTGGTTGTTTTTACTGAACATGGATTATTTCTTGTCTGTTTGAGGAACACTGGCTTTCAGTAAAGTGCAGGCTGAGCTTGCCTGATGAAGAGGAGAGTATAAAAGACAGTTGGAATTTTAATTGCTGAAGTAATTGTACAACACATTTTAAGGTTTGTTTAATCTATGTGATTATGAATGCAGCTTCATTGCTCATTTTTCCTTGAATCCATGCAAGAAGTGACACTTCCTCACAGCTTTGATGCTCAGTCAAGTTTATAATACTCTCTGTACAATCCTGACCCAAAATGTGAGCTGGTGGCAAAGTTGGAGACTAGAGCAACTGTTACACTAAACCAAAATCTCCCTTTCAGACAGGAAACCAGACATTTAAGATAATACACAAACATGGGAAAAGTATTGACAAACATACCAAGTTCACACAAAATTTTGACTAGACACCATCAAGACACTGTTGTTAGGAAAACTCACTAGAAGTGGGAATACACTCCTGCCTTATTCTCTACCTGCATTTATATGGCTACTGTCTGGTATTGGATATGTCAGAGTCGGGAGAATTTCATTTCAGGGAGTCAACTACTGCAGCTCTACCTTAGAAAGGCTATACTATTCTCCAAAAGGTGTATGAAAAGCATGACTAAGGCTGCATAATTAGAGCATATTATTAAGGATCAAGCCCTCCAAGCATCTCCAAGGCAGATAAATTGTTTCCTGTCCCCTCCATTTCACTTCCCTCTGCACAATACAAAGACTTCTTTGTAGACAATTAATGCTGGTTTCCAAGGAACTAATAAAATCATACTTGCCATTTGAGAGAACACTACATTTCAAGAGAAGTTCAATTGCTCTGATTAGTAAAGGAGACAAAAAGGATACAGATGCACTTCAGCATTTACAGATAATAGCATCACACAACACAGATGTTACTGATTTACATGTGCAGTCTGTTTTCTTCCCTTTATTATGGCAAATGCTGCTGTTATTGTAGATATAAATTACCTTTCATGCTCGAACCTTTGGAATGACTAATTGCTCCTGCGAAATGGTTTTCAATTATTCATTATGGAAAAAGAGAAAAAAAAAATTACTGAAAGAAACTGCATTTAAATGAATGTTTTTCTATGGAGCCCTTTGCAAAAGCTGGGCTACTCAGAAATGTTAGTTTCATATCTTGTACTTGACTGAAAAATAAACCCATCTAAAAGGTACAGAGGAACATATCAGTTTTACGAATACTTTCCAAAAGGAAAGTCAACTTTTTATGAAGATAAAGAATGCGTTTTTAAGTAAAACATTTGTCAGTTAAATTTATGCAATCATGCAAATGTAACTAAACACTGCAAGGCATGTCTCTCTCTCTATTTATATTACAGCAGTTTGGCTGCAAAATTACTTGCATTTGCAGAAGCAAAGCATAATGTGATGCTCTCATTTGCTCCTCGTGCCTTAGGCAACAGGCAGTTCACAGCTCAGGATCGGCTGTATACCAACACCAAGATGCCTCTCAAGCAACACATTTCCATTCCCAATTCACACATCACACAGGGAAAATCAATTTGTTAAAGTATTATTAACTGCTCAGGTACCTATTCACAGCACATGCAATTATAAAAAATTAAACTCCTTGTAAGATCCACTAAAAGTTTCCCACAAGCCAACAACACAAGTCTAAGCTAATACAGGAGCTAAAATGTTTCCCACTGCATTGGTTTGTATTCTCTTTAGTAAAATAAACTTAACTGTTAACAGACAGACTGTTCAGCAAAATATTACAATATCCATAAAGCCACAGCATCCAAAAAATCCAAAGGAGTTGTCACAGAATCCCAAAAAAAACAAATGTATCACCACAAAATTATAGAGAGGTCAGAGTTATAGGTGAAAAGTTGTTATTAAAAGCAGCACTGTCAAGCATGTCAAGAACCAGTACTTCATAAAAAAAAAAGTCTTGGTATAACATTTTCTTTAATTTCTACTCTTACTTTTTTTTCTTGAATGTAGAAATTAACATGTCAAAATACATTTTTTTTTGTATGAAAACATGCCAAACTAGAAAGCCCATGTCTACTTTGTCATTGTCACCCACAGATCTGCAAAGACTTCCAAATTTTCTGCTCTACTTGTTTGGCTATGAGCAAAGAAGCAAAAAAAAAAAATAGGCCTGCACAAAGCTGCAGCTCTGCAGTTATTAGCATTAACCAGAAGTTTTGTTGTGACAGTTTGACAGCAGGAACAAGAATTTTTGAAGTACTATCATTATTTTACAATTATTTTTTAAAAAATCCAAGATTTCAGAAACTACTTGACAGTGCTGATGAAACCAGTACTTTTGCCAAAAAACAATGACAGACGCAGCCAGGTAAAGAGATGTTTTCATACCTTTTCTAGCTTTTCCTGAGTTTTATAAGAGAGTAAAAAGAAAAAGAAAAGCAAACCACTTTGAAAAGCTTATAGTTGGTCTTCACATATATATGTTGCACTCAGCACACTGTTTTTCGGTACAGCTTAAGAAGCGTATGATTAATCGTCTTGTTGGTACCTAACATCTCTGTCTCGACAGTACTGTTCCCTGAATTGTGGCTTGTCTTACGCTGTAGCTCTCAGCTAGCCATCCCCTCCCTTGTGGGGGCTAGCCCACAGTCCAGGGGGCCCCCCTCCTACCTCTCCTTGCACAGGCTCCTCATACCCAGCACCCCATGGGAACTTCTTGGGCCAGTTTTCACCTGTGCAGACTGGTCTCTGGATTGTATCAAACGTTTTTTAAATTCTGTTTTTTTTTTTTTTTTTTTTTTTTTTTCCCCTTAGTTTGCTTAGAAAGGCTTCTCCACAGGAGCTGAATCTATAAATACAGTTCTTCAAAAACACCTCTTGAATAGTTGCTGAGAAATACTTTTTCCATTAATATTTATATCAAAGATGTCTCCTCTTAAGAGCAACTTATAAAATGCTTAACTCAGGCAATGATTACTGACAGCCACTATTCATTTCTTTCAAGGAAAATTTATGAAAGTGTTTCCTGCTGGGTCTCTACTGGATTTGGTCTAAAATTTATTCATAGACATTTCTAGTTTCTGCACAAAGAAATCCATGTTTGAACTCAAGTGGCTGTTCTTTGTTTCCTGACTTCATTTTTAACTCTGATTTTTTTGTCTCGGACTTTTATATTTACCTTCTTGGACAAAAATGAGAAAAAGGCGGAGAAAACAAATTGAGGAAAACTCGAACCGTTATTAATTTAGTAATTCTCACATAACACTTCTAAACTAGTTGGGCGACCACTTCCTCCAAGAACTGCTGAAGACTCTCTCTTCAGATTTATACAAACACAGCAAAAATGTCCGGCCTAGAAGTCGACTCAACACTTTTAAGCCCTGAGGAATGTGCTGAGCCCCTACCACTGCTTCAGGAACGCATCATCCTCTTTGTCCAGCAGTCCCTGTGACCACATTGCGGCCTGTGCTCTGAAGGGACTAGGATGTGACTAGCCGCCTGACCGTGACATCCATCTTATTCTGGGTTCTGCACTATAACGGGATGCCCACAGAAAGAGTGGTGCAGAGACTTTTGTGATGTGTTACTGAGACTAAGGAGCTTTCCCCAGCCCAGAACCACAGTGCTTTAACAAGAGAAAGCAGTTACGCTCTTCAAGTTCCTCTGACACAAGTAAATTCAGGGCCCTCTACTGTTGAACACAAAGGGGATAAGCCCTTTGTTAATTACTTAGAGGCAGTCAAACCACAAACAGTCCTTGTATTCCAGTATCCTTCGTGTTTGGACTGTTTCTCTGTGTAAACTCTGTGAGAGTTCAAATAAAGCTCCTGTCAGCAATGTTATTTCCCTTACACAAAGCTGATGTGTCAGAACAGGCTGTCTAGAACCAGTCGCTTTTCTAGTACAAATTACTCCCCTAAGGCTCTCTTCATAATTCACTATTTCCATTCAAACTGTTGGATCATATAAAGAATAATCATCTTCTAGTATGTCAGGCAAAAAAAACCTGCCTATATTCATATAATTTTCTGAGTTACTTAGTGACAAACAGAACATAAAAATCAATTGACCCTTTTTAAAAACGTCTTTGCCTGTATTAAATTTGTTAACACTTCATAATTATGTTTTAGGTCACACATACTCTTCTACAATCATATTATAGAAACAGTTCCATTTTAACACACATTTCTTGCCATCACAATTTAGCCCGGCTGCCCTTATTGATCTTCAAACTGAAAGTGCTTCCTGCACAATAGCATAATGATGAGTCTCAATGTACTTGCTGGCTATTCCACCCATGTAAACGCATTACATAAAAGAAGCTTTCCACACTGAGTAAGAAGCTCCTTTTGTACTGCATCTGAAATATGTCAAGCTAAGTTAGCCACAATACAGTAGGTTTGTGGAGGGCCTGCTGCACAAATAAAGAACAAAAAGAACACATCACAACTGGATCAGTTCTACGAAGCAAATATAGTAAGTCATGAACCCTTCTAAACAAATTCGTTCCATCAATGCATTTAGTCATCCTGGTGCGTATGGATGACTTCAGCCGTGCTTTTTGACTTTTAATACCTGCTATCTCTGACAAGTCCTATAAAAACAGGATGGATCCTGTCTCAGCTCAAGCTTAGTCAGTACTATATAAGGTCCTCTTGCACTAACTTTTGCGATGATGCAGATACCAGAAAGAAAAGAAACTGACAGATGGCACTAAGGAGCAATTCTTTTTGAAGATAGGACAGTAACGAATAAATGATTTCGTTAAAGCAGAAATTAAGTGTATCACTTCAAGCAGACAAACAGCAGCCACAGAATCTCATAGTTTATGAGATCATGTTTCAAAGATAAGTAACTTTTGCATCCAGAACCGTTGTGCTCCTATTCCAAGAGTGCACCTATTTACTCAACATGAAACATCTCTTCTTTCCTATGTTGTAGCCCAAATATTTAAAATATTTGAGATGGGTTACAACACTGCAGTTCTAAGTCATGATATTAAATGCATGTCTCGGGAATTACTTGGTCCAAGCAAAAATATATGCCTCTGAAAGAAAATATTTTGAGATTGCACCATGAAAAGATTTGGGAGGGGTAAAGGGTGTGGGGGGTGCAACATGTAATATCTTTAATATCTTCCTTCAAAATCACTCAAGTTACCCATTTAACCCAATGTGTATTTTTCAACGTACTTTTAGTGTTTAATGAGGTATATTTGATAACCATGTACTTCAACGCTACATGCATGCCTATGCCATAATCTTAGTATCTTATTTTACCTATACCTGCAAATGGCATTTAGAGCTTGTTTTTCTTCACCAAGGAGGAAATTTTTATTTGACAGCCCTGTAGTCTATAGCAACACCAGTTTCAGATTTATTTTCTGAAAGAACAAATGTTGACTTTTAATAGAAATTAATCAAATAAAAAAAGGTCTTACCTTTGTGCATCCTTCTTGATTCTGACTCTTTGGTCATGGTTGCCAAGCAGTGAGGAAGCACACTGCCACAGCTGTTGCTCTGTCCTAATGGTAAATGTCCCTGTAGGAAATTTGTAAATATTTGCTTAAAACGATACTTTTAAGACTTTTTGTATTTTTTTTTTTTGTATTAGCAACTAATGATAAAATAACTTGATTTGGCATCAATATCATTGTGACATCAATCAACCACAGGTATTTTGGTTGTGCAGAGTCTCTATTAAATGAAAATGTTTGCAAAGTACTATCTCTACCTTGCTGCTGTTTGTTGATATACCATGTCACAAATAAGGAATATCGTCACTTTATATACGACCTTATCCTTACCATCTAGAAGCCTTAGGTAGAAAGGAAAACAGTCTGTCGAGCCTCTAGAATCAAGTTAAACTAACCTGTAAACAAAATTCTTGAGATATACTAATCATAAATGTGTGATTACTATTACAGCACCACATTTTCAGAGGGCAATATAAAGGCTGGAAGCATGGAAGGTTTCACATATTTTCCTACACGTTAATAAACATGGATTTCTTTCAAAGCCAACATCAGGTGTGAATTTGAGTGAAGGATTACATAACACTACAATAGAGTAGCAGGTAACCTTACCCATAAACATGGTTTTATATAAAAATTGGAAGGCTATTAATAGCATGCCACTACGCACTTTAGATGTAACGCTTCGTCCAAGAGTAGCGCTGTTGAAGTGTGGTGATACAGTCGGAGCTGTTTTCTTGCGAGGCAAAGTATCACTCATGTACATGCATTCCCTGTGCTGCTTCTTTCGCTCTTCCAGATTTCTGAAATGCTTCAAACGGAATTTGTTAAACAGTTTTGACAGAAAGAATTGACCTACTTGCTCAGCTATGCTCTATACAGAATATAGTGAAGGCAATAATCTGGGTACTTCATGGGACAGAATGAAATCTTACAGTACCTCCTGCTTCACAGTGTTACATAGGATTTCTATAAATACCATAATAAAAAGCATGTTAAGAAAATGCATCAAATTCATGTATACTTTCTGTGTATGTGTCCCTGTACCTAAATTATTTTTCTTAAAACTCAAGTCTAGTGTACAAGTGGAATTCAATTAAAAGAGGAAAAACATGCATTTACAAGTTAATCTAATGAATTGGTAACAAAATAATAATGCCTTTGAGAGGCATTGTTCAAACGTATAGGAAAAAATAATTTAAGATTTCAAATGAAGCCACTTGAACTTCATTGTTGCAAGTCTTCTGACAGTTACAATGGCTTCTAAATATTAACATTTGCCTCTGGATTATTCATATAAGGAGAATTTTTGCTTATTATTGTTCTATAATGCATTGTGTTTATTTTTAAATGACCAGTGTTCTTAACTATTACACTCAGCAATAAGATCTACCATGTCACTCTAAAAACTCTGCATGTAAATCAACTTCATGGCCACCATAACAATAAATAAATCCCAAGTTATCAGCTTTGAGTCTGTTACCTGTTGTTGCCTGCGGTGTTTCTTAGCTGGCAGAGGAGGAGGTGTATCAGATAAAGGAATAGGATCTACATGAGTAGCCATGACCGCAGGCCAATGGACTGATGGAAGTTGAGCAATAGAGCGAGGAGAAAGAGAGTGAGGAAATACAAATCCAGAACAGAGAGGTGATCTTAGCTTTATAGAAAAAAGAGAAATTACACACAGAGTTTTCTTTTTGGAATTGCTCAAAAGATACGGCACATACAAGCTGCAGTTTTAGCACTGTGTTTTTTGGAGCATTTAGCAGGAAAGGAAATTTGTTGTATTGGAGCTCTTAAGGGATATCTAACTACAAGAAGCAGCACAGAAATGCCAAATTTTAAACTAGTTGCTGCCTCCTTGCCACACAAAGGTAGGTGTGTTTACATTCATAAGATTATTCCATTCTTTTAAAAGTGGATTTATTACAAATTTGCTATGGTCGTTAGAAATTCAAAAACATCACAAAGAATGAGAAAAAGGAAGAGTAAACTAGAGACAGACTGGACAGACTCTGTGGAATAGCTAACATAAGTAGAAGCTACCCATCTCCCCCAGATATTCAAGATATATTACTTCTATCACCTCACAGGAAGAAAAAGTTATAAAACATACAAAATGAACACCTAAGCACCTCTGAATGAGTAATTAAATGTGTCCACAGACTGTTTCTCCACAGGTGCATTACATTATAGCATTTGACAGGCAAAGATTGTCACTTATTGCTGCTTGGGTCATAATGATTCAGGTTTTTTAGCCTCTGAAGTCCCATCTACACAACTTCAACTGGACCGTTTCTTCAGCTTCACTATTAAACCATTATCTGACTTGGTAACTGGCAGATGAGAGTTTGCCTTTGGGACAATTTGTTACATGTTGAATGACAAAATAAATAAATGAGTAAATAAAAATCAGCCATGAAAGAACAATGCAAACAAAGGGGAATGTCTCCCAAACAAACCTCTTTATTTTGTGGCTGGCTCGTCAGCACAGCCGTGGAAGGCTCAGTGGAAACTGCGTCAGCATCTGTGGGGGGCTGAGTGGAAGGGGATATATTCGTGGAATTGCCATACAGCTCACTAATTTCACTTACACTGATATAGCCCTAAAAGGAGGAATTCAGAAGTTAAAAGAAGCAAAAGCCAAAAGACGTGCAAGAGTATTAATGTATCTAGTACGATGAAAGTTAGTTTTGAGCGATACAGCCAGATATTTGTTACCATTGAAATACTTCATCATAAATAAAGAAAAATTATCATCAGGCTTTTCAAATGTTGAATATTCGGATTCTGAAAACTGTTCTTCATTTAATTCCGAATACATTTATGTGATCAAAAGGCAAATGTACATTAAGTGACCAGGAGATTTCAATAAAATGTAAATACCCCTCAGAAATTGCTATGCAGCCCTTTCTTGGGAAAGCAAATGTACCAGCATGTTGACATGTCAGTATGTATGACAATTCACATATTTCTTCTTTTCAAAAATGCATAAATTCAGCAATGATTATGGAAGGCAGGTTGAAAAAAAATACAAGTCTTTTTATCTATCAGTAAAATTTTAAATTTATTTAATCATTCTGGAAAATTAACTATCATACAGTGAATACTGCACTCTAGAAATAGGAGATAAATCTCAATTCAGGCACCATTTTATGAACTATTAAATGAGAAGGAAGCTGGGTAAACTACTCATGTTCCCCTCTAAAAACATGTGGCCATATTACAGTAAAACAGAATCCAGTATGAATAAACGTAAACCCTGCTTAGCCATATTGTAGCACCAGTATATTGGTCACCAGAACTTGGCAAATCTGTGAATGCAATATTGCGTTATTTGTTATAGATGATAAAAGCACTTTCACCACTAGATGAAAAAATAGTCATTTCAAACTCACAATTCCAATGAGGATTCCCACTGTGGTTAAAAAACAAAAAACAACAACAACAAAATAATAGCAAATATAAAATAGCAAATGACTTCATAGTGTGTTAGCTCAGGCCTTATTATTAAATTACAGAAACTGTTTAAAGTCAGACTAGAAATCCAATTCATTTTGTCAACACTGAACTTTTAAATGGCATTGATTTTTTTACTTTCTTATTTAAGTATTGGGATAAGCGTCCTGCTGTTCCTTCTTTCATTTACCTTACAGTAAGTCCTAATTGATTTCACTGCAGTGAACAGAATGACACTGCTTGATAATCCACTTCAATAAAAAAGAGTGTCAGGTTCACTTAATGTAGTTGCATTTTGAAAAATCTGTAATTAAACAAACCATTATGTGGATATGAAGATAAAATCAGAGATAGTGCCCACTTTCTAGTGAGAAAACAATCAGATCCATCATAAAAGAACAAAAATGAGGCTTGGACTTGCCAAATGTCCTGGTGGGAGATGAGATGTCCAGATCAGAGTGCAACCTAGGACACTGCAAGTGCAAACATCTGCAACATGGCTCACGGTGAGGAAGGATGCTCAACCCCACTGGCATATTCTGCAGACCATCCTGGTTCACCAGGAGCTTCGAGGCCAAATAAGCAAGATCACATTTCCCAAGTGGTAGGAGGATGCATGGTTGCTTTAGACTTCAAGAGCCCACCTTCCCATTGTGACACCTACATCATTAGATGGGGCAGACCGTGTTCTGGGCTTCAATACAAACAGATCGACTGAGTCCAGTCAGACCTCTTAAGCAGAAGGTAATGAAGCATCCATGGACACCTACCTGTCTGCCTATTTGAAACACTAGTTTTTCTGCTTCTCCTATTGTGACAACAATGAATCTCCAAATTGCAGATAAACAAGTCAAACCAAGAGGATAAACATGAGAACTTAATGCCAATATTTTATGTGCTGAATCTTTGTAATAGGCTATGGCTTACCTTACACTGACCTTATTCACAGACCTCGAGTGAGAGGCTTAACGAAGTATCCTCCAAGCTATGAAGTCTTGACAGGGGCAGGTAAACTCTGAGCCTCAACAGGTATTACCCAAACTAACTCAAATTTTCAGCAAAAATATTTGGCACTTTTATTCTAACTATTCACAGTAATTATGTAAATAGCTCAATAGGTTTCTTACAACCACAATAGCTTCAGGTCTTTAATTCAATGCTTTTTTAAAAGATCAAAACATACACTTATCATGCATTTCTGCAGAGCCTTAAAATAAAAAGGGGAAAAATAAAAAGGTGGAAAGGCCTCTTTGTAAAATCTACAGTTCTAAAAGATGACTAAAACATGTTAGTACTTGAACAGAGTTATTCCTGGACCTCATTCTTCTTCGTTTCAATGAGGTTTAATTGTCTATTTGAGAAAATTAAGATACTCCACACACCCACACATAAAAACGATTGTTCTTCCAGGGCAAGAGTTTAAAGCAATACCAGTCACATCTGGGAAAATGTCAGAGCAGCTATTTTTGTTCTGCCATGCATTTAGACTTTTATGAATAGCTTTACTAAGTCATTTCATCATCTCCAAAAAAAACTATATGAATAGGACTTGACTAAAAACTAAAGTGCTTTTGCATGAAGAGTTATTAAAAGATACTTACAGTAAAGTAAAAAGCAACAAAACTATTTACCTCTTTTAGACTATTGGGACTTACAGGAAATCCCTTTCCTCCAGAAAGCATGGAATATTTCTTTTCCAGATTACAGAGATTCTCTTTTTCCTGTTAACAGCAAACAGAGTTTACATTAAATACCAACAGTAACGTAGTGAAAATAAATGCTAGCGATTTTCTCAAAAGCATAAAGAAACATGCTGGGATTGAAGGCTAGAAGCTGCAAAGCTGAGCTCCAACTTCATTCATTACAGCAGAACCAAACAAAAAATGGAGGTACAGAACAAAAAGCTAGTGAAAGATTTTGTTGAATATTGAATAATCACAACCAAAAAGGTCCTCCTCCAGCACTCTGAAAATGCTGATTCGTCTTAATGAACTGAAGTTGATTTTCCTCATGGTTAACAAGAAAACAAACTAGACATGAAAGGTTCATGCCAGCTTCTTATTAACAAGATGTTAACTGATATAAGTAGTTCATCTTCTAGTCCAGTACAAGCTATTACAAGTCAAAAATCAGAGCTCTTTGTGCAGAGTTTCAGAAATCCTTTGCTGTGTTCTCTGCAAGCATTACGTCTCAGAATCTTAAGAGTACATGCCAGGTTTTGTTTACTGGGTCTTCCACTTAATTTTAGGACACAAGGTCCAAGCAGACTTTAGCACAAGGACCAAGTAGACTTTTAGCTTTCATGTCCTCTGTGGTCCTCAGGAAGTTCAGTAACCACTCAGAAGCACAGGCTTCTTCTAGCTTCAGCACCCGAGGAGATGACTGTTTAAATCCTCTGAAATGGTAATGCCTCAAAACCTCTCTACCAAAAAATGCCACTAATGTTAAAAACTTACCCTTTGCAGCATCATTATTAGGTTATTTTTCTCTTTTACAAAATGATCTTGTTCTCTTTGTGCTTGTTGGACAATATGATTAGCTTGTTTTTTTAGAGCAGAAATCTTTTCCTAATAGGAAAAAAAAAACACAACAATAAATCACCTTTTACATGTTTTATTTTCAAAGCACAAGACAATGAGCAGCAAGGATCCTATTCATGAGACCTCACTCATTCATAAGAGTTAAACAGTAGGAAAATAAGTTTTTACATGACACCTCACTGCTCTGAAGGAAATAATTAAACAAGATTTAGACAGTAAAAAGAATTTCTTCAACAGACAAAACACCAGTTGCATATATTCTTGGATAATATGGTGACTAACACCCATACACTGAAAATGGTAGTTCAGAGATGCAATTTCTGATCTCTGAAAAAAATTGTATTTAATTGTTTCAAATAGAACCATTACAACTGATTTTAAAAATTAAGATAATTTTCTTAATTTGACATTCTATTATTATTTTAACAAACTCATTTAACATCAATCATCAGCATATAATAACTGCAGTTTTGACCACGGCATGTGAATCTCCTTGCTTAATGAAGGAAAAATGCTTTGGTACTTTCTGTAGCAAATTTAATGGTTTAATTCTCTTATGCAAATACGCATATATTAATTTTATTCATTTGTTTGCTTTCACAGAAACACACAATTCGATATGTTTGCAATGTTATTAGGCCATCATCTTCACTCTGCTGCAAAAGCTTTTTCAAAAGGAAAAATTTTGCATAATTTCTTGCAGATGGGCAGGCAGGTTGTAGATCTATTTCATCTCCTTTATGCTCAGCAACAAAGAACAAACAGATTGAGTGTTACTGCTTTTACCTTTCTACTGACAATGCTACGCTGATATTCAGCTACTTCACGCAGGAGCTGTTGTGTCAGATTTTCTTTCTCTTCATCTAATCTGCTTTCATGTTCAAGCTGCTGAAATTCCAAATCTTCAAAGTGTTTGCTTTCTATGTCCAATAGATCAGCATCCTTAAGCAAAAAAAGAATAAAAGGATCTTGCATTTACTGAACCAGAGTAGAGATACTTACAAACACACATAAAAAATAATCAGTCTAAAATGGTACTTATGTACCTCATACAACATGTTCAGAAGCTCAATGCTTTTAATTATGTAGTGTCGTAAGAGAGCAAATAAGGCTAATGGTTACTTTGATGTTGCTTTCTCCATCACTCCTAGCATCCCCCCTGCTGATAAAGACATCCTCTGCATCGTAAGGGAGTTGCTTTTCAGCGTTCAGAGCAGGCTGGAGCCTCTGAAGCACCGAGCACTTCCTGGCTAGACAGATCCGTACCATGCTGTAGCCTGGCTACAACTCAACCTGAGCGCAAATCAATTTGGTGAGGCTGCCGCATGCCAAACTGGCATGGCACCTGCTCACCAACTGAAAAAGTATAGAAAGTATCATTGCAGTAACTCTAGAGAACCACAGGCTGAACAAACTACTTATGGGAACACACACTCAAATGAAGGAGCACTTAATTTCTTCAAGTCTATCCCGAGACGTAGTGCTGTTTATAGCAGCAGCCGTGCAGCCAAATAAGAGGAAGGATGCGTGGAGCTGTGTGTCCTCTGCACAACACCATCCTCTGCGCAGCGCTGCCCAGCCATGCCAGATGTGCAGCCAGGGGCTGCACAGGGACCCTCAGATTGGGACAGAGAATTGCTCCCTATGCAAATACACAATGAAGGACACTACTCATCCACACAGAGACGTTAGTCAGTAGGTGTATTGCTTCACAAATGGCATCAAAACCATTTTGTGTGTTCCAGATTTCTTCAGGAGAAAAAGTTGAATGCTGCAGTAGGGACCCAAGAAATAAGAATGCATCTGCCTTCCACTTACAGATAGTGAGATAAAACTTACTGTACTTTTCAGCATAACAACTGAAAACTAATCTTTCTCCTGAAATATTTGTATATTCATAACATAAATCCCTACTTAAAACTTCCAGTTTTCTGAAGAAAAATGGATTTTTAGTAATCATTGTATTATTAAATATTAAAGGTTTCTAAAATAGGTTTATTACATAATTTGTTATGTTTTACATAGCTTGCTATGTAAGAAAACCCTATATCCTGTAAGCAATGTATTACTTTGGTGAAATAAAAGTTCAGTCCTTCTCTTATTTTGACCTAAGGCAAAGATTTGTGGCTGATGATATCCACAAAGGTTTTCGTAAAAACATTCAAAACTAGCTTCCAACAAACTAGGGAAAGACATGGGATGCAAAAGCTGAAGAATCCAAGTTACTATACAAAATATCAACATCTTCCCATTGTTCTCCAAAGACGTGCCTTTCACCTGCAGTAGACAGTAAGGAGATCCAACGCAAAGACATGGGCTAAAATGACAAGAAAGAGGTTACCTCCAGTACAAAACCAGTACAGCAGCAAAGGATATGTAGAATAATCATTTTTGTTGTAGGTAATGACTTCCTGAACCAAGTAGAAAGTACCTCCCCCTTTAACTAAAGCAATTGACATCAAAACACTAACTTAAAAACTCTTAAACAACAGGCATGATGTTTCCATATTCGACTCTCAAATCATTGATTTCTCCAACATCTCCATTAGTTCTGTAATGGCACTGGACAAAACTGAATGGGAGAGAACCTAGCCCTTCCATCGGGATGTGGTGGGAGCTCCAAAGTCCCATTTGTAAAAAACGTAAAAACATCTGTAAGAATCAGATTTTTATCTGAATAGTTAGGTATTTCCTAGCAGTGGACAGTATCTGGGAGTACCCTGGGAGTACTGGTTGATAGGCAGCTGAATATGAGCCAGCAGTGTGCCCAGGTGGCCAAGAAGGCCAACAGCATCCTGGCTTGCATAAGCAGCAGTGTGGCCAGCAGGTCTAGGGAGGTGATTGTCCCCCTGTACTCGGCTCTGGTGAGGCCACACCTCGAGTACTGTGTTCAGTTTTGGGACCCACGCTACAAGAAGGATGTCGAGGTGCTCGAGAGAGTCCAGAGAAGGGCAACGAAGCTGGTGAGGGGTCTGGAGAGCAAGTCTTACGAGGAGCGGCTGAGGGAGCTGGGGTTGTTTAGCCTGGAGAAGAGGAGGCTCAGGGGAGACCTCATCGCTCTCTACAGGTACCTTAAAGGAGGCTGTAGAGAGGTGGGGGTTGGTCTATTCTCCCACGTGCCTGGTGACAGGACGAGGGGGAATGGGCTAAAGTTGCGCCAGGGGAGGTTTAGGTTGGACATTAGGAAGAACTTCTTTACTGAAAGGGTTGTTAGGCATTGGAATGGGCTGCCCAGGGAAGTGGTTGAGTCACCATCCCTGGAGGTCTTTAAGAGATGTTTAGATGTTGAGCTTAGTGATATGGTTTAGTGGAGGACTTGTTAGTGTTAGGTCAGAGGTTGGACTAGGTGATCTTGGAGGTCTCTTCCAACCTACACGATTCTGTGATCTTTTCAGATTTCTGCCAGAGTCCAGGCATTTACTCTCACATTCTGTTTATGTGTATCTCTATAAACCCACACATGAGAACAAACGAACTTTGGTGTTAATAAGCTTCAAATACGCCATCAGAAAAATTAATGCTTTCCCTGAATACCTTCTACAAGCCCTCAGATGTCACTGGACTTTAACTGAAATGGTCTCCCTGCCCAACAGGAAACGTGTGCTCGCTACAGGCACTGGAGAGCAGCCATCTGTCAACAATCCACACAAACAATGCCACCTGCCCACTTCCATCCCAACCCAGACTCCAAACCCACACTGTAGTCAGATGCTACAGCAAAATTCAGTGCTTGCACCCTGGGCACAAAGCACTAAGTGACTCAAGTCTCAGAGCTGAAGCAATAAGGGAATTCACCACCTTCACACCTACCACATCAGCAGTAAAGTAGCACGACGTAACCTGCTTCAAGCAAAGGTATTTAATCCTACACGGGGCTTAGTTTCAGGGAAGAATAATATTTTTCTATTTTGAATAGCATGCTTATGTTGAAGCCATAACTTTTCTCACACTTTATATCCATTTAAGAGGTACTGTGCACTATTTTAGTGGCAACTTCTACTACTCCAACCACAGTAGCCACAGTGAACTACCACTCCAACTGGCCTGGAATAATATGCAATAGAAGCACACGTTACATTTAATGGCACACCCACATTTGTCCCATTTTCAAATCCAAAACTGTTATTAAGCCAGCTTGAAAGGAAAAAATATACATGTAAATATTTAACCAAATAGAATTCTAGAAGCCTCTTGGTAGTCAATAGTGAAAAAGGATTTACTACCACCCCACAGCAACAAGTTTGTAATTTCTCATGAATTAATACCTTCAAGTACATGACTGCACAGGAAAGGCTTCCTTTCCTTTTAATACTTTTGGGATATTATTGCTTTTTGCTTGTTTGTGGTTTGTTTTTTTGGTAACTTACAAAAATCCTTAAATGTCTCAAAAACACCAAACAACTGTTAGTTACTACAGAATAATTTAACATTGTTATTTCCAAAGTTGGACTTCTTCTCTTTTTGCTTCGTGAAAAACAAATCAGAATTCTGCAAATAAAATGTAATCTGATTATTATATATTAAGAAAAAAGTATTAAGACTACTTCCTATAAAATGAAAGATTAAAAATCTTAGTACTGATATAAAAAGTCTCAAGGCGTGAAAAAAAATTTAAGTTTCTCTTTCACCTGTCATCTGGAGCTTGCAATACTGAAGCTTTGAAAATGATTTTACCCCCATTAAAGTTAGCTCTATGTGCTGTATAGATGACATAACATTAATTGATACTAAAATCTTCCACAGAAAACAGATATACTTTAACTGACAATAAAGTAGCTTTTTGGTTACAAATAATACATAATAAAATTGAATTGCAATTAGACTTTATGCAAAGATTGATAAAAACCACTAATGTCCAACCGTTGAAAATGTAGGAAAAATAAAGTAGTTAAAGTAAGTGATATAATGTTCAAAATGAAATATTCACAACACAGTTCAGGCTAACAGTTATGTTATGTACTGAAGAAAAGACGTTATACATGACCTCACTGAGACAGCAATTTAGAGCATTGCAAAGGATGAATACGTCAAACAGGATTAAAAAATAATGGGAGTCAAGTGCTAAAACGGCTGATCCCACTATCCAAAGCTCAATATTATCTGCGTGAGCAAAGATTAGAAGAGTGATGCACTACTGTCCATCTAAACATCACAATTCCAACAGCCTCCATGCAGTCCAGCAGGCTGAAGGTGCTAATTATGGTTAAGTAGCTTTTAAAAACATTCAACACAAAATGATTTCTAATCCACCCATTTGGGCTCTACTTCTTTGCCACTATGAAGAATATTTATTACAAGCATTCCACCAGAAGGTAACCCTCATGACAATTGTAAGTGTCAAATATGTTCAAGCACTCTGTTGGATACTTCAAGCAGAATATGTTACACTTAACTCTAAAATCAACACAAAAAAAAGTAAATGCAATCTTGAAACTTGCTACTGACCCTCTTCAGCTGCTGCTGTAATTGTTCCCTCATGGACTCAGGGCAATTATCAAGCTGCGTCTTCTGCTCGGAGTAAAGCTCCTGAAGCCTCTCTAGTTTTTCCCTCTCAGCATCAAGTTTTAATTTTTCCTGAAGCATGAACCAGAAAATAAACAGAATTACCTTCAAACTCAAGCAGGTGTTAGTGACTATGACAGTGTGAGGCAAAAACTTAATGAAACAGTTGAAGCACATAGGTCATAGACAGAAACAACTTGTTAGTTGAAATGCAATGATGGGATTGCAAAACAAAAATAAAACATTAATCATTTTAGTAGGGTAATTAACTCTCTCCCTCGTCACTGTGTTTTGTTCCCACTTCTGGATGTACCTTTAATGCCCACTGCTCAAATGCTTATCTCACCTAATGAGAAAAAACGTGGAAATGGTATCCATGTTAGTCAGGTAACTGATGAAGGAGAGAGAAAACAGTGGTTTTTAGAAAGCAAAATGGATGGAAAATGACTGTAGTCTGGCAGTGAGGGGAAAATGGATTTTCTCAAGAGAATGAATTACATGCTTATGTGCTTCTAGACAGATAAGTACCCTTCGCAAGCGGTGAAAACACAGAATGAGACAGAGCTTTATGAAGAAATAACTGGTCCAGGAAATCCTGTTGCAGCAGAAACATGAAATGATTTAACAAATAGATTCGTTGGCTTCAGGATACAGGAACTGTAAACTGCTCTCTGGGGTCAAAGGGGATGCTCTACAAGAGACTCCCCATTCTCTTGTAACTAGCTCAGCTTTCTTCTCATTCCACTAGAGCAGCAGCACTCAAAACACTACTTATCACCATCAAAAGCCTTTACCTTTTAAAGCTTTAATAAAACACCACTTGTTTTGTGTGCAGCATTACTCTGAAGACTGGCTGCAGATCGCTTAAAGCTACCTTGTAAACTACTATTTGTTGATGGACCCAAATTTGGCAACCAAGTACAGACAATTCTTTCATTACCTTTTACCTGCATCTACACTGGCCAGCACAGCAAATGCATTTCCGTCAACTGAGCAATTAATAACCTGAAAAAACAGCATGCCTAATATGCCATAAAAACTGAAGGGATCAAGTAAGTCTCTGGAGCCCCAACTCCCTACTACCCCGTAAAGTCACAATGTACAGCTCCTTTTACCTGCTTTTTGTTCTGTACTTTGGTATCTCTTTTCAGATGGTCTCTAACTCTCCTCAATAATCTAAATTTCAGTGCCAACCCAAATATTCCAGCTTTGTCTTCTGGATGCTCCAAGAACAGCTGAATTCTGCCATGGCACCCACTCATTAGTCCTCTTTCCAGTCCCAACCATTAAAGTCTATATAGCACCTGCTGAGCCATGCATTTATCAGCTTAGCCGCACCCTTACGATGTCTGCCATAGAAAATAATATTATTTTAGCCTGCAACACTTGCTATTTCAAACTGTGGGATGGTCTTTTCCCAAAATCTTCTCTTTGCTGTTCCTGACAAGGTTCTCAAACTCTCATGCACGGTGGAGACACAATAACAAACTTATATGAGCTTTCTGCTTTATAGTTGTATCTCTAAATCTGAGTGGGGTCAGTAGATAGGATTTCCTTTTCCCAGTATTTAAAAAACAACAACAACAGGAAACATTCACATTCAGTCCCAATGTGAACTAAATTCCCAGCTCTGCTGTTTTCATTTACATGCGCAGCTTCTCAGCCCATATAATTAGATAAACAGAATGCTGAATGCAACAGTTGGTTGGGTTTTGTTCTTAAGCCTGTAAAAATGAGCAACTAAGCCAGCATATTCGATTACCTGCCCTTCCTGTGCTAGCTTCTTGCAGCAGCAGAAGCAGGGCTCAGAAATTCAGAGGATGAAACACATGCAAGCTGCACAGCGAGGGAGAAGCATTCAACTCTAGAGATGCCACCTCTAGACCTCTGTCCCCAAGGAACCCCGTTTGCTGAATCATCCTTACTGCCAGCACAGAAGGGAATTATGAATAAATCAGTAGTTACCCTCCTCACAAACTTTCCTGTTCATTTAATGTTCAGCCTACAGTCTGCCACATTGCTAGGCAGGCGTAAAGGGGAGGACAGAAACAAACCAAAAGCTGCAAGGACCACTGTGACCTTAGCTACGGTATCGTTCCTCTGAAGCTATTAATAACTCCCTAAATGCCTATGTGCTGCAACAAGCACACTCATTCATTAACAAGCAAGTCAACCCTCGAGTGTGAAGAGACATCATCAGCCAGAATAAAACTCACTGAGAACCATGCCAGAGATACTATTACTTCCCTCAAGAAACTAGGAATGTATTCCTTTGAGATTGAAAGCGATACTCATCTGTCCTATTTATAGCATAGGAAGTATTCACATCGCAACAAACTAGCTCCCTCAAAACATACAGGAAATATCATTTTCAGCAGCGAGGGGCATTATACGTTTTGCAGCTGTGGAGTTCAGTTCACCAACATCTCTCTTTTTGCTTTGGTAAAGTTCATTTAATTCACAAAACTAATTTGATAAATAAATGAATAATCAGATTAATTTTTTTTAAAGAATCTCTTCTATGAAGGTATCCAGGTGAGCTCTTTCAGAAGGGAAGCAGCATTTAAGGACTGTAAGGTAGGTGCAGGACCCAGCTGCAGGCCCAGGGCTGGCACTGCATTGAGCTGTTTGCTCAACAACAGGCAGGGGCACAGTGTGAAGAGAGCCCACATGCTCCAGCTGCACATCCTCACCTTAACCACCTAGGCTCACACTCTTAAAGGTTTTTCTGCAGACAGCTGCCTCCCAGTGTCCATTCTAGAGCCACACTATATGTAGTCTGAATTCTTGAGGCCCTGCTTCCACAGAAGGGAAGTAGAGCTCAGTAAAGCACAACACCTGGTCTTAGCCTGTGCTACGTGCTGCCTCTAGATGCAGGTTACATGAACTTGGGGTCAGCCAGGACACACAGCAGGACTGTACAGTGTTTTTGTGATGCGGGGGCACAGCTTGGATCAGTTTTGGGGGGGATATCTGGATACTGTGAAGGACAGCAGCAGAAAGCAGCAAGGTATAATGCTGTCATCCCTCAAAAGCAGAGACAGGATGGCAACAGAGCTCCCATGATATGAACACAGACCCTGAGTGATTAACATGGACCACAACAGGATTTCAACCTCTAGATCTGGTAGAACTGATTTTAGGGGGGAAAAAAAGAGAGAGAGCAAATAACATATATCTAGCGCACATAAAACATCTCATAGATAATGAAGACACAAAGGAGATGGGGTGAAAGCATTAAAGATGATCATAGCCCCTACAGGAATGGAAGAAAAAGAAGGAAAAGAGACAAACTGCTTCAGTGGTATCGCCTGTGGTTAAGGATGCCGTATGTCTGATCAACACCACTACTTAAAATCCCAGCAAGTCCCCATGCTCCTTCTGCAGAGAAGTCTCACTTTTCAATCTGTCACACAACCCGTTCTGCTACTGCACGCAGGCAGGCTAAAATTGTAGAGCAGCATGTGTCTGCGTGCCCATGTGCCTTCTGAACTAACCTTCCTTCCTGAGCTGGTAGGCTCTGCAGAAACGAGTCGGAGCAAACACGGATGGAGCTGAGAAAACTTCTCAAAAATTCAGACAGAAGTGTAAAAACAAAGCAAGAAACCAACATTTATACTAACTCACCTGAAATGGATTGTATGGCTGGGTGAATAGCACTCATTCAAAATAAAACCCCTCTCATCAAAAACTAAAACCAAAAAAACATGGTATGTATTATTTTCTGAGAGGAAAAGGAACTGCAAAGAAATGCCTTTCCACCCAGCGGGCTCTTCTACTTTAAACGTTCCAGCCTGAAATAGTCCAGGATCTCCCTCAGTCCAACTCATCTGCAACTCATCACGTTTTAAGGTAGCAAGGCCTCATGACCCACACCCAGATTCATGCATGCTGTCTCCCAGTCTGGAATAAGCTAGTCTCACAGGTTTCTCGGAAGTAAGGAGAAACATATGCAGCTCTTTGTTCTGAAAAGCTTCTCCGTATCATCCTCATGTTTTCACCTCAAGCCAAACTTTCTTCTTTTACACTCCCAAAGAACATTCCTCCCTACTTTCCCAAAACCTACACCAAAGAGAAGGACCGCAAATGCTAGAAGTGGAGGAGGAAAGAATACAGAAATAATTCCTTTCCAACTGAAGCAGTATCATGCTACAAAGTTTGTCAATTCAATAAAATATTTTGGAGAAGAAGCAGCAGACGACCAAGAAAATTTGACCTTATCAACTCACAGATAAAACTGGTCTAATTATTGCCATGAATTTGTAAGAAAATAGTCTTACAGAAACAGAAAGCAGGCTTGGAAACCTTATCTGCTCTTCAGTGGTTACTCACTGAAAGGGGCAAACAGTGTGTTTGGGGAAAGTGTTAAATTTGAGGTCTACCAACCCTTTATGTACTGCAAATTGAAATCATTTCCAATGCTATGGCTGATAAAAATCAGACCACATACATCTCTGATTAAAAAAAAAAAAAAAATCTGTTGAAATGAAACAGATCCTCTGGTACACAACCTGCACATGCTCCTCTATTTTTAGACTATTCTTTCCTGCATTCTTTGGTCTCTTTCAGAAAAGATGTATAAAACTTGTCATGACTTGGCTATTTGTCAATAAATCCCCATGGGCATCATGAAAGAAGCCTTTTAAAGAATAAAAAGAATGTATGCCAGGCATATAAAAAGAAGCATAATATGATGGAAGAAGGTATTTCTCAACAGTTCTTTTTACTGTACAAGGAATAACTAATTTATTACATACATCGTAACAGTGATGGAGTCTATATGAGAGATCTGAATGGTTTTGTTCCACAGCAAGTATAAAGCTAGTGTTTAGAAGAATTTTACATCAGAGTGAGGCATGACTGTGCTTGAAGTAAATAGTCACAACAGCAGCACATATGAACTTGATCCTAAGACAATTCAAGGCTTTTTCTGAATGTCTAAGCTCATCCTCTGACTGTTGCAATGTGCTGTCTTATTGAAGAGATGAGGACATAAAATAAAACCTCTAATTTTAGAGCACTGCTCCTTTATAACCATAGATGAGGAGGAAATAATCATCCAAACCAGAAGAAAAAAATAAATTGGATTGAGAAAATTAAAATCCTGTATATACACATAAGTAATAACAAGAGAATTTCCTCATGACTGTTTTTAAAAGGAGCTTGACAAATCGATTTCTCTCCCAGACTCTTTGTAATCATCATCTTCCTCATTAGAGTCTTCTCTACAGGATATTTTCATATGAATAGCCAGAGGATGCCTGAATATTCTTCAGAATACTTAATCTTATATATCTCAATTTAAGGACGTTAATAAACACAATGTTAGAGGCATAACATGATTAATAATCAATAATGTTATAGGCAAGGTAACTCATCCATTTAAGAAGCTTGCTTACATCTAGCTGAACTGGAATCTGAACAGGAAGGATTTAAGATGCTATGTCATGGCTCATAAATTTGTCAGATTGATCAGGATTAAAAAAAAGAGCAAGAATTTCAAATCCAGAAGAGAAAGGATTCATGACAGATCACCAGAAACTTTAACTTTCATTGCTGGTATATCCCCTCATATGAATTACCAGACAGCTGTTTTTTCCCCTGGTTTCATTCATGCATGTCTTCACAGTACTAGTTCAGCAAAGAGGCTGAGCTTCTAACGCTTCTGGCATCTCTGGGACATTCTGCTAATGACTGAAAAATATTTCCACAAAAGCATGCAGACAAAATTTAATGTATTCCAAACAAAGATGAGTTATCCAATGCTGACTGCTCCTGATTTTTGCCCTTGAAAAGGGAAAGGAAAACCCAGTGTGACAGAAGCGTTCGAGTACGCATCTCCACCATGACATAAGGCAAAGGTCCTCCGGAAGAAGAGGAATAACCTCCCTCTCCTAAAACACAGTCTAAACCTAGATAATTGTTTGCAACTCTCTGACAAAACTGCCGTTTAACTATGATTACCTCCCACAGCACTTCTGCTGCATTCATTAATCATTTTCAGCTATCCCTCTTTATTCATTAATCCACTCCTTCTGACTGCTATGTTGTTACTTTCCAGCTTTGAGACATCGGGCACAACAGATCATTAAGTAACCTTCCCCACACAAGCTAGACTGCACATTTTAAAATTATTCAGGCTAAGGAGGAGTTGTATGGGAAAAAAAAAAAAAAAAAAGGTAGTTTGCAAATCTAAGTAACGTCAAGTTGGGTAAATACAATTTTCTCCGACTTCCTTATAGACAAATGTCAATTCTGAACAAAGTCTCATGAGCAAAGAATCAACATGAGGAAGTTGTGACTGGGAACAGCACCTCAGCCCCACGGTGCTATTTATTCAGGAACCACAGCGTTGTTATGGTACACCTACAGTAGAGCGGCATGCTGGGTCAGGATGGAAGGCTGACAGGCTCATCTGTTTATTTGCTTCTGAAGATTGTTCAGCAATCTCTCTCCAAAGCAGGCAGAACTCAAAGAAATTTTGTCAATATTTGTAGCAAATCTCCTTCCTGGAGAGCTTCTAGGTACATGCGTGAAATTGCGTTACTACTGACTTATTAGGATTGTTCCTGTGTAACTGGAGCCTGCAATTAATAGTGTAAATGCTTCTATTCAGACACATCGTTGGCGATCTTCTGTGGATAAAACCAATTACGTAGTACATTGTAGTTTAAAAAGAAAAACAAAAAGAAGAAAAGAAAAAGAAAGAATGAGGCAAAGCCACATCTCCCTTCATACACTAACACAATTTCCAGCACAGCTGAGAGCACAGACAGCAGAGAGCACAGGCCATGCCTAACAGTGATCCCGTTCCCCAGCACTGGAAGCAGCTATCCCAGCCAGGACAAGCGAGTCCCATCAGCACTTGCATCCGGCACAAACACACCATAGCCAGAATTACACTAAATCCTGTAGTGGTAATGAAAGGCTCTGTTGTCTTCTTTGCAAAATGGCAACTGCTCATAGCTCTTCTTTTCCAAAACCTAAGTAAATAGATGCTAACTGCTTTGTTCCTTACACGTATGGTGGCATACTCACAAAAGCAAGGGCAATGCTCTGAACTCACCAAAGGGAGTGCACTACATCATCTTCCTCACCAACTCATCCATTCTTCATCACCATTAGTCCTGCCATGCGTTCAGGCAGGGCCGAACACAGGCCTTGAATAAGATGAAAATGCAACGTAGCATATAATATACAAGCACATTTGCAAAGATGTTGGGACACAAAGACATTGTACTGCAGCAAAGAGCTTACTGGCACAGCCAGGAACTAAAATCCGAAGTCTCTTTGTCTTCTGACTTCAAGTACATTTTCCAACTGATGCTCTTGCCTTGAAAGCACTGCCCCTGTTATCACACTTCTTTTTGAACTATGACTTTAAGTGCAAAGTTTGGCAAAATTTTGTGTTCTCATCTAAATGAATTGTGCACAAAGCATAAAAATAGGCACAGACGGGTAGAAAGTTAACACAAAAGATTCCACCCGCAATCTACTTCAAGTACCTAACATGGCCCAGCACCTACTTTGTACTTTATGATCTCTCTTTTTAAGAATTTCACAAGTTTTTCAAGCAGGTGCATCAGTAAGGATGAAATACAAGCAGGCAGAGGTTTCCTGTCAAACAGGTGCTGAGATCCGTGGCAAATTCCAAGAGATACTCAAGTCACTCCAGAGACAAGTGCCATCATGCACAGTGCTTATGCCACAGCATCGCTTCATGAATGAAATCAACTATTTATTTCACCTCAAGAAGGAACCATACAGCATATTCAGATACCATTCCCTTACCCTAACAAAAAAGTCCATCCAAGCAGATGGACACAACAACTTCTTTCCAGGATACACCATCCACACTGAGACCACCGGTATTATGCTGGGTGAAATATTCAGGCAACTAGAAGAAACTGTGACCACCGGACACACTGGAGCACTTGATCTTCCAAAAAACAATGCAGAAGTAATACCAGAAGAATGGCAACTACCAGCCTGAAACTGAGCCTTAACTCTGTTAAGGAGCTCATAAGTTTCAAATTATTTCAGCAAAAAGTTCCGCCTAGCACTTCTGCCTGAGCAGGAACTCCTTTCCTGGAGGAGTTTAGTTCTTCACTACTAAAAAGCCAAGATTTTTCCTATCTTGGATCAGATCTGCAGGGGCTGCAACCTTAAACATACAGACACACAAATCAAGCTTTAAAAAAACATTGTTGTCTAAAGTCAGCCAGAACTTGTGTTTATTGACATGATGAGTGCCATCTGCTTTGCTGGCTGACACTAGTTTCTCCAGAACATTTCAGCTGTCACTTTAAGGTATTTTGCTTAAGTTTTTTTTTAGCTGTTTTTAAGTTTTCGTTTTTATGTAACGCTTTCAGATGTCTTCCAGAACAAGCCTGTGCTCTAATAGGACTAGTTTATTCCTACAAAGATACTTAGAGCATTAACTGAGCCATGGCTCTAAGTCTAATGCAAACACTCCCATCTGTTTGTTTTTTTAAAGAACACAGGAGAAAAGGCTACTAAAACATATAAACTGATCTGACCAGTGGTATGCATCATACTTGGTAAATTCACTCAAAATATATATATTTTTTTCTTTTAAATAACCCACGTGCTTTTTCTAGGTTGCTTCCCATGTTTTAGTTCAACTGAAAATTTGAACTAGACAGCAATTTAATCTTCAGATTGTGACACAGTAGTGCAAAGATGTTATCTGCTCCTTCACATGATTGCATGGAAACGTAAACAATCATTTAGAATAATTTCCATGACTTTTGTTGAACTTTGAGTCTACTAGAGAACAACTACAAAAGATCTCCTGAATTTCTGGATATGTTATTTGTTACCAACCAGACCGAACAAAACTCACTCTGCAAAAGGATGCTGCTGTATCTGCTTGCACCACCCTACCTGCTGTTATCAACTTTAGATTCCTCTTCACCCTAAAAATCAAGTATGAAACATACAGACAGTTTAAAGCGTAACCACAGGCATCACTGAAAGCTGAAGAACTGCAGACTACATGCAAACAAGGAGAAGAGCAAGCAGGAAAGTCCGTGAAAGTTTAAGCTTAAATTGGATGTGTACTGGCAATTCGCAGAGCAAAGAGGTGGGAGCACCCTTGTCCTCCTCACACAGAGGTTTCATGAGTGCAGCTGCAAAACAGCGTTCAGGTTCATGACAGGGTAGACATAAATTGAAGACAACAAACTCAGGATAAAACAATGCAAGCTGTTAAGGCTTGAATTAAACAGGAAGACAGAGAGCTAAAAACGTGCAACTTGTCTAAACAAGAGCAAATAATGCAGAGTCTTTCAGATATTTCTGGAAAGCTTAAAAAAAGGGGGAGAGACTAGCTCGAGTACTTCCGTAAGTGACAGGCTTAAATTATGAGAGAGAGGATGAAATTTAAAAATGAAACATTACTGGCTTATAGTCCTGCAAAAAAAAAAAAAATCCTGACCTTGAGATATTACTGGCTGTGGCACATCCCCTGTGGAGAAACGAACTGCTGGCCTGGATCGCCAGCAGAGAGCGTGCTGGAGGAGACAAGCCCTCTCTGGTTTGAGAGGGACAGGTTCATCTCACAGGCCTCTTCTCTTTCTGTGCTTAACTCGTACTGTGGTGCTATTTTGCAAATATAGCTGCATATTTGAGAGCAATTAAGTATGTGACTGTATAGAAGAACTACATAATTCCTTTCACTTAATCCCAGAGAGAATATTCTACAGTACTAAAACTGTTAGTCAACAAACCATATAAACCAATACAGTTTCTTTTAAACACTATTTTACAGATGTCTTATGCATCAATCTGTATAATATTAGCTAAAGCCATCTTCTGAAACGGTGGCCTTTTTTCTTACCACTCCTTTGCTGAGAAAGGATTAATTAAATAATAAAATAAAATCAAAATATATAACCTATAATGGAAAGCTGAAGAACAGGTCAGTTAATACTGTTCTTTCAAACAACAGATAACCCAAGTCCAAGCCCGATATGGATTCTTTATCAATCAAAAATCAAAAATCAGAGTAGGTGAGGTCTTTTCACTTAAGCGTGCTTTATTTTGCTTGTCAAGTATATCTTGGGAAACAAGACTATTTCTTTCTTCCATAATTATCAAAAAAATTTACTTAGAGACACTACTTTATAAAACAACCTCCATCAATATGTTAATAACATAAATGCGTTCTGAAGATTAAGAGGAACAGAGCACACAGCCAGCTAAGATAAGTTGATTACCTTTGTCTTTTCACCAATAACATTTCTCTCCAGCTCAGCTATCTTTCTGTTTAGATGATCCAATATTTCCTTCTCTTTCAGCAGCTCTGTTGTTTCAGATTTCTGTTCCCCATCCAAAAGGGCACATTCCATATCCAACTAGGAATACAAAACATTTTTCAGAAGCTGTCCAAACTAAGAAGAAATCTTGATATACATTATTTTCTGGGGGAAGGGGAGTGAGTTGTTGATAATTTACAACAGAGAAATATTTTTAAAAGGAAAAAAAAAAAAACTATTTTACTCCCACAACGTTAAAAAGAGATCACAAAACTGAGAAAAAGTAAAACTGCAACATAAAATATTGCAAAATAAAGTCCAAACCAACTTTAGCTTGAAGATTCTGTTTTGGAGGTTTTTTTTTGTTTTCTAACTCTTCTCCTCTGTGCTTCCTCCTGTTATGATACTATACCAAGTATCTGTGCCCAGGCTCTGTAGGAAACCCTTTTCGAACAGCTGTTTCTTTCCTGTTGCTGATAATTGGAATAAGCACAATCCAAATGCCTGACCAGCTTAGTCTGTAACTGTGAGATTCCAGAAGTCAAGAGACTGCCACATAACCTTGCCACCATAAAGACAAGGAGGCTTAACAGGAAGTTATCTCACTTCCTTTCTCTTTAAAGGGTCACATGAGATACCGCTATAAAACACCCAAGTGACACAAGGTATTTAGATCAATTGAGTGACCATTCAGCAAGCAAGATTGTTCTAATTCCACTTAGGAGTATAATGGTTACAGCTGGGAAAGGCTACTCTGAGCATGACAATCATTCCCCTGCTAGAGAAAAATAACCTTCACAGTAGAAGACTACCACGTCCTCATTGTGCCTTACTCTGGTGAAGAAGCACTGAATACAAAGGCTATATAGGTGCATGAGTTCCTGGTGTACTCACCATCCTATCTGCGGCATGTAGGCATACCTAAGAAGCAAGATATTTAAAACCGAAACGTATCTCATACCTCTCTCGAGGATTCATCCATCTGGTCATTTAAATCTTTGATCTTCTGTTCAAGTTCTTCCAAGTTATTTAGTATTACTATGCGCTCCTCCTCCAGTCGAGTGAGCTCCTGCCCTCTTTGCTCATCACTTGTGCATTCTGGTATCTGCAGCTGCACATCACAAGAGGTTTATCAGAAAGACGAACACTGTGTTTCCTTCCCTCTTTCATATTGTAGTCATTTTAGACAAGTACTGTGTTGCTGGTTTTGAACCTGCTAGGTATTTCCTATCTACTATATTGCTACCTCTATATTTAGAAGGCGTAGAAGAGAAACAAACATGACACTTTACATCCAAGCTCTGGAAGTAAATACTATACTGAGCAGAAATACTATTCATACTATATGAATTATTAATATCTAACCTTTGAGAACTCTTTACATGCTGTGCTATTTAGCTTGTAAAAATCTGATTTACCTCTTAAAAGAGATAGATAGATGATACTTTTTATGGAGATGGCAGCTGTTCATATAATAAAAACCAGGGTGTAAAATAGAACATTTCTGTTGCCAGCCATCAAGAAGGGCAGTTTCTGTGAAACAAGGATAAGACTCAGTCCTGTGCCCCTGCGTAGCCATCAGGAGTCAGTACCCTTTTACATGGTTCTTCTCATTGCCATTAACTTACTAGATAACTGTGCCAAGAATTAAAAAACATTATTAAGAAAAATACCAGTGATCTCATTAGAGCAGCAGAGGCTAGATCAAAGAGTATTGAGTTTCCAAAGTATTCTTCATGTTCACCTGACCCCAGGGGCTCGCGATCAAATTGCTTTTGTAAGGCTGCTCACTCATTGTCTCCAGCCTGAATTAGAAGCGGGCTGCGCACAGGGCTTTGCATTAACCACTGGACCACACAGCTTTGCTCTAAAGAGGCTCAGGCCAGCTACTGAATGGCTATTCTGAGAGCAGGCACAGCCAAATTATCGTGGACAAATCTGATCTCAACATTTTAAAACAATGAGCTGTGTACCATTATCACAGTTGCTCATTTACTGCTTTGCTCAGGACTTAGCAGGGCACCCTTTACAATGAACGAATGGCATTCCTTGATCAGCAGCAGTAATCCTAGCAGGAAAGCCTCTTTTTGTCCGGTATCCTGCTCGGATAATGCTGACATAACATCTTCAATTTCAACCTCCTAATAAGGATTTAAAATAGCCTCTGACTTGTAGGAAGAAAGAAACAAATGGGAAAGAAATGCAAGACCACAGGAACTTGTAAGTGAAATGTTTCACTACCTTTCAAACATGGAAAGACCTGGTAAGACCAAGTAAAACCTTAATGCTATGTTTCTGTTCAATATAATTTCAAATTTGGACGACAGATTTCCAACGAGATACCCCTGTATAAGATGAAATGTTTTTCTATCACACTTCTATTGACTATAGCAATGTATAGAAGTTAAGCAAGTGAAATACAATTCATGTTAGACACGTAAAAGGGAAGAGACAAAAAATATTTGTCATACTTAACATAGCATGACTATGTTAAACAGAAACCTGCTTTTATGGCTCCTGTTGGTCTTACTAAGCTCTTCACTCTAATTATTGGAAATACTTATCAAGCATATCGGCACACTGTCTTTCCCCAGAAATGGCTGCACTGCTCATCTGGCACAAGAGAGCCCGGGCACTGACCCAGAAGGGACGAGAGGCTGTTTCCCCACCCTGGACATTGCTGCTGCTCTCCTGGCTGAAGGAGATTGCTAGGAATGCCATTAGCTCATTTTTTAAAGGACAACTCCCATTCATGAACGAAACAGCAAGATGAAGGAGAGGGGGAAGAAGCTGCATCATAGCAAGCCTAGGAGCTGCGTTCGTTCCTTCGTGTGCCAGGAGGCAAGCTGCCACTGCACGCCACATGAGAGGCAGCAGCTGATTTGACAAGCGGCTCGGATCCAGCCCAGGCAGAGTCAACAGGAAAGCAAACTCAGCTCAGGCGAATCCTCTCCACCGCCTCTGCAGCTGTTCTGGTTTCCCAATGAGAAAATACCTTCCTCTTAGAGGAAACAGGAGCCTCAGTCTAGGAGAGAATGGTAGCATTTACCTTATTTCCTCTGTCTCAGCACAGCTCTAAGCAGGACTCCTGAAACCTTGCTTATTTAAGTAGCCTTAAATTGTTCAGACAAGTCATTCTTCCTTAGAAAATGCTGAAGTCCCCCCGAATCCTACATTCCTCAGAAGAATACTTCCAGTACCGTCAGCTTTCACAGGAAATGAAACAATCAGTCACTGGGTGCTAAGCTATATGAGCTCTGAGATGAATTCTTCTACCTAAACCATCCCAACTGTGATGCTTGCTGTGAAAACCAACTTCCAGAGAAGGAGGATTTCAAGCTATCTACCTGAGGCTGTACTATTTCTTCCTACCCAGCGTTACCTTTGGTGTGATACTTAGGTACGAAGATTCAGTGGAATCCTTCAGGAAGCCAGGAGCAGCTAAAGGAGGAGACTTCATGTTTTCGTTGAAGTGCTCGTCAGCTCTCAGCCCTCGGGAGGAAAGGAAAGCAGTGGTGCTGCGACTGTGGTTACTTGGTTCCGAGAAATCTGAATCACTTGCAGATGATTTCAAGTGGTTTCTAAACCTCGTTTCCAGATTCATCTGCGAGTCTTCGAACACTGAGTCCTCATCTGATAGCTGAAGCTTTTCAAGTTCTTTGTTAATTTTTTGAACATCGGCAACTGTCGTAGTTGCAGCGGCATCGCTGTCAGATTTGGAGTATTCTGCACACAAATTGAGGATCGTCTCCAGCCGCTGTCGTTCCTAGTTTAAGGAAAGATAACAGCACTGAGCTTCACATGTGAGCTAAAGTAAAGATGAAGTTAAAAAAAATATATATGTGCTGCTTATTTTTAGAGTGATGGATTAAAGTCATCCAATTCCACTTACACCTTTAACATTCAGAGATAGTAAACAGATCTACGCATATAAATTGCGGTTTAGGACAAAGAACCAACATGGAAAAACACTTAAAAAATAAAGTGCATTTCACAGAAATGAATATCTACTTAAATTAAGACACCTGCTTCTCTTTCCAATGTAGAAAAATAATATTAATATTGTACATTCTGGTTGCTGTAATCATACCCAATTTCTGTGTATATGTGTCCAGCAAGCTTCACCTACTACTCTGTTTTGCACTTATGCTATATGCCTGTCATGCTGCAAAATATAGCAGATTTTCCACACATTCATCAATTCCTGACTTTTTTAGATTTTCTGTTATGTTAACATTGATTCCCCTTTTTGTGAGAGAATTAGTCCACCTTCTGAAACACACCATTTTAGGAGCATGTACAAAATCACGAGGCATCACATCCAAAATACAACCGATGTCCAATGCACAGAAATGGGGGGAATCTTTATTTACCAGTTTCCCCAAACTCCAAACAGATTCACATTAACATTTCAAACTTGACACTCTGCATAGCTGTGCCAGTTTGACCTGACACGCTTCAAGTTGCTATAAACATAAATTCCTGGAAGACTTCTAGATCTCTAGGATACTTTATAAAAAGTATCAGAAAGCTGCATTTGCTTTATTTTACTGTATGCATAGACTCACGTAATTTCTATTTCAGATGAAAGTGTTTGACCTTTTCATTTTTAAGAGGTGCTGCTTTTATGCTATTTCACGTTCCTTTTGCTAAAGAAGTAAAGTAACGTAAATAAAAAAATTGCTTACCATAAGTCTATTGAAAATTCTGCCAGGGAAAAAACACCACCGTGAAAGTTTCGTGCTTGGCATTAATCCCTGCACTACTGACCCCATTTCTTATTTCTAGGAAACCCTTCTTTTACCCATATTCAGAAAGAAAGCCACAACACCGAAATCCTCAGCCTCCCTCACCAAGAAGCACTGCAGATGTACGCAGCGTCTGCGCTCTACCTGTCGCTACATTTGCGAGCGGGCTTTGCAAAGCAGCCACTTCTGGTGGTCCTAACGCTCCCCGTGCACAGCAAGTGATACAAGACAAGCGGAGCAGCGAGGGCACTGCGTTGCTTTTGCTCTCCCTGCGGCAAGCCACTGGAATTTCACGAGAACGTAACACCACTTCACAGGCACACGGCTTCTCGGAGAGGCACAAGAAGATTAGGTGGCTGTACGCACCACACGCTCCCCGGAATCACTTGCAGTTAGCTGCCGAGCTACGTCTCCGTCCTTCGGGAAGAGCCCGGGCCCACACGTCTCCAATCCCTACCCAACCCAGAGCTTCTGCCTTCGGGTGGGTTTCGTGCCCCTTCCCCCGCAGCCCCCGGCGGTGGCAACAGCAGAGCCGAGCTGCCCACGGCGCGGAGCCCTGCAAGCTCAGACTTTCCACCGAGCGGGCCCAGCAGATTCCGCAGCCGGCCCTCAACCCCAAACGACCGACATAATTATAACCCCGCCGAGCCCTGCTCCCTCTCTGCGACTCCTGCCAGACCCTCAGCCTGCTCCCTCAGCCCGCCAAAGCCGTGGCCCTCCCTCGTGGTAAGCCTTTTGGCCACGAGACCCAATTCCTAAAGCGCTGTGCAAGCGCTGGCCAGCGATGGTGTGACAGCACCAGGCCTGGCCCCTCGCTACGATCCTGATGGTTATGGACGGGAAGCACAGCATTAGGATATGAAGTGCCGTCCCTCCCTGCCACAACAGGTTACATCGCATTACCCCAGGCCAGCCCCCCATCCCTCCAACAATGACGGCAAACGGCAGGTTTAGGTTTTCAGGCACAGCTGCTGCTCATCCCAGCCCGGGCACCAGGTAAGGAGCTCTCCCTGCAAACCTCTCTTTTGAGAGCAGCCCCGCGGAGGGATCCTTCCTTCCCCAAGTCCCACGTGGTCAGCAAAACTCTAAAATCGCAGGAAAACCTCTGCCAGGCTTCAAAAAAGTCCTGCTGAACTTCCAGACGCATGACCGAAATGCCGCTACCTCTCACTTCTATTTTGACATGTACCGAGAGGCTTACGGACAGGAAGCTGGGTGGCTATTTTATACACCCTATTCTCATCGGTTCGTCTCAGCCAGCTCGCTCCAGCTCCAGCACACCTGCATTTAACTGTTCCAGCATACATTTCCGAGTCAAGCGGCTAGCTAGGAAACCACCCCTGTAACGCAAGAGAAATGTGAGAGCAGGAGAACACGAAAAGTTTGGGTGATAATTTTTGTGATTTTAATTGTGACGCCAAACACGGTAGAGAAAGAAAAGGCGTTCCAAATGAAACAGCTTGGTTTAAAATTGGTTCTGCTGCGAGGAAGGGCTGTTGAATTAAGCCTTTTGAGTCCGCTTTTGGTATGTTTCCCCGTAAAACGCCCTTTCTAACAGACTAAAACATCTTTGTGTACTTTTGCTGGATCTTTTACCTGCTGTGAAAAGGGGCAGACAGGTCTTGTGCTCTTGCTACCTTAGCAGTTTCGTCACTATGGGCTTCGACAAAGCTACGTACCGCATCTGAATGGCTGAAAATTTAGGTGCTGAAGGAGGATGGGACAAAGGGATAACAACTCTCCTCTGCTACTGCTTAACAATGACATTAAGACACACCCCTGGTACCCTGTGAAGAAAAATATTCTGAAATAGAGGAGATAAGTAACTCCCACTCTTTCAAAGACAGCTACGTCAGCGGCTCCAGGATTTGTTCATCCACTGCATGTCACATGTTGTATGGATTTTACAAATGCGTGGAGGTCGGTCCTATCTAGGTATCAAGGCAGGATGGGGTTAGTCAGCTGTGGCAAGCAGGAAGCTTTTCAGCTAAGTGCCATTAGCAACTGTATAACCCGAGATCTCATTAAAAATACATGTACAGCCTGTCCTTTGTGACTGGAGCTAACAAGGTTTGTGGCTACTCAGCAGCTCCCTTTGTCTGAAGAGGAGGCTGCTGCCCTTCCCAGCTCCCATTGCTCTTTAAAAGCCTCAGGGGCAGGCAAACACCTGGCTCCAACACAAAACGTCTGAGCAGCAGCAAGTCAAAAAGGATGGGGGAAATAAGGCAGCAGGAGCAGAGCAGCAAAGTCCACAGACTTTCTTACTTACCACCATGTTCGGCACCCGGTGGGCAAGGGGCAGGAGGAAGGCTTCTCTTTCCTGCCTGGGTTTTTAAGGAAGTGGTGATTGCACACCTGCCTCAGATTTGGAGACAGAAGCTTGTTTCCAAGCCAGACTGCTACCCGGGGCTGAGAGCAGCTCTCCCGCTGTTGTGTCCCTTCCCTCTCTAACCTGTGCCACTTCCTCACTTCAGCCTCATTTATTCTACCATTAAGTCCTTGTTCTGCTATGTTTAGTCTTCTGGCTACAAGGCTATCAGGAGCAGCACCAAATTCGGAGAAAGCACTTGTGTTTCACATTCGTTTCTCCCGGCAGATGCCCAGGGAGCCTTTCCCAGCAGGGACCCATAAGGAGGAGAGCTGCAGAAGGAAAGCCGTGGCCCCGAGGAGCAACACGCCTGATCCTTGCCTCCCTGTTACAGGTACAAGAGAAATGGAGGGACAAAAGTCAAACAGTTCAGGGGCACAGCCCAGAGCCAGCCTCTGGACAGGAACTTTACGGAGGAGCTTTTGCAGAACCCAGTTCCCCAGTTACACTGAGGACAGGAGCTGTAGAGCACTGCTCAACTTCTGTAATTAAAAGCAGGTCTACTGAAATTCATCTCTTCCCTTCTTCCTATATATAGCTCCTTTTAATGAAACACAGAGCTGCACAAATTAAGTACACTAAATCCACACTCTGGATTATTAAAGATTCCACAGAAAAGTTCTGGAATAATTAAAGAAAAAATTTACCGAGTTATCAGTGTTAATTATATCCTGCAGGGGATTTGGTTGTTTGTTTTATCCTATTATATGGCACTTGTTCATTTATTAAACTAAACTGTTGTTAAGTAGCTATTCTATAACACTGCAGAGAGCGTCCAACACTAGCTGTAGGAAAAATTATCTCAACCCAGCCTTTATCCGCTTGGCTGGGGTTCCTCTAAGAGGCAAGTCAAGTCACTTACACTTTTAAATACAGCTTAGGTGCTTTACGTTTAAAGGATCTATAAAAAGACAGTGCCAAAATAAATTTATTAAATATGTATATGAGATTTTTCCAAGCTATATGGAGATTTACATGAGCTCTACCAACCATAGTTTTAAAGCAGTACCACCTTGATCGTTCCCAAATATTTCCATTTAATTTTCCCCTCACACGAGGGCATCTTACTAAATTGCAATGAATGAATGCAAAGTGCTTTCCTGACTCGGGGTGATTCTGTATTACTTCCTACTTATTGAATAAACTTAATGAAATTCAGTGCTCTTCCGAATGTGCAGACTGTGGAGTAAGCTCTCCTAATTCTATTATTGCTTGTTAGGTCATTGGTCACATAAGCCGAAATCCCTCCCAGCACGATTCCTGCATCCCATAAAACTCCATTTACGAGCATATGCTTTAGATCCACACCGGCAGCTGGGCTACGAAAGGTATCCTGCACACGCTGAGCAGGTCGTTTCTGGGTAGCTACCTCCATCTAGGGGAAAGGCAGCGTACTGCCTGAAAGCCAGCAGTAGAAAACCAAGGCTGGTGCTATTCATACCGGAGGTCATCAAACAAAACAGATGGCATTAATATCTCTCTGGCTCTGCTGGCCGTGCCAGTCCACCGCCGACCTCCTCACGGGCTGGGGAGAACAACCGCCTTTCAGTTCCAGCAGCTACAACAATTTGCCTTTTATCTCAGACAGGGGAAAAAAAAGAATAAAGATTTCCTCTTTGAACAAGAAATAAAAAACACGAATTCAATAGCTGACTGAATCTCATTGCCTATTCTTAGATCCCAGTGTTAACTCTTTTCCTTGTTTACGAGGCTCGCGGGCCATCCTCAGCAATAGCTCACTGTTGCATCTACTTGTGTAAAACTTGGATCAACATCCGCCCGGAGAGATGTGGCACCCGGCCAGCCCGGACACAGAGCCAGCAGGAGCAGGAGCAAAGGCGGCCCCAGTGTTCAGCTGGTTTTGGTAGAAGGCACATGGAAAGGAACCTTGAGGGGGCAACAGCAAATGCTATGCGACTATGTACGTGTCTTCTCTCTTTGGTGCATAGGGACACATTGCAACGCAGGTGTTTTAATCACTCCAAAAAACTGCAAGGAGCATTTTCACTATTTGCACAATTTTTTACAATTCTATGTATATTTGTCTGGGTGATGACAGCAGACCACTCCGTTTTGTATGCAGACAGTAGCAGCAACTCAAAATGCAAACCTCCTGAGGGGCCTCTGTCACTTAAAAAGCAAACTAAGCACAAGTAAAACTCACAGAATAATTTATATGGGGGAAAAAAAGCAACAACAAAAGGAGTAAAAATAAAGGGAAGAGACAGAGGGCAGACACCAGGGCAAACTCTAATGTGCACATGGGCTTTGCCAAAAAATTCAGAGGTGAACAGCAGCTGGCAAACACGAGGCCCAAGCCAGCCCTGTGCCAGCAGGGTGGCCGCAGGGGCAGCGCTGGTGCCAGCTGCGCTGCTCTCCGCTCGGCATCTGGCTTGCGGAGTGGCCTCATCCTTCTGAGGAGCCTCCAAGCAGTCCTACATTTTCCTTCTGCCTGCCTTGCTTCAAAGACACAGCGCATTAGAGTCTAATATTTATGCTTAAAAGGACTGGGCTTCCCCCACCGTTCACCCACCAGACACTCAGTCTGGACTTTTACCCATCTCTGAGAATGCAAAGCATGCAGTTTTTGCTATCCAAAGGCACTTATTTGGTGGTTGTGGGTTTTCGTTTATCCCACACACACCCTGCTCGCCAAAACAGGCCTGAGCAGACCTGGATCTCCAACCTTCATCCGTGCCACCTGCCATAAAATCAGACAAAGCTGTGCTTTGGAAACTCAGGCTGGATACATGAGGACCCTGTTTGGACACACTCATGCCTCCAACCACTTTAAAGACAAAAATAAAACAGGACAGGTCCTAACGTACAACAGGCCGATGGGCAGTTTGTGGAGGAACATTAAGAGATTTGGCTTTCTTTTTTCTTTCCAACCAAACATATTCCTCCTCTTAGAGGTCTGAAAACCTATTTGTGGGGTTACTCAGACCCTCAAACCACTGGAAGGAGGCACTCTCCTGCTATGCAACCCTTCAACCAGGTACTCAAAAATGGGGAAAAAAACAGTACTGAGAAATACTCACTACTGAACAGGACTGAGAAATACGTTGCCATTACATCCAGATATAAAACGAGAACAATTTTTAGCATTACTGAATAGAGAAACAACCCCATATCTCCAGTGCCTCACCGCAAAAAATGCTGTTCTCTTTGAAATATAAATACACTCCCTGTGTTGTCTTTCACGACTGATCACCGCTCAAGTTTTACATTGCTGCTGTCTGGAAAGCCCTCTGATAACACGACAATGCCACTTGGCACACACAAAACATCATGACTGGCAACAGCGAGGAGATTTCAACATGGAGCAGGAAAGCAGCAGGGAGAGAGGAGGAAATAAGCCATGAGCACTTCTGCTGATGATTTCTCCTCGTGCGTGCAAAAGCGTAACCCTTTGGGGGGTCTGTAACCCCTGCTCCCTGCAGCAGGCCTCCTCACCCTCTGTCCTGGGGCCACAGCCTGTCTTCGCAAGAGCCCAAACCTATCAAAGATGGAGTGAAAGCACACATCCAAAGTTAAGGGTGAAGACTCGATAATACACGTTGGCCCTGTAATGACATAGGTTGGTGCCTAAGTGGACAATAAAATCAGTACAGTATGAATGCATGTTAGTAGGGCCAAGGCAGTCGCTGCAAAACCTTTCAAGAACTCCCTCTGACTATCCTGAAGATTTTTTTTTCTTTTACCTAACAGTTGTTTCAATAACACGTTGAAGTTGTGCCTTACTATCAAGTGTAATTCAGGGCTGAGGCTTTATGCGGTTTTTTGTTGACGAGAGTTTTGCAGCTACTGCACAAAGACAGAAGCTCTGTCCCCTTCTGCTACTTCTCCAAGGGAGAAACAAAAATGCCTGTATTTTAATGCAAATTCTCAGGAGGTAAAACCACAACCAAGCGGAGAGAACTCCGATGACGTCCGTCAAACCAACCCCAACGCCTACCTGACTCCACAGCACAGCAGACAGGACTCCGAGCAGCTTGCAGTGGAGACAAATTCATTTTACCCACTCACCATCAAACACTGCCGTCAACTGAAGCAGAAGCGTTGGAACCCTGCAGTGCAAATTGTGGGGTTTCTGCACACAGACCTTTTAGCAAAGCCCACAGGATGAACGAACACAATTCATGTGGGTTACAACGTATTTTTTAGGATGGTTGAACAGCACTGTCCATCTGAGCTGTTACAGCTGCATGCCACTTAATCATTAGCTTCATGGACTGCAGTAATAAACACTGCATCTGACGTCAGTGAAATTTGAATTTCAAAAGACAACAGCTTATGTTTTGCTATACCCTCCCGATGGCTAGATCTGGAAAAGACATTTTGCAAACACCAGCTGCCACGAAAAGCTCAAAGGAAAAGAAAAAATTACCAGGCGTTCCATCTCCTGCTCCCGAAGCCGCTCCTCCCTCTGCCTCCTGTGGTAGTCCATGAGGTCTTCTCTCCCCGAAATGGAGCTGATGCTGTTCTTCCGCTCTCTCACAGAAGTCTGCAGCGAGTTTGGCGTCTGTCTGTAACTTTCCAAATCAGTGTCATCAAATTCCATGGAACTGGTGGAGAGGTTTCTTCTGACAGAGAACGATCTGTCAAAATCCACAGGGGAGAACGAACTACTGGGACTTGTTCCTGAGAGTCCAAGTCTATCAAAATCATCTGGAATAAACGAGGAAGAAGATGCTAAAAGCATTTTTTTAGCGATTCGAGGGCTTGCAGGAACACTAAGAGTCGAACTAACATAGGGATTATTCCCAGAAACAGAACTTGCATGTGGTGAAACCCCTGAGCTGCACGAAGAAAAATTCAGGTAATTGTCAGCATCTAAAGCATTCTGAGGTAGATCCTTTTCTCCAAGTTTTTTCCTTTTAGTATTACCCAGAGAGTTTCTTGGGGGCAAACTTAATGGCATCAGCTGGCTTTCTGTTGATTTATGAAGCCTGGGTAGGGAACGGCTGTACATTCCCATATGACTTAGAGATCCACCAGAGTATTTCCTAGGTCGCGAACCCAGAGTCTCCATCATCACATCCTTGTGTTTAACTGGCTTTGCATGAAGGGCTAGGCCGTCTTCAATATTCATCCTCCTGCCTTGCTTTGGGCTTGAAGGCATGCTGGCTGCCCCTGAATTGCTAACAGGGGAAAGCATCAGCTCGCTCCCTGAGCTGCCATTCCACATTGTGAGAAGAGAGCCCGAGATCTTCTTCGTGTCCAGCATTCCTGGGAAGTAGACATTGTCATATGATTTGTTTTTCTGGCTATACTTTGAGTAGTAAAACTTATCCATGTGCCCAAGAGATTTTTCATTTTCTCTGTTGGCATGAATATCAAAGTCTGTCCTTCCTAAACTGTACCCACTGAGGGATGGAGATGTGCCCGATACAGAGCTCAAATGCTTTACAGAGAAGCTTTTATCTGGAAGATATGGGCTTTCGCAAGGGAACAGCTTGCCTCCCTGAATTTTGGTAACAGAGTGCGTGTTTTTAACACTGGTGGAAGGATTGGGTTTAACTGCCACAGGTTGTGAAAGGGTTAAATAAGAACCAGCATAGTCCCCGTTTGTTTTAAATTTGAGACTTGATGAATATTTCTTCGTGTTGAGGTTTTCCATAATATCCTGGAGACCATTTTCAAGGGAATTCGCCACAGAACCCTTTCCCAAACTAGTATTTTGTAATTCCATCTGGTTTTGTGTGTGGCTATACTCTGCCATAATCTTACTGGAATCTGTAGGGAAGAGAAAACAAGAAGAAAAAGTTCTTAGCAAACAAGTTACGAGCTTCTTGCATACACATGCCTGCATACTGTCTTCAAAAGAACACATTCAAATCATTAGCACGCTTGTTATAAATGTGTCTCAGATCATTAGACAAAGTGGGGTATAAGCAATCTTCCAATCTCTGGTTTTGCTAAAATTGTAGAGTGACAGGAAAAAAAAAGGGTTGACAGACATCACCAAATTCACATTACAAACCAGCAACACAGTTAGGAAGAGACTTGACTTTTTGTTGTCCTATCCATTGCTGGACTCTGTGGCTCGCAGTCTTTATAAGCCTGAGCCTCCTAAGATGTCCACGTGGTAAGAAAGCATTACTGTCCTGTGTTATATTTATTTATTTATTACAGCCAAGGAATTAAGGTAGAGAGAGAAGATACAAAGCCAACAGCAGAGAAAAGAATTGAATGCAACTCTTTCAGGGCTCAGGATACAGGTACTGTTCTGGGTCACCTTTTCTTTTAACCCATGCAACTAATTCATTTGAGCCCCAAAATACTAGTAAGTTCACTAAGAGTTTGTTACCGTTGTGCTTACTCTGTGAATTGTCATGCAGAGCTTCATGGAAGAGTACAAAACTGAGGCCCATTTCTCAAGGTGTTTCAGCTCAGTGCGTAACGTTCTTAAAATAGAAAGTCATGTAACTACATCTGCAAAGAGCATTTTAGTTAAAAGATAACCCCAAGGAAGTATAACGCTAGGCTCTACGACTTCATTCAAAACAACAGCAGCAATCACATGGCCATTAAAAACACTAACAGGGGTTTCAGTTTCCAGGTCCCTAACATAAGTTCAGAATGGTAACATATTCTGAGGAAGGACAGAGACCCTTTGTTGTGCTGGACGGTACTGTTCACTGACATGCCAAGCTCCAGCCTACAGCTCTGAGTCCCACTTTGCAGAAAGCAGAGGAAAGAATTCAGCTCCTGACAGCATCAGTCACTGCAGGAGACAAACACACCCCGAGCAGGCTTTCCCTTGATGTAGAAACGGCACCATAAACATTTCCAGCAGCTCTCTGGATGTGCTAGACTGTGCTTTGAACTAATAAGGCAACCACTCCTCAGTGTCGGTTCCTGCAGTGCCACTGAGCACTGCCTCTGGGACCACGGGTCAAACCTGGGATTTACTCTTGGCTCAGTCACTTTCCACTTGTGATTTCAAGCCACCGCGTGAGAAACCTAATCCCAGTTTGCCACTCTGCATGAAAACCTAACATCCTAGCATGCAAAGTGCTTTTAAAATCCTCTGAGGTGATACTTTAATCCTCTTCTGAGTACCACTTCAAACAATTATATGAACCCAGACACACAATCTGGATTCCCGCCCCACACCGCAGCTGCAGAGCAGAACTGAGATGATCCAGTTTCATTGGGGTTCAAACATCTGGTAGAAGGTGGCAATGCGTACTTTGAGTGGGTCCCTGTTTCTTGGACCTTTGTTGCTGACAAGGCAAAAAAAAAAATGTATTACTGTCCAGGGCATCATTCAATATCCATCTGTTCCAAAAGCTTCTGGAAACGAGCTCTCACTCCACACCAACTATGGTGAGTCTAAATGCCTAACAAAATGTTCTCCTCAATCGGTAGGGAACAAACCTATAAGTTTAAGAACAAAGGTAACCGTCATTAATATATAGTGAATATATATAAGTGAATATATAAGTGAATATGCAAAAGATAAAATAAGTTGGCATTATGAAACAAAAAAAAAAAGTCTTCTTGAGCATATCTGGCTAAGAATGTGTCAATTACAAGCTCTACTAGTGGCAGAAAACATCATCTTCCAGCTTCAGACCCAAGTCTCAGGTTTACCACTAAGCAGAATTTAGTACTTTTTTATGCTGTCCGTCATTTAATTTGCTGTAATTTTAACGCATTCATTATTGACGATCCAACTAAGTTGCCTTTGAACCAGTAAGTTCACAGGACTCCCTATCAGACCATCACTGCTGGGAGTCACTTTCTTATAATGTGACATTTTTACTTGACATTTCTAACTACTTTCACAAGTTTTGATGATCAGCAATGATGAAGTTCAGATACAAAAAAGGAGGAATGTGACCCATGTTCAACAAAACTCTGTCAAGACAAAGTCATCAGAAAAAGATCAAGCTCTCATCATGTTAATGGTGTTATAAGAACAAGATGTAAGAGCTATTTGAGAGCACAGATACAGCGCATGATGTATGCGCCTTGACTCTGATATTAAAAATGTACTGTCCAAAACATTAGTTCAACACAGCTGAAGTTCAACTGGTTTTGCATAAATTCCACTGACTCCTATATAAATAGCTTAGCAGACACATTAATGGGACATTAATAATTGTTTATTACTCCCTTGCAACACCAGTAGGGCACATTTAATCCTGCGAAGACTAACTGCTTTTGCCAAAAAACAAGTTAGCTCATGGAAACTTTCAGGCCTGTTCACCACAGCAATGAAGGATTCATTGTACTTTAAATCCAAACAAGTACAGTAAAAGAGGTCACAATACCTTCATGCAGCCACTTGGATTCAACTTTTCTTGACGATACCTCACGCCAATTCCTCTGAGCTCTCAGTTCCAACACCACAGTGCCCGCAATCATAAGGTTAAACCCCAACTGGACTAGAGCACATGTTTAACTGAACCTTAACTTCTTCCCACAAGCCAGATCTTGTTTGGTTTGTTTATTTTTAGGGCAATGCTTGCGATGAGGCTTTATGAATAAGCCCTGATTCGTTACATATTCTGGCTGATGCTGCCTTCACATGCAGTCACAGCAACTGGGGCAGAGAGTTCCAGCATGTGGCACGTACAGGATCCATCCTGCCCCAAGGTCAGCCTGAGCTTTCACTTGGTAACCTTCAGCACACAGTGCAAGGCTCCTCTGCTTAGCAAAGTATTTACTGCCTGGAGCTACACAGGAGGAAATTCTTCTCTTTTTTTTTTTTTCTTTTCTTTTCTTTTTTTCCTCATTCCTTTCCATTTCTGTGCTTCCCAAGTTCTTTAGCTGGGGGTCACTGATATCTAGTCCAGCCAGACATTAAACTGATGGTAAAGGGTTGGCTGTCTGCAGTGTGTCTGTCCAGCTGTGGCCCTGTTTTGGCTGGTGAAATGAGTTAGATACAGAAGAAGAACAGAGCACTGATTATGTACAGAATTAAAGGACCAAAATCAGTAATAAATCCTGAAAGATCTCAGTAAATTTACAAACAAACTCAAATTGTACTAATTGATTACCTGATCCAACATTCTGAAAGGAGGAGATGTTACTTCTGTTTGGCATCATATTTGTCTTCTACACGATGGTTAAATCAAAGCTAATTTAAGTGAACCAGATAAATTTTGACCTGCAAATAAAGTAACAAAAGAATAAAAATATTGCTTTAAGAAATGTACTCTGAGAACACGTTTCAAGTGCACTGTACAGACCAAAATTGACTTTTCTTAAGGTAAAATTTCCAGACACAACTGAAAAAGAAACATGTTAAAAGACATTTGGAAAGTGCAACTCATGTTTAATGTGGAGGCTGTGGAAAAAAAAAAACTGACTGGAGTTGTTTTATCAGTTTAAAAGTCCATATAATTTGATTTGATAATCTGCCGTTATCTATGATTCTGACTCCGTGCAGGCAGTTACTAGTCACAGCTCCTGAGTTCTGTTTGCATTCCTGTGGTTTCCTTAAGAAATCATTAAGAAGGTTGGACTTTTCAGCAGAAGATTTTATTTTTGAAAGCCCTGTAGCCCAAATTCAGCCCACACAATGCCAGCATCCTGCAATCACGATGAAACCTGTGTAAAAACAGGTATGTAATTCAAAACGCAGAAAATATTTTGGCATGATGTGATTTCTGAGGCTCCAAGTGAGACAGGCTAGGAATGCAGAGATCCTTTAGAGTTTATTTTAAAAATAAACAAATAAATTGATAGGGCTACAAGAGAGACCTGGCTTAATTAAAATGCCAAAATTGTATCCCAGCCACTGAAGACTAAAATTAAACCTAAAACCAAATAGAAGATCTCTAGTGGGTTGCTCTAAAAAAGATGTATTTTAAACATGCACATCTGTTTTAAAAGGTTGACAAAAATGCTTTAAAAAAAATTGCTTCAAGTGACAAAATTAATGGTGACCATCTGTAGGTCCTCTGTGCTTTAATTCTAGATGAGCAAATAGAAACATGAAGAATGGAGACAGATGCCTCGAGCTGCCTACAGCTGAGCCACCTATTTAACCTCAGTGGTCACATCCTCGACACTCCGGGTCTCCACTGCACGCAATCTCCTTGCCAGGCCTTTTCACATCATCCTCCCAGGAGGACAGCCCTAAAACAAGAGCTAACTGCTAACTCCCTATGGAGAGAGGCTTCCTTGCAGTGCCCTATGGCTTTTCTCTCACCCTGCTGCTTCCTCTCCCTGCCGTGCCAGCAAGGCCCGTTCCCTCCTGTCTCTTACTCCTCAAAGCATGTCTGCGCTGATCTCACTTTATAACACTTTTTCTCTCTACAGAGGTCACTCCTCACTCCTGAGGAGAGGTTTCCACTCCATGGGGCATCTCTCCTCACGGCAAGAGGTAGGCCTCGCCCTGACAGCGCTCTCCAAATTTTGGTTCCCTGAAAGCAGCACCCCTGTCCTCTCAAGACTTTGGGCCTGCTTCCCAGCCAGGACCAGCCTGCCTCTCATCGGCCAACAAAACATCAAGCAACAGGACAGAAATGCCATTAAAATGGCTGCCAGGGTACCATCTTGGCATAGTGTTTGTGTGCAAGGCACTACTAAAGATAACAAGCGCCCAGCCCTGTACTCCCCAAAAATAGAGATGAACGCCCAGCTTCTCGGGACACGGTTAACGTTGCACAGAAAACTAGTGGCTTGTAGTGTTTCACACTATTCTGTAGTTGTGCTTTCTGTTACATCATTGACCAAAAAATTAAAATGTGGACAACTTGGAATGACAAGACGGAAGAAAGGGTCGCTTTAAAAGGAAGAATGAGAAGTAATTACATTTTTTGCATTTCTAGCATTGCTGCTTTTTGATTAGGATGATTGGTAAGATCACTAAAATATAAAAAAAAAAAAACCTTCCCTTCTATCTTGTACAATGACGGCTACCACTTAATCAACATGACTAATATTAAAGAGCGAACAGCTGAGAGGGAAGGATTTCTACGTATTTCAATATTCAATCTTCAGTTCAGTTTGGTGAATACCTGATTTTGCTAATAGCCAGAGGGAAGAATGTCTTTTTTAAGGTTAAATATTTATACGGTTCCAGCTCAAGTTTGAGAACTCATTACATGTCTCTCTCCTTAGAGAATGAGAGATCAGAGAGGTCATCACCTAACTGTAATTGGATTTTTGGGGAGAGCTACTACCTAAAATTTTCTACTGTGAAGATAAGCTGCAGACAATTAATGAATTAGGGAGTTAAACAAGTGAACAGCTCAAACCCAACAGTTTATCTGCTCACATGCAATCGTATTTTTTCAGGTCAGGACTATGCATGGCCTCATGCAGAAACCAGCGAGGCTGGGTCTCGTTACAGAGCACATGCTGCACTCAGCCTTGTCTGGAATGAAGCAAAGTGACTTCATCTGGGATTTATAAAGTCATCTGAAGTGAATGTATACAGCATTACCAATCATGTTTCATCTGTGCGGTGCCCAGGCCAAATTAAGTTTTGTTTTACTAACGACCAGAAGAAACAGTGATTCATGACTCAAACAGGCTGCGAGTCAAACAAAGGATTCCAGTTTTAAGATATTATAACGCAGGGTCGCTTTATTCCAAAACACCCATCCACTCAGCTGAGTGGGACAGAGCTGCACCTCTACAAAACACAGGTACAGCTCTGCCCCGTTTTTGTTCCAGAGATTTAGGTTGGAAATAGGAGACGTTTCTTCTCAGAAAGAGCAGTCAGGTGTTGGAACGGGTTGCCCAGGGAGGTGGTGCCGTCACCGTCCCTTGGGGGTGTTTAAGGAGAGGTTGGACCTGGCACTTAGGAACATGGTTTGGTGGGTGACATTGGTGGTAGGGTGATAGTTGGACCAGATGATCTTGGCGGCCTCTTCCAACCCTAATGACTCTATGATTTTCTCACCAGGTGGGCTCTCTCCCCTTCCATCGCTTCAGCCTTGGCTGACACCTCCCTTTGGGAGAGGCTGCCATGGTATGCCTGTTGCTGTTGTGTTACCAACCAAGACCCTTGAAACGCCTCAGAAACAGATACTGAATTCCTCTGACCAAAAACAAACAGTCATTTTTAAACAAAGTTCTTAAAAATGACCATCTGCCCTTTAAGGCTTCTCTGCACTTCATTGTTTCTTCATTTTTGGTTTCTCAAGCAACATTACAAGCAGTTCCCGGCAGCTCCTGTCCCCTCTCATGTGTCTGACATTTCTCTTCAGAAATTCCCACAGCAGTGTACAGCCACCCATGGAAAATAGATGAAATTCCATTGTGTTCTGGAGACAGGAAAACCTAGACTTTTCCAACCCAAACAAAATTTGGCAAATGAGAGAGGGCTGATGGCTTCAGTGCCTGGAGACGCAAGTTTCCCACGGTATAGCACACCTGTAACCAAAAATGGGTTGCTCCACTGCCAAGATTTCCTTTTTCCCCAATAATCTTAGGACAGTGAACTTGCTCCTGAGTAAAGCAAGGCTGTTTCTTTTTTTCTCAGACCTTGTTTGTTGATGAAAGAGTCCTGATAGGCTCACACGGATAGGAAAGTAAACCTCACAAGGCTCTGTAGTCTACCTCCAAAAAATACTCAAGTGTAAATCAGCCTTTCCCCAAGCCCTCAAAGCCTACTGCCAAACCAAAGAAATACATTCACACAAGACACCTGCATAGTTTGATCACGATGCTATACCCATGGCCTAGGGAATGCGCACATTCTTAAGAGAGACCACAGACATCTGTGCCCAAAACCGGGGAACTCAGCAAAGCTGTTATCAAAGAGTCCACTTAAACATCCTCTCCATTTCCTCCTCCTCCTCCTCCACAATACAAGATACCAGACCTTAAGCTACAGCTAATTTCCTGCCAGCACAGCCCTGAAAAGCTTTTGGTTCCTCACTTTTCATGGTACATGTCCTGCAGTACACCGGTCTCCATGGTGCAAGCGACCACAAGGTCTGGCTACAGGCACGGGGAGCTTTAGTTCCCAAAGCTCACGCTTTGGCACGTTCACCAGCACTGAAAGTCAAATATCTGTGAATCAGATTTGACAAAGTCCCTTCCTTGTAAGCCTGCAGGTTTCCGATGTGGAAAAAGGAGTGGCAGAGGAAGTCACTCTTACACCTTATCTCTTCCTCTGAGAAATTATCGTGCTGGATATTGGAGAAGGAGCAGAAAAAGGACAATGCAGCAACAACAGAAAACACCCTGCACAGCTTTACTCCCATAGTAAAGTATTTTTTTGGAATAACTACCCCAAAAATTCCAAAAATTGCACCTAAATACAAGATTTGTATTTTTTCTGTCCTACTGCAGAAGCACGATTCTCTCCTACTTCATAAGGACAAATGTTGTAAATGTCAAATCAATTGCTCTTTCCAGTAGACTGAAACCACATATTACTTTAATCAGGTCATGAAAACTGACAATTTCAAATACCCATCAAGAAGGAAAACATTCATTACCATGTAAATACTGGTTTGGTGATTACAAGTAGAGATTTTAAAACATTTACATAGGAGATAGACTGCTGAGCGTGTCCAAACGAAAATTTCAGTGCAAATGGTGAAGCTTTACAGCTTCTGCGCCATAACAGCTACTCTAACCTGAAATTGAAACTATTAAAGTACACATTTCAGTCAATCTCATCTCAGACCTAGGCAGCTGGTAGGACAAGATATTAAACCACTTACTCAAATGGCATTATTTTAGCAGACATCCTCACCTCCTCCTTATTTCGCAGTCACACAAACCACGTTTCATCTGGACTACTTCACTGAGGTAAGCTGAGGTTAGGATTGCTTTTCTAAAAGGCAAGTTCATTGTTTTCTGCCAAACAAAATCCACCAAGAGGTAGAAATGCTTTAGAAGAGATTTCTGTTAAAACAATGAACTCCTTTCTTTGTGCTGAAAAACAGGGCTGGCAGAGGACAAGCCAGCCTCAGGGCGCCGTCTTCTTTTCTCTCTTGGTACCTCTCTGGTAGCTACTCCATTATCCAGCCCGCACCAGTTATCATCTCACACCAGCAGCAAGGAGCTCCCAGGAATTATTCTAACACTTTTTCATTAACTCCTTTCTTATTAAAAAAATGAGCATGCTCATGATTTGCAAACCAACATGTGAAAATTCACACAGACGTGACGAAGAGAAAGCTCTGTTGGTGGCCTATGGCTGCTTTTATCTATCTAATCGCGCAGACTAACAACAAACAAAGCAAACAACATTTTGTGTATTGGCAAAAGTGCATAAATATGCTCAGTTTTCATTTCTGAATCCCAGGAAATGCAGACCTTCTTGATCTAAAGTTGAGTGAAAAAACAATCATGAATTCCAGCTTGTGCACCGTACAGGAGCAGAAAGACCTTAAAGAAAAGTTCCTCCTTTCCCATCCCACCTGACACAATAAACTTGCCTTTAGGATGCCCCTAGCCCATTCAACGAGAGCTTTGCTACACACAACAGGTAAGTAAGTCCCAGAAAATCTAAGAAGCTAGAAAATCTACTCAGAACAGATCATAAGATGATTTTTTTTTTTTTTTTTTGGGGGGGGGAAGTAGGGGGGTGTTAACGGGGAAAGAAGAAATGTGAAGGAGATTCTTGGACATCCTTACCATGTCCCCCTATCCGCCTATTACATTTTCCCACTCTCCCAGGCAACCTTTGCCCATGATCTGCTTCCCTCTGTGCTGACTTCTTTCACTGCCACTTTGTGCCTGTCAGTTCCTTTGTTAATCAGCTGCCTTCAGTGCCCTCTTGCTCTGACAGTTTCTGTCTCTCTTATTTCGTCCGTCCATTTCTCCTCAATTTGTCTCCTTCCTTAGACATTTGCCCCATAGTTCCAAATGTCCCCCCTAGCTCTTTAGCACGTCTTCTCTTTCCAGCTCTCAGGGCAGCGTGTTATCCCTAGGGACTACAAGCAGAGAAGCCCCCAAACTAAATGCTTCACATCACAAGTGCTTGGCAAACCACATCACTGCAGCAGCAGCCTAAGTGGCTCCAAATCAGCAGGACAGTGCCCAGTGTGGCTCTTGTGCTACAAAACCACCGGCCAGCTTGCCTACACAAGTGCACCACAGCATTTATCAGCGAGCCCCAGGATTTTGTTCCCTTGAGCAAGAAATATGAGGTGCTAGACATGCAGGTAGAGCATTTAATATAACCAAGGCAGTTAAATAAAATAGTGCGTTGACAATCCCATCCTGCATGCATGAGACTTGGAAAATAACAGGCCTGGTCACATTTACAGATTTCACTCCTGTACAGAGGTCTGCAGAGGACCTTCTACACGGGAAGACTTCCAGACTCCCTTGGATGCGCCCCAGTGGTCCCAAACAAAACCTGCGTGGCCAGCATCTGCTCTGGGCGCCCTGAACAGGGCATCCTCTCACAGCTGTTCAGTTAGTGCCAGGGGAAGCACCCTGTGCTACACTGGCAGTTGCTACGTATCACAATTAGCTGTTTGCTTTAATAAATGAAGACGGAGAGAACACGCCACAAGCACGGTGAACACAGCATTAACTCCTTCATAAGCAATCAGCACTTTTCCCCCCCCACTTCCATTATTACAACTTTTCCTGGAATCTTCAAGTGGTAAAGACAGACCAGACCTTCCCGTCCAAAATCCTTCTGTCCTTTGCATTCAACTCCAACCCCACAGGGGATCTGCAATCTCCATCTGACCCTTCCCCTGCTTCGTGCCTAAAAAACCACTCCACATCTTTCCTTTACTCCTTCCCAGTAACGACCAACTGGTATCTCTGCATACTTTCACGAAACCAGTCACTAATGGTATCTGATAAACACAGATAAAAACTGATTTGGAAAAAATGACTGCCCTTTCCGTCCTGGTTACTGTCGGAGATTTCCATTCCCTCAGTGCGAACGTGGGCACACAAAAGGGTTCATTTAGCATTCGACAGAAGGGAAGGGGAAGAAATTCCCGGCGCGGAAAAGAAACCATTTAAAGCAACCATAAAAAGGTATTAGCGGCTGTGCAAAGGGTAAGGTGTTATCGTTTGAATACTCCGAAAGTTAATACCTCCTCTGTCACTCTCCTAGCTCAGCCTCTCCCTCCCTTTGACAGGGCAGGTAAGCACTCCTACACGTTCTTCTGATAACTTCTTTTCCTCCCGCATCGCTTCCTCTTGCTGTGGGAGAGCAAGGCTGTCCTCTTGTTTGCCATCCCGCTCGGCTCCACCACACCTTTCCCCTGTTAACACCTTACCTCTGGGGACCCACTGGGATTTAGGGAAGGAAACAAGCCGAGGAGCTCAGCAGAGAGGAGACCCGGCAAAACCGGGAGAGAGGGACCGTGCACCCCGAAGATGAAGGGTTCACCCCAAAGATGAAGCGTGCACCCCAAAAACAAGGGGTGCTCCCTGGTGCCCGGGGATGCCGAGGGCTGTCCGGGCGGGCGTGGTGCCGGTGACACGGGGACCAGAGGAGCACTCGGTGCCGAGGGACCATCCCTTAGGGCTTTGTGCGAGCACCGCCCGTCTGCCCACGGGGGGGAAAAATAAAACCCCGGGCAGCTCCGAGGCGTGGGGAGAAGCCGAGGGACCGCGGGCAGGGCCGGGCACGGCAGCTGCCGCTGCTGCCAACAAAGCGGCACAGACAAAGACCCCGTCCTCCTCCTCCCTCCCTCCATCCCCTCCGCCAGGTACCTCACCCCCAGGGGCAAAGGGAAACGGGATCAAACGGAGCCACCTCCCCGGTGCCCCGCAGCCGCTTTGTTCGCCGCCGGGGGACAGCGGGACAAAGCGCCGAGCCCCCCGCACCCCACAGCAGCCGCGGGGCTCCCCTCCCTCCGAGGGCAGCCCGGCAAGGGGGGGCAAAACCCTCTCCCCATCCCCGTCCCGCACTCACCGCCGCTGCCCACCAGCATCCCCGCTGCTGCGAGCCCCGGCCCGGCCCCGCCGCCGCCTCCCGGAGCCGCCCCCCCTGCGCCGGAGCCAGCGCCGCCCCCGGCGGGGCTCGGCCGCGGGGCACCCCCGCGGGAGGAATGGTTCGCTCCCCGCAGGCTGGGGGCGCGGGAGCGGGGCGGGCCGAGAGGACCCTGGATGGGGGGGGAAAGGCGACGGGGGAGAGAAAGGGGGAAACAGCGAGGGGGGACATAGGGCGAGGGATGGGCGAGGGACGGACGGGGGGACAGCGGGGCAAGACCCTGCTGCTTGGTCCCCTCGCCCCGCTCCACGCCCGTCCCGCTGGGGGAGGCAGCGTGGTGCGAGGGGCAGCGGCCGGCCCCGCGAGCCATAGCTGTGAATCGTGAGGCAATTTCCTGCCCCGCAGATTAGCTGAGTAAACAGGGCGGCTGCTGGCAGGGCGAGGGCCCGCTTTTCTTCGCCTGGGGCTGGGGCTGCGCTCACCTGTGAGGCGAGGCGGCTCCCTGAGCCCCAGCAGCGGAGTCAGGCTGCCCCCCAGGGCCGCTCAATGCAGCCTGCCCTCGTGCAGCCAGCCCCTACCTGAAAAAATAAACACAACACACCAAAAAAGAACACAACACACCAAAAACACGTGTGCATGAGTATACATACAACCCCCAAAAGAGGCCCATCGAGGCCCCAGCGAAGGACATAGGCTGGTGGTGGCTGTCACCATGGGTGCTTGGCCCCACTGACTGTCCCCTAGCAGGGAGACATGGCTGGGGAACACAGCCAGGCCCAGCAGGCTGAGCCCAGGGCCACTGCCAGGAACCGGTGGACTTACAGACCCAGTAGGGTGTGTTTGCCAAAGTGGCATGCCTGGCCTGTGCTGTGTTTGTCACACAGGCTGGGGACACCAGCCCAGGTGGCTGCAGAGGTGCTGGAGGCTAATAAGTGACAGAAGCTGCGAGGCTGACCACTGGGTTGCAGCTGTCAGCAGGGCAAACAAAAAGACAAAGAGGCCCCGGAGAGGGGTCCCATCCTTCAGGAGACAAGTAGGAGTCAAGTATACAACCAAGCATCGCTCCCTGAGCACGCGTAGCACCCTCAGCTTCGTGAGGAAAGCCCCAGCAATGGGAGATGTGAGCTTGTCTGCTGGACAGTGCAGGGGCAGCAAGCTGGAGCACCCCAGATAACCATTTTGTTCAGTGTGGTGTGGCCTTGTCACCCTGCCTTTATCCCTTCTTCCCAGCGAGCAAGAGGGGACTGCAGCACGCACCTACTGTACAGGGGGCCTGGGCAGCTAGCATAGCTCACACAGCACCCCATAGACCTGAAACACTGCAGAAACCACTAACTGTTCATGTTCAGGGGCAGTTTGGATCTAGTTCATGCCTCACATTTTCCAGGGGATATTTTACTTGGCTAAAACCATTAGTTTACCACAGTATAAACTTCATAATCACTCCTTAAAATCTGGAATGTATGTAGTAACACCCACAGGCCCAGAGGACATGAAAGAAGAAATGGCCTTGGCTGTCCTGGTATCTACTGTAGTTTACATACAAAACGACAAGCTTTTGAGCTGAGTTATTCTGATAGGCCAGAACCTGGCTGAGCTCTTCTGGGATGTCCGAGAGCTTCATTTATTGCTGGTGTTAAAGTTGGCTCATGTGCTTTGCTCACCAAACAAACAAGAGGTCCATGCACTTAAACAAATAAAGCCATGTACACGTAAGGAATGCAAAGTTTAGGATGTGCTCACAGCTGGAAGAAGTGAGAATGACTTTTAAACCTGCCTGCAGTCAGAGCCAAAAGCAGCCAGCCTCCCCATCATCTCACGGGATCTTTCTTTTGTTATTATGAGTGGGAAAACCATAAGTAAAAGTCTGCAAAAATCTCTCCCTAGGGAAAATGAAGCTTAACAGTATGGAAAGGAGTAACTTGGCACTCGCAGACAAACCATTCCTCTGAAAAAATTTAGAAATGCCAGTTGAATTGTTCCTGTGCTTAGCTCCTATCCATTAGGTGAGGTGTCAGCAAAGTTGGATGAGGCCAAGCATGCATTTCCCCTCATATATCTATGGGAAAACATTACCTGAGTCAATGTCATCTGTTTCTTGGCATCAAAGGAGAGAAAGAGAAGGAATAAAGCTTATTTCCAAAGTAAGAAGAGGAACTGAAAAAACAGCCATAGGTGTGGCCATAAGTTAGAATGTCTAACAAGCAAGACTTCGTCAACTTCTAAAAAAATATTCATTTGGACCTTTTATGTTTAGGAAATAGTTAAAAATGATCAAACAAGTAAAACTCCAAAAACTAAAGAGCTGAATACTGTCTGCTCTCCTTGGAACAAAGGCAACAACAGACCTCTTAAGGACAGTCAGGGAAAAAAAAAGATATGGAAACTTGCATGTGAGCTGGGAGTCTCAGATGGGTTCAACAGTCCACCTAGCTAGCTTGAACCATCCTTGTGGCAGTTGCGCTGCTACAACACCTGTATTGCATATCATAGAGGCATTCAAAATTCCTCCCCACCCCTGAGTATGCAAGCATGCCCAATAAAGGTTTAGTAGTTTCCATGGTAATTCATATAAGTAAAAAATCAAATGTTGGAAAGCTTGCACAAAGTATATTTTAATCAGGAGTGCTGAAAACGGTAATAAAAATACCTCACTGGCATGCTTCTGTAACAGGGAAGGAGAAATCTATTCAGCTGGGTCAGAACTGAAGTCACCTGTGAGCAGGCATCCACAATCACCATCTCTCCATTACCTGGTCCCTCAGCATTACCTATTTTATCCGCATCAGGTGTGGCCATGACTGCATTTCTGTCAAATGAGCCAGAGCCCACAGCTGGGAGTTGGTTCAGGTTTTATGTTACCTGCAGGAGGAGACAATACCCAGCCTGACAAAGTCAGTCGAGATAAAGCTGTCCATTGATGACTTTCGGCATAGTTATACTTTTTTTTTTTTCTCCCCTTTGGTGGTAAAACTGGTCTGGTTTCTTCCCTTTCCTGCCTTAAGTATTCATTTAGGTTCCCAGTCTATAGTCTGTGGCCTTCTTGGGTGGGCTGATGCAATTACTGGTGAAAACCCGATCAAGAAAATGATCCAGGTGACAACTTCCTTCCCTGCCCCCTCCTTCTGAAAAAGATCCAACACTTAGTTGCACTAGAGTGCCTAAGAAGCAGAGGAACCACAGCCCAACACAAATCTGAGCTGCTCTGCTGGAGACCAAGCCTACATTTCTTGAACCCACATGACCAATACACCAATGGATTATTGAATTGCAGCCTTTTTGAGCAAGCATGTGGCAACAAATGAGGTTGTAATGACTCAGTGCTTTGCAGCATGTAACAAGAGCATTTTGTACCACTGCCTTGGTAAAGAAACCCAGCTGTTGTTTGCCATTGCAGAATAATATTAACACAGTTGCTTGTAACTCGAAAAATAATAAAGATTGTCACAACCAGAACTTCTGGTGAAACTTCAAAGCAAGCAGTGATTCTTCTGCTCTAACTCTATCAAAGACATTTTCAGGCAGTGTAACAGGCTGGATCCTAGGTACTGAAGGAAACAATTTTTAAGGCTCATGGGGAATCTCTGCTAAATTAAAAGGCAACCTGGAGCATGACCACATTCATCAGTACCATTCCAGTGGGGGAAAAAAAAAAAAAAAAAAAACACACCCAATAGTTACACTTGCCATTCAAGATCAAAATCTAAAAATCTGTTAATGCACCACACAATACAGAGGTATATCAAACAATAAGAAAAATAAAGCAAGCTGATGTTCAGCCAGTGGTGTTCTTGTGACTTGGCCTGAAACTTTCTTGAATTGTCACACAAGAGCTATCAACAAAAACTGCTTCAGGAAAATAAGTTACATGAGTAATCAAATTTCATGCTCCAGGGCACAAGTCAATTGCTGGAAGGGTCAGGAAAGGAATTTCCTCACTCTCTTCCTTTGCACAGTTGTACACAATTAACTAGGTTGTAATTGCAAGGCAAGAAAGTGGTTAGGCTTTGCATTCCTCTGAATCATCAAGTGCTGGCTGCTTTTGCAGCCGAATTCTGAGCTTAAAGGACCGGCCTAGCAAGACTTGTTCTTCACCACACTTTGGTGAGGCATTGCTGGGATTTGCAGTGCAGTTGTAGCGTCTGCTCTTCTTGTCATGCTACCTTTGCAGCTCAGAGTAGGGCTGTTTCAGAACTACCATTGAAGTGGGGACCTGGATAATTCAGGCAGTTAGTTTTCTGTTAATGAGTTGTCACCATAAAGGGTCTCTACCTGTAAATGGCACAACTCATAATGACTCATGCAAGTAGTAGCCGTGTTGTAGCCATAATGACCTGAAGATATAAGCAAAAGATTTGTTGGAAAAGTAAGCACTTTTATTAAAGCAACTATACCATTTGGTGTAATAAAAGATCATGCTATTTCTTATTTAAGTAGCACGTTTTAATAATCCAATGGATTTTTGCTAACACACGCCAGACATGACTCTAAATCGCAAGAGTGCAACCCTAAGCTTGCGCATGGCTGTCTGTCTTTGGAGCTGATTAATTGCTTCCCTTTGCTAGAATCAGCACACATCTGTGAATGAGGGTAGCTTATAACTTAATTATTCAACTCTGATACTGCAGCTAAGTTTTAGAAGTTTTTCTGTACACAAATACATTTTTGATGCACAACAGGCAGTTAGTTCTGCGAGCAAACACACTGCACTTCACACACAGGGTCTACAGGCAGCACCTTCTCAGTGCTCCTTAGAGATATTAAATCGGTAGGCAAATGGTGGACACAAGACGGTGTGGTACAAATACAATAGTTAGTGTTTTGTGATTACAATCACAGATTAAGCAACGATTCATTTTGTACTCCATGGTTGGATACAAGGCTATCTATGCCCTGTGGTTGCCCTTTGAGCAAGCAATAAGCTTATGAATATACTCCTATACACACCTTAGTCAGGGGCTGTGTGACTTGTCTCTGATGCCAAACCAGTGAAATTCTCTGTTCCTGCTTGGTCCATATCTGTCATTATCAAATCTGGATGCACAAAGCTTTTATCTATTTATCTAACACAGTGGGTCATGTGAGTAAGGTAGTACTTTCTTTAGTAGGAAACTAGAAATCTAAAAGCATTTAAGCTAGTTGACCAAGGCTACACACAAAACCTCAGCTAGAACAAAACAATGAGTGGAAAACCCAAGATACTCCTTTAATTTTATAGTTAATCTGTGTAGAGACAGAACTCCATGTTCAAATAAATACTCATTTGGGTCCTTCCTTCTGCAAAAGCATTCTTCCCCTTCAGGTGAAATTGAGTTAATTAGTACAGAGACAGAAGAGGTAGAAGAATGCATTGCTACTAGAAGGGAAGACTGTTGCCAAAACTTACTTCATTCTCTTCAGAGTAATCGGGGCCAGAATTGATGTAGTGGCTTTCATTAAGGAAAAAGCTACACCTAATAAAGTTTAGATAAAATACATCCTCACAACTGATTCATGGGGCTGCCTTTGCTGAGAGGTTTTATATGTGCATTGAGGAGGGTTGTAGAGAGGGTTTTTCTTGGCAGATAGCCTCCAAATGTGAAATTAACTCCCATTAGCAACACAAAGGATGACACAATATCACTACTGCTTTCTTGCACTAATAGGGGCAGAATAAGACGCAGACACATTTCAGCCTTAGTTTTCCATGATTTTTCTCCAAATAGGGACAGGATTAAAAGCAATGTGAAAAATAATAATAATTATAACTATTTTCTCCCCATGTATTTGTTACTCAAAGCAGCTTATGTGCTTAGACAAATAAAATATGCAAAACCCAAAGCTAAACATCCTGGAAAATCACTAATGCCCAATGCAAACTCAGCCTAAAGCAGAATAGTAGTCCAGCAACAACCAGGCATCTAACCTCCTGACTGTATGTGTCCCTCTTTAACAAAATGCTAAAAATATAGCAGGGGAGAGGGTTGCAGAGCCAAATGCATTCGGAAAATGCATTCATGTGGCAGAAAGGGGAAGATGGACCAATGATTTTTGGGGGGTTTGATGCTGCACTTATTTTTAAAACTCATCTCTGCTGTAGAAAACCAGCTCCTATAGCCAGGACAGCTATAACCAAGCATCTTGTTTTAACCAGAGGCTTTATGAGGCAACACCACAGCCAGTGGCATGATGGTAAACCAAAAAAAAAATATAAATACACTCGGTTACTTGGAAACTATGAGAAGCTTGGAAAGGCCATTTTACAGGAGTTACACTGTGCAAAGACTGCTGCTTCAGGTGTGTATCCTTGCCTACTGCTGCTCACCTCACCTCCAAGCATGGGTCCCTGTCCCGCAGCACCACGCACCAGCAGCCTGTGCTGCCTGTTTGCAGAGCCATCTCGTGCCCGCTCCTCTGCCTGGGTCTGTGCTGCTGCTGTGACCACGACCCCACACACTCCCAATGAAGTTCACACCGCCTGATGGAGGATTAGACCCACAGGAAGCAATAAAATAAGCTTGCTGATCCCAGAATATCACAGGAAATTAACATATGACAATCTTTAACACGTTGTTTTAATAAATTATAATTTTGTGCTGTAGCTTCAAGACCACTGTGATATCTGAGATAGGACGCTGGGGGTGGTCTCTCCTCCGTTTCATAATGCCTTGTTTGCACGTTGCATGTTTTTCCCCTTCTTCTTTGTACTACCAAAACCTTAAAGCATTTGCAACAGCATCCCAGCATTCGTGAGCAGCAGCCATTTGGGTTGCAAGCTCCCAGGTCTGTCCGGTAAACTTATCTGAAAAACCCTTTACAACCAAGAAGAGAAACACGCTATCTTAACTATACACTTCACTAACAGGACATAAATTAGGTAACAACATGAAAAAGGGACACTAAAGCAGCCAGCCAACAAACACAGAGAGGAAAGGGTTGATGCTGGATCCTCATTAGGCTTCTAAGTAGTTTGTCATTAGCTGGCTTGTAAAACCTCAGAGATTTAATGAGAGAAAAATGTTTCTTTATGCTGAATGCCTCAGATCTCTTCTTTGGCGAGTGAAGTTTTAGGTTCCCCCTCCCCCCTTCGTTTCTCGAGAGGCTGCCAAGTTTTCCGAGGGCTAAAAGCAACAACTTTGTGTGCAACGTTACTTCATACTTCTGGTATTAATCTAATAGAAGGCTAGATAGGGAGGAGGGGGAAGGAGCAATGAAAGCTGGTTTCCTGCCATGCAGTGGGAAATCCATAGAAAATTCACATCTAGCACTGATTTTAACAGCTGGATGGCTGTGTTGGCTTTTCCCTGCCATAGGAACATGTAACTACATACTTTTTTGTTATAAAAATGAAACAGACATCAAGCAAAAGGAAAAATAAAAAGATGATTTGCAGTTGTAAATACCCCAATTAAACCGCCCTCTTCAAATAGTCAGGCTAAAAGCATCAACACCTTTTGCAAATCACCTTTTATTTTCATTAACATTGCGAAAAAGAGTGTTCACAGAAACTATAGGAGGAAGTCATCTTGCTGATAAATACCTCAAAAAACATTTGCACGGGAAGTGCTCCAGCGACCTGTTTAAAAAGAGGGTTTTAAGAATCACACCATCAGGACATTGAAATAAAACTCTGCAACAGAGATGAAAAATCATAGCAAAAATAGCATGTCACAAATAATTGCCATGGAAGTCAGAGAGAACCATCCTGTAGCAACTCAAGGCTGTATATAATATACCCCAAATAATTGTTAGTAGCACCTTCCTAAAGGACACAGCATACCAGTTGATAACTCCTTGTATTCAGCCCACATTCGCTGTTAATTTCTTTATTGGGAAGGGCTCGCCTATTTATTCTGACAATAATTGCTGGGAGGGTGATGGTCACAAGTGCAATTCTTTATCCTGATTATATTTAAAATGTTTTTTTTCCTCCTTCCATTCTTTTTGCTCAGGCTTTGCTCCACCTGTTTCTCACGCACCATATGGTTTGAATCATGGCATATTGCAGAAGTCAGGATTTTTTGATGCTAATGCAAAGAAAGCTTAATATGGTACACATGCTGAAAAGGAACCCTGTTTTGTAGATAAAACAGGGCTGTAGCATGTTCATGTGTGCTACATCTACTAGGTAGGATCCATACTGCAGGGTCTGATTTCTCCATTTTAGCAAATTATCTTGATTCTAATGCTTTATCTGCCCACTGGTGCGTGAGATCAACAGAGTGAACATGACAGCTGGTTTTTATGTCACTAGCTGCAGCCAGCCGTTATACTGAAAGTGTTAATAACCATTTTCATCGCTCCCAGGCTTGGATTAAGCAAACTGCAAGACTCAAAAGACTCTCAGGGGTAGTGATGGCAGAAAAAAAACAGAAGCTAACACCCAAAATACTGAGTAGAAGCTACGCAATATGAGCAGAGAGGCTTCTCTCGGGGCAGATAAGCACAGGGCTGGAACACTTGATAGCTATAGCTTGAAGTACGGATGGGCAGGAGAGAGCAAAAAAAAAACAGCCTTGAAGAGAAGTGAGAGAATGAGAAAAGTTGCAGTGGATATGACATTAGAAAGAAGTTTAAAAAGACTGAGCTTCCTAGGGGTTAGTGCTACTGAAAAGGCAGAGATGTCTCAGCAGAAAATTGTTTCCAGTTTCTTTATTCCATGTTCATAAAAAAACAGCATTTTGTGCGCATTTGTGTAAGTCAACAGGACCATTGCCATCGCTCCCTCTGTACTCCAAAAATTCCAGCTGGTATCAGGTTTTCCTTGTAATGGAAACAAGCTGGCAGAACTTCAAAACCTTGATAACAGCTTACACAAAGAAAGGACAACAATAGCCAGTTATACTTCAATATTAAAATGTTGTTCTCACCTCTTTTTTTTTGAAAAAAAAAGAGAAGTTGGATAGAATTTGGCAATGCGTAAACTGGTGCCACTCGAACCCAGCAGCAGCTCAGGAAGAGAACGCGAAGATGCAGCTGTACTGGAATTTGGTCAGGGAAGGGTATCTAACAGCTCAACTTTCGTCAAATGTGCCGTGGCCAGGGGATAGCAGCACCGTGAAATCCCTGAGCAGCTCAGTTAGACAGCTTTGAAACAACTGAGAAACTGAAATACGAGTTTTGAAAACTATGGTTTTATGAACATCTTATTTATTTCTTTATCAGAAGGCACAGAAATCACCCAGCCCCAATAACATTTTCTTAAGAGCACAAACTCTCTGAAGAACCTAGGAAACTGAGGGAAAAATTGTTAAATGAGTGGAAATAACCTTTGCTGGACAAATCCACTCCAAGCAATTCTCTCTTGGGCTTAATGTTGCATCTTTCCTTTTCTTCTTTTCTTTTTCCTTTTTTTTTTCCTTCCCTTTTTGACCACAGTAGGATTTTAGGTTCAGTTTAAAAACTATCCTCACTTCCCATGGCCTTTGTACTATGTTAAAGCCATGTGATCTGTGCCATTTCACATAGATTTAAGAATTACGCCGGGGTTTACAAGAGCCAGAAGCTATATAAATGAGACATTTTCACTCCTCTGAAAAAAAAAATGTTCCTCTTTTAAAAGTATTACAGTCCCTCATTTTTCCTTCCCTTTTCCTTCTTTTCCTGACCATATGCAAGTGAAGAAATGGCCTTTGTTAGTTTTTCTGGGCTGGCACGAAGCCCAAAGACCCAGCTGACAAAAACTTCAAGTCAGCAAATGCAATGGGAGGAACGTCCCTTTCAGAGCCCCCATTTCACAGCCTCGCTGTCACCGAGCATCTCAGTAGCTCCACACAGCAGAGCCTTGCAGGGCCCTTTGTTACAAGGTGAATCACTCTTTCTCTGCTCCTCGTGCTGAAGCAATTAGCTCTCCTTACCCACCGCAGGCGCAGCTGCCCAGAGTTTGAGTCCTGAGCTCTGGGGGAAGCTGATGGGATGGCAATGGCCCGAAATGAAGCTGCTATCAGTGGATTTGAGGGGTGACAACAAAGCTCGTTCGGCTCCTGTCTTTCCCACCCATGTCAGGCCTTTAACGTGCCATCACATATTCAGAGCACAGCAGCTTCACAAGGCTGCGTTAGCCTGGACAATGTATATCCAGCAAAAGGTCCCTGTTTTGAATACTTGGGTGCTGCTATTAATGCTAGCCCACTACTGGATCACTGAGTTTATACCAAAATTTCTGACAGAGCTGTCAAGTACCTCACAGAAGCTGGTTCCCAGTGGTCACTTAGTCAGAAAAACAGGTGCTGTGAACAGACTTAAGCGTCTCTCTTATTTATTGGTTGGATAAGATGAATTGTGTAATGTTTCCCCCCGAAAGTAATGCAGTAATTCATTTTCTTTTTGAGAAAATCAGGGATTCACCAGGTGGCACGGTGATTGCACTATAGCTTCACTGCAGAGAAGCGATTCATTCTGCAGTCAGAGCACTTCACAAAATGTAGGAATAAACACTGATTTCTCACATGCTTTTTTCTTTCCCTAGCCTACACAACAAGCGAACACTGTTCTTTCTGATCCTCCCCTTCCCTCAGCGGTCCTTTGGTATTTACCTCCTCTTATTTTGGATTTCCTGTCTGCACTCCAGGGAAAGGATTTTCCTGTGAGAAACAAATGTCACACTGCTGATTTATTTGGACGTCAACAGACAAAGTCTATCCTTCATGTGAAGCAAGTTCTCATCTACCTGTTACCAGAAGAGTACTAAGATTTTTTTATCCTTAGCCATTTTATTTGGTAATAGCTTTAGAGAATTAACTTTCTGGTCTCTAGCAGAGCTGCTATTTCTATGTATTAAACTGAGAAGGATGCAGCTGTTTCAGGTAATTGAAGGTAATTGAACTTAAGCTGAACTTAAAATTAAAACCAAACATCAAACATTTTGAAAGCATACCTACTTTCTGTAGGGTCCTCCGTAGCACGTGTCTTTTAGGTTACCCTATTTGATATTTTGCTCTGATAGGGGAAGAAAAACAAGTCTGAATCCTCCATATCTGTGCATGTGTACAGGGAACAGGGCATGGCCACTCAGCCAGAAGCACCCAGATACGGTGATACCGAACATACGCAGCAGCTTCTGAAATTTCAGAAGGTGGTTTTTCACAAGGGGCAATCTTCTTGGCAATTCACATGTAATTATTAATGGCAATGAAGGCTGTCAGTGGAACACGGGAGGAAAACGAGCTCACAGATGTAAGGATTTAAGACTTGCATCTGAGCAGTGAAAGCCCCAGGAGATGCACCTGCTCAGATGGTTGGAACCCCAAACTTGCTTCATCTCAAGCACAGATGAGAAGTTTTATCTTTCCCCAGCAACTAAAGAGACCAGTAAACTCCTAGCTTCCAAGCTGGACCTTTGTGAAGGCAGCCAAGCCCCCAGGCTGCTTGCTGGCAGGGTTTTGAGTTGCTGACAAAGGACAGAGGTGCCGTCTCTGGCTCTCCAGAGTCCGGAAGACACACCACCATTGTGCCGTAAAGATTAAAAAGTCATTTCCAAAATGTCACAGGGAAAGGTGTTCATGTGTGTGTATGCTCAAATGAAAGGTGTGCACGTAATGTTGAAACCTTTTCTTTGAATCTACGTAAGAGCAGCAGAGTGCAAAAGTCTAACTGAAGGATGTGATAGGATGTATTGCTTACTGCTTGTGTGATGAGATATATTGCTTGCATTTTATTTGAGAGCTTTTCAGTGTGTTTAGTACTTAAGACACTGAAAATGCCTCAGATGTCTTTGCTAGCCTCTTGTGGTACATTATAGGAGATGGTAGATGCTGGCTGCCATGATTGCAGCAGCACGACTGTGGCACACACCAGTTTGTGGCTTTGAATGGGTTGTACTATATGTCTGCAAGCCGTTATGGAGCATTGGGGACTATTTTGTGGCTTGTGGTATATGCAGAATGGGTGATTTGTAGACCTTTTGGGTCTAACCAGCTATTACCTCAGTGCTTGTGAGGCACCAGATTGGATGAGCCAGGAGGCTTGTTTCATCTACGATCTGTGGTATCTTATGCTGTTCACTATTTTTTTGCGGAAAAATAATAATTACCTTCATTGTATTCTCACTTTGAAAGCTAAAAACGTCTTTCTTACATATAAGAAAATCTTGTCTTACAAAAGTTTAGACGTTTAATTCTGGGTAATGCATGCTAGAAAGCTCTGAAAAGTCAGTACCCTGGCTGGTGCATCACCAGAGAGCTAGCTGAGGTTCAGAGGAATGCAATAAAATGATGTACAGCATAACTTCAAGTTTTGCCTTAAGCCCATTTGCTTTTCATTTTCTGCAACCTAAGTGTAAGAAGAATCTAAATCAACACTTAGCGATCACTCATGGGACTAATGCAAGTCAGACTCAGACAGCGCTTTAATAGAAGTCAGACTTGGTTGTACAGGAAATTATGTGGAGCCTGCAGACACTTTAAAGCCGGAGGAACTATCTATGGCAGGTGCTGTTTTAAGTGTTCTTTAACTTTGTCTCAGTTAGAACCCAAACCCAAACATTAGAAATTTCTTAATATTATGTTTATAAATAGGCTGCCAGAAGTCTTTTTTGAATAAAGCTGTAAGGGACGACCTTTCTGTCACAGACAGGCAACCTATTCACATGGTCAATCTAGTCAACAAAGCATACACTGTGCATAAAATCTGGACTCTTTTAGGTGACAAGATAGGTCTCTAGTTCAAGAGAGAGCATGTGAGACGCTGTAGTAATCAGAAAGATGTGTAAAGGTGAACAGTGGTCAAACTGACTGTGCGATCAAGTGAAAATGCAAACCTCCAAACCTAGCTGCAAGTCTCACTTCGCCAAATTCAGCTCTGGAACAAGTAAATACTCCTACATGGAAAGTGAGAGTAGGCTAGCTGGGCCTGGTTCTCATTTTATTCTGACCTAGCCTTTCCCTTCAACTTGCTGTTTGTTTATTTATATTTTCTGCACTGAAATCTGCAGTGGCATTCCTTAGAACAGATTGACTTGCCTAGCTACAGCTAGAAGCAGAGATCCCTGTTTCTTTGCCACTGCAGTAATGGGGAGATCCATCTGAGCGTTGCCACATTCTGAGCTGAGCATTGCCCAATAGCTCTGCATCACTGCTCTCTGGCAGATGGACAGGTGTTGGAACCTGGCATTGTTATTTTTCTAAAACAAAACCTTTTTATTTCAGAGCAGCTCCATAACACCCATTTCCTTGTACCTGGAGCAGGTAGCACTTCGCTTGCTTGCTTGCTTTGAGCTCCAGGTGCCTGACTCTTGTAAAGTCTCTCAGCTTTTATTCAATCAGGCAGCAAGTATTTCTTTTGTTGGGACTTTCTTGACGTGTGCTGCTCCGATGTTTTTTCTGGTTTCTCTCCTATGTGAACAATATTCAGCCACCTGCACCTTAACGCAGCCTGTTATCAAACCCTCCGCCCATGCCACATGCATTCTTAAACAGCTCTGCATGTACCCTTATTGTTGGGGTGGTGGCTCCCATTGTTCGAGCTATCTATTCCGTAAAGCCTAATTGCACTTTGCACTTGACTCAAATGAAGGGTGGTTGTTACACCCACTACCTTCAGCAAGACTTCATGCAACTGCCAGCATCACAACGTGTGTGTTTTTAGTACCCGGACAAACCATTGCAAGTATGTCCCGCAGAAGTGCTCAAGAGGACACTAACCACTGACAACAACTTTTGTGTGTGTTCCTATAAGACTTCTGGAGCTGCTGACCTTCTTCTATCTTCCTATAGTAACGAAGCCCATATTTAAATGCACCAGCTCCTTTTTCCTTGGCAAAGGTAGTACCATCTCTTCCACTCTTCCTCTTGCCCTTTAAATCACATTCCTCTCCCCAGCTAATTCTCTCCTCCAGTTAAATCCACCCATGTGCTGTTCTTTTTGCTGGAAGAGCTGAATTTTCTATAACTGTAGGTGCAAAACTTTGTGAAACACAGCTCTACACATTTCAAATTTAACTGGTATTGCCGGCTAGCCTTAATGTGGTAAGAAAATGTACCCAGTGTATTTAGGTGGGATTTTTTTGTTTGTTTGTTTTACCTTTCAGTCAAAACCATCATTTTTGTCACTGAGTGGAAGCTGTTTTCATACTGGAGAGGTCTTGGCCATCGGACACCTGTGTTCAAGTTCCTCCCCTATCCATCTGAGAGGGTCTGGGGTTAAAACACTCTGCTCTAAGTTAAACACAATTAGCACTGTAAGATGGGATGCATCCTGTGTCAGGCAGTGTCTGATACCACAAAACAAACGTTCTCAAATTAAAACATCCCATTAGAGTCCAAATAGTAACAATAGGGTTGACAAGAAAAATATGTATGTAAAAATCAGTAGCATTTCAAACAGTTCTCCTTTCACTCCAGAAAGAAGTAAACAAATTTTAAAACCTCCAGATCTTCTAAGGAGCGAGCATTGTACTCCAGTAGTAACAGAATTGCAGCACTAACAGCAACAGGATGCTCACGATAGCATCCTGGCCTAGAACAGAGATGTCCTTTCTCTGACACAGGAAATTTATCAGCTTTGGAGCTTTTCCACTTAAAACAGAGAGACTTGCGTGAACGCTGCTTGCCAAAACCTGCTCCATGGAGCACACAAAGGAACAGTGTGTCATGGAAATAAATGAGCCGCTTCCTTGCACAAGGGTAGAGGTATTCCTTCAGCCCGGCAGTCATGCCCTGGCAGGAACCTCACCTGGCACCTATTTTTGTCAGCCAACAGGTCATAACCCTGAGGCAGCTCAGAGAAGACTCGAGGCAGCTGTTCCCAGTAACAACGTACAGTGAATGCAGAGGCAGGCTTTGGAAATCCCATGGAAGGTTCCTCTGATGAGTGATGAGCCGATTACAAAAGTGTTCAAGTACTTCTGGGAAGTAGCAGATCCCACAACTGGTCCATCCCAGGAAATTGCCTCATCGTTGGGCAAAACAGTTTTGCTCCCTCTTGCTTTATCTGCCCTTGGCTTGATGAGTCTGCCTTCCTTTCCTGGCCAGATCATGACTCCACGTCAACAGGTGAGGCAGAGGGTGTCTCCGTGCCAGCTTGTACCCTGGATAAACCAATTACCCAGCACACGCAGAGTAAATTTGAACTGCCTCAGGCAGGGGAGGAAACTCACGCTGCACTGATACCCCTCACTTCCTGGATGAGAGGTGGGCATTGCCACAACTCAGATGAGAACAGCAAATCCCCTGTGTACAAAAAGACAACGTAGGTGCCTGAGCCCAAGTCACGAATCCTGATTGCAAATCATTCCTTATTTCAAAGCCGTGAGCATGCACTAGGCATAGGAGAGCCCAGGAACTTTTGTCATGTTCATGTCAACTGCTTTTCCTTGGCCATTTGCGCTCTCCGGTAGACTATGAAGCACCTATTTGGACACCTGGACCAGGACTGTGACATCCAGTATTTGCACTGGGTAATCAAAAGTTAGGCATATTGTAACTCTGTGCTCCCATGTACAAGCTGCCGTAACAGCTTGCGCTGCAGTGCAGGTCTGCAAAGGATTTGCACAGGTGACTGCCAGCTGGGAACTTTCTAAATTTCAAGTGCTCAGTTCTCTTTTAACAAGATTTTTTAAAATACACCTTGATATATTTCTAACAGAAAGTTCAAAGAAGTATGGAAATGATATCACAAGGAAGTTTCAGAATTTAGCAGAGAGCTCTGATCCCTGGGGTTAATGATGAGAAATGCTCATGAGCCATTGTCACATCTCTGCTTTAAGCAGGAGGTACCAGTGCTTCCTTCTGAAAAGGCTCAAAGATTTTGTGCCACAAGCATGTATGTTTCCGACCCTATGTTCAATAGCCTTTGGTGAAACGTTTGGTGAATTCAGCCCGCAGCAAGCGTCCCATTTGCTGAAAAAAATGATCCTCAACTTCTGAAGTTTATCAAATACTAAACAAATGGAGAACTAAAGCAGCTTCAAAGGCCAGGGGGAGTGAGAGCAGCGTGGTGGAGGTGAGCTACCTGACAGTGTGAAACCATCCCAGTATTTGTACCTGCTCTTTCTGTAACAACATAGCGCTCCTCAAGGAATAACTGACAGTGCAGGAATGTTCACTAAGCTTTAAAAAGAGGACAGAAAATTGAGCAGAGGGAGCTTTTGCCATTCAATCACACACGAGCCAGCAGAAGAGAGGAGGTAAAAGAACTGGCTGCTTTACCTCATCAACACATCATCCCTGTAATTATCCATGCCCTCTGCAACCTCTTACTACACCAGCTGGCCCGAGAAACATCAGCATCTCCTTAAAGCTGGAACACAGAGAGTCCCCATCAACAAACGGTGTGAGCTCACCTTCACAGCACCACGGTAATCCTTCACGCAAGTGACCTGCGCTGCTCCAGTTCAGCCGTCAGTTTCCGAAAGCTGGGGCCAGGATTCGGGACTTGGTAGATGAAGACATTACTGAATCTCCTCCGGCTCAGAGCACACACTGAAGCTGCTGGAAGGCAGAATAATCACAGAGAGGGAGCCAAGTCACAGATATTGTATGGAGTCTATTTGGAGGCTTGGCCTCAATTAGCATATAAATGAAGTGATACACGCAGCCGCGGCTTGCCAGAAAATGAGACAGAATAATCTCCCCAATTTGGCAGCTCTCTAGAGCATTTAGTTTGTGAATGAAGAGCCAGGCACTCTTTGAAGCCAAGCTGGGCCCACAGCTTACAGCCAATTGACTTTACATGGCAAAAACAGGTTTTGGAAAGCACTGAGGCACACCAGCACTTTTTTTTTTCTGCTCTTAAACTAAGTTTCTATTATAGGAGAGTGACTTTGAAGTTACTCATCACAGTTCCACGAGACCGATAGCATTTCACCTCTTGCATGCACAGGCCCCGAGGAGATGTGGTACGGACTTCCTGCTGCAGAGTCCTGGCCATTAACAGAGTGCTTGATTTTATTCCAAGTGAAGGAGAAGGAACTGAAAGTTCACAGGAAAAATGATATGGAGGAGATGTGACCACGTAGCTGCTGAGCTTAGACAGACAGAAAACTTACTTACTTACAGATCTTTATTTGGATAAAGAGTGAGGAGACAAAAATAGAAACAAAGACTTTCAAAACTAGCGCACGAGCATAGAGGGAATGAGTAGTTGTATTTATCAGTATAGCATATGCAATCCTTTTAAGGTTTTTCTATTAAGACCGAGGGAAGGCGGCTTGTATTTTTGTGCAAATGCCTTTCACATTCACTAGAGTTTAGTTTTGCTTCTTTAAATATTTTCAATTGTCAGGGGCTCAGCTCAGACGCAAAAGCAAGGAAATGTAAGCACAAAGGCATGCAGATTTTTCCAAGAGCAGTGCAGTCTTGCTTCTATAGCTACATAATCTACTTTGGGGAGGATCACATTTCTAGGAGAGAAAGCAAAACAGATTTAAACATAGGTAAAATGTAAAAGGAAATCAGTACCAGGCTAAGATGGTCTTGTTTTTCTTTCTTTCGACATTTTAAATCTACTCTGGGTTAAGTACACTGACTTGAAAAAATAAATCAATTTCTCCATTTGCATTAGCAGCCACAGTCAAGCCTACACGTAGCTGTATCTTCTGTTTTCCATCCTGGGATGAAGGTTTCTCTTCATTAAAAGCTTGGAGTTACAGAAACATCTTACAGATCTCAAGGAGGTTTTTGAATTAAAAAACTCTTTACATCCCTCAGCTAGCCTGTGTCTCCTTTATGCACTGAGTTAGTCCCTACCCCTCATTCTTAAGCTCCAATTTAGTGTTTTGCTACGATGCTGTAGCAGCTGCAGCCTGGCACTGTGCAGGTGGCTTGTTCTCTGCAGATGCTCTGGGCTGGCTCCTCAGCACGTGTGGGTGAGGTACTTCACTCCTGTGCTCGTGCCCAGTTTGCCTTTTAGGCATCTGAACACACAGGTTCCTGTAAAAATCCGCAGTCAGCACCTTGTCCCAGAGTTGCTTCAACAGTCAGCCAGGTAAGGTCCTGTCTGCTGTTCACAGATAGGAGAGCCATGAGCTGAATAACTCTTTCTACCACGTGAAATAGTCAAACAGCTTCAGCAGAAAGCAGGAATGAGTCTCGTCTACTGCTTGAGCAAGAGCTGGGAATTTTAATGACTTGGTTCAAAGAAATATGCGACATCCGACTTCATTCAGTGAGGAAAATTTTGACTGATGTCACAAGAGAAGGAAGATCGAAATATAGTCTTCAAAAAGCCCCCCCTTGCCCATTTCGTTAATGTTCCCCACCCCCAGGCAATCTGCTTTCCTGGTGAGGCATTTCTGGCACAGCTATTGTGCGAAGGGTGGTTTCTGAGATTGCATCCTGGAAAATATCCCATTCAAGTTTCAACAGGGGAGAAGTATTTCATTGAGGAATTAGTGTTTAACCCTCCCTAACAAACAAGGAGCAAAGTGGTTCATCAAAAATGAATATAGCAGAATGAAATAATCCCATGACTCAGGGTTGAACCAGAGTTATGATGCGAATCTGCTAATGACTCCAACTTGCATCTGTTTAAATTAAAGGGCAAAACTGCTCTAATCTTGTTGGGTCTTGCATATTCTGACAACAAGACCTGAACTGGAAGGGCAACATAATTTTCCAGTTGTCTCCACACTTTGCTTTCTTGTGGTCAGCACCTAAGAGTGGCTCTGGCAAAATTGAGGACTGCTTCCCCAAATTTTTGCTTTGTAAATGTATTTCTTGCCAGTGCTTCTAGGCATAAAACATCACCTTCAAAAATCATGAACTTGTTATGACCATGACCCATAGTTTGGAAATTACAGCTTATTATGAACTGAAGATACCAGCTTTGTCCTGAACTCACAAAACATCCTGCACAAATCTTGTCTCTCCCTTTTTTTTTTCCTCTCCCCCCTTGAACTCAAAAATCTAAAAAGCAAAGCAACAGAGGTTAATAGAGTAGGAATAATGGCAATCCATGGAGCTTTGCTTTGGTTTGTGTCATCTCAGCACTTGGAGGCCCCAGCTCCCTTCACAGGTCAGGAGTGCTCCAGGGACTGGCTCTGTTCAGCCAAACCCTTCTCTGTGCCTGCAGCAGAACGGGACCGAGCAGCACAAGCATCATTTTACAGGCTTAACCTACCTGCCCCGAATGATGTAAGTAACAAGCCACAAAGGAAGGCCAGTAGGGAGCCTGGTACTCCTCATGGGCTCCATTACCGAGCACGTGGCCGATGACCTTGACCGCTGTAGACGTAGCCTGGGGATGCGCACGCCTCACTGTTGTTACGCCGTGGCCGAGTGCCACCAAGCCTCTCTCGTCTGACGTGATTTCCAGCCTCTGGCTCACCCCGCTTGTAATTGCTTGCTCTGCTCCGCAAGGGCAGGGAAGCAGCAGAGGCATGCTAGCAGGATTCACGCCACCTTCCCGGGAACCTCTGCTGTGGTGTTTTTAATGAGCCTCCCCGTACCTAACACTTGTAGAAATGAGTTTGGAGAAAGATCAGGAATAAGGCTGATTTCTCCTTCAGAAGGAATAAATGCACAAAACCTAAGATCTCAGCTAAGCTAACAACCTTCCGCGAGGTTCCGCATACAATGCAGAGACCAGCTGCAAAATAACAGTTGGATTTCAGCTATAAACAGCCTGAGGTTTACAGAGGGTTTATATATCTATTTTGGTGAAGTTATTTATCCTACAGGAAAAATGCTATTTGTAAGTCACAGTGGGGAGGGGAGGAGAGGAGGAAAGGAAGTCCTTGCTTGTGTTGTTAGAAAAAGCTTCGCTTCTAGATTGGGACAGGGACTCTAAAATTAACATTTTGCAAAGCCACAAGTTTGGACAGTGTCCAGGGAGATCATGCCTTTTTTTTTTTTTTCTTTTAAATAAAAGATCTTACAGCCATCAAGATACTTAAAGCTACTTTCCTGCGTTTTAAAAGCACACCCTGTTTTTAGCTTCCTGGCTGGGGGTGGGGGGAAAAAGACACAAACTACAACCCAAGGTAAATAAGAATAGCATGTGTTTTAAGGTCTGTATGAGGCAGTGAGGCAAACGGAGTGAAAAATGGAATATAAAGAAGAGAAAAAAACAGACTGCCCTGGTGGAAGACTGAGAAGATTCATATTAAAAGCTGTTAAGAAAGAAAAATCTACAAAAAGCTGTAATATTTGTGCAGCCTGAATACAAACTGCATACTTTACATGACTGAATTTCACAACTGAAGCTGCTGTGTACGGGTGAAGTAGACACTGAAACAAGAGTGGCTCTAATGGAAAGCGACTTCCAAATGAAAACAAGTGATATCTGTCATCTTTATCTGCTGTAAAACAAACAAATACTAAAAACATGTTATTTCTTCACGCTATCCTATTTCGTTCCTCAAAGAAGTCCAGCAGACTCTTTTGGTTTCTATAAAAACATTTCAAGTGAAAACCAAAAGATGATGGAGCACTTGTTTTTTGTTCCGAGATTTCTCCCAAACACGAACATCGACAAAGCGGTCTGGAAACCTAATCATGAGTTACAGGCGCCCTCACAACACCAAAACAGGAAACATTTCCAGAAGCCCTCAAGCCTGCAGGATCCAGGGTAACTAGCACAGCTCCACTGAAGGACCTTATTCACCCCTTACAGAGATGGCATTTGGGGCTCCAGGAGCCATAAATTTAAAGTTTTAGACTATGCCAACCATTGACTTTGTCAGTTACCTCATTTCCTCTCCCACCCATTCCATACTCATCTACTTTTTCTAATATTTTCAGTCAGATTCAACAGTAACACAATAGTAGTGAGGCAGTAATAATGAAAAAATAGAGTATCCTTTGCTCAACATATCCTGAAAAGATGCTGTCACCTCAGCCAGACAAAAAAGCCAACCATCTATCCACAACAGAGGATGCAGATACCAGTAAGTATGTATTCCCCCTTCTGTAAGGTGTTGTGAATCACCACATTATAAACATATACGTCGTCCCCAGGCAAAATTATACCACAATTAAAACTATCAGCATGTCTTATACTTCACCTTGGACCTTAATGAGGAACACCAAGATGTATTTCTTCCTCATACCGTAGAGCTTTGCATGGTAATTATAGAATTTAATTTGCAGTGTGCAGATGTTCAAGTTTAAGTAGCACGTTTTGGCTTTATGACAGCCAGTGACCGATAAAAGTCCTGTAGGGTTTTTGCTCCCAGATCCCAAACAGCAGGCGGGACAGCCTCTCTGCCAGAGGCAGGGATGCTCAGAGGAACTCTGGCTCACAGGAGTTCTCCACTCAGTGAGTTCCCCAGCTCGGCACCACAACAAGAGGCCAAAACAAAATCACAGAGGTTGTGTTTTTGCAATGAAGGTATAAAGAGCTTCACTGGCCAAGTAAGGCTTTTCCCCTATCTTATCCATTACTCAGTATTGTCATTTCTTTTGCACATTTAGATTCCTTTTCTTCAGAAGCTGTTAATCTACAGTGCATTTTCTACTTTTGAAGTGCCCACGCAAAGGTAGGCATGTAGTTTTACTGTTTGAGGAATTCAGCTGGGGGACTGCTGAGCAAGAGCTCTAAGCCTTCTGCTTTGCAAGATAACATTTTAATGTTGAATTTGTATCTTTGATTTTTGGGAATGATCTAAGAGATAAGATTTGCATCTCAAGAACTCAATATTCCTTTAACATTAGCTTACACTAAAATTGAAAATCTAATCTTGTGTCCTTTTTCCTTTCAATTCCAGATATTATTTGCTCCTGTATTTAGTCACAAGTGAACTATTTTATGTATTAAACAATAAATATCATATATATAGATTTCTTTGCCTTGCTATTTCTGTCATTAGTATTATACACCATAATTAATAATTTAACCCTGGAGCACAGTCTGCACTCCTACTTCATGAAATCTGATGCACAAAAAAATCTTTTCTTACTCATTTCTATTGCTAATATTGAACATTAGTGTAAAAGAGCAACAAATTTATTTACAGAAATTAACAGGTATGTGGGAACTAAAAGCACAAATTCAGATTAAATTCAACAAACCATTTTAGTCCCAATACAAAAGAGCACAAAACTCAAATCAACTACTGAATCAGTTTTTTTCTTTTTTTCCGCCCCTTAGAGAATAAACTTAAATAGGTGGTTTGAAAATTTTAAAAGAAAACATTTTCTTCACCATTAACACAGTATTTTGCTCGTTCATCTTGATGGACTTTGAACGAATGTTAGCGGAGTATCGAAACAAAGGCAAACCGTGCAAGTTTTTAGATTCACTTTCCAGAAGGCAAATTAATGACTTTAACAGTGCCTGGGTCATTCAGAGTCCATCAGAGTCACATTTGAGGAGGATGCAGTTCCATGTCAGTCTCACCTGCAGCAAACTTCTCCGATTTTTACTGTCTGTAGGCAGGAACCCCTCGGACAACCAGCTGGATCGGACACTCAGGGAAGGGCGATGACCATGCAGGGACTGTGCAGTGGAGTTTTGGCCCCAGAGAAAAGTCAACATGGACGAGTTGTGTTCAGTTTGCAGGATCTGACATTGCATGTGGTTTAGCTGAATGTCAAATGTTATCTTTTATCTCCAAACATGAGCTCAAAGCGTATCCTGCCGGGTCTGGAAAACTTGGTAAAGCAATAGGACATGCAATCAGGGATTTATCTGATACAGACAACTCCCATTTTCTAGACATGGCTGCAAGGATTGTACACGGAGAAACATCCGGCTTTTTCTTTTTCTTTTTCTTTTCTAAAAGAGTAGCAAGTTTTCTACTTCTCGTTGTCCTTTTAGAGGTTAATCAAAAAATTAGACTTCACCATTACAATTTTCATGTAAAGTCTTTCTTTTCATTGGTTAGCATTTCTAATGCTCCATGCCTGAAGTTAGGTTGTTAAAACAAATTTAGTTCATGGATTATGATATATCCACATATCTTTTAAATATAAGTTTCTACTTATTGTTAAATTTCAGAAAATATTTTAGCAGGATGTAACCAGTATCAAAACATGACTTGATTTTTCCACAGACTGCTCTGTACTTTCTTTCAATTTGAAATAATGAATGAGTAAATGTACATGTTAAAACTAATGTAAACCTTTTAAAAGCTTAATCTCAGGTGATTTGTCTGAGAGAACTGCAAGCTTTCAAAGTTGTGGTAACAACCTGGGCAATATTCAGCTCCCTTGCCTGAACAGCAGTGTAAATATGAACTAGATATTGATTTAAGAATTATTATGGATCTGTACCAGTCTGAGTATGGAACTCAACCCTTATCATCAGTGTAATAGAATAGAGTCAGAATAATGTTCTTTCTCTTCACAAAATATTTTCTTATTCTGTTTAGATTTTGGCAATTAACAAAATGTATTTTAATTTGTCTGGAACATTTTTGATATCTTGGTAGGAAGCCAAAAGTCTTTTCTGTGAACATCTGGCCCTCAAGTGTAACATCTGGAAAAGCTAGCATTTTAAAGTCTTGCTACACTTCACTTTGTCTTTCATTTGTGGTAAGTAAGAAACAATCTAGATTTGCAGAAAAAAATTGCATAAAATCACCATTTAACCGAACTTCTAATTTTGATACCCAAAACAAAAGCAAAGGCTAGAATTTTCTCTCAATTCAGCCAGAATAAACAAGTCATTCAAAAAGGCTGAGATTTTCTTTGTGTTGTAAGAGTTGAAAGCATTATAATGCTCCCATTACTACAGCACCCACAGTGACAGTAATGAAATTCAAAGACTGACAATTTCTATGTCAGCAGTGATGTCAACAGAATTATTCCCAGAAACTAAAAGATGAAGAATTGGATTTGAAATATTCCAGTCAGTATGTTCTAAACTAACTGTGGGCTTGGACCTCTGAATCTGCGTATTCAACACACAGAACTGCTCAGAAGGCTTTGGTTTTTAGACTGCCTTGAGTACTTCCCTCTGAAAACCCAGATCCTGCGTGGTGTCTGAAAAGTGGGAAGACAACACGAGTCAATCACTTCACTAAACTGTGCCGTGCAACGTCAGCCTGAGCCTGCTGGAAGGGCTGTGTTGAGGGTCACTCATGATCCACATGCAGGTTTAGGCCACGGTACTCTAAATTTTAAACAGCTGTTTCCATTGCCAAGGGAAGGATGGGGTAGCTGCACCAACCTGGGGACCTACCGCAGGAGGATACCTTCCTTGGGGGATCAGTTTCCTCATGTGCCCCCTTAGCCTTTCACATCATGTACCTATAAGCCAACTGTGACACCAATAAGCCTTTGGAGAAGGGAGAACAGAGTATTTGGGAGCTATGTCACGATAAACCTTTTTGTTTCCTTCCTGAGCTGTTAGACACACATCCCCCCAGCCCATGCCACAGGGCAAACCTGGCCCAAGAGGGCTTTTAATTCCCTGAGTGGAAGTGGCAACATGAGGTGGCTCCAGGCTGCTGCGGGCCCTGGCAACCTATGCCATGAATGGGCTGTGGAGGAGGCCCGAACCCTACATATGGGATTAGTGGGTGCTGAGAGACCCCAACCACCTGCTGCAGTGACTGCGCTGCTGTGGCATTAGCCAGCACTTCTGCAAAGAAGGGAACGGCCGAGTCCTTCACCAAAGCAGTGCTCCTGCTCCAGGCTGCTTGCCCGGGGAAAGCCTTTCCCTGCCTTCCCGGCCACTTAGGTGGGCAGGGTGCCCCAGGCACTCAGACAGACCATAAAAATCCCCGGCAGACATCCTGTGGAAGCCTTGGGTTTTCTGGCCAGCTGGCATGGAGACACAGAGAAGGTAAGGAGATGGAGTGAGAAGCTATGTTAGAAATATCAGTGTTTTAAGATACCTAAAAGGAAGAATTAATTTTAAAATGAAAACCAGGTCTTGCGTAAGCTAAGAACTGTTCCTACGCAAAAATCATCTGTCAGCAGAAATAGCCTCAGAAATGTTTCTATTGATTAACATCCTAAATTGGCTGCAGGCCTTATGCAGGTTTATCCTAAATTCTTATCAAATTGAAAAAACTCTTTAATGGTCATACATATATATGTTTAAATCAACACAGAAGCTGACATTCCTAGAGGTTGAGAGGTTTCAGGCAAAGGTTCTGCTTGCAGACGCTGGGGATCTCGATTTTTGTTTGGCACCAGAGAAGCCTAAGCTAAACTCCATGAGCAGACAATTCCATGCAGTGCCAGACCAAATTCAGGCATCCCAGAGTCCATCCTCAATCTTTTCTTAATCTTGCTTTATTACTGAAGAAAGGTAACAGATTAAACACTCTCCTTCAGTCTGCTAACTCCCTGTGCTGGTCACAGGACTGTTTAAATTCACAAACCAAATCGTCTCAGAAACCCTCCTCAAATTTTACCTAATGAAGTAAAATAATCACATACCTATGCCAGATGAGTCAGCACATACACATAATCCTTTCCAAGCAGATGTAGTGGCTTGCCAAAAAGACATGCTCTGTTTTAGGTAAACTTTACTGCTTATTACAGACAGGCACATACATAATTATCAAAACTGATGACATTGGAAAGATGAGCTGGTGATGTAATTACTTCTGGATACAAGTTACTCTGCGAGGGATGGAAGATTACTTTTTTCCCCCATGCCATTACTTTCTCCTCAACCACATCATACACCCTCTTGGAAAGACTGCTACAGCCTATATATTCCCTTGGCCGATTTACCACCTGTGGCTGCAGCAGCATTCCGGCATGAAGCAGCAGCACTTCAAGCCATGCGTTCAATGGATCATCATAATTTGTTTTCAACACGACCTATTAAAACAAAGCATTGCTTTACAAGAATCGCATCACATGCTTCATTGCCTTCTCTGAAACAAGCCGAGGTAATTGCAAAGTATCTTGCATTGATGACTACTCAACACGTAGGTCTGAAAGGAGAAACGAGTCTGAGATGTATTCAGGACGGAAATACAGAGAGCAGCGGCTGTGTAATCAGAGCTGTTTTTCTTATATGAAAAAAAGATTACTCAACCAGTGCTGACTGTTTAAGAAGCAAAAAAGAACTTCCAGGAGCAAATGAGCAATACATTCAGCTGCACATTGTTGCACTCCAGTGGTGAGGAGTGAAGTTTTTACTACTAATTGCCTAATTATGCAATTTGCCCCTCAAGTATAGCAAACCATTTGCAAGGACAATTCAGAGATGGAGCCATTTCCCTACAGCTGAGACACAGCAGGAGATTTATTATGCTCTTGTACATCAGACATTTCCACAACGTTGTGTGAAGTTGTACATACATCCAAGAGGTCTCAACTAGGGTAGCGTCATTTTTTTTGCCTGATATTATAAAGCTGCATATTCCTCCTTGAGTTAGCGGACTAACAGCAATGCAAGTTTTGATTTCCAAAGGTTACTAAAGGACTTAGTTATATATTCTGTTTAGCCTGTATTTCAAATAATTAACCCCGATCTTTAAAAGCCACACCAAGCTACAAAACGAATAGCCCAAGAACCTACACAGTTAAAACTCTTGCAAATTTTTGAGCCTGCACCTCTTTGCTGTCTACTCCACTCTTAAAATATCCTTTGATGGTCATTAGATCCACTGCTTGCATGCCAGGAAGAGATGTGCAAGACAGATGTCACTTGTTTCTTAATGTTTTTTCAAGGGCTTAGGAAAAGCAGAGAATATTTTGAGTTTTGGCATAAAGAGCGAGAGCTCACAGCTGAGACTCTAGGGCTAGATTTGACATCTCCAAGTCTTCACAACCAGCCACAGAAGAGCAACGCTGCAGGACTTGACTGGTCTTAATTAGGGTTTCCCAGACAAGTTGCATGCTTCAAATATTACCAGTACACAGACTGTGCCAACGACCATCTCTTTCTGCTTGTGCATGAAGCACAGAGCCCAGAGCTGCTGCCGTTACCAGTGGCAATACTGAAGTACGTTGGTTTTGGGGACCCTGCTTCCCAGTGAGGATCTAGCATCAGCGATGAAGAGTGCTGAGGTGGGGGAGTGCAGGTGGAGCTCCAGCGGGAAGGCACAGGATGTACGTGGGATGGTGGTGCTGGCTGATAACTGGTGTAAGAGCTACCTGGAAGCACCAAGCCAGGGGTTTCCTGCGCTTCATGCACCAGCACCGTAAGAGCAACTGCAGGTGACAGAAAGTTCATTCCTTGCACCGGATCAACATAATAACAACAAGAAAGTAAATACCAGCAAAGCAATTGTGAGCAAAGCTTTGATTATGGCAGAGAACGTTGGAGCTGTGCATTGTGCAGCAATACAGTAAGAGCACTCCCTGCCTGTGAACCCAAAGGCTTTTCACTTCCCATGCAAAATAATGACAGCCTGTGACAAAGGCCAACACCTTTGGCTAGCTGCAATTTTGTCCAACAGAGTAGCATGGGAACAAAGAAGAAAGCTAAAAATAAAGCACAACATTAAAAAAAAAAAAAAAAGAGGAATTTAAACCTGTAACTTAGTTTGTGTTCATTTACCAGATCAGAATATTAATTATTTTCAAATATTTGGAGACTGCCAAGTATTTGTAGGAGCATTTGTGGCTCCTAAAACACTAATATCAACAGGATTATTAAATCTGGAATGCCCAGTTAAGTTCATTTATTTTCTTCCCCTAATGTTCTCTGCAGAGTGTTTCAGTCATGGAGTGGGGGGATAGAAATAGCAGCATCAGGATTACTAAGCCAAGTCCTGAGAAAGAATAGCAAATAATCCAAAAAAATACTAAGCAAACTATGCATACCAGATAGAAATGACTAATGCCACGTGCATCTGGAGGAAATGAGAGTTAATTTGAAATAATGAGATAGCCAAGCAGGGCCAACTTCACAGTCAGTATTTGCGGTGGCCAGCACTCAGAGCAGTCAGAAGATATGTCCATATTTGTGTGCTCGATTTTTCGGCTGTCGCTGCAGCCCTGCATAATTAATCCTATCACATCCCCGCTCCTCCAGACGCATTGCCTAATATGTAAATACAAATTGCTGCATTTCTTCTCGTCTCTTCCCCATCCAAACCACAGATATCTCCTTCATGCAGTGTATTATTAAAACTTCTATGAAGGCAAAAGTTAATAACTAGTTTCTCCACGGGAAAACATTTTGTGCCACAAAGGGATTTATTATCTGAAGTCAGACAGGCTGCGAAGTTTGCTGATGAGAAACAAGCCCTCTGCCACATTCAACTGTTTTGACAACTGTTAAATGCAAGCAAAGACACACTTGAAATACCTAGTCTGAAACAAGATAAGATGAATACTTTACATTAGAAGATTTCTTGTACTAACAGCTTTTTTTGTTGTTGTTCGCCTGTATTAGTGACAGCAGCAGAACAGCATTTGATACAGATGAAAGTTGAATTGGAGTTTTAACCTTTAACTTGAGTCAGACGTGATTCATAGCTCAAACTATGTCATTCCTATCTGTACTTGCTTACTTGATAATAAATAATGGACCCCTTAAATAATGCCTAACCAGAGTGGGATTCACAGCCTTTTGGTTACGTGCTGTCAGTGCAAACCTAGGACACGGCATGGACAAAAAAAGCTGTCAGTGCTGAATGAGGAGGGGTCATTAAGCACACCACAGAGCGCCAGCCAAATTCACAGCAGGACAAACACACAAGTCTGCGCTCAGCAACAGGGGCATCTCTCCTGGCTTCCAGCCTGAAGCCACCCCCATTTTCCTCCACGGCTTTTTCCTTTTGGGCAGCAACATGGCCGGATTGGCCCGAGGAGGCAGGCTGGAGGCTCAAAGCCCGCTTCAGCTCGTGCATGGAAACCCCAGCAGCGAGACTCACCCAATGTGATGACAGCTCTCCAGAACCCCTCCAGATGTTCCTCAAGGAGGCAGCAGACTGGGAAAGAAGCTCGAGAACATCTCAGTGCACAGACTCATCATACAACCCTTGTAAATATAATAACGCCCTAGGAACGTGATAGGAAAGGATGATACACAACCAGAACGGAACCTCTTTGTAGGCAGCTTGCCAATAACCTACACGATAGCTTGTGCAAGGTGAATAGTGAAAAGAGGAAAAATACATTTGTTTTTAAAGGCCGGGAGCAAGTCTTTGGGAAAGAATAATACTAATGAGAAGCATCTATTTTAACGTATTATACAGCATTTTATAGATGGGCGGAGAACACCATTCCATCCTCAGATAAACCCATGGCATAACAGCAATCCACCAGACTAAAGTTGAGATGTACCTTTTTTTTTTTTTTTCTTTTTACTGTGTCGATTTCTTTAAATCTGGCTTCCAGGCTTAGCTGGCCAAATGGGCATATTTCCTTGATACTGACCTCTGATATCTCCTGAATATAATTACATGTTCAAGCCCAAGCAATTGCAAGCAGAGTCAAGCACTTGCAAGCAGTCAGTTACAGCAAACAGAGCTGTGAATGTCTGTGTTTATGCGATTTGTCTCTCTAAAGGCGATGGTAGGATGCCAGTACACTAAGATGAAAACACACTGTTAAAACCAAAACATTTAACTCAGCTGCTTCCAGAGCCAGACAACAATTCTTCTCAGTGTAGAGAGCCACCATAACTGGTTAGATAACCATGGAAACGGTCTAGAAAGCAAATGCAAGTGAAGAAGCAACAGTAAATTTCCAATTTGTATTTCAATGACAAGAACCACTAGCTTTAAGCTGTTCCTATGTACACGCTTTAACTTGAAAGGCACACAATTTGGTGAATACCATGGCTTCTGTGTGAAGCTAACAGTGCAAATGGCAGCACAGGCTCAAAAGAAAGGTTATCTGACTGCAAAGTGAATTTGCCTGCCTCCTACCACGAAAAATACCAGCGTCAGAGCAACAGCAAAGCACGCCGGATTTTCCACTGATTGCCGCTAGAAACCTTTCGGGGCAGGGCAGGGGACGGTGCTCCCAGCGAGGGCTTTGCAAACCGAAGCCCCCGCCAATACTATTTTCTATGCCTCTGTAGACACGCCTGTAGCAGTTTCAGGTGGACATGTAGTAAAATACAGAGGCATTAGGACCTGGTAAACTACTACTTCTTTGGGGCAAAGTTGACACCTCTTTGTCAGTTCAAAGCAATGCCATAAGGCTTCCCCATCTCTGCTGTAGGACAGGCGGGATGGGGGCAGTCTCCACTCTCCGTACAGAGCCTGGCGCTGCCTAAATGTTCATTTCCAAGTGGCTTTTTTCCCGTCCCCCCAAGAACTGGTTACCAGTTTGTGGGGAAAGACCAGGATGTCACTCATTTGTCCCCCATAGCAGCTCTCGTCCATACCTAAGACCCACACGACACTCTTCCTGGCAGAATTTTCACACTTTTATTTCATCATACTAAAATTCCAGCTCATAAGTGACAGAGCTACGTCTCCCCTGCTTCACAGAGACATGCAGAAGCAGCTCCCAGGCTTGGTGCCTGTTGTCCCCTCCCTCACACAAGTCAGATCGCTGAGCCTTTCCTCACAGTCCCCTAATTCAAACACTGGACAAGGGTAATCACATTTCATGCTTCATGGTTTAAAATGATCACCACGTGGATTAGGAAAGAAACTTGCTCTCTTCACTGCATATACAGCTATCACACCATCTCACAGATCAGTTTGGGGGATTTCTTTGCTGCAGTCTCAAGAACTGGATAGCTGACACTGCTGGAGATGTGGACACTGGATGCACCCATCTACCCCTTGCTGCTTGGTTCACTTGTTCCCTATTTTTGAAACTGGTCACATCACATGAAGACAGTTTTGTTGCTCTGAGCTGAGCATAATTTTGTAGGTATTTAACACATTGCACGTTCATAATTGCATATTGCTAGGAAATTCCCTTGCTGTACTGGTTAGAGTGCACCAGAGGAGTGGCTTTGATCTTCCACAGAGCTATTCTCCGGCACGCAGCTTTTGAGGCAGCTTTACTATTTCAGATTAAGTTTTAACGAAGTCCCCATTAAGACCTTCAGCCCCGTGGTTTTTGTGTTTTTTTCTAAGCACAAATTTTCCACTAAAAGAAATATTTAGGGAAATCCCAAATTCTATTTTACGAAAACTTCCACTGAGGGCCCCCGGCAGCGTGCCTGCCCAGGTGGCCATCCTCAGCAGCTCCGAGGGCAGCACGGGGTGGAACACCTGGGGACCTCAACAAGTCCCACAGTTTTGATGGGGAGCGTAACTACTGATTTCAAGGCCTGGGTCACCCTTCAGGAGATGGCATATCCTCAGCTGCTGCCAGGCTGCAGCAGAAACAGCAGCAAAGCGCTTGGAAACACGGCAGATATGAATAATTAGGCAGGGCTTCTCCCCGCCAGCCCTGAGAGCGGATTTGGCAGGCACATTCCTCAGAGGCACGCAGCAGAGCAGAGAAATGGAAGAGGAAAAGGGCTTGTGGCCCATTTCAAGCAGCTGCATATTCTTCAGTGCTTGGAAGGGAATCACTCCTCCTCGTGCCCGGTATCCTGAGCCCCTCTATCTCACCCTCTCCGCTGCAGTTACTGTTCCTTTCCTCTCACATCACACCCTCCAGTGCCATCTCCCCTTTTCCTTGCACACTGGCTCCTTCGGCCCCCGAGTTTTTGCTCCCTTCAGGAGGGCTGCATGTGTATTTCGCATAACAGGCTCCATCTCCAGGACGCCGCGTGCTGCCTGCACCGGGAAGAGCTCTCCGTCTGCCACGTAACTCCTTCCACGTAATCGATTTCCATGCCAACATTTCTGGGCCACGGCAAGCCCTCCTGCTCTGAGGAGCCTTTCATAAGCAAATGACTTCAGATCGCTCTGCTCTGAATAATCTGTTCTGACAATAGGCATGGCTTATGCTTGAAGCTCCAGTCAAGACTGGAGGCCCACTGATGCCAGATAAACAGGCAGGTAAACACAGCCCGTGCCTGAAAAAACTTGCTCTTTAACTTATGTCAGCTAGCAGCTAGAGCAGAGAAAAGGTGTCCAGGTCCAGGAATTGGAAGCACGGGGTTGAAGAAAGGCTGAAGAAAACGCTGGTCAAGACAATGCATCACCACAGATTAAGGTGCCCCCCTCCTCGTTTGAATAGGGACCAGATAGGACCTCAGGAATGGACACCACACTATCCTATCCTGCTGTTGTAAAGAAAGAGTCAAAAGAATTCCCTTAATAGAGCATGGACAGAAAACGTGTGTCAAAACACCTTCAGCTGGCATGGGTTTACCAAGGGGAGGTGGCAGTGACAAGTGCCTCCTGTCATCTCTGAAGATGCGGCCACTTTTTGGCCTCCCTTCCAAAACCCGATCCCCTAACGTGACCCAAGCTGTCCCCAGAGCAAATCAGGTTAGCCATTGCTCAGCCTTCCCCCTTGCCTCAAAGAACAAGCCCAGAGATGTTCTCCAAGAGGACAAGAGAGGTTTGACTTGCTGCGACGTGTAACAAAAGCTCTTTTCCCCTGCCCGAGGGCTGTTAGGTGAATACAGAAACACAGTACAGCTTAACTTGGAAAACATCAGCTGGTAGTGCTGGCGATCAGCATGGTCTGCACACGTTCAGTTTCATCCCCCATTCATTTCCAAGGGGATCCAACAGCATGATGAAGCCAGAGACCTGAGAAGCCTGGACCTAAAATGAGTGTTACACACACACGAAAAACCCACCTCCTCCATCTCAGAGAATTTTGAAGTCTGGGTTTCTACAACTGCTAAATTAAATCCTTTTGCAGCACAATTCTGTTTTACGGCTCACAGTTGCATTGTTTTCTTCTGCACTCAAACGCTGTATTGGGGAAACAGCTCCTTGTTGAGCCTGGTAGCACTGCTCCTCATTAACACTGGTCAGGGCATCTTTCACTTGGAAGACCAAAGCAGGCGTGGCCATGGTTCACATGTAAAACATGGGGCTCTGCCTTCACAATGCACTTAGAGCTGCCAGTCAAGAGAGGCCCCTCGTCATAGCGAGAACCTCTAGAACACTACAATTGCCTTCAAATAGATTTAAAGCTTGCCTCGTGCAATTCCCTGTCATTTTTTCCTTTATAAACCATAGTATTTCATAAATCTTGCTATTTTGCTCAAGCTAAAATTTAACACTGCTACATATTGCTCCATAAAATAATATGGCCAGCACACCACTTCCCCAGTATACGAAATGATCCGTAAAGCTGTAACTCGGTCTTTATGAGGATTTTTTAAGAGAGCACAGCTTTTCCACAATGAAAACTGTCAGCAGCAAAACTGCCATTTCCATCGTAGTGCTGCTTTAGCAGGATTTCCTGCCACAGCAGAATATTCCTTTATTATTTTTTTTTGGCCATCATCACGCATATGCAAGCTCAGCTTGCCAAAGAACAGGCTTCACGCTATTTCATAGCTCAGCCACCGTGGCGTGGGATGCTCATTTCCCTCTTGTTGAGCACTGTCCCAGCACTGCCACATCCCAGCCTCACACAGGGTAGGACACTTTCGATGCTATGGGATGCTTTGAAGCAGGTTTCTTCCTCTTCCTCATGGCTGACCTTTCCCAAGCAGGGAAGTACCAACGCCAGCCTCATCAGCCAACACTGAGCCCGCACCACACAAACCACCACATGAATTATTTTCCACTCCTTATGAACATTTGCCCTCCTACTGAAAATCTCCAGCCACGCATAGCACCTGAAAGCAAACACATCCGATCCCCGTGGCAAATTGAAACGTGTGCTCTGGGACCGAGCACTGCAGGGAGCTCCTTGAGAGCTTTTGGAGATAGGAAGGACCTCTGAACTGCACCTCTCCTGCACTGGTGCAGCAAGCTCCTCCACCAGCTAGCACTGGGAAAGCTGTGCTAGGGAGAGCCTGCAAAAGTGTGTTAATACTCACACCTGTGAAATGCAACCTGGTCAAAGGCGTATTGTCTTTTTTTCCCCATCTTCTTCCTTTCCATTTCCACTCATTCACAGGATTTTTCAAGACAGAGGTAGCTTTATGCCTAGCCTCTTCGCTAGAACGTGGGACACATAACTAGCAATGAGATTCATTAACTTAATGTTTATACAAAAACTCTTTCTGAAGACGCAGACAGGTGTGTCTAATTGTGGACAGCCAGCAGTGGACAGTCCAGCAGGCTCTCTGCAATTTAATAACCACTGCATGCCCAGATGGAACAATCCCCAGAGCAGGGATTTACACTTCTTGACTTCACACTTGTTGCTGGAGGCACAATTTTCCTCCCCTCCCACATCACTGATCACAGCTCAGACAACTGGGCCACCTTAGCTCATAGTATTTGAGGTATGTAATACTTCTGGGCTTGCACAGAGGGGACATGATGGCAATTGCCACCACGATGGCCACAGCCTACCATAGCCTTGCATCTCCATTCTCAAACCCAAGAGGGTTCTGCACTGCACATCCCTGTGTGACCATGACACCAGCTACAACTTCCCACTCTGAGTATTTTCTGTACGTATGCTGGAAGAGAAAGGCACGGGCCTTGTCCCAAGGCAGAAATAACTGGCTTCCTCTCTCCCCCCCGCTCAGTAGGGTGACAAGATGGTGGCAACTGCATGGAGCCACCAGCCCTGGGCACACAGGAGGTAGGGAGGGATCATGATGGCCTCTGACTACACAGATGCAGCTAACGCAGCTACTTGCTTTAGAATTGTTTTTTTTTTATTATTTGCTTTTTATTGCTTCTTTTAAGATCTCTCCCCCCCCCCCCCCCCCCAATCCTATAGCTTCTTTCTGCTTGCTTTTACAAAGCTCCACAGCATCTCTCTAACATACCAAATACCTCCTGTGCTCCTCTCTTACCACACAGAGACTTCTTAGTTATGCTACAAGTGGCTCCCGAGGCAGCAGGGGCTCACAAAGCCTGCTGGAGGGACAGCATGCTCCCAGGGAGCTTTTCCTGCAGCAGCAGCAGCATTCACAAGGGTTCTCCCTGCCTGGATTCCCTGGTGCCTATGAGGATTGCAATCACCTGTGAGCTCTCCCTGAGGGACAGCAATGCCTTCTCTACCCCGCTGTTGGCTGTCTGCTTTCCCAAGCCTCAGCAGAACTTCATTTTGTTGAGTACCTTTCTCCCTCTATCATGCTTAACTGAAGTTGGACAACAGATGCAAATTTTTTCAGGCAGAAAAGACCCCGTAGCAGGCCTGATCAAACAGCCTGCTTCCTTAGGAGATCATATTATTTTTCCCTTGGATTAACCCTCTTTATGCTGCTAGCTTACCTTTTAAATTTCACTGTCATTGGTCTCTTCTCCATACAGCCTTTCCTATTTCTAGGTACAATGTAGGAATCTGCCTGATTTACATCAGTTTATAATGCCAAAACATGTTTGAAAATAAGTACTAAAACATTTCCTTTTACATTGAGCTTATAATCCCTCCTTCCCATTTTGAAGTTAAACCTAAATTTCAGATGTAAGCAGCTCTAAGTCATGTTTACAGAAGGCTGGTACACATAAAATATGCAACATTGGCTGCAACTGGCTACAGACTGGTGCCAGTTCAGAATTTTTATGCAGGACAAGAATAGACGGAGGGAAATAGCTCTCCAGCCCCAGTGAGGAATATGCCCTTTCCCAGGCCCTGTGTTTTGCTTACCACTCAGCCCATAATCACTTTCCAGCTGCTGGAGGCCAGTGGCCCAGCTGTTGGGGAGGGGGCCTCTGACAACTTCTTTTGAAGCAGGATGCATGGGGCAGGAATTTCTCCTTCCCACTCCCTACTTGCTCACTCACTCTTCATTTCCCATCAGAATACATACTTTTGAATCTTTTCATCTCATGTGGTTTTCCACCCAGTCCTGGTATCCTCACAGACCGCTATGGCATAAAAGAGCAGCATCCTTGTTATCCTGCCTCTGCTTCAGAGGAGAATGGGTGTATCCAGTAGGCAAAGAGGTGTCTTAAGGTGATGACTTGTAAGTATGTTCCCTGATGGTGCAGGAAGCTACTCAGGAAAGCCCTGTTCACAGTCATCCCTCCTCCCCAGCAACACCCTTAGCAGATGCTTGCATTGTTCCCCTGAGGATCAGCTCTGGAAAAGACTGGAAAAGACTCTCCATCAGGGATGGAAAAGACTCTCCATCAGGGATGCTGCTCCCGCCACTTCCAGGAGCATGATGTGCACGAAACACATGATGTGAAAACATCGTGAAAGCACGAAACACATGCACGAAACAGGCATGATGTGCCTGAAACAACAGCTGTACCCAGCATGAGCCACGCCATTAGGTATGTACACAGGTGCCTTGTAGTGATAGTAATAATTTAGCTATCAACCTGATCTGAATGTCCTTTTTACACAGAAGAGGAGAAAAGGCAGTCACAGTCCCGCAGGGTCTCCTGTGCGTGGCATTTCAGTGAGGCAGCACCAACAGCCACCGCCTTCCTTCTTGCTCTCTTTTGTGCTCACATCAGTCAGGCTTAAGACACGTAAGCTGTGTGCACCAGATGAGATGCCCAGGACAGGCAAACATCATTACAGTCATGCTGTACTGACAGAGAGCCACCTGTGTCCACCTCTTTTGGATTACCAACGTGGACAGGGGGGTTTGAGCCTGCACACCTTGCCCGCACTTCACATTTTTCCTTCCTGGGAAGCAAAGCTGTGGTGCACTGGGTGACACCAGGCTGTTCATGTCTCCTCCTTGCCACATTCAGTGGTAAACTCTTGGCTTAACACTGCGACTAGAAAGGGGAATGCTAACTGAGGTTTAGAAGTTAGCCTAAACGAAAATTAAAAGACTAGCGTGCTGAAGGCTCTTTAGCAGTTAGGTCAATATTGGATTAAAAACTTTATTGTAGGTAAGTCAGCCAAGAATCAGTTTCTGTTCTTGGAAAACATTACATTTAAAAATAATTCAGTCTTCACAAGAAAGGCTGAAAAGCTCCCAATTTTAAGTTAAGAGCATTAAAACATCTCCCTTAGAAGCAAACTGCTGATTTCAATAAAGGGAAACATTGTCTCAAACACTTTCTTTCAAATGCATCTTAAAATATCAAATTCAGTTTGGTTTAAACATACTCTTCAACAAGTCAGATGAAACAATACCCTCCCAAAACATGATGGATTTGGTGGAATGTTTTATTTCAAAATCATCTATTCTGATTTTTCTTTCAGCTGAAGTCAAGTAGAGGAAATTAACGTCTACGATTTTTGCCAAATAATTCTTTTTCCCAAGGCTCACAGTTTCACAGCAAGTACTTGAATTTTGGTAAATTTTCATCAAAACTTTCCCAAGCATCTCTAGCAGCAGCACCAGAAAAGCCTTCCACTTGAAAAGGGGGCTGCTGCTGGGCCTTGTCCTATCCACAGCCGCTACTCACACCTCACACAGTGAGTACGGGTGCTCGCAGGGAGTGCTGTGATTTTGATCTTCAGCTGTCTGCACACTCAGGGCAGATGGCTATTGTGCTTGCATCAGTACAGCTACCATCTGATAGCCCAAATCCCCCATTGTTTCCAAAGGAAAAGCATGCTTCCCTTCTTTCTTCTTGTTTCCTGGAAAATAAATCCCTAATTCAAGAGTCAACGTTTATCCATGGAGCTGTTTCACAACAACTATTCTGCTTGGAGCTCATGTTCTACCTCACCACTGCATGATATTTTTATAATTATTATTTTTTAATGGTGGGCAAGCCCCTGTGTTCCCTCAGTCTACTTCTCATCCCTCAGGACTCCCCTGTGATGGCAGCAGTTCCACGTGACCCTCTGCTCCTCTGGGTCCCGCTTGCAGTTAGGACTGTCTGAAGAGCAAACCTCTGGTTCAAGCTCAGATATTCCCCTCGAATGCCACGCTTGGGCTGATGAGGCTGTCACCAGTCAAGGCACATCGTCTCCGCTCACCTCGGGGAGATGGAGCTGTGCCCAGCTTCCCAAAGAGGAAGCCGGAAGGGTAAGAGAGGTTATTAACAATGACTGCCTTGTAATTAGCAGCAGTGCAATTTCCCACACAAAACACTGTCTTTGAGGGCGCTACACGGCTCCTGATGAACTTGTGTACCTAGCTTTGATGCGCTGTGCTTATTAATGTCATACAACAGGCAGTAGAGCAGCCTCAGTGTTATAGGGAGCACTGACAACACGTCATTCAGCAACTTCGGGCTCTGCACTTAAAGCCACCCATCCATGAAGCAACATGCCAAGGGCAGCTTCTCAGCACAGGTCAGACACATTCCACCCCGCAGACATTCAGATCGCCCCTAATTCACTTATCAGAGGCCACGAGGGCCCTCAGGTCCGCCTGTGCCTCCTCCAGGCGGGCGGGAGGTGGGAGTGGGTTTGTGGCTATGCGCCAGGCATGCCAGGCATGCATCCCAGCCTCGTCCCAGCCTACCTCGGTACGTGGGCACCGCCGCCGGCACGGAGGAAGGAAGCCTTGCCAATGGTCTCCACGCGCTGAGGACGTGGGCGGTGCTCGGAGACAAAACAGAAGCAGCATGCACAGCGATAGCATGAGTATTGCAGCAATCTGGTAGCTCTGCTAATGAAGCTCGCTAAAAAGCCCATGGGGGGTGCAGAAGCAGCTCCGTTTCTGTGGCACGCTTTGCCCAGGTCTTTGCCCTGTGAAGCACCATAACCCTTCAGCATCACCACCTCTGTATAGATACGAAGTCTGTTGACAGTTTCAGACTGCATGAGAAGATGCAGCTGACCAAAACCCTTTAGCTTGTCTTTAGGTGTGATGCAGAAGATAGTCACAGACCCTGGTCTTGGGTATTGGCTATAGAGAGCAAAACAAGCCACCGTTTTGAGGGAACTTGGATCACATTCAGCTCTCAGTCCTCCACTCAAGCATTCTGAGACACCCCTGGGCCTCAGTCTAGGGCAGGCTCCTGAGCAGATCACACATCCCAAGTTAAAACTGTCATAGGGCCAAGGGAAATCAGTCCTCAGCAGTCACCTTCTGCTAATATGGCTCATCCTCATGCAAAGGCAGTGTAAAAGCAGCACCAGCTGTGATGACAAGTTACAGCACAACTTCCAGAACAAAAAAAGTCTCTAATCCTGTTGTAGAGCCCTGGGCATAACTTGAGACAGCCCTGAAACATCTGCAGCTCCAGCTGAAACCATTCACTCCTACCAACACTGTTCAGGTACAAAGCTGGGCACTGAAAACCAAAAAGATCAGTGGGCAGTAAAGTTGTTGCCCTTGGACACACAAGTGCATTCCAGCAGGAATGCCAGCATATGGCTTTTTGTTGAGATCTTTGCTCTGGCTTCCAAAACATTTCAAAAATGACTGAGAACGTCATTCACATCAAAAATAACAGAGGTTTTGTAACACTGCACATGTTCAAAGCGCTGTCAAGACTTGAATCCACACAATGCTTCTGGGAACCAACATCCTCATCCTCCATCCCACCACAAAGTACAAATATTCACAGGAAGTCTGAAGGCAAAACTCCTTAACTTTCAAAATCTTCTCCTCTTTTCATGGAAAATATTTTGTACAGAGACAGAAAACCCCAAAATAACTTTCCAGGATGATAACTGTCTGGGATGAGTTTTCCATTTTCGTGTGAAGCTTATTTTTCAGTAAAATCCTTTTCTGGTGAGACTCTTCTCACAAGAAAATTTCAGCCACCTCTACTTGAAACATTTGTACAGTCCAGGTGGTAATATTTAAGCACGTGAGGACTGGTAATTTCCACGTGACTTTCTGAAGAACAGATATTGAGACAGGGCTGCAGCCATTGTGTAATTGATCCCCATCTGCTTCTACTCATGATGCAGCTGCATCTACACGCACCGTGTCATCAGCATGCCTGCAAGCTCTTGGGGCCGACTTAACTTTTCAACATATCTGAAAAGCATTTGACTATTCACAAGTGCAAAAGCTTGTGAGGCAACTGAGCTCAAGATGTGATGTGTTCCTAATCAACATCTCACTGGGACCTGCTGTCTCAGCCTTTCCTTGATGTTTCACCTGAAGTCATGTTCAATAGAAGAATTTAGAGAAAACAACAGAATTTCCTTTGTGAGCAGAGAGCCTGAGTAACACATCTATTAGGAGTTGGGCCTGTAATAGTTTCTGACGAGCTCAATCTCTGTTAACTAGCACGGGGATCTAGCTTGTACTGTCACATCAGAGCAAATACAGCATTTTAAACAAAGAAACCCTAATTTTGTGGTTATACAATTAATGTTTTATACAACATCCTTGTATAAGTCTCTGCTTTTTCATTACTGTCCCTGTCAAGCTCTCCACCTCAGCCCTAGTAAGTGCCAGTTTTCAAGCTTACAGCACTGAGGGGCAGTATTTTAGTCACAACTCTTGTAAATACGGAAATAAAAGGTGAGCTTGCAGAGGTTTTGTAGCCTGATACTTCTCCGTTTGTCAGTTACATTTTATAAGGCACACCCCAATTGTAACACTCAACCAATATCAGATCCTAAGTCAATATTTATTCCCTAAAGCTATGCGTATTATTTGGCTACCTCGTATTGCCTACTTGTATTTTTCAGATTGAGGATAGTTGTTCACAGAAAAGGACTAAAAAAGGAAAATATAACAAAAAAGGAAGACAACAACATACGGTCTCAGCTCACAGAAATACCCATCTCTAATCCTCTGGCCTGCTTAGTTTAATTTTAAGTCTTTATTATATGTAAGCCGAGATATTATGTACCCAAACTTTTTCTCACTGAAATCAAAGCACATTTCATCACTGTCAGTGTTAGCATATCCCTCCAGTACCCCACAGCTTTTAATTCAGTCTCTGTCAAAGGTACCGAGCTTGATGCTGAAGTGCTGCTGTGAGTTTGCCTTTTTAACTCGAGGGACGTCGGGGAGCTGTAACTCTGCCAGAAAGCAGCCTCATTCGTTATTAACAAAACCCATATTTAGCAATGTGTCTCTGAAGTAAAAAGGCACATACCTTCATCTTAACAAAGCCCCATTGCTGTACAGTTGGGTCCCCAGGGACCTCTGGATCCCATTTTGCATGGCCAAATAAGGTAAAGCAAGAATTTGAAAAATGCAAACCTGGCCTGAAATCCTAAAGTTGCCCACAGCTTTGAGGAGCTATTTTTAGGATTTGTTAACCTTTTGTTAAACATCAGAGGATGCTGCAAGGCCTTCTTTTTGTTACTTCTCCCTGAATACTTAACTTCCAAAAAATATTTTAGAACACAAGTGAGCTTAAAGGAGATGAAGTGGTGAGGCAGTTGGAGACCAGGGCTGAGAGCAACAATGAAAAGCAATATTAAAAACAGTGTTAAAGCTCCACCTGATCAAAATGGTGCGATTTGCCAACAGATACTGAAAAGAAGTTCTCCAGATTAGAAGCAAGCCACGTAGCACTGTTATGAAGTATGCATCAGAGGGAAGCCACCAGGCTGTATAAGATACTAAGTTTGCTTGAGGCTTTTAGTTCTAGCCTATCACTGTTGAACTCCACAACTTTCCTTGCGAACAGGTAGCTGGAGAAGTCTGTCTCTCCAAAAACTCAACTATTAGCCACATGCGGGATAAAAGATCCAATGAATATTCTGTGATTGCATGTGAAACACTTCTTTGGCAAAGATTTCCTACAAAGGAACTCTGACTCGATCTTCCTCTAGGCCTTTTAACCACAAATACATTACCTCTTGTCCTCCAGCACTGTCTATACCTCATGACTTGCTATGTCTGAAAAGCATGCACCTGTTTCATGGGAACCCAGAGATCAAAATCCCCATTATAAATGTGCATTAAAACCACAGGCATCTGGGACATGGGAAAAGCAAGCAGCTGCCTACTGTTCTAGTAGAAGTATGCATACACCAGAGTTACTTAGCATCACATACAGCAAGTGCAAGAAAACCACCAAGGAGACTATGAATATATGATCAAATCATCATTCAAGGGGGTGGAGAAGGCACAAGTTTCTCAACAAGGTGGAAGGGAAAGCAGAAACTCAAAAATATTATTTTTTTTTCTAATTTAGTAAGGAATTTGGAGAAGTCACTAGGCATCCTGGGCATCCTGTGACTGAGAAGCTTTTCTTGGTTTCCCTGAGAAGTGAAAATACGGTCAAAAAAATGTTTCATAGCATGACCGTCTCTGGTAGTCTCCCATAAGATCACCTTAACACAACTGTTTCTCAGCTGGTTGCTAATTTCTGTGGAAGCACCATACTATTTCAGTTATCTTAGCACACTGCTTGCCAGTCTCACACAGATATTGAGGAAATACCTTGTATCCATGCAGAACAAGCAGCTGAAGGTCATTAGGGAAAAGGAGTTTTTCACATCCAAAAAAAAAAAAACATGTTCTACAGGAGATTAGCAACTGAAGCTGTTAATGTGCTAGCTAATCCATTCCAGCATTGTCATATTAGCAGTACTCAGTCCACTTGCCTGGACTGGTGGAAGGTGAAAGAAACAACAGCTTTAAAGGATTCTCTTTACCTTTCCCAGGAAATAATTAAGAAAATTTAGCATAGAGGAAAACCAACAAGCTTAGAAGTGAGAAGGACATACCCTTTTGCCACACAGCACACAAGACAACGGGGCATAGGTCAGATTTATCCTGGGTTACAGGGTTCAAACACCCAAAACCGGGGACTTCATCATACAGTGTTGTCGCTGAAGCCAAGTTTGTGGCCCACAGCAAGGCACTAGTCGGCTACATTGACACAGCAGGACCATCCAGACTTCAAATGATTATAAGGCTGAAGAGGGAACTCTTGTCCAAACTCATGAATTTTGCATATGTCAATGCAAGAGGAATTTGGAAGTATCTTCCTCCACAGGCAAATTATAGTGCATGTCACATGGTCCCACTTGCTTGACTCCTGTTGGTTGTACTAATGCAAGAGCTTTGGATGAGGCTAAAAACCTAATAGATTGAAGAAGCCTGAGAGATTTTTTTTAGTAGTCACAACTGTGAAAACAGAGAAAGGCCTCTATCTGAATACTCCCTGAATTTTGGTGTCTTACTTTGCCAGAACACAGCCCTCAATTTGCAGACTACTGTAATAATTTTAACACCGCTATGAGCCTGAATGCCCATTCTGGGAGCTGGAGGGCTTGGAGCTAACTTGGCAGCAGACTTTGGCTCTCTTGTCACCATAGGATTAGGAGGCAGAGACAGGGACAGAAATCCCCCCCCCATCCAACCAATCCAACATTTTAAAACCCTAAATAAGTTCCCAGAGCCAACGCAGGCTACAGTACTCCCAGGACCCATCCTGTGTGCTGGAGACACCTTCCCTCTGAGCTGACTATGGTGTGACACCCCAGGTCCCAGTGGCCACAGAGACACAGACCACCTAGAGACCCCATCCCTGCTTCTGGGAGCTATGCGTCTTGGCCTGCTCCATCCTTACCCTGCAGCCAAGGAGAGCCACAGGGTGCCAAACTGGCCGGGCCTGTAGGAAATATGGGCTCTCAGGAAAACCACAGTGGCTGTGGATCTCCGGCCCATGGCCAACCTGGTGACCTGCAGAGAGCAGGGCTACATGAGGAGGCCTGACAGCTGCACCCCTGCCACCTGGCTCATGGCCGAGCAGCTCCCTCCTTCAACCAAAGCAAGGAGATACTACGGACCCTCTAGCCAGAGCCTGAAATTAAGTTAAAAGCCATAGATGCTTCCTACTGTTTTTTTCACCACACAGTTTTAAAACTGAGCAAGGTCCTGTAAGACCCCTAAAACTCCTCAAATCAGCTGGGTGAAGTTTTTACACCTTTGCCTCTCATGTAGCACAGCTCAGAATGAAATAAAGTTTAGCTAATTATTTCCTTCATTTAGGTTTAGACTCCCCTGCACCAAGACATTTCTTGAGAACTGAAGCCCCCAAAGGTGTCAAAGGTTCAGCCACAGCCAACTCATTCTGGAAGCATTTGTTTTCTGAGTCAACCTGAGGAAGACAGTCATACCATAAACAAGGCCTCTTAACATAACCAACAGTTGTCTCCCTCTTCAGTATAATTCAAGATTTAAAAAGGTCACACGGAATTCTATAAATAGTCTATCTATAGATTATCTATCTACATTTTGTTTATATATACAGACCTCTAGCTCAGGAGCCAGGACAGGAAAAGTAGATTGTACATATCTGGATATCAGCAAATCATAGACTGATTAATTGATTAAAGTTGAAAAGACCTCCAAGATCATCTGGTCCAACCATCCCCCTACCACCAATGTCACCCACTAAACCATGTCCCTAAGCACCACATCCAACCTTTCCTTAAACACTCCCAGGGACAGTGACCGTATTACTTTCCTGGGCAACCCATTCCAGTGCCTGACCGCTCTTTCTGGGAGGAAACGTCTCCTAATTTCCAACCTGAACCTCCCCTGGTGCAACTTGAGACCATTCCCTCTAGTCCTATCACTAGTTACCTGTGAGAAAAGGCTGACCCCCAGCTCCCCACACCTTCCTTTCAGGTAGCTGGAGAGAGCAATAAGGTCTCCCCTGAGCCTCCTCTTCTCCAGACTAAACAACCCCAGTTCCCTCAGCCACTCCCAATAGGACTTGTGGTCCAGGTCCTTCACCAGCTTCATAGCCCCTCTCTGGACACACTCCAGGGCCTCAATGTCTTTCTTGTAGTGAGTTGTAGTGAGGGGCCCAAAGCTGAACACAGTACTTGAGGTGCGGCCTCACTACAGCAGAGTACAGGGGAACGATCACCTCCCTGCTCCTGCTGGCTACAGTATTCCTGAAACAAACACACTAATCCTGATATCATGTCAAGTTTGAGGGTCCAGGACAGAGGTGGCCAAGGTCTCCAGCAGAACTAGGCTCCAGCAGGTACAATCATGAGGTGATGCACTGGAAGCAGGCTTAAAGAGGAAGTGGGGCATGGAAAGCATTTGGGCAAGAGGCAGTAGAAATACCTTCCTATAGTCAGTTGCATCAGGAACCTCACCAGGTATGTGGCACCAGCAGTCCTACTGGATATCCACAGAAAACTTACGAGTCCAATTCTTTGGCTCACATTACTCACACTACCACATCACATACAATCCCCCCCAAGGAAAACCACATCAGAACAGAACAAGAAAAACAAAACACCAGTGCTAGTCCTATTTCTGCTAGCTGAAGCGAATGAAATTAAATAGGTCTGTGTATATTTCATGTCTGTCTGCTTGGATACCTCAGTACAGAACAAAAGGAAACTTTATGCCTAAAACATTTGCTATAAACTGTTCTCTTCATTGGGATGAAGCACAAGACTGAGGACACATTTTCAAATACTGTATGAGTCTAGGGCTACACACATGCTTAAAGTTAAGGGTGTGCTTATATGACAGGCTTGGGTTGTAGATTGATGAGCCTGACTTCTTCCTCATATTCAGGCAGGTTAATGCTCTTTGTGCTTGGCAAGGGCCTGAAGAACACTGTCCAAGTGCGCGTCTTAAGTTACCCAGTCAAAGCAAGCAGATTTGGGCTTTGGCTGAATGCAGAGTCCAGGCTGAATTTCAGCTGGCTTTTCTCTAGGCCCATCTCTGCTTTCTATTGCTCTCTAAATTCAGCCCTCAGCCTCACTTACAGAACCAGTGCTCTGCTCTTCACTTACTTCCTCCATCTTCAACATTTGGAATTCCCAGTGGGTGCCCTGTGTAGACTTCCTTCTTGTACAGCTAATTACAGTACAATTGTCCAGAAACAGAACTGCTTTAAAAAAAGAAAAAAGCATAGATAGTCTTCTACCCATCCACCACAAAGCAGCTGCATGGAGAAACAAATCAATCCAAAGAAAGTAGTAACACTAGCCAAAAAGTATTGAGGATAGGTAAGAAAAACAGGGAAACAAGGGAGACAAAAAGGGAAAAAAAATAGCACAGTTGTGTAATTTCTGAAAGCATGTTTCTGGAAGAAAATCTTTACTTTTGAGCTTGGAGTACATAATTGGCAACTCTAAGTTTGCACACAAAGGGTTCTTTGGGTTGGGGTTCTCATAGTCAGGGGAATACAAGAACTGGTGGAACTGTGGTGGTGCCTAGAGACTACACCACAGTTGTGGGGTTGGGAATTCAAAGCTCTATGAAAAGGGATAACCCTAGGAAAAGCTGAGGACTGAAGGTGTTTGCTTGCCCAAGAAGTTTGGGAAGCAGGGCTGGAGCTTGCTCCTTCTGAGCAGGAGACTAGCATGCTTTAGTGTGCTGAGCTTACTAGATGAGTTGCAGTAACGTACATGCCAGTTTATAGGCAGAGGAAATCCTCCTTTTATGGTTTCCATCCCCCCGACTTGTTCCTCCTCCCTAGAAATTTTCATCCTCCCAGTTGTGCCAAGCATCAAATGAGTTGCATGTGTAGTTATGCTCTGAGAGGGCAGGAACTCTGGGGAAGCAGATGGGGTGGGGAATCTGATCATCACCTTTTCTTTCTCAAAAGACTCTGTTGCAGGCTATTTTAACACGTCAAATTAGCAGCTACTTACAATTCACAGCAATTTTGAAGTAAAAAAAAAAAAGTGTTAAAAATCAAAATAAGTACTTTCACATTCAACTGCAAAGATTAAAGGGTAGTTCTTTGCTGGTCACCTGAATCTGTTTTACGAAGACATCTGAAAGGCATTTTTATCAACCACTGAGCAGTATTTACTCATGAAGCTGTTCTAATTGCTTTGGAATGTGCACCCTGGCTGCTGGAACAGCTCAGTCCTGCTGATACGCTAAACAAAGTAATGCTGGCTCATAGGACATGCCACTTTATATTCCTCATTCTGAAGGTAAACAGCATGAAATTTAAAAAAAATAATAAAGCAAAGACTGCACATATGATGACTTTCACAAAGCTGCCCTAGGTGCTCACAAGAGCGCACATCAGCAAAAACAAACAAGCAAAACAAAAAAAACCACCATGACTGAAACCCTCGCAGATCAGTAATTTAGTACTCAACCTATTCTGCAGGTAGAAATTGCATAGATTAAAATGTATTCCTGGCTCCCCACTAAATCAGCATTTGAATCAGCATTTGGGATGCAAGCAATCATGTGCCCTGCCTACAAGTCAGCCCTGCCATTAGCATGCTGCCTTGCCCTCTCTTCAGAGAGAAACAGCTGAGATATTGGTAGATCAAAGATGATCTCCTCAGTCTCGCCTTAATCTCCTAAAACTGAAGCAGAGCTCTGGTCTGTGTTACACATGCCCAGGCTCACTAACATTCTACCAAAAAAACTGGAAATAGCTTTATCTGCCTTCAAGATGTAGCAGACCCAAATACTGAATAACAAGCTGGGAAGTGCGGTGGTTTTAAAGGCACTTGCTCTTTTTATTTCGACGTCCCAGTTGTACTTTCCCAGACAGTACTAGAAAGGCACAGCCTTTGCTATTTTACATGTCAATGTATGAAGTGTGGAAAATAAAGGACAAATCAGCTTGATCCTCCTAGCATCTATGCACAGAGAATCCCCACACAGATTCCCTTTGACACACATGTAAGAACAGCCAAGCCAGTCCTATAGGCCTGGACCATGCTTTGAGCTGGTTTCATAGGAGGAAGGGGCGTCACCCCCACAGAGCCTGAGCTAACAGTCCTTGGAACAACCTGCTGCAGACAAACACAGGCCAGACTTGGGATAAACAGCCTTAGTTAGCCACTGCTCAGAGCCTGCAGACCTGGCCATGCCTGCCCTCCTTCTGTAGCCAGTTGCCACATGTAAGAAAAACTCCAGCAGGCATGGCAGTAACCTAGAATTATCCGCAGTAGGAAGCACCTCACCTGCCTTAAAATCTGTGCTGGACACAAGGGTTATGGCTTTTTAAGAGCAAGTTGTTTGCTAAGATGACAGGTAGGTACCAGCTTCAGTGCAGGCAGAGTTTGGAAAACAGCAAGGCAGGCTTAGAGGCTCTCAGCTGGGAGGAGAGGGCTCTTCTCATTCCCGACTCATGCAACAGGAAAGCTTCTTACGTTTTCTACCTGGTATCCCAACAGTGACCCAGGTCTCCCTGGCTCTGTAGGCAGCTCTCTATGGATCTCTTTGCCAAACCCTGGCTGTACAGGTGGGTCCTCAGGCTCCTTGACTGTTGCTGCACCTTTCCCCTCACACTGAGGGCCCACAGTCTGCCCCTCCTGCAGGCCAAAGCAACAGCAAAAGAGGGAAAGATTTTAACTACCTAGTTTATTGCCATAAACAGCCCCAATCAATTTTCAGTACTAGATGTATTGGCTTGTTTTCTTACTGGAAAGCAGCATGTGTTCCTCCTGCTGTGAAGGGACCTGACCTGGAGGAGAAAGCTTTGAGGCTGCAGAAGGGATCTCCCCACATGACCTTTTTAATCCTTGGCCTCCACTGCTTCAGTCAACATCGCAAGTGCCTTCCAGTATGACAGTCACCATTTGTTGCTTAGGAATTAAACATTGACTAAACATATCATTCTGCATAGGCCATTGAACTGGAAGAATGTTTGGTGAGCTCAGCAGCTAGAGCTTTATTAACTGTCTCTAGTGACCTTCTCCTCCAGCAAAGCAAATGCAATGCAGTGGCTTGATTTCAAATCCTTTCCAAGTGCTCCTTCTGTAACCTACAATACCCCTAAATCTCTAATACCACCCTCCCACCCCCCATAAGAAGCCCATTCAGCAGGTAGATCCTAACTTACCTATCCCACTGGAGCATCAAGCTGCCACGGTTCCACACTGTGTCATTGCCAGGGCTCTCCGGACTGGTTTAGGTGTTCTGAACAGCACCACATGCATCTACTACTACTCCTTTTGCCATGCTGCTAAGTTTAAGTGCTGCAGTTCTGTTTCAAAGGAAGACTGTTACACTTAGTATGTCTGCAATGTTTAAGAACACTCCAGGCACGGGTCAGCTAAAGGTGTGTTGAAACAGAACAGCCAACAGATAAGACAACAAATGGAGTTTTACAAACACCAGCAAGTCCACTCATCGGGCAGGATGATAACAGGACTCCAAAAATGTCTCCAGGGAAGGATACTCCCTCGCCAAATAGCAAAACAAGCACGAAATGCATCTTGGAGTAATTATATTCTGAATACATGTCTGGAAATGCTGCTATGAGCTTCTCACTCTTAGGCACTTAACAGAAAGAAAACACGATGTGAGAATTCTTGGCATTTTCTGCATTCTCCTTTTCCTTTACTTCACAAACACCTTTGTACACTGAATGCAGTGCCAACAAAAGAGAAGATCACAAAAAAAGTACATATTTCCCTCAAATTCAGTTCTAATATTTCCTGCTGTCACCTGATCAGGATGGCAAAAGCTTTGAATCTTAGGTGGTCATCTTGGTTGTTATTCAAAAGGACAGAAAAAGAAAGCAAGAACACCTCTATCACCCCGCTGGACCTGGACTATGTTCTATTTGGTGGCATTTTGCCAATGCTAACAATTTAGTAGGGTGGTTAAGTGCTTTTGAAACTAAAAGGCAGCTTTCTGCACTAGTCCTAGACCCATCAGCTCTGAAAAAAAAAAAAAAAAGTCAGTCTGAACACTGTCTCAACCTGGAGCCAGAAAGCCATACCTAATCTAATTAAGTTCTCTTGGGGAATACAACTACATGCGCCAGCTACCTCTGAGCTAGGAAAACAATAGCACCAGCATTAATAATGAGAATCACTGGGCAGAGCAGACATGTCCTCACTGATGAGAATCCAGCAAGACAGGAACAAAAGAAGTCTGGGTATGGACTTGAGGTTCCTAGCATAAGACACTACCCATTTGCTCTCTCTCCTGTCTTACCACATGTAGGATTCTTCAAGAAAAGAGTAAGGTGTGGCACACTGAAGTCTTAAAGATGGTATCTTGGAGCATATGCTTGAGCCTAGCTTTGACCTCAGGGTCAGCATTCCCCAGGGAGGTGTGTCTCACTTGCACCTGCAGGAAAAGCGAGGTAGCACATGCACCCACCGCACTTAGCAGAAGTCATTTTCATATTCATACATGGGTTCGGTTTCAGTCTGCTTACCCTAGAGTCTATGTAGATCTACATCTTTGCAGTCCTTGGTACCATGGCAGGAACATTTGTCAAGCATTAATGAAAGCAGTGCAACACCTTTGATCTGGGCAGGTATAATGATCACCATCATAATTTTCAGAATATTAGAAGGAAATCATTTTTTTCTCCTAAAGATGACAATGTGATTTCAGTTTGCCACTTTCATACCTTTTCATGATTTTCTGGCAAGGCTTGAGACACCCACAAAGAGAATCTCAGCTGTCACTTCCAGGATTATCTTAGGTCTGTGAATACTACTAAAACCATGGAGACCCAAAGCAAGATCCTGGGAACAGGGCAGGACAGCTGCCCCTCTCTAACAATGAGAAGAGATGTGGTAGGTAGAGACCTGGTATACCATGCTGGAGAGCCTCTGCATCTACTGACCTGTGCCCCTTGGGAGGTGGGGGACAGCAGCCATGTTCAGTGGACATATATGTACATTTCAGGGAGTATAAAACAGTAGAAAGGATTGTCATTGTTAGTTTTCCCAAAGTGCCCTAACTAAGCCTCATATCCAGCATAGCAGGAAAATAAGGGTTTCAAGTTGACTGCTTGTTAGCCTTCTACGCATATAGTTTTAGTGGAAGCTCCAGTGTCCTCTGGAGGCTCAATTTCAAGCTTATTTCTCATTCTCTGAGAACATCATAGCTGCAACAGTTTCTACAGCCTTTTCTGCGCTGAGAGAGCTGGAATGCAGTAACAGCATAGACCCAATTCACTGGCCAAGCTTATTTCATTTTTGGGTAAACAGAATTTCACTATAATCATGATCTTGAGAAGCTCATTCTTTGATGGGTGTTATTAACACTGCCTGCATTATCCTTCAGCCCTGGAAAGGAAACAGCCTAGCCCCAAGACAGGAGGAAGGAACTAACTGCAGAAGGGAAATTAAACTACTCAGAAGTCCTTGTTCTTGGCAATAAGCACAAGAAGGAAAGACTTGAATTATCTCATTTATTGCCATAAGCAAGCACTTTCTTAGTGGTCTAATTTTCAGTATTTCTTTCCAAGAGATAGTCTAATAAACATTTGAGAAAGCAGTCCCCCTTGTGTATAAAATCCAAGTGGCACCACCAAACCTTTCCAGACATAGTACAATGAAAAGAAACTATTACCTGTAAGGAGTTGTTAGAAGCTTCTAAATACATTAAGCTTTTGCTAGTGTAAACCACTGTTGCAGCAGCCTTCTTTTCCCTTTGTGAAGCTATCATTTTTAGCAAGTCTACACTGAGTTTTGGATTTGTCTCGAAACTTACAGCCTCAAAAAATCTGTCTGGTTTCAAGCATTATCAATGCTGTGTATGGCTACACACTGAACATATCCAGCATGCAGGGGGGTGAAAATTCTTGAGAAATACCAGCTCACCACTCTGAACACATCTGTCATGTGCAACAAAGGCAGCAACATGGTGAGACAGCTTGCAGCATTCATCGTCAGACAATCTTGTTATCAAAGGTAGTTTTCAAGAAAGATTTATGGAGGACCAGAAAAGGATTATCTTTGCAATGCACACTTACTTTTGTTTTGGCAATGACCAAAGCACATTTTTTTTTCCCCCAGAAATCGGCACCATCTCACAGATGAGATGTCTGTCTCTAATGCTTCAGTGTTTAGTGTTATGACTCCTCTAAGAAATGCAAAATTATAGGAAAAAAACTCTGGCAAGCAATATTTAGACTGAAATACTAGTGATTGTTATTTTTCCTCTGAAGAAATGTCTGGCAAATTGTATTTTATTTGCTGCCAGGGTAGTCTTTCAAAGGATATGATCAAATCCAATTCAGCACTTTTATAAACGTGGAACTGCATTTAACTTATCAGATGAACTTTGTACTGGATGTGATTCAAAGGGTGAATTTCATGTAATAATTTGTTCTCAAGAAACCCCCAAACTGAAAAAGGCTTAATTATCTGTTTCAAAGGGAAAACTGCAGCACGATCTCTGCTACGTACCTTTCAGCATGTTTCCTCCTTTCTTTCCACTGCTCCAGCCTCTAAGAGAGTTTCCACAAGTGTTTCCTTTTCACTTGTGAGTTTAGGCTTGCTAATGTCAAGCTGGAAGACAACGCAGGAATACCCAAACCCAACCCTTGGCTGAGTTGCTATGAGCAAAGACAGAAGTGAATGCTCAGTAGCAGAAAGTTCAAGGAAAATATTTTTTATCATCTTCAATTCTTATTTACAGACCTCACCAAACAAACAACGTATGTTTTTCTCCACCCAGGCTGCCAGATGATGACTTTGATGCAGGGAAGAACACTCCCTCAGGCAGTCTTTTATTTCCCTTTTCTTAAAGCAGATTTGCAAGAAGCAACATGTTAAAAAAAAACAGTTCTCTCTTTCTTCTGTACTGTAGATAACCAAATTTTTGACCCAGGAGGAATTGGTCTTAGGGGTACAAAAAGACAGGAAAGGCCAAGGGACTGTTTGCAGTACACAGCAGGGGGCTGAGGGCATGGCTTGTCCTGCCGTTTGCCTGCCTCTCTGCTCAGCAGCCCCGAGCACATTTCCACAAACATTATCAAAACATCCTCGTGATCATAACAAATGAAATACCAGAGATCTCGACAACCCTCAGCATCTGAGCAAACACAGAAATTACCCTTTCAAAGCTAAGCAAAAGATACCATCTGTGCTTTGCATGCACTGTTCAAGATTTTAAGCCATTTCAGCAAACTTGCAAGCCTTCACATGAAGATCCAATCTCTGTTCAGCATCTCCTGATTCACCAGGACTCTTCCAAAGGTTCATCCAGCAGCTAAGGTGCCGGCTTCTCCTGCTGAGTGACCTTCTGCAATGACAGTGCCATACAGCTTCCACTCAATGCAACTACCGCCTAGCTACCTCAACGCACCAGTGATGAAGGTACTGCCATGAGCTTCCCCTCTCCCCTGGGGGGACTGCTTATCACAGGCATGTACAACAGCACAAGAATGCTCCTCTGCTGCTTCTGCTTCTCAGTTAGAATCCCTTCTTGAGCAGTTTTATCTTGCAACAAACAGCTTTGTTTTGTTTTGTAGTACTCATACCCAAAATGAACAGAAAAATTAAAAAAACAAAACAGACAATTTAAAGAGTATTCACCTCTGTCAACTAGTAACTCTCAGCAATCCATAATTTCATCCATAATTTCAGCCAATACCTAATTATGCTGAAAACTTTTGAATTGCCATGATCAGCAACATGAACAGTTCTGCCCCAGGAGGATTTTCTCCCTCGCTGCTGGAAGGAAGGGTGCCTGCTCTTTTGGCACCTGTGACAGAAGCTGTGCACCCATGCATCTGGCAGTATCTTCTGTCAAGCAGACAGACCTACATCATTCTGCAGGTCTCCCTCTGCAGACCTGCATATTTCTACTGCAGATACAGAAGTACAAAAGAGTGCAAAAATACCATTCTCTAAACAGCCTATAATACTGTTTGTAATTTAAAGAAAGTCTCTAAATTGATACAAAGTTGATTTCCAGCATAATTCGCTTAACGTTTTATCACACAGCAAGTTACCTGTTATTATCCAGGCCAGTCACTGCCTTTCCCAGAAGACCCCCATCTCAGCTTCAGGAGGAAGCACTGCTATCAACTGCATGGAGCAGAACAAGCCCGAGTTGCAGTTGATCCCCCAAGAGCAGCAGCTCAGCTTACTAAACAGCAGATCAAAGAAATCTGTTCTTCTTCCACTATTTGCCCACTTAAGAACTTGACCAATTTCCACATTTAAGCTGTAGATGGGATTTTTGGTCAAATGCAAAACTTCACCTCAAACACAAATGGTTATTTTGTCACTTAACCGGTGGGAAACATACACAATTATAACCACTACTCAGCTCCAGAGCCTACCTGCATTCTGCTTACCTTCCAGCTACACCTGCAATTAGAGCAGCTGGCAGCACACACCAGGTTTCACCTGGCACCTTCAGACAGTGTGGAAGAGTTCACACTCTCCCTGGCTAAAAATCTGCCTGCAAGTTCACTGGCACCTCCTAAGATGCAAATGCTAAGCCACGTGCAACTCAGGAATGATTCTATTCAGAGCTAATCACAGGTTTATGCCAACAGTGGAACTCTGCATAAAGGGTATGCATAAATTTGTCACAGAGCACAGGTCTAGTTTCTGCAGTCTCATTATATGCTTTGTAAAGAGTGTCTTCCATGTGCACGTGTGTGTATATGCACGTGTACCTTGGTACAACATTGCTGAAAGGCACCAGACTGAAGCACCGACACCAAGAGCTATTTAACCTACTAGGGAAGCAACGCCATGAAATCATACTAACTCTTGCACCCAAAGTCCCCTGGAAAGTATGTGATTCCTGACCTGGAAAGACAAAATCCGAAGTTAAAGAGTCACACAGCAAGCTAGTTACCATCAGTAGTTTTTATTTTTTATTTTTTAAAATACATAAAATGGCAACTTAACACTGTTCACATTAGACTTGCACTGGATATGTAGATATTCATTAAAAACAAGTGGCACACCCCCTTCCTATAGGATGCTTCAGACAGATTATTACAAAATGCTGGGCTAGCTATGGACTTGAGTCACTGTTAATCCAGTCTGGTTTGCAGCTACTCACCTGTAGTCTCAGACCCCACAGTATGAACAGTGATGATTAGGCCCTGAGCTCCTATCTCTACCTTTAGGATTTTAAGACCTACAAACACAGCACCTATCAGTTACTATTCAACTGCCCAAAGACAAGGAAATCGGGCTCACCCATTCCCCCCCTTCACATTCTTGAAACAGATGAGCTGGAAGTAACCCAAAATTAAGGTCTTACTGATCTCCCTGGCTGACCAGCATTTAATATTCATCCAGTCTTTGGGGATAGTTATCAATATTTCAATTCCTGATGGAGTGTTACCATGGATCTTCATCACCTTCATTATGGGCAATAAATGCTACGTGAAAATATCTGTCCTTCAACATAAAACTTGATCCATGCAACAGCATGCTTTTACCCCTGTTCATGCAGGCATGTACAAGCATATCATTTCCCAGTCACTTTGCACTACTACTTTGAGAAGTTCCCAGCACAGTGTGTTCCCAATGAGCGTGTTGCCTAGGTCTGACTTCTTGGGGGCATGACTGCAGGAAGGTACGGCACCTCTCAAAAACCCTAGAGCTTAGAGATTGGTGAGCTCAATGGTACCATTCTGCAGAAAGTGAGCTCAGTCAAAACAACTAACTAGCAATGTAATTTTCATTTATCAGAACAGTCAACAGTACAGAACACACAACAGAATGATTTTTCTCACATTAGTTTTTTTTATTTTCAGGATTAAAAACCCCAATGATACAGATGCAGAGTAAAGTAGAAGGAAACAGATGTCAAATCCACATTTGTCTGCAGTTCAAATGAGGCATCCTGGTATCACAACACTGAATTGTACAGATGGGCAAAGCATGGATGGCCAAAAGAAAGAAGAGACTGCATGAAATATAAATTAACAAGTAACTCTTCTTCACCTGGCTCCCTCCACCCCCCTTCAAAGGTATACACACAACTAAAAAACCATTTGCAAGATACATTTGACATTGAGCAAAATTAAAGAACCATCAAAATTATTTTGATATAGAGTTTACTTTTTTTTTTTAATACATTGCAGTTCAATTTAAGAGACACAGGCAGGAAATTATCACAGATTTACAAAGGATATGAGCAGCACTGTATCAATGAACAACACAAAACACACAAATGTTCAGAAACACAAAATATCATTAGATTCAGCAATTAAGTTAACATTCCTATTCCAGGCCCTACAAAAAAGACTTAAAGCTTCTTTACAGGATTAAAGCCTTGAAGAGAAATAAATATGCATACACATGCACACAATTCTTCAATGAGACTGACATATTCAGTGGGACTGACTGCGTTAAATCGGTTCCTTACATTTAAAAACAATCTAAACCAAAGGACTAATAGGATTATCACACATTTACTCATGACAAGTAGATAGATCACTATGCTCTTACCCCCATTAGCCCAACATACACGCTGTTAGCATAAAATTTACTCTTCAGCACGTACTCAGGCTCTTCTACGAGCCTGAGCCAAAACAAAGCTCATCAGCGTGCTCTGCTGCACAGGGGTCATAGGCAAGGTCTCTGACCACCACCTCTTCCTTTGCCTTGGGAAAGGTGCAAGCCCTGCACAGCACATAAGCCTCCCAGTGATGGCAGGAGCAGCGTTCCACTACTTCAGTAGAGCTTTTCAAGTCTTTATTCAAGCAACACCGACCTGAGTTTGCAAACATTTCAATTGAGCAAGATTTGTGTGCTTTGACAAAATGCTTGAGTGCACATTTCTCTGGGTCTAATCATAACCTTCTTTTTAAAAGCAGCTCTTTGTCAATTAACTAGTAAACACAGGCCTGTTCAAATACTGTGGACTTCTACCACAAAGCAAACTGAACTGGGACTCTTACAAGCATCAGCACCCTGCAGATCTCCACTGTTTCTTCAGTATATGCTCTGGCTACTGGACGTAACCTGAAGAAGTGGTAGACCTTAATTTCTTTCAGACACCCAGGAAAGCAAAAATCTTCTTTTTCACTGCTAAAAGGACTACACCTTGACATGGGTTGAATTTTGAATCAAGTTTTGGGTTAGTTCTGGTCTCCACATTAGACAATTCCTCTGTGCTCAAAGCAACCACTGAAAAATTTGCCTGAAGTTTTGTTCTAAGTAGTTGTGATAGAAGAGCTTATTGGGGATATGCTAAAAGTCTTACTGAAAGTGCATATGAACTCTGTAATAAATATTAAATATTCAAGTAATCCTCAAGTCACACGCTCTGTCAACTGACTTGCGTGCGTAATCTATTTTAAACCAAAACAGCCATGTCCTGTAAAGCTCCAAAGGCAGACCTATTATTATACAAGAATGAACTCTGACACCTGAGACAGGTACACAACGAAAATATTTCTAAACACTTAAGAGATCAGAATAGATAAGCATCTTGGACAATGCCCTATTCTGAACCAAAATCCCTGCTCTAAAAGCTTCATCATCTTTACAACACAGATACCTCCTCAACTCTATCAAATTATTTCAGTATTAGCACAGCAGAAAACAAATGTCAGAAGCAAAGATACCATTTTCTTTGCCCTTTCATAATCAGCATTTCTGTTCCAAACACTCCCAGTCTGACATATGTCACTGACCACAGCACCTCGAAAGGTGCCTTGCCAGCACTGTGTCCAGTGGGATTCTCACCACCACAGCAAAGCACCTGCAAGCTGGTAGCCCTTCAGCTCTTGTGAAACTTGGGACAGCAGGAATTTGTGTTTTGTTCACCAAAAGAGAGAGGTTACAACTCCCAGCTCCACAACTGTTAAATATAATAGGACTGTAGCTTCTCAAAAAAAGAGCTAAGAGATTGATAGTCCGCAAAACCTATTTACAACTCCTCTTAGTTTTCACCTACAAACACACTGTAAGACATCAGGTCACATACGCTTCCTAACACTCTCCTCCCTGCTGCTCCCCATCAGGATATGTACTGAGGTCTGCTGTGCCTCAGGCACGCCAGGAAAACAGCAACAGCACCAGTGAGCTCAGCATTCAGCAACTGCACATTAGGAAGAGAAGTGACAGTCAAACAGCATATAAGTAAACTGAATCTGTAATAACAAACCATATGAATACAAATAATTATTCAAGAACACACATTTCAAGTATTTTGCTTCAAGTAGCTATTAGTTTACCCGCTTTTCCTCTCCCACTATCTACAGAAAGACCTCAGAACAATTCTCCTGGGAGGGTTTTTCACCAAAACTATTTACAAGTGACTTCTACTGCTTTAGGAAGACACAAGCAAGACTAAGATGATATGCAACAGACAATGGTCTGCATCAGCCACACGGAACCCTTAGCCTTCTCCTGCATTAGTGCCTGTCTTCATTTTCCTTGAACTTGCAGGCGCACGACCATGTGGGCTGCTAGCTGTTCCATGTGAGCCAGCTGCAGCTCACTCAGAGGCCACACTCCCAGCCAAGTCACTCAGAACGAGCCGTGCCCACTGCCATCCCCGCTCCACGCCGCTGTCCCACACCTTGAACGTGGGTACTGGATGCAAACCCACCACCCTTCCCTGATCCTCACTTCCTGCCCAGCTCACCTTCTTATTTTCCAGCATTATACAACTAATAAGAGGTCATAGCTCCAAGCCCAGATCCAAGATGAGCTCAGTTTCACAAAGTGGGAGGGAATCTGAATGTGTCGTGGGGCCGTGCCAGAGAAATACATGCCCATTATACGAGCAGCTTTGTTGTGGGCCATGCTGTGTAACAGGAGAAAGGCAGTTCATGTTACTTCAGACAGTTTTAAACTACCCTAAAATCAAATCTAAACATCTGCATTAACATCACCCAGAGTATCTGCAGGAGATATCCTGTAGCAAGCAACCATACCTGCCAATTGCCCTCTTTGCTGCTGAGACTGTCAGGTTCCTCAGAGAGGCAGAACACCAAGCACTGCTCTCCACCAACACAGGAATCTCTTTGGATGGGCCAAACTCACAGACCTGTTCTTCCTCCTACTCCATTAATCCTAAAGTTAAGTTCCATTTCTTGTCCTTCTGCTAATACTCTCAGCACCTAGCACTCCTTTGTCCTATTTCAAGAGGCAAGAGCGAGCAGCAAATATCTAAAGGAAATTTGAGTTCAAGAAACTTGAGTTCATACTCAAACATACCTAACCAAAGCCCTGAGTTACAATCACCACATCTCTACTCAAACAAATAGAACAGAAGGACTGACAACACAGTCATTCTGCACACATAATATAAATATTTGTTAAGCCTGAATAGATCTCTTTTGAGGTAGATATATACAGTACAAAATATATTCAGGGTCAGATGCAAACATCATACATATTTCATCTTCTCATCTTGTCCCCTGCAGGAAACTTTGCAAATACATTATTTCTGCCTCAGAGGCATTCAATGCAAGTTGCTCTGAGGTCTGAGCTCTAGGACAATCTGTAGCTAAAAGACCACTGAAACCCTATCTGTACATTTAATACTATTATGGAGTTCCAGTTTTGGCCATGCAAGAAGTACATGAACAAGATCCAGCTATGGAAAAAACAGGTGTGTTAATTTTGCAAACAAAATAGCACTGGTCAAACCAAATTCCAACAGCTTAATCAACATGGTACAATCCAAATCCTCTGCTAGTGTTTTCCAAGTTCTACATTAGAAAGTAGATCTTGACTTCCCAAAAACTGCTTTGCATGACTTGTCCCCTCTTGCTGAAACACAGGAGGAAAGGAGAAAGACTGACAGACAGACCCCTTTCCACCCTCCCCAGAAAAAAAAAAGTATGCTGTTTAAAAGAAATGTGAAGAACTCATGAAAACCCTGCACCAAACAGATAAATCAGCTCAGTCTGCTCAGAACTTGGCCAAGGTTTATCTAAAGGTTTATCTAAAGGTTTGCAAACCTTTAGGTAAACTTGTCCTGAGCTCAGAGTTGTGACAAACAAGCAAAATGGTTTTGGATTTTTGTGCTGTCATACCACGATGGCAGACACAGGATAGGATAACAAGTAATAAATCCAGAGAATTGTTTCTCTTTTGAATAAACCATCCCTAATGATGATCCATTCTCTTACAAATAGCTCAAAGATTAATACAAGTTAATAACCACTGAACAATTATCACACCAACAGTTGCTTTATGAAGATGATCAAGAAGTATCTGTTAGCTGATCACTTTTTTCTTTTAAATCCAATATAAGCAGACTGTAGGGCTGCTATCAGCTGGTCAATTAAGTGCTCAGAAGTACCAACATATGACTGCATTGGCTCAAGCATGTGGTTATGTTTTGTTGTGAATCAACACAAAACTGAGTATGACTACACAAAGAGTTAGCTGATGCCTGCTCACCCACGTGAGTACTGCTTACTTTCTTTCAAGTGGTCAAAGGCTGGGGAAATTCCTCCCCTGTAGCTGTGTGGGTTCTGACTGCAAACATAACATTTGGGTCCGATTTAGAAATTCACTGTATGTGGCCAAAATCAGATTCATTATTTAGGTTTTGAGCAGTCCCCTATCAGTTCTGATTTTTTGAGTACCAAGCAAACTCCCACATGGCCACATCTGTCCACATAAGGAGCATCTGGGTGAGAAGCTTTCCCCACAGATCTTGATGGATGAAATAAGTGACCAGCAAATGAAAGAAAAGCTTAAGGTATGTCTCACAACATGAATTCAGACTGAGTTATGATCCTCATAATCTGAGGTCTGAATATCATCCAGATTTCCAAATTAATACCAGAAGAGATACACATTAATACTTCAACGCAACCATGTTTAAAAATAAAATAAAGATGTCCAGAAGGAGAGTTTGGAGCCCAAAGAGAAAGTATATGCCAAGCCTTTGTATCTCAGGCCCAAAGGACAGTGAGGATATTCACAGTGTAAAACAACTTCCCCCTGAACAACAATATCATGTCTTTTTTCCTCCAAGTCAATCAGAGGTAGTGTCTAAAACAGTGTAATGAATACAACAGCAGCATCCAGCTGAGACCAGCTATGCCTGAGGTGGCCAAAGAACAAAAAGGTCTCGGCTGCCCTGGTAAAACTGCTACAAAAGGATCAGCAAGGATCCTCAGTTTGAGTCCTTGAGTTGAGAAATAAGCAGGATGCATACAGGAAGACACGGTGAGTCTAGTCACCAGGGAGACACATACAATAATTGGGTACATCTGCTTCAGAGGCCAGCCTCTTGTTGGCAGGGAAACAACACTCTGTACTGCAGCAGATGTGTGCATAACTTAGTCAAACATGTAGCCACAAAAAGCCATGCAGCAGCACTCAGACAGTACTCTGTGTTCCACTCAGATCCACACACCCCCCGAGAGAAGCAAACCTTCTGTGTATGATTTTTAACCACAACTCCTCTACAAAACTTTGTTTGAAATCAAGATTACAGTAGGTTTCACTTAATGTTTAGCATAGCTCAAAGACGTTCACTGAGGAGTACAAGTGGGACACATCAGGATTTAGATGTAGATTCATCCTCTTCTAGAAGAAGGTCATTTAATGCAATAACTGTAGCAGCAAAGTCAACCAGCTCCACAAAGTCCGATGTAATTATGTTCACACCCATAACACCTGGCTTCTGTGCTTTCACCCAATTCAAAATCATGGGCAGGTTCCTGAAGAAAATAAAAGAGAAGATTAAACATTGAGACATTCTCCTTTATAAACACTTTACTTATTTTGTATACAGCATGCTGTTTGCAAGTTATGTTATCTCACATTTGTGATTGGGTCTTCACTTCCACCCAAAAACATAATCAGGATGATGAGAAAAGTGTTTAACATAGTGCACTGTCATTAGCTGTGCAATAGGAATATTGGTCAGTCATCAATCCAAACTATCAGGTAGACAAAATAAAGTTTGTCAGCTTCATTTTCACCTTGCAGACTGTGCTTCAGGAGTTAATGCTGCACTACAATGGTTTCAATCCTAGTTTGTTTGTCCTTGCAATTCGCACCAGAAGCTTATTATCTTAGACTTCAGGATGGCACAAGACAAAGCTCTCTGTGGCCCAAGGTGTCCCCATGCCCACCTTTGCCTTAGGGCATGCAGGAAAGAAGCTGTTGGGGGCAGCACACAGGGCATGTCTACCGAACACCTTTCAGCCTCCAGACCCACCCAGAACAACAGGATGACGGAAAACAAAGCTGAGTCCAGCCCTCTGGAGCTCAGCTCCAGCTGAGCATCCCACCACACATTATTGCAACTGTGGAAGGGCAAAACGTGCCAGGAATTGTTTCAGCTCTGCAGTGGAGAGAAATTTCAGTTATTTCTTGGACAGAGTGCAAGTCAGGAGTCTGCGCAAGTTCTTTTGTACTCTAATATTCAAACCCCAGGGTTTTCAGCACAAAGACAAATGACTAAGTATAACAATTATTTAAATCAGTGCTGTAATATGCATACATTAAACAGGAAAACAGCAGGCACAAGGATTAGCTAACAGCACAGGGATAAAACTGAAACACCTCACAGCTCTTGCTCCAGAAAAAAACAAACAACAACTTCTCAAGAACCAAAAGAAGAAGGAAAAGTAAAGGAAGAGCTGCTGCTTGTACTAAGTGGCAATACAGACTTTTGTCAGCCGAATGCCAATGTTGCACATTTCTCCTTTAGAAAGAGCTCAGGAACACTTCAATATTTATACTTGGGCAAAGTTTCTGTATGAGAAAGCAGATATCTACATAATTGCCAAGGCAGATGAGCGCACACAAATTAGCCTCCATGGATAAATGCACAGCAGAAATCATGCTTTAGCAGACCATGGCCTCCATTTTAAGCTTTCAGTTTTAAAGTGGTAACAAGCGGATGGGATGGGAAAGGAAGGGATCGAGCTAAGCAAGGCTTCCAGCTTCTCAGTGGCTAAAAGTCTAGGTTGGTGCCAAAAGAAAACCACTTGAAACAATACTGCTCACTCATTCCATTAAATTAGATTCTTTACCAGTTTAAAAATAGAAAATTCAGTGTGATCTTGCTGACTTTTAGTCATGAGACAGCAGTACATTAAGCACACAGCTCCTAGGTAATAAGATATCTATAGTCTCTGTTAAGTATTCCCACGAACCACATGTATTTACATTTGTGCAACTTGTGGCAGCAAGCACCAGTCTGAAAGCACCTGAGCACCATCTAGCGTTTAATGCTGAACACACTGGTATGAGCCAAGAACAAGCCGAAGAGGGTACCTGAATATATTGTGGCAAATACCTTGCACATTTAATTATCTCTCTAGACTCATGTCTCTAAACAGGAAGGAGACTGAAACCTCCATGACTTATGCTTTGCGTGGAATTTCCTTATTTTTGTCAGCAGCTTGTGTGATTGTAAATCCACAATACTTGCTCTTTTTAGAAAGAATTTTTAAGAAAAGCAGTGACACTGACTTTTGTCTCAAAACAACCATACTGTAATTGCTGCTAAAATGAACAATAATTCACCCAAAAAGGCAACATGAACTGGCTGCTATAGACATGGGTGGGTGTTTATCTCAGTGCTTTCTATGAAGCTCAGTTGCCAAGATAATTACAATGACAGTCACAACAGAGCCCATTAAGGCGGTTGTGCCCACCTACACAAGTGTAATTTAGAACTTAATATCATTGTTGGAAGATAATTTGCTAGTGACATCAAAACAGGCACTATTAAACACCAAGACAGGAGACTGGATCCTACCAGGACTGTTAGAGTTTTGCTAAGTTTTGGCCAACAGGCTACAAGGTAATACGGTAAAGAGAAACCACATAGACCCTGTCCTGTTTATGCTGTTAACGCTATCAAAAGTTACTGGCACTCTGCACTACATACAGCCAAACTCTTTTCTAATTATCTTACTAATAAGGAAGTTGTACAATGGTCAATGGTAAAAGCCAAGTCAAACTGTTCATTTAATTTTTGGTAAAACCCCTGAGATAAATTACTGCCCCATGTCAAACAACTTGGGTCATGATAGGAATCGGACTTGTACAGACGAATGCAAAACTGAGCCTGCAAGAGACATGCATTTTCTCCTGTAGTACAATTTCCTCCCCCAAGCCCCAAATTCAAGTTTTAAGTTGGAAACACCAGGTGCAGTCCACATTTTATGGAATAACACTCAAAAAGCTCCAGTTACCAAAAAGCAAACCTGTGCTTACAATATATATATGCGCATTTAAATTTCTATTTTTTTTTTAATATGTCATGATTTTTAATGACTGCAGATATCTGACCCCCGCAATGGTAATGAAGCACAACTGCATGCTCTCTAGAAGGCCAGCAAATCTTACTTTTAGGCAAACATTACAGTTTCCTCAGTGCCACTTCAACATGAAATGTTTTAAGTAAAGAACAAACAATCAAGGCAAGTCCTTACCTATGAACAAGTGTGTTCTTCAGACCACGGATTAGATGTCGTGCAATAGTTTTCACTCGAGGAGTAAGAATTGCTTGAGAAACGTGGAAAGTCCCGTAACGACTTCGTTCTTCAAGAGTGGTCTCCAGGAACTGTAGGAGTTTGTGCACGTTGGTTGTATTAGCCCATGGTGCTGGCATTTTATTCCCTGGCCATAGAAAGGGAAATTCCCGACACAAAGGGTAGTGGTAGAAAATAAGAACCTAACAGAAACAAGAAAAAGTAGAGAAGATGGTTATCGAAAGACAGTTCTTAACTATTTTATTTATAAACAGCATGGAGCATTGGTTAATGCTTATGCGTTACTACTAGAACTAGCATAGCAGTAAAACGAGGATTAAGCAAAAAAAAAAAAAGTAATTCCTCCTGAGTCATGACTGCCAAGAAATTTACCAACAAGGGATGGAGATCATTTGGATTAGCTATGAGGACAGGATTGCTTCGGGCTTTACAGGTCATCGGCTTAAAATGAAAGAGTGGCCAGGAGCATAGTGTCATGTCATTCCAAGCATCTCACTTGAAAGCATGTCTAAGCACTGTCAGAGACCATAACCATCGAAGTTAACGACTTTAGCTATCTTGCTGTCTCCTACATCACTCCTAAATGGCTAAAGCACACCAGGCCATCCAGCATTTTACTCTCACTTACTGTTATTGAAGTCAGCCTTTCTTTCAGCAAAGCCTCCTCTAAATCAGAGGTCAGTATTTTATACTGTCTAAGGTGGTTCTCTATAGGTCAGCACAAAGGTGCAACACTTACCAACCAACCTTACAAGTGATTCTTTTTTGGACCCTAGCAGACTTGTGAGGCAAATCACTAAGCAGACGGCACCAATTCAGAGGAATTCCTCAAATTGCCACCTATTTTATAGTATAAGAATTGTGCTGTCACTGAAATCCTGTTTTCTTAGTCTTCATGTACACGTGAGCAGTTACCATAGAGAATAATCTGTGATAAGAGTCCTGCCACTATAGATTTGGATGACCATAAAGAAGGTAGGAAGTTCTATAGCCTCTCCTAGTCATGATAGAGCTTACATGCTTTAAATTCACAAAGACGACAGTTTATCATATCCTTAACTAAAGTCAGCACAAGTTCCTTCAGAAAAGAAAACCATTGATAAGGAGCACAAGACCCCAAGAGCACTGTCATTGAATTATTTAAGGAACGTGCTTAGAAGCAGGACACAATCTAACTATACCATGCACATAGATGCTACATCAAGGAGTCTCTAGAAGGCTTTAAATTAGCCACCAGCAGTGTCCTTGGGCCAATACCACTGAGAGGGAACCCCACTCAGCCTATTTCACTCAACCTTTCGGGTTTGAAAAACATGATAGATCATCCTTCACCCACCTGATGCTTCTTCTCCCACATGTACTGTAACGTCACATATTCTACACACTCAACGGAACAAAGTTTGGATCCAAATGCTGAGCGGATCCTGTTGATCAAGAAGAAGTGATGGCCGTCATCCATGGCATAGAAGTGGTTGAAATCCAAGAAGATGACTTCCTTGGGGTGCTGGTCAAGAAAGGTGTTAATCTCCATCAGTCCATCCCCCACTTTGATGCCAAACAAACCATGTATGAAGTAGATCTCATGGCCTATTTCCCCAGGTTTGGAAGATACGCGAAGATCGAAGTAACGGATCCCACCTTCCAGCTGCTCTTTGAAAGTCAGATTCTGAGTCACTGACCATTTCTTCATAATCTTTTTAACCAAAGAAATTTTGGCCAAGCGTTTGATGGCTGTGGCTTGGTCTGGTCCCACAGGAGATTTCTCATCTACCCAGTAGCTGAAAGAATCATGTGACCCTGGAAGAAGCAGCGAAAAATAGTGAGTTTTAGAAAAAACTTGGACTCTCCAACAGACTCACCCCTTGTAAAGTGAAAGAGGTCATAACTGCATGACAAGGCCACAGAAGAACTGTGGGTCTTCAGACTATCCTTTCGCGCTTCAGTTTTCCCCAACTGAACAAAAACAATGCTTAAGGTTCTCAGAGTTTGAACTGTGTTCTTGTGTGAATAGCAAACGCAAAAGCACTCTGAAAATCATAACCATAAATATCAGTGATAAAGGCACATTTGCTTCCAAACTCCCTTCTCCATTTATAAGCCGTCAAGCTGCCTCCAGGGATCTACCAGACTCTGGGAAAGCTTTGGTTTAAGATGGGACTCCAACTTCACTGAAAGAAAGCTGAAATAGACGCTCTGACTTAATTTTCATTCTGCCTGGTATATCCAATCATGACCTAATACAAGTACAGAGGGATACGTACACATGTGCTTCACCATGCCTCAGTTTAGCACCAAGACAGTAAATGAACAGTAGTCTGAGTGCCCAAAGACTGGTTTAACTTAGAGGTCAAGCAACTGAGTACAAGGTAATACCAGTTACTGTGTTGTTAGACACCACACAGGTTGATCAAGCTCATGAACTTCTGTTCAACCTGGCAGTGCCTTGCAGTGACCACATATGATGAATAGAAAATTTATCAAAAAGGAAACCAATGATTCAATTTGTCAGTGCCTGGAACACAACTTGCAGCCTGGCAAAGAAACTGCACCTGCAGTATAAAATTTGTGCTTACTAGGAAAACCCCTCCAACTCAAAAATCAATAGTGATTAAAAAACAAAGCTGACAAGTATCAAACCCCTCCAAAATAAGAGCTTCAGAGACAAAGAAATATCCCTAGCTGAGTCAAGTCAGTGACAGAGTAAAGACTGCCCAGTTAGTTTGCTTTGCATCAGGGCAGCCAAAAGCAAATGATGGGCAGAGGCTGAGCTACCCCAGACTGGTGTTGACCAGGGATTTCTAACCGTTTACTCCAGGCACCATTCTGGCCAAGAAGCTGCAACTGGTCCAGGTGTGAGTTTTCTGTGAAGCCTCAGCCAGAAAAAAAATATACAGGATCTCTAACACCCTTGCTTCCCCTTTTATCTTCAGGACAGCAGCTAACAGCTTTCCCATGGAGCCAAACCCCACCTGCTCCCTGCATGCCCACTTGGCTGCAGTGCCGGGAACGCATCTTCACCCCCTGCTGCCACAATCAACTCCTCTTCCAGCTGCCTCAGGGCTACAGTAGCACTACACCATGCTGCCTGCAACCTCCTGTCCTGCATGGACCAGGGCTCTTGTCCCTGCTCCTGTGAACGTATTTTTCCAGAATTTCCTCCTCTACCTCAGTCTGCAACTCTGGAAAAAATCCTAATGACAGTTTTAGATTAAGACAACAGTTGGTGCCTTCATAGACTCCTTTACCTAAACCTTTTGCTTGTGGCACAAGTGTCCACCTGAAGACTGATGCATTTTCTGCTATGCAAGGTCAGAGCTGTAAATAAGATTATGATCTCAATTGGATTACCTTGACTGGATTTTTTAATCCAGGTAGTGGAGGAGACTAGGGGCAAACCAAACATCAGTTCACTACAAGCTGAAATGCGCTCTTTCTGCATGAATTTCAACTAGTTTGAAAGTTCTCAAAAGGAACTGTGAAGTTTAGTTTTCAGGCTTTACAATGAATACTTAAAAAATAATTCCTAATTGACTCCTCATGTATTATTCCCAGTCTGTAAAAGCATATTTCTTACGTGGCTTTCCATTCAGCCATAAAGAAACAAGTGACAAGTAACAGAAAAGCTGTTTTAAAAAGGTGTCAGCTGAAACTATTTAGGTACCTGTCACAATAAACCACATCAAAAGGTAGCTGTCAGTTTTCAAGTGCCAGTTTTTTACACCCCCAAATGCGTAACAGAACAAAAACTACGCTACTAATACAGGATTAGGCATCTAACGAAGACATTTCAGAAGATGCCATATAAAGGCTTACTTATAGTGGAAGCTGCAATTCACAGACGTTCGTGTTTCATATACCCCCCTGCACAGCAGAACGAGCCTTTCAGTCTTCTGCAGCATTTGAAAAATAGACTTCATTTGCACAGGGCATAATTGCATTATGCCTCTGACTAAATCACTTGGCACTTTTCTTATTTCAAGTTCTTAATTCATTTTAATTTCTTCCTTTACTTAAGTCCCTGTAGAAATTTGCTTACTATGTTACAACGAAAAGAAAGCGTTTCTTACAGCTCTTTTCTAAGTGAGACTCTACAACAGCCTCCAGAGGATTCTGGCTGGAGAAGTCACTCACTGCTCTGCCCCCTCTGCCACTGTCACTGTCTGATAGATATGCCTTATGAAGGAAAGGAATGACAATTTTACATGACATCAAATATGTTGTTGTCGTCAACTCTTACAGAGTTGTCTAAGCAAATCTCAGCAAAGAAACAGTTTGTTTTCTGAAGTCTGATCATATATTCTTATAGCTACAAAAGCTTCTTTCCATTGCAGATTGCCACACTTAAGTCACATTTAAAGATACAAAAAGCAAATTCCTCCTTGCGCTATTGCATACCATTCTATTTATATTCTACTTATAACCGTAAAAAGCAACAAAAAAGAGCCAATTGCACAGTGCAGCTTTTTCAACACTACTTTAAGAACTGAGCTCCTCAGTACTGCAGCTATTTGAGAACTTGAACTATGTGACATGCTGCTCGTTTGAGAAGATCCTTAAATCTCCTGCACTGAAGCTCCTCAAAAAAAATAATAATCCAGTAAATAGGACTTATTTACAGTGAAGTCAAGACACATACACAAATAACCAAGTTAGAACCTGAGGTGGAGCATCTAACAAACAAGCTGTCCTTCTGGATAGAGGACCACCTCCTGAGCAGCACAGGGCAGCACCATCTATCTTGAGGCTGGGAAGACACGGCAGGAGTTCAGGTTCTTCAGTCGCCATTTAGAGGAGGCTAGCCACCGACTGTGAGAAGTATCTAGGCCAGGCATGAAGCATTTTTAGTTCAGTTACAGAAAAGTGTGAACTGAAAACCTGAAGCGACAGTACTGGATACTGGTTGGGATGAGAAGTAAGCAGGGATTCACATCATCTGCCAGGCCCTTCTTTAATTTAAGATCATTGGGTTATGTTACCAGCTGAGCCACTGGCTTTTAATATAGCTTAGCTGTAGCGTTAAACTACATGCTAAGCTAATCATATCATAATGTCAAATTAATCCCTGCTCTCCTTCTCTCTACACCTGAGCTCCAGGGGGCACCGAACCATTCTGTAGCCATGCCATGAGCCAGGCTGCTTGCTGTTCCAGCATCATTTCTCCCTGAAAAAGCATAGTGTAAAAACACCAATCCTAAACAATTTAAAAGGCAAAGCCTACACCAGAAACACAGAGCACAACACCTCCATTTTGTAAGGAGCTCAGTTTCGTTAGAGCTGCTAACCACATTCTCAACTAAGGTCTACTCCAAGGATATAATAAGATGTCCCGATGCTGTAATTTGTACAACATCAAAGGGGATGTCAGATGTTGAGCAGAGCAAGAATCGAGCTCTTACTGTGGCATGCAGACAACTCTTCTCTATGCACAAGAAGTCTTTTGTAGTCTACGTTCTGCCCACACGGTGTGTATCTCTCCAAATTATACTGACCACTTCAAGAAAGCTTGAGAAGTCACATCAGCAAAGCATTTCAGATGATAGCCGAGATATTAAATATACATTACACCCTGTTATTGATTCAATAAATCCATTCCTTAAAACTGCTGATTGTGAGATTGTGAACAAAGCAACCAACAAACCCAGGTGCTCCCTACTTCCGTCTTAGACCAATAAATCAGAAAACAAAGAAGAGTCAAGAAACATGTCTACAGCTGTCGTTTAGGTGGACAGACACCAAATCCCCCACTCCAAATTGCTTCAAAGGCCAACTTCTTGCACATGCAGCATGCTGAAGTCACTCAAGGGGAGTCACTGTACGTGACGATGGATTAGCGTTCGGACTGAAGCAGCTCAGGAAGGTTTGCAGTGATACAGCACCAATCTTGTGCTCACCTTCCAGAAACCAAGCTAAGCACAGGTAGTAAATAAGGGATGATTTCCCATTTTGCTTCTAACAGGCCAAAGATGTGCAGCACACAGAAGCAAGCTTACCAACCAATACATTAAATTTAAGCATTAAAGTGTCTGTACATTCAAAACAGGAACAAAAAAAAAAAGAACTGCAAGTCCGCTGGCAGCTCCTACAACAGGGTAAGAGAGCTGCTGCTCTGTTTGGGTTTAATTTATTCTATCTGACAAAGACTGGAAGCTTCAAGAAAAGCAGTCACATCAGATACCCATCTATTTAACTATCAAAGGCTATGACATGGTTAGAATAGTATTAAAGAGGTATCTTCCAGACACCAGATTGTTAAAATGATGGATAGCCCTCTTAGTTTTATCCTAGCAAGTGCAACTGTGGATTAACTTCTATGCATATCTTTAAATCCCTTTTTATTCTCCTTACACTAATTTCCCAAGTTAATTGTATGTTAAACAGATAGCTACTCAATTCAATTTGTATGTTAAATAGATTGTATTTCAGTGTTCAGGATGACTTTTCTGCTGAAGTGTTTGTGCTAATTGTTAGAAAGCAGTCTTTCATCATCGCATCTGTAGCCAAGCCTAACTTCCCAGTGTCTATTTGTCATGCTACTTGGCCACAGATAGTCTAATTAACCCATGGTGTAGCTCAAACAAGTGACATTAATCAACAAGATGTCATTAAGCCTTGAATTTCAACAGTTACTAGCTATATTTCTACATTATCTTCTTCCGTTTCCACATCAGTACTTTCTCCACATACACTTGCAGTGCAGGGATAGGATTCAGCAGCACATCACCAACCCATGGCATCCTTTTACAAGCTTTTAACATGCCTTAAAGGTAAATTTACAAGTATGAATACATGACACACAAAATGCAGAGACCTTCCAGAAAAGGATATACTACTTGCACGCTGCCAGTTACTTGAAAACAAGACAAAAAACACTGTTTATTTTAAACCATATTGACAATTTTAACACTAGTTTCCCTGGTTGCAAGCCTGTGGACTAGTAATGATGCTGCAGTTGAAGACACTTACTGCAAAAATCTGGCCAGGGAAGAAACAATAATGAAAGCAAAAGAGCAGGAGAATGCATTGTCAGAGTTTAACTGGACTGGGGTAATTTGTTTTGATCTTCACATCAATGAAATATTAACATGATGAAAAACGCCAGAAAACCTCCCGTGTAATGTTAAACATTCCTAAGCAGCAAGGTCAACTTACTGTACCAACCCATTAGAAGCATTACAGGGTCATTTATGGGCAAAGAATCACCCTAGCTGTAGCTGATGCCAGACTTCTTAAAGCAAGCTTTGCTGTCTCCCTCTACAAAGTACATTCCCCATATATTACAAAACACCACAGATGACATAGAATAGCAAACATTACGTAGCCAAGACACTTAAAAGCAAGGCAATCAAGTTCCAAAAAACACAGGATGAAAACACTAGCAAGCTAAGGCCCACAAATGTTCTTATAAACCAGATGTCCTACGTGTGCCAGAATTGAGGGAAAATGGGATGAAGAGAAGTGCCTCACAGAGCCCAGAAGTCCTCGGGATTCAGGTCATTAACAATCCAGATTTTCTAATCAAAAGATTAACATCTTAACAGCTCTTCGCTAATGAAAAACAAATTGAACAGTTCACTTTAACTTGCCCAGCAAAAGGAGAAGAGGCAGGAATAACAAGCATCCTATTGATAATTAGTAATCTAACACTACTTAGATAAGTATATTTATATTTGAACAGAATCCTAGAATCCTTTAGATATTATTAACGTGGTCTCAGAGAGGACAAAGCACAGTACAGACCAAATCCTCTTAGGAAAACTTCCTCTCCCTGTCAAAGGATTACTGTCACTTCCTCCAACCCCAGCCCTTTCAGGCTGGGAGGCAGAGCTGGGCAGGGAGCAGAAGGTGTAAGAGAAACTGCTTAAGGCCATCCCAAAAGCACTATTGCATGTTTGTTTGCTTTTCCGGCAAGCCAGAAAAAAATCCATTTGGCACTGATTTGACTTATCTTCCTTACGTTTTGTGCAATTTAGCAATGACTTCCCATTTATCACTGGTAACCTCAACTGTCTGTATTGGGAAAGCAGAAAGGGACAGTACCTTTCTACCATCTCAAAGCCTCAACAGACACTCCTGCTCTGAACAGAAAGAGCTCAATTAGATTCCTATATTCCTCTTTTGTGACTACACAGTAATGTGTAGATCAAGGGCTGCCATTCTCCCCAGAGAAGGCTCTCTGGAAATTTTTTCTTGTTTTCATCACACAGTAATTTCTTCCTCTTTTTAAATCTTTTCTGGAACAGCAGGCAAACTGGAACTTCCACACAATATTGAAGGAGAGCAACAAACATTTATATTGACTTTGAAATTGATCTTCTGTTTGAAATAAAACTTGAGCATGGTCTGCATTCATTTGCCAAGCAGCGAAGTCACTCTCTAGGGAATAAATGTCAATAAAAAAAAAGTTGGCTTACAAAAGAAACAACCACAAGCTTTATATGCTGTCTGGGGAAAAAAAAAAAGCATGCAGAACAATTTGGTTTGGGCTAAGCAGACAACCATGGTCCACTAAGAGGAAAAACCTAAGACCCCAGACTTGCTTTTTAGCAGAACTTATGTATAGGTTCAGGACAGTTATTTCACCATATGCCACACCAATTCTTTAACTAGGGATGTGCAAGGGAAGACTTGGTTACTTGAAAATAACAGAATAACTTCTCATGTTCTCATTAGTACAGTGGTCCAGAGAGATGAATAGCCTCTCTACTAACAGCTGGAACTAGCTTCTACAATGATTTAAAAGACCAACATAAGGAAGTCACTTGTCATTTCAAGACAGGTTCATTCTGAAAATCCTGTATTTATAAATCATAGCCATGCAGATGTTTTCTTCGAATGGTTATGTCCTCATTGATGGACAAGTGCCAATTAAACTGAAAATGAAAATAAAGCTTGGTGAATCAGAACATTAACCTCCCATTTCCTCTTTGAGCTTTAATCCAACAGATGGCCAGTTCAGCTGATTCAATGATCCCTTTAATTAGGGCTCCAAAGGAGTACTGTTTGGAAAGGGGATGCAGTCTCAAGCTCACCACTGCTTCTCCCCTCAGGAGGCATGTCCACATCACACACCAGTAGAGGAACAAAGATACAACATGACCAAAGCATTAGCAAGTTCAGCAGCTTGCCTCAGGGTCATGCAGGCAAAGAGAAAAAGAGATCATGTCTCTTAATATGGCCAGTTTTAAATTAGAAAGGGCTGTTGCTTCATTTTCTTCTATGAATCACTAATTCAGCTTGGCCAGCTAAAGGCAGGCTGCCCACAGGACTTTCAGTAACCACTTGGGACAGTGGAGCTGGCCTGCGCCAGTGGGTGAGGTGATGGCAGCAACCACACAGGGCCCCACCATCTCAGGTACTCCTTACATGCCCAGCACATGAGCACAGCAAGGCCCCGGCACCCTGGTGGCTGTGCTGTGGCACAACAGGGTCACCCCCAGCAGCTTGTCACTATGGGGAGCAGGCCAGGATGGATCTCATCAGCACACCCACCATGCAGCCTGCGACTCGTTGGGACTGAGCTGCAGGCTCAGCCTGTCAGGCCACTCGCCATCAAGGCTGCCAGCTGGCTGTGACCATGAAGCTCCCTTCTCCAGGGCTGATCATTTTGTAGGGCTTTGATCATTCCCATCAAAAGCATCAGGTTTCTGCCTCAGGATTCTGGGGGTGACCTTTCGACAGAAGGTGGAAACAGGCATGTTGTTGTACCAAAAGCTTTAGCCACACTTGTACTGACACACCCAGGAAATAACTATGGAAGTTTATTCAATTAGAAGGTGCTAGAAAGGTATTTAATTAAAGAAGCACATGTTGTAGAGAGGATCAAGCAGCTTCACTAGTGCTACAACTTGGAGCAACAAACTGAGGTTTACCATTCCAGGTAAGGAGTAAGGAGGCCAAGGACACATCTCTCCCCAGATATCAGCAAGGAACAAAGACATTTCAACAATTGTTTCAACTCCCCAGTTGAAGTTGTTTTAGCCACATTTGAGCCAAGGTTATTTTGTGTTAAAAAAAACACTTTGGAAATTTAAAACTCAGCTCTTCAGTCAGCTCTACCTACCCACAGCCTAGCATCCTTGGGGCAATTCTCCACCCATCAGCCAGCGTGATGCAGGCATGAACTGAGCCACGCTGTAATTGCTCTGCATTGCTCTGAAATGACATCCTGGCTATCCTCTCGCAGGCATTCACAGGAAGGGCTAATATACCAGCTGGGATCCCTGTGAGATGACAAAAAAGGCTCTGTGCACTGCCGAAAGCAATTACTGAAGAGCTGCTCTATTTCTCCCCTGAGAGGCAGACTACTTGCACGCCCCAATCCTGCAGCACACCCTGTCTACCATTACATACAGCTCTGTACAAATTTGTATCTCAAAAACTGACTTTTGGTGGCAAAAGCTTTTATATATCTAAGGTTGATTTGAAACACTGAAGTTTTACCTACAACACTGAAGCATTCTATTTCAAGAATGACAAAATCTTAGTGTAGGACAAGAACATTGGTGTGAACTGACTTTTTCTATCCCACATTTTGAAGTGCTGAAGTGTTTTACTTTTTTCTATTTTTTTCCTCCTATTTCTATTCTCCAGAGGTTCAAATTGAAATTACTTCAGATTCAAGTAGGTTCCTAGGCTTAATTTTTCCTCAATAGCAGGTGTCTCACCAAAGTTACATGAAAGAAAACTGTTACCTATGCTTTCTAGATGCAGCCACTGAACCTGTTCTTTTCCTGCTTATATCTGTAGCACCATGACATATCAGGTTCTCCTCATTACCTCATGACAGCTGCATGCTCCAGCACTTGCCCCAGGGTTTGTCTAACCACAGGAGCAGCTGTCCTGGAAAGCTTTTCTGGCAGGAACCAGGTCCTCCAAAAAAATCCCCCCAAACCATCATCACCATCAATACAGACAAGTTTTTCCATCAGGCTGGCTTTCTGAAGGCACTCATTCACACTGTCTAAACACATACCAATGGAAAGAAGTAAGCCAAAATGAGTCCTGTTTTTTTTTTTTTTTTTTAAAGGAGGTGGACAGGACATGGAAGGAGCATAAGAATGAAGGCAGGGGAGAAGAGAAGCATTTGGCTGCCTTGGCTAGATTATGAAACAGTCCCCATAATTATTCTTGGTGCTCCTGCAAGAAAGGGCTTGCCTACTCTTACATACACGCGTAGATCCCTACCATAAATTTCCTCTAGAAGATAAGGGAAAGAAGATCAGAACTGGGTGGGAAAAAAAAACCCACAGCTAATCACCTTGACCAGAATGAGCAATTAATCCCCATTAATATACTTTGAACAAAAATTCCAAGTATGCCTACTTGGTATGACATTGCTCTTGATTATTTGAACACTGAATAAACCAGACAGGATTAAGTAAATACATTACCACCAATGCCTAAAGGAAAATAGAATGGCTACTACTCTGCTCATCATCTTCATCCAGAACATCCAAGGCTGGACTAACAGAAGACTCAATGAATGCTGCTAACATCAGGTAGATTGCTTCGCTGTCTAAAGAAAACAGCATATCATGGTCTCAGAAGGCAGATCTTGACACACAAAATGTGTTTTACCTCTTCTAATACAGGTGGCCACATAAAAGCATGATGAAACTGGAAGGCTGTGCTGCATCTATCAGTAGCAGAGACTCCTCCAGCTCTAACAGTAGTTGGTTATGATGGTGCAAAAATTGCTTAGAAAGTCAAGTACTCAAAACAAAACAGTACAAATAGATCATGCCACAGTTCAGTGAATTACTAGCATGCAAGAACAAGCAAGAAACAAGTTGGGCTTCCCCAGCAAATTCTTTAAAGAGCTAGTTTACTTAGAAAACAGACCACTGGCAGTATCACAGTTTTCTCTTATCCCATTTCTTAGACAGAGAATAGGAAAATGAACAGATTAAGGGATGACCAAGCAAAACAATGAATGTCAGAGTTTTGCACTATTTTATAAGTTTGTTTAAAGCAAACTAGCTTGAAATTAAACAAATGCTATACATATACAATAGTACACATCCTGCCAAGGGTCACATTTACCATCAAGATGTTGAAGAGTTTGTTTTTAAATCTACATTCAAAGAAGATTAATCTGGATATAATTAAGAAAAAAAACCTCTTGAATTTCACATATGGTCACAACTTGTTAAAGGCAGGTAATTTTGTTGAATACACTGTATACATACAATTTGACGACATTTCAGTTATTTGATATTTGCCAATTTTTCATTGCAGAAGATTTCTTCCCTTCTCACACTGCATATGAAACCTCATCTTTTTTTTCCTGGATCATACTGTGCTGGTTTAGAATTTAGTCTATAGTTTTTTCCAGAGGAAACAATAGAGAAGTCCAAACACATAAGCGCTGGAGGAAGACTCCAAATTTTTCAATATTTCTGTTTTGAGCACAGAATTAAATCAGTATGTAAGCACCAAACTGGTGGACATAATAAAATATACATCTTAAACACACCTTGTTAGCAGCTGGATCTAAGGATTGTGCAAATAACACATAATGGCTTTCTCTGTCCTCAGGTAGCATGTTTTACAACATTCTCAATGACTGTGGGAAACAGATTAATTTAGGTTGAAAAGGACTCCCAGAGGTTGCAGCTACCTTTAAAACCAACAAAAAACCAACAGCTCCAAGGACAGAACAGTTGGCAACAAGTAAAAAAGTAGAATTCCATACAAGACACCCTTAACTTCCTACAAGAGAGTTACTTAAGACTGTATTGTTTGTGATGCCATAGACTGATTTAAAACTATGCAATTTCTTTTCTGTGTATACGACCAATTCTTTCATTTCAAAGAGTCTCATCCTGTACTTTATCCCTTAAAAAAAAAAAGATTTCGTTATCTCCAAATACTGCATTTATCCAGAGTGTAATAAGGTAAAAATACCAGACAATTGTTTTAGGGTTTTCATAACTGACTTTATTTAAAGTTAAAGCAATGTTTAGGGATTCAACAGCTCCAGTGCCTTCAGAAGAATTGCATTTCTACTCCTATATACGAAAAGGGATTGCAAGGAGAGAAGGAAATGAAAATCCAGAAACAGTTGAGTCCATCACTCCTGTGGTAAAAACAAATGCATCCAGACATGGACAAAAGCAGGCCATGTCTGTCAGACGCACACACAGGTATTAAGCACATATGAACATGCTTCTCATCTGCGCAGAAGCCTACCTTTCACTTCTCTTGAAGATACTATTGGCCTTCATTGCTATTCAGCATCTATAAACAGATGGCTGAGCTGCAACCTGTTCTGTACAACCCTTCCCTTGCATGCTGCTAGTAACATCACCTTGGATCCCATAAAGGCTGCTTTCTCAAACACATCAAAAACGCATTTCAGCGAAAGAATCACTGAACTATAATTAATAAATACAAAATCCTGAAGTGTCTACTCATTACACGTTCTCCATCCTGCTCACAGCTTACAGGAGGCTACGCAGAAAAGGGATAGAAATGCACCGACTTTGACTAACAATGAAGCCACACTGAAAGGTTTTCCAAAGAACACTACTGATTTTAAAATCAGCATGGCATTCCTGAAGCAATAACTCATTTTCTTGGTTCCTCTGCTACAAGCTTCATGCAACCAGTACTGTACAAACACTGCTACTGTCCATCACTTAACCTTCTGCAAAGTTACACAGCCCTTAAGCTGCTCTAGCAACAAAAAAGTTCAACTATTCACTAAAACTGAGGGTGACTCCACTGCCAGAAGCTTCAAAATCTGCAGCCAGACTGAAATTGATATGAACACTGAACTTCCTTTCTGTCCCCCTCACTGTTCAAACATACAGGGCTACAAGAAGTGTGTTTGCTACTGTCAGGTGGGAAAAAGGTGTTGCATTTTATTAAAACAAGGCCTTTTGAACTGTTCTAGTCCAGGAAATACAGTAGATGCTGCAGCATGTAACAACAGAAACATATCCCTTCCTCTAAATGCTTCAATACCATTTGCCTATCTCCACCGGAGCAGAGAAAGTCACTGTTTCTGAGAATACACCTCCCCATGTCCTCTACAAACGTACCTAAAGGCTTTTGACAAGTTAAAACACTAATATCAAAATCAAGCCTCTTCCACTAGCGACCAGAATCCAACATCCAGCACCAGAACGAACTGCCTACAGTAGTCACACCTAGGATTTTCCCTGCTGACATCTACAAGCAACACTCAGTTCCTTTTTGCCACTTCAACCAGAGTTCAGCCATACTCCTAGGTAACTTCAGAAGCATCTGTTGTGCTCAATTGTCAGTTGATCTGTCTAAACTGAAAGTGATGATACTTGCCAATTTCTTAAACTAGAAGCCCTGTGCAGCAACTAGGAGTTATTTTAAGTTCAGCTGGCAAAGGGGACAGATCAGTAATTCAGATGTAAGTAAATCAGAAGTAAGTAATTACAATGCTTTAGTGTCTTCAGTGTAACATCATACATAGGCATACTTGATGGCCATGCTGTATTTTTTCCTTGGACAAGCCATACATGGGCTCTATTGTAAGAGACATTTTCAATGATGAATTATAACCTGAATCATTTTCATGCTAGTCATTAGAACCTCCAGCTATTAGATTCAATATAAACAACATTGCCCCCTCACTTGCATTTAAGCTTTGCTTGACAACCTGAGAAACCTTAAGAGAAACTTTAAAAAGAACCTCTTAAGGTCACAGCCAACTTCATTTTTATTTATTTATTTTTTTAAGGCCAATGAAAAGAAGCAGGTCAAAGGATTGGAGACCCACAGCTGTTCTTACAAAAGATTAAGTTCTTCCTCCTTTCTTGCAACAGATTGAGTTCACACTAGTCCTAACTCACAAATAACTGCTCGAAAATCAAACCAAACCTGAACAGCATCTTGGCAAACGTCTTCCATAATTCTTGAATAAATGGGTATTGCATTTTTCCAAGAAAAGCTTCCCAGGCAATGCACAATTCTTAATTATCTTCAGAAGAGCAAAAGCATCAAGTCATAGTTTAGGGATTAATTGAAGGAAGGGCTATTCAGGGATAAACCTAGCATTAACACACTTAATCCCAAAGCCAACTGCCCCATTCCACTTGGAAATTGCACTACAGAGGAAACAAGGCGCAAACTCCTCAAAACAGGCCTTTTGTATGTTTATTACAGTTCATGCTAACAGGCACAGGAAACCCAAGCACAAGCAAACACCTCAGCCATGCCTAAAGTGAGAGCACAGAGCACAACACCAAAAAGATTTGGCCCAAATACCTGCAAAACCTTCACTAAGGCGCAGTAGGAACATATAGGTGACTTTGCCATGTCTTCTGCTCAATCTCTGCAACATGGGCCAACACATGAAGGAACCAGCAAGTTTCTAGGTAGTTCCTAGTAGGTAGATCTAGTGGATTTCTACTGTTTTACCTGCTACACCTGCAAGCACCAGCTGCAAGCTACTTGGGAACAACAGTTAACTTCAGGCAGACAAGCAACTCCAGATACCAGATTGGGCAACCCCCTTCCCAGATGGAGCAAGTATTAAATGGACGAGAAATAAAGCCAGCATTTCCACACACCGCCCTCCTACACAAGGCCGGAATGCTCAAACCCGAGCCCCAGGGGAGAAAGAAAACCCAGCAGAGGGTCGGGAGATCCAGCACCCACGTCCGCCTGGGAGGCCAGGTCAACCCCGCCGCGGGACGCCAAGTCAACCCGGCGGCACCGAGCAGCCGGCACCCCCCGGCCCGTCCGTCAGCCCCACCGCGGGGGACCCGCGAAACCACAACCGGTGTCCGTCCCGCCGCCCGACCTGGGATGGCCAGGTTGGAGAGCGGGCAGGTGCGCAGCGCCGCCGGCAGCGAGCCCATCCAGTCCGCGTTGCTCTCCGCCATGGCTCCCGGCGCGGCCGCCCGGCGCCTCCGCCGCCGCCGGGCGCCCTCCTTGCCGGCCGCCGGGCTCATCCCCGGCCGCTGCCGCCCCGAAACGCCGCCGGGCAGCCCGCGGCCCGGCCGGGCCGCAGCGGCGAGGGGCGGCCGGGGAGAGGGCGCGGAGCCGCCGCCGGGCCCCTTATGTAACAGGTGCGGCCCGGCACGGCCCAGCACGGCCCGGCACACGCCGTCACAGCCGCCCCGAGCCGGCCATTGGCCGCCCGCAGCCCGCCCCGCCCCTGCACGGCACGGCACGGCACGGCAAGGAGCGGCACGGCCCCGCTCCGCTGGCAGCGCGCTGAGGGGAAGGGTGACCGCCTCGGCACGGCGCCGGGCTGTCCTGGGAAGTTGGGAGTGAAAGTTAACCCGTGCCTGCCAGGGACACGGCCCCGGGAACGCTTCCCGCAGCACGCCTGCCACTCTGAATGTCCTGAGCTGGCAGGGACTCACAAGGGTCACCGACCCCATCTCCTGGCGCCACACAGGAGCACCCAAAAATCAGCCCCTGCATCTGAGAGCGTTGTCCAAACACTTCTTGAACTCCCTCAGGCTCGGTGCTGTGACCACTGCCCTGAGGAGCCTGTCCCAGTGCCCGACCACCCTCTGGGTGCAGAACCTTTCCCTAACACCCAGCCTGACCCTTCCCTGTCCCAGCTCCACGCCGTTCCCTCGGGTCCTGTCGCTGTCCCCAGAGAGCAGAGCTCAGCGCCTGCCCCTCCGCTCCCCTCGTGAGGGAGCTGCAGGCCGCCATGAGGCCTCCCCTCAGCCTGCTGTGCTCTGGGCTGAGCAAACCCAGTGAAATAACTGTCACCATTGCTTTTCTTCTCTTTCTGCACCACCAAGCCAGTGAAACCAGCGCAGTGCTTGCCCATGTCAGAGGACAGGGGAGATAAACGGTGCAGCCTGGGACTGGAGATCATGTCATGTCAGCTGAGGTCTGAATGTCATCTTGCTGCAGGCGACACCACAGGGGGGTTCCACGTTGGCAGCCGCACAAAGTTTCAACTCCTCTGAGCCAGCTGGCTCGCCTTGCCTTGTTGACTGCACCAGCTGTGCGTTTTTGCAGATACCCAAGGCTTTCTCTAACCACACTGCGCGGTGATACACTGCTGTGCGCCTGCTCACCTGCTCAGTGTGTGTTCACAAGTGGCTACCCTACCTGTACAAGGAAAAGGCCGTGAGCCTGAATTTGGATAGCCACTCTGCTGTAGCACCAGAAAAGCTACCCCCAACACTGAGGGCCAGTGCTGTTTTTACAATGTCCACTGGTTAATAAAAGTATTAGCAGGAGCAATTTGCTTACTGCGCCTGGCAGGAGTCAAGGCTGCAGCAGCAAATCTAGGCAGTAGGATGCAGCAGCCTCCTTCCCTTCAGCCGCCCCCTCAGCTGTTCTGCTCCCCTGGCGTCCTCATGTGTGCACACTCTGCCTGACATTTCTTTCAGCTGTCAGGTGAAGCATTTCGTCCACAACAATTTCTGTGTTTGCTTTGCTACATGAGATGGATCCTCGGAAATATTTTTTTTCTCCATAGCATTATTACATGTCTTTGAAGGATAACATTTTGTGAGCAAATTCTCTTTGTAACTACTTCTTACAAATATGTGCAAACATATTATTTCCATACTCTTCACTCAGGATGTAGAGGTGACTAGGTATGTACAGCACTGAAGTCTACTCCATCATATGCCAGTGAAAAACAATTCTTGCTCTAAAAGATACTTTTTCACTGTCAAATGACTAAAGGCTGAACACCAAGGGTATGCATTTCAGAAGTCTTTTGTCTGTACTTTTTATAAAGAATAGGAATTTCTTATTTGGCTGAAAAAGTTCACCAGTTATTCACAGAATGCTTTCATTAACATGTGGTACAACTGCTAATTAAACCATGTATGTTATGTATATATGAAATTAATGTATCTGTAAATACTTATATAAGTATGTATTTTCACATAACACAACCAGAATCTACATATTTTCATAAATCTGCATTTTTCTTTTTGAGGAAACTAACAAGGGTGTTTTGCTTTTAGAGCTTTGACATTTAACAATCTTTAAAATAGGGCAATTTCAGTAATGGGTTTTCTGAAAGCATTCCTGTCCTGGGACTCCTTGGACACAAGAATCATAGAATCACAAAATCATTAAGGTTGGAAAAGACCTCCAAGATCATCTGGTCCAACCATCCCCCTACCACCAATGTCACCCACTAAACCATGTCCCTAAGCACCACATCCAACCTCTCCTTGAACACCCCCAGGGACAATGACTCCACCACCTCCTTGGGCAACCCGTCCCAGTGCCTGACTGCTCTTTCTGAGAAGAAATGTCTCCTAATTTCCAACCTGAACCTCCTCTGGCACAGCTTGAGGCCATTCCCTCTAGTCCTATCACTAGTCATCTGAAGGAACATCAACAGTGGGTTTGCCATGCATTCAGCTGTCTTGCAGGCCAGCTTTCACTTCCAGTTAAGACCATCTAGTGTACTTGCCTCTGATGTGGGAAAGAACAGGCCACACTATTCAAACCCATAGATTTTGGGTCCGAGACATTTTGCCTCGTAATGAAGTTCATATTTTGAACTGAAGGGTTTGCTGTTTGGGAGCTTCAGCATTTTCCATTAGTTACACTTATGGTCTGTATCCCTGGAAGCCTGTTCTCTCTGAATCCCTGCTTTGCTGTAATGCACTCTGTTTCTCACATTCCCACCATCACAGCTTGGGACCTCCCAGCAAACCAGCATGTGTGAATTCCTTAAACACATTTGGCAACCACGTCTGTTTTACAGCTTTGTCTTTCAGGATGGGGAAGTTCTGCGGCACAGCAGAAGGGGCAGCCACTTTACCATGGCTAGTATGCTCTAGAGGACACCTTTCCCCACCCTGGGGCAGTACTTCACTGTGGTTAGTAAAGCCGTAAAAACAGAAGTTGTCGTCTAGAGCCAAAATGATTAGGGCCGACTGCTGACACGGCACCCTTGGTGTTCTTCCAGGCCCCACCCTGCATTTCCCACCCTGCAGATGATGTGACAAGGATGGGGTGTGTATGACAGACAGCGGAGTCTGGAGAGGAGCAGGTAGGGAAAAGGATTCTCATTGGCATTGCTTTGTGCTTTAATCTCTACTGCAAGAGCAGCTCTTGGGGGTCTTTGGCCATAAGATCAGCTAGAAAAGAGGGTGGCGGAGAGAGAGTCTCTAATCTGCCGCCTTGACAGCCTCCCAAGAGGTTCTGGCCCTTTGCCACCGAGCTTTAATAGTGCAGGGGCATATGATAGCATCAGTACTTTGGTGCTGCCACCGCCCAGTGACCTCATTTGTTCTCAGCCCGTTTCAGCATCTCCACACTGTGACATACAGCATGAGAACTCCCTGGCTCTCGTGGTTAGGATTGTTTCTAGACCTCCAAGCTGCAAAAAGACATTTAGACTGTGCGGGACGCCAGCAGCTCGCAACCAGAGTGGTGCAGGAAGGGGATGCATCCATTCAGCTCTGCAGGGTGAAACTTCAGCTGTGAGCATCAGATGCGATGCACAGATACTTGCTGGCAGTAACCACTAGAAGAATTTTCTTATGGTCCAAAAGTCCTTCTCATGCTCTTTTAGAGATGAAGTGCATTAAATTGCATGGTCCCTTCCCTGAAACCTCAGCTTTTTTCCGTCTCCACAAAACTCCATAATTTGTTTCTGTAATCAGTTCCAAACCCTACAATGATGTACATTAATAATAAAGGGATGGAAGAAATGTAAATTAATAATACTTTTTTTTTTTTTTTTTCCACAGACTAAGCCCCCAAATTATCCAAGGTCTCATCACCTGAGACTCTTCAAAAACTCCACTTCAAGCATGTGTTTAAGTGGCTGCAGAAATGAATGCCTAAGCAGACAGGAAAAACATCTTATTAACTACGTTTTTTAATTCTATATCAAGGTCAGTATGAAGTTGTATTTTTCCACGTTCCTGGTGTATTCACATATGAATTGCATTCAGTGATCAGTGAGGATGATGTGGCTAAAGCTTTACTCTCCATTTTCCCACTTATTGTACAACCATACTTATGCAGTATATAGATTTACTGAATGGGCTCGTCTATTCCCTTGTGCTTCAGCGCAGAGCACAATCCAATGTCACGGACAGCCCAGGCAATCTAGCAGCTCAAATCCCATTCCCACACCCCTAACCCTCCCATTTTCAAATACCTAGTAAAAAGATTAGCTGTGCGGATCAGGCTGATGCTCCTTAAGCACTAAGAAGCATGTTTTTTGCTGTTAGCTAATTCCAAACACACAAACGTCTTTTATTGCAATTTTAACATGTGGCTCTGGGGTTGCTGTACACAGAATACAAAGGCAGAACAATGAACTTTTCAAAGTGCTTTAAAGCAACAGATAACAAGTTGATGATATCAAGTGCTGCAGTAACCTTAGCCTCATTCTCTTTGTTCCATGGAATAACACGTCTCATAATTCAACAGGATGCACTGCTGCTATTAAAAAGCTCTTAGTTAGGGCTTTTCAAAATCTTCCATTTTAGTCCCAAATCTACTGTGCCATGTAAATTCCAAATCCTTACACACAATTTATCAGCAGACAATAGATCAAAATAGTTATTGAAACAGCTTCTGTGTCATCCGCATATTTTAAAGGTCACTTTGCTACTGATGAGAAGAGAACTGCAGGATTCACTCGCACAGAGAGAATCTAATTGCTCAACATTTCATGTCAGTATACTCAGACTCTTCCAAGCTGTTCATTACCATTTTTACCCTAACTCTAATGGAATTATTTAACATTTAAAACCATCAGACACACTCAATCTCAAAGCTCTGCAGACATTACTGCACTGAAAATATCACTTCTTCAAGTGCGGTAGACCAAATAACGGTGTACATTTTCCATTTTATATCAAGTCAGGAAAACGCTGTGACTACAACTGCACTTTTTATATTTCCTCAGATCTCTGCAAAGACTTAGATAGCTATCGAATAATACATATTTTTTAATATTCACTTCCCCCACTTTTTCTGCCTACCATTTGTACTCTCAGTGTCAGCTCGTATCAATATAATATCTGCCTCTCTCTCGCCTTTGTTTGCATGTTTCTCTTCGCCAAGCCCTGGCATCTGTGAGTCATCTGTTTGACAATAGCAAGCTATTCACTACTTCATGTACACCACATGAGGGTGTTTCAAACTGTGAAGGATGCCAGAGTTAATTTGGAAGTCCTCCTGTTTGGAAAGGAACCAACAGGCAAACAGCTACATTTTTTCCACTGATTAAAATCTTACTGGGGCAACCTGGCACTTTTCAAAGCAAGAGATGAAACATCATACACTAGAAAACAGATGGAAGAGGCATTTTAAATACATAATCCGATGTTCCTTGAAATCAAGTAATCTTTGGGGGGGCTTCCCTGTGCTTTGTCTTGTCCTTGAGGAATCATTTTAAATATAATATGATTTTGTATTATTTCCATTAAAATCTCCTTAGATGGGATTAACTAATCATTATTCCCTTGCAGAGCTTTTTAGAAGATTTCGTTGGCTTATTGCTGAAAGTTAATTGCAAAGTCAGGAAGAATTACCTGCTAACATAAACAATAAATAAAACTAAATTTCTCCTTCATACACTGCTTCTTCTGGAGTTTTAGTGTACACACATTTTTCTAACGTTTGCCTGCTCTGTAAGCGATGGCTTAAAATCCAACAAAGATGACATAAGGTAATTAATACCCTGTTCTAGTTAGCAAGTGTAATTTCTGTACACAGCTTTTTAAAACAAACACATAAATTAAAATGAAGCTGGAGCACTTGACAAGGCTTTCTACACAGCTGGAGCAAGGGAAAGATCTACCTAAAAGAGAAAACCCTGTGGGTCCATATCAAGACGGGCTATATCCCCGGGATATCCCAAACCTATGATCAGCAATTAGAAACTAACGAGCCCAGCCCTGGGACTGTCCCCAGCCTGCTCCCAGGCACCCCACATCCTCACCAGCCCTGGCCTGACTCGAGCACACTGCGCATGCAGCAGGGGGGGCTTCTTAAACAAGCCAAGCTTAATTAATTTACAGGACAAAAAAGTGTCTTGTATGAAGTTTAAAAAGGATGCATGGTGCTGAGGGAGGCAGAAGGTCTGCAGGAGGATCGGTGCTTGGTGGGGTGGCCCTTGGGCATGCTGATGCCACGCCATCCGCTCTGTCCCCGCTGCCATCAGGGGGTGGCAGGTGGGCAAAGGCTTAGGACAGGCCCCCTGCCCCATGCACAGCCTCCCCCATTCCCCACTTATCGAGGGCCCAACAGTGCGCTTTTAACACCTTGCTCTTCTGGAAAAGCTTTTATCTGGCACTCGTGTAGCCACCTTCAGGCATCTGAGAACTTAAACTTTGGTGGGTGCTGGGCTGTTTATGGTCCTCCAGAGTTAACAGAAGCCATGTCCAATCTGAATGATTTAAACCCACATACTGGGGCAGCTGGTGACAAAAAAAAAAAAAAAAAAAGTGTTTTTTTTTTCTCTTTTAAAGAAGGGATACATTTGGAATGTAATCATTATCCTTGAGTAACTAAGTGTACATGCTTATCCTGGTAAAGATGAGATGAAGTCAAACAGGACTAACAACTATTCTGAGCTCATTTTAGAGGTGGAAAAAAAATGAAAAAAAAAAAAAGTGAAGCTGTCAGGCAGGTTCGTTTCTCCTCTTTTCTTCTCTTTTCTCTACTTTTCCTTTCTTTTATCTTCTCTCCTTTTTCTCCTCTTTTCTCTCCTTTTCTCCTCTCCTCTTTTTTCTTTCCCTCTTCTTTTCTCTCCTCTCTCTCCTCTCCTGTCCTGTCCTCCTCTTTTTTCTCCTTCCCTCTTCTCTTCTTTTCTCTCCTTTTTCTCTTTTCTTTTTTTTTCCTTTTCCTTTTCCTTTTCCTTTTCCTTTTCCTTTTCCTTTTCCTTTTCCTCTCCTTTCTCTTTCCATTTCCTTTTTTCTTTTTTCTTTTCCTTTCCCTTTCTCCCTTTCCCTTAAGAAATAACAGTTCTGTAGGAAGGGACCCCCGACGACCACCTACCCGAGGTGCAGTTCCCCCTCCTCCACACCCCCCCCCGTACCCCCCTTCGCCGGGGCGCGGCGCCGAGCCCCCGCTTTCGGTCCCGGCGGTGAAGGCGGCGGCCGCGGGCGCCACCTGCTGGGGCCGGCTCAGGGCCGTTTGCATCCCTCCCGGTGCTTCGGGGTCCGGGGGGTGGGATGGGGCTGCCTCTGGGGAAAGACCCCCTGGAGATGCCGTGAGCAGCGCCTGGCAGCGGGCGGCAGCGTCCCTTGGCGGCGGATGCATCAGCTCTGCTCTTTGGGATCTGGCCCTGCTACGGCACACGCCGAGAAAACACTAGCCCCAAGCCTTAGGGTCACGCTAGCCTTGGGAATGCAGCCCAAGGCACCCTGCAAAACCTTAGTGCCAGAGGGAGCACCTCTGCCGTCAAGCAATTAGGATGATTAAAATATCTATAACGCGAAAAGAACCCCTCGTTGACTGGTATACTGTAGACGGTCATCCTCAGCTGATGACAAGGAAGAAAGTCGAGGCTCTCCACAGCCCTTGGAATATGGCTATCTAGCTTTTTCCCGTATATATAGGAAATATATAAATATATACAGGAATAAAAAGCTGCCTGCTTTTGCAGTGACTGATGGTATGACAAAAGTTAAACTGCTTTGTTTCCACAAACCCATACACACAAGAAATGCTCAGATTAGTAAAGTCCTCTGCACGTTCAAAGTCTGTATAATTTGGAAGAAGGAAAGTGTTTTCTATTGAGCACAGATATTACCTTAACGATGAACTCAGAACTCCTTGTGCTAGAAGGTAAATAACACTATAAAACACTTTAAAATGTCTGTCAGATTGTTCTTTCCAGTAAGTCATGGAAAGTAATTCATGTGAAGTCACAGTAATTCATGTAAAGTCACAAGAAATACAGTGCTCCGAGCCCTGATACTCATTGGCCAGTGTTTAGCAGTAAATAATGCAAATCCCATTCCTAAATCAGAATACCAATTTTGTTTGACATGATTTAATTTTAGTTGATTTGCCTTAATTACAAAAAGACCATTGTGGTAACAATAAATTTTCAAACAAGCTTGCAGGGACAATTTCTTGGCTTGCTTAAGTCGATGTAAGAGCACAATGCTGCCAAAAGCAGTGCTCCTGCTGCATCTCTTGCACTTTGCATTGGTAATCACACAACTGCTGACCCGAATGACATCCATTCAGTGCGCTGATGTGACCCAACCCCCAGCATGATCATTTAATCATTAGTGTCAATGCAAGGAAATACGCAGCCTGGGCAGGATAGGGTAAATCTTCCCTTCCCTTCCTGCCCCTTCCACAGACTTAAGACACCTGGGACACTTTCTCCAAGGTCCTGAAAAATCTGAAGATAGCAAATGACAAAAACCAATGAAGAACAAGTAAAAATAAAAGGATTATATTCCTTTCTCTTCTCACGTATACCATAAATATAATACTCAGAAAAGCAGACTCAAGGGCAATTATCGTTTCAAAGGCACGACTCTTCCAAAAGGACTGTCACATTCCACTATCCTTGGGGTCCGTATTCACTTCAGTCCTTAAGTCTCTGGTCGATTGATTACTTGTAAATGAGCCCTCACCTGACTCTTCCTTGTGACTTCACCAAAGGCATCTGCATCTTCTTTGCCAACAGGTCCACTGGGCCTGCATGGTACTCTTTATGTCATATCAGCCTCTCCCAGTGCTCTTGTGCTGAAAACCCCTGGTGACAAATGCAGACTATTTTCTTTCAATGTAAGCTACTGATTTCTGCTTCGGTGTTTTCTCTCTTTCTGTCTTCTTGGTTTGGCTTTACAGTGATAGGATGTGTTGGGTCATATTAGCTGATACTTGCAGAGTAAAAAAAAAAAAAAAAAAAAGTAATTGCAATAACTGCTCCTGTAGGTCTCAAAAAGCTGGTGTTAAGCCAAGGTTTTCCCATGTAATCATGGTGTCCATACAGCAGAGCTGTCATCTCTATACACTCAGTAAAACAGAAAGCTTCAGCACTCTTTAGGCAGGCTTATGGAATGATGTGTTAATCTACTCCCATTAACAAGACAGCAAATTCCCAGTTGATTACCCAATTCAAATTAAGCACATGTAATCTCTCTGTGACACTCACAATGGTGTTAGTGTAATGCATACAGAGAGAGAAGGGATGAAGTCAGTGTGCTCAGGAGTGCTCAGCTGCCAACATTAATGTCATTTAGGCACTCTGAATTTTAATATGGGTCATTAACACCAAACTCCTGTAATCACTGCTTTAAAGACAGAGCTTCTTAACTGTGTCAGTCTTCCACTGTGCACTACAGAAGCAGTGCAGGCGATGTTACAGGTTTTCCAGTTCGTGGTAGGATGGGGGAGTCCCATCAGACTCTACCATGGACGTGTACTTTATGGGAGGTGGCGGTGGCTTGAAAGATGGAGGTCTGTTCATACTGCAATGGAAGAGACAAAATATGGTATAACACAAAAGCCACATGAAAGACCATTGTAAAATGTTCACAAGAGGAAGTAGACGGACACTAAGCAGAGAGTATGTTGTAACAGCACCTGGCATTGGCTCTTAGACATTTTTATTTCCCTGTTCCTCTTTTACAGCCCCAATGCACCTCCTGGTGCCCATGCGGCTTTCTGAGCTCCCACCTCACAGTTTTATTTTATTCATGTTTTAAAAAAAGATCATGGCCCTGGTGAACCACTCAAAGCCATCACAGGGAACTTCTGCTCCTGCTGCTCTTTGAAGTTATATTTAAAGACTCATAACTTCTTTCTTTTGCCAATTTATAGGCCAAGATAAAGTAAGGTCCTGTCCCAAATCAGTGATAAAAATCCACTCCATTTTTACCTTCGATATATAGGGTTTGCTGTTATGTTTCGAAAGGATTTTCTAGGACAGCAAATGATTCATGATCTCCATGATTTTTCAAACATTTTAGTAATGGTAGGAAGATTAAAAATAATTGGCTTTTAGATACCACTTTCATCAGAGGGTCTCTGAATGCTTTACTAAGGAATTAAACTTTGGCCGTAATTACAAACTCAGTGCATCTCTGACTGGGATTGTGTATCAGGTAGCCTACTTTCACATATATTATCCACAACTCCTGTAGTACCCTAGAAGTACAGTTACATTAAAGTATGTCCTCAAGTAACCATGCAAAATGAGAGAGCAAAGGCAGCTGGCAGGGAGGCTAATACAAGTGGGATGCTCTGGGGAAAAAAAATTACTTGCACTCTTCCCTCATACCCCACAGCATGCACCAAAGCTGCACCACAGCTCCTTTTAAGGTTTATTTCAGAGAGAATCTACAGAATGGATGAGAGGACTGAGACCACTCTACACTGCATACCCCTGTATAAAAAGGTGGCATTAGTGATCCACATACTTAAAGGCCTTGTACACTATGGAGAGTTTCAGGTGGAAACACTTAAGTCCAAACAGCAGAGACTGGAGTTTGTGCTGTATTATACCTCCCACCCATTCTGTTCCCCTTGCTGATACTTACATCTCTTTTTGGTACTGACACCATTTCCTGATGCCTAACACTATCAGAAAGCTGCAGAAGAGGAGCATGACCGCTACCACGGTTGGCCAGGGGAAGCGACTGGCTACTGTATTCTTCACATTGCCTGCAAGGGACACAGTAATGAACCAAACCTGGTCAGAGGGAGAGATGTTTGTGCCTGCTGCCTTTGGCTTCCCGATCCTCCCCAGCCCTGCAGACAAAGCAGCCTCAGCCCAATACAGGATGGCCAGGTTTCCAGGCTGAGCACTGTAAAACCTGAACATCACTGCTCCAATTCATGGACTTGTGTTCTGGCTGGGTTTGCAGGCTGATTTCAGCCACGCACCAGTGGCTGAATGAGGTTATTTAGGCACAGCTGGACAAGCACTGCATCAGAAAACCACTGGTGTTCTCTGTTCCCCCATGAGCTTCTCCACAGAGAGGCAGCATGTCTCAGCACACCCCCAGCACTCATTCCCACTGCTTAGGATTTGTAGGATCATGTCTCACCAGTACTCTTGACCAGTGGGATGGTGGTAAAGAAACCTTTCCATCTGGTAGCCGAAACAGGCTGGTCTGTTATGCTGAAGGACACGTCACCTGCAAAGATATGGGTACAGAACATTTTTAGTAGCTTACTTGTTCTTTGTTTTGTTTTATTATTATTTATTTTAACAAATAATATGTCCAAACCATTCTATGATTCTGTGTTTAGAAGCCACCATCATTTACCCTGCTGAGGACTGGAAATCAAATTCCAGAGTCTGTGTGTCAAAGTTCACTTTGTGGGACAATTGTGTTTTTGGCCTACAAGCTACTGCTAGGCAAAGAAATTTGCTTTTATCAAATAAAAGAACATTAGAAGAAACAGGGAACACTGGTAAATACCTATTGAGATATTCCAGCAAGCCAGCACTGAGCTGCACAGCAGTCTGGGAGAATGATAAGATTTTTGCTTCTTTGATGGTAATGAAAAAGCTAAAGATACTAAGTGGCTTAGCAGCAACACAGAGTCTGCTTCTGCCATGACTGCGTGAAACCTCAGTGTCCTGTATCAAGAGCTGTGTCTGAACCACAAAAATAATATTTGTTTGTAGACAGACATTTTCCCTTTCCTAATACAGTTAAGCTACCAACCTTTAAGATCAGTGCTGCCTAAGGACACATGCCTGTTTTCTCGAGCTGTCTTTCTGTTCATGTGCTCCAAAACAATAGCTAAAATATGCAGCTAGACAACTATACGGTATTTGCAGAACCGTCACAGCACTTACTATGCACAGGGGTTGTATCCTCAGATGAGCGCGTTGCATTCTTGAGGCTCTTTGGGGATTCAGTGGTAGAATCATTCAAATCTGTATAAAAGCAGTAATAACCTTAAATGATTGTAACAGCCTGTACGTGACTGCTTCATTAGGCTTAACTGTGGCTATTTTATATCATCATTTTTCCCCGATGCAAACAACAAATGGAATAACAGAGATACCTGAGAGTCTTTCATGTAATTGCTGGTTTATAGATCCAAGGAAAAAAATCCCACTGTTTAAATGATGTAGATGAGTAACCAGACTGAGCCAGGAAAATCTAGCTTTCTCATGAGATGCTGGTTCTGACTGAGAGTAAGCAGTCAAACATACGTATATATATATACAGAGAGAAGTTTTTTAAAAATACATATATGTGTGCATATATACATATAAAGATACATATTTTAAAAACACAACTACAAATACATTTAATAAAAACCCCTACCATATATATATGTATGTTTATATATATATGTACTCAAGCATATATGAATGCTCAATTACAATCAGAAAAAAATCAATCCACTTTTAGGGCACTCTAAAAATTCACTAAGAGTTTTTGATGTTAATTCAATTTAGTGTTGTTTTTTCCTTGTTTATCAGACATTAAATTCTACAGGGGCAAGCATGGTAGACGTGCCATTTAGAAGAGGACAAAAGAAAAAAAAAAAGGACATACACTTAGAAATCTCATAGCACTGTGCTCTATACAGCATGCCAATGAAAGCTATGTATTATTATTTACATAATGGCTTGTGTTACAGCCTCAGAGAATTTAGCTAATAGTGACAATCCCCACTGCAGGAGCCCCGTGGCTCTGGGAGGACGTACTGGAACACATTGGTATGCCTCAGCAAGCACACCGGTGCTTGTGTGCTCTGAAATTGTTCTCAGTTATAGCTGCCTCACGGAAGACCCTTCAAGCTCATGCCTCAGCTAGCTGTCAGGCAGACGTGGCTGTATGGAAGACAGTGGGTGGTGCTGTACCTCTCTTAAGTAAAACGTGGTTCAGTTTGCTTTTTAACAAAACTGCAACGGGCAAGCTGTGCAAGAGTGGGATCGCAAGGCAAGCGGAGTTGTCACAAGGTTTCAGTCTAAATGTGTGGTTGTGGGTTATATGTCGGTATATAACCACCAGTGTGCTGCAAAAATATATTCAGAATAAAGAAGGTGGCTGTTGTATTTGTGCTTCAGCCAGAAGATGACTGCCATACAAATACAATAGCGCACTGACAGGTCCTGCCTGTCCTGAAAGCACAAAGCAAGATGTAAAAAAATCAAGTAATTTCTCACATTCTGCTACCAAACAAAGGTTTTCTGAAGGGAAAGATTTGAGAAAAAATGTCCACCCCCACCTTTTTTTCATTCATTGGTCTTTAATGAAGCTGCCTTCCAATGTTCTATTAGCCAGCCTTTATAGCCCCACATTAGCTCACAATTTCATTGCTGCTCTGTGATTTTATTTAGCTTCTCCAGTAATTTATTTTGTCTATAAACTGCCCTCAATACTCACTGCATTTGCCTAGTAACCCTCCTAATTTTAATATTATTAAATTAAATACATCTAATAAAAACAGTATACGGAAACATTTTTCATTCCTCTTTCACTGCTGCAAATCCTTAAGGCTTGGAAGACTTGAGCCTTTGTCTTCTAACTCAGTGCAATTCAGCAGAGGAATGCTTCTGTGGAGCATTAAAAAGCTAGTACAGATGACACCACTTGATGTTTGTTCTCTGTTTGGACACTACTTTTCCATGTTTAGTAATGATTTTTGGATGGCAGCATGATGAATATCAAGTGACAACTGAACATAAGCACCACAGATGTCATGGGCTTGGCAAAGGCATTGCAAACTGAGGGCCACATAGAGTACCTGCTGCTGCACTTTTTGCCAGAGACTCCAGACCACCACAGATGTGCAGCCTAAGTCTGTACCACATTTGCACTTTGCAGCACCTCTTATTAGCTTCATAACATCCCTGCTACAGTCCTATCAAGCAAAGGAGATGTATCATCTACTCACATGCTGTTGTCACATTCTCTCTGAATGCTGTGATGCTGGTATAGCTTTTTGTCTCTGGGGCAGAAATCAGCTCTCCTGTTGAAAAACACACACATGCTTGCAAAAATTACTGTTGAGGACCCCATCGTTTGTTCTTCATTTTTTCCTCTTTCTTCCCTAAATGTCACATAGTTGTAAACTATCATCTGAAATTTTGGCTTCCCCCAGACACCACCAGAAAATCCTGTGTCTGGTTTTAAAGGTCTGTCACAAGCTAGAAACTTAAGAGGAGCTTAGTGAGCTGTATGAATAAACTGAGAAAACATGGGGTATTTAGGCCTGAATTTTTGGCTTTCAGCTGAAAATCAGAACCTGTGAGTGTACTGGCTTGTTTCAACCTGAAATCAATGGAGAGTGTTGAAAAAATGTACGTAAACTTGAATTTAGACAGGGTTTTACCAGGTCCAATGGGATGAAACTGTGTTTCCAACAAGCAAAGAGAAGTTTTAAGGAAGTTAGTACAGGGGATTCACACCTACAATGGCTGGTGCCAAATACCAACTTCTTTAACATTTTTCTTGAATCTTCTTTTGAAGCAGTAAGTGTTCTGGAGATGAACTAGCTATTTATCTGATGTTCAGACACAGACAGATGGTGGTTAGCAAGTAGACCTCTATCTGTCCATGAGGAATATTTCACATTTACTAAAAAGAGACCATCTTTCCTTACACCTGTCTCATTTTTGGAAAAGTGCCATTCTGCCATCTGAACAAACCTGAGAAAGAGAAATGCAGCTATAACTTAACAGTCAAAGCCTGGGGATTTCTGGGATCAGAGATGGAGGTTAAGGAAAGACCAGGCTGTGGATTTAAGAGCCTTAGTTTTGCCTCCCCTCCTCCTTCTCCCATCTATTTCTGTGTACTATACTACTATACTTTTGTATTAATTCCCATCTGTCTCTTGGGTTTTCATTTTAACAACTTGCAAAATAAGGAGAACTGAAACACCACCCCCATCCCTGCCACGTTTTTTTTTTGTTTGTTTTTTTTTTTAAGTGTCAGGCTTGGATTTAGCATCCTGACTCAGCTGCAGCCTTAAAGGTCTGACCAAAAACGCCATGGTGGGACTGGTGTGGGAACCAGAAGCAAGCCAGAGATGTGCAGCACAAACTCATGCTCAGGACAGTGCTCCTGCCACACACTGGGGACACTGGTTAAAAGGCAGTCGTTCCCTGGGCTATTTACAGGAGAGAAATGGCTCAGCTTTGGCTTGCACTACGACTTCGACATTGTACCTCCCCAAGCAGTTATGATATACAACCCAGTGAGGGGAATCCTCTCTATTCACATTGTATATTTATAGCCTTTCAGTCAAAATTATTCCCCCTTAGTGCCCTGCTGCCATCCAGGTCTCTGCTTCAAAGGGTGGGGAGGGCAGCCCAAGAAGAGGCCAGATTTAATTTCACTGCTGCTGCAATCTCTGTTCCTGCCCTGGCATACATATATATAACCTCCTCTTTGCCCCAGGCTTCATATGAATGTATTCACCTCCGAAACAGTGCACTGCTGGGTCAGAATCAATCCTTTTGCTCAGCCTTTTCTTACAGTACTGCTTCACATGTCACCAATTGCATTGCTCGCTCACACCTGGGTAAATATTGCTGTAGTATAATGGTGGTTGCTTTAAGTGAAGTTTGCAGGGTTGAATCACACAGATGAAGGAGGACACTTAACACCTGACAGGCTCACGAAAGTCAGCCTGTTGTAAGGCATTTTGTTTTGTCTGGAAAATAAGACTGCTGCAGACTCCATGGATTGTATTCATTCTTGCTATGGCTACTGTGCTGCTAGGGAGGGGAAGGCAGTGGTTCAGCACTGCTGAGCTGCATGGCCTCTTCCTCATGCTGCCTGTGCTGCCATTTTGTACATGCCATTTGAATCCAAAATGGGAGTTTCACATGCTGTGGTTCATGCTGAAGCAATACGGAAATCATTTTGGCCAAATTCATTACCTTGTGTTGTGGAAGCGTGAGACAAACTTGCTCGAGTTGTGAAATCTGGGGAGGCCGAAGATGTAAACTGATGCTCTAAAGAAACACAGATTAAACAGTATCCCATTTAGTTGGTAGAATGTTTAAAAATTAAAATTAAGAAATTATAGAACAACACAGATGAGTATAGAACAAAGAACTTGCAGCAAGCATTGGGTAAACACAGACTATGTGACAGGGGCCTACAGTTGAGGTTGTAGGTTAAATGCTCAGGACACGTCCCATCTATTCAGCAGGCAATCAGTAAAAGTCAAGGTGATTAAAGCAAAGCCTTTCACATGGGCTAGCTGTTATTTAATTGTGCTTTTATACATAGGGCTCAGTTTAATGGCCATGGGGTAGATTATGCATGTGCCAGTGGTGCTCCTTGGCCTAGCTGGGGCCTGTCTAGATGTGGGCCTCGCAACATGTCACAACTGTATAGGCCTGGGTGATCACATGCTTTTTTGGGTTTTACTATCAATTACAGAAGATAGTTTAACGTGGTTATCCATATGCTTCCTCTTGTAAAGCAGTGACACTTATCCCATATCATTAAAGAATAAGGATAATATGCTACTGTCAGGTCAAGATAAAAATGGGGATTTAAACTTCTTTTCTGTCACAAGCACCTCTCCATCATAACAGGATAAATTTATTTATGGTTTTATAGGATTTCTATTCCATTTTATAAAAGGCATAAGAATAATATTTGGTATTCATCATGCCATTTTACATGCTGTTCTAATGTGACAGAGCTTTAGTAGGATTTGTGTTAGCTCTCTTCCTGGTTGACTTTGCAGCTCACAAATTCCCATCCAAGAGCATTACAGGTACTGCCAGTGTCAGGGCACGCTGACCTCTCACTGACATTCTTCTGGCTCTGTGTACATGGCATTTAAGAAAAGGTCAAGCAAAGATCATACATCTATTGACTGAGTAATAAGGAAAGCTTTTTTAATTTTTCCTTACCTGAGGTAGTCATGACAGCCGATGTAAGTGCTGAATTTCCAAGGTCTGTAACAAATCAAAGCAAACACCTTTACTAAAGATGAAAAGGGTATTTATTCTGCTTTGGAAAAGAGGGTCACTCAAGGGCTCAAGAGTGAGAGAAACTGCATCACACTTAATTTCCAAATAATCCTTCAATGCACAACCTAGCCAAGTGGTCCAGCAAGAAACAAGAAGCACCTGAGGGAACTATGACGTGTAACCCCTAGGGAAAGCAAAGGTTTGGGGGCCAAAGGGTCTGGAACCCCTACCACCTCCAATCTGCACCTCACTCAAAAATCAGAAGTGAGTTGCATAGTTTTAACCCATGTAGGCAGATGTGTCTTATTAGCATGCAGGTTGAAATAACGTATGTGACCTGGTGAGGGCACCTGCATGGCTCCACCCATGAGGCATTTCAGAAGCTGCAACTCTGGCAGGAAATATCAGGAATACTACCCTGAAAAGTGCTCACCAAGTCCTCAAAGAAGTGGAGAGAGAGGGATTTATTCCTTGCAATTGAAGGGCTGTTAACCATCTGGCCTAGCACAACAGAGACATCGTCCTGCCCAAGCAGCATTTACATCCCAAGTAAGAGGAAGCTTATGTAGAAAAACACACCTCTTTCCTTGCCATTTATCTACAGCATTTCTCTGACACAAGCACATAATCTACTGCTGAGACACAACTGGCTCCTGTACAGAGCAAAGCAAGCTATCCAAGGAGAGGCATCTCCAAAGCACTTCAGCTGATGTGAGGGGAGAACAATTTGTCTATCTGCGATAAGCTGACAATAAGACAAACTTGCAGGGGAAGAGCACAAATTTTCCAAATTTACACAAATTAAGAAACATTCCATCAGTTCCTTAATTAGGCAAAAGTGTTGAGGATCTTGGCTGTGTACTTAAGCAGAATGTCGAACCATTAGTAGGGAAGTTATTTTTAATTACCAGCTCAGTGCTGAAAGAACTATATTCAAATGCTAGCTGAAGCATCAGAAAGAACATTAAGTGCCCTTCAAGGCCAGAGTTTAATTACGTTTGAGTTTAACTATGATGGATTACATCACCAAAATATCTGTGCATTGTATTTGATCTGAAGTCATAGCTGCAGAAAAGGATACCTTACTATTCACCCAGAAGCAAGTCTGCAAAACCGTCTCTCCAATAGCTTTAAGAATTTATAGATGCATCCCTAACATAACCCAGGTTATTTTGTCTTCTAATTTATCCTACCTTCTGAAGCCATGTTGGTAAATGCTTGGGATGAGGCTTCATTAGATGTATTGTCTGTGAGGGGGAAAAAAAAAAACAAAGATGAAAGCAGTTCCTAAAAGAAGTTAGGCTTTTGTTTTATAGGTTGAAAATTTAGTCTGGAGTTTGTGCCATTAGTATGGCACCTTCACAGAACATTGCCAAGAATTAATTTAATTTTCCTCCTTTTTGTCACATCTAAATACATTAACATTTTTATACAGAGTGGATCTATCTTAGTGTTAGTATAGCCCACAGGCAAAAATGTAGACTTCTTTAATTGACATCTCTCTGATTTGAATACATTTCTACAACACTGCAAATTGGGTGAAATGAGTCATTTTGAAGAAAAAATGATCATTCATCTCCCCTCCTTCCAAAGCTATATTTTAAGGGACTAAGCTTTGGGTTTTGATGTAGTCTTTGTTGAAAAAATACCAATAATGTATCCAGAGCCGAAAGCTAATACAGGTGCAAGTAGTTACCACGGTACACATGAAGGCTGCCCCAGGGCCAGCAGTTCTGTTATATTATCTGTGCAACAAGGAACATACATAGTAGAAAAAAAAAAAAAAAAAAAAGGTGTAACTGTGCATTTGCACCTGAAGACAAGGTGTGCACAAGAGGGTGCTAAAGGAAGTCTATCTTGCCAGCCACTCTGCAGGACTGCTCAGTGAGAAATATGTGGTTGTAACAGCTCACTGGTGCTGTCTAGCTAAGTTAGTGTACTTTTGGGTATGGGAATTGCAGCAAGATACTGCCTAACAAATACCAAACATCTTATGTTTGTGTAGGAGTTTCTTTTCTCAACTTGATGAGTTTACTCAGGCGTTTTTGTCAGGTTTCTTGGCTCATTTAGAGACTTGAGCTAAGAAACCTGCCAGAAAGCTCAAGCTGTGTGATGAATGTGTTTAACAAAACTTCCATACACTTCCCATTTCTTCTGTAATTTAAATAGCAGAGAATACATGTGTTTGGTATTCTTAACATTTCAGATATGTCCTATCTATGAAAAACCTACCAAAAGAAATAAATATTTCTTCTGATGAAATATTCCATGTTTCATTCCTGAGGAAGGGAAACAGACATACACACGAGAATGTTGTATGTGCCTGGTGGGTCCCTTGTAACATTATCATAGATCTCAGCTGATAGAAACCATCACTGTCTTGTGAGTCTTCTTGTTCAACAGACATTTCTGGAGAAGAAAAAACAAACACACACACAAAAAGAAAAAGAAAAGCTGCAAACCCTTTTCATAACACTTCAAATTATAAATCAGAGTCATGCAAAATGCCAGTACTAAAAAGCAAGCTTATATAGCTGAAGGTTTCTTGGCTGAGATGCTATCCAAAGCAGTCCACCCAGATGGACACCTACATGCTCCCATCAGCAGTAGTTTAGCCACTATTGCTTTTCCTCTGAATCATTTCTACAGTTATGTAATTGACCTGTTAATGGGACTTATTACCTTCAGACTGCTCCATCAGTGTTGCTTGGTCCACATACCACACGATGCTTGGCTTGGGAAATGCGTTCCTCACAATGCAGCTCACATTAGGCTGTGGGACAGTGATGAACAGTTAGCCTCCAGCATTCTCACCTGTCCACCACTGCTGGCATACAAAATCCACGATGGACAGAGTTGCTCTGACAATCTTATTTACACATCACCCTCCTTGGCCAGGAAGCACTCCCTCCTCATTGCAGTTCTTCCCCTACCATTTTTTCAGTTGGAGGCACCACGGAAGGAAAGTTAAGGGACACCCCCATTGCTACCCTGGGGGTGATCGGGCTTCAATGCCCTTCAGTTCAGTTCAGTGGCTGGAGAGACATGGGGTGACCCCCCCAAGACCCAGCCCAGCACTTTGGGGACAAACACCCATATGGAGGAACAGTGGCACTAGTAATGTGTAGGGTAAGGGGGCAAGAATGAGACATCTCCTGATTGTCATGCAAATCTTTCATTTGTTGGGCAGATAAGGACACAACTCCCATGAAAAAAACTGCCTAGCACATTGGTATGTTGAATACACAAAATTAGATACCTTTGTAGAGGGCATTGTACTTAAGAGGTTTCCAAATGTCACAAGAAATCACATGTTTTAGATGCAGTAGTCCTGGCTGTACAGCAGTTGTTCCAAAAATCTGTGTGCTCACTTTACTTTCTCCTCAAGCGATAGAAGGGAAGAACTGGAGGGACCTCAAAATCAATGCTGGATGAAGGGGCGGGTACTAGCAAGGTACGAGGTCTCATCTGCATGCTGCCTGGATGTTCCCAATTAGATTTACGTAGTAGCTTATGGCACTGAGAGAAATTACCTTGTCCATTTAATCAAAAGACATTCATATGTGACTTAATGCAGCACACCGCCCTCTTACACCCACTTTTGAAGTGGGTTGCACACAACACATTTAGTTGAAAGGAAGTTTGATATATTGCAGGCAGCAGAAGTCAAACATTCAGTATGAAGACTGAAACTATCCAACTGAAACTCTTTCCTTGCCATTGTAAATAGTCACGAACTCAGCGTAATTGCTTTCCCCTCTTTTCTCTTCATCGTCCCCTTATTATTCAGCCATTTTTAGTTCATAATATTTTTATAGATGCTTCCTGTGAAGAAATACAAATCTGGCATCCAAAGTAGATTTAGGCCCAATGAGAAAGGGTAGAAAAGAGAAGGGAAGCAGTCGGTGTTTGGAGATGAAGAATGGACAAACTCTTCTTTGAAGAGTTTCTACTGCCCAGCCATATGAAAGCAGCACCCCCTCCTCTGCTCAGCAGGACAGTACAGACAAACACCTGCAGATTCCAACGCCACAAGTGAAAATAAGTCATCAGGGAGAATGTAGTGGTTTTACAGAACGGCCTAGCTCAGGCCTTGTCTGAAAACAGGTAGGTATGGTGAACACAAGCCTCTGCCTGCCCACAAGCACTCTTTCTGATGAAAGCTTCCTTAATCTGGAATGCTTACAGATTGAAAGTTTCAACCTGGATGGATGCAACAGGAAGCAGAACATCATAACAAGTAGCAAGAGCGTTCAGTCATAGGGGCCACAAATATGTTTTATGCTAAGTACAGCCAGAGCTGTACAGCAGACTTTCTTTTTAGGTTTTACTCTAAGGAAGCAGGTGATAAAAGAGATTCCCAAAACACGTGTAAGTGCTCAGCTCTAAACAAGGACCCTCTAACTTAGATCCAGTCACTCCACTGATATTTGATTACTCCAGCTGAGTTGTGCTTGGAGCACATTATGATATATTATGCCTGGCAAGACCATTGCTTTCCCCTTGTCTCAGTAGACAACTTGGTAGCAGCCTGGAGCTGTCACCAGCCCAACCCTAAGTCAGAGCAGCACCACTTCTGCTTGAACTGCAAGGTAATGACTCAGAAGGATTTCTGCCCAAGATAGATATCTAGATATCACAGAGGGATCAGTTCTCATTTCGGTGATGCTGAAGCTCATCTCAGAGTTACAGAGGAAATGTTGACAAATTGTACTAGAAAATACTGTACTAGTGACCACCAAAACTCATCTCCCTGCCCAGTGCTAGAATCAGTGATATTCATGTTATTCCTCGCAGCCCCAGTGATGGTGGCAAATGATCTGCTCAGCCTCTCCTGGGGTCCTTACCAGCCCTTACTATGAAGAAGGCTTTCCCAATGTCTAATCTGAATCTTCCTTTCAGAATCTAAGCCTGCCACTTCTGGTTCTGTACAAGTGCATTAAAGAGGCTATTCCTTTCACCTTTCCTGCAGCCTTTCACATATGTGAAGAATTATAGTCTAAAGAAGAAAAGTATGAGAAGTCCAGAAGAGAACAGCCTTAAATTCTTTCCCCAGAAGATTTTGCTTCAACCCCTAATTTCTCAGCATCAGCAAGAATGGCTAATGTGGTCCAACAGGTTTCCTAAGAACTTATCTGAACTTGCTCATTTCTTCACACTATCTGGATGAGACTGTGGAATGAGAACATTTCCTTGGGTACTTTCTATAATTGGAACATAGCCATTAAAATGTCATAAGATTTTTACTTGAAACTTAAAGGAAATCCTAAGTTTCATGACTATTTCATAGTAGTTTCCATGTCCTGGTGTGAAGAATATTATTGTGAAAGACTAATGCTAGCTTTGTAGATAAAACCAGTGGCATTTTCTGACTAGCTGGTTGTAAACCATGTTTAACTCAAGCACAGGGAGTGGACCACCCACAAATGATTTATATTTGCTTTCTTGCCTATTCCTCAGAAGCTGACTAGTTACAGTGTCCCTGGTTATTTTCATTTCCTATCCTATGCAATATTATTCCCTTGGGTAAATATCATGTTTTCCATAGCTGCATTTCAAAAAGTCACATTTACCTTCAGTAAATAGCCACTTGCTTATCTAAAAATGATTGAAGTTGGATATAACAGACGTTCTAAAATTTCCAACACATCCCCTGTAGGACCCGCAGTCCCCTGCGTCACCACTGACCCCTCACAGCCTCTCCCCCCTGTCGCAGAGCCCTCCCTAGGGCTAACACAATGTCAGAGGTTACCCAACCCACAGAGGAACCCTCAGCTAGCTCCAAAATGCTCTCACTGAATCAGCATACTGCTGTGGGGACGACAGGCACTCAGAAGGCATATGAGTCACTGACATTAGCTCATTGACTTGGAGGTCCCCCCTGCTGCCTGGTTCAGCACAGCCTGCCTGGCCCTGCTTGCCTGGAGCACCCTGAGCAAGCAGCCACGGTCACGGTCATGGCCATCCCTCTGTGCTCCAGCACTGCTCACCTTCTGTGAGGTGCCAGCTGGGCCTTCCTGCAGGCTAGCAGAGATTTCAGGGTAGGCTGGAAAGAAAACATAAAACATATTAACGAAATGGCTACCAAAGGTCACGGTAACAGCTTCTAATGAGACTTAATGGCCTTGTTTTGTAAAGAGAGTGCAAATTAAATCCTACATCCACCCACATACCTGGCAAGATAAAAGCTTGCACCGCTCCAATTTGAGGTCAAGGAAGTGGTTTAGAAGTACACACCAGCAGCTACTACCACAAGATCTGTAGTGTATTTTTTCTGCCTTTCAAAGATACTTCTGGGTGGCTTTGTTGAAGCTAGCTAAAGCCATCCTGCAGTCACAGCTCTCATAGCAGGGCATCACTGTTCCAGCTGTTGATTCCTCCAGGTGTTTGCCGTCAAAGCTATCTGCAAAAGTTTTAGCCATCCCCTGCCATCCCCCAAACTGTCCATTGATCTCAAGTACCACCGTTCCCCACGCTGTTGTTCTGGTAGATATGTGACAGTCTCATGCCACAGGCTCTTCCTGCCCTGGCCAGGAAGCCCAGAGCTCTCTTTTACATCAAAGCAGCGGTTTTCTGATGACCACATCCACAAGAAATGGAAAAAGGTTATATTTTTTTCTTTTTTTTTTTCCCTTTGCACAGCATTTCAGTTCTGGGCACAGCTGACTATAGATGCAACTTTGAGGTACCATAAGCCTCTTTTAGCTGGCATTTCTGAATCAGCCATTGGATTCCAGTAATGCTGACTGTTAAGTAAAAACTGCTGAAAACGGGGTTAACAACAAGTCCCAAAAGCCTTGAATAAATCATGCTTTGGCCCTTTCTGGGCCTTACAACTGGACTGAAAACAAGCACAGGACCTGGATCCACATTCTTTCTCTTTCCAAGCTAAATCTCATCTTAACCCCCACCATTAGTATAATTTTCTTTTCTTTTTTTTTTCTTCACCTAATTCTGTTAAACCAGTGTAGGTCCACCTCAGTTCATTACTTTCCCTGCTGAGGTGAGGTGTTCAAGTTTCCCTGTCATTTTTTAAAGCCAATCCACCCAGGATTCTCTCCCCCTCTTTTTCTAAATTCCATTTTTCTGCCAATTGTTACTGACTGGTTATGCCAGGACTGACCTATATCTAATGATTACGGCCTTGTGGTTCTCTAGACTTCTGGGTGGAATTTTCTTTTTTCTTTTTTCTTTTTTTCTTTTTTCTTTTTCTTCTTTCTTCTTTTTGTTTGGTTCATCCTTCCTATCAGAAAATGAATATCTAAGATTTCTGCCTCACCAAAACAGTACTGGTGGTAGTGGGGCTGGCAGATAGATAGAGAAATCTTTCAGGTGTAAGAAAATGTATGGTAAACTGGATCTTCTAATAGGAGCTAAAAGTTGGCTGGTAGACTAAATAACATTAAGTCTAGTGCCTGTTTTTCCTTTAGGGTTTTGATGAGAATGGGAATGCATCTCCACTTCTGTATTGGATGTGGCCTCTGCTTTTTGAGAAGACGTGTTTGCTCGGTAACTATTCCGTAAGGCAACTCTCAAGCACAGCTTGGAATGACCTAATAGATCTTTTCCATTTAACATCTCAGACCCTGTTAACACTTTGACATTCATTTGTCTTGCTAGGATATTTACCAATGGTTTGGGTCTAGCAGAAATTCAATATTTAGTATAGTAGTTTCTGCTGCTGAGCTTTTACTCTTACAAAAAGGAGAAATCAATATTTGGCAAAGTTATATGTGAAAAGGCCATACATTTTCTCAGAAACTTGTACCTAAAAGAACTCCATTCTGGAAAAGACATATTTTTAAGCATTGCAGTCTAAAAGTATCACCTCAAAAAAAACTCTTGATTGAACATATTCTTTTATTCAACTTATCAAGACCCTCAGCTTCACTGAGAGACTCACTCCTGCACTTCCCATGCTTCTCCTACCCAGCTCTCAGTCATACCCAGGCCACCTCAAGCATCTCTGGGGAAACACCACTGCCATCCCTCAGACTTGGGCTGTCTCAGTTGTGTTCACACTGCCCAGCCCATGGGATCCCTTGCACTTGTTCTCCGCCAGCTCCTGATGGCGTGGCACTACTATCATAAGCAAGCTAGTAGTTTCTGGGAGCATCATAAAATGTTCAGAAAAACCCACAGCCAAAGGCTGTGGTTTCTTTTTCTTGTTTGTATCTCTCCCCTCTTGTACCAGCTTATTGAGCTGGTGTGGGTCACATGTGACACAGAAATTCAGAGAAAAAAAAACAAATGTTTGGTTAACTGACACACAAAACAAGGCAAGAGCATCAGCTGGGGCAGAGAGAGCTCAAGTATCTTAATATACTTGAATGATTACCGAGGTAACTCTGTAGCTGCTTGACAAATGCTGATTTTTTTAAGAGTAAAATCCATGGCTGAATCATGCAAATGCAAGAGGAAATCTAAGATCATTAACTTCTATTTTCATTTCTCTTGCGTCAGTGACTGACACCCCTCTGACAGAAGTTCCGCACCCCCCCCCCCCCCCCCCACTGTTCCCTGTTGAATCTTTCTTTGCATCCTGAGCATCAGCCTTGCATTTCTGTGCCACCCCTGAGCCATGAGCTTCCTCAGGCAAGCAGCTAAGTCAAGGGACTGTTGACAGACCCATTGGCTAAAACCCATTCATTTTAGGAGAGTTGGAAATATGTTTTTCAGACCCACTGCTCTACAAGCAGAAAATACAGCCTGGTTTTCCGTGGGCAGCATTGCTCTTACCCAGTTGTGGAGTGGTTCCTAAACCTCTGAAAAGGGAACAGAGCAAGAAACTGAAGATGGGAAAGGCTTCCAACATGAAATACCAGCCCGCGTTTGCAATACATGGGCCCTGCCCCTCCTGACCAGTTTGAGACCCTCTAGACAGGACCTCATTTTCAGAGCCAGAGCCTTTGGAAGCAATTATAAATCACATCTCCAAAGGACATGACTTTGCAGCAATGACAGCTCCAAATCACATTCCCTGCCTAGCAAATGCTGGCCATGAGTTCCTAACCATGGGCAGCATGGTCATTTTGTAACTGGGGCACAGAGATCTCGATGACCAACACACTTACCTGTAAGTTGAAATGTGTCAATGTAACCTTACACACATGGGTGAGATCGTGGTAATTTGCTTGTCAGTATTGTTATGTGCTCAGTGGAGTAGAGCAAATATTTTTGATGCCAGACACGTGAAGAATGGCCTCAAATTCTTTTTAAGAACTACAAGGTTATTTACAAATATTTTAACTTACTGCAGCAGAAAAAAAAAAACCAATAACATAAATGTGTATGTATATACACACATGTATATATGAATATATAAAGTTGTATTTCAAAAGCTACTGCCTGCAGAAGCAGGTAGAAGCTTTACTTTTAGAAAAGTAAGAAGACAGCTGGCAGAAGGCCCTTACCGAACACTCTCACGGTGGTGCTGCTCTTCCGGATCCTCTCTGGGTGGTAGACCACGTGGCAAGAAAACACCTTGCCATCATCAGTGATTTTGGTGGGAAAAATCTTTAGAGCATTATTCAGACCCAGGTGGACTCTCCGTCCGTACAGCACGCTGCCATTCCCATACACCTCAGGACGGGAGGGCTCCTTGGTTATAAGTTCCTCTTTCTTTCCATTTTCCTCCTGTGAAAATATCATCCTGCATAACTTGTAAAGACTGGATATCCCCTGCTGTTTTTGTAGGCCAACACTATTCCTGCTATTAAAATTTTTCTCACACCCCTAGCACTTACTAGGTGTAAGCAGACATTTGCAACACTTATTTTTCCCCAATACATTGTCTTTTTATGAGGAGATCCCCCAGAATTTCAAAACTGATAGCGGTCATCATCTTACCAATAAACTACAGGGTAAATAGCTGTGTCTTGTGAGTCCTGGCTCCTGCAGCCTCCACAGAGGGCAACAGAGCTGCTGGTCTTGAAGTTTTTAAATAGTGAAAACGTACTAATAATAGCTCAAAGTCATCTCCTCAGACTGCCTGTGTGCCAGTCACCTTGACATATAGATGCAACCAGCACATCCTGGACATCTGTGCCTTGGTATATATTTGCAAGCTGTCCTCTAAACGATGCATGGTGACCCACGTGTCATTCTGATGACCTTTTGTGGTTTTTGTTGTGTTTTTTTTTTTTTCCCCTTTCCTCTGCTGCTTGATTTTGTAGAGTGAACAAGTTGCACTGAAAAGTGTTAAGGGTAAACATGCTCCCTACAGAAAAAATCATAATTTTAAAATTAAGAATTCTCTGCAAAGAGATCTGAATAGGCAATAACATGTGACAGAAGACTAAAAAATGTAAATATTTGAAAGTCACCTTTAAGATAATCCTCAACAATTACAACACAGTGACACTAGATAGAAACTAATGGGCAAACCTCAAGCACTCTGCTTGCTGATATTTATATGAGTTAATGAAAAGGTTACTGTAATACATGCATACAAATATTTATCCAGAAAGTGAGATGCAGAACAAAAACATAACTAGCTTTAGATCTCACAGCAAATTGCTGTTTTATGTATGTGGTTAGCTAGATAACTGGGTTTGCATGTCTTCAGTGTGTGCCTGTGACATGGAGGTCAGCAGAGCACAAAAACATTACAGTCAACCCTTTTTTTCCTATTTCTAAGCAGCCTGATATCTCACTAACCTACGCAGTAACCATATTTTTCAGAGATATTAAAGCTTCACTACTGCAAAAATCCCTGAGAAATCTGATGCAAAGAATATTTTACTTGTTACATTTGCTAAGTTCTTTGGTAAGACTGCTCTACATGTCCTCATGAAAAATTAAAAGCAATTAAGATGGGATTTTCCCTCTTTGTTTGTTTAGCAGCTATTGTTTGTGCTGTCTATGTTGCAAATGAACAATTATACTTTTCCCTATATTATTACTGTCCATCGCAGTGGATAGCTATTGTTTAACAGATTCTGCAGGATGCAGTAAAATCCAACATTTCTCTTTCTATCTGCAAAAATACCGTGTAGTTTCTTCCATAATTTGTACTTGAGAAGAAATAATATTTATACTTACCACTACCCACTTCAGAGGGTAATTGGACAAGTTTGCTGAGGTTGTGTTCTCAAGGCATGGAATTTCTAAAGTCTGGCTTAACTGCACTTCCTTCACGTAATGCTGCTCCTCTTTTAGCATCGCAACAACCGCAACAACGACAGCAACAACAAAAAGCCCAAGAAGGAAAATCAGAAACATGGTGTTCATCGTGCTTTAAGAACTGATGCTGACTGCCATTCGAGGAACAGGCACTTTTTTGATTAGAAGGGAACCGTAATTTTCAACCATCACCCACAGACACATTTGTTAAGTGAAAGGCCTGCATCCAATTCCAGATGTAGTTTCAAGACTTTAATTCATGACTTTACCCAAATTTTTGTGCAATTCATAAAAACCTTTGCTTAACTGCTGGATTGAGACATTGTCTTTTGGAGCTGAGCTTCAAATTTTCTCTTATCATTTTTTTCCACTACAATAAACCTTCACATCAATTTTGTGCACCTGTATTTCCTTTTCTCTGCAGAATTTCTTTGCACTAAGCAAGGTGTTCAGCTGTCAGGCGGGTTAAGATTAACCCTGCTTTTCAGTGTAAGTGGTCCTTTTATTATTCTCAAACCTGCCTTCTGCCAGGAGCAGAGAGCCTCTCACTCTTTCCTTTGTACTCTATTTAAAAACATATCTCAGCATCTCCTACCCTATCCATTCCTGATACAGGGCTCGAATGCACCTGTGGAAAGACAGAAGTGGTGCATCAAGCAGAGCACAGCTCTGATCCAAATGTCAGATCTGCCTGCATGCCCGTGTCTAAGCAGGAAGAGCAGTGGTGCAGCTAGGTGATGCTGCCAGTGCCTTGGCAAGTGCTGAGCTCTCTGGCTAGCCTCTTGGCTGCAGCCTGCCTGGACCCTCTTGAACTTTGCTCCCCTGGTAGATTTGGCTTATGTGCTGAGACAAAACAGATAAGGTACTGTGCAGCATACAGCCCTCAGAAGTACCAAGATGAACATTTGCCCCAGGAACTCAGCCTGTGGACAGCCTCTGCCTGCTCTCACCATCACGTCACAGCCGCCTAGTTTCCCTTCTCTCTTTGATTTTCATCTCCATTAACAGGCTGGTGGTGATGGTACTATGTGTTTGAAAATCCTACATGTGCCTGCTGCTCTGCATGGTGTTTTTTTTCAGTATCTACTAGCTGAATCCATCTGGATTCACTTCACTTCGATGCAGCTGGGAGCTGTACTTCATTGATGACTGCTGCCCTTCTCCATCCCACTCATAGGCTGCATTAAAGTCTTTTGCCTTCTTTTGAATGGACGAAGATCATTGCAAAAGATCTAATTACTGTAAAATGCAAATTGGCAAGAGGTATGTTGCAAATTGAATTTTTGATTTCTCTCTAGGAAGTGGTATCAGTAGCACCAATTTCTACATCATGCGGTGGCTGAAAAATCCACAACAGTGCTGATATGAATGGCAGCTGCCCACATTTAACATTATAACATATGTAGACAGCAGCTAGAGCTTTGAACACGCCAGTATCAACCAAGGCACCAGCACGGGAAGAGGAGCAGTGCCCAACTGTCACTATTACTTTATTAGGGAAGAGAAAGAAAAATTGTACAAAGAACAGAACTGTACCCATGGACACTGCTGTTCTCTGCTAACCCTAACATCGCCTGCACCTAACCCTGCTCTCAGCCCTTGAAAATGTGCTGCAGATACAGCCCTGGACACCACCAGGCTGAGCATGCTGGCCTTGAAGCTCTGAAATGAAACTTGGCTGGGTTTGTTGCGTTTACTTTAATCCTCTTCAGCTTGCTAGCAGAAAGCAAATGGGTCCAAAAGAGGTTTCTGGGGTCATCAAATCCAGCCCCTCTCCAGCACAGCTACAAGCTTGCCCAGCTCACCCAACATCCCTGCCCAGCTCCATCTCCATGGCAGTTTGGACTCTTTGGTCTCACTGCTGGCATTAAGCAGCTGTTCCCGAAGCTGCTGCACCAGTGGTCAGCACTGTTGTTTAATTTGTAGCCAGATCCATTCACATCCTATTGAAAAACATTTATTCCTTCACCAGGATATTTAAATATCCTCCCAGGAGTTCACGCTCTCCCCCAAGGCTTACTTACCAAGAGCAGTCACGCTGCTTCCCAGCTTCCTTTTGGCTGACAAAACAAGCCAAGCGTCCAGTGCTGTGGCCATCCTAAACAACCCTCTGCTTTGCTCCACTTCAGTTTTGAAGGTGGGGACACACATCCATCTGCTGTGCTAAAACCCAGCCCTGCAAATCCCAGCCCTCATTTCATTTTCCAAAATGAAAGTATGCACACTGTCCATCTGACCATCTTTTGTGCACTCCCCTCTAACTTCATGTTCCTCCAAACAATGAAGGCTTCCTAATCACGAGCTGGATAATGGCCAACGAGTGCCTGGGACATAACAAACTCTAAGCAGCAGCATTTAGTGGCACTGTTACAAACATCAAACAAGCCACTCGCATTGACCAAGGAATGATTGTCTATCCTGATATCCCCTCCCCTTTTCCCTGCCATGAAAAAACAACATCATTTGTTAATTACTTACCTTCTGCCTCGATGATAAGTTGAATTTTTGCAGCCTTTGTCCCATATGGGTAAGTAGCAAAACTGCACTCATACTGCCCGCTGAGGGAGATGGTAACATTTCTCAAGTGCAGAGCCCACTGCTGGCATTCAGATGAGGAGTTTAAGTTAGGAAAACACAAGGTCTCATTAATGTCCCAGTTGCAGCACTTCCTGGTGCTGAACGACACGGAAAAGTTGGAACAAGTCTCAAGAAATTCGAAGTAATGGGTGCCCAAAATGGGGTGATGAACAGCTATTCTGGACAGACGGTTGTCATCGGTCTTGGACCACTGTGCCTGTACTATGTAGGTGGACTGTGGTTTGGGGAAGGTGCACAGCAGGGTCACGTCGGTACCTGGCAAAGCGTGGACCACCTCTGTGTGTGCAATGACATCTCCAGCTTGGCCTTAAAAGCAAACAGGACAGTTTTCAGCACAAGAAATATTTAAGCAAAGCTTTCTTCTAAGCTGCCTTAGAAATGATTTGGTGCCTTAGCCCCAGATAACTCTGAAGGCTCATGCCTACAGCTGCAACAACCCTCTTTCAAGTAAATCTCCTGATTTACAGCTGAGAGATGCTGCAGATCTCTGCTGGCTGCAGAGGGGGGCCTGGAGGGCAAACCAGCACTTGCCCGAAGGAGGGTGGGGAGCTCCCATCGCTCTCACAGTGAAGTGCAACAGAGCTCTGAGAGGCCCCGTGAAAATGGAAACCTTTCAAGTCACATAAATGAAGCAGAAGCTGGGACCATTCATTCCCCAGCTCTGTTTTGCAAGAACAAACGAGGCATCCCTGCTGGCTGGTCCTGCCTTGTGCGGCTGCCCCTGCCCATTCCCACTCCTGTGGCGCTTCAGCAGGAAGCCATTCTTTCACCTCTGTGCTGTTAAATGGCTCCTGCATGGCCTGAACCGCTGCCCGCTTCAGTGTCAGAGGGAGCAGCCCTGCTATGAATGGCTTCTTCCTGAACTAATTTCATAAAGCACGTTGGCAGTCCTCAGTGTGCCATAGAAAGGAGTAATGGATCGGTGAAATGAAGGGGCTTTCAACACGAGCCTCCACTGCTTGTTTGCTGCTGTGCTGCCATAAGATTGATTTCTCTCCCTTCCTCCCTCCTGTGCACAAGAGGCTTGCAGTTCCTAAACCCCGTGTGCAGGGCACTGACAAGCTTGAGGAGATCAGGAATTCAGGGATGGGGGCAGTCGCGGTGAGCCAGGTGCTGTCTCACCCATAGAGCCAGACACAACCAGCCCTTTCTCCAAAAAAAGTGCAAAAATAAATTTGTACAGATGTCCTCAAGTACAGACTTGTCGCTGAATTTTACCCTCCCTGTGTTTCAAAACATCACTGTACATTTCCTCAGAGGACTTGTGCCGCATCCCACCATGAGTCCCCAGCACGGCCAGCACCTGCTCCTCCCCATGCGTGCCTGTGGAAAGCAGGTACCAACTTCTTGCCTTCGCCACCAGCTTGGTCTTTAGCAGGGAAGAAAATAGGAGCAGGTTCCCACCTCCCTGCAGAGCCAGCTGAGGTTTGGGACACAACTGCTGAAGAGTGACATGAGCACACAGGGAATATGTGCATGGAAAGCAAAGCTACCCCCTGCTCAGGGCAAATTTTCCATTCCTTTTTTGTCCCTGCGCATGTGCCATTCAACTTCTAATTCACTTCCACGAGATGGGAACAGATAGGAAGGTAGAGAAGAATAAGCCTGATATGGATATGAGCTGTGAGAACAAATTACAGAAAACTGTAGGACCGAGGAGCTTATTATAGCAAATGCTCATTGATTTCACTGGAAGTTTTGCATCAGTAAAGTTAACTAAAATGCAATCAGACTAGCAGGCAAGAGACACCCAGCAAGTTATCTGTCGTACTTTGGAGTGATGCTGTATTAGGTCAAAGGACCACGTAAAGAAGGCCCACCAAAATTATTTGAATATTTTATAAAAAGATGAAAAAGTTATACATAAAGAATCTTTTATTATTATTATTGTTTATTAGTAGTCTAACACATTAGGTTATTTTAAGTAAAACCATTTCACACAAAAGTTTCTAACTTCATGTTAACATCTCAATATAATTCATCTAGTTTTATTCTAACTTCATTTTTCCAACTAAACGCTATCCATTAGCCCATACTTGCATTCCCAGACATTTACGTGTCTGATCTCCACAAAGGGGCTGGTGGTGGCCACTTTTACCTTTAAGTGGCCTTCACTGTTCAGTGAAGGTTTCATTCTTGGGGAAAAAAGCAGCAGTCCTACTTTTCTCCAAACAGCTTTGCATTGAACTTGCTTGCATGTCTTGAGGCTTCTATTTTGTTGTTTGCATTTAGGGACTTTTATTTTCTACGAAAACTCCTATGAACTGTTTTCCTGTCTTTTAAAACCAATCTGTCTCACTGACATGGAAAATACGAACAGCCTATACTGGATATCGAGACGCATTTTTTCATGCCAGTCAAATGCATGAACCATCATTTTTCTGTTCTTAATCAGAACAAAGGCTCAACACACAAAATTCTGCTTCCTAGCTGGCAATAAGTGCTCCTGCATTCAGGTTCGTCAGCCTGTTGGGGGCAGAGGGGCTTGTGAGCATCATCAGGCTTTTCAAGCCTTTTAAGTGGCACATAGGGCTGGACGGGGGAAAAGGAAGAGTCTACTTAAAGGGTTGCAGCTGTACAACATCCTTGCCTTTAAGTGTTTCAGTTCTTTCTTTCTCCCTGCACACACAGGTACGTGTGTGACAAGGAGATTTTTATTTGCTCTTTGAAAGCACACTTTGACTTTCTGCCGACTGGGGATGAGCACACATTGTGCTAAACACAAGTGAGATGGTCTCAGTGACTATTTTGGTGAAAAGAGGTTAGACATTCTGAATAAATGACTGTTCATCAACACAGACCACTTACTACTCCCTATTAGCTGCACAATGTTACCAAGGTTATTAGAAAGTTGTCACAAAACAGAATATCATTGCCGGTAGTTACAGCTTGCTCTAGAGAGACCTATTAACAAGGTTTTCACCCTCGGTCTGAAAATGCCACCCTCCCCAGCACCCTGCTCTGCGAGCCGAGCGCAGGCATCCCGCTGCCACGCTTACCTGCAGCGCTGCGTGCAGACAGCAAGCAAAGGATGAGGAGGAACCATCTTCCCATCTTGCCTTGACAAAGCTCGGTTAAATACTTCAGAACTCTCTTGGCCTGTTCCTGGAACTTTCTCAGAAAAGGAAGTCAAAACGGCCTGCCCCGCGCAGACAGGCAGATGTGCAGCACGGTCACGCTCATCGCTCTAGCATGACTTCAAAGAAATGCTTCATTAAACATGAAAGCCTTGGTTTCCTGTCTGAGCAATAAAATTAGTACACGTTGTGAAACCTTTATGCTGAAAACACCGCTTACACCGTAAGCCCCTGATGAAGACTGTATTTTTCCCTCTGTCTTTTCAGATGAAGTCAAAGTAAACATTTTACTGGTTTAAGCTCTCCCTTGAAAACCTGGCAGGTGTCTAAGGCTGAGTATATGGTTTATAACATATGAAAATGTTGCTTTTTCTTTCCCTCACTTCATTTCCTTCATGTTCTTCCCAAATAACTCAGATACACAATTTTCATAGTCTCTATTCTCACTGCCTTAAAAAAACCACACACACCTGAAACAACAACAACAAAAAGACACAAACAAAAACCACCATCACCCCCAGCAAAATAAAAAAAAAAACAGTCCCCCTAAAATAAACCAGAGCAAGCCAAGAATTTTCTGGGTTCACTTTTTTGGACAGAGGAGAGCGCTGATGGGTTTCCGTGGGACAGAGGATCCCAGCACTGCAGGTGATAGCATCACCTGGTGTGGTTGATCCTCCGCCACTCACCCAGTTCAGCTGGTGGCTTTTTAGGAAGAAAACAGATTGAAGGGCTTCCTTATCACACTTCATCCACTGAAGGCAGCCCTCCTGCCAGGGCAGGGGCAATTCAGCAGAGAAGGCGACTGGCCTGGATGGCACCACCCCGTAGATGGGTGCCTCTGCCCACCCCAGGAGGCTGGTCCATCCTTGCGTGGCTCAAGTCCTGATGTTTCTTTCCCGACAGCGTTTCTGTGGGTGTTGGGGCCTTTGTCAGCCCCTTGTTTTATGTCAGCCCTCCCTGGTGCTTGGGCAATGCCTCCAAAACTGCCAGCCACCACCTCCAATTTTATTCCAAATACTTTTCTGTTTCCTTCCCAACTATCAGCTTTTGCCAGCCACGGATCTCTCTGTGGTTTCAGCATACAGGGCAAAAAGCTCAGGGAAAAAAAGACAGAGTACTCACTGGTCATTTCCCCATTTTACACACTACTGGCTGCTAACAACATTTATACCACTTCCCTAATTTCTGCATGTGCGATCCTTTGGTAGCACGTTTAAGCAAGCTGAGGTCCTCCAGCTGGAAGAGCTGCTAGAGCTGGCCAGGACACTGAGAGGCTTCCAGGCACGTGTCTTGGGGGACAGATGCTGCTGCACTCTTCTGTTTGCATTTGTTTTATTCCCCTATCTGAGAACATGCATTAAAAGTGGTTGTGGAAAACGTGCTGGATGCCTGGCTTACTGCTAGGGGAATACTACCTGGGGATGAAATCTCAGCTTGTTATGCAGAAGCATGACAGAGAAATGCATGCCCGTGAAGTCCCGAAGTTGAGGATGAGCAGAATATTCAAAGCCATTGTATTTGCAGCCACAAAAATGAATGAAAATGTTAAAGGTATATGTTCTGGTTTCCAGTTCAGATAACAGACCACAAAGAACCCAGATATTATTTTCAGAGGCTGGACTCCAAGCGAATTGGACTTGAATCTGGAATTTGGACTTGCAGCCATGAGTGGAGTTACCTTCTCCTGCTCATCAGTTCATGCAAGATTTGTGCCATTTTGTGTAACTTTCAGGGAAAACAAATTTCAGATGGCCCTTTTATTGATCTGAAACATGCATCACAGTTCTACAAGGCAGCTCAAGTGCCACGTGGTGTATTCAATAGCCACAGAAATCCCTGAGAAGCTTCTTTGTGTTACTAGCTCACTATGTCTTGCCCTTCGAATTTGTTCCCCCTTCCCTTAAATGATATCCTAAAAATACACTGCTGTCATGTCACACGGGGCTGGCTGAAGGCAGCCACCCAGCATAGTTGCCAAGCTTAGCAAGGAAAGAAAGAAACGAAGGAAACCTCCCATCCCCATGGACTTTTTCATCGGCAGGCCATGAGGTCCCACTCACAGCAAAGCAAATTATTGTGAGCGAAGCTCTGCCTGGGTAGGAGGCACACCTTGGTAGGTGATCTGTGTTCTACAGCATTTTCTGTTGGGCTGGACCTGGCTGGTCCACGTAGGTGCCAGCTCCCCAGGGGGAGGCAGCAGCGGGGGACCCCTGGGTGCAGTGCCTGGTAGCTCTGCCCGCTGCTCAAGGACGCCTCTGCTGCCTCATACAGCATCAAGTTTTTTTCCTTTGGGTGGCGGGGGGTGACAGTGGGGGGTCCTCTAATTATTTTCTGCAGATCTGTTCACCGCTGGCGGAGGCATTTAAACACTACAAATGTCTCTTTCCACGGCAATCACCTCTATTATGCATCAAGTTCACAAAAACCTCAACTGCAATACCTTTCTTCTGCCTCAATTACAGTAAGCTGCACCTAAGGAAGAAGCAGAGCTGCAGTTAGTCCCACGGAAAGAGAAATCTTGAACTCCAGAGACAAATTCAATTATTCACAAAGAGAGCCTTCTCAGAAATGCTAGTGCGAGAGCTATTCCTGCCAGAGGCGAGGATGATTACCCTTGCAGACTAGTGTCCTCTAAACATTGCTTAAAGAAAGTGCTGCTCCCCAGTGAAAAAGAAGCAGAGGCTTTGAAGCTGGAATTTCATTAAAGAGCCAGCTAACCTCCCAGCTTCACCTGACACTTCACACAAAAGCTCCCTCTTTGTCATTGCGTTTTGGTTTTGGGGCCTCTTTGAACACCATGCCGGTGACTGCAGCTGGCAGGAGGTTTCCACGTGGCACCGAGGACTTCTTCGGTGCCCCCTTCCCATCCCAGGCTCTCGTGCCTCTTGCCTGTATGATGCACTGTCCCCTCTACATGGAGGGGAGAAGAGGAGAGGGGGTTTCTTGCTATTTCCTTCTTCCTCTCCTCCTCCTCCTCCCTGCTCTCTGCATGCTGTATCTGACATAACGCAGCCCTAGTTCCAGCCGGGGTGTTTAAGCAGCACGGCAAACACAAACACCTCCTCAGTAGGGATTTTTCCAGCCTAAAGTTTCAAGACTTGGTCAGACTGTTCATCCCTTCTGCCTGACAGCTCAGAGAGGGGAAAGCAAACCAGCACAGCCCAGCCCTGTCTGCATGCCTGCACCACTGTGGTCCGTGCTGGCTGCGGGGGGTGCACCCTCTGCCTCTCCAGGCGCCGGGTGCAGCAGGATTGCAGGCACGCCTCTCTATGAACGTGTCATTTGCCACGGCATCCTGTAGACATTTCAGGGCCAGATCCAACCAGGCAACGGCTCTTTAATTACGCCTCTTGCTCATCCTGCCAGTAACCGTTGCTTTCTTCCCTGCATCAGCTGGGAACTTGCTTTCATATGGCCTCACTCAAGGCTGTGAGTCAAAATGAATGGATAGACAAAGAATACAGCCCTTAAATCCTCATTACTTGCTGTCCATGGGAAAAAAAAAATCTCTTTATGACTGGTGTTTACAGAGCCTTTCAGATAAAGCAATAAGGTGCCTTTTGGGGGAAATCACAGGGAACTTTTTTCTTGGGCTGAGCTCCTCTGGGTGCGCTCCTCCGGCTCTCTATTTCTGTGACCAATACCTGGATATAAGAAAGGGACTGCAAAAATGGGCACTAACGTTTCTAACTAGTAGGCCTAATTCACATTTCAGAGAAAACGAGGGTAAATTTGGGAATAAATTGAAGACAACAAGCTCCCTCACCTTCTCTGTCATTCCAGCCACAGATCCCTGTGGTCCTCTACCATTTAATGCCCTTTTACTGATCAGTGATGGTCAGCCACTCTAAACTGCTGAAAATTGCATTGTGCAAAGCACAACTTACTGGAAAAAGAGTATATAAGAAAAAATAACAACAGAGCCAACCAACAAAACAAAACAAAGCACGTTGACTCAACAGCTATTCACCAATGAAAAACCACTGTGTGGTAGCCAGCCAGACGTCCAAAAAATGAAAGACTGTATGGAGTCATTATTTTTAAAATGACATGCAAGGCACATGTGAGACCAACCCTGCTTTCTTCAGTTGCTTTCTCTTTTCCAGCTACAGGACAAACCGTGTTTTCCCCCCATTTTGCACAGCATCTGCTAAGACTTTTCACTTGTATATCTCATCCTCACAATTCTGTAAGAAAATGAACCTAAATAGGTGGATAGCTGTGTAACAAAATGTAACAGCACCCATAGCTTTAGAAAGGCGTTTGTTAGGCAAGGGTAACCTACTACCAGTGCTGGAAAATATCTGCTCATGTCAGAATACAAGCCTGAGCTTTCCGCGATGCCTCCCAGAAGGGCTGTCATCTCCTGGTCACTCTGGCAGGACCTTCAGAGACGGTGTTTGGAGCAGCAGTTTGGTTCTTGCCAGCAAGAGACAATAGAACCCTGCATGAGAAAGGGCTTCTGTAAACTTTACTTTCGGGTCTGCGTGAAAGAGGGAGTTATTTAGACAAAGGACAGACCACTCACGCAGAAACAAGAAGTGCTGTGAACCTGGAGGGGGTACGCACCTCATTATATTGTGCAGACTGCTTCTGCTGGATTTTGTTCCCAGATTAATTTAAATTCCTCCGTGCTATTGTATGCAAATACCATCTCGCAGACCCACAGCCGCCTCGCCAAAGCTAAACACAGCAGCCTGGTTAGAATTCACCACTGCAGAAATACATCAAACAGAAAAGATTAAAGGTGCGAAAGTTAAGTTCAGATACAGTAGAGGTGACAATTTGAGGGAAGGAGCTGCCTTTTCATTACACACAAAAAAATAAATAATAATTTACAGCAATAAAAGGCCAGATTACAGTGACATTGAGAACCATAACCTGGGTTTTTTTGATAGAATACTATGAAAGCCTGAGACGTTAATGCATTTGTTTGCACACAAGTAGCTTTGTAGCCCTATAAATACCTTTCAGGCTATCATGTTGTCAGAAACAAACACAGAGAAGTGACATCTCTCCTGTCACATCCGTCATCAATTAAATTGTCCACCACAGCCCAACTCTATATCTCTTTGGAAATGGCACAAATGAAAGAAGCAGAGATTGTTTTTCATGTCGGGGCTGCAGAGAAGGGGCTGCACCACAGTGGAGCCCGAGCTTGGACTCCTGGGGTGCTTTAGCTCAGAGCATCGTGGGGCAGGAGGCCTCACCTGGGCCCTGGAAAGAGGGAAAGAAGGCAATTCGGAGGTGAGTGCACCTTATACAAAGGCAGCATGGGGCAGGTGCATTCCTCAATTTAAGCATGTCAACGGGGTTAACAGCCTGCAGTTAAATGGGATGAATCCAGCACGCGAATAGCTAGAAGCTGAAAATGAGAATGGGAAACTTCTGGGGTATTTTTTCGTAATGATATTTTCCAGGCCATCATCACAGCAACATTTAGCTACTTCAGATGTGGATCCTCTTGGTTCGCTCCGTGCTCAGAGGCATAATGTGAGCCTGCCCTAAGGAGCCCGCGAGGACTTGTTAGTGCAGCAACGTGCGCTGCACACCAATCTCCTCCCAGGGCACTCCTTGGCCAAGTAGCTGAAGCAAAGGGAGAGGAAATAAGATAGTTTTCAACAGATAACACTCGTCTCAGTATAAGTTCTTAAAGTTTCTACCACCACTAAAATGATCAGAGATTTCTAACTTCTGTTTGTTTGTTTGGTTAGTTTGTATGGGTATTTGTATTTCATTACCCATATGATATAAATGCTCAGCTTCTGGCTGAGTCTGTCACCTCCTGAAACAATACCAGAAAGGATCTGTACTGCTTCACCTGTTTCCAGTAAAACACCATATCCAACTTGTGGTGGTTTAAAGGAGTCACAGATCACATGTTTGCTGTCCAAAGCAGAGGGAGGAAGGGAGAATCACGCCATGAAAATCATTCCCAAGTGCCACCAGGCCTGGAGGTGTGATGGTGAAGCAGGAGCAGGTTGGCAGTCACCTCCTGCACCCCTCTCCTTCTCTCAGGAGCGTGCTCCTGGCCTCCCGCCGTGCTTGCACCGTGTGGCTGGATGCCGCTCTTCCTCCTCCAACACGAGGCTGTGCACTGACTGCTGCATGACTGGCTGGGTTTAACAGCATTGCTGATGGCAATGAAATCATCCGAGACCTCTACCAGAGCAGTTAAATTCTATTTTGCATGATTGCCTCCATTTTTGAGCTGAACACGCAGCAGCTCAGAAGGTTTAAGGGCAGTGCCCGAGATGATGGGTGGCACCTGGACGCTTCCAGAGCACGTCTCCCAAAAAAGAGCACCACTGTGCAACAGGGGAAGCTGCTTATGTTCCGCAAGCCTTGTCTCCCAAAAGGCTGAAGACACCTTCTGCCTCTCGGAAAATCAATGGCTCAGTAAATTAATTTCAGCCTGCTACTGTAATTGGATTATAAAAAGCAGCGTCTTGCAAGACTTAAGGAAAGTCAGTAAGCTGGAGAGTTGCGCTGTGACTGAGCACAAATCAAATACCTCTAACGGTATTTGACATTTTAATTGCAAATCAGGAAAAACTCCCTCATTACAGAAGCAGAGCAAGTTGGCTCGTTGTGAATCAGACCCTCCAGAGGACACTTCCCCACCCTGCGCCCTGCTCAGTGGCATAGCAGCCGGAGCAGCAAGCATCATGCAAACGAAGGCAGCCGCAGCCATCACCAGTCATCCTTTCTCCCTTCCAAATTGCACTGTCTCACATGGTGTGTTTCTCTAACAGATGTGGCTGTATGGCAAAGAGCTCATCAAGGAGGAAAAAAAAAAAGCCCGCCACAGAGTTGCACAAAACTGAACAAAAACAAGGCAACGAAAAAGAACCTACCAAGTTCAGAAGTGATTTGTGTGTATGAGTGCTGGCTCAGAATCATTTCAGGCTCATTTCAGTGATTTAACTGAATACTCCAGAGATGTGTTTGGCTTGCAGTGTTTCTGCAAAGTCTTGGCTCTGGTCTTTCAGGATACAAGAGAAAGTATTGGGGCTGAGGAGCGGAGCAGCTGGCCAGCTGCTCAGAGCACAGGTACAATTTTAGAAGTCTGATTTAATATCTTGCTCTACTAGTGACGCTCCTGGCTAAATGGGAAATAAAACTAATCTGCCCTTATTAGATTTGGGCTGTAATCTCTTATCACCCTCAGATATTGGACTTCCCTCGCAGCCTTCCTGCTTTGCACTGGATCTAATTCCCAGGAAGCAGAAGAGGTTAAGGTGGATGATAAAAGAAATCTAAGTTCAAAGAAAATTCGTATATAGTTCAGTGGTTTGAACAGCAAAGAGACTTATTAACCTGTATATGAAATAAAAAGGGAAAGAAACCGTTTATGGATGTGGTCCGTTTGCCCAGAATAAATGTTTAGTTATACCAACGTGGACGCAGCCTGTGTTTGAAAACACTTAGTACAATAAATGTATTAAATTACATCCCAGGGAGAGCTGCCCACTGTTCCTGATCACAAAAAGTACATGCCCAGATTTATGGGATCACCACCTACATTGTATACTCATTGACCCCAGGAAATAAGTAGTGTTTATTTATTTATTTAGTTATTTCGTTTTAGGGAAGTAATCTGCCATTTCAAAATGAACTGTGGGCAATACTGAACAAAGCAAGTACATTAGCTATCTTATACTTAAAATTGTTACGTAGAAGATAACAATTAGAACAGCAGTAGCTCACGTAGCCAGGTGGTTCTCCTAGCAAGGAGCTCCCCAGGTGTAGAGTTACCTCTGTAAGACCATGTCTCCCACCAGCTCTGTGAAGACAGAGATTACCTCCTGTTTTTTTGGTGGTTTAACACCCCCACGCCAATTCTCAGAAAAACTTTCACCAGCCATCATCTGTACGGACAGACGAGTTCCCTGCTGACAGCAACAGTACCACAAACAACTCTTTCTTAGGTTCTGGAGCATGCCTAAGAGCTCAAGATCTTTTTGTTTTGCATTTTCCAGGAAGAAGGGTCTAGCAACCCATATTCAAGCTCCATGAAGAAGACTATATATTTTATTTTTTCCTTGTTCCTCATGCCATGTACTTTGTGTTTGGGAAACTGCCAAGTCTGCCTCAGGAGGTTGTTATTTTGCTCCAAGAGACCAAAATCAATCAATCAATCCGTGGCTTGGCAGCATTGGAACAGAAGATTAGGGCTCTCAGAGCAGATTATAAACACAACCCCTTCAATTAACTTCTCCGGGATGGGCTAGAGGTGGTTAGATCCTCATTAAGTCAATTAATAACAAAGATGGTCAATATGCTTTTTTTTTTTTTTTTTAATGTCAGATCTCATTAATTTCATGTGTAAAGCTATAAACCCAGAGACAGGTGAAGGTAGGGGGCTGCTGTCCTGCCCACTGGGGTGCCAGGGACAAGCTGCAACCACAGGAGAAGGTTTGTCACAGGTCCTACTTCGCACATCACCACTAATGCTCTCAGTTTGGAGCAGGGAGAAGTGTGGCACCTCTAGTACCACATTTCACAGACAAATGGTCTCTCAAGCAAGGATATTCAACAAGCAGTCACAGCCCCTGCCTTTTGCACAAAGAGCCAGTCTAAGGAAACATTTTGTGCCTACTTGCTTTAAGCCTCAACCCCATAACTCTCAGTTAATTGTAAGTGAATTGTTTTCTGGGCCTGAAAAGCTTATAGTGACACAATTATTTTTTTTGCTGCTGGAAAGCAGGCACCAAAAACTTGGTCTGAAATTGCTCTGACAACTTAGCCCTGATATAGTTTTTTTCTGTCAACATGCTCATCATCCTCAGAAAGCCCTTCCATAAAACCTCGTTGCATTTTTAACAACTCAACTCCCCATCACCTTCCAGACCTTTTCAGGACTTAGTCTTAAAACGGTGGTGGCTATAATCGGAGAAGTGCATCACATCTTACTGCGGAAACCAGTTACTTGTCAAGAGGATGGAAACTAAGTATGCAAATCAGTCTTTGTGGGTCTCAGACCCAGCACATAAAGGCCAGTTTCTCCTGCTGTTACGTGCCATGGCCGTGAGACAACTTCCTCACCTGAGCTATGGGATCAACCTCTCTACTTGAAAAATGGAGGCATTTAGGGCTCTGTGAAAGGCAGGAAAAAAAAGCCCATAACATTGCCTGTAGGTAGAATTCCCCTACAGTAGTTCAAAGAAAGGAAGCTGAGCTGTGACCCAGAAAGGCTGAAATGAGCTGTAACCCTCTCCACTCTGTGACACAGCATTATAGCCACGTTCTCTGCTCAGTGGTAATTTATTACAACTTCTTCCTGTCTGAACAACATCGACATGGGGCCAAACAAGCAGTAGCCTTGGCAGGCACCGCCCTGCACTGTTCTGGTGAGTAATTAAAATGATGCCAGGCAAGGGTCTGACTTAACCTTTTGTCAGGCTCCCATAGGACCTATAGTGTCACTTCACACCAGATACAACACTACTCCATGAAAAGAGCTCCAATTGCTTCCCTGTGAATGGCTAGCAGGTGGGACTGGCTCCCTCCCCAAGCTCTGGTGGCCAGTGCACTTGGTGCAGCCTGACAAACAGCTGGGAAGTGGCTGGAGATGCCCTGATGCTCTCTAGAAAAGGAAGAAGTCTTGTCAGCAACCAGTGCAGTACGTGACTGGCCAGGAGTGATGACTGCTGAGGACCGAAAGCGATACTTGCATTCATTCTAGATAAATATTTGTTGCTGCTCTGCGTGACCACCAGTGCAAATACACGATTAAAGCATCTCTAGTTTGCAGCGCCTCCAAATGCATTCAAGTCAGACTTTCTTATCTAGGGCATAAATAGCATTTATAAATGCTGAATCTTATTCTAACTTTAGGTATTATTGCAGGTGAAAATCAGATTATTTGTACTTTGGCAACCTGTTCTGCACATGTTGTCATATGATGAAGATTTATATGTGCATCTCTAATGCCAAATCAAGCTCCTTTTCCCAGTGAAAAAGTAATTGGTACAACTTGACAATGGAAAAACACAGTAAGCATTTTTTGGGGAAAAGGTAATCTATCTCACTTCATTCATCTTTTCAGTCTCTGGCCCTGATTTAGCACCTTTTTTTTTTTTTTTCTTTTTTTGTCTGCTCAACACCCCCAGCTTCGCAGGATTTGGTATCTGATGCACATGACTAGAATGCCCACCTTACACTGATGTCTGCTACCAGTAATAACATTTTCTTCTTTCACATAACTCTTTCTTCCACTCTCTTTATATAGGCTAAGGTAGCACTACCCAGACCACCAGAAAAGCAGGAAGCCTAATTATTGGAGCTGTGCAACTGAAATGATGGAGTTTCTTAAGACTACAACTGAGATAAGAAGCTGCCTAATAAATTAAAAGGCAGGATGCCTGTAGTCCATCAGAGGAGTAATCGAAGACTGGATAAGACACTTGGGGTGCTTTAACACAAGGCTGTGCAGACTTGCAGAAGCCCAATTACAGCATCTCAATTTAAACAGAATAAATTGAAGACAGCTGATGGTGAAGAGAATGAAAGCTGAGCACTTGGCAGAAGGCAGTGATTGACAAGGAAATGCATAGCTCCCTCTGTAAAGAACATTTTTAATTTATATAAAAGGACAAGTTGAGTCCAGTCTTCAGAGAGGAATTTCTACACCAAGTGCAATGCTACATTTGCTATTTTTCAGCCATTATACTTGAATGAAGTGAGTTGGTGGTGACAAATACAGTACTGAAACATGTTTGTGCTTAAAGACAGCTTAGTAAATTAGGATTCCTGGCTGGGGAACAGGAGGAGGCTGAAGGGGCAAGGACAGCCTGCTGAACACTCATTATCGCTAGCTGGTGATTTACACTGGACAGCCTTGGCAGGGCTCAAAGCACCGCTGTGCTGGTGGTGACCAGTGGGAGAGGAGGCTGCTGGCGAGAAAGCAGCAGGCGTGGCTGCATATTGGTGCTGGGAAAGTCCAGCTTTCTGACAAACAAAGTTTGAAGAATTCACAAGTAGACAGGCGGCACAGATCTAACACTTTATCTATGATAACTTCCACTGTAGCTCTTTCCAGAAAATGTAGTCAGGGCCACCCAATTTTTTTTTTCCTAAAATAAGAAGTAACCTAGAAAAATGTGGCTTTTGTTTGTTTTTGCTGTTTCTCTAAATGTATGTCTTTTATCACAAGACCTCTAGTGCTACACAAAAGATCTTGAACTAAAACCAAAATGCCTCCCCCTGGCTTCCCATAATCTCTGTTATACTTACAGGGCTGCATCAAACTCCTGGGATGTCTAATATGACGATGGGGGAAACAACGTGACCCCAAGCATCATGTCCAGCTTCCATCCTAGCCCTCAATGTCCCCACAAATTGCTCCCCAGCTTTATCTTCAAAGTCATATTTGAACTTTTACCCTCTCAGCTAAGGTTAAAACATATACTGCCTGTAACATCATGTTACCACACTGTAAACATTTTCTCAAAGAAATAAACTCTTTGAAGGCCCCATAGATATCTTAAGGCCAGCATAAACTGAACCTGTGTGATTCAGCATGCCCCTTGGCACCCCTCCAGCCCTCCTGTTTCTAATCAGCACCTAAACAAGGTGCTAATGGGCAAGGTGAGTGTTTCTGGGGGTTAAACTTTTTTGCAGCTCGTGATGCCATTTCTCCACAATTAAAGGCAAATGTCTCAAAGGTGCTTAAATCCTTGTTTGCTTCTAAGACAACTGCACTTCTTGGAATGATAGGGTAAAATCTTTCAACAAAGCTTATATTCTGTTTCTCTTTCATTTACAGGTTCTCCAGAGGTTTAGCGATTGCTATTCTTCAGGTGAAATAATGTTAAATAAACAAACAAACAAAACACCCATAAATCAGAAACATTTTACTTCAGGACAGGTAGAGTCATTAATAATAGCAACACTGTAATATATGTTAATTAGATTTTTAGCAAACATTTTCAGCAAAAGGGACACAACGCTCTGCCGCAGCCCAAGTCATTAACACTGAAGTTTTTATATCTAAAATAGAGGCTTGGCTAAGAGGTATTTTGCCTGGCTGTAGCTTGTCCCAGCACCCCAGCAGGGCCATCAGCTGGCTGCTCTGGCAGTTCTGTTCATGCTGGTGACACTCTCTGAGCTGGGGATAGGCTGAGCTGGGTTGCCTGGCTTTATATTTGTTTCTCCAATTAATTCTTTCATGCTCACCTTGCCCTATATTGTTTTAAGAGCCAGTGAATGCCTCACTGCTCGTTACCATATAGCAATCTCCTACCACTTTCAAAACTCTCCATCTTCCATCCTTGGCATTCACTGTCAAGGCCTGAGGAGTATTTCATAGAAAGTGGATTTTTAATTATTATTATTGGTTCCTTACAAAGATGGTTTTGCATTCTAGTTCCTCCAAGCTAGGATATTTTAGCATGGGAAGCTTGTTTAAAAGTTCCTTCTTTGCATACAGCTTACAGCAAAATCAGCCTAGCTGGACTTCAGCTCAGCTTTCTCTAAGCCCACCTGAGGAAGTCCAGATGCTCCTGAATGACACAAACCAAGCTGAGTTATTTTATTACCATTCATCCTATTATCAAGCACTGTTCTCAAACCAAAATCTACAGAACATAAATCTGGCAAAACCTCCATGCCCTCGGTGCTTTGCAGAGAAATGATGGCCTGTCAAGGGAAGTGATGACTTGCTGTACTCTGCACTGGTGTGGTCTCACTTCAAGCACCAAGTGCAGTTTGGGCTACCACAATATAAAAAAGACAGTAAACTATTAGTGTCCAAAGGAGGGCTACAAAATGGTTAAATATCTAGAGGGGAAGATGTCTGAGGAGTGGCTGAGGTCCCTTGTTTTGTTCAGCCCAGAGCAGAGCAGGCTGAGGGAAGGCCTCATGGCGGCCTGCAGCTCCCTCACGAGGGGAGCGAAGGGGCAGGCGCTGAGCTCTGCTCTCTGGGGACAGTGACAGGACCCGAGGGAACGGCGTGGAGCTGGGACAGGGGAGGGTCAGGCTGGGTGTTAGGGAAAGGTTCTGCACCCTGAGGGTGGTTGGGCACTGGGACAGGCTCCCCAGGGCAGTGGTCATGGCACCGAGCCTGAGGGAGTTCAAGAAGCTTTTGGACAATGCTCTCAGACATATTGTCTGATATTTGGGTAGTCCTGTGTGGAGCCAGAAGTTGGACTCAGTGACCCTTGTGGGTCCCTTCCAGCTCAGGATATTCAGTGATTCTATGATTCTAATTGTCACCAGACTCTCATGCCAGGAAGCAGCAGCAAGATAGACAGGTAACCCCATGAGTGCCCACTGCCCTATCCATAGAGACTCCCCAAAATTTCAAGCCCTCTGGGACGGTGTCATGTCACCAGAGGAGGAGCACCCATCTGAAAGCAAAGCACAACAAGAACTCATGGTGACACAGGCTGGCAGCCATGTGCCACTGCAAGCCTCATGTCTGTCTTGAAACAACTCGCACTGGTGGATATATGCTCGGTAAGGTCTGTCAAAGAAAGGGAAAAAAGGCTTGAACCAAATGCCCTTTCCAATCCCAGCAGCATACCCTCACAGGCTCAGCTTGGCAGTAGCAGGGACTATGTGTTAGAAAATGAAACAACATGAAAAAATAATCCTACACTGCTTTTGCAGGTGGGCTGGCTCCCTGCCTCAGGCAGCAGCACTGCGATGGGATCAGTGTTAGGGGGCAGCAGCAGCAATGGGGCAGGAGCAAGGACACCCCAGATCCCGCAGGCCTGAGGGGAGGCATGGCTGCTGCAGCAGGCTGGTGACCCTGTGAGCTGGGGAGATGGGGTAAAAACTAAAGCAAAAGCACCCATAAATAACCTCTTGGAAATCAGGCCAGCAGTTTCTTCACAGACACAAAAAATCAAAACACGTCTTGCAGAAAAGCCTTCCCCATCCCTCCCTCAAGACTGACCTGCTGGCTGAGCACAGACTGTCTCTAAGCATAAGGTTCCCTGGTCCTTGTGGTTTTTCAGCCACAGGCTTTTTGCACCATCATCCTATGTGTGGGCCTTTGTCCAGAGCAGGTATGTGTGCCTGTCCTGCAGCAGAAGTTGCCCTTCCCCTTTCTGTTTTATCAGGTTTCTGGTAGGTCCCATCTCTGAGCCCATCGGTTATTTTCTTCCCACCTGTCATTTAGCAGTCACCTCTGCTAGCTCTGCAGATCTAGCAACAATGCATTTTAAACAGGGTTAAAATTCAAATTGACTCGAATTATCCCTAGGTACTTTACCCATAAACCACCAAGGCAAGAGCATTAGGCTGCCCAGAAGTCACCAAAGGCAAGAAACAAAGCTGCCCTGAGCACACAGGACCAAGTTCCTTGGCACTCACCTCTGCAATCGCTTTTAGTCCAGCAATTCACCTTAAAGCAGGCGGAGAGCAGAATGTCATCCGCATCAATGACTGCTAATGCATTTTGCAATGTATTTGATTTTAATATCAGAATATTACATTTTCCAGTACCAAGAGATAATAGGCAAAACACAAGGGTTTCCACGGGACATGGGTGTATTTTGTCTTTTATATTTGTGCTGTGCTTTGCTTTGGTGGTACAATATGCTTATATGCCATTACCATAAATTCAATTGTTTGCAAATTCTCTCTCAATTTTCCATCCTCTGGCAATAAAACTACATTTAGAAAGGGCTGTCTTTAGCAATTGCTTGCCATCCTTTTATTGATGGATTCTGTGAACATCTCATTGCACTTTTATTCTATTATCCTTTTAATGGTTTTTCATTTCCTTCAACATAGACAGCCACAGTTTTTCCCAAGGAATGTTTTTACCACAATGGGTGCTGTTTCTCCTCTCCATCTGGGGTGTATGGAGTGGGGGGGGACATTTTTCTTTTCATGAATTCATTTGTGAGATGAACTCTGCTTGTATATACAAAATATTTGGCGCCTTGAAGAGTCTTATTCTGTAAGAATATTCCTTATTTTTCCTCCCAAATATATTGGTACTATGTGTTGAAACAGACCTTTAAAATTCTTATTGCATTAAACTGTAGGTGTTGCCTGTTTAAACATATGTTTTGTTTAACAAACTGAATAATTTATATTGACAATTATTTCAGCCTGCTTTAGTTTACTAAATTTAGCCAAAGATATTGTAATTAGTGGTAAAATTGTGTGAAACTTGGAGAATTATTACTATTTATGTTTAATTTCAACATCTCTCATGTCATCTGGTTGCCCAAATAAGATGTACACCTGTTCTTTGGTGGTCTACAGATCTGCAGAGAAAAGGGAATATCTTTCACAAGGACAGCTGATACAGTTGGAAAAAGCTAGCAAGAACCAGGCACGCTGTTGAGAGCACAAGACCTCTGGTACACAGTGTAAAGCTATGAACACTTTTCATTACAGTACTTTAAACTTCTAGAAACATAATTACAGCAGGCAAACCTCAGTTTCCTTATTCTCAGCTTATGTATTTTATTAAGCCAAATTCTCCTGTTGTTTAATAAATAGTCTAATAATTTCTGGAGAAGTGGTTATCTGCTCCTTCTATGCTTTCAACAAAACCCCACACTCTGAAGGTATAGTTTTACTTAATTAGTCCATTTAACATTCATCTCCATGAATTTCAACATCGATCTTTTCATGACAGCACAGACATCTTCATACTGTTTTGCTGGTCTTGCACAGAGATGGCTTCGGAACATTCAGAGAAAATGCATCTGTGCTCCATTCACATATATACGTGATGTGTACTTCATCAGGAGGCTTCATCCACGCACAGTACTCCAAAACTTTCAGCATAGGGAACTTCTGTAAAGTAACAGAGGAGTTATTCAAGGCATTTTCAGGATAAACCTGTCTTACTAAATGCAGCTTAAAGAAGTTCTTTTCCAACCCAGTGAGGTACCATGAACTTCCACCCCAGTTAGCTCCCAGGCATGCCGGACAGATGAGATTTCCCTTCAGGTCCACGGGAACCTCAGACACAGTTGGATGGTGCCATCAGCCTCCAAAGGACTTGTGCAGTGCAGCCAGATGTTGGTAGGTTTCCACCACACAGGGTTTAGAGAGAGCAAGTCCTGCCCATTAGAAAGGCACATTGCCCAAAATGTACAGCACAACTCACAAAGAATTGTCTCCTCAAACCCCAAGTAGAAACAAGTATGAATTAAATCTGGTATATTGAAGAGGTATAGTGAAATACTGGACATCAAAAATAAACAATTAAAGTGAAAGTAGGTAATTAAATCATCTTAAGTGATCACCGGTTTGATCCAATAATGTTTGAATTTTGGATTAAAAAAACATCCACATGACTGAAACCAAAAGTAGCCATCAAAATAAATCTCTTTTTGCTGCATATATTTGCATGTCTTGTTTGAGGATTTTTTTTTTTTTTGTGTGTCATTGAAATACACAGTTAAGGCACACACTAGATTTATTCTTCAAGAGTTTTCATAAAAAACAGCTGAAGGCTGAATAATTGTCCCCAGCATTGTGGTTAAAAAAAAAGGAAAAGAAAAAAGAAAAGAAAAAACTAACCAACTCCAAGAAACACATATCACAAGGAGAACTAAAATAACAGAATAAAAGGGAAACAACAACAACAACAAACACAACAAACCAAAAATATCTCCTTTTACTGCTTTTTCTAACTCACAACAAAATGGCCTCGCATTTCATGCATTCCAGGGGGCTGCTGTGCATGCCTAGCATAGGGACGTGCTCGGCCCTGCCACCACTTGCTCAGAACAGTCACGGGGTGAACTGAAGCTTCTGCTAAAAAAGGAAATATATTCTTATCAGGAAATGGTAGGATAATGGTAAAACTTAACCTGTCTGGTTTGAAGTCAACTGTTTGTCTTCTGCGGAGCAAGGCAGGTTTTATTAGCAGACATGGGCATTTTGGAACCATTTAGAAGATGAGTTCTTTTACTGGACAATCCTGCAAGACACGGACCACCTCTACCCACCTTAGCCTCAAACTGCACAGAAAATGACTGAACCCCAAGAAACTGAATCTGCAAAGAGCTAATAATTTTTCAAAGACTGGACTCCCACAGGATCTGAAGTTTCTGTCTGACCACAGACAAACCTCTTTATTTTCTTTTCACTGTTCTGCAGCTGAGAAAATCATCATCTTGTCATGAATTTACAGATCATTTCGTTCATGCAACAAAAGAAAAAACCCGAGAAGCATGATCTCTTTGTTTGAGCTCAATCATTTATTCTGCTCAATACCAGCCTAGTCTGAAATTAAATATTTTCTTCTTCTCCACCTAAATAAAATGTGATCCAACATATTATGCAGTTCTAATCTATTTTGGCCAGCTACATTTTTATGCTGATAAGGGAAAATTAATTTAACCATATATGCACAGGAAAACCATCACATTGTGCATGGAAGATAAAATCACAGAAGGCATTTGGCTTGTGAATGCAGCTTCCAGCAGAATGTTCATTTCCAATTGCATTTTCCCCCCAATAGATTCTTAATTTGCCTTGTTCTGTATGGTTTTGAGTTATCATTTTGTATGGCAATAAAAATCAGTGAAGCAGCAAAAGCTTACAGGCCTGTGCCTAGGTTTGATTTATATAATGGATGGCACAATATTGCTGGTCTTCATAATTGAAATTCATTCAGCTCCCGCTGTTTATAATGCACTTTTAAAGTACTTTGTGTATTTATTGATAAACAATCATTTTATTTGCAATAGTACTGGAAAAATAAAGGTGTCACCTTAATTTTCTTATTCTGTATATGCTTTATATTTATGAAACTTAAATTGTAGAGCTGTGCAAAACCTGCTTATTACTATCAGCTTCTGCTTCATAGCCTTAAAGTAGACTCATAGTTCCTTAAAAAGCACAAGTGGTTAATAAAAGCAGGCTGTAGCAAAAAATCAGAATTTTAAGTCTTGAAATAGCAGTCATTGATAAGTAAAAAAATCTGAGCGATGGTTAAAATTCAACAGCTGACCCGAACATGTCCCAGATAGCTTAGGTTCTCCTACAGTAAGAAAGCTGCAGCTCCAACCACTTTCCTGAAGTTCAATGTTCCCCTAATCAGGGAAAAAACAATCAAAATGTCCATTTTGGAGACATTGCCAGTAAGGATTTTTTAATAACATTTGTTTAAACAAAACAATCAAGTTTTCACTCAAAAAATTTGTAGCTGTCTCTTGCACAAACTTAATCAGGTGTCTTAATCCTACTGTCAGAAAAAAATCACGTACTTTTATTTATTTCTCCCCTTCTTCAGAAATGCTACATGCTATATTTATGCCTCTGAAGGCATCATTTAAAAAACATGTTTTCGCCTTTATTTTTCCCTTTTCCTTGTGGCACAATTTAACAAAATCTTATTTTCCATAAAAGCTGCATCAGTTCTGGTGAGGGTCATTAGACTGACAGCTTTGAGGTAAAGAATTTTTCATTTACCCCACAAGAAAGCACAGTGTAAAAAGCAGAAAAGCAATAACGTGCCTGTACGCTATCCCTGAATGAACCACTCCTGCAAATTGGTCAGAGAGTAAATATCATCTCGGGGCCCTTCTCAGTTCATGACATCTCTCTCAGAGTGCTCACAAGGATCAATAGCATTTCCTGTACAATGAGAATTCAATAATGTGTCCCTTTCTATAACGGATGCATTTGTCTCCAAAAAAACTTATTTCACACCGGCCAAATATAAGTCACTGAAAGGTTATCACTTTAATTTACTTCCCAATTGGCCTTGTATATTACAACTCCCATTTTCCAAAATGTAGCATTCTACTGCACCAAAACCTGGATTTACCGCGTGAAGGTTTTACTACATGGTTGAAAAGCCAACTGATTTATTGGCTTTTATTCCATGGCTTCAGCTGGCACTCTTTTAAGAGATTCAGATTCCTCAGTCCAGCATCTGGACCTGGCAGTCTCCTGCATGGTTGCCCTCACCTTGGGCTCTGCAATCACAGCTTCCAATGCATTCTGCTTCTCAGAAAAAGTCAAGGATAGATTAGATGGAAATTAGTACCTTTGGTGCCTAGAAATAGTACTGACACACAATGCAAGGTGAAGGTGGGGAAAATTGTGTCCTTCGCTCCTTATTCGTGTTTCTTGTTTGGAGCAGAGCTGGTGGTGAGAGGAGAGGAGTATTCCCTCTCCATAGCGATTAACCTTATCTCTCAAAAGCATCAAATGAAGGATTGAAAATGAACACATGCCTTTAAACTGGACCATTTGCAGTGCTAGATGCAGGTTCTCTCTTACACTGCTTCCTGGGGACAAAAAAACAATAATAATAAAACAAAAAAATCTTTAAGATCCCTTCTTCACCAAGAAACCTAGATAGTGACTCTACTATCCTAATATTTCTTGCTGGAAATGTTCCACCCATGCAAGACAGGTGCCTGTATGAGTTATTGCAGCTTGGGCTCTCTTCACATCCTCTGTCCAAACCTCCTCTCCTTCTAGCAAGAAGGATTGGATTGATTTATGGTGTTCAAAAGCCATTCCTGACAGATATAGAGTCATTGGTATTGGCACACAGTGCTATTTCAAATGGACCTTACTATTTTTGCTCTTTTAAACATAGCAGGCAATTGGATTTACGGTCTCCTATGAGGTGACTTCAGCTGTTACGCTCACAAGTTTACACAGACTACACTCCTTGCTTATTTGCCTTTGATTTCTTGTCATTGAGCAAAAGATTTAGGAGGTATGTGGGGGACTGATTGATGCAGCAGGGCACCACATTACTGTTTTCAGGTACCAGGTCCCTCTCTCGGCTCCTGATGTTTGTGTGTGTTGAGTCCTGCTGATTTTTCATGTTGTTTGACTGCAGGAAGTGGTGCCAGGGCCTCCCCTCCACACTGGCCTTTGGCTGCAGTGTTGCTCCAAAGACAGTGAAAGCCCCCAAGCATCTGAGAGCTGGATGCCAAGAGGAGAAATTCCCAAGACAAGAAAACCTCAGGAATAAGCTGCTCTGAGAGCAGCGCTGCTCCAGCACTGGCAAGCAGCCACCGCAAATCCCTCAGTCATGGTGTACATTTATAACTCAGGGAGCTGCAGGGATGGTGAGGTGAGGAAACCAAAAATATGTTGGGGAGAAGAATTTGGGGGGGATAGCTGTGGCCTGGTGGTTCTCCTCACAGTGGCAGGGTGGTGAGCCACAAGCAAGAGATACAGGTTTGCTCTGCCATTTCAATTTGGTCTATGAGATGTCCGAACCAAGGCTGGGTAAGCCCATCTATTTCCTAGCTAACAAAGTCTGGAAAACAAAAATTCCCCAGTTCACCCAGCTCACTAACAAGGGGGGGAGTGCGGGTGGGGGGTGGGGGAGTGGGACTGGGGAAGAAAAAATAAGTTTTGATTCTCATAAAGAAAACTATCCATTTAGAACATTTTTAAAAATAAAAGAAGCTAGAGCTTAAAGTGGTGAATGGTAATGTCCTTTTTCACGTACTGAACTTTAACATTTCAGTCGTACCAATATTTTCCTTTTCCAGATTAAACTAAAAGCTGAATTTCTCAATTACTTTGGTCATCCTTAAATTACTTGGACTGTTCAAACATTCATTGGGATCTTCTTATGAATCTTTTTCTAACTTTTGATAACAAAAAATAGCTTTTCTTTTGCTTCCCAAGTTTTGAAATCTATTTCCCCTTCTTATCCTTGATTTGATTTTCTCTTTTGAATCCTTACATTTTGTACTTGTGAGCTTCATTGATAAATGTGTTCATGAGCAGCTCTCTGTGATTTTTGGCTCAAGGAAAATAACATTAAGCAGCATACTTAGTGCATGATAATACTGAGCACAGAAAATTATATGTGAAGCATCAGGGAATATACAACCTGGAAGGGACATATTTTAATATTTAGATCTTAAAAACAGATACCTGAGATCGGGGACTTCTTTCTGGTGCATGTTCTTCTCTATCCCTAGAGAAAATAAGTCATTTTTTATAGTTGTAATTCAAATTTATAGCAGGTAGATTTATTAGTGCTTACCTTTCTTTGACCTTCTTAACTACCAAATTTTGTTGCTTATGATACAAAACAATTCTCAAAAGACTTACTAAATTCCAAAAAAGTACTGCGAGAAATGCAAAATTCTCCTTCCTCACCTCCATAGAATTTCAAGAAACTTTCCTTCCTTGAATCTGTATAACATAAAAAGTCTTCTGGAAATTCAAGTATATTGTAGATTGTTGTAATTTATCACGTAGTTCTCAAGACACTCTATCATGTATTTAAAAAATTCTGCTTTCAATAATGTGCCAAAGAAAATATGCATTTTTAATTTAAAAGAAACATGCTGCAGAAAAAGACTGGTAAAGCTTAATAGTGAATGTTCTCACACCTTTTCAAAAAGGTTTTAATAAGAAAACAAAGCAAAACAAACTAGTTACACACAAGAACTATTAAGAATTAAAAACCAGTGGGGAGGCTTTTCTCTCTAGTCATGACCAGTCCAAGTGCTTGGCTTACAAATTACAGCACTATGTAAAACAAGAATCTGGCCTTTGTAGCCCATTTCTTTAAAAAATAAGATGAAAGAATTGAATAAATTTGAGCCCTTTACTGGTACCACGACCAAAAGTAAGAAACACCCCCCGAAATCCATCTAATAAGGCTCACTGACTGCACATACTATCCACAGATGAAATGGTCACAGTCTAGTTGTATCTGATTAAAGATGAGGGAAGTCGTGAGAAACTACATTTTTGGATGATTCATCACTTTAGAGACTAACCGTGCAGCAGGTGACTGGGATCACCATTAAACTTGATTGATGCTCAGTGAAACACTGTACTTTTACAGTTATGTTCCTATGACTTTTCCTTTGCCACAAGAAACTTGTGCTCCAAGGCTGGTGACCTGAGTAAAATGGTTTGTGGTCTGCTTAAACAAAACTCAGTGACTGGATTGAGCAGCCATAGCAGTAAATGGTTATATTAAACGAAATTTCAAGTATGCTTGCTAGAAATACTTGTCTGTCTTTCAGATTATCAAAGAAAGTCTTGAATTGGTTAACAGGTGAGCTGGGAAAACACTGTGACTGTGAAGCTTAACAGGTTGCATTCAGTCCGTCTTTCTGGGTTTGCGTCACTAAACATGTGTAAAGATGCATGAACAGAGATGCATATCCAGATATGTGATGAGACTAGGGAGCAATGAATAGCAAGCTGAGTAGCACATAGAATTAAAAAAAAATATTCATATGACACCCATGTGCTTGATTAACTACTGACTAAATACAAGGAAAATACGAGGAAGAACAGAATTTTTAAAAGCTTCATTTGTGATTCTACAAAGGGACATTCTGATTCTCTCATCTCAGCGCTATGTATCTGGGCGCTGAAGATGACCCAGTGAGTATCCTATCGCAGCCTCTTTTGACTGAGCCACAACGTCTCTTGAATTTTGAATGCAAAAATGAGACACATCCACAATAAGAACTGTTTGCAATGAATAATTCAGCAAGCTCCAGTCATGAAACCCACAACAAGCACTGCAAGGAAGATGAAGTATTTTTGCTGCCCATCATTATGTATGTTCATGCCACAGGGATTTTTCAATTATTTAACAGTGTAGAGTTGCCTTTGTTTGCAGAAAATGTCAATTTGAATTGTGTGGCTTCTACACATTCATTTATGTTTGCCAAAGGCTGCTTTAACCTTAGTTTGGCTTTTTATTCCTCTGCCACATGAAGTTGCAGATCAAAAATACTGAATGATTACTAACATTTTAAGAAGCATCTTAAGTTTGGATGCTTTAGCTGTCAAGACAGTTCCAATAATTTCTTCCACTGTCTTTGTACCAGAAAAAGCTCTATTAAATTTCTTTTTATTTACTAACTCAAACATTGTAAACAAGTACTAATGATACAGAAGTATGTTATAAGTGTCATAAGTAACAAAAAATTGAAAGGTGAAGTAGCTCGTGTTAAGTTTACAAGCCAATATCCTGGAAAATGTTGCTGCTTTTATTTAGTACCTATTGAAATTCAACCCACAGTTTAAGAAGGAACTGTCTGCACAATTTACAGAGGCAGTACTTTGAGCAGGCAACAACGCTTTCTGTGTGGATATGCTGAGCTTCAGTTTGGTGATGTAAATGGCTAATTTTAGCTAGTGATGACAGAAATTATGGAATTTCTGATGTGTAAGCTCAGAGGCAAGACTCTATCACTTCCTGAGGCAGCAGCAAGTATAGAAATACACCTTGTAAATTACTGTTACATGTGGCAAGAGCTATTGCATTTTATTCCTTTGTGAGATACGATGAAGAAGATCAAGTTTGTTCTATAATTATAATTGTGGTGTAGTTGGTTATCAGGGCTGTGCCTGCATGTGTATCCAGTGCACTCATGCCCTTAATTCCTTGGCTGCCAACATTTTAGCATATCCCTGTTTAGTTTCTATAGAAGAAGCAACGGACTGATATCAAAAAATTGGATTGAAGGCATGGTGTTGACTGAATACCTAGTTACCATCACAAAACACGACTAAATTTTGCAGGAGCTACTCAGGAGGGAATTTTGGACAATGTTAGAGATTCCTCCAGATATGTCGAGGCTGCGGATGGGGCAATCTGTATGCTTTCGTATGTGGAAGAGCATCCTAGGTGTGGGATCTGGTTGTCTCAGTGTCAGTGACTTCCCAGGTGGTTCCTATGCAGAATTCCCAAATTCTGCACAGGTGGCACACCTAGAAATAGTAGAAATCATTTCTGCAGATGCAGAAATGGCTGCTGTCTTTGTATGCAGTTTAAAATAATCGATGGCAATGGATCAGGCATATGCTGAAGAACTGTAGGAAGAATTCAGGAAGAAGTGAAGGAATAATTCAGCAGAACAGCAGTCTGGGGAGTCTCACCTGAAACAATGCTGATACAAAGGCCCTTGCAATGGAGAGATCCATTGCCACCCAGGCTGTATATAACCATCTTGTTCAAGACATCTGAGTCCCCACACACCCACTACCTGTACACAAGGGTTCCAATAAGAAGGGGTGTTGGTGGTGTCCATTCTTTTCTTTTCTTTTCTTTTTTTTTTTTTTTTTAAAGCAAACAATCTCTCGATATCTACAACTGAATACAACAGGATCGTACATACAGTGCTCATCTGGTTGGATTCTTTGCTGGCTCAGATAAAGACTACATATGGTTATGAGACTTATGTTAAACAGAGTATTTTATGAGTCATACAAGTTGAGCTAATTGTGAAAGCAGCACCACAGCTTTATAATAAAACAGAATTGAGAAATGTGAAGTAACAGGTTTATTGAACCAGAATTTCACAAAAGGGTACTCTATTTCATATCCTCTCTATCTTCGATGTCTACATGTGATAAATCATATTCAACAGCAAGCCACCATCAACAAGGTAATGACAAAATCACAAATGGAAACTTTCCTGGAATGTCACCCTTTCCTATTAGTATAAACTTATAAATAATATCTCTATCACCTAACATCCATCTCTGACATTGAACTAGCTGCTAAATATTAGGCATCAGATCTTCATAATCAACTTCTTGTCTATACACCCACACAATAACTCCTTTCAAAGACAGTCCATGCTTTCCTAATTCTTTAATAACTGACATGGAACAAAACGATACCATATAGTAGCATACTGTTACCTTTTTTAACCCTAAAAAGAACTTCAAGATTCCTAAAATGATTTTGTTTCCATGGAGATGAAGCTAACAATTACCAATGTTATATCTCTTGGTGAGAGCTATGAGAGCTGGCTTATTGATTATGATGAAGTTTAACTGAGCAAGATAAAATGGAAAACAAAAATGAAACAAAGTTCTTTGGTGATTACTGTTAATCAAATTGAATTTTTTTTTTTCTCCAGGCCTGTTCAACCTGGAGAAGAGGAGGCTGAGGGGGACCTCATCGCAGTCTACAACTTCCTCACGAGGGGAAGTGGAGAGGCAGGTGACCTATTCTCCATAATCACCAGTGATAGGACCCATGGGAACGGTGTTAAGCTGAGGCAGGGGAAGTTTGGGCTGGACATCAGGAAGAGGTTCTTCACCGACAGGGTGGTTGCACACTGGAACAGGCTCCCCAGTGAAGTAGTCACTGCACCAAGCCTGTCTGAATTTAAGAAGCGAGTGGACTGTGCACTTCGTCACATGGTCTAAAATTTTGGGTAGACCTGTGCGGTGCCAGGAGTTGGACTTGATGATCCTTATGGGTCCCTTCCAACTCGGGATATTCTATGATTCTATGATTCTATGATCTGAAAAAGGATTTCTCAAATACAGAATTATTTGTATACATGCCCCTCCATATACTCTTTTAATTTTTTTAATTTACTTGATGCTTTCTGAGTACTCCCCACTATTAAATACTTGGCAGAAAGACAGTTAAGTAAAATTCAGAGGAAATGAATAGGTATTCTTACTTCTAAGGATTTCCAAAGGCTTTCAAAGATTCGACAAACTAGCTCACTACAGCAAAAGATGCAACACACTTGCCCATCAGCTACCATCTACCATTTCTATTTCTGTGTGTAATCATTATATTTTTAACTCAGTCCCTAGGATACTTGTCTGATAACCCTACAGCACTGAATACCTGTGGTGGGCATTATGGGCATCCAAATCTAATGCACTTGCGTGCTGGATGCATTCCCCAGATACGAATGTGTGTAAGCATATGAAACAATGTGCTCTTTTGATTCCATCTCCATTTTTTTTCTTTCCCTGAATTGTTGCCAGGATCTCTGTCCTTTCTCTCAGAACTCTCTCTTCTTTCTTCCATGGTTTTCTTAGGAGAGAGGTACTCCTTTAAAAAAGGGCCCTATGGCCATCACCTTTACCACATTCCTTCCAAAACACCTGAACACGCAGCCTGTCAGCTGAGGAAACACAGCCATCAGCACAGGCTTTCTTGAGGGGCAGATCATGATCTCTAAGTGTCAGCCCAGGGAAAACTAACCCAAAAATCAGGCAAAGAAGCCCCAATACTACAACAGCTTGGAGTTATTACTGGGCATCTCACACAGCTCCCCCACTCCCCGTCACTGCATTATACCCTGTTCTGGGGTCAGACACCAGCCTTGCTGTGGCTGTCCTTGTGCACTGCTCCGATCCTTTCAGTGTATGAGTGCCTCGCAGCAATTCTTGCCATCAATAGTAATCTACAGCAGACTTAAAAACAATTATTTGATTATTTGACACGACAATCACTCATTGGCCTCATTTCTCCTCTGAGAAATGTATCTGAATGCACACCACATCTGAAAATGTAGCACCAATGCACAGGGAAGAATTAACGCTGGTGTTACCCACCACCGGTACCATTAATTTAACTCATGCTGTGATCCTTTTCAGACTCCATTTCCAGCTATCTGCTTATCAGTCCATTTTTCAAAGGTAGAACAGAACCAATGCAAAGGGATTAGGGAAAAGAGTCATGATGAATGTGAGGTCACGAGCAATCGCTGTGTCCTGCTCCTGACCTTTCTGATAACGTGCCACTTGAGAACGCAGAGATATTTTATGACATCCCCTTTACCTAAGCCCATGTTTCCACTTGTGATTTGAATAAAACAGATTGATGGTTATGCATCCGACCTCTCTGCAGACATTACAGCAGTACACCTAAAAATGTTAAATAAGGTAACTAACAAATAGCAAGCTCAAGTCCAGCTGCAAATCACTATCTTATACTCCATGCTTCAGAAAAGAGTTTGGTCTTCTTGAAAAATTTTGGTTTTCTATATAGATTAAAAACACAGATACTTTTTACATTTGAAAAAAAACACAATAAAACACTAGTCTGAAAAACTATTGACTGGCTTTAGTGGAACTGGGTATTAATAATAATGTGAGCATAATTTCTGGGCTGGTATGAACAGAACAATCTGTGAGACTGACAGGCGGGGAATAAAGAACATGTGAACCCAACAACTCAGGCGATAAAAAGAAATTTTAGGAGAGAAGGATATTTTGGCCATCCCTACCATCCACCCAAACTCCTTTTCAGCTGTGAAATGGGCATTCATCTGCAAATGGGTGCAGATGGGAGTGACAAGGTGTACTACTAACAGGAACCACTGGAGGACTTCAGGCTGCTAACTTGGAAGGACTTATAGGAGGTGATCTGACGTGACTTGGGCTTGCTTTTCACCACAGTTATTCGTTTGGGAATGCACTCAAGTGCAGTAACACTTTTTATGTTAGGGGTTGTCTTCTGCGAATGCCTTTTCGTAAAAATACTTGAAGGCTCTACCATTCAACATCACTCACACTTCTCTGGCTGCTGGTACAGAGCTTTAAGGACATTATGGCTCACCTAAGACAGCGTCTTTCCTATGGAGGCCCATTAGAAAGCTCATGCATTATGCTGGGTGCTTCTTACGTCCTTGTGATACATTCCTCATTACTGCAACCTGAAATTTCATTTCCATGCCAATGACTCTCAGATCTGCCTCAGTGATGGAAAGCCCATAAGCTCCTCTAAGTTTCACAGTTGCCTGTAGAACAAATAAATCCTGAAACAGCTCAGGCTTTTGTTATCATATGTGTCATAGAAAGGTTTAAATTGGGTGTTGTCTACTCTTAGCCTCAGTCCATGACCACATGTCTACATATTTGGATACTTCAAAAGAGCTACTTGAAGCTTGGGCAAAGATCATGTCTTCAGGGAGAATGCTCATTCTGAGCTGATTTTCAATTAGCTTTTTAATTAGGCAGACCATGGGAAAGATGAAGCTATCTTTCAGTATACTGTATTTTTATTTATTTATTTATTTATTTTACTGGGTCTGTTAGCAGCTTCCATAAAATCAAGCCACCTACTCTTCCTTTGGACGTGATCAGAGCAACACTCGTACAAAAAAGCTCCATATAAAATGATCCCTCTTCTTCCACCAGCCTCTTCATGGCTGCGAAAGAGCATTGGCATGAAAGATAGTTCAACTGGTATCGTAGAAACTTTATGTGCTATAGACATGAGAATGTTAAAGGAAAAAAAATTAATTTCAAGGTTATGTTGCTGATGTGCAAAAACATTTTAAGGACAGAACTCTGCTTCGAGTAATAGAAAGGACAGGGTAAGCATAGGCTTCTCTCCAGGACCAAAGGCACATGCTGAACTTCAAGGAAGTGCCACTTTCTACTAGGGAATTTGTATCTAGCATGGATGTGCCTGCATATGGTGCAATGACTGCTGGAAAAGTATATTTAGTCCTAAAAAAAAAAAACACCAAAGAATTGGATTAAATGTTGTGGTCAGCTTTCTACTGATTTCTAAGGCCAGAACTCTAGTGTTGTGAAATGGGATTTACATTATAGAGAAATCAACTATTACCAGTCCTGGCCAACAAGACCAACAAAGCTTGGAACCATACAAAAAAAAAAATTAAGCCATTTTTTTTAGCGGAACTTATTATTAAGTATTGTAATGGAGAGGTTTGCCTTTTTCATCAAAGACACTAAATGAGAATAGGAGAATCCTTCCTATTGTGCTTGCTTTGAATTACACATCCATTTTGAGTCATAGGTCAGGAGTGTAAAGAGCTCAGATTGCTTCTAATGATGCCACAAGCATTTTACAATGAGGCAGCAAAAATCTTGTTTATTAGCAATTGTGGCTTTAATCTACGGAATACAGAATGGAATAACGTTTTACAAAGATGAGGATAATTATGGCAGAAAAATAAGCAAGCAGATCAGCAGCTTCTCAGCTGTACCTCTGAAAGGTACTGACTGTCTCAGGCCTACAGAAGTTAGATTTTAGATCTTATTTCATTTTATTATTTTATTAAGAGAAGTGATTTATTTCACCAGGTCAACAAGACTTGCTGCCTTCACTTGAAGACCAGGGATCACATGGAAGGCTTCTTTCTTCTAAGAAGAGAAAAAACATTTCACTTTTTTTTTTTTTTTTAAAATACATCAGAGGTTGATTCCTTAACCTCTATCTTTTCTTTCATTGCAATCAAAATTCACCACACATCTCTGAGCTGATACTCTATTTAAAAAACCCTGATTACAAATAACCAGTGCTCTTTTCCTATAAGTCCTTATATGAGTGTGTCCTGTTTTCCAACACCATTACTTTTTAACAAATTGCCATGCTTAAACAAGTTCTTTTGACATGCTTTTAGGAAGTTTTGCATCAGCTGCAAGGACAGCTTTATAAGAAGTGTGATACTAGTTTTCCTCAGTCTCAGCATACTTGAAGAACCAAAAAAGAAAAGGCAGAAAAAGGAGTGAGTTATTAGCATCACCATTCTTCATATAGGTTCCTGTAAGGTGAAACAGTTTTAGGGTCACACTGCCTGTACAATGCATCTTGACATTGTGGTTGAGAGTAACATGATCCAAAGAAACAGACAGAGATGGTCAGACATTTCAGAAATTAGAATGCAAGTTTCAGCTTTCAAACAAAACAAAACAAAACAAACAAAACAAGTGTATTCAGGCCTGGTTACTATGAAAGCTTAGACCTTCTTTAACTGTTCAGGGACCAATGGCAACCTCAGCAAAAGTACTGAGCAGAAGAATCCACTGACCAGAAAATAAACTTGCTCTGTTAGTACATTTTGGGCAAGTCTAGCTCTTATACTTTTAGTCTCATACTGTGCCAGAGACTTTGTGCCCTGGCTCCTGCAGAGATACAATAAAAAGCAATTTTTACCTGTAATAAGCCTCTTTCAGGACCAGGCAAAATCATCAGGCCCTGGATAGACCTCAACAGACCATCTCATAAAAAAAATGTTTGTCTTCTACTCAGCACAGAAACTGAAGGAAACATTACAAGAGAGGGAGGGAAGGAAAAAAAATAAGAGAAAGAGAAGAGAGGGAGAGAAAAGAAACTTAAAACATTCTCAAGAACTCAAGCCAGGTTCATTGAGTCAGGCCAGACTTTATAACTCATGTGTAGATTCCCTACATACACACAATGTCATGAAGCTACTAGTGTCCTCTTGCAGCCTGATTTTCTGTCTAAGATGAATCTGCTCCATCACCTACTACTGTCCATAACTGTGACAGAACAGTGCTCTGGGTCCAGCTGGGGCACTGAGTCTTTGTGCACCTCCATGACTCCACTTGCAAAAAAACACTTCAAAGGAAGGACAATGTTTTCCTCTTTATCACGTACAGCTATATCATATACAGCTATTTATGTCTCTAAGCAGCAGCTGCTGCAGGCAGGTAAAAAGTAGTTTTTAGTCTCACAATGTCACATATCTGAGTTAAATTATTTCATTGCTATGATCTTCAGAAGGCAAAGAGCATTCGATAACAGAAGGATGTAGTTTTTTGTGTGACTCTAACAGTGATTAGTTCAGGCTAAGCCAAAAGTCAGAGAGTATTCTTTATTACCATTTTTTTTGACACCATCTCCAAAGATGTTTGCTATCTTTAAAAATACACATAATCTGTAAATACATTTTGGTTAACAGAAGGAGAAGTAAAAGCCCTGCATCTTTCTGTGCTAGGGTTAAGCAATACTACATTCAAGGGTTTTGTTTATTTTCTAAAAGGTTACTATATACCTTCTTCAATTCAGCTCTCCCTGTGGAACGTACATCACAAACAGACCTTTACAACTTAACTCGTCCCAGCTGTTTAAACAGATTTTCAAAAGAGAGAGCACCATCTGATACATTTAGAAGCCTTTTTTGCAGCATCTGTTACAACTCGAGGTCAGTTTGAGGATGGCCAGAAAAAGCCAGAAAGGCAGTGTGTCCCGAAAGGAGTGAATTCAAGCAGCACACACTAATCCTCCGCTTTCTTAAAGGACTGAAACCCACCACCAGGGAGCAACAATTCCAGGCACCACCAACCACCCAAGGCTCTGCTGTGACATCAGGGCTCTGACGGTGATTCCTTCTGTGCCCAGGGAGATGGGCCGGGAGGTGACCCAGCATCCCCACCGTCATCCTTGCAGAACAACAATGTGGGATGTGGACTGCCTGAGATACCAGGACAGGTGCATCTTCTGTTTCAGAAAGCCTTGTTATGTCCACCTGGCCACAATCAAAGCCAAGAAAAGTCTCCTTGCATCTTATGTCATCAGAATGAAAGCTTGGGCATTTATTTTTGATTGTTGTTGTTTGTTTGTTTGTTTTATTTTGCTTGTTTTTGTTTTTGAATTTTGTTCTGTTTTGTTTTAAATCCAACACATCTTGCATGAAAAGTGTAAAAGATGTTATTTGAGACTGTCCAAGGTGTCCATGTGAGCATGAATTTCATAAAGAGAAAACGGTGGCATTTTAACGAAATCTTGCCAGCAACAGTTGCACAATATGAAATGATGATGATGCTTTAAGCCTCTTAAGATCTTCATTTTACCATGTATAGCACATCAGAAGTCCACTGTTGGCAGTTAACAAGCGGGGTTGCTTGTACTGAGGTCTGGTGGCAGAAAACAAAAAACAGTAGCTTTAAAACAGTTACTTTTATCTGGGGAGAAATGTACTGTCAAAGGCTGTTTCTGACAAAATCTGTTATTTCTGTCAAAGCAGAGACTATATGGTTATGCAGGCATTTGGACGAGGACCTGTTTATTTATTTATTTATTTATGGGGCTTCGTTTCACGTTTGTGTTCTTGGAACTGAAATCTTTCCACTTCTCTCAGAAAAAAAAATTAATTATACTTAAACTAGTTACAGAGTCAAATATGAAAAAGCAAGCTGTAGTACTGGGGAGTCTCCAGTGAGCTCCTTCAGCTCCTGTTTTTCTGAAGCTGGCAGTACCCTGCCAGATATGTGGCAGGAATACACAAAGTGTACCTTACCCACTGCACAGAGTGAATAACGCTGTGCACAGTCAGCACAGCACGCTGTGTTGTTCTGTCACTGTATTCATAGCATTAAAAAAGAAAGCAAGACACTGAATAAAGGTATCGGCTGTGCCACTTCCACAGCACAGACCTCCCAGTATGTGTCACCATTTATCTCTAGAACAGAAACAAAATCAGACTACAAGAACAAGAAGCTCAACCTCATTCATATTCCTGAAGCTTTTGTCAGTTACGTGATGAAAGACCCTATATGCAAACAAATTCTCCTTCACTATGTGTGCTGCCGGCAGAAGAGAGGTTGTCCTGAGGGCCACTCTGCCACCATCTTTGGCCCACCCATGAAAAACAGACTTATGACCACCCATCCCTGGCCCCTGCCGGGGAGGCAAGGCAGGGATCCAAAACCACATCACCAGCTTCTCTCCCTCTCCCCACACACGCGTGCCCTTTGTTTGCCACCAGCTTGCTCTTAAACTTTGGTTCGAGGATCACCAACAGGGCTCCCTGTATAAGGGATGTGCTGCTGGCAGAGAAAGGAAAGCAGGGAACAGACTCCCATCGCAAAGGAACTGCCTCAGGGGAGCCAAAAGACTTTACTCCACAACAAGAAAGAAGCTCACAGGTCAAGAACCAGGAGCAATAAAGAAAATCTCTCCCACCTGAATGCTGCCACCTAACCAGTGGCTACCCTTACTTCTCATTATTCAGGACTAGGAATTCCCCTCACACAAAAGCATTTCCATTCATACTAGGGCAAAGAGTGCTGCAGGGGCAACAAGAACAGGCAGGACAGGAACAAAGAACAAAACTACCCTCACACATTCAGATTTTCTTGATTTGCTTGCCCATTTAGCTGCTGAATACAGGCTGACAGTTTGGTAAGGGACAAGAGCTTCAGGTGACACAAACAAGGAGATAACTCTACCTTACGAATCACCACAGCTGTAGAGATGGGGCATCTGTGCAAAACATGATGCACACATTCAATTTATTTCCTAATCAGGATGAGTGCTTCTCACCCTTTGTCCCAGTACTGGTGGGCTATCTCTCAACTGGCAATAGTAGCCTGCATATACATTGCTCTGTGTGTAGCTTATGGGTTCCTTCCACTACATGAATCTGTCTTTTTGGTCCTAGTGCCATGGGCCCCTCCCAAACTCCAAGAGCTTCCCTGGTTATGCTGTATGTCATTCAGAGTTTCTACACTGCTTTGTGCCATGGCTGATATTTAGAAGAGAAAGCCGTTCTCTTCTTTTGTCAGCTTATGGTGTATTTCATCTCCCACTATCTCATAAAGTGACAGTTTGATTATAATGCAATTACCTTTTTTTAGTGAACCTAGTGAATAATTTTATTTCCAGATGGGTTTATGTTCCTTATATTTAAGCTCATTATGAACAAGAAAGATGCACTGGGAAAATACAAAGCAAGGTCGTTTTTTTTCTTTTTCCCTTTTTTTTTTTCTTTTTCTTTTTTTTTTTTTCTTTTAAGGTGAACATTATGTAGGGCTTATAAAGTGAGGGAAAAGATGCCAACATCACACTGTAGAAAAGGTGACTCAAACATGAGGGCACAAAAGAGCTTGAGAGCCCTTTAAGACATTTATATGGAAATTGAAAAAATAAATGTTTAATTTTCATTGCGTGGAATTTGGTAAAAGCTAACAGGCTGAATAGCTTCAATAGCCAGAATCAAGAGCCTGAGAAGCAAGGATGAGAGTGGCTGCAGACGATTACGGCAGGGACAGTGCCAGCTCACAAATCGATGAAATGAAAGTCTTTTTTTATTCAGTAAAATCTCCAAGCCTCCCATGGCTGGGTACTCGCCAAGGAGCTCGTTTGCAAGTCAAGTATTATTTGTTGATGCTAAGAAGCACAAGCTGATACATTTTGCCAAAACGTGTCAAGAAAATCCATGTAAATCAGCAGTGCTTTGCAGCAGAAACAGTGGTTCCTCTCTGAAAACTGTCTTAGTAAAATGGCACCCTGGGGTTTCCTGTTTATTGCATCCCAGTGACTTCCAAATCAAACACGATCAGCTCAGACGCAAGTGATAATGATTTCTTTTTTTTTTAACTGCTGCTTCTATGAAAATAGAAACAAAGTTGCACAGCCAAGATGTTCTTTCTGGCTCACACATCAGCGGTATAGATCCTGCAACTGGTATTTAGTCAATAATCCTATTTACGACTGGAAATCCAGTTTCCTTTCTATCATCTGGTTTGTAGTTGATTGGCTTGAAAGGGAGGAAAGAACATCCTGAAGCAGAAAAAAATCCTGAAGCAAACAAATTAACTTACCACAAAAGTGAAAATTGGATCCTCATTGGAGTCTATTTCTTTAGCAATGCTTTTACCTCTGGTTGAGCATGTGCTAACAAAATTCATCTGTCCAAAGCAGAGGTGCAGGACCATGTACTATGTGAACTACATCTGTCTGTGTTTTCTCAAGTGGGAAATTCCTTAAATAACCAATGGAAGCAAATATATCCACTTCTCATTGCATTTCACCATTTGTAACCCTACAGACATGGCTGGATAATGGTGACATTTTGAACCTGTGACTTGTACGAGGTATATGACTTATTGGCATCACCAGCTAGGCTGTGACCTGGCATCAAGCTTCCTCCTCCCAAAAACTCCCACACTTTGCTCCTTGCAGCACATCAATACTCTTCCTCTTTGACCAGCAGTTGCTTCAAAATACACATCCTGAAAATAAACAGGACTTTGGTTTATAAATATATGCATATTTTTCTATTTTCAAACAGTTCCGGGCTCATTTTCCCATATTCCCAAGATTTAGGCCACTGATAAGTAACCTAATCTGCTGTAATGAGCATATTGCTCATTTTCTGTGTGCTATCTAGCCAGCAGCTCTCCTGGGACACTTTAAACTAGCATTTAAAATGTTGATATTCCAGGCACGTGTTCTACCTTATTCTACTGCCTTGCCACAGACCTCAGTACACCAACTTAATTGTTCATTTGTCTGGGCCTGTCAGTTTTTCTATTTCCACACTCCCACCTTGGTACCAGCATTCTGTTAGGTGGCGGGAAAACCCAAAGATTGCCACATACCACATCATTTATTTACTCTATCAAACAGGAACTATTGATTGATTGAGCTTGTTCAGTAGCAAACCTGCAACATGATTTTATCAAGAAGTAGCTTAGTCCTATGTAAGAATTGGATCCTGGAAATTCAGATAAAAGATGTGAAATATCATTGCTCTGCTGTTACCTTTTCAAGTGAAAAAAAAATCAACATTACGGCAACAAAAACTAGACACCTACAGCAAAGAAAAGGGGAAATCATGTGAGAGAAAACTCAAAGATAAAAGAGCTAATATTAAAGCTTAGCAGTCCCTGGGGGTATTGTGAAGGCTTCTGAATGGATGAAGCATTTCTAGTAACTATGATGAATTGAACAAATCCTGTCAAGCTCAGGCTCATTGCGAGACTATCTTGAAAAAAGGACAACTAATTATATATGTATATATAACTGAAACCAAGTTATTTTTTCACTTAAATGACTAGGATCTGCCTACCAGGAAAGCTTTCTGTGTGAGAATTTCAACCTTTAAAAAAATAATTCCAAGCTGATTTATTTTTTATTTTTTTTTAAACACAAACTATTTGCAATGTATTTGAACTTGTCAATCAACTCAGATGAGTGGTTTTTGTAGATTTGCTACAGAGCATTCAAAAACCAATATCACTATTGAAACAACCTTCTTTAAAAGCCAAGAGTTCAGAGACTCATCATTCTTGGACAGGTTCAAATTTCCCTTTAAGGTCCAGAGTAAGACTTAAAACGCTGTCCCTGCAGAGGCCTCCAGACTCCCTCTTTGTTTCTCTTTTTCCATGTATTTCAGCAGTTAATTGATGAAGCATCAGACTTTTTCCTGATGCTTCCAGTAGAGGTGACTGAACAGCACAGGGATGAAAAGGCCTACAGGAGGCTATGGCTGTAGAGGTCCCAAATCCACGAAACAAAGATTTGTCAGAGTAAAGCCATAGATAGGACCAGAGAAACAAATGATAAACTTGGGACCCTCCTCCTTATCCAACACCACAGAACGGTTCTTGACTTTAACTTGCCCACCTCCCTGCCCACCTTCCAGAAACCATGGGTCATAGCTGAAGGTGTCTCCTTAATGTACTTATCTACTTCTTTTTTTGGCTTTGTTTCTGTCTGAAAAAAAAGACCAAATTAAGGATTATAAATTATGACAAAAAGGAAATTTGAAAGCAACGTTTACCAAAAATCCTACTTCAAAAACACAAAGGATGCATCTTGAAAGGCCACAGCACCAGTCCTTCAGGATATAATTCCAAATAGCCTTTAGCTTCTTCTTGTCAGTGTAATGTATTCAGAAATGGCATAGGACTGGTTAACTTTGTAGTTGTTTTTCCTTCGATCAAGGAAGTAGCACAGAGGTCAAAGCTTTATATGACTGAGAAGCTATCAAGCTGATGACAGCATTAAAAAACAAAAGTGTCTGTTAAAAACTGAGTCCATCAAAAGAGAAAAAAATCGTGTCAAGAGTCTTATTAAATGACTCTATTAAGATGATTTTTTTAATCAATACATGGTATGCAGTCCACGTAATTCAATTTGAGAAAAATTTAACTAGATTATATCTTGTCAAGAAGACCTTATGGGTCACTTTAAACTCAATTTTCATCTGTCCAAATAATGAACTCTAGAAGGTTAAGAGATTAGCACTTTGGAGTATGTTTTAGTGCAGTCAAAGCTTTCTTGAGAGGAGGCTATTGTACTGAAATTGTCAGAATCATTCCTGGATAATCATGTAGACAAGAAAAAACCCTTAGAATTAATTTCTGCAAGTTACCTTGGGCAAGATAAAATAAGGCACTGACAAGGTACTCGAAGAAACTCAGACAGTCACTCCCAGCAATGTAAAGGCTTACCCCCAAAAGGCTGAAGGAATTCTGAAATAATTGCAAGCACTTCTCCAACACAAAATTATAAAGACGATACAAGTCTGTAAGATTTTATTTAAAATTAAGTATATTCTTTTCCACATATTGTCATTGACTCCTCATTCTTTCCAGTCATAATTCTTTGCTACCCTCATTATGATTTCATTCTTTCTGTGTATCTCAAAACCACAAGTCAACTTTTACTCTGCATTTTTGTTTTCAGCTTCAGGGGAGACCAGTGCATGCAAATCACAGCATTTCTTCTCTCTGGCTTGCACTTCCCCATACAGAAATCCAGCCAGGGAAGAGAATTAAGAGGCAGCCTGACCCGCTGCCTTGCCAGCAGGGAGGCTCCGTTATATCTATGTCATTTCTGACAGACTTGTCTCTCTAGCTCTGCAGTGCCTGCCAGCCGCTGAAATGCCACCAGTTCCGCAGCTGGTCTGTTCCCAGCTCTCCTTGTCTTTTAGCACTGAGAAATTTCTTCTTACTTGCTGTCTAGGGAATCCCATTACATTTTGTTTTCTCCCCCAAGGACAGGGAGAATTGATCGCTTGCTCACCACCACAAGTCTTTACATGCTGACCAGCTGCCACATCCCCAGTTTCAGTAATCTGTGCTGAACTATAAACCTTGCTAATGCTCTCCAGACTCTGGTCATCTTGAGGACACCAGAAAAGCTACTTTCACCTCTGGGATGCGCAGAAGACAACCTGCTGGCTTCAGCAGGCATTTTAGGTGACGATCAGAGCCTTGTCCTGGTGGGAGACAGGGCTTCCTGGCTCAGTGCTCCTCTCAGGCTGGGCAGTGCTGCAGCTCACAGCTCTGACCCCAGACGAGACCGATGTCCATCAGTGCAGCAAAACACCATCAGACAGCAGTCCTACCCATCTGTGGTGGCCAGAGGCTGAGGGACACATGAGCTGCTGTGGCACAGCCTCACGACTCCTCAGCAAGTGGCAGCTCAAGTCAGCGAGAACTGAGATCCAAAAGCCTTTTACAGTGCTAAAATACCACCTACGGGATGGATGGCTTTATCTGGCATTTGGGAAAGGCAAGCTGCTCTGGAGCTGGCATGCTGCATTGGAAATGCCTACAAAAGATGAGGGAGAAGGGTGGCTGTATTCCTGCAGGGATCCTAAATTGAGAACACCAAAAGGCATTGAAAAGAAGAACGGGTGGTATAATTCCTTAGTGTCATGGAAACCCCTACAGCTTGCATTTACTGTGCATGCTGGGTCAGGTTCTTTTGCTCATGCCAACTAACGAAGGCTTGCCTGATGTGTCCTTTTTGGCCATCATCCTCATTACTATGTCTGGAGGGTCTAATTTCCTACTGCTTCATATAGTTATGTGTGACCTGCCTGCATTTTCTATATGATGAATGGGTAACTGTGGTTATACAGAAGAAGGGTAATTAAAAACAAAATATGAAGCTAACCAGACAGAGATAAGTGAATATTAAAGCACCTGACCTGGCCAGGTGCTCAAAGATATTGCTGAAAATGTCTTCAAGTTAAAAAAAAATTACCACCTTGACAGATTACAAAGTGTTTAAACCTTCTGGCAATAAGAGCTGCTAATAAAGAAACAGTGTAAACCAGAAGACAACAGTAGCAACAGTAATTATGCAGCAAAATGATTAAACAGCTCACAGCCTTAATGACTCTAATCTATTTTATGAGAGGAAGTCACATCTTCAACATTCAAAAAAAAATCAATTAGAGAGCAAGGGAGATGGAAAAAAAATCTATTTAAACTGCGTTCCTACAATCAAGTGATAAATCAGTCATGAGTAATTGTAGAAATCACTGCAGCTCACCATGTTTTGATAACACTGGCTACTCCACCAGGGACTGAAATCCTGTTCAGTTTCTCAGCATCCAAAGAGACTCCACAGAGGAATCTGAGAAATTGTTGTGCAGAACAAATCGTGCTGTCTGGCTGGAAGAATATCCAGCACTACCAAAACTAAGAAGCTTCCTTTGGAGACTTTTTCTTATTTTTATAGCAACAGAGCTAATTTCAGTTCAGTTCAGAGGTACTTAACAGTTTCATTAACTCTTAACCACTCAGATATTTTATTTCCTCTTCCCATTCTTTGTATATGTTTTTCCCTCTCAGATAAAAGAATTGCAGATATCAATTTCCCACAGTGGCACTAGCATGGACAAGGTCATTCTTGGAGGTCTGCCGCATCCCCCTTTGCCTTCAGAAGCCAGAAACTTCAATGGAAGAACACTAGGATGGTGTATGGGAAAACCTGAGGTGATTCCCAGACTCTTCTTGCACGGGGCCCTATTTTACAACATAATATTGACCTTCATGGTCACCTATGCTCTGAAAAACAGCCCTCAAAAAGGAGCTTGTTTTCACTGCACTCTTACCCAATTCTTGACGTACAGACAAGGATTGTTACACCAAATTAGACAGGCTCGTGTAATTCCAAAGGTAATAATAAATTAGTCAGAACCCCTCTTTGTCTTTTCCTTGCCCATTCTAGTGAGATTACTTTAAGTATCAGAACCCAAACCCTTTCTAAGGCTTTTATATTTATTCTTGTATCTCTCTTCTCTACCCTCACATTTGCAAAAAAATATTTTGAAACACAGAAACCTTGATGTTATCAGATATCTACCTTACAAATGTCAGGGAAAACAAAACAAAACAACTACAACAAAACACCAGCTCCCACAGATATTGGTATATCTATAATGAAAAATGATACAGGCTCTTCTTGGCATGGTGGTGTTAGAAACTTTGATGTATTTTGTTTGCTATAACACACTTCAAGATCTGTGTGTGCCAGGATGCAGTGCTTGCCTTTCCACCTCATGCAGAAGGTGCAGAAATGTTTCTGAGGACAAAGGATTGGGCTGGAGAAAGCATGCCAGATGCAAGGACTAGTATGAATGAAGAAGAATATGGATCTGGTCATGGAAAAACCCGTGTGTTGAGACAAAATATAATTTCTTATTTGATGTTTTTCTATGCAGTTCCTCTTTTTACATTTAAAATAAATACTTCAAAAGATTATATATATGTCATGATTATCTACCCCTTTTCTGTAGACTAAATGTTATAACCATAACTATCAAAAAAAAAAAAAACCCAACAACTAAAAGGTTAATTTTCAGAAGATGGTGGGAGATAAAGAAACTCTAATAGGGACCTACTTGTGCCAAGGCTGTTATGCTTCTCAACGTTTCCTTGAAAAAAATTACCACCATACCATCCATCCCCGTTTGCTCACTGTTCAAATTTCAGAGTGAGATTTGATTAATTAACAAGGGTTTATATTTGTTATGGTTTTAGACCTAGAAGTTATTGACAGCCACTTGACATTAATTATTTGTAGTATTGACATCTTTGCACCATGGAAAGCTCTCTGGAGAAGAGCTTGGGAATATGCCAAAGGTGGAGAGGAACAGTTGCTGAAGGCAGGTAGGGAGATACTGTTGTTACACGTGTGCAGACTGGGAAAGCAGGGGGATTTAGTTATTGTTATTTGTTTCATTGGTAGGTCTCAAAAATAGGAAAAAGAGAACCTTGGTTGTTTCAAATCCTTGCTTCCAAACATTTAGGCACAGTGTGATCCTACCCAGCTTTTGGATGCAGCTATGGTGCATGAGACAGTCATAGAGAGAACGTCGCCACCTTGTATGCACATGTCAAAAAGCCATTTAGCCCACCTCAAAAAGGGGCTCATGGGCAGGTGAGCTTAGAGTTAAGCAAGTTCCTGGGGTTTCCAATGGCAAGAGAAACATTCACGTGAGGGTAGAAAACAGAGGAGTCAAGTGATAAGCGGAACATTACATTTCAGACGGCATCAGAGAGATGCAGGTCAAGTTGTAGCTGCACTGAACGAAGACCCAGAAGTCCAATAAATCAGTGCATCATGGCTGCAGGCAGCAGCCCAAGTAGCATGGCCTTGATGGCAAAAGCTGGGGCAGACACTGAGTGCAGGGGTGGAGGATCCACACAGCCCCCCAGTGATGCTGCCTGGTAAACAGCAGCTGGGAAGAGAGCTGGGTCAGGGGAAGATCTGCAGCTCTTCAGGAGGACATCTGCACCAAAACAACAGCTCTGGGAGGAAGTTACCAATGATGAACCTTCCTTAAGTTGACCATCAGCTGGATTACACAGGGAGCGAGAGACTACCAAGAGAAATTTGAGAGCAGAAGTCAGTCTGAAAAAAAATAATAAGATGAAAAATTTATGACTGTGGAGGGAGATTTGAAGGGGGAAAGTGGAGCCAATCGAAATCCAATTTGAAACTCAGAAATTCATACACATTCCTTACGGTTTTGTTAATGTCTAATATTGTGGTTTATATTGTTGGTATTGATCTTGAATATATATTTCACTGATTGTTCTTTACTTCTTTTCATTAAAAAAAAAAAAAGTGACTTTGATCTTGATTTGATATAACTGCATAAATCACATAGCTTTTTTCCTGACACTGTAGGCAAACCAGATGGCACACAGTACATAGCAAGGAATGAAGGTGTCACAAAAACAAACTGCCCAGCAGATTGCTTTCCTACTCACCTGGAGGGGTTAAAGTTGGGGTGAGCACCCACGTGATGTTCGTGTGTTGCTGAGAGCTACTGATCTGAAGGCAGAGAGGATGACCATGTGTTCTTCCTTTTGCTTGCCCAAGCAATAGGCCAGAGAGGATTCAAATAAAAGAAGATTAAAATGTTTCTGTGCAGATAAAAGTGATCCCCTTAATTAGACAAGCAATAGTCAAGAATTTAGCTTTTACTTCTCCACATGTGCTATTTAGTGCAGTGGTTTTCAAGGAGACACAGACAGATAACACATAATACTATTGGTAAAGCAGGGATGCTGCTTCCCAGCCAACAGCACAATCCCAGAGATCACAAGCCATCACTGCAGGCATTTCTGCTCTTCAGTTCAGAGGAAGACTCTCATGTTGGCACTGACAACTTCTTCTGGGGTTTCCAGCAGAAAAAAGGAAGCAAATGAAGGTCAGATTGGTATTTAATACTGAAGTAGCTTATTAGTAATCACCAGAACAGATTTAAAAGTTTTATCAATTGTCCTTAATCATTTATCAGCTACAGCCCAAGAAGCACAACAAGCAGAACCTTTGTCTCATTTGCACAAGACAACTCTTGCTTTGTCAGAGCTTTTCCTTGTCCTGGTTGGATTGCAGCTCCCTCCTCCTCCAGTTTTGCTTCAAACACAGTGCAGCTCCCACAGATCTATACCCCACACCCGACCTCAATAGCTCCCTCTCAGACTGAAATGCAATTTGGTCTCTGGTGGCCTCACTCCATTCTGTGTTGTGCTTCGATTGCTGGAGCAGCCAATTGGGGCAGTAAGTCACAGAAAGATGTTGTTCCCATAGTAACCCATATTCCTCTACCCACTCATTAGATTAACACATTTCAGATCAAAGGTAGACATCAAAATATCTAATAAATGATAGTCCAAGACATTACTTTTAAATATAATCTAAACCTACCAGACTGTCTCAAATGGCTCTGCTTGATATCAGAACATACATCTATAGCTGCTATGCTCATTACACTGCCCTGCCTGAAAGTTATCAAAAGCCTCTTATCTAGTTCACTTTATTGTTCGCAGACAGTTGCTGAAGTACTGAAACAAAGAGGGATTCCCCAATATCAGAGCTGCAACAAAACCAAGGAGTTCATTATCTCTGCAATTAACGCCTTTGGTACACATAGGGTTAGGATAACATTGGCAGCTTTGCTTAAGAAAAGGCCTGATGCACACTCCGAGTAGCAGAAGACGTCTTACCAGTTTAATCTCCTCCTAGTTCACTTTTACTATGTTCTTAGTATTTCAGCGTGAGTTGACTTAATGGAAGTCTGAGCCCGAGGAACAAATTCATGCACTGACTCTGTGTGCCCAGATAATAAGAAAACCCTTCAGGCTGCCTCGGTTCCATCATCATACCAAATCTCTGCTGCACATGGGAAAGCCTGAAAGAAACCCTGAAAACGGCACAAACCTTTTGCCACTGAAGTTTTCCAACATCTTCTGTTAAAACAGTTGACAAGGAGGCAATGGATGAGACACATTTACTAATTTTTTTCATGTTTTCTCTGGAGTTTTAAAGAAGTGTTTAATTTTTCTTCATCTCAGCTCCCCAGATAGAAAATGAGCCATTTCTTTTGATTTTCTTTCCAACCATTCATGTCTCTAAACTGACTTGATGGTTCTCAGAGAGGGTCTCGCCACAAACATACATATATACACACAAAATACGTGATGTACACTACTTGAGTAACCTGCACTTGGTAAAATTGGGTCCTGGACATGACTTGGCTCTCGATGCTGATGTAATACAAGCGGTAACCGCAAGCTTGCTAAAAACCCCGTTCCCAACACTTCGCCATGACTCAAGCAAAGCCAATTTACACCTAACAACATCATTTGGAGACTGACTCTAGCTGGCATTTTCATGCCAGTGTTCTTTGTTCCCTGTAGATTTGTATCTGAAAAACAGCATTTTCCTGACAACAGGTGCAGTTTCACTAGTCTGTTCAAATCACCAGGAATTGAACTTTGTTCTTTTTATTTTTCTTCTACACCTCTCCTTGACAAAAATCACTTTTATCAGATATACAGCCTTGGTGAGCCAGCTAACCCCATTAACATCTTGCCTACCTTCTGCTAAGCATGATACCTCACAAAGGTACAATTTGCAGGTGGGGAAAAATAATTCTCATATCAGAAAATCACCCTAGTATTGTGACAAGAAATCTTAATATACATCCCACCTTTTTTTTTTTTAATGAACCTATAAGAACCGATGTTGTTCATGATTTCTGATCATAACACCAGTGCAAGCATTTCTCTAACGAGGTGGGGAAAAATGCTACGTATGTCCTGATTTGGTTCCCTCATATTGACTATTCTAACACATATTTCTGATAGCTTTGCAGTATTGCCTCATTTCAATTTTATTTCTTCATTTTCTTATGTCTCATTGGCTCTCTGATGGTCATGCCCTTATGTGTTTTACTCCTTCAGAGTGGGGCAAGGTATTGCTGGATTCTTGAAAAATAACTCACATGGACTCTGCAGTGCAGGACAGTGCATGGCTGGGTCTTTGCTTTTGTACTGGAAAGGGTCTGTTGTTTTCTGTCACCCAGGGAGAAGAGGTAATTTGGTCCTAGTTTCCAAGTAAACTGCAGATGAAAGAGACTTTGCCTGCTTTGTTTTGCTATAACCTTAGGAAACAGCTTTAAAATATATATGATTTTGGTCACTAAAAAAAAATGTAGCCTTTTTCTGTCATTTGTGTTCTCTATACTTTGTGCCTCATTAGAAACATGAGAGGAATACAGGCACTCCAACATGATGCAAAAGCCCGTCAGCAGCCAGTACATTTTGAGTATTAAAATGGAAACAGTAAAATGGTAAATGAACATAAAGAACAAAGAGCTTTTCTCTTAGCTTCTATTATTTTCTGCATTTAAAGTATAGTAGTCAGAACAAAATCATACACTTTAAAATTAAGGAAAGAAACTGAATGGTGAAGTTGGCCATGAGTTTTGTAAATGACTGCTACTTAATAGCTGCAGCCCACTGTGGTTCTCGACAAGAAAATGCACGTCAGTCATGTCACCACCCAGGGAATAATCAGAGACACATCTTCTTACTTCCTTTTGTGGGCAGAGGGTAACTGCCTAAGCTGCCTTCTTTCTGCTGAGAAAAGCTAACTTGCCAGCTCTTCAAAAGCAGGCAGTCACAAAATCACAGCATGGCTGAGGTTGAAAGGGATCTTTGGGGTCATCTGGTCCAATCCTCTGTTCAAGCAGAGCCACCTAGGACAGGCTGCCCAGGACCAGGTCCTGGTCTGTGTGGCAACACGGGGAGCAAGGGGTCTTTCCAGCTCTGAGCTCAGTGCTGCTCACTCAAGAAACACTTGCTGCCTTCTCAGGGCACAGGAAAAAGGGAGCATGCCTTTGATCAGCAAATACCAAGGTGACATTGACTGATTTTCCTCTCTCAACTCTGATGTGTTGCTTTTCTCATTTTAAGCATCTGAAAGCAATAGAAGAAAGACCATTTTCCCCAGAAGAGAACTCTGCAAGCGCTCGCATTTGTGCAAACTGATTCTCTTTCCTCTTTTCACAAAAGGAGTTGGCCAGCAATTAGAAAGCAGACAGCACTTTGGGAATAACTTTTGCAATTTTCTGTTTTAGCTTCGCTGCTTCTCAGTTAAGTTCCCACAAACAGCAGATGAATATCCTTTCAAGTCTGCCTCTGGATCAGCCTCAGCATCATTCATGCCTGTAAGTGGTGCTTTCTACTTTGCAGGTAGAAAGTAACCTACCACAATGACTTTCAAGGTTAACAGAGCTGTACTGGGACACCGCGATTTTACCACAGGAAAGCTAATTTGTGTGGCTTGTTACAGGCCAGGAAGGAGGATAACCTTGCCTGGTGTTTCTAGGGTAGCTGTTTATTCAACCCTCGCTCTTCCTTCACCCCATAAACGCTCCATCTCTCTCACAACTCCTGATCATTGGAAACTCAGAGAAAACTCCAGCCACTTTTTCCTAAATCTCTCTTGCTCCTTGCCAGACATATCTCCTGCAGCACAGGTTCCTTTCTACCCTGTGAATAGAGTGACTTTACAGCTGGCAGGAGGGATGCTCCACATGGGAATACTGCTGTACCAGGCAGGCTCCTTTGTTTAGCAATGGTGAGTGAGAAAATACTCAGTGACTACCTTGTATCAATAGTTCGCACTTACTACAGATTTACTTCAAAGCATTCTCAGTCCTGCCCTAGGCTCCTTATTTGTATCCTGTGTCGAATTACACACAGCTCCTAAGCAATAACTACCCAATGTATTTTTGTTGTTTTGTTTGGTGCTATTGTTTTTTTCCTAAGTAGACATTACCCCAGCTGCTCCCAGCCTTTAAACCTGTCACTGATTAAAATGTCATGTTCTGGTACATGGTGTTCTCGCTCATCCCCTGGGATCCAGCTACAGAGCCAATCAATACCCGGTGCACAGCGCACATCACAAGAGGTGCCGCCCAGCCACCTTCATGCAAGCACATGCTCTCTCTCCCTGGCAGGTTTCCCATTGGCACTGCAGACAGCAGACACAGCACAACCGAGAGCAAAAGTAGTTTATTGGCAAAGATGTGCACTGTCACACAAATAGGAGACAGCTGCCCTAACACATCCTGACAAGGAAGCTCAGATTATACTTGACATCTACATGATATACAGCACTCCAACTTGCAGACATGTGCTAGGGGAATCCATTGGAGACCTGGTCCCCATGAGAGGCGGGTTAACATGCCAGGAGTTAGCCAGCACTGTTGCTCCCTTGTTAATAGAAACAGCAGCAATTTGCTTTAAAGAGAAAGGCACAAAGTGACCTTCACTGCTGCCTGGCAGTCAGCAGTCTTAAATTGAAGAAGCACGACACAATACCTTGCAGGTGGCAGAATGGTTTTTAAAGAGCTGGACCATAACAGTCAGCTCCCCCCACAATATCTCAGTTCAGCCTAGGACTTGGGCTAGTACATGTTTCCCTGCTAAACCTTCTGCAGCAATTGCTCCCACTACTAAATACCTGAGGGCTGTGTCAGCTGCACAGCACAGGCCCCAGAGGCACACGCAAGGTACAGAATAATGCTGCACGATAGGTGCCACTTGAACATATGTCTGTCCACTCTCCAACTGCGGGCCTTGGTTTCCCTAACACTGCCAAGTGCTACTTAGCCAAGTGGCTCAGCAAACTGTTACTCTTTTAAGAGAAGAGCCAAGTTTAACACGAGGAAACCATCATACAAATCCAGATGCTGGTAGGTTCAGTGAGGCAAGGACCATAGCAGAGCAGGGGGCACTTGGAGCTGATCCAGCCTACCTGCCGTGTTAAACTGCTCACCCAGCATCTTTGAGAAGAAGTGAAGCAATCAGGGAAGAGTAAATTCCCAGCAACCTTGCAGACAGTGATTCATTTCTTTGAAATCAAAAGGAATTATAAAGTGCTTTAATTTTAGTTACTTGTTGAAAAGAACACGAGCAAGGGGCAATGGTTTCAGGTGGCAGGGACTTCACTCAAAAGCATTCAAGATCTTTTTGCTTTGCTTCCCTCTCCTGTTCTGACGACCCTCATTTCCTCTGTAAAGGTTGCCTCTAACCTATCATCTTCATCTCTTAGCACTTCTTATAAAAGTAAACATACTCAGGTTGGGATGGTTCTTTTCCACCCATCCCTACCCTTCTGCAGCCTTTTTAGATAAGAATGGGCTTCTCAGAACAACACAGATCAGCTCTGTCAGCTGACACCAGCCTTCCTCTTGTGCAATAGATTAACATTTTTATATTAAGCTGTAAATCAACAATGCATGACACATGATCGTACCACATATTCTAATATTGTAATACTTCTCCCCAGTGCTTCTCCAAACAGCTTTCCCACCTTGGAGGCTGTTTTTGAGTGGGCTGGTGACAAATGCCACGTTAGGGACCTTGCCACTGCAGCAGACTGCCAAGCTCTCAGTGAGTGCTCTGCTCTGGCCTTGTCACCTGGGAGGACTCTGGTCTCTGCCCTCCACTAGAGAATATAGCATTCTCACCCTGTGGCCCACCTGGCAGGACAGGTTCCTTTGGTGAACTACCTAAAATCACCCTTTTCCAGTTCAGCTTGACAGCCGGTAACACATGCTGGCATATTTTGCCTTGGTCTTTCATTTAGCACCATTAAAAAGGAAACAACACTGAAGTTCAGTGTAGACTACAGATACCACCAGCACAAGCAATAGCTTGACAGCTTCTTTATGCCAACACACAGCACCCTATAACAAGTCTTTGATTTATATCTTTATAGAGGAAAACATTTCAGCCAAATATCTGATTTAATTCTTGTTTAGTTTAGCTTTGGTTGTTTTTTGATGAATGGAGTGATGTAAAGAGAGCATTAGAAAACTTATGTGAGAGGAACAGCTATCAGCTTCCTTTCACTACCATTCATACAGTTCCAAGATCAGGGTAAGCTAAAATCTTATACTGAAAAGTAATACAGCAAACCAAGATCTGATGTACAAAGTCATCTATTTTTATTTGCCTGCTGCTGCTTAAGTGACACTCAATTAAGAAAATCTCTGGGATCTGTCAGCAAGTACACTAGATGTACAATTATGCTTCATTTTATTTCCAGTCCCATCACACCTGTGGCATTGTTCTCAAGGCTTCTTATAACAGAACCAAACATCTTCAGACATGTTAATATGTTAACATTGGCTCTCCCTCAAATAAATCTTGAATGGGAAACAGCTTTTGAGTCATATTCCATGTTACGAATCCTTCAAGTTCAAAACAGGAAATTCCATTATCTAAAACATATTTCAAGGTAAAGCTCAGGTTGAAAAAATATAAATTATTTTGGCCTTGGTCTGTAGTACTTGTTTAAATAAAAGGCAAGGGACCTCTCAGTCTTCACAATCTTTTATTTTATATATATATATATACATATATATATATATATGAATAAATCACTAAAAGAATAATTATGCAATCCAAAAGGCGTTTATACAGCCTTAGCCCTGTAGCTTGCCATAATTAAGATTTTGCACAACATCCTGAAGAATCTATGCAGGAACTGTGTAATACATGCTTTGAAAAAAGAAACTTCCTTTAACCTTATTAAATGTTTTAAAAATCCATTTTCAATTGACTAAATTTCAGTGTGATTTTACTTAGTTGAATGAGTAAATTTAAATTGACTACTGAAGACTTACTTGCTTCGGCTGTTTCATGATTCCTCTAAACCATGTATGGAGGAACCAAAAACCCAACTGCTTTTGCCCCTTTGGACATAGAGGGCTGTCCAGTGGGGTTCCACAACAAGATGGAGGCCGTCCACCTCCACTCCGCTGCCAGCTCTGCCCTCAGCTTTCTGGCTGACCTCAGGCCTACCCCTCACATTCTGGTTTTTCAAAGCAGCGTAGAAGTTCATGTCCCTTACCACAGAACTGACATTTGTTCAGTCCTCAAAAGAGTCGGTGTGAGATAGAGCTCATGTCCCTGCCTGGCTGGTGAGTCCTGTTAGACTTAACTCCTTAAAGGTCCTGAGATACTTATTGCACTAACTGCTGCTACAACATAACGTTAAAACAGAAGAAGCCCCCTTCCATCATCAAGTGCCTTTTCAGGGCCAACAAACTGTTTTATAGAAACCCAGCTCCCAGTTACCGCTGCCCGAACACAGCAATAAACATGTACTTTTGTGGGTGCCTGGACTTGCCTTCCACTAAGGAATACTCATAGAAGTTGCAATCTCAGGCTCATGCTGAAAGGTTATGGAGTTGTCACTGCTCCAAATCAACTCTTGCCCCATCTGCTTCCCTAGCATCTGTTCCCGGAGCATTTCCTGACTCCCCCCAGTGAAGGAAATTGGTCTGCTGCATGCTATTGTTGCTCAAGGGATGGGAAAGGAAGAGGCAAAGTTGGCACTATACCAAACGCATAAGCATTCCTCAGGCCCCGTTGAACAAATCCGTTTTGCACAGGGCACAAATCACTGGTAATGATGAAATTTTTGCCTGCCTCCAAGATCTCCATGGAAGTGCCAAGCATGAGTCTCACTTCTCTGGTTCCTGGGTAGAGTTGCAATGATACATGACTAAGCTGGGAGGAAGTCATTTACTGTCATTTGAAAATAGAGATATATGTGTCTTACTAAGGATCTTGAGACAGTTTGATAAGGTTTAATGCCCTGACTACCTTAGCAGATGTCTTAAGTAGGTCTGTAGGGAAAAAGAACGGAAATTCGTGGATGTACATGAACAGTGATAAAGACAGACAGGCTGGAATATGTAGGAAGAAGCAACTAATTTATTAGGAGTGGAAATGAAGGAAATGGAAGAGAATTTGAAACAAAATTAAACAATGTGATTGCAGTCAGCAGCCATATCATGTTTTTCAAAGTTAAGTGAACTTACAAATGCATATGCAGTTTAATAGGGTCAAGACAGCATGGTGAGAATGATGAGAAAATGCAGAACAAAAACTAAGGTGCCACTTCCTTTTTGCTTATGGGTGTACACACAATGTCCTGACACTGACTAAACCTCTGGTGACTAAGACCCTAGTTATGTCCTGGTAAAGACAGGGGATGGACCAAGACAACCAGAGAAAGCAGCAGCAGCAGCAGCTAGAGTTCAAAAGTCTGAACCAAACCCTCTTTTCTTACAAGTCTGCTAAAGATCTGGACTTGTAATTCTCTAAATTGTCATTAACTAATTTAGTCTTCCCTTGCAATTCTAAACCAGGAGCCCAGGCACAGCATTTAATTAGTGTCTCAATTATCATTTAAATGTTTGCTCATCAAGTTCAATAAATATCAAGCAGCTGAGTTTTGACACAAGTGGCTGTGTCAATGATTTCCCAAGAAGTGTCTTATTTGAAGGTTCGCAATTCAAGCAAAGGGTTCTAAAAAAGCAGTTAATCAGTATAAATAATTTTGACTGCAGACATATCCCCTGCAAGCAAGTACCCAATTCATTTGATCTTAATAGACTAGTATGCATTTCATCACAGCAACAGACTGGTCCTAAGCTACCATCATCAAGTTCAGAGAGGTCGTATCCCTCCATAAACAACATGTTCTACCAAACAAATCACAATTTTACTGCAGAAAATGAGCAAGTGATTCACTAAAATAACTACACCAGCTGCTGAAGGAAAGAGGGAGAAAGGTGTTCAGGTCAAACTTAAATATTCTAGTGACTGGAAATCTGCTGCTCGGAGGAAATCGCTTTAGATTTGCCTGGTTTCCTTTCAACCATCAGTCATCAACCTATTTCTTCAAACATCTGTTTCTGATTGCTCTAAGGGAAGGAGACAAGAGTAATGAGAAGCCCTCAAACTTATCACACTTTTTTAAAACAAAGCTGCATCATCTTTACTTGTGTCTCTAGACTACCGACAAAGTCTGCTACTTGCAGAAAACGTAAAAAAAAAAAAAAAAAAAAAAAAAAAAAAAACTTCAGCTTAGGCATGTACAGCGGCTTTGGAGATGAAGAGAGAACTGATTTTGGATGTCAAAAGCAAGATACAATTTATCCCACAAAGCACATACATTCATCATAAACCAAGCAAGTGCAGAATAACAATGCCAAAACATTCTTTTCCAGTAGTAAAGTTGCCTTGTACTGAAATCTCTAACTTACCTGTCCTCTACATCCCCTAACAGACACCTGCACAAAAGTGATATTTAGATGAACAAACATCAGTAAGCTTTCCACAGCATTTTTCCCTGTAAGAAGGAGAAGAGAGGAACAAAATCTTCAGTCAGTCCCTAAGACTGACTTGGTGGAGGTCAGAGGCAGGACATAGGGCTAGCAAAGGCCATAAGCCGAATAGGTCTAATACATCTGCCTGATCATAATGCAAGATCCACACCACGCTGCAGAAAAAAAAAAAAAAGTAGCTCTAAAGCTCACTGCCAGGGTTTGCTAGCAGAAAACCCCTTCACAGCCCTCAGATTGGCTCTCAGCCCAATGCAGGGTCTCTGAGCAGACATACCACTGCAGAACTGGAGGGAAGGGATAACCTGCTACTTGAAGCTACTGTTTCTCTCTACAGCATCCCATTTCCAGCCACAGCCAATGCCTAGTCTTTGCGAGGAAGATCTGCACAGCCTAGCTGTGTATGCAGTAGCTAATTTGCTCCTGAGGGCATGCATTTGAAGCTCTAAGCCTGGGGAACACGACCATTGCCTTAATGAAGTTCTTCAATAAGTAAATCATACTGAAGTGCAATACATACAAGCTTGCTCCACTTTGAAACATGAAACAATTGGATGATCTTCAACCATTAGGTTTTGCTGCACTTTGACATCAAACCTCTCTCTCCTTTTCCAACCATGACAATGAATGACTTAACAAGTCTCGTTGGCAAGCTTGTAATGCCACCCTAAATTATCCATAGCACTGTTGGGCTGGCCACTACAACTGAAACACTGATCTGAATGACCTGCAGGTTGAGGGAGGTACATGGAGGTATACCAGTTCTGAATTTGTTTTCTGGTAACACCTTGTCTGATCTAGATATGTAATTTTTGCTTCGGAATTGTTGTTGAGAGAAAAATCGGATGTCATATGTATGTGTCTGTATATCTCCAGGTATCTTGGAGAAACCCAAGCAAACCCTACCAATTCAATTTCCTTTGTTCATCAGATATGTATTCCTACAAAGAGACAAAATGAATTTCACTGAGGTCATCAAAGTATGATTTTCTATGATAGTTTTAGTCCAGGTTTCTGTACCAAATTCCCTGTTTCATTAAACTGCTCAGCTGCCAAACTAGCCAATTACAGTTTCCACTAACCATTTTATTTACTTCATTCATTTACTATCACAAGTTTTACCTGTTACAGGCAGAGATTTATGTAGCTGTTTGCAAACAGACAATTAAATTCATTGCAAGCTTCTCTCACAGTCTTTCCTCAGGCTTTTGCCAATTACAGAAGAGGCTTAAAATCAGCAATCAAATTCAAGACTAACATGGCTAAAGATTACACTTTGTGCTAATGAAATTGAACTAAAACAGCTTGGCACCAACTATAGTGATGATGTGAAATAAGGATATACAAACCAATGATTCTCAGCTTGGTTGTTAACCTAAGAAAAACAATTTTTGTCCTAATTAGAATGATTTTTTGTCTTTCTTTAAAAAAGAAAAGACAAGTGGGTTTTGTTTGCACTGAAATAAAATATTATGTTTCCATAACAGCAATTTTAACCTAAAACAATGCAATAAAAATGACGTGGAGCATTATTCACCAAAGAAAGGAAAGCAAATGGGCTGATGCCCTCTCCCCTCTCTAGTCAGATTTTAGAGGGCTTACTGAGAAATGTGGGAGCCCTTTTGCTGCATGCTCAAGAGGATACAAACTGAAGTCTCCCCTTGACAAGAGAGAAGTGGCTAGAGCTGTCACTCAATGCCCACAGATGATTACAACACCCTTCTTCATCAGCACTGCCTCCTTTTTCCCCATGTCTCTGAGCTGGGAAGGGACTGTTTCAACCCCCAGAGTTTCATTGCCTTGTCTGCTCTAATTTCTAAGACAGTCTGTTAGGAATTATTAACCTCTGAACTGGGTGAAGGACTGCAAGGTGACAGGCTATAGCACATCTCCAGCTCAAGCAATTACTACCAGCTGGCATAGACATGCAGAGGGGCAGAGGTGAAAAGCAGCACACACAAGTGACAGCACAGCCTGGACCTCTAACTTTGTTTGTTCAGTGACTTAAGTGTCTTAGATCCATGATGAAGTTCCCCAAATGCCCAGACATTACAGGTTATCACTGAATCATAACCACTGCAAAATGCCTTAACTTGTTAGGCAACAATATATACAGCAGTAGCAAAGAAAAATGCTGCACAGCATCGCAAGCAAGCCTTACAATACAGGAACAGTTTAACTTTGCCACCCCTCAGTGCACAGAAATAATTCTCTCCCCTCACCCACATTTTGTGCATTAACATAAGCCTTGTTCAGGATTGACAGCTTCCCTTTCTAGGCAAGGGGTAATGCAGAAGTGAGAAATGTACAGTGCTGTAGTTATGTGGAAAGGAATAGAGGCTGTATGAGCTAAACCCTGCCAGAAAAATTCTGGCATCATAATCCTTAATGTTGTCTTGGATGGCATTTGAAAACAACAGAAAATAATTGGGGTTGAAAACAGAGTGAAGTGTACTTTCCACCTGCCCCATGCTGCTTCTTGTCTCTCAGTCTACTCCTTGAAAAATGCCCTCACCTAACCAGAAGTACTACAAAGAAACTTCAAAAGCCAAAAAAAACCCACAAACAACAATCCACAACTTGTTGCAGGGCAGAAACAGAGGGATGTGTTTGGGCACAGCCTGTGGTTTTTTAAATCTTATCAAGTGATCTATATATGGGGGTTTTGAAAGTTTGAAAGAGGGCACTGGATCTCTCAGTTCTACCCCAGCACCAACCACGAGGTCAACCCAGAGACACCTTGGTCCCAGGGCCAGAGACCCCTCTGCTCACCCACACCAGGGCATCTGTAAGTCAGAGGCCATCCTGAGGGATATAGACGTTGCTTTCTTGGTTATCAACAGAGTCTTTTCCCAGGCTCCCACCAATCACATCTAACAGCAGCAGCCCACAGCCAAAGAAGCCAAATATTAGTCTTTGGAAGTAATATCTTCTAAAGGGTAGAGGCAACAGATGTCCTTGTGTTACAGTTCTAATATAAATATCAAGCCCATTGCTTCTGTTGCCAGGCATTTGGATTGTGACTTCAGTTTTCCCACAAAGGGAATGCATAAGCAAAGCACAGATGGGGAAATATTAGTTGAGCTACCAAAAAAGTCACTGCATTCCCTCCTGCCACCCCCCCCCCCCCCCAAAAAAAAAAAAAAAAGCATTTTGGAAAAACACAAATGTGGCTCAAAATTAACTGGTAAGTATATTTAATAATTCAAATAGAGGAAATTTGTAATTAAGATTTTCAAGGATGTAGGCCATGTGGCTTCTGTAATGCCTTTTTTTTTTCTAATCAAAATATACTTTTACATTATTAAATATGACTTGATTCCTAGAATGAAAACTGAACCTAACCTATTCCCACTTTTCTGGACATATCTAGCACTCTGCAGAATCACTCTGCTGACATCTAAGCAGCAACTATTATTTTTACTCCATTCCAAGAGAGGAATGAACCATGTTCCGAATGTTTTCAAGACTAAAAGGAGGATTTTCAACATATTTAAAATTTTTATTTTTTTCTTGCTTTAATAAGAGATTTAAATTCCCTTGTATGCTCAGTCTTCAAATTTATATATGCACTGCTAAAAATCTTCTCAAAGTACGTATTAGAAATTAAAATAATTCAGTTGGAAGGAACCAATGAAGATCATTGAGTCCAACTGACTCACCTTTTCAGGGCTAACCAACAGTTAACACATTATTGAGGGCACTGTCCAAATGTCTCTTGAACACTGACAGGCATGGGGCATCAACCATCTCCCTAGAAAGCCTGTTCCAGTGTTTGACCACCCTCACAGTAAAGAAATATTTCCTAATGCCCATTGTGAACCTGTCCTGGCACAGCTTTGTGCCCTTCCCAGGAATCCTGCCAGTGGTGACCAGGGAGCAGAGGCCAGCACCTCCCTCTGCACTTCCCCACCTCAGGGCATAGCAGAGAGCAGCAGGGTCACCTCTCAGCCTCCTTCTCTCCCAGCTGGACAACCCAAGTGCCCTCAGCCTCTCCTCACACAACATGGCCTCAAGCCCTATTACCAGCTTTGTTGCCCTCCGCTGGATGCCTTCAAATACCTTCACATCCTTTTCATACTGTGGACTGGACTAGGGCAGGCAGCCTGAAACAGCACTGCCCTGTGCATATGATTTTCTTACATTCTACCATATCATTTGCAGCCTCAAGGCCTTCAATGTCTGCTGTTCATACATGGAAAAAAAGTGTTTTACAAGTTCTGTTGCCTTGACCACACAGGGCAAGAAATTCATGGTAAAGCAAAGGAAATTTATAGCTGCAAATTTATAGCCTCAAAGAACGAGTGGAATCAGGAATCCCGGCAAACATGGAAAAGTTTACAAGTAGCAATAAACATTTTTATTTTTTATTTTTTCCAAAAATTAGGATCCTTCAAGCTAGTCTCCGACATATCAAAACTTTTAAGAACTTTCTCAAGATCTGTCAACAAGATGCAATGAAGGCAAACTGAAATACAGAAAGTTACACTTAAACAGAAGAAAAACTTGTTTTACTGTGAGGGTGGCCTGAAAAAACTGTGGAGTGTCCACCTTGGGAGATTAAAAACCTGATTGAACACCATCCTGGACAACCTGCTCTAGTTAACTAAATGATCTATGATTCTATGATCTCCAGATGCTCTTTCCAACCTCAATTTTTCTCTGTATGATTCTGCATAATAGGCAAAATCATATGCACAGTGCGGTACCATTTTAGTCTGCTTGCCTTAGTCCACTGATTCTGGTACAAACAATAGAAATCCACATCTTTCAAAGCTTATTTGAACTGTGGCTCCCACCTTGTTTCTTGAAAAACAGCAAAAAAAAAAAAGCAAGTTTTTCCTTTCAGTTTAGTAAAATCTCACACTCTCAGCCAAAAACATCCATTTATTTTCAGAGTGAATAAAATATATCTATAATTCATTGTGCCAGACTTGGAAAGGGGTAAAGTTTTCAAGTCATCCATGTGACATTTTATTTCACCAATCACTCAAAAAAAAATCTTTGGCTACTCTGTGAGGTTGCTCATGAGCAGATTTATTAATACAAAACATAATACTAAACACTTCTTACATCACCCTTTAAAAACAGCTGGGCCTAATGCACATCCCAGAAGTCAAGCAGTAAATACTGTCTCTTTCTGCTGACTTGAGTCAGTTTTGGATCACTGATCAACTTGACGTTTTCATTTCACAAGAATTTAAGAAAAACAGAGTAAAATGAATCACACTAGGGGGTGTAGATAGTTCCTGAAAGCTATATTTATCAGAATGACAAAGCTCAGCCACTAGCAGCACACTTTACATCTAGATTTCATTCAAAAATGGCCTTCTGTCTGAACATGTCCCTGATAACCTACAGAAGTCAACTGAAAAGACTGTCTGAATGGGTAAAAATTAGGAGGTACTTTTTTTTATTGTTATTATTAAAGATGAAATATCAAAGCCTGGAAAGACACACTAGGTATCTCTTGTCAAATGTTCAGGACAGAAGTCTTACTCCCTTGAAGCCTTGAATCTAAACAACGATTTTATGAGCGTGATTTCAAAATATGTATCAGCACTCTTATTGCAAGTTTATATCTCAGGGCTTGAATCACCAGGAGAAAGGCACCCCAAGAGATTTTAGGGGAAGAAGCTGAAACTTCAGAGGTAATGCCAACTCACTGTGTACTCATGAACAAGAGCAGTAGAAACTAAAAACAAACAAACACACACAGCCCTCCAAAGCCTTTGCTTTCTGTTTCATGGCTTGATTGACTTTGCAGCAGATTAAAGCAATGGCCTGTATGATTGGCAACTTTATCCCATAGAATAAAGTCTTACTCTTTGAGGAGTTGTGTTCCCGATCTTTTTTTTTTTTCCCCACTAAATACCTCTTTTCATTGCAGGATGCTTGACCTGTAGTAGAGTGGAGTAGAAGGGGAGAAATAGAAATGAAGAAGAAACAAACTAGAGATGTCCAAGAACAACTGGCACTATTTGTTCAAGTGGAAGAAAATCATGCTAAATACAGTGTTTAGCAGATAGGATGTGTTCCTATGCATTAAGGAAGTACTCATTACAATGTTTTATTCAAAGATTGAATCCTTTTTATATCAAAACCAGTCTCTTGGCATTGCTCACAAACAATGACTAGATGAAGGCACTAGTGGCCATCAGTCTGATTTCAAAAGCCAGTGAACCATTTCCACCAACTTGCTATGTACATGTTTCAGTAAACTTTCTATTCCATTGGATCACTCTAGCTACTTTTAAGCTACAACTTCTCTATAGATCTTGGAAGACACATTCAAATTGCGTTACAAATGAGGACATACATACATAGGCTTTAGCAGCCCAGCTACTGAGGAGTATAGAAATACATGGTTATTCCACTTACATCAGTATGAAAAGATTTGAGATTCTCCACTAAGAATTTGCTACTCTAATACTCCACCTTTCTGCAGCTGTCTGCAAAGGATAACCCATTTATTGATCACTTCTACACCATCACAGCCAGCATGAGGGTCAAAGGATGAGTTTCTTATCAACAGATGAAACAGTGGCAGCACAAGGAATAAGTCACTTCCATCTTCCCTTGTGGCCCACATGAAAGCACTTAGACACTAGGGAAATCTCTATATAGTGCTCTTGCATGCTTTGACAACTTAGGATATGCAGAGATGATTTCCACCACCACTGCTAAGTAAACATGGAAGGTTTTAATTGCTGTGAAGGAGGTGCAAACTCCCATTTTAAAGAAGAGATATAAAATGCTTGTCTCCAGAAGAACAGTTGGATGATTCCTGGAAATATGTCTGATTCCACCAAAGAGTAAGAAACAATGCTTTTCAGTTCTAATTAAGAGAGAAAAACTACTTTCAATGGCCCAACAGCTAGGACAGGGATCACTCTGTCAAGATGCATCACTGCCTTTATGGGCTTGGAAATAACTTTTAGAGGCCAGAGGAAGGGCACGGGGAAGGCGGGCGCTGTCCAAGGTTCTGCCCGGTGCTCCCCAGCCGCAGGAGCCATACAGCACCAGTGGGCACAGGCAACAAAGGGTTCAACTGCAGACAGAGAAGGAAGCCCGGGAGTCAGACAGTCCTAAAATTAACAGCATTAACTGCCCTCCCTCCCCACACCCAATAGTCTTGCAGAGAGAGCATTCCTCTGCACTGCAGTACTAATCTGCCAAGAATACGCTCTGTTCATCCTCTGTACACAACATACAAACACTTATTCTGCTGGTTCTTGCAACAAAATTAATCATGCAATGCATTATTCTATCCCACTTTTCCATATTCAGTCTGCTTGTGGTCATGGCACCGAGCCTGTTGGAGTTCAAGAAGTGTTTGGACATGTGGTCTGATTTTTGGGTGGTCCTTTATGGACACAGGAGTTGGACTCAATGATCCTTGCGGGTCCCTTCCAACTCAGGATATTCTATGATTCTATGCTTTGTTAACCATCACACAAGATAAGCAGGAAGGGCAGGTGGGGAGGCAATCTTGATCCTTGTTTTCAAAAAAAAGAAATCCCCCCCTGAAAACAAAATGAAGAACACCACACAAATATCCCAGGCCAAAAACAGTCTGCTGATTCAAAGGCTGTGAACAGTTAATACACCATTTTGCCTTGGTCAGGACCCTAGTTTTGCCCCCAGTGGTGCAATGGCTGTGCTTGTGCCTGGCCCAAGGCTCCTTAGGCATCACCTTAGGGCCACTGAACAACTCTACCATTTTTCCCCCAGCTTGGGGTTGTCCTCACATCAAGAGCAGCCTTGCTCCTGTTTCAACTTCAGAGGTGGGTCACTGCTGCTCTCTGTGCCTTTCATCAGGTCACTGAATCAGGATCAGATCATCAGCGGAGAAGCAGATAGCTATAGTTACACTTAATCTTTCAGGAATCCCACTTCACTGTCTAAAGCATCACACTTTCATGAAGAAAACATTCATCCAGCTGAAATGGGCAGCCTACCCATGGAAAGAATTTTCTTGCTCTTCTGTCACATAAAAGCCATTCATGTCATGCTTCAGCATGTGGTTTTGTTCTGCTTCCAAATATTCCCAAAGACATCATTTCACACTCCTCTGCTTTCATCCATCCTCCCTATAATTTCTTCTGCATGACACCTTTCATTCCTTTCCTTCTATAAAGAAATAGAGCCAAATGGCATAAGCCCATTACATAAGACAACAGCCAACACCCCAAAGCATCTGTTATGACCTTCTTTCTGATTTGTCTTCCTCATCAACACCCCTGCGATATTCTCTGGATGACTACATTTTCAGACAAGAGCTATATTACTATCACTTTCCCCTAATGTAATGTCATGAGAACTACCTTGCCACATTGTCAATGGCAATCATTATAACAACAAATTCCAGAAGAATTATTTTGCAACTAAGTTAAATATCTAAAGTAAGAGCAAGTACAAGTGATGAATGCATAAGAGCTGTCAAATCCCTGTAATTAGTACCATATTCAGTGCTAAAAGAAAAGCCTGAAAAGCAGCACTGAATTCTAGAGTTTTATTATTGGGGAATAGGGGAGAGGAAACATCACACAAGAATGACTGACAAAGCTTCTGGGTGCAGTCATTACCTGAAATCTGAAGATTCAAAAATTTTCTTGCAGATTTACTGACAGCATTAGAATACAGGCAGTTTTTATTTCCATTGTAGTCACCTTGCAGAAAAACTCAAAATAATAACATACAATTCTGCCAAAATCAAGCCCAATTTATTTTTCCCCAATCTTCTGTTCCCTTCCCCACATTTAAAGCAAGAGCAAAAGGCCTTTAGCCAAGGCTTGGACATACATGCCCAACCACAAATTACATACTTTTCAGAGATGTACCAGTGAGTAGATAAAACTGTTTTTTTTAATATTTCCCCTAAGATGAACTTAAAGCAACATTTTCATGACTACATATAACCTCTAAACTGTCCAGGAAGTGGGATCCAAAGAAGTAGCAGAGAGAACTCTCCATCTTACAATGAACACAATCCCCAGTGACAAAACCTTTATTCAAAGACACATTTTTTCTCCTGCATAGAGGACTTGGTACAAGTGTGGCTCAGAAGTTAGTCTTTGCTTAAGGTGCAGCCAGACAAATAAATTGAATCACAAGAAAGCTTCACTGGCAGTCTTTACTCCTGTTTCACAATTAAGGCTGTGAAGGGGATGGAAAATCCCCCCTGGGATTGGAAACATTTGTCCATCAGATGCTTGTGCCAGCACAGAGGAAGTTGTGCCAAATGATGATACTGTGAGCACTGGATTCTACCTGCAGTTTGTCTCAAGTATGGGCTGTGTTTCTTTACCCTGCTACAAAGTGCTGTTTTGGCAGCGTCCTAATGGCCTGCAAATTAGGTAAATAATTCCTGTGATAGATAGCCTTAATTTTGAGGACCATCTTTCTGAACTAGAATCATGAGCAGTGAAATTACATAAAAAGAGGGGCTGCCAGCCTAGTCTTCGAGTATCATCATTGTTATTGACTTTTCTATATGGAATATAGAAAAAACCCTACGTGCTTAACACTTCGTACACCAATGCATTTATCAGATGATCAGTTTGAAACATTTTAAATGATTTTCAGGAGTGTCTTCAGTCTGCATGGACTCCTCTGGCTAGCCATTATTGGCTGGAGTTGGGAAATCCATATGCCAGGAAGCAACTAAGTAAGTATATTTAATTAAAAACAATCTTAAAAAGCATAGCTTTTAATAATTAGGATGTTATATAGGAAACTCAAATCCCTCAGGGAGATCAGAAATACCAAAAGCTGCAGCGGTGTTTGTCTGCAAGTCAACCCACAATTAGCCAGATTTAAAGGCTCCGGCTCCATACAAATTGATTGTCCATAAAAAGAATAACAGTTACTTCAGCACTTTTTGCTGTATCCTGAGCTTTGGCAGGTTGAAGAATTATGTCCCCCACAGAGCCACACTGCATGCGAGCACAGAGCCCACGTGGCCAAGTTGCATAGCTCTTTCTCACTCAATACAAATAAAACCACCTTCCTCTCATCTCTCAGCAATTTCTGAGTTCCATTTTTGTAAGCTTTTCAGCTATAATCTATCACTAACCAGAAAGAAACCCTGTAAAACCTGTCATCTCCATCCTTACTAGAAGCTCCTTCCACTCAAACAGCAAATTGATACCAGGACTCATAAGATACCTTTCAGATCAGATCTTTTTAATGAAAATGTGGCCCCCTACAAAAATTACTAGATTCTGTCTCACACTTTTCACCTGCACATTCAGGCCGTAGGCTCATTAGCATAAGGACTTCCTACAGGCTTTCATAACCTGCTAAAACTCCCACTATGCATTATGGCCTTCACATATTAGAGCTGCATAATATTACTAACAGAACATGAAGGGTAATTTACTGACAAATGACTGTAATTGAACACACAATCTACCAACCATGTTCTAACAGAAAAATACGTTCTATATAATGCAGAAATACCATATCAAATTTTAAAGGAGGGAATGAAGTCAGCAAGGCAGAGTTAATGACATCTATTAATTATAGATAGTCCAGACATACTCTTGCCTGGCTTGTTTTTAACTTTCATCAACATAGACTCCAAAAGCTGTGCCTCTGCATGCCACTTCCACTGCGGATTTTCTATCTTCATCATCAGCTAACTTTACTGGAGCCCATTCTGAATCACAGAATCATAGATTCTCCTCTGTTGCAGTACATGTTCTCACCTACCCACTCATGACATGGAATAAAAACGTATGTATATTCATTTACAAGGCAGTATCCTTTTACATATTTGAAGGTTGCTATTGCATTCCCTCTCAGTCAATTCTTCAAGGAGCTTGTGAATGGCCACAAGTTATCCAGACCTCGTCTTCTCATTTTCCCCCTCGAGGCTTCTTCCAATTGATCCTTCTCTTTCTGATGTGTGATGCTGAAATCCAAATGTGTTATGCTGCTTGAAGAGTAAACAGTACTAAGTAGAGAGGCAGATTAACATCAAGCATCTTTACAGGCAATACTTCTAGTTACACTGTGGAGTACACCATCTTTGCTGCAATTAGCACAGGTGAAGGTGCATAGCTACCTAATCTGAGATTGGATCTCACGCTATGAAAAACTAGATTAAAAAAAAAACAACAACTTATCCTCACACTTTAAAAGGACTCTCAGTATTTCAAAAAGCTGATTTATTAATGCTGTCTACTTGATAGGAGACATGACATCCAACAATGAAAACTTCCCAAATTTTATTCCCATTAGTTGTCACACCATTGGGAAGGAGTTATAACATGCATGTCTAATTTTTGAATACTTTTTCTTGCACCTATTTTAAAAGGAAATCCACATCATCAAGCACAACTCTGATTTAACATATCCCTGTAGGCCTCAAAGAAGCATGACTATTGCTTATTTGGCATTTTTGTCTTCAGAAGATGAAGTGGCAAAGACAGGCAGCCACAGCACTTCTAAGCAAAGCAGATTCTATTAAAAAATGGTAGTAATAATAAGAGGGGCAGCAATTAAACTGTGGATAACTGAACTACCTGTATATCCAGAAGGAATGAATCTCAAAAACAAAAAGAACAGAACAAAGACAAAGAGCAGAACAGACCTCATATGTCCCAGCTTCTTAGAAAATTAGAAAAAGACCAAGAAATTTAAAAATATCCAAGTTATTACTATAAGAAATGAAGGCATTTCCATTGACCTATGCCTATCTCTCAGGCACAGCGTCCTCTGGCTTCTTATAGAATTTGCTACTGTACTCAAACAGGACACTGTTTTGCAGTGACTGTAGATCATGCCAGATTCCCACTGCTCCCTCACAAATGCGCCCAGTAACTATCACCTGCTGGAATTTAAAGCCAAGGGTCATCCATGTATTGGACTGCACTTCATCTCAACTTCCAAAATCATCAGAACATAATCCTAACTTCCAAATACATCAGTGCTACCCCTCAAGCTGAAGACAAAGTTATACTTTATGGACTAACAATCTCCCTGTAAAGTAGACTTTCTTCCTCCAAGAAATTGTCTGTAGGGGGAATAGATACCTATGCCACTCCATCCTCCAAGTGCTGGTGAACACCAAGTTCATTTATTCCTGTCATGTTTTCAGGTATATTTTTCATCATGGTTCCTCCAGCATGTTAAAACCCTTCCTCTTGCTCGAATTCACTAGATAGATTACTGTGAGCCAAAGCTTTAAGAAAAACTCCAAAATCATTGTGAGAATATGTATTGACTTTTCACTTTGGAACAGAGGCTTTTTTATTTTTTTTGGTTTCTTGTTTTTTATGTTTGATTCAGTCATTCATCTCATCTGGCTACAGAAGAATTATTCAATGTCTACTTATAAATTCTAACAAATCTGTGAATAATTCATGCCATGGAGGAGACCAAATTACCACCTACCTGCACCTGTGAATGCCAAGGGATTAATAATCAGTTATAAAGTCCCTTTTCTCTTATACTGCATACCTGTAGCACCAAATAACACGCTCGATCAATGTGGCTGTCAACTTTGTCAAGTGAAACAGATGTATCACTGGAAGGTAGAATTCTTATATAGATTAAAGAAAATGAACAAGAAGGCCACCCTAGATCACCTCACCCCAGACGGAGGTCAGCATCTCATTTCATAGCAGAGGAGCACACGCTTACCTCACAGCTTTGGCACACAAGTCCACCTCTGCATTGGGGAGTTGGTGGGAGGACAATTCCTTTGTGCCTTAGGTAAACACCTGCTTTGTAGACCAAGAAGAGAGTTTTATATCCTAGTGGCCCCTCCAACTATGGAGCCTCAAGCTCCATACTCAACCCATGGAGATTTAATCCATGGAGTATGACCTACAGAACACGGGTCTTGGCTGGGTTTGTGTGTGAAACACCCATTTGCACTAGCAGTGTAATTATTATATTTTGGCAACGGCTGTTCCCTTTTGCAGAATCAGTGTTCAAAAGCCAACTAAGATGCTCACGCCCCTCCTGGGGGGGATGTTAGTGTCCCCCATCACTGAAGAATGATGCTCCTGGGACCTACCTCAAGCTTAGAGACTGCCACCGTGGAGAGGAGTGACACTTGGTCCTGCTCCCATTGGCTCCCCAAAAAGCCAATGACACTGGACAGCATGGTATGGGATTTATCCCACCTCAGCCTGCTACACATCTCTGAAAGCAAGCTGCTTCTCACCACAGGACAGCCAAGTGCTTCCCTCCAGATCCTCACCAGCTTCATATGCTGCTTATCCAGCAGTAGCAGTCAGGCCCCTGGATACTCCAAAGCCTACAAGAGCTAAGGCAGAACAAAGACATGAATCAGTTATCAGCCATGCAGGCCAAGAAGTAACAACTACATCTTAAGTATGAGCTCCCCAGGTCAACTCCAAAGTGAGGCCTGAAGCAACAGTCATGAAGAACACAATCTAAACCTGCTCCCCCCCCCATACTGGTATGCCATTGAAGAGCCATGGGAGCTTTCTGTACTATTTCCAACCTCTTTTCTCTTCCTGTCTGGTGGCTAGGTGATAGCTTGCTGTTATGCCTCCAGTGCTGCTAGCCTTTACTGAAACTCGAAGCTGTGAGCACTGTCACACTGAGTGGTTCCACTCACTGGTAACATGAGCAATATTTTTCTGGGGAGTGGACAGAAAACACAAATCTGAGCACTTATAAACATTTAACAAATTTTTCTTTTCCTAAAATTTCAAAAACCTTTCTTCTCCAATGTACTATGAAGAAAAAAATTTATATTAAGATTTTAGGAGTCAACATGAAATATATTTAACTGCAAGCACCAAGAAAATATCCATATGTATAAAAATACAATCCCAACTTTAGTTTTTTGCTTATCAGCCAATACATTATCATGTCTTTAGGTTATATATTTCTACTTGTTCCTTTTTGGTTTGAGGTTTTATTGTTGTTATTGTTTTGTTTACACCCTATGGATAAAGAAACCCCCAAATCCAAGATCAGATATTGAGAATATAAAGACTATTAGTTTCTAAATACTTGCAAGGTAAAGCAACCACCTTTCACCCCCTACGGCCTTCAGTAGGGATCATCAATTTCAGTTAAGTGTCTCAGTGAAAACCAGAAAAGCTATAAAGCATAAAACTAAGCTTCTCCAAAAAGTTTAATGCATTATTTTGCATCCAATTAACACAACAGGTAAGCTTTCATTGCTGTTTAGGAATCACCACAATATGTAGCTAAAAATTGTTTGATACAGTTGACTGATTACTCAGGTACCCAATACCCAGCACCAGCTATGCAGGGTCTAAATCATCCTAAAACATTGCAGCTATTTTAATTTGTTTACAGTAGTGCTTTCAGGAGAAAGACATGGTCTGGAGTTACAATACTCTCAAGAAGGTCAGAAACAGTGGAGACTGCATTGGTTGAGTCTCCTTCGCAATTCCTTACAATCTTATTGCACTGTTGCACCTAGTCTCAGTTGACTTTGATTAAATTTGTGGTTAGCACTATTTTATGCCAGCTTTGCAGCACCCTCCCAATTCCGTAACATTGCTGAAACTACCCAGCTGGAAAAAACTTACCAAGAAAGTACTGGGAACATTAAAGAATCAGGCCTTTAGCGCTTCCCCTCCTTGCAAATGGTATGAAGCAAATCAACTGTGAACTAAACTAGAAGCAGAAATTGGCATGGATTATACAAGCTATCTCAACTGAATATTTTTTCCCCTCATCATATCCCTGCTTTACCTAATGAAGGAAAATTCTTTCAGACAGCTGTTATTTCTTTTGGCATCTTTCATACATCACCAGAAACACCTCCCACTGGGTTTCTCAGGAGATTGCTAAAATAACCTAAGTAATACAGTGCAAGCATTCTATCATTAGTCATCAGGATTAAGATCATTCTGGCTTTGTCTATTTTTCTCCGTGTTTTCTTTCAGTGCATCAGCACAGTCCTGTGTTTTTCTGTGAACACAATCATTCTTCAATTCTTGTAGTACCTATGTGACAAGTTATTGCACTCAAAACCTTATTATGGGCAAAAGGGGAAATACTTCATTTAGAAAGCCAAGAATTTATTGTTAGACTAATTAAAATCTTAACAGCCTAACTAAAATACAATAAACTGTTATTACAGTTCAGTTACAACGATACTAACCTTCAGAGTCCAAATTACCTAAATAATTCAATGCACTTCTCAGTAATACAGTTAAGGACTGCTATACAAAAGCATTTTCTGGTGTTATGTTCTCCCTTCCCCTGCTCCTCCAGCTCCCAAGTATGGCAGTAAGTCATCCTCAAGAGTTAGCTGTGGGGATATGTTCTCCCTTCCCCTGCTCCTCCAGCTCCCAAGTATGGCAGTAAGTCATCCTCAAGAGTTAGCTGTGGGGAACACAACTTGCCAGCATCCTGAGTCCTTTGCCAGGAGGAGCACAATGCTTCTGACTGTTGTGTTGTTTTCATTTTCCTCCCTTTTATATTGTTGTATTTCTTCTTTCTATCTCCAGGACCTATACTCAAGTATTCTTACACGCTTTTTTAACAGTTTTACTCCTTAATCTTTCTTTGTTTAGGTAGAACTCAATATTATATCCTGACTTGCCATACATATGGAACTTCTTAAATGTTTGATACCTGTTCTTTTTCTTTGTTACCACTAAAACTGGCTTTGTTAAGCTCTGCAGTTCTTTAACCAAGTACATCTGAGTTGCTGATAGCTCTGAGGCTTCCAGAACCATCCTCTGACCTGTCATCTCCCTGTGCCTCTGCTTCCCTACACCACATCCTGCATCCTCTTTGGTGGCATCTCCTATTACACCACTACTACATTCCTCCATGCCACATTACACCATAGCCATAAATATTCCATTAATAACTATTTGTTATATGTGTCAATATAAAATAATGGTATTCCCACATGCTTATACAAAACTAAGCAAGAGCTTAGTAGTAGAGCTCCTATGAAGGGAGCAGCCTTGCAAAGCAAGTGGGCTATAATGATCAAGAGACCCCAGTCTTGCAGAAGACTAACTCAAGTCTCAGTGCCATCAAGTTTTGTGCAGTTGCAGCTGCTGAAAAATAGCATGCACTTCTGTGTTGCTTCCAGTCCCACAAGACCAATTACATCACTTCACAGGCAAAACAAATGTTTGAGAGCTAATTAAAAGATGATTTGGAAAAAAAAAAAAATACAGATTCAGCTATAAATGGATGTGAATGCACTGAGCGCTTCAATTAGCAACACTTGTTCCAGAGAATCACTGGGTTCATTTCTACAAACATAGGTCAGATTCAAAGTGATGGAGATCTTGCATTTAGCAGCTGGAAATGGGGAAATTGTGCCCCTTAGAAGTAGGTGTTCTGGAAACACCAAACATGGGACAGTCAGACATACGAATGTACACCTATTAGCCTTGTTAGTCAGCCAATTACTCGTTTTCTCTGCTGTTGGCTGGATTTATAATGCTGGAAGTGTCTAAGTATTTATCATGTGTGTTCATTACGACAAGGTTTTATCTACTGAAATTTTATCACCTTGTTGAGGCCACACTTTGCACAACTTTTCAACCAAATTTCAGTCAAAATTGCCATCATTTGTGTTGAAATGTACCAGGAAAAATTGAATTGCAACTTTAGTAGACTATAAAACAAAAGTTAGCGCCTCTTTTCAAGCATCTCCTCAATGTCCATCTCCAAGTATGAGTGGGAGGGGAAGCAGATGGTCTTGTTTGCTCTCCTGAATAGCCAGGTGCTTCCTGGGCAATAGTTGAAGTCTGGAAAGTACTTGCAGATTTCTCTTTTGCCTAAACTAACTGGCTGTCACACAGACTAAATATAGCGAATCTTAATCTACTAGGCTGTGAAAAAAAAGTCAAGTCCCGACAGCACAAGCCAAATAAAATAGTGGATTTTTTTTTTTATTATTATAACATAGTTTAGAGAATCAGATGTTAGCACCTTCTGGCAGAGAAAAATATGCATGTTCAGGCAAAACCAATCTTTCATACATATTGAATATGCACAGTAGAGTACTTGGTGCAACCCACAGAAGTCTAACTTGAGAAAGCACATACTTGCCTACAGCTATCTTTTGAGATCTTCGAAGAAAGAAGAAAGCCATTGAAGAACAAATCCTACGCCCAGCAGGGTTTGCACTGCTATAACCTCATGTCAATTACAACTGAGCACAACTTGTAGAATAATGAAGATTGTAAGGAAAAAAAAACAAAAACCTCTACTGTTGTATACATTCACAAAGCCAGAACTGTTTTGAGATAAGCCTATTACCCTTAATCCAAATTCTACTCAAATGAAGTTTTCCTCATTCAATTTTCTCTATTAGAGGCAACCCAACTCTTTTCACAGGACTGTTGAGATGGTAAAAAGTCACTAAAAATCATCTAGTCAATCCCTCTACTCAAGCATGGTCAGTTACAGCAGATTGCCCAGGACTATGTCCAGCCAGGTTTTGAACATCTCCAAGAATGGAGACTCTACAACCTCTTTGGTCAACCTGTTTCAGTATTCAACCACATTCACAGTAAAATAAAAAAGGGTTTTCTTATGGAACTGGGTGGAATTTTCACGTCTTCTGCCTTTTGTCCTGCCACCAGGCATCATTGAGAAGAGTCTGGCTCTCTTTTACTCCCCATCAGGTATTTATACAAATTGATGAGATCTTCCCAGAGCTTTCTCTTCTCCTGGCTGAACAGTCCCAGCTCTCTCAGCCTCTTCTCATCTGAAAGATGCTCCAATCCTTTAGACATCTTTGTCACCCTTTCCTGAGTTTGCTCCAATACGTTAGGGTAGACATGACTCCAGACGCAGGCTCAGTAGTGCTAAGCAGAGAAGGTTCACCTACCTCAACCTTGTCTACAACCTGCCTTCCAGCAGTCTGTGATTTAAACCTATGCACACACATTAGCATAGAGACATGGTCATTACTGTAAGCACTTTCAGTGATCACGCATGCCCAGAAGATGTGCAAGTGTCACATCTACCATGAGTGGATCAGCAGTTATGCTGTGCTATAACTGACACATGTTGATTGTCCTTCAGACATTCTGTATGATTTCCTTTCCTAAAAAGGATGGCATAAGGAGCAGCTGAAATCCTCCTTTCAACAAGTCCAAGAACACTCAGCTGTTTGCATGCCTGGATTACATACAATAATAGAATATAATAGTTCAGTTGGAAGGGACCTTCAAAGATCCTGTAGTCCAACTGTATTAACTCTGAAGAGGTCAGGCAAGTTAAAACATTATTGAGGATGTTATCCAACTGCCTCTTGAATACTGACAGGCAAGGGGCATCAACTATCTCTCTAGGAAGCTCGTTCCAGAGTTTGACCACCCTTGCAGTAAATTTTTTTCAGTGTCCACTCTGAACACAACACCCTCCCTACCCCAGCATGGCTTTGTGCCCTTCGTACACATCCTGCCATCTGTGACCAGGAGCAGAGAGCAGCACCTCCCTCCCCGCTTCCCCCTCCTCAGGACATAGCAGAGAGCAGTGGGGTCACCTCTCAGCCTCCTTCTCTCCAGACCAGACAACCCAAGTGCCCTCAGCCTCTCCTCAGAGGACATGCCTTCCAGCTCTCTTACCAGCTCTGTTGCCCTCTGGCCACTCTCAAGGACCTTAACATCCTTTTTATACTGTGGAAACCAGAACTGCACACAGTATTCAGTGCCAAATATAGCAGGAACCCTCTTGCTGCAGAACGTAGAATATAACTTCTTGCTTCAGAAACTGAGAGCATGTCTTGAAATTTCTAGCTGCACTACCTTGAGCCTCAACCTGGGAACCTGTGAGGGCCCACATTACAGCCAGACGCCTCCCTGCCTGGTACGGCCTTATGTCTACACTATGCTTAGTGCTTCAGGCTCAGACACAACAGCAGGCTGACAACATCCATTGCTGACAAAGAACAAAAAAAAGAACAATTATTCATTTTAACATGCACTTCCATCCCTTCCTCACCCTAACAGCCTCCAAATACTTCCCTAGTAATTTTTTTTCCAATTTTTATGGAGTCTTTGCTGATTCACAAGGGTGGAGGAGGCAAGTAATGGGGAAAACACACATGCTGTGATACGAAAAGAGACCTTAGTGTGAACAACCCAGCTGGAAAAAGCTAACTACAGCAACCTTATGAGACAGCTTGATCTTAAGTTTCCAGTCAAGCTGTGTGGGCCCTCCCACACACAGACACTACATACCCCCCAGGACCTCTTGCAATCAAGCTACAATCCGTCACATGCTGTGGTCCCGATCCCATGGTGCATGACCAACATGCACAAAGCTCAACAGTAGTCCTTATTTTAGCAGTTCCTGAGGGGAAAAAAAAAGTGCTCTCTACATCCTGGTTATGTTGAGCCACAGAAAAGCAAGGTGGAACATTGAGTGGCTTCCTGCTAATGAGCCAACGTTTCCAAAGTGGGCTCAGACAGATGCTGCTATAAAAGTACTGTAATTCCACATTATCGGCCCCTGGTGGAAATGAAGCAATGAATAAGACAGCTGCTTAACAGTGATCCAAGAAAGAAAATTATGATTAACATTTGTCTTATTGCCTTAACATCTTCCTTTTTCCTTTACAAGACAGCGTGTGCTGAAAGTAACACTCAAAGAAAATTTTGTATTAAATCTTCTCTATCTACAATGCTAAACATCACCTACAGCGAACAAATGTTTCTGACTTACAGGGGCACATGGCTATCCAATGAGTATCTTCTGTCTTCCTTCAGTGGAGCTCTGTTGTCAAAATTACTCCCTTTCTACCCACAAGTCCTTTGATCCTTTAACTTCGTATTATACCCATAGCATTTTTTCCATGGTCTAGAACAGCTTGGCAAGAGTTATCACCATTCCTCAACTCCCTCATACAGCCCACTGGTTTGCATAACGTGCCATGAAATAGCTACAATAAAACATCAACCCACTTGGAATACAACCCGTGGGCTGAGTGAGGAAACCTCCCATTGCTTTAGTGTCCAGGGCCCCGCTTCATCTGCTGTTTATAGTCACACACAGCACTTTCTTAATCAAGTCATCATCTACACTGGTGCCACAAGTTTTTCAGACAGTATGCTCTACCATTTAGAAGTGGCAACCTCTGAGCACCAGCCAGCTAATTGTACTCTGTGGTATCCTCCACAGCACCCACATTGATGTACTTAGATCATGCTCCTATTCACCAGTTGTTACAGAGAAACACCCTCTTTCTGGAAACAGGTTTACTTTAGACTGATTCATCTAGGATCCTGCTCATTTTTAAAAAATTTTTTTCAGATGCTATGTCTGAGGGAGGAAAGGCTTGGAAACAGCTTGGAAATAGCACTCTCAAGCAGTAGAAATGGAAGCACAAGTTCAGGAAAGCTCCGTTCTCTAGGTGAAGCTTAGAGGAACGCATCTTTCTTCCAGCACTCAAAGAACCATTGTTTTGTCAAATACTTACCTTAGAGTATTTTCTTGAAGCAGGGTGACTGCTTTGAGCTATCTCTGAGTGAGGCTGCACAAACTCTGGGCCCACGCAAGGCAACCTGAGCTAACACACACTCAAAGTCAAGTTTTTCAACAGCCACATTTCTCTTGCAGAGCCATACAAGCAAAACTGTTAAGGTACTGTCTGGTAACATTTTTACTTGCCAAGAACGTTTCAGATGTACACTTCTTTAGTGCATTAAAGTTTTGATTACTTTCTGATGTGGACTTTTCATACTTTTTTTTAAGTAAGTCCTAAATTTACATGGAAACTCATCTTCCACATTACTTTCTTGTCCTTTACAAAGTTGTAGCATATATGCATCCCTTTAAGAACTTAAAGCTGAAGTATTGACAGAAGTATTGGCTGTATGAACTCTACTGCAACTACAAGGCACTCAGGACATACTCCATTTTTTTTCCTCCATTATAACACTTACAGAACTATCAGCAGAGTACCTTGCACAAGGAATAAAGGACAGAACTTAAGAGCTGAAGGCATGACTCCAGAAGAGAGTTGGAAACCATCTTATATCTTTCATATATAGTGATGTAGAGGGGATTCCTAATACATTAAGCCAACAAGATACAAGAAGTTGTATAAGTGCATACTCAGGTGAATGCAGTAGAGAACATGCAGTAGAGAATACATTTAAAAAAAATCACAACAGCTCAAATTTTTAAGTGGGGGCACACAAAGCTCAGGAAAACACACATACACTGGGAGTTGTTAAATCACCAAACAAATTAGAAGCAGAACTCCTCTTGAAATTATTCCTGAAAACAAGGTTTCTCTGTGCTATTTATATAGCACCTAGCAAGCTGTCTCTATTCCAATGATTTCCAATGATGCCAGAGGTTGACAGACAGTAACAATATCCAAAGGAACTGTGCAATTAACTTTAAAAGCCATTTATTCATGCAGTTTCAAGAAAAAGGTTTCCATATCAGGTCCTCCACTTTTCTCCAAGACATTAAAGAACCAAAGGCAGCATCTGGATCCAGACAACCCCCTCACTTAAATAAAAAGTGAAAGCACAGTTAATAGATATAGCATTTTTTACATGTATTGATTTCTGTAATGTTGGGTCAGGTTGACAAATAGTGGGTTTGTTAAAGCTGTGCATTTCTCATGTTATAGCCTCTGGCTCCTTATTGCTTGTGCAGGGACACAGTAGTTATAGTCCTTCCACCACTATTTTTACCAGCTGGCACAGCAGCTCAGCTGTTCCTTCTCTGTAAACCAACTTACACTTGGATTTTTGTTTCTTCCAGGCTTTTGACTTCAATTTTTGTAGCTAGCACTTCTTACTTCCCTCTTAGTAAGAGGCTATTGTGTGTTTTGTGAAAGAACTATCAGCAGCCTCAGTCATTTGTGACCTACAACAACTAAGACATCTGTCTATACCTGGACCTTGTCACTGTGACACTATGGAGAGTTATCCAGATGTAGCACTACTTCTGAACTTCTAAGCCATGCCAAAGCCAGTGATGCCTCCTATACATTGCCTTTGCTCATGGCTGTACAACAAGATAACTGGATACATGCTCTGAGGTTGCAACATCTCAAATAAGCCTTTGTGACCCCTTCTACTAATGGTAAAAATGAAACAGAAGGAAAAGAGCAAAGAGAAAGTGAAGATTTTTAAGAAGCCAATCTGACCTTCAGCATAAAAAAAAATCACATACAGCAAGTGGACAAACCCTGACACTAATGTATATTACACAGGTAAAACGTGCTTGGTAAGAAGACACTTGTTAGATTCATCACTGTAAAGGGCAACGATAGGATTTTACTGACATTTTCGTACTGCACATGATTTCTATTACCATTCCCCATGTATTCCAATGGCTGTGCTAGCAATGCCCTTGGTAACGGGCTTCAAATTGTCCACTTTCTTTTTACCTCCTGTATTTAGATTTGTTTACATCTCTTGATCTGACTACTGGTCTGACTCGTCAATTGTCATTAACATATTATAACTAATCAGCATCTCCCAATTAGAGACAATAACCTCTGAATAAGACCAGTTTACTGGAATCCTTTTTGAGCCAGTCAGCAATAGCCATTAGAAAAAAAAAGCTTTACAGTGTCTAATTTAGTATTATTGATCTGAAAATGCAAGAGAGAAAGCACCGCTGGAAAACTTCCTGGAGATTATGTCAATATGCACTGGGTATTAATACAATCATTTTGAAGAAGCCAGACACAAAGACTCATCCCTTTCAAGATGTGCCTGGACTTTGGAATGACTTGTTATGATTTCTCTATCATTATTTACAGTAACTGAAACTTATCTTCCTTCCCCAGAAATTAATTCAAAGGTTTTACAGGAAAACTCATCCCAGCCTGAGCAACAGTTCACTGAATGGTTTCTCCGTGTCCAGTTCTGTTTGACTTCACAACGACATAGGCAACCACACGTATGAGCAATCAGATCTACAGTTTTGGCAAGTTTCCCTACACCGCCATTTGCTCCTGATATAGCTTCAGGATAGGGATCTGTCAAAGCAGCTTCTGGGCTTCGCTGCCATATCGCATGTGCCTGACAGACTGTGACAAGATTGAAGCGACACACAACACCAATGGAAGCTGTGGCATTTTGGGAGAGGCAGCAGCCTCCAGCTTTGAGCATGCTCTGAGCACAGGTTAGCCAGGAGCCCTGGCTTCGTTCAGAAGCAAGGCACTGCTGGTCACCTGCTGAGTGGCATTTTGCCTCTGAGACAGGATTTTCCAATTTCCAGTGCTGCCTACAGGCATGCTTCACTTGTAATTTGGCAAGGCAAAGATACCTGGCACACCAAAAAGGCCACTAACTACAGGTAGAAACTGTATTCGGATGCTGTTATGCCACTATTTTTTTTTCTGATTTCCAGTTCTACCAGGGAATGATTTTTTAGCTCAAATGGAAAGTATATCAACTTATCTTTTTAGATCAAGATTATTCAAATGGACTTAGACCATAATCGTATGAAGAACCCTCTATTTGCCAGCCCAGCATATAAGCAGTACCTTCAGAGTGTCAATGGAACTTAACTGACGGTATCACCTTTCCCAACAAGGCAGGAATCCTTTCGAAAAAACTGCAGGAAATATGAAGTAATCTGTCTTTTGACAGTTGCCATTTGACAAGGTTGACTATTAATGCCCTCATTTCTACTCCTACTCATGTAACAGAACGTGCCACAAACCTGCTTACACACTGTAGCTTCATCCACAAGCGCGCCAGGCACTCTAACAGCACAGCAACCCTGGCCTATCCCCAGCCCACCACTGTGGGCTGTCAGCCTGCAGACCGGCCTGCCTCAAACCTATGTCGTGAGATCACTGGAGTTTCAAACACATGCAACGGTCAGCCACGCTCAAATGACAACATGAAAACAATGAGAACATCGAGCCTGGTGTTCCTCCTCTTGATTTCTCTCCCCTGAGCCCCTCCAAACTACACCATTTAAGCTCTCATCTTCCTCTTGCCTTGGATGGTACTACAGAGCTCAGCATGAGGGAAATGAAAAGAAGGCACAGCTCATTCTTGGACCTACCTTACTATAAAATAGAGGAACAGGCCACAAAACACTACTCATTAGATCATCCACCAGGACCTCTTCCTGATGGTTTCACGCAGCAGTGTCACTTCCGTGAGAGGCTGTACACTTGGCTGTTTTGGGAGAATCACTATCCTTAGGGACTTAACGCATTTTAAAAAAATTCTCCTTCCTTGGAAATGGAAACAGAACAGACATGGCTGGCTCACAAGGACAACACATCACATTAACATTAGAAAATAGCAGGATCTGGAACTGACATTTAGGCTATTTAAATAATGCTTAAATGACAAAAAGAAAGAACAAAGCCAGAAATACAGTAAATGCATCTATATCAAGACAAACTTGCAGAAAACTAGAAAGCAGGTTCAGAGTTTAGACCAAAAACCTCTGGGGAAACCACTTAGTACAAAAGCACCAGAGAGCAGGATTCCCAACATCAGCAATTTTATCCCCAAAGGCTTTCCCATTACCCAGTATATCCCCAGAACCAGCCACAGGGTATTTTCATATGTCAGGCTTGTTCTTTCACGGCCATTCCTTTCCTGGCATTTCTACATAATTATTGTAATCACTCTACAAGAATATTGATGCACATGAATTTATCAGTGCCTTGGCCTCCTACGCTTGCCCAACTGCTATTTCCATTCTGACCCCAAGTCTGTCGCTCTTCTGTGCCAAATTTTCTGCTTGTTTTACTCAGCTTCCAAATCTAATTAAGAGGCCAAAGGGGGGGGGGGGGGAGGGGGAAGGAGGACTTTCTCTTCCATAACATCCTCTTTCCCAGGAAGAGGATGCTGCTGGCTATGGAGAGTCTGAGCATTTTCTCAGACTGAACAAAGACAGCTTTCCTTGATGAATACGTGACAGCACAGGATTTCAAATGAGCAAGTAGGTGCTGGAAGTGAATAAATAATTCAGTGGGAGAGATGACAAGTGTGCTGTTCACCTAAGATTTATTTAAATTAAAAAAATAAAAAGGCTCACTGGAGATTATAGGGAAACTTTTTGAAGGACAGCTAATTCACACTTCTAAAACATTGCACGGTTGCCATGGGTATCACCCATGGGGTCCACCATATCCTACACGCTAGCAATCACATATTGGGTTCCCTTGATTTAGCAGACTTCTGCTAAGCTTTAGGAGAGATAATGACTGTTACAGATTCAAGCCTACACAAATCAAAATAATAGATTTGTTTCTTTGGTAGGGAAGGAGATTTTAAATCAAGCTCCGAGGTAGCAGGCTCACGTTCAAACCCAACATCTACACAGACAATGCATTATCTGGTGACACTATTGTCCTCTAAAGCACTTTTCTGTAATTTCCAGTGAGCCTTTAACAGCTTCTTCATGGAGAATAAATCTGATCCACCAACACATGCTTAGCTTTTCTGCCACCCACCCTCTGAGAGGAAAGGAATGAAAACTTCTGAAAGGGTTCAGAACTGCCCACAGAAACTTGGTATTTCTCCATTTCTTTTTTTTTTTTTTCTAACCCTCTTCTGATTGCACTTAGTACGAGGCCTGGCATTTCTTGGCCAGATTCTGTCTTGCGTACAGCAACATAGAACCTGACAAACTACCACATCAATGACATTTCTGTACTTTGAGAGGCAGACCTGTTTTTAGCTCTACTCCATACGTCTGTAATTCTTTATTCTCTGATTCTAACAGATTAATTCCTGCCAGCTTAACTAGCTGAATTTAACTCTGTAGATATTTATTGCTCAAGCCCATGTTCTATTTCCTTCTTTGAGTAATTACTGGTCTCCCTGGAAGAAAGATTTTGTGGACCAGACATTCCACTGACAGTTAGTTAATTTGGGTCTGCTCTTTGTCAAGACAGCAGCAGTGAACTCTCTGCATTTATCCTATTGAGATGATTTTACTAAGTGTATCTTTTAATTCTTGGGTGAATATGAATATCAGGCCTAAGTTTTAATGGCTAGAGATTTCAGACTGAACATACCTAATACAGCCAAACAGAAGACTGATGCCAGACAGGTGATCCATCTTGCCTACTATGCCCATTCCTACCTAAACACCCTCATTAATGCCCAGTGAATGGATTGAGCAGTCAGGTGGCTGCAGTGCAAGTCTTTAAGCCAGCTGAAAGATAACTGCCCCCCCCAAAGCAAGCGTAACTAGACTGGAGTTGATTCATCGGTCAGACTCCTGACAGCAAGTAAGATGAACAGTTGGATTTGCTGTGTGTTGGAAGTAGCAGCTGGGAGACTAGTACAGCCTCTTTCAAAAACCAGCATCTATACCAAGAACTTAAAACTTTAACTTCTTATGGTGCCAAGTCACCAAATGGAGAGGAAGTTTACAGCTTCTTGTAGCAAAGGCTTGAGGTCTGGTCAGTGAAATAAAACCAATGATGCCTTGCATGAAAAAGCAACAAAACATGACAGTGATAAATGAACAAGTTGGATTGGCAAGAATATAACCTGATTAAGTTTGCCTTTTTTTTTTTTTCAGGGATAGGGATGGTGGTGAGAGCAGGAGGAGATATGAAAAAAGCTGAGTAAAGCAGGAGAATGAAAGAATCTATAACAAGCTGGTTAGCTACAGGAAGAAGTAAGAGTTAATTTCCATCTAAGCAGTTGACATCAAGCAGAAGCATTGGAGAAAAGACTTAAATCCTTAGTAGTCCCATGGAGGTGATCACAACTGTAGTCAAGAAATACGTGATGAATTCTGTATTACAAAAATGGCATCTTTTAAAAATGGATTAAATAGCACCTTTTTTCTCCTCAGTCAAAATAAACGTAGATATTTTGTCAAAAATGCAGCATCTGTAAACAGGATACTAATGGGTGAGCATCAGAACTCAAACATCCACTTCATTATAGAGACAAAGACCTCAGTGCTTCAGATTCAAGCTTATTAACAGACCACCTGAGTAGCTTTCTTCTAAGAAGTTTTCTTATTTTTCAAGAAAAAACGGTAAGGAAACACTGATTATAGTCAAATTAAGATGTAAAATGACTATAATTATGCCAAGAACAAAAAGTAATTATCTGTTAACAGGAGGGAAAAATCATCTTTACCTGACAGTATTTATGACTCCACTTGTTTCTGTGAGCAACTTCTTTCTGCTAATACAGACTAACCCAGTCCTGGTTTTCCTGCCTGCTAGTACAAGTCTACTTGGTTTTGAGAACAATCTTTTAGGAACTTATGATGCAAGGCCAAATCTAAGGGATTCCTGAGAACTTTCAGTTCACATTTCTGTGAGCCTGCTACCTGCCTGAACTGCTTTGAGACAAGGTGTAGCATCAGGGTAAGAGATGGAGGAAATCCAGGATCTCTCTGGTGTGTTAATGCAATTGTTTTATCCTCAAGAAGTCACAGTGGTACAAGCATCCCAGACAAGACAACAGCAGTGACAGCATCTTGCCATTGTTATCATTATCACATGAGGCTGTAGGACTTCTTTTGGATGAGGTTGTGTTCAACATTTCCATTACCTCACCTAGAACAGCTAATTTCTCATTTTCAACTCAGAGCTCTTCTGACAGCGTCAATGTGGTATCAGCAACTGGGGATATGCTTCCCAGCACTTCCACCTTGGTTGGAACCCTCAGATTTATTTGATGGTCAATAGAACCATTCAATCCTTCCAACCCACTGTTCAGCACAGGTGCACTGCAGTTTCCCCATTTCCTTATATCCATTTTCATAACATGCTGGTTTGACTTCTGTTACTGTTCTTTCTTTATCCATAAGCAGCTGCCTTTTGCAGATTTCCTCTTCGGTTATTTACTTATCTGCATTCACATGTAGTGGCTATGACTGAACTACCCCCAAAGTCTTTCTGTGACTCCACTCTCCACTGGTTTTTCCCTCAATCCCGAGCACCATCCTTCCTTGTGGTGTACCAGAAATTGCTGCTCTAATATTTGAGCTCATTGCTACAGATGATAAGTGACAGCAATCCTGAGCAAATGATCTTCCCTTGGCAGGGCTCCCTTCAGCACTATTTCAACAACTGGGTAAAAAAAAAGACAACTAGTAGAAATAGGCATTTGCTGTTCCTTATTTCAAGGTCAAAGCAATTTATTAGAAGCAGGATGACCTGCAATTTGGAGGATCTGCTGCTCCACAGATGCCATCTCTCCTCATGCGCCCCGTGGCTGCGCTTCACTACAAATGCACTATTTTTCAAGCACTAATATGATGAACAGTCTTGAGAGCAGCATTTTCCTCCCCTGGTTCAAACTGCTGGTTAATCCAGTCCAGTAACCTCACTACAATGACAGCCAGGCCTTCCCCTTGCAGAAAAGGGCAGGAGCACAACAGGTTTGCCACCTGAGACCCATCACTCTGCACACACAGGACCCAGGGCTCCCAGCTGCGGCCTAGCAGTACCACACATAGCAGGCCTACCCTTCCTGTTAAATACACTCCCCCCTGCCCCCCCCCCGCCCCATTACCACAGTCCAGCCAAGGCACCCGCTCAAGATGCTCTTCAGAAGGCTGTCCTCCTCCTTAAGGTTCAAGGGCTGCCCACAGCAGCCTTATCTGCAGGTCCACAGCAGCCTCCAGCATCCCACTACACATAGTTTCCCTTCCTCACCCACCCAAGGAGAGGGGGAACACAGCCAAGCCCCCTCATTAGTGCCCTGCTTTCCTCCTCAGAGCCATCAGAGAGCTGAGACAGGTCAGCTGTACTTGTAGCAGCACACGCAGCTGGAGAGCAGACAGATCTCATTAGGCATTTACAAATCCACCTTCTGAATTGGAAATGAAGCTTCAAGCACCTAAAGCAGCTGCTAAAATGCACTTTTGACAAGTGTGGGTAAACTCTTAGTTTATCCTGCACCTGGAAGAGCCTTACTCATGTCCCTCTTGACATGCCATGGCACTGTGAAAGACTTCTCACAGGTCTGATTAGTGGGAACTCTAAATTATTCAGAAATGCTAATTTCCCAATTCTTCCACATTGCAAAGCTACTGATTAGCATTTTTTACTGAGGTGCAGGGGATTTGACTAGGCCCAGCCAAGCACGACAAGTGCCTTTTTAGATTTATACCCAGAAAGAAAACATTCCTGGATCCTTTTAAGAAAGATTGTGTCTTCCTTTCAAAGGAGTCTCCAAACATTAGGTAACACAGGCTCTCTGCCCTTTTTGGCCCTGACTGATGAGGTTCCACATTGAGATGCACACAGTACACTGAAAGGGCATCCAATTCCTTTCTGATAGATACAATACTAATGTGCAGTTTATGGCATCTCCCACCTTCCTCTTCTCTCAGCCATCAGAGCCAGGAATGACACCTCTCATGCTGAATTGCTATATCCTTAGCAACTATAACTTTTTCAAATTGAAAACAACTTGATCTCTTTACCTCCTTCTCCAGCCTTTTGAGATTTCCACCATGCCCTTGATATGAGACTGATCAGTGACTTCATGCTAATAAGATTTAAAACCTTTAGAAGTCACACTTCATAAGCAGTTCCCCATACTAGTTGAATTTCTTTATGCATTTTCAGAACTGTTTTTCTTCCTTTCTTGTGAAGTAATGCCTCTATTTAAACATCTTAAAGGCTGCTGCTTAATATTACTCTTTTTCAAGCAGCTCAGAACAGGAAGACAGGACTATGGATTTCCTAGCCAAAACTGAATATGGTAAACAAGAAAGAGAGAGACATATAAAAAAAACAAAAACAAAAACACCATTGCAATCAAAGTTCCTTTCATTGAAATATTACATCTAGACCAATAACAAAGTATCAATGAAAGAACAGTTTTTACACACCTTCAGCTAAACAGTTTGTGACCCAAACTCATGCATGCACGTTTCTGGGCAAAATTGGACCTTTCCCCACACCTGTAAAAAAGGCAGAAGTCAGATGTGTCAGTTCACGCATAACTAGCTGGGCATCTGCATCATTGGTTACACACATTTCATGACCTAAACTTCCATTTGCCACAGTTGATCAGCCAGCGCTATAGCATATTCAAGGAAATACTGGTTCCCTGAAAATGCCCATTTGAATTTAATGGTAACTGTCCTGTGTCCCAGGGGTATCATCAGTGCTACAGTTGGATTTCTACAATTAATTAGTTCATCGTCTGCCCTTGATGATTACATGGCACTTCTCCATAGCAACATTGATTTGTGGAGCTTAGTTTCATAAAAAGAAACCCACAAACCCTCAGATTTCAAATTATCTGCCAACAGCAGCAGTGAGAGTGCTCAGGCTGCAATTTTTAGAAGACAGTAGCTGTTTGCCTAACTTCTGCTGTGCTTGAGCAATTCGCAGATTTTGTATTGACCAGTGCTTAGCTGGCCTTCTGCTAGTGGGCTTGTAGCTGATTAGTCACATGGTGACTCATTTCAAGCTTGCTAGAAAAGCATCTGAAATGAATGGCATGGGCTTGATAACAATCCAGGTTCCAGCCTCACTTAAACAGAGCTGGGTTGCTGTGGAGGTGCCGGTTATTCCTCATCATGCTACAACATGCTGTGTTTGTTTTTAAGTTTTCCCCTATGCCTGGTTTAATCATGCTTCTGGAACCTCCTACTTTGTAGTAATAAGAAACAGTAGCACCTAAGCCTTAAGATCTTCCAACATAGAAAACAGCCTAAGACATTCTGTACATTTTGTGAAGCACATTCAAGATATCTAATAACTCACCCAGCAGTGAAACACTGACACTTCAGAGCTGCAGAGCGATATGTGCTTATAAGCAGATGCTAAAACAGCCACCAAGTAACAACAAAATAAAGAAGAACTACCATGACTACACTTGGGCTGGAAAGATTTTTTGATGTTCAAGAAGTTTTAAGTTGCAAGTACCTTCTCATTCTTCAGTGAATCAGGGAAATATTGCTATTTTATAAGTTGGCAAGGCCTCAGGACAGTCAACTAGTAAGATGAGAGTACTTAATGGGGATTCCAAAGCAAATACCTGAAAAATAAGGAAATCCAAAATACCGGAACAACCCCAAATACCAATTTCAAACCCTATTTCACCCTCCTTGTACAGGGATGCTTCAACACTGGAATTAATAATGCTTACTCAGTCTTGCCCCAGCCTGGCTCTCAACACCCCCTAATGAAGTTTTTCTGCTCTGTGAAGTTAGCTGGTGCAGGGACAGAAACCTTGCTTTCTCCCCCCAACGCAGTTTAATGAGGGTACTGAGTTCTCTCCCTCATCTAGCAAACACCTTAATCTTTATATGAAGCAACATATCTCCATCAAGCGAATAATGATTTCAGAGCAGTCCTTGGCCTTGAGGCTCCTCTCTGACACTGCACCTTCTACCATAGACCCCATGAGCCTCACACAGAAGATGGGAGAAAGAACAGGTGACCATCTAGCAGACACAAGCAGAATTTGGAAGCCTTTGACTCTTCCCACCATCACATCAGAGCAACTTAAACCACAGCAGAGCACTGACAGCACCCATATCCAGCCCCCCTATCCCTGACAGTGTGAGTCACAGAAACCTGCAGACCTGTGCAATGCTGGATAACCCCTGTTCTTCAATGTATCTACATCTACTGCAGAAAATGCTAGCAACAATGGGAAGGAAAGCTCACTTGATTCCTCTCCATGCACTGTTAACAGCAGAGCTGTGTGAGTGAGTTACAGTACTATAGGGTTTCATTTTCTGTTATATGCTACTTAAATAACATCTCATCCAATGACACCATTGTTGTTAAAACCATTAGCTTCACATCCCTGTTGTTAGCGAACACCAAGTATTTATATCAGACACAAATAATTATTATTATTTTAAATCACAGGTCACTACTCACCACACAGCAGCACCCTTGTGAAGACCACAAAAGAGTAACAAGTAGCAGGTGGGAGCAAACAAGCAATTACATTCCCAGCAACACCTGCCTTAAATTTGAGGTGCTCTGTTCAACTAGCAGCTTACCAACCAGTGACACAAGCAATGCCCGAGAAGTTTAGAGCTCTAATTGCTAGGATTTCAAGTGCAATAGCAGTCCTTTCTTCAGGACTTCCGGGCCACTCTGATGTAATTAATTTCATCCTAATGCCTCAGTGTTCATATTATGTATCCTCCTTCAACAAAAATAGCATTTCAAGTAGTTGAAGCCAGGTTAATTATCCTGCCAGCCCCTAGGAACATGTACAATGCCACCGCATGTGACCAAGGAACTACATGCTGCTAAGGAACCACATGCTGTTTCCCATGTGTCTGAATGTAGGAAAAAAGCAACTCTTCTACAGTTTAACAACACTACTACCTTGGATATAGATATTGGGTGTGAGATTTGATGGGGGCTATTTGGTAAGTAATTTAAAAGCCTAAGCATTCAGGACAAAGTAGGAGAGAAGGTGGCTCAGAAGCTATTTGTCTCTTACAGTGGTTACATCCAATAGATAAGCATTACCAGCAAAGAGCACAATTTTTAATCCAGCACACTGAAGTACAAGGGAGAACTACAGGCATTGCGTATAGATGCACTCAGAGGATAACAGACACCAGAAAGGACAACTGCAAACTGACAGCAAATTCATCATAAGAGTAACTAGCGTGGATTTACCAAATACACCTGTAACCTGGAAATCAAGAGGTCCCTAGCCAATAGTTATCAGTGGCTTAGTCTTTCAATTAAAGCTATGGGCACAAAACAGCTTTACAGATGAAACAATGTCAGTCTGTGAATCTAAGAGCAACTAGATGTGACAGCAGGGAAAGTTATTTTCACAGCCTGATATATCCTGTTACTCTTACATTAAAGTAATATGTCCCAGAAGATTTCACTGGGGCATTTTTTACATGCCCACCTCCCCCAGTCAAATGTTTCAGAGTTCAAGCATTTGTTAAAACAGGGAAGTGGCTTTTAATCAACATATTACTTAAAATAGAAAGACAAAAGCATTTGAACTCTCTGGTAAGTGTGGCCACTACTTATATTTTCTACAGATAAAGCTATGACTACAAAAAAAAATCAAAGTTGTAATAAACATTTTGTAAAGCTTGAGAGGCACATAGTATAACAATCCTAAAGCAAAAAAGTAGCCTCTCTGCATTTATACCTTGGTTAATTCAGCAGACATCTTGATTTTGCTGCTGTCCATTCAGACAGCATTTTCCCCAGGTTCATAAAAATTACCTGATCTTCCAATATAGGTCTGTTTGTACATTATGATATTTAACCACTGATATAGAACTAATTGTCATTTTCCACCACTTACCATTATTATTTACAAGCTTCTTTGCATTGTCAGTTTTAGGCAAGCCTTAGTGAAGTTTGGCAGCTGCAGTCTTCCAAGTGTGAGCATTGCAAATGTGATGGAAGTTTCTACTACAGATTGTACTGAGATGCTAACCCTAAACAGCAAACAGCATTTAGGAACTTTCCTCATATGTCAAATCAAAAGAGTCTTCTGTTTCCAGAAACTGCAGAGTGAATCAACAGCTAAGAAAAAATACAAGAAGCACAATTTAAAGTGATATAGTTCTGAAGTAGATCATGTTTTCCCCCTTAAAGTGTTTCTGAAGCTAATAATTCATAATTTGTTACCAAATCCCACTATGCTGCTACCTGGGGCTGTTTTCTTTGAGGGGAGGATGAGGAGAAGGTGAGGTGGTGTGTGTTTAACACATTATTTCTTTTTCTTCTTAAATAAATTACACTTGTTACATATGAAGAGGTAGATCAGTCTTTATTCTGAAAAATAGCAAACTGTCTTCTTTTCAGTCATAACCCTTGGCCCTTCATATGGCTTCCCTTTTCCACAAAGCCTTAATCTGAGTGCTCCACTGATTCAGAGGGCAAAATCCATCTGTGGTTTAATCCAGTACAGATTGCATGAAATTCTTCCAGCAGACAAGGACACTTGCAGGACCGCAGAACTCACTGTGCCAGGCTGCCGTGTCTTTCAGATACCTTCCCCTTCCACCTCTGAACACAGCAGTTGGGCAGATCCCAGGATTCTGTGAGCAAAATGATTTTGTCATACAAGGAGCTGTACATACCTAACAAGTTACAGACACCTTCCTGAAAACTGGAGACACCAGTCCTATAAAAAGTGCTAGTTACAAATCAATTATCCAATACAAACCTGTGATAAAGGGAAATGAATTGTTAGATTCATAAATCAGTATCATTACAAGAAGTTATCCTGTTAGAGATGTGACAAAGACCCATACTATGTGATGACACACTAAAGTGATTTTGTCCTTACAAAGAATTTGTGAACAAACAGGAACAATATAGTGTGACTGCATCTTTGCTCCTTTATCTCCTATTTATTTTTTTGAAAATTAAATGTCTCAGCTAGAGAGGTCTCTGGAGTTAATTAAGTAGTTTTAAAGGCACAAAGAAAATAAGCTCATCTCCAGCTGCACCTACCACAGTTGTCTGGCTTGCAGGTAACCTTTGATTCATTACCATGGCAGCAAAGTGTGTCGCTTGCAATGTGACAGCAAGAAAACCGCAAATCCAGTGTAAACCAACACACAAAGCAACTTTTCCCCTTTATGAGAACCAACTCATTTTTTTAAAGTCAAGGTCAAAGTTTATGACAACTACATATCTTAACTATAGGCATGGTACACATGTTAAACCAAGTATATAATAGGATTCAATTCCTCAGCTACAGAAACTTAACTCAATTGTTGTCTTCAGAAAATGCAGGAACGGAGACAAAGCAGAGAGCAAGAGCTGGCCTCTGCAGAAGAGGATCTGGGAGTCCTGGTGAATAACAACTTGCATCAGCAGCATGCTCTTGCAGCAATGAAAGTAACTACCAATGGGGCTTTGTAACTACGAGTGTAGCCAGCAGGTCAAGGGAGATGATTGCTTCCCTATTTTTAGTGTTTGTGAGGCCTCACAGTGTACTGTCCAGCCTTAACCCTCCCAGTACAAGACAGATGTTGCTGAACTGGGACAATTCCTAGGGAGAGCCATGGAGAGATCAGGGGCTGTAGCACATCATGCACAGTGAACAGCTGAGGGCCCTGGGGCTGTTCAGATAGGAGTCGAGTCTGAAGGGTGTGGGAAGCTACCTGCTGTCTTCAGCTACTTAACAGGGGTGGGTGTTACAGCAAAGACTGAGCCAAGCTCTTCTCAGAGGTGTCTTCACTGTGCAGGAGGCAACAGAGAAGTTAGAGCAAGTGTTGTTCAACTAAGTTTTTCCCTATGATAGTAGTCATATACCAGGAAAGGTTGTACAGAGCTTGGAAAATCTCCATCCTCGAAGTTGCTCAAAGTTCATCTGGACAAGGCTCTGGGTAATCTGATACAACTCTGAGGCAAGTGGTAAATTGGACTAGATAATCTCCAGACATCCCTCCCAATTTAAATTATTCACGTAGTTTTCAAACCTGGGAACCTGGTAATCAGGAGGGTTTCTCCCTCCATTTAAATCATTACAGATTTTATAAATGCCTTTACAATATTAATTACAATAATTACAATATTAAGAATTAAAATGTACAACTTGAAAACAGATTCCACTGATCTGTTCTTTTTTTTTTCTAGGTCTTCCAGCTTTAAACCATCATTTTTTTTTTTAGCAACATTTTGAAGTAACAAAATCTCTGAAGCTTCCATTGCACTTACAGAGGTCCAAGAGACTAAAACTTCACACTACCACCATCAATCACCTGTTTGTTTTCTTGTATCTGGAAAATATAGATAAAAATTAGTTACTTGACAGAGAGAAGAGGGTCATGAAATCTATTAAGCAGTTGCAGAGAAACGGAAGCCCTATGAAGAAAATGTTTTTCTTCTCTCTGCTTAGCATGACAACATGCCTGTCAACTTCAAACAGCTTCTTTGAGTAGAAATTAGGTTGCCCCTGGCAAACCCACACTCAGACCCTTATCAAAAATCGCAGCTGTAACATCAGATAACTCTATTCAGAAAGACTGCAGAGGGAAGGCCACCCTACTGCAGTGGCTGCAAGGTTCCCCCGCTGCTATTCCAACACCAGGGCCTAGAACAGAAACCAAGCAAGTAAAGCTGGATGTGACCCTTATATCTCACATGTCCACAACTTCACTTCATATGGATCCAGTGCATGGTGAAATGGCTGGACTCAGTACCATAAACACATTTAGCTGGGTCATCAGTAACACAGGCCACGAAGACATCATTCATGGATCTCTGTGACATTTCTGACTTGTGAGATGAAGCAAGTACACTGTTCAAGCTGAAGTAGCACACTTCCCTCCCACCCATCCCTCTGAAAACACTCTAGTAACATACTAACCGAAAATACCTGCTGCCCTATCAATTTTGTGTGGAAACTAGGCTGACTCACAGCTACTATACCTGTGACAGACAGAAACTGCTGAGCATATTTCAATGCACAAAGTCTGTTGCGATATCATCTTCAGCTACTGAAGGCACCCCATTCTGATGCGACAAGACTCGTTCTCTTTCCTCAGTTCACCCTTGCATCCTAAGGCGCACATCACACAATCAAGCGGCGAGAAGTGGCATCATGAACAGATGTATAATTACGGAGACATCTATTCTCTGTCTAGACTATTACTTTCATTTATCACCAAAAGTCCACTGAAACGAAATTCAGAGACATGTCTGACTTATTACGAAACGTCACAGCTGAATACATTTCTGAGACACAGCTATTAAAGGGAAAAATGAATGAGTGACAATCCTGACGAAGAACAAATCTGAAACTGAACAGAAATAAAACAAACTTGTTGCTGGTTCCAGGACATTGTCTTGTAGTCTGATATGCAGAATTTGAGCAAGATCCTGACTGAGATGCACCAATACTTCACTTGCCAATTAAACTGTACATCTTTAGATTTCACAAAGGCTAGAAGAAAGTTTAGGCTCTCTTGTACAAGCTTAACAACAGATTACTTCAAGGCACATTAGAATTTCACCTGTGTTTTTTTCTTTTAAAGGTTGACAGTCTGGGATATAAAGTGTTTTAGGTTCTTTGGTCCCAAGCAGCTTCACAGTACATGCACTGTTCTCTTAAATAACTCATAAGCAAAAAGCAGGGAAAAGCTCTTCTCAGAGACCAAAGCCATTAACTTCAAGTTGTGAGCGGCTGTCAAGACTTGTGTAGTCCAAGTGTAGTCCTAACACTTTCTGTTACTCAGTGTATCTTGTAACTGAACACACAAATAGAAAACCCCTCCGTAGTTATACCAGACAATCAACAAACCATGAGGTAGCACTGACCACGTACCTGGCAGTAACCGTCAGCTTTTTGCAACTGCACAGGCCTACCGGAAAGACACCACAATTTTGTCCTAATATTTATTGTTTCAACTAAAGATGAGAAAAAACAGGTAGAGCAACTAGCTCCATATGTTCGCTTAATGTTTTACAAACAAAAAGCATTTTAGTAACAGCGAAGCATGTCACAGATGGGAACATAAAAAGCTACCTTTGGTAACTTCTTGTCTGTATCACAGATTTCAGTTTGGGGACTAGGCACAAGATAAAATTGTTGGTAGGGAAAATCCAGAAGACAGAGCAAACAACTATTAATTACTAATGCACCAAGAACTCAGAGTTAAACATATTACATTTCATATTACATTTAAGCTGAATTTCACCTCTTATCTTTTGACCAGTTTATTTCAAATAGTGACTTTCCCGATTTCCAGCCTTACAGAAGAGCTGGCCTTGTTTTGTGGGTCTGTATAGATATCTAGAAGTTTCCCCTCATCTGCACCTAGAAAACAAGCACACACTTGTTAGTATTAGAGGTCAACATGCTTGAAAAAAACTCAAGGCTGTCTTAGTCTGTTAATTTACAGGATTGATAGGAACACTCAGTAATTAAGACAATTATTTTAAAGTTATTTGAAAGGTTTCAAGAATACCTCTAATGAAGCGTGTCCAATTATATTTTAATTATTTACCGATACTAATCAGGATGAGATACTGAGATACAAGCTCTAGTAGAACTGAAGCAATCCTGAGAGAGGAAGTGCTATCCAGATGTACAGTAATTCCCAACAATCACTACCCTCTTTAGCATCACTTCACTACTCCAGTGAAGGGTAGTGGCACTTCAAAGAGAGCCTCAAATTGGGTTTTTGACTGTTGTGTGGACATATGCATCAGCTTCCTATTTGGTCAGTTTTGCTTTTCTCCCCTACCCCTTTTCTTGTCCTTTGGCACAAAATATGGCAGTATCTTCACCAAAAAAAAAATCAGGTACACCAATAAGTACAAATCAACTGTCATCCCAAAATCAATGGTTACTACACACCCAATCAAGAATCAACAAGTGATTTACACGCTCACACATTATCCCACTTAAATGCATACAACAAATGCAATTGTAAAATGCACAGATATATAGATAATTCAGAGCTCAGTAAATGGACTGCAGGCTCAAAGTTTAGTTCTCATCAAATACCATAACCCTCCTGTTAAATACAACAACTGTTGGCAGGACATCTCGCTTCAGCATCCAACACCACAGGTATTCAAAAGCAGTACTACTAGAAAAAGTCACATGCTGCACATACAGAACCAGAGAAAGAAACATGAAGAAATATATCATGCCAAGAAAATGGGTACATTTAATCTTAAATCTAAACATATAAAAACTTACATCTCATATGTTTATTCAAATCAAAATCCGAATACATTTAAAGATATACAAAAATAAAAAGACATTTTCTACACCTTAAAAAAGCAGATCAAACTCACTTCTACGTGTGCAATCTTCTGTGCAATCCTAATTAGCATTCTCCTGTTATCTTCAGAGAATTCTATGCAAAAATACCCTCCCCCCAACATCTAGCCACACTTAAGACTGTAGGCAACATTTCAGAAGACTTAATACTCTAAATGTCCCTGAATATATTACAAAAAAAAATCCTCTCACAGGTAACAATTACAGTAATACATTGCCTTAACTACTTTAGGGCAAAGTACATGCTGATGGAGAGCTTACAATTCAAACTTTTGACAAACATTTTGTTGTTTTGAGCAACATAGGCAGACTACATTTTTTTTTAAGCTAATCCTACATTTTTAGAAATATTTTTTAGAAATAACTAGAAAATGGACTTTTTTGCCAACATTCTCCCTCCCTTTCTCCTTCATCCCCATCTCAACTCCTCAAAACAAAATGCATCTGCAATTAAGAAAAAGGAAGTAGAATAATGTCTAAACTCAAGTTTTTTTTTTCATGTCATCATAATAGGAAGTTACTAGCTTTTCAGTATCATATTCAACTAATGAATTTACTGTAATCATTACTACAACAGCAGTTTTGAACCTCCCTGTAATGCACTTTCAACATTTTTTGCATTAAGTCTTGCTCAATAATATTGGTCTAATTACCAGAAGCAAGCTTACATTGGAAACAGTTTTGGGGTGTACAAGCCCTTCGTCAGGTCTCAAATACAGCAGCAGGCCTCAAAGTTGAAAAGAGCTGCTCAGAATTTAAATGAACATGCTCATCAGTCCACAAGAGAACAGCCAAAGAAAGCTCCCAAGAAACAGGTTCTTCCCAAAATTTTGCTTTGTCATACCTTCAGCTGTCAGCTTCACCCACATATAAAAGCAAGTTGCTTAGCAAGATAACAGTTAATGCCTGATTAGTGCCCAGAAAACGGGCATCTAAGCCATCAGCTTCTAGCTACTGCCTGTACCAAACTACAAGCGTTTACCTAACCCTATCATAGTGATGTCATTAACATTACTACAATTGAGATGAATACATATTTTTCTAAAAGCATTCTGCCTGCAGCACATTTAACTGTACAAGGTTTCAATTCTATTGCTTCTGCAATGGGGAGTCTTCTGTCTCAAAAATCAAATCATGTCTGCAGGAAAAAACACCGATATTACAGACATTATGTTCAATCTGTAACAAGTTAGTTCAGTGTGAAGTAGCCATACTTCATGTTTTGTCTTAAAGTCATCTGACCAAATCCTTACTCTGTACATGTGTACGTTTCTCCAAAGCAATTTCAGTCAGCATCTTATTTCTTGCTGCCTTAAACTTCAAGATTGTCCCATGAGCTCATTTTGGCATTGGTAAATGTATATATATATTTTTTTCTTTTTACTTGCTGAGTATTTTACTCTGAAAGAAAATTTACTTTAAGATCCTGAGCATGTTTTTCAACCATTACTCACACTCATAAGACTTGATCTGGAACACCTAGCACTGGTAACATGAGTACATTCACCAGTTATTTTACAGTACTGTTTAAGATGAAAGTACAGCACTGAAAACTACTTGAAGACTACTGAAGCTTTCCTTTTCTTGTCAAGACATAAGAATGTGTCACGGCAATAGTTTTATCACAAATTGAGAAGAAACCAAAGAACATGAAATACATTTATTGACAAGCGAGAGCAAACTCTGAAAAACTTAACTGAGAAAATGGCTAAATAGTCGTGAGTTTTATCAGTCTAAATCTACTTCCTGCAACTAAATTTCATGTAGACCTACTCTGAAACTATAACCAGAAAGTACATCAACTGACAGCCAGGATGAAAATAACATGGAACACAAAATTCCTGATATAAGAAAAATTATGTCTGTTTTTGCAAGGTGGGAAGACACCCAACATGTTATGAAACAGTAAATCAGTACTTGAGAGGTAGTCTAGTTGCTCATTTGACTGGGAGAGGTAGAGGTAGTGGAGAAATCAATTGCTAAGGCCAGTCAAAATAATTATCCCAGGCTTTCCAAGATGCAAAAAAACTGACTGATGGCCTATGACTACTTAGATCACCTGGAATTCAGTTCTCCTGCTGGCCTTTTACTCATTTTTACATAGGCAATTTTATAACATCTGTTTATTTATAACATCTGTTTAGGGAGAGAATACTCACTGATAACTGGGGCAACAGCCTAACCACACTCGGTCATGGGTCAACCTAACAAACTGTAGTATATACATCTTAAGGCTATGAAGGTTAATAAAGCTAGGTCGCACTCCTCGTTCGGCAGGCTGATGTTGTACTGTAACTACTAAAAGAAATACATACCAATGCTAGAATCAAGTTAAGTCACAAATTCCATAGGGTTTACTTACACAAAATTGCTATGCAATTTGCTTCCACAAGAAAAAAAAAAATAATCTTTTAGAGATGAAAGCCAACAAACCATATTGGTTGTATGGTCAACGAGTATGAAAAAACTCATATCTTAAAATTAGCATCTGCATGTGGAATCATACATAATGCTCCCTTGGATTGATGTAGACTCTCCCAGGCCCCAAGCTTTGAGGGTGTCTGCTGCTCCAATTTTTGTAATACGTGTGCTGATAAACAGGATATATATGCTGAAGACTCTGTTGTTCCTGTAGCTCTTCAGCTTCGCAGGTAAGTTGCTTTCCATTCATGACTTTCTAAGCACATACAAGAAATAAACAGTTTCATATTTCATGTATAGAACCCACAATTCCCATTCTTGTTAAACCTTTGATGAAAATGAAAGGTCTATAATCTCCAAAATAATCCTAGGTATAAAGAAACATGAACTTGAAAATTCCAATCACTAAGACTATTATACTGCAAATGTTAATAACTACTCAAAGTTGACCTCGTAACTTCTGCTTCAAAGTTAGAATTTAACTCAAATCTAAAAAGCAAAACAGACTATCAAAGTGTCTGTCAGCACTTCTGTGCTTTGTTATTTTATTCAACAAGAACTTTAAAGTTCTAGTGATTATGTGATTAAATTAGTCAGCAAAACTATTTAGGAAATACAGTATTTTCAAGTCCTATTGACTCATTCAACTTAATGGACAGCAAACCCACACATCCAACAGTTATTGACTTGGACAGACAAGTATTTTGTTCTTCGTACTATAAAACATCCTCACACTTATTTTAAGAAAGTGGAGTAAATCAGTTTTGCTTAGGAATTCAAGCCATCTTATTTACCATGTGCTGCAAGTTCCCAGTCTCTCTCTCTCCACACTGGCTTTGCAAAGCAAAATGTTCTTTCTGAAAGAAAAGTTAGTGGAAGCAAGTCAAAACTGCAGAACAGGTTTATTTTACACAAATACACTACTCATCACAAAAACGCATTCGGCATTTTCAAGTGTCTTAACTGACCACCTTTTAGAACACCCCTTACGAGCTAATCTCTGGTGTGAAGAAAAATGCTGTTGTCAACATACTAGTGTTATTTTCATGAATTTTACTTTGACTTTAAATATTAGCATATTTGAGTGAGATTAAGAAGCTTTTTAAATTTATGACATTGACTTTAGACAAGTCACACTTAAAACCAAGTCAAATCCAAAGTATAGTACAAGACTTCACAATCATCATTATCATCATATGGATAAATACAGTTCGATATTGCACAGAAGTATTTAACTGAGAAGGAATTTAATTGGATACTACTAACAGTAAAAGGGGATAACGTTGTTTTCTCCATTTGATGAAATTAAGTATTTCTTAATTTGATAAAAATTAAATAAAGCTGTTCCTTCTGAAAAAAATACGAATTTCTAAAGGCAATATCCAAAGCAAAAGTGCTTGTTATTTGATGCCTTCTACTTACAGAAGTAAGTCAATTCACTTATTTGGTTATTTGCCTTTGACTGGATTCCAAAGAACAGTTCCATGAGCAGAATCAATGTAGTTTTTACAGATCTCTTACTTTTCTAAACTTATTAGCACTACATGGCTATTATAGTAACAAAGAAGTCTTAAAGCTGACTCCAATCTACTGATCAAGCAGTACTCCAATCAAGCAGTAGATACTGATTAAGCAATACTATCCTACCCCAACAGTGTATCTGTAGTCTATTTCATGTCTTCAGGAAACTCAGTAATGAACACAGAGGTTCTCTGATAGCAGACAGAGCAGAGAACAAAGACTATCTGCATCTACTACATTTCATAAGCGAACTGAAACTATGTACATGGGCTGTGTCAGCTTTATGCGCCAATAGATTTAGCCCAAACATAAAGACCAAACACCGATGTTCCCAAGAGTGTGACTGATGCTGCCGTGCTCTGATCTAAGTGCTTGTGCTAAAACTAGAACAAAAGCATATCAATAAAATTACAAGTACATAAAAAGCTAAAACACAGATGTTATCCCTGTCCATCAGAATATTCAGTAAGGAACAAGTAGTAATGGATTAAGTTCAAGACTGAAGAAAAAACTTAGTGATAGAAAACAGTATTTTAGAAAGTTTCTGTATCTTGTCAACTCTATTGCTTTTGGAACATCTATGACTATTAGCACTACTGATACTGTAAGAAAGACATTGTGGCTTATTTAGGGTATGCATTACATATTGATGGCAACCAGAACCCATACTGAAGTACACAAATACTCCATAACCAACTACACTGAAATAATCCAACTTCAATGAAGTAATACCAGATGGAAATCCCCCTCACTGCAAACACTTGAAGAAAAATGAGCTAACTACAGCTAACTTATCTATGATTAATGTATCGTTAACATAGACAGAGAGAAACCAGTATTTATTGTTATATTCTGTTGTTAGAAAATCAGCATTACTGGCATATATAGAGCAGCATACATACTGTGCTCTTGAAAGTAAGCTAGAAAAGTATGGCAGGAAGGCACTTCCAGAGTTCATCCAGATGTCTGGTTTAAGTATAATCACCTTTCCAGCCTGAACAGTGGTTGTAAATGCTATTCAAAGATATGCTAGACAACAAGCAAGATGATAAGCTGCCTGGGAAAATTATTTCTCTTCTTTTCTATTAGCTCACAGAAAAATCTCATTTCTGTAGATTTTTGTCTTAATGAAAGGAGAGAGAACAGATTTTTTCTATTCTTCAGAACGGTTCTTCACTTGGTAGGTGAACACTTGTTCTTCAATATTTCTTTCAGAATGGCCAACTGTTTCCTTCAGTCATGACTTATGCTGCTCCAAGCATCAATTTTAAACATGGCTAAAGCACCCTGCATAACTTCTGATATTCTCAGTGTTTGAAGTGTAAGTTTGCTCCAATCTCAGAAGACAAACTACTGATAAATTCAGCAGCTGCTAAAAAACAAGAACAGATTTTATCTGAGCAATTTAACACACCAATCCAACAGGAGAAAAGAGGCATCTGTGTTTTGCTTGGGTCTCACCTAAGCAGGATCTTAGGACTTGTACTATTCAAATCATGATGTAATATCAGCATTTCGAGTAGTTAGTTCACCAAACCTTCATCCCCAAATTTAAACCTTACTCAGTCAAGCTCAAGATCTCCAATCCATTCTACTCTGTCAGTCATTTTCTATCTAAACAAAGAATCAATTCACTAAAAATAATGTAAACTTAATGGTTTTTGTTTTGTTGTTGTTTTGTTGTATTAGTTCCTGATAGCACTGTGGGAAGAATACAGAACAGTAACTATCTGTCCACTCCAGACCTTCAAGCATACGAGAGAGTAACTCTTCTCCCCTTTCTTTGTCAGCAGTGAAAAAAGTTTGATCAAGTAATAGTTTAAAGCCCTGTTCAACAGAAATAAATATTTTTCCTCAATACCAAGTGCAATGTCTAAAAATTGTATTGGTTAAATCTTTAAATTAAACAGGTCTTTTTTTTTTTCATTTTGTTTTCCAATTCAGAAACTACTGTCTCAAAGTACAATACTAATAATCACTGCATCTCTATGTTAAAAAGAAAGCTAAGGTAAAAGTTGCCAGTTCTACATTTAAAGACTTGCTTTAAGCAACACAGAGGACAGCGCCAAGCATGACAACATTCCACTCCTGTAAAAAGACAAGTCAAAATCTTGTTCTACTCTAACAGTCTACTCTAACACATTATGAACGAGTAAGAATATAAGAACATGTGGTTCAAGCACAGAACCATATAGCAAAGTAACAGCTTGTAATCATTCAAGATGACCTCTACACTAATTGGACATTTACATCTTAAACTGGAGCCAAGTGAAGGATCTCAGGAAACCAATGTTTCCTAAGGAACAACCAAGTCTTCAAACTGACAAAAGTGAGGAGTGTTTTTCTTCCAATTAAAACTTCATAATTTGAATGTCAGCTTATTCCAATGTCATAAATCTTCATGAATCTAATGTCTTGTTTCACTGTTTTTTGCTGCAAACTTGATATTTCCAAGTGTTGCTTTTCTTCTCCTATCTCCTTCCTAATGCTTTACTTTATGCATTTCAGTGTTTCCCAAGAGCACTGAATTTTACTTTCAACATGCTTCTTCTCAAACAGTCCTTTAAAAGGCTCAACCAATTATCTCAACAACCTCTTCATCTTACATTTTCTCATCCTTTCCAATTCACAAATCCCATTATAAATATGTCCTATCTACTCCCCATGTCTAAGAGATCTCATTTATAGGAATCCATCCCACAGAGTATATCATTGTCTTCATACATTCAAGGTCCATTAATAAAAAGTCAAGCCTCATTCTAGTCCCTATCAGGTTAATGTTTCCTTCCTGTTTTAAGATCCTTCATCAATATGGATGAGTTAATCTGCACACATTTTATGCTTCCTTCTACTCGATCCTGTTTGCCTAAACAACTTTGCAGTCTAAAGCAGTTTATAATAACGCTTCCTTTTCCATCAAGGAAGAGAAATTCCTACCTGTATTAAGATCATTAGGAAAACAAGTAGAAGAGTGCAGGAGCGCCATGAATGAATCAATATCAAGTGCCATAAATGAATCAGTATTTTCCTCTATTCAAGACTACTTTTTGCATATGGTCTAGAAATATCATTCAATAAAGGGGTGTTGCATAGCCTTATGTTTTTAACTAAGCTACTACAAGTTCACTTTTTTCCTGTTTTGGAAAGGAATACTTGTATTACCATTGAAGGGCTTTACCATTTGACAGGATAGTTTGCTTATAGATGTTAGGTGTTTGAAGTTTCAAGACTCAAGTCAGTCTTTTCTGGGCTAGAATTACCTACTTGACTGTATTTCCTTTCTCTGCTTTTCTTTCTGCTGCTACAAAAAAAAGTCCAAATAATTTGAGTGTTTCAAGAATCCTGAATATTCATGCATTACATTATATAAAATCACAGTTGAAGTATTATTATTTTTTCCATTTTCTTTGGAAAGGCTTGTCAAGCATGACATAATTCAATTTTTTCCCATAATATCAAAGAGCTCCTGTCTCAGTCATGTTTCTAAACAAGTCAACTTGGCTTCTTAGAAATATATTCCTTTGCAATATATTCTATGAAATAGTTAAGTAACTTGAATAATCAAATCATTTGCCTGGATTAGTGCCCCCCCTCCCACTCCTTTTATTAATATTATGCAACAGAGAAATTCCTCTTCAAGCTACTGGAATTCTTCCATTGCTCAACTTCTTGACTTGCCTCAAAACTCAGTTGCCAAGCAAAGATTGTGCCCTCACCAAGAATATAACCCTCAGGCTGCTCACTGCTCTTTCACATTGCATGTAAAAAGCAGTTCTGAGTAAACAAACAGTATTTCCATGACAATGATTAGGAAAAAAAGCATGAAAGCAAGAGCTCAGAGATAGACAGTTTTCACAGTAAAAGCTATTTACATGGTCATTTTTATATTTGTTCTGTTTCCTGTCTCTTTGATTTAGCCTACACCCTCACTCTTTTAGGGCCTTTTTTCCTCTCAATTGTTACATGAGTCACAGGAAAATGTAAGTTGGTATCCACAAATATCAGTATAAAAAATTAGGAGTGTTCAGTTACAACGTACTTCTACTTATGTGTTGAATGCTCAACATTAGTACAAACACCAACTACACTTAAAGCTTCCAAGTCTGAAAGAGTTACTATGAAAACATTTGTTTTCCACTATTATCAAATGCGTGTAACACTCCCCTTCCTTTTAATACCAACACTCATATGCTCACATATGCATTAAGATCTACTTAAAAATTGACTACTGCACACAAATGGGAGCATTTCAGCTTATTCAGTTACATCTGAAATAATTCACATGACCATAAAAACTACTGTGCTCTACTTGAGCACTAACTGTATCAACGATTAAAAATATTGCACACTACATGTATCAACAGAATCAGATTAAATTGCATTGCTCCTCAGCTACTGTAAACATGTAAAAGGTACCATTTAAGTTCATTCTCCTTTAGCTTTACTTTGTGCTTTTGTGCAGCTTATTTCTGCTCAGATTTAACGTGATCATCTGTTGCTGTTTTCAATACGGCAACGCTTCACCTGCTTTTCTTTTCAGCATAGCTATAAGCTTGTATCTGAACTATTTGGAAAGAAGCCTACCAACATGCTTCTCACTTCTGTCTAGACACTGCAGTTCAAACGGCATTTAGAACATAATTTACATGGCCACTACAGACACTTAGCCAAACAGGACAAGGCAGACACACTAAGTTGCTTCTCCTCCCTCTTTATAGCTATTCAAGTGTTGGCTTATTATGACAAAACAATACAACCAATCACTTCTTGACTAAAGGTAGTATTTTGACACTTACGTCTATTAGATTAAGCAGAAGCACTTGCCTCAAGCGTAACAGACAGTACGTGTGTATGGATAGTATCATTAGCAGATAGGAAGACAGCCTCCAGCTCCAGTTCTTTTCAGTTTTACAAAATTCCACAGAAGAAAAACAAAACAGGTATAATAACAATGTTATGCCAACATCCATTAGTTCTAAATAAAGAATAGTTAACATGTAGCTTGAAAGAGAATTTGATGTCTTCTCCGTTTCCCAAAACAACTTAGGAAGTATTTATCCAGCTTGAGGGAAATGAGTATTCAATTGAATCTGGTTTTGGTATTCAGTTTGTAAAATGCATTTAGATAAAACACTTTCTTCTTTGTTCAACAAAGATTACAGCCAACTTCAGCTTTTCTTAGTTCCCAAGTAGTCACTAACAGAAGCCACAGCAAGCAAAACCAGAGAGAATTCAAAGACAGTTCAGAAAAAGAAACCATGAACTTCAGCACTGGATATGTGGAGAGCAGACTTCAGGCTGCTCAGTGAATAGTTAGTAAGGGCCCCTGCAAAACTGCTTTTGAAGATAATGGGGTACAGCAGTGCTGGTCATTTTTTAAGTACCACCGCCTAAGAGAACAGGCAACAGCAATTCTAAAATGTGAGAAGTCAAGCAGGCATGGCAGAAGGGTGGCTTGGCTGAGCAGGGCTCTTCTTCTAGAGCTTAGGCAGAAAAAAGCATATGGCTGCTGGAAGCGAGGTCAGGTGACATGGGAAGAACTGCAGGGATGCTGTTTGCCTTTGTAGGGAGAAATTTTGTATGGCCAAAGCTCAATTAGAGTAGAAGCTGGACAGTACCGTGATGGACAATAAAAAGGGCTTGTTAAAAATATCTTAAGAGCAAAAGAAAAGCAAAAGGATGGAGAAAACACAGGCCCGTTACTTCATGTGGACAGTCACCTCACAAACAGGAACATAAAAAAAGCAGAGACATTTCATGCCTTCTTTTCCTCTGTCTTCAACACTAGCCATGGGCTCTGGGACTCCGGGTGCCCTGAGTTTGAGGACTGACTGCAGAACAATAAATTCCCAGCCAACCTCAATGTTGTGTGGGATCTGCTGTTCCACCTGGATGCATACAAGTCTGGGGAGCCCCTTGGGATTCAGCCTAGGGTACTCAGAGCTGTCTGATATCATCATGAGACCTCTTAATTCTTCTTCCATGGTCTTGGGAATCTGGAGAGGTCCCAGTTGACTAGAAGCTGACAAATATCGTTACAATTTTCAAGGACAAGAAAGATTACCCTGGTAATTACAGGCCTCTCAGTCTCACTTCAGTGCCTGGTAAAATTACAGAGAAGATTATTTTGGGAGCTACTGAAAAAACACCTGAAGGACAATGCAGTCACTGATCTTAACCAAAATGAGTTCATGACAGGGAAGGTCCTAACAAACTTACTTTCCTTTTAAGACAAGGTCACTCATCTAGCTGACCAAGGGAAGCCAGTTGATGTAACTTTGGATTTCAGTGAAACTTTCAATATTGCTTATCACGGTATCCTTCTGGAGAAAATGTCCAGCATACAGCTAGATAAAAACGTAACACGAAGGATGAACAGTTGTCTGAGGGCTCAGGCTCAATAAGTTATAGAAAGTGGGGTTGCATGAGGCTGATGACCAGTCACTAGTGTTGTTCCGCAGGGCTCCATTTTAGGATCAGTTCTCTAATGTTTTCACAAATGACTTGGATGTAGGACTAGAAGGTGCTTTAACCAAGTTTGCAGATGATACTATATTGGGAAGAGCTGCTGACATTCAAGATGCCTTGCAAAGACATCTTGACAAATTAGAGGGATGGGCAATCTACAATAATATTAAGTTCAAGAGTAAGTGCCAGATTCTGCACCTGGAAAAGGGGAACCCTGTGTATATGTACAGACTAGGGGATGAGAGGCTGGAGAACAGTCCAAATAGAAAGGAATCTGAGGATTTTGGTCAACAGCAAGGTAAACACAAGCCAGCAGTGTGCCCTGGCAGCCAGGAGGACCAACCTTATCCTGGGGTGCATCAAGCACAGTATTTTTGCTAGCTGGTCAAGGGAGTCATTGTTACACTCAACTCTGCACTGGTGTGGCATCACTTTGAGCACTGTGGGTGGTTTTGACCACCACAGTATAAAGAAAACATAAAACTATTAGAGCGTCCAAAAGAGGGCTACAGAGATGGGAAGGGTCTAGAGGAATGGCTGAGGTCCCTTATTTTTGTTCAGCCCAGAGCAGAGCAGGCTGAGGGGAGGCCTCATGGCGGCCTGCAGCTCCCTCATGAGGGGAGCGGAGGGGCAGGCACTGAGCTCTGCTCTCTGGGGACAGCGACAGGACCCGAGGGAACGGGAGTGGCATGGGGCTGGGACAGGGGAGGATCAGGCTGGGTGATAGGAAGAGGTTCTGCACCCAGAGGGTGGTTGGGCACTGGGACAGGCTCCTCAGGGCAGTGGTCACAGCACCGAGCCTGAGGGAGTTCAAGAAGTGTTTAGACAACACTCTCAGACACATGGTTTGATTTTTGGGTGGTCCTGTGCGAAGCCAAGAGCTGGACTTGATCCTTGCAGGTCCCTTCCAACTTAGGATATTCTGTGACTCTGAGATGCTTCCGAGTATCCCTGTAAAGGATAGCAAATTGCATTTCTTTCTGTTGTCTTTTTAACATTTGACAGCACTGTAGATGTACAACTACCTTACAATAGTACATACCTTCTGATTCAGTAAGCAAGATAATATTTTACCATAATATTTCAAGCATAGGACTGTATTAGCAGAAGTATGCTCCATTACTATTGCATTCACTAACTATGGTAATGCCAGAAGAGTTACTCCATAGTTAGCACAAGTATCAAACCCGAAGAACAAAAAACATTGCTTCCTTTGTGTCATCTTAGGTGTTACACTGCCTTCAAAAGCAGAAGACAACAATCTATTACACTTTTCGTCAATTACAATTTTTGTACATTCATAATATTAGAATCATCCAACTTCTAATAATAGTAGTGGGTCTTAGTTTCCTACTTCACTCAGGAACAAAACTAGCAACTGTTACTCAACATAATACCTGTAACACAATAATATTTTCATGCACTAATTGCTTTAAGAAGAGAAAAGGTTTTATTGTCAGCTTATATTTGGTAAGCTTTAGTAGCCAACAACCCCCTGAAGAAAATCTACAGAAGTATCTTCAGTGCTTTTAAGAAAATCTGTAACTAAGATCTCCACATCAGGTTACAACCAACCAACCACTAAACACCCAGCAGAAAACACATGCCAATCTTGTCTGAACAGCATTATTTTAGATCACATTAAGCTACCTATGCAAATGCACTAAAAATTCAAGTAATTGTCACAGAGCTAGTATAGAATATTTTGGTGCTGATGAAGGTATACTATATAAAAAAATATAAAAAAAGATAATTGCAGACAATTATTTAGCAGCCCTCACTAAGAATCAAAAAAGCATATTAAGTAAACCATGGAGCCAGAATTCCAATGTATTCCAACCAGTCCAACCACAATAACTTAAAAGAATGGCAATTGTTACCAGCAAAGATCACTATGCTGAAGTCTCTTGTTAAGTCTACCAAATATATCTGTTCCCAAAATGAAAAGCCTTTTATAAAGCTATGTATATTCTCTTAATCGCCATAATTTCAAATACCACTTCAACATCAAGAACAGCTGACTGTCAAACACTATTAAAGATACAAAAGAGATCTATTCACCAGTTGTCCAACCTTTAAGGATCCCATTAACACCAAGAACATAAGATCCAGATATCACATAGGTAGAGAAACCTTTTGGTTGTGAGTTAACAAATGAAAGCCTTGGTACTTTACCAGGAAGGCAAAATGAGACTGAAGTAACTCAATAGTTATCACTTCTACCTCTACTTATATATAACCCCTTACTCACCTGAAGCATAGCTTCTTTCTGTGGTACAGAGAATACTCTCTCCTCACAGGAAGATGGTTTTTGAGTGGGTGGAAGATCAATCCTATATTAAAATAGAACAAAGTATGACATACCATGTTTGTGAAGTCCAGTTGAAGGGTCATATATGTTTCTCCAGCTGCAAAGTCATCCAATGCTTACTTTCAAGAACACCCATTTCGGTCAGCAATAACCCAACTGTGGAACATTGTAATAACCTATCCACCACTGGAAATAATTCAACCAAGCACTTTTTGTAGGAGAGAACTGCCTTCCCACCCTCCATCTAAGTAGGATAGGGACTGCTGTAAGTGATAGGTAACTATCATCATTTTTATGTTATGAAATAGAGCTTGAGGAACGTTTACCCATACAAGTTTTCTTCAAAAAGCCTTACTAACAATTACATCCAAGACTTCTGTTATGAGCTCAGTGAAAGCAAATGGCTATAGAATACAAATGTGTAAATCTCTTCATATAAATATGCTTCAGCTACAGAATTTGAGAAACCAACATGAAAACAGTATTACTTCTAATAATGTTAGAAATTACTTAGTTCTAAGAAAAACACCTGACTTATTTTCCTAACTCAAGACATTCAAGTGCTGTAAGTTACTTTATGCTGAATGCTTTATTTTATTCAACTCTTCATTAAGCATTCAGGGAGATGACAGACATTTTCATTTCTTATTCCGTTTCAGCGTTAATTGTATATAGCATATTTGAAGGGACTTGTATTTACAAATATTCTAAGCCACTGTCACTTTTTATGCATGCTTTATGCACTCTCCAAACACGGTCTAGACATCAGCTACATTACCTGACAAAATCTGTTTAGACTGTTTGCTTGTTTCTGTTTGACCATATCAGAAGCTTAAAACTCAAGTGCATGTCAGCATCAGAAACTTGAACAGCCAACCAACACGCCAGAAAGCACATTAAGTCACTTGTTTCTAACCATGCAAGTCAGAGTGCTTGCTTCATTTCACACACATAGCAGGATAAATCCTACTGGACCTTTACTTCTGCAAAGCATGGCTAGTTTACTTTGATATTAAACCTACGGTTATGATAAACTAGTACCGGCAAAGTCAAGATAGGCCTCTCCCCATCCTCCTGTTTCAACTACAAGCAATTACAACAAAAAGCATAAAGCTAAAATCAACATATTAAGAATATGTACCACCTCTGAACCCAGTCTTAGCTTCTTCATTTATTTTTCAGAAATGCAAGCGATATCACATTTGACTACCTTGAAAATACAGCCCTGAAATTATGATAGCTATACAGTTTTTAAGGCAACTCAGTCATGTAAATTCCAATAAAACTATATTCTGTAAGTTGTTTTCAAATATAAAAAAATCCAATGCATACTTACACTTTGTCAAGATAAGATGGCCTTTTTTTCCTTGGGGTCAGCAGCACTGTCACAAAGATGGTAATGATAAAAAGAGCAAGGACTGCTCCAATCACAGCCCCTGCTACAGCAACAGAAGATGTCTGCTTATATGGCACATCTGCAATGTGATAGCACAGATTACACCTTTATGAAGTTCATGCACTTTCTATGCTCAAGTAAGCTATTTCACTGTCGCTCTGAGATGTCTCTTCCTTCCATCACCGAACAACAAAGCTTCTTCTTGCGCTAGCATTTGTAATCTTGGCTCCAGCCATCCATTTAAAAAATTGGTTAAATTAAGGGAGCTCATAAATCATTAATATCGATTCAAACATTTCATTGGATTCCATTGGCTACATTTAATGATTTTTAACTGCATGCTCTAATTTTCGTTTTCAAGGCAAAATGAAGTTACAGAACACATACTTTGCACTTACGTGAACGAACAAAGTGTTAGTTCAAAAAAGCTAGAAAACCATGGCTTCTTCAAAAGAGCTAGGAAACTATGGCTTTACCTGCAACCTGTCTTTAAAGTCACTTAACTCTGCACAAAGGAAAAAAATGAATCAAGGAAAGATATGCTACGAGGAGCAATGAACACAGAACTTACTAATACGTGGCTCGCTTAAAGCAACTCTTAAGACTACCTATCATCTCTAGCACTTAGCACTTAAAGCTATTGAGAAACATTCCTTTTGAAGTAAACTTTAACAAAGAATAAAAACTGTCTTGTGAAAGATGCATTTTTCATTTGAGCTCACTGGTGTCAAATCCTACATTTAACAACTCCCATATTGGATTAACACACTTGTCAGTCTTCAAAGATCACCCATTTCACTATGCTAGGAACCTAGTAAGTTTTAAACTAGTAAGTTTTAAATCTTATATAAGGCTAAGCATGAAACCTGCTAGCATACTTTAATTCAGTATTTGTCTGTTTCAAACTTGCACCAGGCTTTTTCAAACTTGCACCAGGCTTATCAAGAAGTTGCACAACAGGAGTAATTCACATCAGCTTCACCAAGACTGTTACCTGTGAAATGCAGGTAACAAACAAAAATAAGTGTTCTGGTGTATATTCATTATTGTGTCAGAAAGCTAACAGCACTAGAGTTTGAAGTTAACACAGCTCTATGCTTGTAACACATTTTTAAACACAGCATACTTTAGTTATGTCCCCTCAGAAATAATCATACTGTTTCTCTGAACACTGCATACCCCTCCTCCGTTTAGTCTCTTACCACAAGAGATTTTAGGAGCCTTTCAGCTATATATCCTACTCTAGCATCCAGAAACAAAGCAACTATCTAAGCTGTTTTATTAATTACTCTTACTTCAAATACCTGTTCCGACTGTAAACTGGACTAATTTTTTTTCCATCCCTCACTTTTTAAAGAGTACCTCATCCCCAATCTGAAAAAGGGATTCCTGTCCTCTTCTAGTATATGAAAGACCCTGTAGCAATACTCCCCTGAAATCACTCACATGTTCAAGTAGCCACTCACATGTTCAAGTAGCAGGTAAAATCTGTATTGAACAGCTTTTTTTTTTTTAATAGCTTCGTTAATTTATGACTTGATCCCTTAGTTTTAACCAACCTGTTCCAGAAGGCCAGTATCATATACCATTTTAGGTGACAACAATTTTGTTTTTACCATACATCTTTCCTGATATGAACTTGACTTGTTAACTTGCCCATCAGATACCAGTCTATACACAGAAGAACCCTAATTCCACTCTTCTCATGAGGAATAGGCATGTCAAATAGTTAACAGGGCACTTAACTACTGTATTTTAATTGGCTTTTAACTGGCTTAGGTTTAGTTTACATTGGGTTCCATCTTGCTTAGGTAAGAAAGCGGCTGGTAACTAACACACAGCCCTAGGTCCAGAATTCATAAAGATGCCGCTTTCGTCTTTCAACTGAAGTTGCCAGCAGAGGTACCTGCCTGCTTACAGGAACTGAAGTGCAATTATCAGGGTGCTCACTTAAATTGCTTTTTGAATTGCTCTGGCAAAGAAGTAGGCACACAGATTTTCACTCTAACCAGATGAAGAATCAGAAACCCGGAGTACTGTGCCAAGCTTAACAAGCTAAAGAGTACCTAAGCTGTATGGTGCAAGCAACATAGCTATTTAATGACCAGTTGGTCATAAGTAGATGAAAATTGATTCATTAAATATATACAGTTCAAGCAGAACTACAGCAGCTGAGAACAGGGGATTTTTTTTAATATTTTGAATTCTAGATAGTGTATCCTTCATGCTTAAACTGCATTTGTTTGGATAGCAACTACCGCTGTTCACGATTCCTAAAGTTCATCCACTTACATCATTTCTAAAGCCACTCATTTTATAAGGTAAGGATCTTCAGGAAGAGATGTTCAGAAGACCCTTTTAACAGCTTCATTACTGCAGCTCCTTCTAGCCATTTTCTTATACTTGTTTACCTTCACTTTTAATGATGTCTGTCAAACTTCAGTTTTTAACACTACCTACGTTTGAGAATGTAACAAATTTTTATTCACACAAGAGCCATTTGTACTTACAATCAATTTTTTTTTTTTTTTACAGCAGACAATGTACAAAACATTGCAACACTTGTAAGCCCTATATCTATTATCAGCTTCAACTCAAACATTTCAACTTCTTAACCCATTGGAATTAAATATATGTATTTCTTAAACAGCAAAAACAAAAAACAGAAACAAACTCCGCAGAGACAAGCAAGATATCCCATGTGGATAACAGGTTTATGGTTTTGTTTGTTTCCAAGTAACACCATCTTTTAAAGATGATATATCAAGTATTTTTATTTGAAGAGAGGTATAATCTCTTTATTCCAGAAAGAATTTGGATCAGAACCTTCAGCTAGAAACTTCACTCCTTTCCTCAAGTTTGCTCTCAAGCTACTGATACACACTATCATTTACTATTGTTTTTGAGACTTTGGTTAATTATGTATCAGTAATCCATTAATCAAAATGTGAACTTAAGTTCTTTAGGGAAGTTACTTTCCATTTGAATTTCAAATAAAGCTGTTGTTTTAATCTTTTCTGAAGACATGCAGTCATATGCAATCACAGTGTATTGTCTACAACACTTAATACAACTACTTTTGTCAAGCTCTAAATGCTGTAAGCTACTGAAAATCACGAGGACAGAAGAAACTCCAGCAAGATCCAGCAAGAAATTCCACTCACGAAGCAGTCATAAATATGCAGCCCATTTCATTTTGAATGTAGTGAAGGTTTTGCCCTTCTCAGGTTCCAAATCTCTATAGCCAGATCAGTTTCTTTTCTTCATGCTAAGCATTTGAAGATAACACTTGAACACCATTCTTTTTAATTCTGAGTTTATCATTTTTCTACAATTCATCTAATCCTATTTCAGCCCAATTTCTCTTTGTAGTCAGACTTAGTTTGGTGCAACCACTCAAGACAAAGAGCTACTTCAGATGTCAAATGAGATGTCCTACATACAATGTAATTTTAAAGAACAAGCACATTGTTAAAACGCTGAATTATTTGCAGGCAAAACAAATCCACTGCTGTACAGAGACTGCACAGTTTACCTAAACTGCTGTTTCTTAAATTTTAAATTCTGTAGTTGCATCATTGCATAGTAGGTTTTCAGTACATGAAGCAGCAATGCACACATCCACTTCCCTATTAATAATCTCAAGTTCCAGTTACCCTCTTCAAAGCAAGCCATGTAACTTATGCAGAAGTAGGGTAGAACGTCTGTTTTGACTTCTGGTCGTAAAAACTCAAGCACGAGTTTTGACACTTTTTAGCACACTTCATGTTTAATGGCATCCTGGAAAATGTTTAAGTTGGCTTTTGCCTTCAGCTTAGAAATTCATTGGAGTTTTCTTACTAGTTATGTCCAGTTCTCCAGCTTTCAAATTCAATGTTGCGATCCCTATAACACCTCAGAAAGCGGTCTTAAATTTTACTCTGTACTTGCAAGAAGGAGTCTTAAGTTCACTAATGACTTGACATCCTGACAAGTACAGGCCTAACAAAATACCATACTGTATACGTACACACAAGCTTTTAGAAATCAATGACTAAAAAAATAAATTTCTTATTCAAAGACAAGCCTTTTACTGGTTTATACTTACTCTTCAAAATCTTGCTCATAGATAAGTTACTTTCAGTGCAATGACTTCTTAAACACAGTTACAAGAAGGCTCATTAAAATGCTAAGAGGTATTCATTTTTGTGCAGAAAAACTAAGAATAAAGCTTTGATTCCACTGTAACTCATTTTAACTGGTACAGGATTTGCTATATAGAAGCATTAAGTTTACCATAGATAGTATCTAGATGTATAGTATCTAGATGTGGCTATTTGATTTACTAGATCTGAAAAGTACATGTCCCAAAATACCCGATCACTATCTTATGTGAACTTTTTTTTTTTTTGAATCAGAGACCCAAGGCAGTCACTTTTTATTCTTAAACAATTTTGAGTGGTAAGTTTAATTTAGCTTTTTCTTTAACCTCTGACATAAACCAATATAAGCACTCTGCATTAAAAATCAATCTTAAACAGTAGTACAGCATTGGGAAAATAAGCAGCTCAAATACATTTTCCCCGGATTAAATATTTGCATGTCAAGTCACAATATAAAAACCTTCAAAAAAAATCAGTTTCAAAAAGTTTATTCCTCCTCATGTTTAAGTATAAACAATCTGAAAGTGATCAGCCAATGAAATGAATTGTAGATACAAGTTTAGTTTTCAGTGGTTACTACACATACCACTCCCTCCGGGATATTACCGAGCCATCTATGTGAGAAACAAAGTCTTCTTCATTGTCATCATAACATTCACCACCCATATATTTCATCCCCAATGTTCCACCTTCATAGTAATCCATTGGTCTTTCATAACGTTCCTGGTACCTGTTAATATTGTCTAGATTGTTCCACTCTGGTTTTTCAGGGTCTTCTAAATAATCTTTAGATATTAAGCTGTTCATTGGATGCTTTATTTCCTTTTTTATACTGTCAGGGTAAGAATCCACATCATCTGACTGAAGAACATCTATTTGAGACTCTTTCTGCATATCTGATGGTGGAATGTAGTTCTTAGCAAAGTAGTCACCACGGAACGTCCGTCTTCTCCTATAGCAGATAATTCCAACCAGAACACTGACAAGTATGAGGAAGAGGGCCCCACCCACCGCACTACCGATGACAGTACCCCAAGTGTCTTCCTGCATTGCTGGCAAGGATGATGTTGGAAAATCTATTATTCTAGGTTCTGTTGCTAAACCTGTGATGCCATCAGTCGAAGGATGCCAGGGAACCGTGGGCAGTCGAGTGGTAGTAGTAGGAGGATCTAATGAAAAGAGCAAAGAGGTAGACAAGACACAGAAAAGGCACAGAATGTCAATGCAAGCTAAATCAGTTAAGGGTTTATAAGAAAGCAAAGTTGATGGGTACGTCCTACAAGAATAGTTTTTCATTCTCAAGTTCACATTACTACAGAAAATGTATTACACTTTGTACAGGCTTTGGACCAGCTTCAGTATATTGTTTTTAGTTATGTTGCAACAGCATAGGAAAGTTCCTTGATGAATTTCAAAAAAGGTCATGTATAAGTAGTCATCTGGCCCTCCTCAAAGTAAGCAGATGCCACTTTTCTGATCGTGTATGTTCACCATCCATAGTTCATGTTTAGCTCCATCATGGAGAAATGCTGTCTATTAAATAAAACCCAAGCAGACTCCTACCTTTCCAGACAGCAATTTGGAATACCGGATCAAATTGATTGATTATGCCATAGAGTAAATTACTCCACAAACTCCTCCTTCAGAAATTGTTTAGGACACTGAGTATTATAAGAATGAAAAACTATGTGTTGTGTGCTCAGTCAGCAGGACATGAACGACTGATTTTAAGCTATTCTCTCCAAAAACCATGTTGCATTAATACATCTTATTCAGCCTCACCTTAGGTTTAGTGAATGAAGCATAATTAAAAATACAATGTATTAGTTTCAAAATAACGCTATCATTAAGCAAGGAGCTTTCAGGGTTTAAAATTAAGAATGGAACATTTGAGTAAAAATGGTATCTTGCATTCCCCTAAAGGCAATTTGATCCCTCATGCACAAAGGAAATTCCATATTACTTCCATAAAACAGAATATCAATTGATTTCATGTCAGATTATGCAAGTAAGCAAGAGATTGCCAGATACCGAGCTTCTTCACTACTCAGCTTTCTCCTTTGTTCTTTAGATCTACTGGAGAAGATGCGTGCATCTGTATTGAAGACAAGGTTGCAAGTGATGGGCTGATGACAGATGCTTCCTGAGATTATCCCAATCAACTTCAGTGTGATATGCAACACCAGTTTCTACCTCAGTGCTGCACTGACTACAAAGATCTTTGCTTCACCCAATGCAAGGTAGTTGTTAAATTAAATCAGTGAATCAACATACTTTAAACATGTTATTATAGTTTGAATCTTTTAGAGAGAATATTACAGACAGCCAGGTAGATCACTAAGTTGTGTTATTATTTAAATGCCTATAAGCAAGATTCATTGAAGTACTACTATCATATTAGAGAGTAGAGAGGCACCCTGAATTTACCACCACAGAATAAAACAGGTCAAACTGGAGATTTGTTAGGCTTCCAGTTATGTGACAAATCTTAAGCTGAAAAAATCCATAGATATTTGTAATCTTACTATTCAGAGATGGTCATACAGTTCTCTCAAACTAGACAGAATTGCCACATTTGTCATCATCACTGCAAATCATACTTCAGACTGCAAAACTCATTTGAATTTAACATTTTAAGCTTGACAGAAGTTTTATACAGGTTTTCAAAGCACAAAATTTTATTACCTGATTATGTAAAAGAAGTGGTGATTTGTTAGGGAGGTATACATAAATGAAATTAATTTGACAGAAGACAGGAAACTGAACAAGGAAGATGCACTACCAAAATGAACAAGAGGAATTCAGATTATGATTTTAGTAAAAATGGATTTAAAGTGTATTTCATAATTTAAACAAAGAAGTAGAGATTAAGAAATCCAAATTTACCAGGGTTCCCATGTCCTATAAATCCAAAGGTCAAGAAGTTATTCAAGCCTCTCTTCCTTGAAAATGTACTTGCTTTAGATACAAGATTTGTTAGCTTAGCATACAATTTCAGGCAGCACCACCGACATTTATTTCCAGGATATAGATGTACACACAGATATATATATATATATATATATATACACACACACACACACACACACACACACACTTTTAACTGGCTTTGTATTTCTTCATCTACCTCCCTTTGGTACCAAGGTTTTATGTCTTACCCTCCACATTCTCAGCATAAAATACACATTCACAATTAGGTAGCAATATCACCTTGCAAAGTTCAATTGCCACATGTGAAACAACAGCAGCAATTACACTTATTATTATAAATATCAGTTTAAGAAAGCCTTTCCTTTAAAATATAGTTCATCTACTAGTTGTCAGGTTGGCCAACTGTATCATCTACAAACACTAATTAGCATATTGATCTTCAACTCACTACATATATACAATAAATTCAGCATTTATTTATATGCATTCCTAAAGCATATAATCATTAATACTTCTGTCATTTGTGTCAATATCTTTTATTGTTGGAGAATGACAATATTAAAACCAGCTCTCCTTGTTTATAAAGCTAATCAGAAGAACAGGTGAAGTTACCTGCTTATTTCAACCTGAACTTTCTGAGGGAAAATTAAATTCCCCCCCCCCACCCCCTGACTCCCCCCTCACTTCCTGCACTAGGGAAGTTTCCCAAATAGAAAATGCAATGAACCTTGCTATTCCTTTTCCCTAAATCTACTCCATAGCATTTCAGACATGTTTTGCTAATGTTATCTCCAAATAAAGACAACTCCCCTATGCTAAAAAATAGCCGAAACGGACCATGTCCTCTGAAAGCAGCCAATCAGCTGTTTTCATTATAGTAACATTTCAGGTCATCACCAGTATTTGTTTCTTAGCTTTCTTAATGTTTTCTACAAGAAGTCAGAATGTAGAATGCACCATTTTGACTTGAAGTTAATTGTTTTAGATAGCAATTTGTTTAAAAGCATCATTCCCTACCCATTTTTCCCCTTAACCTCTTAACTTATGACATAATGTTTAATATTATCTTATCTCTTTCACTGATGTAAGCTTCTGTTATTGTGCAAACCATAACAACATACCAAATTAAACATGCAGGCCAGGCAGCTGAAAGCAGAAATTCTGAAAAAAGTTATCTTTAGGTTAAGCATGTCTTGATTTCTGATTGTCTCTTACTGTGGGGCCCTGTTCATATCCCTGAGATAAGCATGCTGTACTAATAAGGATAAGTGAAGAAGCACAGAAATATTCTTCTACGATTATATAGCTACTATCCTCATTAAAATAAAATAGGAGTCATAACTGATTAAACTAGAAGAACACAAAAGCTTTTCTGCTATGGTAGAATAAATCCACCCATTCCCTTGGCACATAAACCAGAGCTGTTTGTCTTTTCATTTCAAAGCCTTTGTTCATTTTCTACTATGGAAAGTGAGATTTTGAGATTTGTTCTTTACATCAAGCGAAGCTCTGGTAGCTTTACAAAAACATATACTGGTACAGTATACTTAGTTTCTACTCTATTACTTCTTTCCCCCAGATATTTCCTATGACAATCAGTACCAGCTTTCAACAGTAGTTTTACTCTACTTCCGTCACATAATTTCACTCCTCCCTTCAGTGAAGGTTCCTGATACAGTTTTCCCAGCTCTTGAAGTACAAGCAACTTATCCGAGGCAGATTAAATCCACAATTAAGTTTAGTAGAAATATCCAACTGTATGATTCATCTCATATCCCCGTTGAGATCTGCCCTTCCCAATCTCCCTGCAATATTTCCGTGTTCAAATGTTCAGGACCTATCCTCTCTTCCCCAGAAGTTCAAAGCCGGTATAAGTTAAGCCTCAAAAGACATATGAGTAAGTAAATGGATGGGCCTTCTTTAGAAAGAGACAGAAAACCATCTTCAACAATTTCAGTTAAGCCCTATCTCAGTATCAACAAGCATACCACTGTAAAAATCAGCTACAGAACACAGTATCTTTCGACTGCAAACCAGTTCATATGTTGTCCTATCTGAAGCCCTTCAGGAGTACAGTGACCAACTGTATAATAAGGATAAGGTAAGATTAAATTCAATACTGGCAGACATACCTTTCAGCTAAAAGTTGTCACTTAGGCATCACTGAAAACGTTTTCAAGTGGAACGTAATTTGGCCTAATTGTGTATTAACAGTAACAGTCATAGGCTGCATAGTTTCAAATAGCACAATACAGTCTAGCTCTCCTTGTTAGAAAGAGACCCTACACAATTCAAGACCCCACATTTCCACTCGCACACCCCTTTCTTAGCCTTGCACAAGAGGATGACTTGGTCTCAACTATAATTGCAAGTCAGTTGTCTTGCACATACCTACTGCTCTGCAGTTCTAATTCTAGAAGTGAGACTGTGCGCCTGTACATGTATTACATGCATGTTTGAAGAGAATTATCCTTAGCTGTTCCTTCACCCACTGTTATTGCTAAATTTCCCTTACATGCTAAGTACCTAAACATTAGAGTACCTGACAGCTCTGTGTAGCCGGGCATCATAGAAAAAGCCCCTTCTCTGAACTGCCGAAAAGCTTACCATTCAACAGCCTTACTACAGCAGGGGAAGTAGCCTTCCTATGAAATATTTCTATTTTCTGAATGTCTGAGAATGTTTTTCAAAGTTAGCACTGTTTCTCCAACCATTGTGACTCCAGAGATCAGGTAGTGGGTAATGACAATGTAACCCTCTCCCTAGTCCTGTATACACAGCTCTACATCGGATTAAGGATTCAAGATTTCCCTTGGATTATCTTCAGTTTGTTTCCCCTTCCCAACTTGGAAAGGATAGATACAAAGATGATGTGAGACTGGCCTCAAAACAACTGATCATTTCTTTAATCAGACTCAATCATTCATTCTTCAAGGTTGAACATACTTTGGCAGTTTCAACCTTGGGTTTCCACAGAAAATGGAACATTTTGCCTTTTTTATGGTACACAGGAAAAGCCTGCCATCATGAACATTACCTGAATACCCCTTTCAGGTTGGAGGTTAAGACCTGTCTGGACGCCTACCTGTGCAACCTGGCCTTTGGCAGAGGAGTTGTACCCAATGATCTCTGTGAATCTGTGATATTCAGAAACAATGTTCTAAGTCCGAAGTCTGTTATATCAGATAGCATAAAAGCTCAGTTAGAAGAGAGGTTCTTGAGATATTCTACGTAAGAGAACAAAAAAGCTCATGATTTCCAGTTAACAATGCATTTCATTTCTGCCTGACAAATTAGGAGCAACGAATTCACTAGCCTTCATCCCACTTTAGTAGGATTAGGCGGGATCAGTCCCACATCTTCAAGCAGCGCCAGTGACTGCCTTTGTCTCTACCTGCTCTGGTGGTGTTGGTCATCTGCCTGCTGTTGTGAGCACATAGCTCTAAATGAGTTGGTAAATTCTTCCCACTTTTGTTTGAAATATATTTATTTTTACAGAATACAAGAATATTTGTACTCACAACACTCCCTGAAAGAAGAGGTCTATACAGGAAGAAAAAGCAAAAACAATGAACAAGCTGTTATGTTAATCCTTACAATATCCATCTTACAAGAAGGCAGCTCTGAATTTACAAGTCAGATCATCTTACAACTGCTAGGATTGCTGGCTAACAAAGTCTGGCTTTACTTTCAAAAAAAAACAGTCTTTTCTGAAGGCAGAGAAGATGACAAAGGAAGCAAATATGCTCCTATATCAATGCAAGTCTCACAGGTCACTTCTCTCTTTCCCAGGTGGAGAAAAACAAGGCCACAGCAGCAAAAGTGAGGCAGCAGAGAGCCAGGAAAATATAAGATTTGATTCCTTGTGTAAGCCACTGAGCAAATCTGTATTACACGGTTTGTCTGCTTGGCAAATCCAGCTGACAGCTAGTTTTGGAAAACTTTAACTTTTGGAATAAATTGGGAACTTCAACACTTGATCCCCTCTGAATCCCGAGAGGCATTACTCTTTCTGAACAAGTACATGAAGTAATAAGTTTACATCACCAAAACAATATACTAAGATATCTGTGCCTCTAAACAGTTATTAAAACACCTGTAGCTTTAAGTAACATTTCACTATTTCCCTATCCATCTAAAGACTTACTACTAACTTGAACTAAAACCTGGTCAATCATTTAATCCCTGTCAACTACTGTTATAGCTACCCATTTGACTTAGAGTATTAAGATAATTAAGATAAAGGTCAAAAGGAAAACAGTATTTTATAATACCTTTTTGGTCTCAACACGCATTAGCATTATAATATATTTTTGCTCAGGTTTTATTCCAATCCTGACACATTTCAAATTAATAGTTATTTATTTTCCAAAGCATTTAAATAGCTTTACAGCTACCAACACCATGACTGTTCAGTAACGCTAACTTCGTAAGTTTTCTTAGACAGGTTTGTAATTAAGATTTAAAAGATGGTGTGATCATATAGCTTGCCTGCTAGTTTCCAAATTTCATTTAATATTTTTGCATAATATTTTTAAATAAGGCTTTATACAGTGGGAAACAGCTAAGATACAAAAATAAGCTAATGTAATGATTGTTGCAGTCTTACGTGGTTTGAGTGACACGGATAACACTCATAGGAGTGCATGTTCACCATTACTAGACAATACCTGATCAGTTAAGTTGAGTATAAAGTTGGTAAGCAGTTTAAGTTTACTATTTGCCTTACTTTCTTATACTCTTAGCATCAGTCTGTTCCTTACATAGGAGCCAAAATGATAATTACATAACAATGGATATTTATTTCATATTCATTTACCTGTCCTACACCATTTTAAGTGCATCTCATTTAATGAGACAGTCAACACTGAACAGCTATAGTCTTAGAGTCAGTTAAAAGGTATTAATATTCATTTCTGAAAACAATACAGGTGCTACACTTTGTGAATACCTCAACTCATTTTAATCACACCTCCCATATACTGGCATTTAACAATGCTTTTACTCATTTTGTTACTCTACGTAGCTTAGGGAAGACTGCCAAGTGCTAGATACTTGTCTCAGTATTAAACTAATGTGTATGACTCATGTGAGCATTAGTTGCACTGGTGTGGTGCCAGATTGTCTTTGTCTGAAAGTCACCCATATTTTCTTAGATGTTCATGATGATATACACACAAGATTAACATGATGAAGCTTTCAAAACAAAGTTGATTTCAATTGATTACCTGTTATTACCGATTCCTATAATGTGTAGAGCCATAGCCCTTTATGAACTATCTAGCTACTGTTCAGTTTTGGATCTCCCTAAGAACAGCTAAGTATTTGCAATAAAGTTACTCCAAGAAAATAAAGTTATTGAACAAAGCTGAAAAGAAGCATGCATATCAAGAGCACCCATAAATCCACATCAGTAAAGAAATTACCACAGCTTAATTATCTTTGCTGTAAACTAGTCTAAGTTATATTGTACTTACCATAAGCTAGAACATAAGCTTTCAACTGTAATGCATTTCTACTTTTTCAAAAACTTGATCATTTTATGAAACCTTGACAATTCAGACTTAGCCCATTTCAGTCTGTTAGCAAAGGCTGCAAATGTAATTTGAATGATAGCCTTACGTTTTCATGCATAAGCATCATGAAAAGACTGACAGCAGATCGTATTCATAAAACTGACAACTTGAAGAATGATGGATTTGAAGTAAGTTCGCCCTTCTTTAAGGTTAGAACAGGGCTGAGGACATAGCTAAACTTCAAAAATACATTAAATATTTGAATGTTACACTCCAGAAGGATATTTCACCATATTTAATGATGCTTTTTTAGTTTGTCTGACTCAGTACTTCTTACAGTACAACAGTCTTTAATTGCTTTTAGACCATTACACACCCATGAGTTAAAATTTATGTAACTTAAGTTCTGTTTACAACTAATTCTACTGCCTCATAGTATTTAGAAATTTCCAGTAAACTAGCTCATTAGCTACTTAATTAGAACATACTAATTTTCTGCAATGGCTCTCAGCATGGTTATGTTAGTATGAGTAACTGAAACTGTCCCTTCTTCTATGCATGCAAGCATCTACCAAATAAGAATTGTGATTGACATGGCTTCAAGCATTCCGTATCTCCAGTTTTAGTCTTAAGTTTTCATTCTCATATCCATCTGAGTTTTCATACTTAGTTTTAGGTGTCTTCAGAGTAAGATCACGTGATTGCTTTCATGCATCATGTAACTGGTCAACTTGCACTCTGATGCTATTTTATATTGTAGAAGTAACATCAACTTACTGAACAGCTTGCAAGACCACACAAGAGAATGAAACAGAAATTTGTCTTATTTCCTTGAGAAGTAATAGTGTATTAGCACTTGATGATTTAGCTAGGTAGTAGTTAATTTAGGTAGTCTGTCACGGAAATTTGGAGTGTTGTTTTCTTTAAACATTTGTACAAGACTATTTGCATATACCTTGCTAAGTTACAGTTTTTTCTCAACAAAACTATCATAGTAAAACATTATATAGATGCACAGATGTTTTCCAACAGCACAGGTGCTAAACAAATGCACAAGTTTGCCACATTATACAAAGCTCATCAAATAGATGTTCTGTATGAGATACTTAGCTTTATGATTATTGGATACCTGCATCCTGAGAAAAGCAAACGACCAGTTAAGGGACTGCAATGCACACATAACTTAAGTTTCCTTGAAGGAAATCTGACTTCGCTAAAGCTGGTCATTCCTCTCCCACTAATAACTGCTGTTTTGATTATTATAGACAAGGTACTGTTTATTGTAGTATGTCTTGCCAAAACAGGTTAAGATTGGAAAAACAAAGTTCACCTACCAAGAAGTAGGTAACACTCTCAAGAGCTCTATGGAGACAACCTCAACCACAATAACTTGCGCTGTATGCTGCCGTTATGAAGAGTCAGTTTATTCCCAAGTTTTGCTGTAGGTCTGAACTCTGTATTTCTACTTCACTTTCATATAATGGAAAGGCTCACTCTATGCATCAACTGGCTCTTCAGTTTGCTATTTCAACTACTGACAGAAGTCAAAGTTAACACACTGTTGTTGCCAAGATGTAAGACTTACCTGATATGTAGATAGTCTTCTGATCACTTCTCTGACCAAGGGCATTAGTCACCTTACAGATATAAGTCCCAGTGTAGTTGTAAGTCAATGGGCTGGTAAACTGCAGAGTGTTGTTGACAGACAGCAGTCCTTCAGGCCATTGTCCATCCAACCTAAAATGAAACAGTTGGCCATACTTCAGCTGCAAGTCTTCAAGACTGAATTATTAATTTAACTGGGTTAAATGCTATTTGAAGTAAGCTGAAGTGAACTTGCACTGAACACTGATATTCTCAATAGGCCTTCACTGGATGTTCTCAGTCTGAGTATTTAGCATTTTAAGTTCTGTGTCAAGTCCTTTAAGCATCAAATCTGCTGGCAATAGTAAAACATCTACCTATTAACACTACTTTAAGTTCCTTCAGGTTCTTTTTGAGAATTTTTTTTTTTTTTTAATCTAAATCAAGCTGTAAAGACCATTAGTTCACCAAGGTGAACTTAAATTACTGTCAGGATTATCTATTTTCCAGACAGTTCAGCAGTCACAAAGAATATTTCTGGCAGTGCAAGATGAAGTTACAGGATAATTTCACTAGCATTTGTCAGCAGGAGTTCAAGCAGTTTCTTTCCTCTCAACCTGTCTTTTCTTACCCCCACCCCCACCCCATCACTTTCCCTTCTAAATTACAGCACTGCAACTGGATTTGATGCTTAGCAATGCATTTAGGAAAACAACTGGCTAGAAAAAAATTTTTCCTTACCTTTTGTAAACCTACTACTTACCTGAAACATTCTGCACAAGGTAACAGTAACAACTGTGTAATGACAATAGAAGGGGAAAGGGCAGAGGGACTGGAACTTTTTTTTAACATAGCTGCCAACTACCTACTGAAACCCCTGTATAGTTTAATGCCTATACCACCACTGCATTTTATTTTGCTTTTGTCTAGTGATCTGTTAAAAGCTAACAAGGACTAACTTAATATTCAAACAGGTGATCACCAGGTCTCCATACCATGGAAGCAGATTTTTGCTAAATGTTAAGTTGTATGAAAACACAAGAGCCACTCCAACACTACACTAGATATTCCATCAGCCTTTAGAGCCTTCCTTAACTTTCTTGGTTATTGCCCAGAACTGCTGGACAACATCAGCCATATGAAGCTGTGATTAACCTTGAAGCTTGATTAACCTTGTACTTCATAATATCAGTTATGTATTTCAAAGAAGATTATTAAACAGTGTTTGAAAGTTATATTGTAATGTTTAAATTTCCATATAAACAGCGTTTTTAAATCTTGTTTACCATGAGCATTTTACAATCCTAGCAAGTACAGTCATCTTCGCTTCCAACAGACCAAGCTTCCAGAACTACTAGAACAGTAAAAGAACTGTTATCATTTGCAAGTCAGTAAGTCAGTAAGATAGTACAGTTTCAATACATCTAGTTTCCATTTCCTTAAACATTCAAGCTTCCTTTCTTTCACACGGATTTCCCCTCCTCCCCCCCAAAGTTCCTCATTCATCAGTATTACAACTGCTTGGGTGGATTTTGTTTAAGCAAAGAGGTACACCCACTTGACTCCAGAAAGTTAAGCTTCTCTTGTAAAATTTGGTTCACATTAGCCTTAGGAAGTTTAATAGTGACTTCCAAAGCTTCAAGTGTTTAAGCGTTGAGTGTATTTTTACTGAAATTAGAATTGTATTGATCAGTTCCTATATGGATCTCCAAGTTCAAATAAAAGAAGTGAGAGGCTATAGTTCATCTGAAGAAACAAGCCGTATTGCTTTTGATAGCCTTGCATGCTTCTTTGAACACAAATTTCTTTGTCATTATTTCCATCACACTAAGTTCCAAATTAAGCAACGGGATGGCAGACTACTATAGCATATAGGTAAAGCATACATTTTAGTCTACCTATTTTAGGTGTAACCATACCATTACAACTAGTGTTAGCTGCAATACTGACTTAAGATTCCTATGCCCGCATCTAGGATAGAGTCAGTTATAGAAATGTTTTGGTTTCCTGTCAGACTGCCATCTTATCAAGACCACATTTTCCAACCACGTTATGACTGCTTCTGTAGGCTATTATAACTACCATTGGGAAAGCGGGGAAATGGATTACAACTTTAGACCAGTAAATATTCCTGTGATTTTACCAACAAAAGCACTGTAATATTGTGACTTACAAATTCATACCGTCCTCATGGAAGTTATTCCTTTAGTGCCAACACTGGTACCAAATCAACTTAAAGTAGCTGGCTTTCTTTCATAGTACAGATTTTTATTTGTTTGCTTTTTTGTCGTCTCGTGTCTCTTGCCCCACATACATACGTGACTTCAAAAAGCTACACAGAAAGTTTGAGTAGAGCCATCCAATCCTTACATTCATGTAATGAAGCTGTTATTTAAGAATCTCTACGCAATTTTGTTTATTCATTCTAGAGACAAAGCCTAGTTTACATTAAGTTGAACACTGCTTGAAAAACATGACAAGTTCCATAATTCAGAAAGTAGGAGTTGCCATCTCAACTGTAGTTTACAGATTTTAAAATGCAGATACTGAGAAGTGTCTATAATCTTCAAGTAATAATAAAACAGAACTAATGAAGTAATTGGATCCCTACTAGATGTATCATGCTTTGTGTATTATACTGCAACATACAGTTTATTCTAAAGCACTCTTCAGATAAAATCCTTCCAAGTTAATGACAAACTCTTCCAGGCTGGTAAACTTACAGGATATCCACCCACCCATATTCACACGTAAACCTCTTGTACCCCATTTTTAATGGAGACTTGGTAAGACAATTACATCTCAATACAAGTCACAATCATTTTCTTCAGTTTTTTTTTTTAACTAAGAGTTTATACCACCAGTATCATGTGGCATGCCCCGTTTTATAAATATTTACCTGGTCCACATCAATTCCATAGGTAATGGATTTGCATCAGCATTACACCTGAGCTGAACATTCTCTCTTCCGATGAACCAGTTACCATCATAGCCAGTTACTGAAACTTCTGGGGCATCTGCCAAAAAAGATATAACCCATCAATAACCACAGTATTTTCTTTAAACAAGCTCTGTATAACAATCGTTTTGGTGGAACAGAAGGTAGTGGTCTTAATTTTTAAATAAAAAACAGAGGAAAAACAGTTCCGAGCTATAGCATGATATGCAGCAGTAGATAAAGTGGGGAACAGTAGAGTTGTTAGAACTGGTGCAACTGTCCCACTGCATTTTCCATAAACAGCATTTGAGTGCAATGAAAGATCTTCAGAAGAGAAGAATCAGTTCAATGTTCTTCGGTAATTTAGAGCTACTTCTCACTAACAAGATATAGGTAAGAGATCAGAACAGTGTTTTGAGAAGCAAAGTAAAGTAATTACGAAAAAAAGGTCACAGATGCCAATTGAAAAGGTTAGCAGTCATCCACTGGCATTGTAATGTGGCAGGATATCGTTATGGCTCTGAAGAGCAAGAAGGTCACTTCAGATATGCCAGAGACACCTAGCTGAAATATTCAGAAAACCACATGAAGAACCACCACTAAGACTACATATAGTTGGTATAAGCTCCTACAGCCAAAGCGCAGGAATATTCCCAAAAGCTGCGAGTAGAAGGGAAAAATCAAGACTAGAGGAAAAAAAGTATCTGCTCTGCTCACTTGCTGCTGTGTTGCTTAGTATATGGTAGTGTTACAAGTTCTGAAACATGGCCTAGCACTACATTTCACATATTTTAGTATCAACCTGACCCATTTTCAAATATATAACTTCAATCTCATTCACTGTTAGAAGCAGAGGGAACTGGACATCTTTACCTGCATTTCTGTTTCCTCAACATCACTTCAATCTAGAACTTCAATTCAATACTGAAAATAAAAACTAGTACTAATCACTGCTTAGTACCCAAATGACTGATTTCTCAATTGTGAGAACAGAAAAGATGTTTGTACATATTTGGCAATAACCAAATGTTGATCCTTTAGAAGTTCAAAAGTATTAATCTTCCAAGTATTAACGTTCACATGCAGGAAAGTTGTCTCAAGTCCTAACCAGCATCGTAACTTCCAAAAGGAGAGAAATGAAGTACAGCTCCAAATGCCATCTCAGTTCAAAGCAGTATGCTTAAATGAACTAAGCTTCACTAAACAGAAAGAGTAACAAACCCACAATAGGTTTTCATCACACTGAAATAGCCAGGTTTGTTTTTTCTAGGCATTCCATTTCTTCTAATGAATTGACAAGCTTATGTGATTTAGGAACTTTAAAGCAGCACAAAGCTGAAACAAGATTATCAAAAGAAGAAACTGAACGTAACTCATTTTGGTCACACATTCATTGCTTAATAGAATACTGATCACATGCCTAAAGCTTACTTGCCTTAACACGTTTTATAAAGGAAGAGTTATAAGCCATCTTACTTCATATTCAGGTGTTTTAAAGATGCAAATTCATTAAACAAGCCTGGTACAGATTTGAATTATATGAGCAACAACTGTTAACACTATATTATATTTATGTTTCCTTATGCAAATTAGACTGGAAAAAGCTTAACATTTAATTTGAAAGTAACTTAATCCCCATGAACCATACTTTCCATTTGTCTTCATAACCACAAATCCTCATTAGAACTCTTTTTAATACTACTGAAATCACAGAACACTAAATAGTTTACATATCAACTTAGTTATTTTGTCTGTAATCTTTGTTATATTAAATACAAACATGAATAGGAAGTTCACCCATGAGTCAGTATCCAAAACAAATAGTGGAAGCAATAGTATTCTAGTTTTCTGACTAGACTTATTTAAAATTAAAACAGACCCCAGACTCCTACTCCTTGCTGATCTACCTATTGTCACGTCATTTTCTTTACGGTTTTCTTTTTCCAGAAGCTGTAACTGCTCATCTCCCTGTGGAAGGTATGCACTGATAAAGAATGTGGTTATAATACATAAATCAAGTAGCAACTACTCTAAAGTATACTTACACTGTATATCCAACACATGAGAGTATCTTATCTCCTTTTCCAAAGCTGGGTGCTTCACAATACAAGTTATACGTCTTCCTCTTGCAAATCGTGTAGGGACAATATTATACTGACTTACAACTGTCACTGTTTCATTTGGAAACAAAGTAGAGCTGGATTCCATTTCACCAAGACCTCCTTCCCAGTCAATCTCTGCAGCAGGTTTTCCAGTGGCTGCTGTACAAATTGCTGCTGTTGTTTGATTTGCACCATCTATTAGAGGGTTTGGTCCTTTTGTTAAGCTCACAACAGGTTCAACTAGGGAAGGGATAAAAAGTAAGTTTAAGCAACGACAACATTTCCAGAAGTGTCGGTATATACAAGAATTAAGCAGACATCTAAACCATTTGAAAAGCCCATGCTAATCAGGTGTCCTGGAAACAAATAACGTCAGCTATCAAGGGTGAAAGCTGTACAATAGTTTGGCCCACTGATACAAACTCACCTTTGCCCACCCACTGAAGCTTAAGGTTGTTCACTCACTGTTTAATATGGGGACAGGAAATTCCAGAGTGGTTAGGTTCAAAACACCACCTACAGTGCTTCATTTCCAGTGTCTGACAGATTAGCATATTAGATTGAAAATGTGCTGTTAATTTATAGAACGCTTGGGTTCTGCTGCACTTTGAAGTTTTATACTTAAACTATTTATCTATACTGTCAGTTTGTATCATTTGAAAGTTACTGGTCTGGGGTTAGAAAACTGACTTAAGAGTTTAAGCTTCATTCAGTTGGTCATTGCAATAGTACAAATGGATTCCAAGCTAAAAAGAAATGCAGTCAGGAATTACCTTTAAAAATGCATTTTAATATATGTACATACACAATCATTATGTTGATTATATACACAAATGTGCAAAAATATACCTGTCAAAAACTTATGCATTTAAGTTTAATGCAAACTTTAAATCTATATAAAATATATAAAGGCATTAAAATTGACATATAGACTGTCATTAGCTACAGATGTAAAAAACTTGACCCCAATACATTGGGCAACACTCAAGAAAAAAAACTCTACTCAAAGAACCTGACTTCCTTGTAAGCCTATTGCTTACTCCCAAGTTTAGAGCATGCTTGTTCTCAAGGTTAGGTTCCTTATGCACAGACCACTGCATTCTGAAAAGCCTTTAAAAAGGACTCCTTCCTGTTCCAGCAGTCTCTTCCAGCCCCATAAGACTCATCCACCAGTGATTGCCTAAGTCAGCCAGACCATCTGCTGTTTCTGACGCAAACTAAGATTTTGGTGTTTTGGACGGTCTGTTTCAATATCCAATACTGGCACATATGGGTTTCCCAGTAGCATACTAGCCTATTACAAGACCCTTGTCTTGTGATGCAATTAAACAATCTGAGCCCTCTGAAGTGAAGCCATCAGTATGTACTACAATGCTTCACAATCTACGTCAGTGGACCAGCCCTCAATAATTACAGGCCACTGGCAACTCTTGCCCCTTGCATATTTCAATATCCTTTAAGAAATACTGTGAACTAGACCTCTGCTTCTTACAAAAAAAAAAAAGCTAGCCTGCATGTTTTAAAACACAGAGCAGAGTTCACAAGAGCTGCCAGTATACTTCACCAAGCAACAATACCTGCAAGAGGCAACTAACTAATATGCTATTTCAGCTTGAGTGAGTTCAGTTTTAGGATCAGTTTGTCTGCCTTCTGCTCACTCTATACCACTCTTCAGTCACTGAAGTTGGTTTATTTGTTCAATTACATTAAAAAGAAAGGCAACTACTGAATGGAAAACCTTATAAAAAATCTGTTCTCTCCTACGCTTAGGATATATCTAGTGCTTGAAGAATATACCTTATAAATTGAGAGTTATTTGTCTTGGGGAGGAAACATTTAGAATGAATTGCTTTCTACTGTTTTTCTGAATGCCTACCCCTTTGTGATTTGTTAGTGACCCGACCATAAATAAGCCAACAGCAGGGTTATTCCATCAAGTACTACATCTACGGTTTTCAATTTGAACCATCTACCACAGAGCGTCTTTCAGAGTTTGATACTGCATACTCCAACACTACCAACAACTGAAGTGTTCTGTAATAAGCTTGGATATTCAAACTGATGTACATATGAAGCATTCCATTGTCTGAAATAGCTTTCAAAACCTAGCATAGATATCTCAACATTTTTAAAGTTTTACTATTTGGCAAACAATTTAATTTCCCTGATTTTACATAAGCATTACTCTCTCACCCTCCCCAAACCACCAGTAGTAACCTCTTCAATAGCTTTTGTAGAGGCTTTATCAGTAGCACTACTAAAACACAGAAGTAAACACCCAAAGTTACACTTATGTCTCACAAGCGTAAGGATACTTACTTTTGAGGTACCACCCACTAACCTCCCCCCAACCTCCAAGATTTCCATCACTACAAAAAAAACAGCTTAGCAGCTAGCATTAGCTTTTCACATCAGGACTTCCAGACATATTTTGAGCTAGAAGTAAAACCTTCAAATATTCTATTTCTTTGAACTTTCCTCAAAGATACAAATACACAGCTCCAGAGTTTTCCCCTCTACCCATTTATGAAGGAATACAAGGCTCAATTACAAGTCTTAACAAGCATAATTGAGATCTCCAGATCCAAAACAGACTACTCAGTATGCTGTTTCACTTACCATGCTTGTTACAGGAAGTTGTCTTCAAATATTAGGTGCCAGAAATGAGGATACATGCTTGTTTTAAAAGCTTAGTTTCTCCTCATTTTTATCATCATTTGAAGGAAAAAGTTAATTTAACATCCCTGAGTAACATCTGATATTTGTGAGATGGCCCAGCTTCAGTTGATCATTAGTCTTACACTCATCAGAAAGACACCAACTTCTACTATTCAAAAGTTATTCAACTACATAAAATACACATTTCTAGACTGAAGTGTTTTGGTGCTTTACTGTTTTATATTTCATAAGTATACGGCTTCTACTGTCGTATCTTCCTATAAATCATGGCTCTTGGACTACAACCAACCACAAGATAACCAAATAGCCACCTAACTCACTTTTATATCCTTAACAATTACTTCACCCCAGCAACTGAAGCAAAAACCAGCAACAGATAGCCAAATACTAATTGTATAACTTTTCTGGTTGTTTTATTCATGGATTAAGGAAAACATCTTGTGAATGAATCCTTAATTACAAGGGTTTGTTTGCTGTCATCGCCCAATCCTGCCTTTCACTGAAAGCTTTTTTCCTCCAGCATAGCTTTTATATACACAAGCAGCAGTCCACTTTTACCCCAGGACCATTAAGTGTGTGCTGTATGAGTAAGGGAATTGCACTACTTTCATTGCTCAGTGTTAACAGCGAAGAGGACATGACGTGGAATAGATTGGGATAACATTACAGAAGCTGCTTCAACCATCAGTTAAAACATTACATCCTGATCAAATGAAAACAAGAGGGTGGGGACAATACTTGCTGGGGAAATAAAAAGACCAGTCCTACAAATACCCAAAAGCAGAACAGGTCTGGTTCCGCAGTGGAAGGACAGTGGCAGCTTCCCCCAGTCCCCTTAAATAATCAGGAGAATAGGTAATCTCTATTCCTTAAGTGTATCAAAAGGTCAGTGCACATGGGCTATCTTGTTCATGTATCTTAGGAGAACAGTCATGCAAATCTGAAGCAGTTTCAAGTTTTAGTTACATTTGAGTTATAAGAGGTAGAAATAGTTGACCTAGGAAAGCTAGACATGCAGCTGTTTAGAAACCATGAACTAACTTGCACATACTGATTCACTACTATTTTACTGAAACTATTCCAGCCTCACCTTACATGCTTATGGACTATGAGATCTCATTACCCAAGTTCTTACACCTTACAGGAAGGAAACGATGCATCTAGAAAAAGAATAGCCTCTAATCACATTGCATTGAATTTCCAGGCTTCAAAAACGTTTAGTGTATTTCTAACTTTAACTACTTCATGAGCCTTTTTCAGCAGCTTGTGTTTTAAAATTTTTTCTTCTACCACTGAGCACCAGAGGTCTGGATGGAAATGGCAAGATTACAATGCCAACAGTATTATTTTCCTTTAACATGAAATTCACTGTGACACCGGGAATTATCAGTCCCTTTTCATCACAGGTGACATGTACTTCTATAACTTTTTCCAAAAACAGTATTTCTACTCTTCATTACCTCTCCCTCTCAAAACTAGTAACCTTATCCTTCTGTATAACAAGGAATCTGGCCTCCTAATGAACCCTTTGGCATTGATTTTTCTATATCAGTTAGTTTACTAATTTTTTATCGACTTTTCCTTACACCTGTATCCTGTGTTTCAAAAAACACAGTTAAAACTGTCTGACGAGGATCCATTCTGTGTACCAACATGCATCTTCCTTTAAATTCTCACTGTAAAAATCTGCACAATAGTGTGTATGGGATCAGTTCAGGGGAACAGACCTAAATTCACCATCACCAGCTCATTTGCTTCACAAGTTTTAAATCCTGTCTTGCATCGTTAAGTGCTAGCCTCTTGAAGAAGAAGATCTACTTTACCATTACCCAGGCTTAGAAATCTCGCTTAGCAAGACAGTAGGAGTAAAACCAAACCAAGTACTTAAATAGTCATATACAGCATTCAATGGAACAACAACATAGAGGTATGTTATCCCCTACAAGCTACCCTGTTGTATACCATATCTTCTTTCTTCAAAGACTATATTTGCTCGTTTAGTCAGTATCTTGGTAAAGAAACAGGCAGTTCGACATAACTTTTTAAGCTAGGGCAAAAAAAAAGTAACTTTGAAGAACCAAGATCTTAGACAAGATTAATTTACCTGTTTGACCCAAAAAGCATTTGCATGTCTTCATCATTATAGCCTCTGCTTTTACAGTGCACTTCCTCTTAAGAAGGCACAAAATACTAAGCTAACTGGGAATAAGAAAGTCAGCACGTGTGGTAACTCTCAATTTAAAGAGTGTAAGATAGGTCCTGAAGTGCCATCGATATACTGTGGTAAAACACACAACACTTTATCCTGTAGTTTTTTTCCCTCCATTTGTTTTCAGTGTCTCTGCTATACAGCATACAAGCACCTACTACACCATGGAGTTAAATGTACCCACTACGCATATTAAGGCAAATGCTTCCTTGCTAAATAAGATCCAAGAGTAGAAAAAGGAGACACTGATTGGATGGGAAATAATCAGCTTCAGCCCCAGGACATGAACTTCCCTCACTTATGGGAGAGATTTTTAGAATAAGGGAAAACCACAGTCCAGATAAAGCTGAGTAAGTCACACCAGGTTTTTGGGTTTTGATTGGAGCTATTCCATGCCTTAAGACTAAGCTTGTGGTTGCTGAGCTCAGGCTACTACAGCTCAAGAATTACTCTGTTACACGCATATTCTGAAGACCAGGCTGAATAGTATTACTCCCCTATTACTTTTACTACTTAACTCTAGATGTCAGTGCAGGAAAGAGTTCCCAGAAGGACAGAAGAACACTGAGACAGAGCAAGCCCAACAGAGTTATCCAGCTCTGCATGCAAGCCAAGCACCTGCTAACCAGGATGGAAAGGCAAGTTGTTTTAAGAACAACAATTTGAAGAAAAATACCTAGAAAGATGCCTAGAAAGACTGTCTTGTGACAGGAGACTCCACCCTCCCCCCCCCCACTCCTATCCACTTAGAGAGCTGTACCTAGTCTTTTGTGGTAGACGAACTACTCTCAAACATGCATATTTGTCACTGTTTTTAGTATGAGATGCATCCTTGCAAAGAATTGGACAAGTTTTAAAATTCAGAGGTAGGTACCACGTCACTGACAGGCTTACAGCTATCAGCAACCATCTACATCAACCATGAAAAAAGGCATTAACAAGATGACTGTATACCTGACATCTTACTTGATCTATTCGAACTAATTTTTGGTAATAGATAGCTCAAACACATTGCAGTGCTATCTTTTCAAATGCTAAACAATGAACACACAAGACATACATTTGCTTTCCAAGTTCCAGGGTCTCCCTACATTTTTCAGGAACCTAAGATTTGAAGGACAAAATGGCCAACTATTAGGAAGGTCTGAAAATATCCCAGAAATAAGGACTGACCAGAAGAGATGAGGGATACCAGTAAGAACCTCCCACTGTATACCAATGAAATTGAACCCTGAAGCCCAGAGATTTTAAGTAGCCATGGTCATTACTGCTTGTAATACAGACGGTATAGGGGTGGAAGAGAGAACCACAAGGCCACGTGCTTTGTATCACACAGAACTTCTTTGAAGTTAGTTGTTTCAAATTGGATCAAGTCACTTGCTTTGATGCATTTGTTTTGCCCCACCTTGTGGTGAAAAATACAGTTCACATACCACACTAAAGCCATCTGACTTACGTTGAATGGAATTCTACTACTGTGGAAGAGATCAGAGACCAAGAATATCCTAAAACACACATTTACTTACAAAAATAGAAGGGCAGCTCTGCTGAACAAAATAGCACTTAACTACTTGCAGCAGATGCAGAAACAACTTATTTTAAAATCAAATATTAGAAAGAACAGTTAAGTAATTAGGTTTTAAAGTTTTATGATAGTGATCATTTTATTTCATACCGTACAACTACCCAAGTCAGCCTAGAATTCAGTACTAGTCCTTCTGACAGCATTCCAATACAAAACCATCAAGAGGGACAAAAAGTAGTTTAATTAAATTAAATAAGGAATTTTATTTACGCTTCACATTATAGCTATCCATAACTAGGCAAGGATTTAAAATCCCTCTCTTCCCACAGTTCCCAACAGTAGTCTAGACAGCTCTGCTTTTATACTGCATAGGTAACATTGCCAACCCCAAGCAACTACATTAGCTTCCCGTATTATCAGCAAACTTGCAAGGGAATGTAGGCCAAGTGGTGGCTAACACTGCCTTCAACAGCTTCACAGCACACATGCAAGTCCCTAGTATCAGCACTGCCAGGTTAAAATTCTGAAGACCTGTCCGAGATGTCTAAAAAGGATTTCTAAGAAGGATCAGGACAATCAAATCAAAGTGTAAGTTCTAAAAAAATCAAGGCTCTAAAGACAACTTATCAATGAAGCTGTTAATATCAAGATACCTGTTCTGAAAGAGTAGCAAGTATATTTTTGCGTTGCCAGGGGGTTAAAGAGTAAAATGCAACATCGAAGTCTGCAGAGTTTTGCTAACAAGTTAGTGCTATTAATTCCATTTCCTTTCATGAATGTTACTTACCTAGTACTGTTACAGTTATTGATGACTGTGCATTTCCAAGTGGGAATGTAACTGCCTTGCAAATATATTCTCCTGCATCAGAAAAGCTTACATTTTTCAGGATGATTGTTGCATCGGTGAGCGAGTAGTTTTTAAATGACACTCTTCCTTGGTATTTTCCTTGAATAGAAATTCCATATTCAGGGTGATGAACAGCAATTGTCTCTGAAATTTTACCGTGCATCTTCTCCCAGGAAACTTGTGTTATTGTTTCATTTACATCAATTATGCATTTCAGTGCAACCTTCTTCCCCCAAACTGCTGTCACATGTGGATCAACAACTGGTCCAGCTAAGGTACCTAAAAACAAAACAATCATTAGTTTGTACACAAGAAGGTTATGCCTCCAAGTCTTCACATTAAGCCTTCTTCATCAGTTAGATTGCCTTTTACAAAGAAGTCCTACTTCTTCTGAGGAACCATATTCTAGCTGATTCACAGCAATGTACAAACACATATTGCTCTTACAAAAGAGATGCTTCAAGTAGCAACCAAACTAGATGTAGATCTATCATTCTTCAAAGAACACTAGGATCAATATGCAACGTTCTATAATGACAACCTGATGATCATATAACTGGTGCATCCATCTTTTTGGCAAGTGAACTAGGTATCAGATGATATCTAGATCCAGAGCAACAGGTAAAAAAAATAAAGAACTGGTTATTTCTAAACTTTAAATGATCTCTGTTAGGAGTCTTTTGATGAGAAATATATAAGTTAAGCCTCCTACCAGTCATAAATCAATTTTTTTTTTTTAGTGTGTACAGGTCACAGCAAAACCTGCCTCAAACTACTCCATCTCCAACACTGACCATCAACTTAAGAACTCAGGTTTAGCTTCAGTACCCCCTAGTTTCCAGTGAAGACATACCATCAGATAAACTTCCTGCTATAGTGCTGTCTCTTCATACTATATCTTTCCTCTGTATTAACACAGTAAAAACGCAAGAGTAGGGATGTTTACTCTTCACTTAAGATTCAATTTACTTCTATTCAAGACCTAAAATATTTTCCACAGTAGAAGTCTTATTCTGAGGTCAGCATTTTGCACTACCCCCTTCCAAGACAGGAAATCCACTAGACCAAGAAGTTTGTACCTGTTCATTAAACCACAAGTTCACAGCTTCTTCAGTGAAACAGATGTTCCAATAACTTCAATCATTCATTCTCCAATTAAGCTAACAATAAAAAAAGGTCTTAAAAAGGTCTTAAAGGTCTTAAAAAAATCAAGGTCTTAATCCACGCTGCATTTATTTTTACTGTGCTTAAGTTTTCAAGGTACTATTTCAACTGCTCTGATTTTTTCTTCAGTTGTCCAATTGGTACTTGAGCCGTTACTTATAAAATTCACCTGGGAACAGGACTTAGGTCCAAATTTTAGTAGCACAGCTTTCACATACATGAAGAGGTCATTCAACTGGAGACATTCAACTGGAGACATGAACCATATTTTTGGTCAGAAAGTCTCCGGAGAAAAAAAAATGTTTTCAGGAAAAATTCTCAATATACCTTTACATGAGTCCCTTGTTGAAAGCTTTACATTTCCCATCAATTGATTTTTCAGTGCTCAAACCATAACTAAGTCACTGAAGTCACTTAAACGAGTAATTTAAAGATCCAGATAAAGATTTAGTCTGTACAGAACTCCTGACTAATGCCAGTAGTATGAAAACACGAAGTAGCACAAATAAATCCAACTAAGGAGAACTTCATACCAAGACGCCTGATAGACCAGTAGGGGCTAGTAAGGGGAAAAAGGCCAGAAAACAAAAATAGGTGTAGTCAAAGAACACTTGCTAGCCTCTTCACACTTCTGCAACTAATATGTATTGAGACAGACACTCAAAATAAGGCAGCTATCTAAACACTTGATTGAAACAGGCAAAGTTCTGCCCAAATTTAGTCTCCACTTGCCATTGCTACATTTAAGCATGAGGTGGAGTGTTCCTTAGAAAAGCTAACTATTGCTTTCTACTTCACATATAAATAAGGTTCACAAGTTTTATTTGTGACATTTTCAATTATACAATGTACTGTGTTTCACAATGTTCATAATGTACACATTCTATGATGTTATAGACGCAACAGAATGATTTTTGTTCAGAAATCACCAATTGAGAATGTTAGGCCTATACAAAGTCTTCATCTGTACCAAACATTGATAGAATGATCAGCTGTATGAACTGCAACCAACTACTACTAAGTACAGAAAAGCCTTACAATCTTACACAACAGCAGCTTTGACTTCTGGGAAGGCAACAAACTGAATAGGAAAGTCATTCTACTTAGTAGCACAGCAAGTAATTTGTTTCCTTTTAAATTAGGGTTTTTCTTTTTGAAAAGTCCAATTCCAATAGTTACAGGCATCAGCTACATGAAGATAACCAAAGCACATTAAAAAATTTCAATACTCAACTAACAATTATTCCTGTTTTCTTCAGTTGTGAAAATCAAATCTTTTTCACTATGGAATACATTTAACAGCTCATTTGTGCCGTGAGACCATTGTGTTATTTCTTACGTAGACTGCATGGATATTTTCATCAGTCCAACTTTGTTGTTGCTACTTTTAAAGATTTACAGGCTGGAGTGAACAGGCCTCAAATACACCTGCTGCAGCTATATAACATTCATCAGCTACATTTTGTTCTTCATATACCTTTTCCATCACAGGAAACAGAGCCAACAGAACATTAAACCAAGTTTTACAAATTTATCTTTTCTTTGGAATTTGAATGTATCAGGAGACAAGATCAACTCACCTGTGTGTGTCATTTAACTTGCAGTTACACATTGTTTGCATAAAAGTAAATACAGGGGGCAGGAGATGCATAAAGGAAATTAATCTACTGTTAGCAAAGGATTAGCAGAATTATCCATAGTAATTTCGGGGATGGTGAAGTAAGTGGATGGTATTGGCTGTGTTTAATACAGGCTCTGAGGAGCCTCCCTCAAGTATATAGCAAGGCTTGTGAAAAGTCGAGTAAACCTAGTAGCTGCACTCTTTTAGTATTTAGAAAAACAAAAACACTGGGAAAAGAGCTCCTGAAGAAGCTGCCAGTACCTAGAACAAGTAGAAGCAGTAATGTTTAAGAAATCACTTGTCAACTGCAACCGCTAACTTACACCAAGAGTAGGAGCAAACACCTGCCCTACTTTTCTATAATGTCTCACAAAATTAGAAAAATTGCAGTTCCAAATGCTTGTACACCTTACACGTAAGTATGCAGATTCTTATCCAGGCACATTAAAAACAAAAGCTACAAACTCCTGTAAATATCAACTATTCTTTCCTGACGCTGATCAGTTCAGTATTTTCTCCTCACCACTCCGGAGTTTCCTGTGCACCTCACCTTTCAATCTCAAACCCAGAAATGGTTGTTCTATCTACACAGCTATAAAATTTGGGGAATTTGTGAAGCTTTGTTTTGTCAAACAGCATATAGAAGTCTGTCAACTACATGACCAATATCACTTCAGAAGCACTACTATCCTTAAGTATCCTTCGAAACAACCTCTGAGTAGCAACCAGAAAATTTCAGGATTCAGTCAGTCTACACAACAGCTTTCTCACACTAGTAGCTCTTCCAAAAATGTAAACCACTTGCTGCAGATATAGCTTCCATTATACAGGGGCTATTAACCTTATTGAAAGGTTACTCACTCATTCTTTGTATTCATCACCAATTTTTCAGCATCAGCATGAGGCTTAAGCCATAATTCATCTCCCAAAGCAACCCAAAACAAGCACACAAACAGAGAATATACACTAGACAGAACTTTAAAAGATCAAAATACCAGTGCCAGGCAATCATGGAAAACAAGTTGTCCTGGTTTGGGCTGGGATAATGTTCTTCAGAGTTGCTGATATGGCGCTATATTTTGGATTTAGGATAAGGATAAAAATAAAGTTGATAGTTCTTTTAGTTGTTGCTGAGCATTGTTATTCTATAAAGAATAATTTAGGCTTGATGGGACCTCTGAAAGTCATTTGAAAGTCATTTAGTCAATGAAAGCAAGAGCAATTTTGAACAGCTTGCTCACACCTGTCTGGTCATCTTCTGTGTTTCCACTAATAGAGATTTCACGAGACACCTGAGATTTTCTTTTTCCAGATTCTCCTTAACACAATGCTCAAGGGTCATCTAATACCGAGTCTTTTCTGCCTATTTCCATGTATATTAGCAAACAGCACAGTATTCTACTATCACTGCAAATGCTCATTCTCACTTCAACTGCAACCACTCATCTTACAATCAAATATCAACACAAAATCATTTTCGCCACACTCCATGTTTTCACAACTGAGAATACTAAGTAGGCCAACAGGCTTTCTTCCCTTATAACACAAGGTTTCATTCATTACAAACCAGCAACCTAAGACTCAATTTTGCATGATTTTAGGAACATATCTAGTAACTACTACTGCATGAACTAACCATATAGTTGCACTGAATGTCTTGAACCTCTCTTACTAGAAAACTGTTACAAGAAAAAGTATTTAATAATCTTGTTAGGCTTCAAGTGCTAGGTCAGAACAGAGCAAGACATACAAGCTATGACTGTGTGAAATGTGTTGCTCCAAACTAAATAACTCACACAAGAAAGCAAGACTTGAGTTACTTCATGGGGAGGAAGATGTTACATACAGGCAATTCTGTACTTCAACCACTGATAGTTTCCTCAAACAATGGTACACTTCTATTCATTTAATTGCCAAGATTTAAATTCTTACAATAGCTTTTAGAAGGCACTGATGTTTGGAAACATTAAGTTATATCATGCAGAACTTTTCCAAAGGCAGTGACTGTGGATGACTTAACTGCAAGTCCATACATCAAACACCTTTCTTCATTTCCTACTTTGTTCCATAAAGCAGTTATGATCCATTTATGATACTGTGGGCACACATTTAATGCTTAGTACTGAAAGACAAGTAGTAGTGGATAAAGAAAATTAAAAACCATAGATTCTGTCCTTGTTATTCAGTAACTTAAAGTTCTGGTCCACCTCACCTCCACTTGCCAGTGTTTTTATGACTGATGGCAGGTCTACACTCTCCTGCCAACAGTACTCTCCTTCCCACTACTTCCTCCCCATCCCCAAACCAAAAAAGCTCACATTGTTTTCACAACACAGCTTAAGTAGTCTACAGTAGCCTTTTCTGAAGCTCATTGTTCTGCAGCTCCTGCAGTTGGGTCCTATTTCAGTTTGGTGTTTGAAACCAAAACCACCTTCAAGTACATTTCTTGCTTTTGCATTAAGTTCTGATTGTAATGCCACCTTTATCCTAGTACCGTTCAGGACATTAGCCTGAATAATGCCAGAAATTAAATGTTTTTTCAACAAAACCTATGTTTTGTTGAAATAAAATTTAAGCTGTACCCTGAAAGATCTCAGAAAAGTTCATGTTCTAATACAAGGCTTTTTGTATGTTGAGCGCTACTTATCTGGACATACATACTATATGAAACTACTACTTACAGTTTGATTAACCAAAGGTAGTAAAGTCATGAGCTTTTAGTTGATGAGGTTCTACTGCCTACTAACAAGCAACTTGTGTTAACTACAAGAGCTCAGGCTTGTTGCTGCCTCAAGGATTTCTGCACACTTCTGACTCCCATTGAAGTCACCTGTTCCTCAATTCTAATTCAAGGAGAACCGTTTTACACACATTATTGCCAAAGAGAACAACTCAAACTCTCAGGGGCTCTTATTGTTCCCCTTAAATGTTTCCAGAAGGAATTAAAACAAAGCACACATAATGAAAACAGTTTATTGAAGCCATCTGAAAGATCCTCATGTTTAAAGTGTTACACTTCGACTACAGAGTTTGTTAAATATATGAGTAGGCTGCTTTTCCAAACAGCACAGGTAAAGGTAATGTAAGCCACGACTTAGCAAAGCTTATCAGAATTGATAAATCTGCTCTGTTTCAGTTCCTTCTACACCCAGAGAAGACTTTTTAGAAAAACCACTTGGATAGCTCTTAGCTCCATCCTGTAACCTTCACATCTACATGCCTACTACTCTGTCCCTCCTACAGTCAAGTGAAAACCACATCTTCCATTTGCAGAACTCTCTCTGGTTTTAGCCTTCAGCTAAGTTGCCGTTATTTAACTACTTATGGTTGCTGAACTAACTGTTCAAACTATGAAGTTGATTACTAAGCTGGTACTCAGAGCTCTCTAGTAAAGGAACCTGGAGTCATGAAGACTATTTCCTTGGACACAAATATTTCCATTCAAGAGCTTGTTTTGCTTGAAGACTATAGCTGAATAATAACTAAGTCACAAATCTACTTCAAAATCTGCTTTTAAAAGTTTATAATGCACAAGACACTTTACAACCACGTTATTCATCTCCTTAATTGATGGAAGATATCCACTTTGGATACATTGTTTTAATAAAGCTCAACTATCCTCCTCTTGAAATAGAGGACCTTCTTTGCACACAATAGTGGAATCCTTGTTTACCATCACTTTCAACTTCTGTGAAATAAACAGTTAGTATTCACTTACTAAGTGCGTAAATTTACTTGTAAACTCTCAGATCAAAAACACCATCAAGAACTTTTCATATATTTTCATTTATATTTAACAAAGCTGTTGCAGATCTATCTTTTCTGCTTGCTCACTTAGAGGTTGTCTGAAGGTAGTTGACACTACCAGGCATCTTCTACTGGTGAATTACAATAATTACTGAGTTAACGCATTGCGAAGTCACACCCAATCCTATTATTTTTTAAAGCTTTGAACCTGACTATATCATTCAGTTTGGACAGATGTTTCAGAACTCCTTGCCTACACCAGTCAGCTACTACAGCTCTGAGCCTGTTTCATACACAGCTATGGTAGTTGCATGTAGACACCAACAGTTTCCCAAATTGGTACAGTCCCTCTCTATTTCCAATTTTACCAGCATAGAGAACTTATAAAAAGCAGTCATTTAGTACTCTTGGCTCTGCACTTGCTCCAAGATGTCTCAAGATAAAATAGCATCACAGTTAGAGCTACGGACTTGACTCCTTTGTGGATGCAGGGATGGAAAGCATAAGCAGCTTGTTCCAATACCTCCATTGAAATACCTTCCAGGGGAACATGTTTTTTTGGCCCTGTGAGTTGACATCTCTTTCTTCGAATGAACTGTATCTCTCTTCATCCTTCCAATCATCTTTCGCATTACCACAGTTTAAATTGACACCAGATTTCGAGGCCTGGTATTGCAAATGCCTGTCAGTCCAAGCTAGTTGCATTTGTTTATTTTGAGGTAAAGACTAAAGTTTCACCTTGGTTTAAACAATCAACATTTTCTTTTTAAAATAACATTTACATTGGGTTCACTAACTCCCCAGTTTTAGACTGTTCCAATAATCTGATTTAAAACAGCAAGGCACTTAGCATTGTCATTTCACTCATCAAAAAGCACTTTAAAGATGAAATAAGAGGAAAAATCCCTAAAACTTGCTATGTTTTTTTTTTAATAAACAAAACACGGGACTATCAAATGTTGCCATGATAACAGAAGCGGTTCGCTGGTAATTCTTAATCAAAATTCTCATTAGTTGAAAAGAGATAGGGTCACAAAAACAGTGACCTTATTGCAGCAAAGCACTCATGCTATGAAAACAGAGTTTAGTCTCCACATGACCAACTTGGTTATTCACTGCAATAAACAGAATATTCAGAAATCTTTCTATAGGGAATGGTCATACATGTCTAATTACAATAGCAATCCATTTTCATTATCCATTATAGAACTGTGCCTACTTAGCAGTCCACCACTAACTAGTAAGGAAGAGGGACCACATGGCCACTTCCTACCCACTTATTTTGCACTAGCTGTCAACTGTTTCCACAAGACAATAGAGCCAAACAGCACAAGACCAGAAAAAAACAAGTTTTCCCCCACATCAGCAAGTTACTCAGCTTCTGGGTGTACCCTGCTTCAGTGCTAACACATGGAGCAGCTAAGGAGAAGAGTTCCAATCAAAGCGGAGCAGAACAAGAACATCCCATTTTGGTGGCAGCAAGTTGCTATGTCAGCACAACTTCCCACAGAAGAGTTTTAAGGTCAGGCTAAACATCATTACCTCAGTTTAATTTCAGCTGGCATCAGAAAGATAAGTATCATTCTTCTAGCCCTTCCTCCTCCTGCATCAGTGCTTATCAGGTGCCTTTGAGAGCTCACCCTACAAAATAATCACTTGATTTCTTCCTGAATTATCCTTCTGAGTTGGGTTCTCCCCTGTTAGTCAGTTACAAGTGGCAATGCAACAGAGACAGCAATAGCACAGCCACCCAGTCTGGTGGCATTTTCAGATTTGTTTAGCTAGAGAATAAAATCACTTAAGGACACATCAGAAAGCAGCCCTCAAACCACCACTTGAGGCTTTATAAAAATATATTCTTAAATTACTAGGAAGCAGTCAGTGTGCGTCTTCAGCAGAGAGCACAATTAAATTACTGTGTCAAGAAAAGATCACAACCAAGGAACAGAACAGACTCACGTAGCTCAAAATGCTTCAACATTAGCTTCCAATTAGAATTGCTAGCCAAGTCCTTAGGAGAAAACTGCACTTAAATCAGAGAGCAAGTATTATAGCATATTCCTCCTTTGTGATCACCTGCCTGGTCACAATCCCCAGCTCAAGCAGAATTCTAGTTTGTAAATCAAATTTTTTGGGGGGAGGTAGGTAATGAGAAACAAACAGAAGTTACCTTCTATAACATTTAGGTTTACTAACTCAGCTCAACTTTCCCTTTTAGGTAAATTATTTCTTTTTTTTTTTTTTTAATAAAACAAAGAAGGCAAGGAAACTAAGTATAACACTTCTGTCTTTGAAGAGCAATTCTTAAAACCTTGTTCAGTTTTTATTGCAACAGTATCACAGGCATGGAAAAGTCTATCAGAAGACAGTCTTGATAATTAGGAATAACAATTGAACAGTCTTTGGCTAAAGCAAGAGAAATCCTGTTGGCCTTATTCTGCATTACAGAGTAACAGAATCACAGAGTGGCTGAGGTGGGAAGAGACCTCTGGAGATCATCTAGTCCATCTCCCTGGCCAAGCAGGGTCACCTGTAACCCATTGTGCAGCCTCACATCCAGGCAGGTGTTGAACATCTCCAGAGAAGGAGACTCCACAGCCTCTCCGGGCAACCTGTTCCAGTGCTCCATCACCTTCACAGTAAAGAAGTGTTTTCTCATATTAATCTGGAACTTCCTGGGTGGCTGTTTGTGCCCGTTGCCTCTTATCACTGCGCACCACTGAAAAAGTCTGGCCCCATCATCTTGGTACTCTCCCTTCAGATATTTATACACATCCATTAGATGTCTTTTCAGTCTTCTGTTCTCTAAGCTAAACAGGCCCAGCCCTCTTAGCCTCTCCTTGTATAATATTAGCTAGCTATCAGTCTTTTTTTTTTATCCCCTCCCCCCCCTCAAATTTTACTAGTGTTCCAAGGACCCAACCCTTTGAATCAAGAGGTCAACTCGACCAGATTCCAGGAGAAAACCAGGAACGTTACAAAAACAATTCTGCAATGACATGTTCCTAGATTTATCCCACAGCACTGATATATTAGCCCCTCTGTGGCTGCTCACAAACTTTCTTCTCTTTGAAATATAGCTATTAACTTCTGAACATTCACTTGTTCCACCTGTAACCGGACCAAAACTAAGCTCCAGACTTAATTCCAAAAGAGAAACAGCAATTACATTTACAAAAGCAAATGTAACCCTTCTGTCCATTAAATGCAAACTTTGCTCATGGGAAGCAAGAAAAAGTATTAGCAAGTGCTCTTTTACTCCAGTGCAACACTAAGTAAAAATATATATTCAGCTCAGAGTTCAGCATTAACATAGCTTGATCCCAACTCCTGCACTAAAACTTCCAAGGTCCATATGTCTGAGCCCTTATGCTTATTTCACAATGCTGTTTCCTCCACATGTAACTAGAGCCGAAGCACAAGCTAACACTACCTCCACATACAGCAAAGACAGTACATACTCTGCTTCTTACCATGCTCCAAAGACCTTCAGCAACAGGCAGTAGAAAATTAAATGCAATCTAAGACAAGAGGAAAAAATTTTTTAAAGAAGGTTAGGCTCATGATTCAAATTGAGTAGTCAAGGACAATCTCAGAAAGCCAGTTTTATAAGGTTAAAGCTTTAAATCCAACTACTCAGAGAGAATGTTTACAAAGCCTTAGCAACTTAAAAACTTCCTCTGGAATTTCAACTTAAACCATGTTAGCATCACTGTGTTTTACATGTTCTTGAATTATAATCTTCTACACATGTTAACACACGGCAAATTAAAATACTTGTGTTTACCCCAATACTAAGCATTCAGATGTTTACAAGACATGTTGAACTAATGAGTGAAGTGATCTATAAGGCAGCTGAAAATTGTTCTGCAAACATTCCAATCCCCAGTTTAAACAGACAAACCTCTCAATCCCAACCCCTTTAAAAAAGAGCAAGCAAGACAACAAGGTGCTCTTTTTCCAGGAATTGGGTCAGGCTCAAAAGCAGGACTAGAGGAGAACATATCTTCAGTCTTACTCCTTCCAACACTAGTAGTAGTATACAAGATAGCTACAGATACATATACCACTTCCACCCAGAAGCACAAAATGCTTCCTATTCCTCTTTAAATGTATTTACCCCGAAATATCAAATGAATAGGTATTGATATACTTAAAGAAAAGCAAGGGAGATCAACAGGCAGTTGCTCAAGTTACCACTCAAACCTTTTGAAGGGAAGGTTTGTTTAAAAGTTCAAAATGATCTTCAAAGTCTTTCGAAACATAACGAGTAAATAGTCCTGACACACCGAGCTGGAAGAAAAGGCTAAAGTCCTCCTATGTGGCACCCAGTTTAAGTACTTAACAAAAATAGCTAGCTAACAGATACAGCAGGAGGTCAAAAGGAGCGCTGTGCTTCTGTTCTGCATCTTTGTTGAGCTGCTAACTGCATTATAGACAGAAAAAGAAGTTATACATAAGTCTTTCCCAGTCAGCCTGAAAAACAAAGGAAAACTTCAAGTTCTAATGGGACCAAATTAGAACAGTAGTCAGTATGAACCAGTACCAGATACAGGACACTACCAAACTGGTTAGAGAACAATGAAGGTTCTCAAAGTCACACGAAGTTTAAGTAGATGTTGATTATATTTCAACAATTCAAGGTCCCAGTCTAGAATACACCAGCAAAGAGAGAAGCTCGGTTCTAAGCCAACATCAGTAAGGTTGCATCTGGAGTTGTTCAACTGCAATACTGTACTTCACATACTAGCCACCTAGGGAATCTAGGTTTGAAAGAAAACAAAGCATGCTCAAAGGCCTTAAATATGGTCCACAAGGAAGGACTGGAAGAAGTCATCTTTATTCTCAGATATGACACCCCAGTAAAGGTCCTGATTTACATATACTACCAAGTACAACCACGTAAGAACCCTTCTGAGTATGCCTGTAGATGTTAAGCAGTAAATCACCAAGACCATCTCTGTAGCCTCACCTTTCAAAAATTGTTGAATAAGATGCTGCAAACATGAAGGACCTTTGATGAAGAAGGTAGTTCCATACTGAGATTTTTTCCCTTCACTCCCCATGACATGGCAACCTAATAGCTTAATTTGTCATAATAGGGAAACTGCATTTCTGCTCCCACAAGGGAAGTGATTAACAACAGCAGACTACAGTGGAAGCATAGGAAACAGCAAGAGAAAAGACTCAGGACAGTCATTTACTCCTAATACTTTCAGGTGGCCCAACCCTAACCTGACCTGTCAGTTTAATTCACTACTGTTTTTTCAGTACTGACCCATCTCCCATTGGCATCACAAGCTTTCTGCAACCACAGCATCCTCTGGCAACAAGTACCAACAGTCTTGCCATCAGTTCTAAAAACATCTGTGCTTGCACCTTCACCCCTTTTAGCTTCATTTGAGGAGCCCCTACTTTTTGCACTGTAAGAGTCTACACATTGTGTGCACACACATTTTAGACATAGCTCATGATTACATTGATGCCACCATACCCCTTCCTCTCCTCTCCCTCCTCCTAACAAATCAACTCTTTTCCTCAACTGAGAATTCTTTGCAGGCCACATATACAAGCCCACTTCCATACCATTGATCCTTGTCGCCCTCCTCTGATTTACTCAACCCGAGTTTTTTTTTTGTTGTTGTTTCAGTTTGGTTTTAAGATCAAGGAAGCAGAACTGAACACAGCATCTGAAGTATGGACAGACAACCTACTTACATATAAGCACATAACATGCTAAGTTCCCCCCTCCCCAACTGCAAAACTTGACTTGCCCCATATACTCTTTTAATAGGTCGGCTCCCTGAAAAAGGAACAGACCATTATGTACTCAAGATTTGGTCTCTAAGTACACAAATAGTTCAGAAGACACAGATATCTAAGTTAGTCCTCTCCTCCACAAAGAAGGCCTCATATACAAACATCTACACTAGTCAGATTGTTTTAATAATCAACCACTGTTTTGTAAGGTAATCTACCTTTATGCATATGGAACTTGTTGTTGCTGATAGCATGTTGAACAAGGTTTCTTACTCCAGAAAAAACACTAAACACAAGATTCTGCTCTCCACCAGCACCACCCAGAACTGTAGCTTTCACCACATGAATTCTCCCCAGAACAAGGTTTAGCAAGACCACAGTAACTACTAACTGAAGGTTTGGTCAGGTAAATACCCTCCTCACACTTCCTTTGAGAGGTCAAACCTCTCTCCTCCTTAGAAGATATTTAACGTTATTACAATACCTGCCAACTTTTTTTTTTATGGGAAGAGGAAAGGGGCTGTAGCAATAAGTATCACACGTCTGAAGAGTTATAGCCCATCACTCCTCCTTTATTTCAAGATCAGGAAATTATCAATGACTTTGCAGTGTAACCTACTCCACCTAGCCACGAACTTGCTAAAATGGGGGATGTTATTCCAGGATACACACTTATACTTAAATCTAACAAACAACCTCCCTTCCAAGTTACATAGCTGTTGTCTCAGCACTACCATATAATAAACTTGCCATTACCTACACAGAAATACAAGGCAACTGCAATCAGAACCCAAAATGAAATACACAGTCATCACTAAGGTTTTATCATTGCTGTTCGCTGCCTTTGACTGTAAGCTAAGACGACACTATCCTGCTACACAGTTATAACTAACACACTGCCATAGTAATTGCAATGGTAACTGCAATGCCCATCTTGCTAGATAAATAAAGAAACTAGTGTCTATTCCTGAGTATAAATTGCACCAACACGTTCTTCACCTGTTGCAGACTTAATCTGTCAGAACCAAGGCATGCAGAATGTCCACGTCCCAGGAAGCACTATTTATCGGTATCATCTCCTAGAGGAAATGCATGCACCAAGTCCATGGCATCTCGAGGGTCTTCAACAAATCATCTCTGACAGAGATGAGTTGTTGTCTTCATTTCCAGACAAGATACCTACCAGTTACCACAGACACAACAGAATTCCCAAGTACAGGTTTCTTTGTAATACATAGTTCACTGGCAAAGTCAAATAAGCTGTAGTATTGATATAAGAGAATAATGATATCATGTAGGTACAAAGGACCACAGGAAGCCACCTAGTCCTGCTCAAAGTAGGTCTGGTTATATCCTCCTGCATGGAGCCTCAACCAATCAAGTTTTGCGTATTGCCATAAAATTGCAGTCCTCAGCCAATTTGGGAACCCTCTCCAGTGTCTCATCTGCCTCAGAGAGGCATTCTTCCCTCCTTACATTGACCTGGAATTTCCCACAGTCCAGCTTACATATATTTCTTATATATTTCTTGTGCTGCACCTCTGAGGCTCCTGGCTCAGTCTTCTTGGCACATTCCCCTCAGGTAGCTGCAGGCAGCAGGGCTCCCTCCCCTCCTCCAGGCTGAACAAGCCCAGCTCCGTCAGTCTCTCCTACACTCTTGCTCCAGCCAGCGAGCACCATGGCCTGCCACAGGGCTCACTCTGGTACCTCAGCACCTTCGCTGTACTCACAAGTCCTGAGCTAAGCACTGTGCTCCAGTGCCAGAGGCAAAAAATCACTTCCCTTGACTTGCAGTCATGCTCGACAGCCCAGGACGTGGTTGTCTTGCTTTGCCGTGGGGGCAAACTGCTGACACATGCTGTATTTATTGTTCCCCGGGACCCCACATCTGTGCCTGCCAGGCTACCTTTGAGGAGCACTGGACCACAGCCCATGCTATTGCATGTTTTTTCCAGTCCAGATGTGGGACTTGGCACTTGCCATTGCTGAGCTCTGTGAGGTTGCAGTCAGCCCATTTCTCCAGCACACTGAGGTCCAAAGTAGCACTCCTGCCTTCTCCTGTAAATGGTACCCTGGGTTGGCATCTTCTGCAAACTTGCAGTAAACACTATCCTGTCTTCAAAGACAGGAAATTACATTTGCCCCAATACCAGTTAAGCCACCAGCTGGACACGGCTTAACTGAATACCACCCTTCAAGCCACTCCCAACCACCTTCTTGGCCACCACGTGCCTAAAAAGGCACGGAGGAGGGTTTGGTCTACAGTCTTTCCAGGGACTGAGACAAGACTGATCAGACTGTAGTTTTCAGTCTTCCTTACCTCAAGATGGATGTGATATTGTTTTTTCCACTTGCCAGGAACCTCCTCAACTCACAAAGAGTTTTCAAAGGCAACAGCAAGCAGTGACATAAACCAGCTCACTCAGCACCCTCAGAAGCAGACTTTTTGGTCCATGGTCTCAAATACATGCAATGACCTAAATATTCTTGAATATTATTTTTCTCTACAGTGGGTAATGCTACATGTCAACAACTCTACTAGTAGACTCAAGGAACTAGGAGACCAGAGGGCAGGACTCGCCAGTGAAAACCGAAACAAGATGTATTGTACATCTTGCTTTTTCCTCCCATATCCTTCCTCACTAAGTCCTCAACCCCACTGACCAGCAGGCACACATACCCTTTAATTTTTCTTTTGTTGCCAGTATAGTCATAGCAGCCCTTCCTGTCATCCTTTAGTAATTCCAGCTACACCAAGCTTGAGCTCTCCTTGTTCTGCACCTGTGCTCTCAGGAACTGCCTCCATGTTCCTTCTGCTTCAACCTTCCGTGGACTTGGCTTGTTTTGCTGAGCCTCAGCCATGAGTTCTCCTTTCTTCCAACAGGTCTGACAGACTATCAGCACTGATTTCCATCACATCGCAGCAGCCATTTCTTGTAGTTTGCAGCTTTTTTTTTTCCCCTTGAAGACAGTCAGCTGTCCTCAGATCATTTGCTCACTAGAGCAGTTTCCCCATGAGAACATGACAAGCACGTTTCTGAATAAGGTGAAGTCATCTCTCCCACAGTCCAGGATTATGACTATCAAGGCTGTTTAGTCCTCCCAGGATTTCAAACTTAGATCTCAAAACCACTGAAGTCAAGGCTGCCATTGACTGTTACAGCCAGTTCTTCATATATCTAACTACAGAATCTTGTGTAGTCAGCCCATGTTCACCTCCAACAACAAATTGACTTGAGTATATCCCAAGCACCTCCTGGATGGTTTGTGTGACACCACAATACTCTTTCAGCACGGATGTGCAATTCAGCCTGTTTGTTTGCCATGCTGGATGCACTTGCACATAGGCAGTACAGATAAGATTCCCATTTGTGCTGCCTTGACAACAGGAGTCAAAAAGCATCTCCCACCATGTCCCCTTTAGACACTTGTTCATCATTCCTCATGTTTTCACTTCGGCTTACAGAGAAGTGTGGGAGTATTCCAACATACTTGAAGCCCTCCTCAGAAGTTAACCAATCCGTTGGAAAAGAAACTCCCACCTTAATCTCCCAGATAGACCTAATCTCTGCCTCAGCAATCCTTGTTCCTCATGGAAAACAGTGGTCAGAGAAGTCAAAGCCCAATCTGCAACACCAGCCATGCAGCCAGGTGCTGACCTGCTAGATGCATTCACTGTTAACCCAAGTCTTTTTCCTTCATTCAGAAAGGCAACTAGTTTGTGGTCTCTGCACTTGCATCCTTCACTCTTGCCCTCACAGTTCTTTAGTCACTCTTAAAAATGCTTAGGGTTACCATCCTTGGTGGCTGCAAGGATATCTGCAAAGAGTAGACACTTAAAGATAAGTTACTCTCTCCACTACAACCTGGATCCAAAGGGGAAACATCTGAAGACTTCACATCAGGTCAGCAGATGGGGTGCCTCAAAGACCCAGAGTAAACTCTCTGGTAACTATTCCCTCCCTTTTCTTTCCAAGGGCACTAGGTCTTTTGCACACAACAGGAGACTATTAAGATGCACAGAACAAAGTGCAAACACACAATGAAACCACTAAGCAATTTTCATGTCTTCCATCTGATGATTAAAACTGCTAAGACCACAGTTTCAGTTACAACTCCATCAGGACAAACCCCAGCTAGCAAGTTAATAAGCTTCCTTAAACATGAGAAAAGCTGTCACAACACCTTTCAGTTGACATTTCTGTGAAGGTCAGTCAAGTTCCCACTACGCTGACAGGCCTAGTCAGTACTAATGGAGATGGCAACATGGGACACCTGGAGATCGCCAGCAGCATTTGGTGTTGATAGAGCGCACAGTCCTTACAGAAAGTTTAAGCATAAACTAGCAGAAAAGTTTCTACAGACAAGAAATCTGAGTTTAAGATAAGCACCCAAGCATTCTTTTTTTTCTATGAAACTGATTTTAAGGAAGAAACTGTGTCCTTGTAAACATACAGCAACAGCTTTAAGCATTCAGCATTCCCTGTCCCCACAAGTATACCTCCCACACAGATTACAGAACTGCTAAAAAACTTCTGAGGAACACTAGTGTGCAATGTTTTTCTAAATGAAGGGATGAAACTCACAACCCCCAGGAAAGCTCCGATTCCCTCAAGCATGAGGCTACTCCTCCAGTCCTTCCCTTTCTATACAGGGTCTTGTCCTCTCTCAGCTATTAGGCATATTCTAGAGACTTCTCCTGCTGTAAACCTCAGTTATGTTGTAATTTGCACTACAGATAGCAACAAAGTCACAAGTCCAGGAAGGCGGCTAAGCATTAGCTTTGCATTTCCATTTACTTGTACAGTTGGAATGCTATCTGTCAATAATTAACAACTGCAGCCATACCACGCAATACAGAGTGACCACATTCTGTCAGCAGCAAATCATGAAATATGATGACAAAATCTCAGCTGTCCATTGCAAGATCTGATGAATTTTAAGTTACATTACAGAGTTACAGGGATGTGTGCTGCTCCCTGCATTGCTGACACTGCAGCGGAGGGCAGCATTGCAAATCATTTCAGCAAGTTAACCCTTTTTTGTCAAGGATCTGCATCAGGACAGTAAGTCTGTTACTGATAGCGAAGCACAAGAAAGTTTTATAATAGCTGCTATTTTTACTGCCAAAATCCATTTTCCATATTTGTCACACTACCAGCATTGTGCTGTATCAGCTGTGTGCTGTAAGAGACTGGTCTCACTGGCTACATATTGAACTAACAGAAATTCTTAAGTTATTATTTATTGTAGGGGTTAACAACAAGAACCAGTTTTCAAGCAAGTTTTTAATCATTCTTAATCTAGAAGTCAAACCACTTTATAGGACAACCTTCACTTCTGTTTAAGCTTGAAACATCTAAGTAGTTCTACATTTCTTCCACAGCTAGCAACTACTAGCTATGCTAGCTCTTGCCTATCCATGCACAAAAGATGAGGCTCATTTTGACTGGAAGGAACTTCTGTAGGGTATCCAATCCAATCCCCAACCTAAAGCAGGACCAACTCTGGAGTCAGATCATGTTGCTCAGGGTCCTACCATCACCTAGTTCTGAATATCTTCAAGGACAGAAGCTCTACAACATGTTTCAGTGCTCCATTTGCCTTGTAGGAAGAAGCATTCTTAACACATTACTGGAATTTCCCTTGATGCAGCTTGTGTCTGTTCCTCTTCCCCTTTCTCTGGGGACCTCTAAGGAGATCCAGTCTTCATTTTCTCTCACCCTTTAAGTCACTGTAGCCAGGAATCTGGATTCCCCAGAACTGTGTGGCCATGCCTTCACCTTTTACCCCACAAAGGTGTGCTGCTGACCCACAAGGACCCCTAGCTTCTCTCCTGTAAAGGTTTTTGTTTTCTCCAGTTCACACCACATCGCTGCTGCTGCATGGGGTCATTCTGCCCAAGGAAGATCTGACATTTGCCTTGGTTGAATTTCATGATGTTTAAGCCTGCAGACCTCTGACTCAATTAGCCCTAGCCTCCCGAATATCCACTACCCCTCCCAATACAATACCATCCACAAGCTTAACGGCAGTTTGTTACTGATTTGTATGAATGATTGGTGTGAAGACAGACCGTCCCAGTACAGATCCCTGCAGAAACCTACCAGTAACAAGCCTCCAGCTGGACTTTGGACAGCTGATCCAAACCTCCTAAGGCCAGCTGCACACACAGCTTTTTTTTTAAACTCACTTTAGTCCACTTACTTAAACCGTATCTCATCAGTTTGGCTACAAGGACATTTTCAGAAATCTTGTTGAAAAATTGTTGAAGCCTTACTACTGTCATACTAAGTAACGCTGTTGGTCCTTTGCCCATAGCCACATCCTATGAATTCACAGAAATCACTTCAGGATCTCTTTTCAGACCAGCCTCAAATTGTGGAGACAACACAACTCATTTTTCTCACTCTACATTACTTACATATTTGCAGCCACATCAGTTTAACACACCTGAACTGTGCCTCCTGAGTCTCAGGAAACACAGCACCAGACTAGCTCTCAAAATTTATCAACCAAGAGAACTTTTGTTAACATTTCCAGAGTCCCACAGTTTTCACCTCTTTAAAAGAGAATACTCTCAGTAGTATTCTTATATGATCTTATATGAAGCTTACATAAAATTTCTTCTACACCTGAGTACACTCACATTTCTCAGGAGGTAATGTACACTATTAGATGTTTATGCGAAACCACTGACGTGTCAACTTCAATAATCAAGACACTTCACTATAGTCAAAAGCCTGTTTTACGGCCATTGAACTGAAGTTGCCTTAGACACATAAGCCATGTCCAGAAGCTTGAGCTATCTCCGATACCATCAAATGCCAAAATGCAGCTATGCAGAATGCCACCTAAACTTAGTATGCTCCTTCCTGTACAGGATATCCTGAACAAATTGGTATATAGCACTTCCTAGCTACCAGAAGCAGGCTGTTTTATGCTACCTCAGCTACCAACACCACATTGCAACAGTATGTGCTCCGATCTTGTAGGAAGTGATTAATGGTATGATTACAACCATCCAATTCCCATGTTTGTTTTCTTTAGCTATAGAGATAAATGCTACGGTACCTTAATGAAGTCATAACAATATTGTTCCTGTTTCAAGGAAATCTACCTTAGGAAGTCACAAGTGCACTGAAGTGTTTAAAGCACAGAAGTGGCACCACTGGAGAAGGGCTGTTTGGTCAGTTTTTATAGTACGAACACCAACCATCAGAAGCACATTCAGACACAGAATTAAGCTTCCCAGGCTTCACTGACCTCTAGTAATCATTTTTAGCAGAGTTGATAAAGCATATTTTTATTGTTGCAAAGGCTGATAGGAAGGTAGGAGAAATCAAAGGGCCATATGAGGAAGTCTCATTTAAGTAACTGAAAAAAAGAAACAGATTAACACAAGTCAAAAGTCAGTTCATCCGTTATCATGAAGAAGTTTCTTGCATTTGATGCCATTTACCTTATACTTGATTAAGGCAAGTACTGTTCCACCAGATCAAGTACACTGAAGAGAAATCAAGCAAAGCCGGTTACTTTGAAAAATAACCTCAGTTTTTCCCAGTTCTACCTCCAACAGCCATTCATCCAATCGGGTGTTCAGAAGCATACCTGTCTCAGCAATAATTATTTTCCAGCTTAATCACATGCAACATTGTATTCCAATTAAAGCAGCAACAGAAGTAGACAAAGACAGCCCACATAGAACTAGATTAAGAAATTAAGCCAAACTCTAGGTTGTAATCCTCTGACTCAAGGCTACGGAAGACAACAGGTCAGAAAGCAAGAAGTTCATCAAGCTAGTTCAGCTCATTGCCTCCACTCATCTTTATGCACATCCAACATGGAAACCTATTTGACTAGCCTTTATTTACCCTTCAGTACCTTTCTTGGCCACAGATTGCAACTGGGAGAACTTTAAATTCTGCACTTGCTACTACATTACAGTGATACTGCTAACATGCTAGGCATTTAGAACAGTCACTTAAGGAAAATACCCTGTCAGTTCAAACTAACCACAGGAAGATACTGAGGACAAGCTTAAACACTGTCATTTTTAGTAACAGACTCATTGAAAAGAGGAAAATGATGATCTCCTGTATCTTAAAAGAAAATCTCATATAGGAAGAACAAAAACAGCAAGAACCATCTACTGCTGCAAGTAATTCTAATACTCCACTCAGCTCTAGACAAACTAGACTTGACTGGGTTTCATGTGGCCGAGGCGAAGCCATGCTATTTAATTTTATGTACTGCAGTATTCGAATGGTTTTTACTTCCATATTGTACTTGAGAAAGCTCAAAAAACACAAAAATATTGAACAGAAGAACACAGAAGTGATTGAAGAGGTGAGTCTGGAAGCTTATTACTTTTCAGTACCTGAACTCATAGGGACCTTTTTGCTATCTTGCAGATGTACAACTTCATCAGATCAGTTTCCCACACTCAGGCAGACACAGGTAGGACAGAAGACAGAGACCCAGGTTTCGGCTCTTCAGAAGTACTTTATTCTTCCCGATATTTTTGTTCTGCTAGTAACTCATTGACAGAGACTTATTTATCAGTTGACATTTGAAACAGTCCCAAGTCTAAAAGTTAATTAGCTGAAAGGAATTAGATGGAGAACAATAACTTGAAGTACTCATCTGTTTGACAGCACGAGAAAGTTTTGTTTTTAAACTATGACTTGGAATTTATTGTGCTATGCCTTAAAGCTCTTTAACACAAGACTGAGTACTAAGTCATATAGCAACCCCTGGCCTTGCTTTCCCAAAGTCAAGGTAAATACTGGCCATGAGTCCCCTCTGGAGTCTTACTTGTACTTATCTATACCACATTTTAACCAGCTCTTTCACACTTGCATTGCCCCCCACACACATCCAGGGGAGCAAGATGAGCTCTCAACCAAGAACTTTTTCATCTCTCCTTCATTTGTAGACTGGAAACAATCACTTTCCCCATTGTTATCTTTTACTGCTTATTTTGCTTTTTAAATACTTTAACTATTCCCTTCCATTTTACCTATGTTCAGCTTTTCCCACCTTCTCCTTTTTAACTATTTCTGGGATTTCTTCCCAGACTTACTGGTACTCTTTCCTACACAACCTTTCTGCTTTCTAAGAAGGAGTCAAGAGTATGGCTGTTAAGCAGTAAATGGATTGTTAAAGTTTGATCGATGCATTCCATGCCTAATCCAATAATTCATCATTCTCTCAACAAAAAAATATATTATTTCACTTCCAATGGTTATGGTCTCTGAGGCACTGAATGCAACTGTCCTCCAAATTAGCACCTTGAAAAAAAAAAAAACAGGTTTAGATAAGCTAATCCTAAAAAAAAAAAAAACAAAACAAAACCCCTCTTCCCCCTCAAGAGAGGAAAAAAAAACAAAACATGACATAATGAAATAAGTAACAGTAGTTAAGTAATTGCATCTAGAGCTATTTTTCAAGTGTATTTAGGAAAATCTGGCCAGTGAGTATCCTTTGAAAAGTTCCTAAGAAAACTCCTCACAAGAGCTTCTGAATTAGTATCTGTATGCTACTAAGTTTAATGGTCATCAGAAGAAACCATACAAGTAGCACTGACTCCACACAATATGGCCATTCAAAGCTGTAAACAAGATGTCACATTACAAATACAGAGTTAAGAAAAAGCGATGGGTTACTACACAGCTCATCTTTGAGGAGTAATGTACCAGGACTACAACACCTGCACGCAATGCAACTGACATGAGCTCCCTCACTTCACTGCCAACTTGCCTAGTCAGTCAGTAGCCATGGATTATGGTGCAAACCAGGTCTGCACACAGGAGAAACTCAAGGTTGCCCTCAGTCCCAAGACAGAGGTGAGGACTACTTCCACGGCAACAACACAGTCTAAAATGGGGCAGCAGGCTGTTGGCAATCAGCGAGATTAATCTGCACCAGTCTGTACAGCAGGTATACTGCCCTACTTGCATTCACTACTGACTTTGAAACAAAGCACTGAGACTTAAACTTGAGATTGTAGGGCTCCTAACTGAGCTTTTCAACAGGCCCTAGAAATGTTCCTCATCAGTCCCACACATGGCTGGCTGATACAGCATATCCCTGGCTCCTTCTCCCAGCAAATGCATTTACATCCGTGATGTTGCATACCTTGAAAGCTTCGACTACCAACATCTAGAAGGTAATCAGCTGATTTAGATGCTCTGCAGAGACAGCACACTTTTGCTTCTCCTGCTGTAGAACAGTCCTGCTTTCCAGTATCATCCTGGGAGCCATACTACATAAAGGGGGTGGAAAAAGAAAAATCTACACCGATCATATATCTGAAAGAGACACATGGCACTGCAGTCTTACAAGAAATAAATTCTGCCTGAGTCCTCTTTTGCTCAAGATAAAACATTCACATTCCATGACATAAGACTATGTTATTTAAGACAGCAATAAAGAGAGGAACACATTGTTTAGATCAAGAAACAGCTCCATCTTTACATAGCATAAGTGGCTAACAAGTCACCACGATTTTTTATAATACCTAAAGTATTCAGATCTCAGCACCTCAAGGTAACATTATATTTCACTTCCATATGTATACAGGTGTTCTTGCACAACAGAAGCCAAAATGTTACAGCAATCATGAAGTTTAGTACGAATGAAACCTAAGGATGCCAATTAACACTGATGAATATAAAACCTACCACCTTTCACCCTCTCCATGCAAGTTTTATAACCACTTCCATCAGCTAGAGCAACTCAGCCACTATTTTTATTTACATGTTACATTGCATGTTAAAAAAGTCCTGTCCAATATTTAAATAGCAGTCAAGAACAAGCCTATACAATATATTTTATTAACTGTAGATGCTAACATTGTAGTTAGCCTGTATTTATTTTACATGAGCACCACAGTTTAACAGTGATCTTAAACACAAGAGACCTACCGCAATGAAACAGAATGAAGAACTGTTCCAAAACTGTAGACTATTTATTATTTTGAGTTAAATTGAAGTATGAGCTGGACAAACCTCTGGTTTCATTTTTTGCTGATTAACAAACAATCCATGTTTAACTCTTCATCTGTCAGAGGTTACTGTTATGTCTTCCAGTGCAGTTGCTCTGTTTCCCCACACAGATGCTCCACACACTGCTGTACCAGCCACATAACATACCAGTATTTCACTCTCCTCAAGTACTGAAATCCCTTCTACTCCTCCTCTTACTATCATCTTATTGAGTCTCCTAAAGCCTTTTCTAAGTGCATTTCTCTCCCTACCATCTTCTGAAAACGCATATTCAGACAGGAATTCCTAAGCCATTATCACTGTCCTTTTTCCTCCCTGTACACAAAAGGCTTGTATTGTCTTTCCAGTGCCCAGCTGTACTTCCTCTTCCCCCACGTAGTAATCTTGTTTGTTTGGCCTCATATTTTTGTCATGACTTAGCCTGAAAGTCATAATAAAATCCCCAGTCAACTAGACTGTTCTGGTCAATAGTTACACAGGAATTTCCTTAGCTTTATTCACAGTATCACTTCTGTATATGCTACACTGCATACTTGTATTTGTACAGTTTTCACACCTTTATAACCCAACCCATGTAGCTGTCCTTCCATCTCCACTACACTGTGGTGTTCTGTACTGCAGATTGTTTTAGTAGACTGTTTCTACCCCTCTGAATTTAAAAGGCTATGTCACACATATGCTTCTTTTTTTCTTGTTTTATAAAGAAGCTAAGCATAACCAACAACTCAAATTGCAAAATATATCTTCCCCTCAACAAAGTCACTGAAAAACACAGTGTACATTGTTCCTTTCTAGTCACCTTAAAATTCTGCCTGGTTTCTCTTTAATTCATGCTTACACTCCGAAAACAACATCATTATGAAAACTAATTGTGTACTGAAATTATGACCAGTTCATCATCCCATAGCTCACAAGTCCACCTACTCAGCATAGCTGAAAAATACTTGACAATACATACACTATTTCATGGATCAAGAGTTAAGGTAATGTTTGCTACACATGCCATACGTTTCCCCTACTTCCAAACTACACTAATTTTGATTGTATAAGCTTAGTACATACTTCATTGTATCGAGTGGTGTTTGATGGATAAGTAACTGGTAGAATTAATTGTACACATAATCTGAACTTGATAGCCCCATTTTACTGAAAAAAGCAGTATTTATTAACATAGCTCTGTCTTGATTCAAAAAAATCCAGAGGTTGCTGTTACTTTAGATTTCACATATGTTTTCTCTTCCTTCCCACTTCAGCTTTTTTGGGGTAATATTTCTCTGAGGAATTACAGATCAAATAAATCATCATTTCTAGCTGTCAGTCAAAAATGATTGAGTAAAGGTTTGATTTTATATTGAAGGTTTTCTGCTAGGGTTTTCTGGTGGCGCTGTTTTCAATTCTTCCTTTTGCTAGCATTATCAGCACTGACCAGCCAGCAGGAAAAACGGTGATGAAAAGTAATCAGCAGTCTTGGGTACTGTCAACATCTAATCACTCTCAGAACATATTTATGTGAGATGACACCAGCATTATTAAAAGCTACAGCCACTGTATATACATGTGTGTTCCCCCCCACACACACACACACTTATCTTTGACAGTTCCAGAGATAAGGAAAACAACTGTGGGAAATTTCAGGGCCAGGAAGAGAGTTAACTGAGCACTAAGATACTGACCAAAAACTCTTTTCCCCTGCTCCTGACCTCACAGTCCAGGAGTCATTTGTACTTTAAGATTTCCCCATTTTGTGCTTAGATTACACTTCAAAACTTCTGGCAGATGTTCTCAAGTGTTATCGGTCAAGTTCACATATGCCAAAAGCAATCTGGGAAGACTGACATCTGATTTACGCTCATCAAGACTGAAATAGAAAGCCACCACATGACACAGCACACGGATGCTCTGAACTTCGTTGTTACTATTATCTTTATATTTAGATGTAAAAATAGCTTAGCAAGGTTATGTCAAGTCTTGAACTACAAATTATTCACCTCTAAAGAGAAGCAATCTGAACCCTTTGTTTGATCCTGAGTGAGAAGTGTGCTACCACAGCAAGTTTGCCAACCCCACGTAAACTAAGTCTTCAAACCTTAGTTTTCAACTGTAACACCTCCTTAATCGTGAAGGATTCATTTTCACCAATTGTAAAGCCAAACTCTGCCTAATCAGTGTTTGTTATTGCCTAAGAGCTCCAAAGCCTTATGTGTGGAAATTAACTGCCGGATGAATTTACAAGGGGACGAAACTAGGTCTTCAACACTTCCTGCAGCGCTCAGCCAAGGAGCCGCAGAGAACACACACTAAGGCAATCGACCTTGTTTCAGCTGCTTTAACAGCGGCTTAGTTTAACGGCCGACAAACCGTCAAAAATAACAGTAACGCCATCAGTGCAGCCGCCCCTCCGCAGGGACAGGGGGCACGCCGGCCGTCCCGAGGCGGCTCCGTTTCGGCAGGCGCACGTTGCGCGGCTCCAGCGGGCAATAACCATCTTCCTGAGAGCCGCATCGTTGCCAGAGGGGGGAGACTATCACATGCAGGAGCGCAGCCTCGCAGCAAGCGGCTCGCTCCGTGCGGGAGCGCTTCCCCGCTCCCCTACCGCCGCCCCCCGCAGCCTGCCCACCCCCGGAGCCCCCGAGCCGTGGCCCCGGGAGGAGCAGGAAGGGCTCGGCGCTCCCTCACACCCGGCACACGGCGGCGGGACGGGGGCTGCCAGCACGCCCCCAGAAGGGGCGGAAGGAGGCGAGGGAAGCCCCGGGCAGGCCCGGGACACTCCCGCAGCCCCGGCCCAACTTCCCCGGCCCGCGGCCGCCCCCCCCACTAACAGAACTAACGGCACTAACGGTCCGCACCACAGCCCAACGGCTGCGAGCGCCGCGCCCCCTCTCTCCTCTCCCCCCTTCCCGCGAAGTTTCCCCGCCGCTCCCCCCGGCCTTACCGCAGCACAGGCGGGACACCAGCAGCCCCAGCAGCCCCAGCCCCGGCCCGCCGGGCGCCGCCGAGCCCAAACGCCGCCACCGCCGCCGCCAGGAGGCACCGGCCGCGGGGAAAAGTTCCCCGCGGGCTGCGGGAGCGGGAGCAGCAGCAGCGGCGGCCGCGGCCCCGGCCATACTCCGGGCTCGGCTCCCAGGCACTACGCTCCGTGCCCGGCTCGCTGCCCGGCTCCGGCTCCGTCCCGCTGCCACCGCCCCGCTCCCGGCTCCGGCCGCGTTTAGCAGCGAGCAGGGAGGCGCCGCGCCCGACTCCCCGCCCTCCGCCGAGCGGGCCGCACCACCCGCTGAGGGGGGGGGGGAGAAAGGGAGGGAGGCGTGCGCCGCGCCCCCCAGTCCCCGCCCCCGCCGTACCCCTCCCTCCCCGCGCCTCCCCCCCCTCGGGCAAATCGTCTCGCCCCCCCGTCCCCACTCCGGGTAAATCCAAACCCAACGGGGGGGTTCCCCGTGGCAACGCGGCGAGTGAAGCTGAGGGGGAGCGGGGGAGGGGGGGGGGGGGGGGGAACCACGGCATCCTCGCCCCCCCCCCCAACTGTGGGGCTGTTGGTATGTGCCGCCCCGCCCACTCCCCCCAGCCCCGCCCGCCCGGCCCGGGCCGGGGGCGCCGCGGCCCCCCGCCCCCTCGCCCCCTCCCGCCCCAGGGGAGGCAGGGACCCACTGAGGGGCCCAGAGCAGGGGCTGGGACACCCCGGGCCACAGGGCACGTGTGTCCATCTCGGGTGCTCTGTGCTTAGAAGAGTGACTGAAAAATACTCAATATACCATGAATATACCACGAATATACCATGAACATACCATGAATATACCACCAATATACCATAAACCATGAACATACCATGAATATACCACCAATATATCATATACCATGAATATACCATGTATACACCACCGATATACCATATACCACCATGAAGATACCATGTATATACCGCCAACATACCATGGGTTGTGATGCCATGCTGGGATACCCGCTGGTTAGGGGTTCCCCGATCAGCCCACGTTCTCCACACGGCAGTGCAATACTCACTAACTTCCCTCCATGCTGGGCACCAAAAGCAGCTCTCTCCCAGCCGTGCACGGCTAAGCTTATCAGAGGCTCGCAATGTTCATCCAGTCTTCAGCTACTCCAAATGTTTTCTAATTAGCTGCCTTCATTAACTTTTAGCTGTGGAACTAAACCAAAGTCAGGCAAAGAGTTCCTAAGGGCAAACTTAGCCATGATGGGTGTTTTACATTTGCCGCCATTTTGGAGGGCCATCAAACGTAACTGAGAGGACTCTAAAAGTTTTGTCAAATCTCTTCCATTCCATAAATCTAACCCTCAGACGATACAAAACTCTTCCCTTCCCAGTTTGCTCTGGGACAGGGAATCAGTGTTGCTCAGGTGGTGCATAGGATCTTGTCCCAAACTGCATAAACAACTTTTGGGGACAGTTTGTTCAGAGGAAAAAGGGGTATGCAGTGGCATGGTCTTCCCGCTCTGTTGATACTCTCAAAGCCTGACCCTTTACTCTGTGGTGCAATTTTTGCCATTTTGATTCCACGGAAATCTATATATCACCCCATGCCAATAAATCTGGATAAATGTAAGACTGAATTAATCATGAGAGTCCAAATTTATTTATACTTAGAGCCTTTAAAATGGGAAAATTGATGAGCATAGCGGTAAGAGAATATTTTAATATGGCTTTGCTGTTGTAACATTCCAGGCAGATGTATTAATTGTGCGTAATTATTCCATTTCCCCATATAGACGAGTCCTATATAGATAAATCCCCCTTCTACTTAAGAGTTGAAGCAAATTACATCTCATAATTACATTTACACCAAGTTCAAGGCAGTCTTTAGCTGGACTGGAAGTATAATGGGGCCATAGCGTAATTGAGAGTGCAACCCTTAAAATCCTATTTGTGACAACTATAATCAAATTGTCATATGCTATATTATTTTCAGTTCTTCTCATTCCCAAATAACAAAAGGCATTAATTGCATTAAAATGAAATGTTTTGAAGGTCTGGCACCAAAATATGTGCAACTATGCACCCGTGCTAAGGAAGCAAATGCGGTTTGTCATATTTAAAGCTGTGCCCAGTCTGTAGGTAACATCTTCTAGTGCCAAGTTCAGTGCTGTTGCAGGCAGGCATCCTGGAGACTATGTGATAGAAAAGGAAATTTGACTTCATGGTATCAAGGCTAAATTTGGCTCTCCGATGCTTACAACACTCCTGAAGGTATGATGCTCCAAACAATGAATCCCACATAATATTGAGCAAGTATATATAGGACACACTGGCTCAGTTTTTGTAATTCCATTGTTACAGGCATATTTTTCCATAAAAAGATGTGTTTTTTTTTTTCCAGAGTTGGCAGCAGTCCTGTTTGAACGCATCTTTGAGCTGCAGAGCTACAAAAGCCTGTGCTCTCCTTCCCGCCCGCATTTTCCTCCCCCTCTGGCCATTGTCCGCCCACCTGCCCTTCCCCCCCGTGAAAAAAAGCCCTTCCCCTTAATTTCAGCTTGGGGTTTTTGGCAATCCTTCACTTTGCAGTTCTTAACCCTTTTGGTCATTTGAAAACAAAGTTCTGAAGCAGTGTGAAATTAACTTATATGCATAACATTTGAAGTGACGGCACAAATTCCCACTGGAATGAAGGGCCATTCACTGCAGTGGGAATTTGTAAATAGATTTGTAACAGAACAATGCGCTTTTCTGAAAACTCACTTTCATTCGCATGGATGGGATGGGCCTCCCTAGCAATGTTTCTGCACCACCACCCATTATGACCTTTTAAAATAAAAATACAGTGAAACAGCCCGAAAGAAAAGCTGCCTTTTTCCACACACTCTCAGCCAGACGAGACGATCATACCACTGTTAGGTAGAGTTTCTGTGACTTGCTGACAGGTGCTTACATTTCTGCAGTGAGTGAAATCCTCGCTGCATCTTTCCTTCAGCTGAAGTCGGAGTCGTCATGTCTCTGTCCATGCTCCAGCAAAACTGCAACCAGAGTTAATATTGCTGTATGGAGAAAGGTGCCTGTCCGATTCCTTCTTGAGGAAGCCATGGAAAAGCATCTCTGTGGGCTGTGCAGGCGTGATTGACACCGATTCCAGCAGGGCCAAGGATGCAAAGAAACGTGGGCTGCATATTTATCTGCATGCGCCTCCTGTCCCTGCGGTGGGCTCGGTGCTCTGATTGTCTGTGAACTTGTATGCGAAGGGCTCAGACAACTCCTCGCCATGCACAAAGTTTGCTTTATTGCTGGCAAAGTATGTTTTTAATAGAGTTGGATACACTTAGGAATCTTTGGGTAAAGGATGCTTTACCACCATGACTCTTACTAAGAAACGACTAAGATTAGAAGTATGTCATTAAGTTGGATTGTTCTTATTTTTTTCCAAGCTTTTTGCATACAATATGATGCAAAATGATCTGGCTTGTCATCTCTTAGAAAAATCTATCACAATATTTTGATTTAAATCATAAGCTAGCCTAGCCAAGAATAACATGCATACAGTTGCATGGTATATGATATTTTTTAAAATCCATTTGCCAAATATTTTATTTATTAAAGATGACATTTAAATCTTGTTTCAATCAAAGACTGTCCCTTTAATGAGAAATTTGAGCGGCTCACTGCCTCTTTATTGCAAAGCGTGATTAAGAAAACTTTGGTTCTCTTGCACACAGAGCAGCCCCGCTCTCATGTGTTTGTGCAAGATCCTTGATGTGTCTCAGCAAAGTCCCAGAGCTCATGTTTTCTTTCACAAAGCAGTAATGCAGTCACCAACAATAGTCATCCCCAACCTTACGTTTCATACCTGTGGTCAGAAGTATATATCATCCCCTCTTCAATTAAATGGAGAGCCCTATCGTCTCAGCCAAGAGGTTTAGGAGTCCCAGCCAAGCAAGTAAATTCCTTATGCATTTCTGACAGGCAAAAAATAGTAGGCAAGGAAATGTCATGGTTTGCAGTAGGATCTCTGTGATTACCACTTACCTCTCTGAAAAAGAGGACAGAAAACTCAAGGATTCCTCTTGGAAGGACATTTGCAAGCCAGACAATGCTTCCTCTGTTTTCTCTCTGCTCTGCTTCCCTTTACAGTAGTCTTGTGCCCTCTTTCTGTATGCTTGTTTTCTGTACTTCCTCGCTTCCTCTTTAACTATTTAGGTATACTTACAGAGAGTTGTGATATTTTACACTAATAAATACAAAAACACCCTTGGTTTGTATGTATCTGCATGAACAAATGCAGTTTTTGCATTTTATTGTAAAAACAATTGCATTTCTCTCTAGGCACAGGCAAAAGATATTTAAGATGATCAAAAAGGTCTCTGTTGTGGCCACAGCGATGCCCCAGCCGCAGCTCCGTGGTCTCATCACTTTCCCCATGCAGAAGAGAGCTGCTGGCCTGCCTCCACGGGGCCGAGCTCCTTCCAGCCCTGCCTGGTGTGAGGTGTTGGAGGAAGAGCCCGGGGCTGTGGCCCAAGGCGGTCCTGATGCTGTGCTGTTCTTCCCATCCCTCTAGATGTTTCACTCATGGCTAAAGGAATGTCCTGTTCTACAGAGTCAAAAAGAACAAAGATAAGCTCCTGAAAAAATAATAATAGCCAAGTGAAGTCACAACTTCATAGTGCCTGCCTACCTGTCACGGCAATCTTTTCATTGTCTCTGTTCACTGACGTGATCCCAGCTCTGGCAAGAGCTTATTTCTTGATTCAAGGAAAAGGCGGTTTTAACATTCATTTTAAGCGGATCCTTTATTCATTTTTAGTATCATTATTGTTACACCAGCTTTACTTAATTATGAGAGAAGAAGCAGGCTTACAATTCCCCAGAGAAACTTGCTGTTTTTTCTTCTTAGACTTACAGTCTTTGTCTTCTCAGCTGCTCCTCCCTTAGTCTTTTAATTTTCCTTGAGAGTGCTTATACTTAGCCTTAGAAGTAAGCACATTTTGGGGGAGATTTTAACTGCTATAAGTGGTGTAATCTTATTACTTTCCTTTTCTTCTTTTCGATTGTCTTTTCCTCTCTGCATTGATTGTTAAATGCTGCAGGTATTCCTCAGGATGAGGAATGGAGTATGCAAACCCAAAGATTGTGCCTGCATGTGTCCTAGGAACACAGCTTGGATATGTAATATATGAAAGACAAATCAAGGTAAAGTCACAAGGCAACTGCAGTAACACACCATATTCCTGCTGCTTACATCCACATTTTGTACTTGAAACCATATTAACTTCTGTGAATTCAAAGACCTGTGAAAGACTGAAATATGCCATGGTTCAATGAGAAAAAATCACCGTATCATACCTGCAGGTTTCTGCTGTCTTAAGCCAGTGTACCTTGTGGTTTCTGTGATACTTTTGAATGTCTGTCCAAATTAGTGTTGACCTGAAACTAAATGAAGGCTTCAGTCTCTGAATGATTTTTAAGCGCATTTTAAATCCTTTGCAGATCAAGCCTTTTAAAACTTTGAGTGGGAAAGAGAAATGTGTATTAATTTTAGACAGCTATTTTTGCACTTGTACATGCATAATTGAATTCAGAATTTGCCCGTCTGCCTTCAACCTGAAAAGAGTAGCCTAGAATGTGCCTACATGCTTTTAATCCTTTGAAAAAGATTTGTAAACTGAAGAAACCTTATTAAACTTTAAAAACTAGCCTCTGTGCACTGAGTGCTTCATTTCTATACAGCTTTGTAATAAATGCCCTTGTAAGCATACTAATCTCCATATAATATAATGTAATATAATATAATATAATATAATATTAACATAACAATATTAACATAACATAACATATGTAATCTATAATAATATAAGGTCTGCTTAACATGAGCAAGCATGTCTCAAGGTGTGCCTTTGAACCAAGAGAAGTACACTGGTCCATATAGAAAATGCTACTGAAGTCTTTGTCTACATAAATATCTTGCACCACTTAAATTATTCCCATGTAGAAAAGAAAGATGCATTTATAGGGGTATGAATACCCTTTTTCCTGTAAGGAAAAAGTGTCTTTATTGATGATAACATCTAAATTGTGTTTATATAACACTTTTACCTAGAAATCTCATGATCAAAACTGTTATATAACAACAAAAAATCTATGTAGATTAAGGGCTCATAAACAGTGGATTTTTTCTTTGTTGGTCCAGCGAAAATATCAGGGAAAAAAGAAAAAAAGAAAAAGAAAAAGAAAAAGAAAAAGAAAAAGAAAAAGAAAGAAAAATTTAATTTGTGCCAAAAAAAAAAATGCTCAATTTTTTTGGCTTTTATAAGCATTTCTGACCCCTTCAAAGTAGGTCAATTTCTAAACAAAAGCACCCTTTAAATGTGAAGTATCGATGTTTCATTTTGGAAATATTTACTGTCTCATTGTTTCAGTTCTCCAGAACTAGACATTCTGCCATTTGCTGGAAACTATCCCAAATTCTCAAATGTTTTCAGATTCTGCAAAAATGAGGTTTGGAGTAATATTATTTTGTCAGGAGTGGGATGGGAGGAGGCAAGGGTACCTCTACACTACACTGTACTAAAGAGTTCACAAGGCCTTGGATTTTTTTTCCTTGAATTTATTGTAATCCATTCAGAGAGGATTAAGTAACCCAAAACAGGCCACCCTGCAATGGAAATTCAGAAGTGCTATTTTAAGCTTACACTAAAAAATCAGTTTGCAGGAATATTTTATGTGAGGTGTACAACATAGAGAGACCTGACTTTCTTAGGATTTGATTCTTTAAGAGCCACAACTGAGGAATAATACAGGCTTAACTGGTAAACTGCAGATGTGTAACTTTAGGTAGGAGAAGAATCTAATTAAAAGAAAGGAAACTTGCTCTTTGTTGTATGTCCCTGTAAATATCTTGCTAAACAAGGGCTATAAAACATATTTCTCCTTCCCACAAGCTCACACCTGCTAATACACCTCTTAAAATGAGCTGCATCTTCAATAATAACCTTCAGCAGTGAGTTCTGAGATCTAATTATATGTTTAATTATATATTTTCTGTCAGCTCATTTACATCCAACTACATTCAACAGCATGTCAGCTGGGATCAATTCTTCAACAGTGATTTTATTATAGTTTCTATATAATCTTAGTTTGGTATATCCACCCTGTTCCCACCCTTGAGCATATGGTGTCTCTTTTTTTATGCAGCTGAATTAGAGAAAAGCATCAGCATTAAATGTGAATCTTTTGGCTTTTGATGGCTGCCAATCCTAGAGTTGTTTGCAAATGTTTTTGATATCATTTTCACTTCTGTACCACAAGTGCTTTGTTAACATCTGCCCTGCAGCAGATGATCACTTTTATTTACTGATTTATTCGTGTATCTATATTTTGGTGTGAAAACACTCTTAACTCTTGGGCTTTAATCTGTGGAAGGAATATAATGTAACGAAACACAGCTATGCTTTGCACTTGAAAGGAAAAATACCAATATTTCTTTGTTTTTCAAGGTAATTCTAGATATAACAGGTAGGATAGTGATAATAAATTTAGGTCTTTATTGAAATTCTCCCTCCGTTGGCTAAAGAGCCATGCTTTCTCTCACGTATGTAGTCTGTCAAATGTTCTTGGAGGATCTTTTTGCACCAGCTGCTATCCTGTTTCACTTTTTGCTTCAGATTAGCTCTTTAAACGTTTTGATGAACACAAAGAACGATGCCAACTTGTAACTGACAAATCCTGTTTTTCAGATTTTTCTTCCAGAGTTGCCCAGTCGTGCAGAACCACAACAGAGGCTGTGTTCACTATGGCCTCAGCAAGAGCTTTAAGTCTCATAATCTTATGCTTTTCCAAGGCTAGAAACAAGTGTGTGGAATTGTATGATTTTCTGTTAGTCTCTTCATATGTTAGCTCTTTATAGTTAGATGAATGACACAAATGTGCTAGTATTTATGTCTTGGTTGTGTAAATGACTGCCTGTGGTTGAGGAAGGACAGCATCCAGTCCATGAGTTGTGTTTTCAGTGAAGTCTCCATGTTCCCACCAAAGACTGTGCCATTTGCCTTTAGCCTTGAGTGGGCTGGGTTTTTCACTTCATTGTTTCAAGCTGAAATGACCATTTTATATTAGTTTTAGAGACACTTTCATTTAATAGCTATGTTTTTCCTCTGCTTGCAAATCCATAAAATGGAACTCATGGTAAATAAGATAGATACAGAGAAGTATTAGATTGTTCCAATCACACATAACCCCCACCTCTGAGTCTGACTCTTTTGAATATTTCAGAAATTGACAGTTTTCCATGAGGTGAATAATGGTACAATGCTTTAGAAAGGTTTTACAAGCATGGGTTTTAAATAAGCTAAGTTTTAAATAAATAGTTGTGATTACATGAGTAATGTCGCGATTCTAACAGATACTGCGAGAATGGGGGTGTTCAAGAATAAATGCCAACTTAAAAATTAGCCCAAATAAACATATATAATTTCAATGAGATTAGAAAACAGTTTGCATTATGCAAGCAGAGACAGTTTTACTTGGACAGAAAATGTTCACACTTTGATAGCACAAAATGTTTACCCAATAGTAATCAAATTTTCCATGGATCCTTGGCTGAGACTAATCTAAAATACTCAGTCCCGAATCTGATAGCCATTTTTAGCCTGCATCATTTATTGGTTCTAGCACTTCAATTTCCCATGATTACCCCTCATTAAGGCTGTAAGCTCTCAGACAGAAGAAAAAGAGTCTCTAAAATCAGAATGACTTACATTCTTACTGATAACGCTCACCTTAGTAATCCTAGAAATGCCTATGAAAAGTGACTTAACCGAGGAACCATTTCACTTGTAAGGGTATACATCCTGTCTAAGAACTGGGATATTGTCATTTGGGTGGGTTGTATGAGAAGTGAAGGTGGCTTTGGTGCTGTCTCTGCCTGTTCTGTAGATAAGTGGAAGATATTGCTCTCTCTCATATGTGTGGAAAGCAGTATAAATTATAGACTGTGCAACTCCTTCCCAGAAAAAAAATGCTCTAGTACTTAATGTTGGTGTGTTATAAGCAAAGACTTATGCCCTTAATTTATAATAATAAATATTTATTTCCATGTCCCTGTCCAGTAATACATAAGTATATCTTTTGAGAGTTAAGGGCACAGAGTTAGAACACTAGGTAATTTATGCTTTTCTTGTTATGTATTACTAGAGGAACATTTTTTGTGTTCTAAGCAAAATAGAATTACAACTGAAACCCAGTCATCATTCTAATATGTGGCATTTATTTACCTATGTACGGACACATTTATCTAAATAGGTCTGTAAGTTGCAAGTTTTCTTGTGAATGACCTGATCCTGCAAAGACTTATGCATACTCTTTATTTTATAAGGTTAGTGAGACCAGGACAGCGTCACTCACACATGTAGAGTTCGGTCCATGTGTTAATCATAGTAATGGAGAAGCACTGATCTGTGTTAGTTAGAGTGAGTTGGGAAATTAAAAAAAAAAAACTGCATATTTTTTTAAATCAGAAAACGTAGGTGAGTTTAAATCAAATCTCCCAATGTGAGTATATGTGCTAGCTTGAAAAAGGCTGAAATTTCCAATGAGAGAGATCTGTAAGAAAAGTTAGCTAGATGTAAAACCACTGAAGTCACTGGAGTATTCACATGAGGATTCACATGAGGGTTTGCTACTTGAGACCCACATGCAGACTCTAGCTAGGGCAAAAAAGGCACTTGAGCCTGGGTGGTGAAGGAATGTGGAAAACAAGGGGCTGGAAGGCTGGCCTTTAGAGGCAGCTGTCTACCACTCACCACTGTTAAGTGTAGACATGTAGTAGAGAGCTTGACAAATGCCTACTAGGTTACGTCCATGAAAGAGAAATACTGTTTCTTATTCATCTGTTATGACTATGTCTATTGTTCCTGCTCCATTTTAAAGTGAATATTTTTACATCCTTTATTGTTATAACAGCAGGGATAGATAACTTTTTTTCTTTCAGTTACTGGAAAAGTCACTGAAAGTAGTTGTAAAGTGACCGAAATTGCTCACACCATTGAGTGTAATTTGGCAAATACTTACGACTGAAAAAATATGGAAGCAGTATAAAAAGACCTGAAATGTGTCATTTCAGAAACACCAACTGCTTATTTTGACATTTTTTAATGAATCATTTTGGCTTTTCTTTTCCATTGCAAACAACATTTCTCATTAGTGAGTTGTATGTATCTTTTAAAGAAGAAAGAATAAGAGGTACATACTCTGAGAACAAAATACAACATTTACATGAAAAACACACAAAATTCCATTTTGATTTCAATGGAACGGGAGTTTTTTTCCCTTATTTTTTAGTGTTATAAAAATACATAATTTGCTCTTCTGCATTATTAATGACTGTAGGTGTTAGTAACTCAATGTATGCACCTCAATTTAGATCTAGTTGCATTTTGGAAAGAAAACAAACAAACAAACAAAGAGAACTGTGTGTCAATGCCACTGTACATTTTTTCAGTGCTCATAGGCAACACAAAGAAGTAAAGGTGCTACACCGTGTGTAAATGCATGACAAGCCTAATGAGTTCCTGAGAGCTGAAGTATGTTAGCACAAGAGCTCTGAAGAGGCCTGCCTTAATTCACTCCATCCTTTGTAAGATGTGCAGAGGATGTCACAGCTTTGCAGGAACAACTGTCATAGTAAGGACCTCATCAAAAGTCCACAGGGTTCATTGCAAAACTGGCTTAAACTCATACGGTATATATGGTTATAAGGGAAGGCGTGGGCTTATTTATTTCCTCGAGTCTTGGAGATCTGCTGAAGAAGCAGAATGGAATAGATACAGGAGCAGAAAGCCTGATGTGCTCAGAAGTGAATCTCTGAAAGACGTGTTTGAAACACACCAGAGCCCACTTTAGAGCTTTGGCATGGAAGCATAACACGCAGATCTCATAAATTGGGCAAAGAAGAGTTAAGATGCATGGCACAATTCCAGGGTATACAAGTGTTAAGTATTAAAGAAGCTGTGCTGATGCAGAAGAAAAAAAGAAAAAGGGGTTGGAGCATGTTCTTTCACTTTTTTTTTTTTTTTTTTCTGAAATGATGTAAAGCGGATCCAGTGGAACTCCACCAAGCATCTGTTGGCTTCTGGAGGAGCACGGAAATCCTCTCTACAGAATTCTCCCCATGAAATGGTGGTGTTCAGGGACCTTGCATCAAGCCCTGGTGCAGAATGGCTGCGTTCCCCCTTTCAGCCAAGAGACACCACACTGCGAAGTTCAAACTCTCTCTCCTATATTACATCTGAAATATAACAGTTTTGTAACTGCTTATGCAAGCTCCTTTATGAGTTGAAATGCCTCTGTATCCCCCTGGGTTATTGGGAGTGAATTGAACTTTGCATGTGCCAACTTTTTCACATTTGTGTGAAAGGAAAACCAAGGGGACTAGTCCTAATCCCTCAGAGCTAAATAAATATTTACCAAGTTTAATTCTGCCATCATTTCTTGGCCAACGCTAAGTACAATGTGACTGCAGGACTGATGAAAATATACAAACTGCTAATCTGCTCATTTTTTCTCCATTTTCAAATGTACCATAGAATCCACTTTCATGGCATACTTTGATTTTGTATTTCTCCCTTTCCAGGTGAAATAGCCATTTTTTGGTCACTTGTGATGTTGTCATTTCTCATATATGTTTCTGAAATATAACGCCCAGTTTTGCCATTTAGATTGCCTTTATGTAAAAATACAGTAGAAATTTACTGCTGCAGCAGCTGCTTTCTGAGTGTGTCAGGCAGCCAGCTATCTTCTGCAAAACTGTTCCAGTTCTAGAGCTCCAAACTAAGCACAGATCACTCCAAACAAGAATATGAACATTCAAAACCAGCTCTCCTGCTAGCATAAAGAACAACTTTGGTGTTCTCCATAGAGGGTTCAACTGATAGCCAGAACCATTCAGAGTAGATCCTAATGGTATTAAAATATCTAAGTCTACATAAATGTGTAATTTTCTGATATCTCATATGAGCAAAATTCACAAACTTATTGAAGTACCAGGGAAAAATGATTTTTTATTGTTCACCTCCATGCAGGATTACTGTAATCTGGACCTTTATGTGAGGATGACAAATAAAATCCCTGTGTTGTAAAATGTAGCACCTTATGTTGACCAGTGTCAGACTTTTGCAAACAAAAGAGATTCGTGCCTCTTTCCTTCCTTTGGCTCCAAACTATTTCAAAAGTCAGCTGCAGGCCTTAGATGTACTCCTCGGGGTAATTAATGGATCAAACGCCAGCTACACAGCAGATCCCATTTCAGCCTTTGAATAGCTGGGACAGCTACTTCCTCTGGGGGTGAAGCGGGGCACTGAGCTAGAGAAACTGCATTCTCCCACCTATGGGACTATTTCCCTACAGCACATCCAGCTGCCACTAGGAAGCCTTGCTAAGGTGCTTGTCAATGCCATCGTAGTTTATGGATAACCTTCTTTTGGAGGATATGGCTTTATCAATGTCATGTACCAGGTGGTAACTTCTAACAAAAAAATCAGTAATTTAACAAAGCAGTGTCATTCCCCCTCCCTCCCCCCCCCCCCCATCTTTCCAGGAAAAAAGAAAAATCAATAACAAACAAACAAACAAACAAAAAACTAAGGCCACTATATTATCACATGGACTCTACATAAAGACCCCAAAGGTATTACACCTATGGACACCTAGAGGAAGTGTCTTGTATCATATATGAGGTGTTTGTGGACTTTAAAATAATGAGGGGATTCATCTAATGAAAAGTAAATATATTTTCCCCATCCTCAATTTTCTCGATGGATGCTGAACAGGAAAAAGCATTTCTGTGGTGGAGTTCATCTCATCATGATGTGGACATCTGAAGTAGGGTGGATGAACACACCCTTAATAGTGTCTGCTTCTTACTTGGAAAATTAGAAAGCCTGAACTATCTTAGTTGCAGGCATTTGCATTATAGGCATACAAATTAGGGAAAGGGAAGGCTTGCCCTTGTGAATATATTTTGGACTAAGACATCATAATTTATGCAAGTCATTTACATATGAAGTTTGTATCTTTTTTTTAAGAACAAATATGCCTCTGAGCAGACATTATGTGACTGGAGGCAGACAAGTGCCTTCTGTACAAGTGCGAAAAGGAGAGAGAAAAGTGTTTGAGCATACTTCAAGTAAAAGCTGGCACAATGACTTACAAGACAAAAGGAAGAGGCATTGAACACTGTGACTGAACTTTGTTACTACTCTATTTGGTCACTAGTACATACCTGCAATATTGACTGCATTACAGGGCCAGTTGCAGGTACCATGCGTGTTACCCAACCTGAGCTCAGGACAGCTCTGGAAAGAACAATGCAGGATTTTGTTCAGTATTGTTCTCAGCGCTACTCCGCACCGGAGCACTAACTCCGCTAACATTGCCAAAAGCGACTTCTGTTTTCTCAGCTGTAAAAGAAATGCAGTAAGTCTACCTTTTGTAAGCTGTGATCTCGCTTACTTATTTCCACTTAACTACAGTTAGACTCCTGGCAGATTTTTCTTTCTTTTCTGTCCCCCGAGAGCATATCATCAGTGCCAAGGGAAGCTGTTGAGACCGACAATTTCACGGACTACACAAGAAGTGACTAACAGCCTGATGTTGAAACCTCGGAGGCTCTAATAGCAATCAGTCTTCTTTCCATGCTCTGACATGAATCCCAAACATAACTGTATCTATGCAGCATTTGTATACGCATCTTTTAAAACGACACACCTTCAGGGGGTTGGGCTCTAAAGCACACAAGAGTTTGTTTGGATGTTGATGTAAGGGATGCTATCTGCTGGTTCTATTCTCTCCACGTTTATAAAGACATAAGCATACACATGGGTGACTTAAGGTCTGAAATCACTCCTTCCTGACATTTGCCCTTAACTGATTACAAAAATGGCACTACAAACCCATTCTCCACTCTAATAATTCTCCCTTCTGAGGCATCCATCTCAAATTTGAAATCTCATGCCTTTTAATTTTTTTTCCTGTTCTCTGGCACCCCACTAGGGAAGTAACTTACAAAACATACCCCTACATTTTTAATTCATGTGACAAACCCTTTAGTTCCAGTGGAGTGTGAAGCTCAGGAAAGATTAACATTTTGGAGACCTACACACACTGACATACAATCACAGTCATTTTTACTGATCTCCTACTAATTTATTTTCCAGCTTAGTGCTGTACATAAAGACTGCTGGCATGACACTGGGTTGTAGTTCCTGAACCTGAGCCATGTAACACACTTGTTTGGTTATCATGAAAACTTCATATCAATATCAAACAGTACTGATTCAGTATCAACTGACTTCACTGACTGTTTTAAAATCTTTTCTAGATTTGCCAGAAGGGAACATTTCGCCCATTTTACCACAATTAAGATTTATGTTGAGATGAACAGTGAAATGTCTTGACATTTTGATAGAGTGCAACCATGTTCTATTGAACAAAAGCTAACTACCAAAGAAAATAATAGAGAGTAAAACAGTAATAATAAAAAGCCTCACCAAACTAAAATCAAACCTGTTGAGGTTTCACAGGTGTTCAAGTCCTCATCAATCTTCCTGGGATGAGATCAACTTTGCAGTGTTAAAACCATGGCATTTAGAAGGGTTGGCATGGCTGCGCTGTTTTAAAAGAGGAAGTAAAATGTAAAAACCCAATGGAAAATCTGGAAGGACTTCAACTTCTGAAATAGTATTTGACCTGAATATTGAGATTTATACTTGCAATTAATTTATTAAGTACTTTTGTGGTCATTGGTGAACGGAGGCTTGAGTTCTTTGAGCAAGCTTCTCTGGAAAGTGTGGCTATTTGAATGGAAAAGATCTCCTGTTGCCATGATTAATAATTAATTAAATATTGGCTCAGAAAATGTCTTGGTTGGACTTTTATAGCTGCTTAAGTATGCTCTGAAATCTTTTATCCCATTACTAATTCTGGTCACTGCTTACTCATGAGACTAACAGGTAGACCTAGCCAAAAAAAAAAAAAAAAAAAGATATTTAAATAGATGTCATATTCCCCTCAGAATAAATCGCCTCGGCTAAATCAGTATCTTGATGAGGTATGCTAAAATCATTCTGTTACATGCACCACCCAAGATGCTTATTTTTGTTATTGCAGTTTGGGTCATTATACGTCATGCATAGCAGCTAAAATCTTTATTATTTTAATGATATTATTTTTCAAAACAATTTTTTAATGATCTCTTACTGTTCAAAGTACTGACCTATCGAATTACAAAATTCCACACAAAGATGGTAAGCAAAAATAAGAAAGTATTTAACCATAAATACTAAGATGAATACTTGTGTATGAACTCTGAGTCTGATTTATGTTCCTCATGATGAAGTAGTATGTGGCCAAATTACAAAATTATGAATTTGAAAATGAAATTCAGTGTCTAGTACTGCTTAACGGCCATATGTTTGAGAGAACTCAGTTTTCGCTCCCTTCAGAATCCTTGTGCTGAAAAGCCAGACCTAAAAAGAAATTGCAGGTATTAGAGTCTCAGATATTTATCATACTTCTGAGATGACGTTGATATAATTTCAAACCTACATCAGTAATAAGCATAATAGCTATCTCAGATTTTTGAGTTATATCCAAAATGTAATTTACATTGCCATCACCATCAATTATATCACAGTTCTGTCTAGGACTTCAGTATAAGTGCAGGAAATATAAGTGCACACTCAAGCACTCTGTAGAAAAATAATTTATTATCTCGCCATTTGCTGAGCCCCAGGAGAGGTACAAAACAGTGTGCGGTGCGCAGCTGCAATCGTATTTGCAATATTTCCTGTGACATGGAAGCATGGGAGTCGGTGGCAGGTCCCATCACAGTGGTGCTGGTGGGGAGGTGCAGGTGCCCAACACCCAAGGGCCCAAAGAAAGGCAAAGCTCAAAACTCCATGCTTTGAAATCCTTACAAGCTGCAATTTTTGGAACCAAGCAAAGTGGAGAGATCTAGAACCTCATCCCTACAACAGACCATATATTTGAAGCACTCCTACAACTTGCTATGGGCACAGAGAAGACAGTGGTTCACCCCATGCCACCAGTTATCATTCCAATGATGTATGTTGCAGAACTGGTGCCTGGGAAAGCAAACCTCTTACGTAAATTATTTGAGTGAAGGAAACCAGTTCTGTTTTTGCCATTAGGTGTAGTGAGAATAGGTTTTCATGATTAAACTTTCTTTTCCATCTTCCTATGGGGTGGGGCACAAGGTGACACAGAATAAGAAAAAATATAACTAAAAGGTATAAGAAAAAAAAAAATGTGTAAATTTTTGTCTCCTAGAGGTTGGGGGGAAGGATGCTACACTTGATGCATGTACACCCATATGCACATTTATTTACACAGAAAATGTTGATTTAATTCGAGATTTCTCTTTCACCTAGCAACATTTGTATATAATTCTCCCATTTTTTAGTATCCATGTCATTGTAATACCATGCTAATTCATACTTGGTCTCTGTATTATGAGTCACTTCATTACATCCTACTGAAAAGCAAGACTGACCCATGTTTTCATTCCCATGACTGAAATTGCTTTGAAATCTGCACGCAGACTGCTCATTCTCTGCTTGCTTGTGTGTCCTCAAACTCCTACTAAAGTAGATTTCTATAAAATGCCCATTGTATCCTCTGTGCCCACACAACATTGTACCAATATTACTCAAGTATTACAGACATCTTTTGTGGACGCATATGTACAGACCTCTAGGAATTTCTGATCTTTGTCTTCTGTTGCAATTTGAGCCTGTACAAGTTTGTCTGACATGTGAACTGTGCAAAATCTTTTCTGAGCTTTTTTTTAAGCTCTGGTTTTGTCCACGGGAATGCATGGCATTTTCTTACTTCAAATGGGAAGATGTTTGTTATAACAAGGACAGAAAAGCACAAGCTAATAACTTAGTAAAGGAATGTTAGTTAAGACAACTAGCTAGTTAGGAGACAGATCTCCTTCACGTTTACCAGTCTTCAGTGTAAATCATAGAATAATAAAGATAGAACACAAACATTACAATAATAATAATAATAAAAAAAGTCTTTTCAGATACACGGTCTGCTCTGTTTTACTGACACCATAGTTTTTCATTCCAGTAAACTTCATCGTGTCTGAAGTGATTTAATAAATCAGTGAATATACTTTCTTCATAGCAGGACAAACCTAGATGTGATTAGAACATGAGGTATATAGCTCTAACTGATTTCTCCATAAATCACTATGTTGCCAGTGATTAATATGATTTGCATTTTCAGTGATTTCTTGGATTTTATCATATGGTGCTGGCAATAAGTTAAAACAAGAAGCTGATGCGATGATCTGTGAAATTGCACAGAACAGCATACCCAGACTGTTGTACTGTACAGATTGCTGCAGGAAGAAGGAATAGAGCGGGCTTATTCCCTAAGAACAGTTTCAGGAATTTTTTCACCCCTTCAAAAGACATGCTCCTCCCCTAGATAATTCTTATTGCTTTTATTTTGAGTCCAGCAATTTAATACTTTATTAGCTATGCATAGAGGAAAATATCACTGATCTTCCAGGAAAGCTACAGGACATTCTGTCATATTTTGAATCTTCATGTAAAAAGACAAAGCTGTCTGAATACCTATGGTTAAGAATTTGTAAGCAAACATTTCATTTTGCTTTGATGCAAAACTATTATATAATTTGAAAACAGGCAATGCTCCTTGTCTTTAGCTGCATTATTAAAGTAGATTATTAAAATACTTCAACATTAAAACAAGGGACCTGATTCTGTGAATTGCATACCCTTTCCACCAGGGAACTGACAGAATCCGGATCCAAATTAAGATATTCATGTCATTTCCCATTCGCTGCATGTTTCCTGCTATGTTAGCAGGAACTGTCCCAAAGAACATTCACTGGAATATCTACAGAAGAGTTTAGTTATATGATTGCTGATCGCTTTCAGTAAACACTGCTGTTGTACAGTAGAAATCCTGTAAAGCTAGGATAAAAGCTTTGAAGATAAGAAAGATTACCATGTAAATGCCATTATTTGAAGAGGAAGAATTAAATGTACTACCAAGAAAACCTTTAAAGATTGTTTTATGTGCATATAAAAAGAGAAAGTGCCAGGATCAGCGGGTACTCAGCTATCTGAGCTTTTACATATTGATTCAGGTGGTAGATACAGGCTTAGATTCCCAGTTATAGTCACTTCAACTTAGATTCCTCTTCAGTGTGAAACAGTGTAGTTTTTCTGGAATAAGTGATACTACATTGAAATGTACAGCAAATGCCTTCTTCTCTCCCTCTTCCTCTGCTTCAATCCCCACTCTCCTCTGTTCAGACCATTTTCTGGGTGGCTCTTTTTAGAAATGCACTCATTAAGAAAAATGAGTATCAAGAGTAATAGACTTTATAGGATACTGTAACTCTCAAATATGAAGAAGCTAACTTCATCCTAATAAATCATATATCTAGCAGAATAATGATCAGACTGGATTTTTCTTCCAGTCTTGCTGAGAATTGAAAGATTCAATATATTTTCAATTAAAAGCAGACAAATGGAAGTCCAGATCATGCTTGCAATTCTCTCTTGCCTCAAATTGGAGGAGATAACAGGTATGATAGAACTGTGATAACAGGTATGCTAGAACTGGAATTTTACCTTTAAAGTACAGCAGAAGTCAGAAATTAAATTCCAGCTTGCAGCTCAGAGCTCAGTCCCCACCAGTATCTAGAAGGAGGGCAGACCTATCTGAGTGATCCCCCTCAGCTATTGCTGAAAAAATTATTTGCAAAAAAGACATTCTAATTCAGAAAAGGATTTATCATCAGAAGCAGAAAAACTTCTTCATGTCTTCATCATCCCACAACCGAGACAGCTAGATGTAGCAACTATAAGACTGAAGTTGTGAGTTATAAATAGGTAAATCAAGTTTGTTCTTTAGTTATAATTGTGGCATAGTTGGGTTGCAGGGCTGTGCCTGTATGCACACTGAGTGCTCTCAAATCATGAATTCCTTGGGTGTTAAGGAGTATCCCAACCATCTCATTGTAGATGAGATAACGGATTGGCTCGAGACAATGAAGCAACTTGAAACAAGGTGATTGACTGGCAAATTAATTGTTACAAGAGCCCATTGGATGGGAATATTTCTTCTAGAAATTGCCCCCAGAGCAACTCCTGCTGTGTCTAGTCTAATTTATATGCCCAATTGTGTTTATTAACATTTTGGATGGAGTGTCCCAAAGCGTCCCTGCTGCAGAAGTAATCAGACTGTACATAGATAAGGCATTTGTAAATAGTCAATAGAAATCATTCCTCCAGAAATGGCCATGTAGGACAGCCTGAAGTCTCTAGCTAGGACATTTAAGAGATTTTTTTAAATGTACTTAAGGCGTATGAGTAGGGATGAATTATTCATCACTACTGGGCTGGTCAAATAGGACTATGGCCTGCTGGATTGCAAGACCTGAGCAAAACAGTGGTTTGAGGGGTCTCCCCTGATCCTGTTGCAGATGCAGCTCCAAAGACTCTTGCAACAGACACCTCCATTACCACTGGACAGTGACTGAGTGCCCTGCTTGGAAGATTTGGTTCTTCCTGCAAGCCTGGCCCTGCCGAGTTTCCAGTACTTTTTTTTTTTTTTCCTCTTACTAAACACTTTATCCAATGCTCTGTCTTATGCTCTGTCTATGCATTAGTCCAGGTCTGAATAAAGAAGAAAAGAGATGATTTTCTGAAGTCTTCTAGCCAGGAAAGGCTAAGAAATCTGAAACAAGCATGGCTTGCAGCAGCACAGAAAGCAGCATGAGCGATCTTAAATCAGAGCTCCTCTGTTGCTTCTCTGCCTGCTCGGCTGCTTCCCTTCTCCCTCCCCTCCCACCGCCATGTCCCATTTCCAGAGTGCAATTCCAACAAACCCAACAAAAGCCCTCCCAACAAAGCCCTGCCTGCTGAGGTGACTTTGGAACCAACCATAAAGAAACGTGATTTGATTACACAGGATCCACTGGCTCGTAAATCTCAGACTTTACTCACTGAACAACTTCCCCATCTTAACATTTCCTTAGCTACTCTGATCTCTGAAGGCTTGGGATCCTTTTACTTAAGGAGCTAAGTTGTCTAGAGATGTATATCTGTAATGAAATCCGTTCTCAGTCTTCAAAATGAAGACACAAATGTGCTGTTTAATGCAACACAAAGCAGGGTTTTTCATTAAAGGAAAGAAAAGGTAAAAAGTTGAGAAGCTTAGGCAGTGAACACAGAAAAGAGATCCTAAGGCACAGCTGCTCTCAAACAAGCCTGATCTTTTGGTGCTCAGCACACACAGGTCCGAGTTGTAATGCCTGCGGCACGTGCTGCCTCTCTCAGGAGCCTTGCTACTGCAATTGCAGGCATTTGTAAAGAAGCACTGTGTGTGCTTTTTCACAACCAGGGGCAGAGTAGGCCGCCCTTGTAGATGGTGATTACAGGTTATGCAAAGCTGCATTTGTCAAGTAATTTGGGACCTTATGAAGTGCTGTTAAAGTCTACTTGAGGGCCATACTTTCCTTTCAGAGCAATCTCCAAAACACAGAAATATCAAATAGCCAAAATCAATAACAGGAATTGTTCTTCACAGAAACTGCAGCTTTGCAGAGATTAGCTCAGTTTGGCCTCTTTTTTTTTTCTTTTTTCTTTTTTTTTTTTTTTCCTGTGGGTATCGTAATACTGCAGTATATTACAGTGCTGAAAAGGTGACTGAAACTGAGAAGATTAAAACATCAGCATCCAGGCTGAATCCTGAGAAATACCACACATCTAAACATCTCATTTACTCCCTCTAGAAATATCTGTAGCCCCTGTGGGTTGTCCTGGACTTCAGTGCATTGTGTCGCTATGGGGAGAGGAGTCAACAGAAAGCTAGAAGGCTTGCTCTTTGGTCTGCTGGAATCTGTGGGCATGCTGCTTTTGAAGACATAGGAGTTCTGGCACTTATTGTAAGAGGAAGTAGAGCAATCATGAACTGTGGACCTAGGTCACAGGAGGAGCTCAAAGGAGACGCCAGACAGACATGAAGTAAAAGCAGTAGTGCTTCCTCTTGACCAGCTTTAGACACCGACACCATCTGTACTGGGGACATAGTAAAGTAATTGACATCATCTTCCAACAGTGATTTAAATTAAAAAGGAACTGAGGAATAAAATAGAAACAGAGTTTAAAAAAAAAAAAAAAGCTGGAGGAAAAATCAGAGGACCTGTGGACCTGATTTCCAGTCACGTGCAGACTCCATTCCTTTACAGTGTAAAAGGTCCTCAGAGCAAACAAGAGTTCAGAGTGAACAATGCATGCATCACAGCTCATGTGAAATATCTGAGAGCTGGTCATATGGTCTTCTCTGGCCAATTTAATAAACAGTGAACTACAGAATTCTTGGCATGCAAAGTAACACCATCTGTTCTCAAAGCATGGATCCTTGTCGCGGAGAAGGGAGCTGCTGTTGTTTTTCATGGGAAGGTAGTTGCCTCACCATAGGTGAGACTAATGGTGAGTTCTCAGAGTATCAAGTACAGTTAATTGTTTTATTATTCTCTTCACTGTTCCTCTTCTGATAAGCCCCAGAAGTTATTTACAGTTTAAATCATTCCAAGGTCGCTGGTTATTACAGTAGGAGAACACATTGTCAGGCAATGCAGATTACATGGCTTGGCTGCACGTTTTTACAAGTAAATAGAAATTTCTCCAGGTTGCTGTCCTGTATGGGACAGATTCATTAAAGGGAATGCTGGACCAAAATTCCTATGGGCAAGGGGTCATGAGCTGAATTCAGTAGCAGTATAAATAAAGTAGCATGTTTTCTTGGAGGACGCCTGCATTTATTCCATCTCAGCCCTGTTGAAAAAATCCTTTCCTACCACTACTCAAGTACGTATCTATTCTTGGGTACCGACGTAATATTTTGTAAAAGAAGTCCTTGACTACATTGACTCCCAAACATCTCCTCATTTGTCTGATCACCGTCAATTCTTCCTCTAACATCTCTCCTGACAATCTGTGCTGCACAAAAGTCAGAGAGAAATTTTGGCTCGCAAAGATCTCCTGAGCCTCAGGGATCTGTATGCTTCCTCCCGGCCACGTGGATGGACACCAGCCTGTCCGTACAGGCCACCATCAGTGCCTGCAGATTTCCTCCTCTCCCCCTGTTCACATCGGGTCTGACTCCAGCACTTTCTGTTTCTCACCTCATCAGGGTCATGTTCCTGGAACATACTTCATCTGCGCCAGTGGTGTAAAGCAGGCCACTTAATTTTTAGCTCTGTTTCCTATGGAAACCGGATAATGTAATTCCACCGCATTTTTCCCTCCATTGAGTAGATTTGAACTAGCCAGCCAATTTCAATAACCTTTGATAGAGAGGTACAGGTTTAAAAGATAGTTCAGTTCCTACAAATTTAAAGAAAATAAGTGGTCAGAGAGGTGAACAAGAGCCTTTTTGTGTCTTTTTATGGTAAATGTTACCATTAAAGCTCCCATCTTTTTATGTACCTGAGAATGCACACATCAGAGAGTGTGATAAATGCATGCCCATGGCAGAAATTTCACCTTGAGCTCAGAATGAAAAAGCCAGAGACAATCAACCACAAGTAAACTCTTCACAGAGAATGAAGGTTCATGAGGCTGGTGCTTGTGGGATATCCCATGTGAGGAATTGCTCACTGGGGGCTCTCTTCTACCTCTGTGAGTTGCATCTGATGTAAATAACAGTGAATAAATGTAAAGGCTGCGAGACAGCCAGCCCTATGTAAATGCTGATAACAACAGAACAATAGCTACTGCTGAAATGTATCAGTTCTCAAGTGTTTTAGTAAACCAGCTGCCAAGGCCTGGGCAGACTCCTGCTAATATGGCTCAGTGCTGCAGTCAGTACTGATGTGGTGTGAGTGAGTGGGACTTGTTTTGCCACCTAGAGTATCAGAGGGGCTGTGCATAATATTTTTTTTTTTAAGTGTTCAGAAATGTACCAATTGCTATGGTATCAATTGCACTAGAAGATTATCAAGAGCCTTCTATCCTGAAGTTTTTAGCAAAATAATTAAAGATTTGAACCCCCACGAGTCCAAAAATTCTTTATTGTTTAATACCATAATCTTCTTTGTTATAAATAAAGGGTCTAGTCATACAAAATAATCCAAAGCCTTTTGCAATGCATAATCCAGTGAAAAGACTCTGGTTTTAGTTCAGAGTTGGCTAAGCTATTTGTAGCAGGTAGGGACAATAGCAGGATTTTATAGCAGTCAGCAGTCTGAAAGATCCTCTGATAGAAATCTGTGAAGGAGAGCAGTAGTTCACTGTCTAGGGAGGACTTAGTGAAAGGCAAGTTGTTCCCATTTGTGTATTTAACAAGAATCATCTCTGGAATGAGGGGTTTTTAGGCTTCATGACAGGAACTGCAACTCCGTGTCCAATTTGCACCTGCATTTACTTGAGCTTAAATACAAATAAAATCCCAAATCATCATAACAGCAGCAACTGAGGATGCAGCGCAGATAAACCAGGGAAGGGATGACAATTGTCATTAGTATTCATGCGTTTGTTTTGCCAAATCACCACTTTTAAAATAAGGGTGGAAGGTCAAATGGAGATTTTTAATTGGACAAAGAACTTCAGTGCTGCCTTACACTGGTGAAATGAAATTCAAAGGTTTTCCAGGCACTAATGTTTTAATTAATCCAACGGAAATCCTTGGATGATGAGAAACAGTTTCAGAGCGGACCTCAGGGATTGCCTTGTGTAAATCGTAGGACTAACCCAGGGGCTGGTCTGTGGGTATCATGTCCTGGCTCACCGCCTCTTCAGCTGCTACTTAAACTCTTCCTGCAGCTCCTAAAGCTGAAGGATGCTCAGCTTGGCTGCGGATGCACTTGTGTGGACAATGTCTCTATCAAAAGCCTCTATCAGCTATTTACATGACAGTCCTCTCTGCTCTCCAGACCTCTTTGTTCTCCGAGTGCTCGGCACTTTTGTCAGGCCCTTTCTCCAAGAGATGTTCAAATGCTGATACGCAAAAGCAATATGTTAATCTGGACCTTTAAGGGCTCACAGAAGATGTGCCTAGATGCAGCGACTCCAGTGTGAGCCGAAGGCTGCCAGCTTTGCACTGATTAAATCCATCAAGAGCAATAAGGCAGCTCTGCAGCTGGCTTCATAACTCCCATAAGGTCCTTTATGGTGTTTCTAGGAACCTGTAAGTAAGGTTGCTTACGTCCCCAGCATGCCTGCTGTTGACTTCAACTGGTTGAATACTCTTGGGTGACTTTCAGACTGTCTGGTCACTATTAAAATGTGTTGAAGTGGACACTGCTCTCAGATGAAACTTAGAAGCACCTATAAAAAGAGCTTCATAAACTTCTGCAACTTGGGGTTTTGCCATTGATGTGAAAAATTGCATGAGTCAAGAAGGAGTTATAATCTAATTTTTCTCACAAATAGATGCATCATAGGTTTTTAACAAGTGAAAGTTTAATGGATAGAATAAATTAATAGCAGTTGTCTCAGGCGAATTAAATTATATATCCTCTGCTTGGTGTGTTTTTAATCTTTTCACTAAATTTGTCAATGATTCAATATTATAAAAGACTTCTGCCTTCTGATTCGAAGGGAAACCTACAAGACTGTTAGTTTTCCAGAGTAGCAAAAATAAAATGAAGTTCAGGAAACAAAATAACCATTTCATTTACTCTCTGAGCTGTTTGTACCTTGCTTGTAGATAGACAAACAAAAGAATATTTAAAGGAATATACAGAAGAGAAGCAAAGTGGGCAGTCCTAGGAATTGTCATGGATTTTCCTCCCAGGGTCACAAACACCACAAACTCTGAACAAGTGAAAACAACAAATGAAATGTTGTTGGACTGTGTTTTTCTCCAGAACTTTTTTTCTAAACTCTTCAGGCACCAAGGCTACAACAGCAGATTTTGTGGCCAAACTTTTCATACTTGGCTGACGACTTGGCATCTGGGCTCCTAAATCCATATTTTGGCAGCTGACTGGGAGCTGACACAGCACCAATAAACCTCACTGAAGCCACTGCCTTTGAAAACCAGTCCTCCTTTATTTCTGTGCTGAAAATGGATTTAAGAGCCTTCGTTTAAGCACCTACGATTGAAAACATTGTCTAAAGGTTTTACATTAACCATAGATTAAACAGAACTATCAGCTAGCAACAAAATAAACCAAAGTCATTCCCTTCCCTGACTAATGTGGCTTTTTCTCACTTACGAAAGATCGATTCCTTGTTTTGCATGTGCCCCCTAAGCAGTTCATGTGTTTTCGGAGCCTGGGCTTGTTTTCCGCCTTCACTTTTCACAGTGGTGTTGAAGCTGTGCCATCAAGAGATCAGTGAGGGCTTATGCGCTCAGTGGCAAAGACAGGCAAGTAGAATACTGCATTTTTTTATTTTTGTATTTTATTTTTTCAATCCTCCTGCCTTGGCATCAGTGTAGCAGCTTTTTCATACCCCCATTTGCCTGCATTCCTGTGGACAGCATACTACAACCAGAAACCACTTTCCTTCCTTCTTTACCTCAGTCCAGAAAAACTCACCTTAGCTTTTCCTTTTCTCTCTCTTTAACCAGTATTAACTTATGATGATACTTCCTCAATTTTTTGCTTCACTTAGCATTTCCTTTGTGTTATATCCCAGGAACATGAACCTCTAAACTACATCTTGCTTTAATTCTATTACACTTACTTCTTAACACATGTGATCCTAATTCAGTACCCTTATTTTTGGAACTTCCTAACTTTCCCATGCAACTCATTAGATGTCATTCATCACTTTCTGACCCATTTTTATTTCCCTTTTTTTATCCTTCTTTCCCCATTAAGAGAAAAAAGCAAGAAAAAAAAGAAAAAGAAAAAGAAACAGGGAGACAGAGAGAGAGAGAAAATTTCAATCAAATAAGACCATCATTTATTTTCTATTAAGTCACCATGTGAAGTGGTCAACAGAAAAATGTCTGCATTAAGTGTTGGAAGCATATTGCAACATTCACGCAGTTGAAGTGGTATGTTTGCCTTGCAGGTGTCTGATTTTAACATTTGCTTTAGGTAGGGAAGACAAACAGAAAGCTGTGTGTGAAAATGAGAATAAAAAGCACCTTTTCCTTTAAAGTCTCATCCTGTCATGAATGCTAAATGCCAGTTTCCTTCTGAAAGCAAGCTTGGAACAGGCAGACAGCCATTTCAGAGAGCTGCACGCTTCGTGGCAGCAGCAAAACTAGGAAAGTTCCCTGCAGCTCGAAACAGAATAACAAAACCTCTATCTGTCTATGTTTACATTAATGTGATGATGAAAACAGCCTGTGCCACCTTTAGCTTGCAAGACAACATGCCTTTTCCACTCCCCACAGAAAACAATACAAGGAATGAAGCAGCAACACCAGAGCAAACAAAAAAAAACCCCAAAGCATGGGGAAATGACTGAGTGAAACTCTCAGAAGTACCCAAGGATTGTTTCAGCAGAGAAACACATGTTGAGTACGGTGACACGTGAAGAAACTGGCTAAAGACCAAGCTGGTGCCTGTCTTCTCTATTTTCTCCTGAGAGCTGCAGGGAGCAAACATCTTTCTGGTGGCAGAAATACTTACCCTGAGGGCAGCAATAAATTAGGCATCCAGCGCAAGAACTGCTACAGGACATCCCCAAGGCAAAGAACTGCTACAAAGCATTCCTCCGTCATTTCCCTAACTGCTAATGAGTAATTACCCCTTTCTACCCCTTTGCCCTGGTGGGCAAGGCCCCCGCAGGAGGCTGCAGCCTGGCACAGGCTCTCCAGCAGCGGGAGAGATGGGGCAAGATCTTTCCTCTTGGAAACAGCTGCCTGGGAAATGGTCTCCAAAGCGAGCCACACAATGAAACAGAACCACGCTTCCCCTCTCACAGTTATTTTTCCGAGTCATGCAGATCCATCAGCTTTATGTTGGAAAGCCTCTCGATGGTCGCCGGAGGTGGTACAGTGCTGATGTGCCTCCACGCCAAATATGCAGAGAGAATTCCTACTGTGAAAAAAAAAATGGGCTGAGGAGAGAACAAAGGAGCACACAAATGTACTCCTAATGAAAATATAAACCCCACAAGTCTGTGGGCTGATATGTTGGAATCATATTGATTCGACAAGTTCCTGCTGTCAGCAAGAATGAAAGAGAAGTCCGCCAAGTGGCATGTGTATGTGCTTACAAACAATTTTTTTAAAACCCCGTTAGATTGCCTCAGGCTTCTGTTCTAAGGACAGCAATGTTTTTAGCCCAAAACAAGTCCAAAAGCTTTGGCAGAAGGGATCAACTTAATAGCTTCACAACTTGCAACTGCACTTAACAACTGCTAAACATATCCAGCAATTTCAGTCATGGACAGAAGGACCTTGGCCTCTTTGCTCAGTGGGTCGCTTGGCCTGTGAAGACTTACAGTTCCGGTTCCTAGGGTTCATTTAGGGGTTTTCACTCATACCTGTTTTTCCTTGCTGAATCGAAACTTGTTACCTCGATTTCTTAACAAAACTCATAATCTTGATCCAAAACTCAGCTATGTGGATCATTACCAAACTGTTTAGTTGAGTCGTGAAATGTAATTCTTTCACCTTAAAGCTATTGAAGTCTAAATTTCAGAAAAAAAGCCATAGTTCTGTGATCAGCTTAAGCTGCCATACATGAACCCTGCAGCTGGTAAAAGAAATCCTGCTCTGCTCCCAGCTTAGGTGGTGATTTTGACACTCAGATTCAGCATTCACAGCTCTGCTGTTCTGGGGCAAGGAGTCTGAGTCTGAAGCCTGTTCAGGACATGGCCTTGGGTTCAATGATGCTGAGACTTAGTGACTTCACAAAATTTCAGATGGGAAAGCAGACGTAGGGGAGGACAAGATGAAACCTCTCAGATTTGGATTCAGTTCAGAATCCACTTCAGATGGCAAACGATACAGAACTTTGGCTCTCCATGAAACTATGGTGCCCAGTAATATCCCTTTGTATGTATTTATATTCATTTATTATTTTGAAAGGTTTTTTTACATTCCCCACTGATGTAATTTGTGTTCAAAATCTGCTGTGATATTGACACAGCCAAAAGGAATTTCCCTGGGTTCAAAGTTCAAGTATAAATCCCCTCTCCAACTTCAGAAGTGAGAGGTAAAGTCTCACAAAATTTAGAAAACCCTGTAATGGCTGGTTTTGTTAATATTCATCTAAGCATCTCAATGAAGCCAGCAGGAACCTTGGCTCCTGGTCAGTGTCTGTATTTATAAGCATATAAATACTTCCCAAGCTTACGGAAGGAAAAGTGAGGAGTGCTGTTTTTCAGATGTCTCTGCAAAAGCCTCACCGGCCTCACAACCAAAACAGACTTTGTCAGTACCACTGGTTTAATAGAAACTAAACATTTTGTGGCTGTTTAGCCTTTGCTAAGCTGGATTTTAGATCTCTTTTGGGCTTGCTATGAAAAAACTAGCAAAATGAACAACAGGCACAGCAAGTGTTAAATAGCTAAGCATTATTTCCTCTGATAAACAAGCTTTATATAAGGAAATAGTAACATATACACTTACTAGAGCTCATGGAATGGGATGTGCATTTGGATGCCAAAAGCAAGTCACTGGAAATGACAAGTCGGCATTAATTACTCTTGTTAGCATACTGAGCACATCTAATACCTTTTACAACACAAACAGAAAAATGAGAAATTAAGTAACACTAGATGGAACCTGATAATCCATTACATTTATATAACATTTTTTTTTCCCTGAACACACATTGCATTAGAGATTTATAGGTCAAACATACGCTGCTTTACAACCCTCTGCTCATGACTCCTGTATGTCCTGTTTAACCACTCAGAGCATCTCCCTCCACTGCTGGATTTCCAGGTGGCCCAGAGCTACCACCCTTCTGCAAGACTGTTTTTCTGTCACCAGATTTTTGGGCACTTCTGAATGGGATGTCACCAGCAAGGCTAGATGCACTCCTTTCAGCTGTGAGGGGCTGATATCAGCAGGTCAGGGACCATTCCAATGCACTCGGGTCAAGACCAGTTTCTGGATGGTGCAGGTCAAAAAGTTGTTAGGTTCAAACCATTTTCCCCTTCCTGTTATTCTATCTTCAGTACTTTGTAACTGGTACGGAGGAGTTATCTGCTCAATTTGCCTATCTCTTGTCCCCAAACTAATAAGTACAGCTCATTTTTACTGTTGGCACTGTTATTATACATCACGTTAGAGGATGCTGAATAGTAAATTGTGTATATATGAACAATGCATGACTGCCTGAAATGGACAGTCCATACATGCTTCTGGACTGGCCCGACAGATAATTCTACTTTGTCAGCTGGCAACTGCTGCCCTGAAAGCAGGACCTTATCTGATAGTTGTTGCTGAACGCTCAGTCAGTTAGTGGGTGCTGCTACATCAAAGTGGATTAAAGAGGAGAAAATCTAAGGTTTGCTGCTAGGAATGGAGTTGAGCAACAGCAGTAAAGATGGAATAGACCAAGAGAAAATGGATGCAAAGCTCTGAAACACTGAGCAACAAGCTGGCCAGGCACACTGTGCAAGAATTAGCAGGCATGCCAGTGTTACAGCCAGGATGTGTAGAAACTGTATATTTTTCCAAGGGGATTAAGATAAAATAGCATAGTTAAGATAAGACCTTGTAATATTTGAAGTTTTCCTGAAAGAAAACACCCATGAGATGTTGCTTTGCAGCTAATAAGGGTTATGAACCCTACAGGTATCTCTGATAAAACACCACCACCGAAAACGAAGTATGCCTGTGCGGCTGGGTTCCTGGTATTACTTTATTGTTGGGTAAAGGACACCTCCAAAAGCACACTGCTTTCTACTGCCAAATTAAGGTCTCAATTCAATACTGACTCAGGGAAATGTGACACCTGCTGAAGCAAAAAGACTCTATAACATGCATTCATATAGATCTCCCATCCAAGCTTGCATCCTGCCCTAGGCTGCCAGTCTTTGAGATCATAGCCCATCTCACCACGAGGCACAGACAAAACTATGGCAAAGCTTAATGCTGCTGCACACAGCAAATGAATCGCACACTTTGGTCATCTGAGTGGGCTGAAAAAGTTCTGTTACGTGAAGATATGGATCTCATTCTTCTGAACAAAGCAAACTATTTAATGAAAAACTGACGTTTTCTTAATATAAATGAGTAAGCACAGTAATTCGCACTTATGTAACTTTTCATCTCCTCCAAGGCTCAGAACTTCTTAACAATGAAAGGTTATTATTACTTTTTTCTTTACTTATATTTTAAAGGAAAAACTGAAGCACTTGTTATTGATTTGCACAAAGAGTTGAGTCAGGACTCAGGTCAGTCTCCTGCTCTCCTTCTTGTACATTGCTTCATCCTCCTCGCTACCACTTTAATAGTTTATTGTTCACTTTCGTTGTTTTCATAGAGAGGATAAGTTTAGAGCAGTTGCAGAATAAATTGTTATTTCATTGTATGGATTTATCCTGCAAGCTTCAGAATGTAAAAATAATTTCTGTACTATCCGGTATATTTAATATATAAATACTTAGGACCAGCTTCATCAGAACTGGCACATGATGAACCAAGAACATGGTTACACATATTTTTCTTTCAACATCAGTACTGGTATACGTAACTCTCACTTTTCTTCTCTCCTTTAATTCTTTCATGGCACTCTATTTTTTAATCTGGTTCACTGCACAGTTGTTGACACACAATGGAGGGAGTGGGATGGAGAGAGGGTGGGGCAGTGGGCAACAAGAACTGCCCTGGCCAGCTTTGTTGCTGAAAAAGAAATCCATGAATATATCAGTGAATTTGGTGTGTCCTAGACTTAGTGAACATAAAACAAGCATTCATTTTAAATGCTGAACCTGGCTATCTCAAAGGTTTGATAAAAGCATATAAAGTCTTTATCTTTAGGTCACCGGTTCAAATCACAAGGTCTGAGGTCCGTTTCTTAGTGGAAGAGTGCTAATAGCACTGATTTTCACTCTCCTCTGTGCACTTACTAAGGAGGCAGCAGCACAGGGAATGCATTATCCGCTCTGCCCTGGAGGCGGGTCAAGACTGAGCACATTGGCAGGTCTGTGTGTAGGATGCTGTTGCTCGCTTTGTCCCTGCTGAATAACTAGGAAATTAATCCCTTCGGTAGTGAATGTGACACCTTCCAACACCACAAATTCTCAGAGGCAGATGGAGGGAAAGAATGCAAAGTGCATGTGTATAGATTCACGTTGAATAAATCAAAAGCCCCTCAGAAGCAGTTTGTATCGGACAGGCATAAAACTGGTGCAACCCAGAGTCATGCCACCTTTTAATTGATTGATAAGAATATGTAGTAAAACCATTGCAAATGTCTGACTTTTAATTGGCACATAAAGTTTTATGAAACTGGATCATCGCATAAACAGTAATAGCATGCAAAAAACTGCAACAAACACACCAACTACAGCTCAATAGTAATTTTGACAGACCATATTTCATATGAACCTCTTTACTACTGATATCCTTCATGAACTTATATTGGAAATAAAGGCCATTAAATTGCAGTCAACCCATGAAATTATGACTACAAACATTCATTATTTTATGAAGCAGCCTATTGACATTCCTTAGCCTGCAGAAAGAATTATGAACTCTTGTTACACTAATACACCGTAGCTTGGATTTAGATTATAAATTCATCACTGTGTTCATAAACTTCTGCTAGTGTTTCATTGCTTATGTGTAAAATATGCATACATTTACCAAGCTCGCTAGAATCACCAATGGATAGAAATGATTATGTTAAAATGCCAGGGCTTGACATTCATTCAGGTGCAAAAACTGAGCTGTAGCTCTGCTGAAGAAGGATTACAGGACTGTATAAGACAAAGCATATTTTTCACTGTGTTAACCAACATACAGTATGACACTGTACACCTATGTCTGGTAAGTCCATCTATAGTCTTGTGGGTCTTATTCATGGGTCAGCTATCCCTTAGGGCTGAGAACTAGAAAGCGAAACTTATATTCAAAACATTTTCTTTAGACACTCATGTAGCTACGCTGGCAAAGCCTCACTACCTAGATCAGGCAGTTAGGAGATGCTAACTGTTGGCCTAATTTCTCTGGCAGCTCCCCAAATTATATAAAGATCTTTTCTTTTGGAACAACTGTCCAAAATAATGTTTTTTTTTTTTTTTTTGCTGGCATCGTGATATCAAGCAGAAGATGCCCTTTTTCTGCATGGCTTGAGTGTAACAGCAGAACTTTCTGCACGTAGACCTAGCCTAACCTAAAGTACAGTAGGGAATGTGGATGTAGAGGACTAACCAAAGCCTAGATTGGATTTAATTTACTTATACATTCTTTGTCTTGCTTTTAAGTTTTTCTAGTCAGTGGTTTCCACTGTTTTCTTTGGCTATCTATCTCACAGCTTTACTTGACTAAAGGAGCAGGAAGTTGTTCCTGATTTCTTAGCTTAATTTTTCTTCTTCTTTCCATCCTTCAGCAGTTCCTTGGTCTCCTTGGTTTCAGCCTGTGAATACCTGAAGGTCTCTCAAGTTGGTGATGTTAGGCTTTCCACAGTTCTCACATTGGTACGTAAATAAATAGGTTTGAAATATTCTGCATAAAAAGAAGAATGACAAGCAGGTCAAAGAAAGTGATTCTCCTCCTTGACTCTGGTCTCGTGAGACCCCATCTAGAATATTTTGTTCAGTTCTGGGGCCCCCAGCACAAGAAGGACATGGACCCATTGAAGAGAGTCCAGAGGAGGGCAATGGGACGACCAGAGGGCTGGAGCACCTCTCCTATGAAGACAGGCTGAGGGAGCTGGGGTTGTTCAGCCTGGAGAAGAGAAGTCTCCGGGGAGACCTTACAGTGGCCTGCCAGTACCTAAAGGGGGCCTACAGGAAAGCTGGGGAGGGACTCTTTGTCAGGGAGTGTAGGGAGGGGACAAGGGGGTTTGGCTTTAAACTAAAAGAGGGAAGGTTTCGATCAGTTCTAAGGAAGAAATTCTTTCCAATGAGGGTGATGAGGCACTGGCACAGGTTGCCCAGAGAAGCTTTGGATGCCCCATCCCTGGAGGTGTTCAAGGCCAGGCTGGATGGGGCTCTGGGCAACCTGGTCTGGCGGGAGGTGTCCCTGCCCATGGTAGGGGGTTGGAACCAGGTGGGCTTTAAAGTCCCTTCCAACCCAAACTATTCTGTGGTTCTATGATTCTATGATTCATAAGTGTAAAGACAGGGAAAGTCCAAAAGATCCTAAAGATTCACACTGGCTCTAGGGATAACCTTGAGGAGATCTAAAGAAGGAAGCAAACAGTAATGCAAGTTATGCCAGCACTGAGATTTCCTCTCCACATTCCCCCCTAAAATAAATAAATAAATAAAAACAAAAACCTATTTTTGGAGCTTGTGAGTACACCCAGAAGCAGTCCTTAACTTTACCCCTTTAGAGAAAACTATTATGTCCTGTCGTACACTTTATCACTGAATGGCAAGAGATGGTGCTGACCACTGTTAAGCATTTTCCTGTTCTGTAAGTTATTGATTTTGCTTTTCACCATACAAAATCTCCAGTGAAGTATACTTAGAAGAATTGTTTTGGATGAGTAATTTCCTTGCCACACTCTTGCTGCAAACAGATGGATTATTGGTGATGTACAGTAGTAAAACACTTCTCTCATCTTGGAGTTTTGCAAGACGACATATGTGCTTATGCAGATAACAAAAGACAGGACATTATTCCAAATGTGCTGAAGACATCTTTGATATGAACTGATAAATTAGTCCTGATACGAGCAAACAGAACACCAGTCCAAACAGAGATATTCAATTACATGAGATTTTCATTTGTCGATACACTCTGACAGATCCATTTTATATGCCGATATCTTTTCAAAATGGGATTGGACATTACTGACAGCATGAATGACATCAAAATATTTTTCTGATTTGTGTTGTTTACTTGGTCTATATAAGTCCTGTAAATTTTCAGAGTTACACATCTGCTAATTTTGGAAATGTATTTGTATAACACTTGTTTTTCAGGCTGTTAATCTGAGACATTAAAACATAATTGTTAATCTGCTTGGGAGATTTCTACATAGCATGTATTTGGATGAGGAACACAATGTGATCTGTGCATGGATAAAAATTGCTGCCTCTTTCAGGGTGGAGATGAACAATATTCCCCCTCATTCAACTCTGCCCGTCTGCCCCAGCACAGTTCAGCTTCTCCTTCCCAAGGATTGCCGTGTAGCACCACAGGAACATTGCTGTGCACAAACATTCGGAAATAAGCACCATGAATAACAGCCCCAGGGGGACGCTGGCTGCTGGGCCCAGAGAGAAGGGGGGGTTTTCACCTGGACATGCTGGAAACACTTTTAGGTTCAGGTAACAGCCAGTAGAAATTTGTAAATAACATTCAAAATGTTTCTCCTGGGCATTTAAATGAAAAAACTAGGTGATGTAAGCATTTGGGACAAATGTAATTGTGGATCGCATGGGTGAAAAACAGAATAAAAGTAAAGGGAATATTTTGGCAAAGGAAACTTTTGAGATTTGTTGAATAATTCACTGTAGAGTCAAAGATATTCCACAGACTTAATACAGGGGATTTGGGTAGATCTCTAGAGTATCTGCGAATATTTCCACGCAGAACCATGCACACAGATTGAACCTCATAATCTGAGCAGCCAGGCATGAACCCTCTCTTAATCCTTCCAGTGGTCTGAGCTAAACCCCACTAAAAGGCAGCATATGACTGGGTTCAGTGTGGCTCTGTGACCCACCCTGTCCCACTGCTCAGGCAAGCACACTTGCATGTCCTTTACATAAGGGTAGGGCAAGGACCTTTCTGCCAGCAAAACACAACATTGTTTTATTCCCAGGTGTTACAAACAAGTGCCAAAAGACTCCTCTTAAGAATAATGCCCCATGTACCAGGCCAATGTTTAGATACCAAGGTTTTGCCCACTGTTCTGGATTTTGCTTTAAACTGACCCTGAACCTTCCTCTCCAAGAAAATTACCCTTTTTGTTTGAATGAGGTATCCTCCTCACATTCCAATTTATTTTGTGATCAAATATTCCTCTTTCAATTTTAATTTTTTATTTCTTTCTACTCTCCTGTCAAAGAATGTAGTTTGTGTGCTACTTGGAAGGACCTGTTTTTCTCTCTTTCTTTGCATCTCTGTTTAAAGACATGCTGTCTCTTATACTTGTGCTTGGATGACTTTCTCCTCAAGCTGCAAATGTAAGTCCAGCAATATTAAAAGGACTGCACACTTGACAGGTAAAGCATTTTACTAGTCAATATTTGATATATGAAGCCTTTGAGTGGTAACTATATATGACCCCTTCTTCCCCAATGTAGGATCACTGGCATAGTGCTACTGGCTTACTACAGGAAATGTAGAATCCTGTGTTGTTTTTGATGTACAATTTTCTCAGCAGTAACTGGGGCTAAAGAAAGTTTTCTTCTCCTGGGAATCACTTTCAGCTATTTGTGCAAAGTATGCTACATGTTAACAAAATATAATTATGGTGTTGACATAAAGATATTTTCAATTAATTTCTGTTTTCTTCAGAAAACAAAACAAAACACCACACCCTTATATTTCTGTTAAGGTCTAAGTCAGCATTTCAGGTTTGCAAGTAAACAGAAATTTCAGAATATCAGCAACACAAAGTACTTGCGCAGCAGGGAGACCCCTGGAGCCTGGGGCCGAGGTGGGTAGCTGGATGTGCCAGCAGCGGTGCCAAGCACACACTGCCATGGCTGGGATGCTCCCCAGGGCACTGTAGCAGGGTACCTGGCAGGGCCAGCCCAAGTGGGTGACATCTGAGGTGGCTGATGGAAACAGCAGGCTGGAAATTGCTTCTTTCCCTAGGAAAACCATCAACTTAAACAAGCGATGGATAAATTTGGTGATGCTACTTTTGCAGAATTATTCTCAGCTGCTTCGTTAATCAGGAATGGAGCTCATTTTTTCGTCTTCACTTATTAGTTACTCAGTCGTATAACATAAACTGGAGGTGAATTTGCTGTCTCCATAGTTTGGCTTCCAAGATGTTAATATTTTGAAATTTTGTGGTGAGAACCTATGTTCGTGTTTGTTTGGGAGGTATGTGCTAGGTTGGGAAATATATCCTTCAAACAGACAATAACTTAACCAGAATCAGAAACATATGTATTTTTTTGCCCCAAGTTAGCCATGTGTTTGGGGGGATGTGTGTGTATATTTCAAAAACTGTCATAAAACATTATAACTGATTTCCTTCTAATATGTTTAAAACATTTTCTTATGCTGTGTAAACTTGCCTATAAGAACAACAAGGCTTCTGGTGAGATAGCTGTTTTCCCAAATACAGAAATTAAAAAAAAAAAAAAAAAGAAAAAGAAAAAGAATTATCCTCCACTGGAATCAGAAAGCAAAAGCATATGTGTATACTTCATCCAGAAAATATTGTGCTGTGGTCATTAGAAGATGGCTGACATTAGAGTTACAAAGTGGATCCCAAGATGTGCTCAGGGAAGATGTACCTGTATCACTAAAAAACAGAACAAAAAGAACACCTCCCTTTTCAGTAAGGACAGGTGCAGAAAGCTTGTTTGGATATAACAGGGCAGAAATAGGCTGATGACTTCCTGCTCTTCATCTTAAAACTAATAAAATGAAAATGTTTCTTTGTTTGCTCTTGTCTGGAAGTTTCAAAGCTTCATTGTTGAAAGGAAAGCAGTGCTGAAGAGATTTGGGATAGGATTATTTTATTCCTGGCAGTGTTTGCAGCTTCCTTCCTCCCTTCCTCCCTTCCTTCCTCCCTTCCTCCCTTCCTCCCTTCCTTCCTCCCTTCCTTCCTTCCTTCCTTCCTCTTTTTCTTTCTTTCTTTCTTTCTTTCTTTCTTTCTTTCTTTCTTTCTTTCTTTCTCTTTCTCTTTCTTTCTTTTTCTTTCTTTCTTTCTTTCTTTCTTTCTTTCTTTCTTTCTTTCTCTATCTTTCTTTTGTTAAAAATTGAGATTTAATACCACTAATTTACTTTTGCTATTATTCCTCTTCCAGCACAATGAGATGCATTGGATTTGGCAACCTGGACAAACACCAAATCCTTAATTTTTTGCATTTTTAAATTTTTGAATGTGCTGGCAGCCCTCTCTAATGAAAAGATGCTACTTTATTTTCCACTTAAGGCTTATGCTTATTTTTTTCTTTCTGTCACTCTCTCTTTCGTTTTTCCTGGAGTGACACATAAGCCAAAGTTTCTGTTGATATACAAACAATATATACTGCAAAGAATTATGTGAAAATATTTCTATCAGGAAAAGAAGAAATAGGTTATCTGATTATTTTTATTGCAGCATGTAAACAAATGCTAGTAAAAAATAAAAGTACGTAGGGTGAAGGGTTAGGTGCTTTATGAGAGTGCTCCTCTGAACTCTGCTGACAAAAAAAACATCGCAGCTCCATTTCTATCTGCTTCCTAAAGCCTTCAAGCAGCTCCTCACGAACAGGCTTACAGTTTGAGCTCATCTCATAGCTTAAACATGCTGACATTGACAAATACTTAACAGTACAGCTTAATTTGGCTAAATGGAATATCATGCCCGTTTTCACTTTAAAATGCAGCTTAGTGTATTATACTTCTACAGCTGACTTCATATCCAAGCAGACCATTAAAAGGCTAGGGAGATACAGAGACAGACTGAGAGAGTTAGCTGTACCTTTTGTGTAGAGGTGAGAGGCTGTGAACAAAAAGTGGGTTTCCAAAAGAAAAAGTAAGAAAAAAAAAAAAAAAAGGAAGACAATGGGTATTTTGTTGTTGTTGGTTTGTTTGTTTTGTGTGTTTGTTTTCCTCTGGCTTTGACAAGGAATGATCTATTGCCATTTAATTGCTAGCTGTTTTAAAAGTGCTGATGTAACACCTTGTACTTCAACACTATATCATGTAATCACTGGAAATAAATATTGCAGTCCTATTCTTGACAAAATGCTGATTTTATTTATTTGAAAGTTGGCTACCTTACTTGGCATAATGAATGATATTTAACTGAACTCTAGATATTTCAACTTTAAACTTCCAGGTTTTCTTAGGCCTCCTACAAGTAACATATACTATTAATTTGTGATAATATATAAATGTTCAATAATAGATAGTGCTTCCTTGATTATTGATGAAAAATGTGAGTTAGAGCTCATAACTATGCTAATACTTTTGCAAATTGTCAGGTTAACAATTCCTAGAGGAAAAAAGTTCTTTTCAATAAGTCCCCCCACCCCCCCACCCCCTTTCTGGTAATGCTGACTCTTTAAAATTCACTAATCTATACCACAGTGTTTCACAGTACCATCTATTAAACACATGACTGTTACAAAAAACAGTATTTTTTCGGTCCATGATTTTCTTGGTAACTTTGAAACTGAATAATTCTCTTCTTAAATGGAAAAGAGTGATTTTATCCAAATCATGAGAGTTAAATATTTTCAAGCTCTTGTTAACGTATGGTATGAGACCTAACCATAGTGGCCAAGCAGCTACTGGGCATTAGAGTAAGCCAATCTGCACTGTTCAACTGGAAGATTATTGAAGATTATTGTCTGTGCTAGTGAATGCTTCCCTTTGATTCAACTGTAGGATAACAGATGATAGCACTGAAGATATTGGAATTGGTGAAGAATCATCTTTAGAGAGAAGGTAACTACAACCCTCCAAATGGTTTCTGAACCACCATGTACCCATGAACCACCACGTACACCATGAGATCAGTTGATTTCTAGCCTGCGGATGTCTTAAGCAAGGTGTCAGGAAGACAAAACATCATTTTATGTCTTTTTGAGAAGAATGAGGAACACTGGTAAACTTGTTTTAGTGGTTGAAGAGAAGATGATTGTCAGTGGCTACAGGAAAGAGTTTCAATATACAAGTTTACTTCTGTAAAAAGAAAAAAGAGTTATATCGTCAGAAGAAGCTTTATCATTTCAGTTGAGGATAACTTTTTATTGGCCATAAGGGAAGAGATGAATGGGATATAGAGATAAGATTATAATTAGATTACACCTGGTTAGCAGTGGCAATATGAAGAGGATTCTGGTGGTGCTGATTTACTCTCACTCTGAGTAACAGACACACAGTTTTACCATATTAAGTTTTTCTTATCCTCTTTTTGGGCATGGTTTTGATCACACAGAGTAAAACTGGATAGTAATTTTCCTTGCAGCTGATAAAGACAAAATGTATACTTAACCCATTTATCCCCTTGCTACTGCATTGATGAGACAGATTTCTTAGAAACCTGGCTTGGTCAGAGTCAAGTGGAAGTCAGCACTGCAATGTCTAAGTGCATGAACATATAAGCTCATACCACTATAAGCTACAAAGCATATTGCTATTATCTATATACATCCTAGGAGTATGATCAGAAAGCAATACAAATGATCTTTCATCTGTAAACTTGTAATATGCCTTAATATTTCTCCCTAAAATTATCATCCTAATCCCATCTCACATTTCAGCGTTCAGGAGTTATTCCCACCAATGTGTTTTAAGAAAAACACAACATTGCACATGCCTACAATGGACTGCGGAAAAAGAAAACAAATATTTTCCCTTTCAGGCTTGTAATATAAGACACGTGTAAATATATCCAAATACAGTATAATTGACCACTGATGTGAGTGCAGAATGAGGGACTGGTGTCATATGGATATACCTGGCTATGCCAGTTCTACAGCAAATTCACTGTGCTTACAGCAGTGAAGAGAGGGCACTGGAGTCTGTTCCCAGAGCAGGTTCCCAGGATCCTCCATGAGTTATAAGCCTGATTTACCACATCTACTGATGCTATATAAGACATGCCTAGCTTCCTGCAATCATAGTTTGTTTGATTTTACTCTGTAGACCTGAATTCCTTTTGGGTAGGAAGGCTTGTAACAGGAAAAAAAGTGACTCACTCTTTCTCCCAGAATGGAGACCTTTTTTTTCCACCGTTGAGAACTGTGGCTCATTTGTTTGAAAGAGATGAAAAGCAATTGGTTTCTTATCACACTTCTCAAATGTGAGAGTAAATTATAGTGAGGTGCAACTTCAGTTATATAAAACTTTAACTAAAAATTTGCCTCTTTTTTTTGTTACTGTTAATTATTAATAGTATGCACCTGGAAAATAGAGAACTGCCTGCCAATTTAAATCTTTGTAGTGGTGAAAGAACTTTAGAAGACAGTACATATCTTTGTCCAGGCAGAAAGGGTACCCTGAAGATATCGATGGAAATGAGCCATGAGACAAATGATTATTAAATATAAGGGAGGGATTGTTGGCTCAGGTTGAGCTGTGACTTAGGAGTGCTATTGTACCTGTTACAAGCTGGTCATGGGTAACAGCTAATTCACTGCCTGTTCTAGGACTAGCAGGGCAGTACAGCTCTTGCTTTTGTAACTTTTATTCTTAGAAATCAGCTGCATGACAGATTATATTTATTAATAGAGGAATGTAGTTCTTTGCCAAAAGGCTACTTCAGCAAAAAAAGATAGTAGAAATTTATATGTTATCTTCAACTGTAGACAAGAGCATGGGAATATGATGATACATCCCAAGCATAACCAGAATAAAATGTTCTGTGCAAATATAGTTTTGGTATAGGTAGTAGAAAAACAAACTTCCCAGTGTGGTCTTGGTACATCTGCAAGCATGGAAACGTATATAAAATCACTTTATTTTATTTTATTTTATTTTATTTTATTATTTTATTTTATCCAAATTTATCTATGGCCAGAGAAGGTCATTGTGATAAAGAAGAAATATAACGATGGATAAATTACATGGAAATGAAGTAAAATACAACCATTTTCAATTATGAATCTGTTCCATCATGGTTCAGATTCATTTATAGTTCAATGCGCATGGTATTGGGCCATGGTACTGGCTTTGGTACAGAGGGACAACCTTAAGCTTTCTCACTCCAGGTCTGAATACAGGGAGACAAAAAAACCTCCAGTGCTTTCCAGTACCAGAGCTACACTAGAGCTCCCACCAGTGTAACTCAATGATGGGAAAAGAAGATGGTTCATCATAAATGAAGCCACAGTTGACTCAAGTATTTGAGCTATTGTATAAATATGGCAATATTTTAAAGACAACATAGCTATTAAACAGTAATGAAGAACTGAAAAGCAACTCTGCATAATCACCATTCAGCTAAATGATGATTTCACAGATGGAAGAGCAGATGAAATTCAGCCAAATGATTTTAGGGGCAAATGAATAGGCAATAATGTACTTAGGAAGCATTAGCCTCTCTTCATTCTCAGAGACAGTGACCCATTGTTCACAATTAACAAACCCTGAGGCACGAAGGGGACAGAGATGGTGGCTGCCTAAGATCTGTTCAGATCCACATAATAAAACAAGCATAGAAAATCGTACATTACACTGTATCTTAACATAAAACAGAGCCTCAAATTACTTTCATATATATTCAGATTAAAATGCAAGACCTGCTAAATTAGGATGAGTTACAAGTCTCCTTCTAGATCTGATGAAAGTCACTTTTGCTATAAGTTAAAGGATCAGTGGTTAGGTAGCAGTTTAGCTTTTCTTTGCTCATCGGCCTTCCTCAGGCTGGCACAAAGAAGCGTGCAAAGGAGTCACCAGCCCTTAAATGCCAGCTTGTCCTTGAGAGCTGAAAGCTCGGAAATAGAGCACTATTATCTCTTAGCAGCAAAGCAAGTTGAAAATGAGGAATGTATTGTGTGGCAAGCACCTGAGCCAGTAAAAACCCTAACTGAAGGCTTCAGTTACTCCTTTCATTTTGATAACTGACACATCAGTAACGTTGAAAAAGGAAAAATGTCTGCCTGTAAACAAATAATGCCACTGCAAAGAAAAGCAAATGCTAATAAGTAGTTCATCTTCATAAATAGGTGAGATTAGAAACAACTGTTACAACTTTTTTCTCTTGGCAGGCCAAAAGAAATTGTCTTTTTTAATTATTATTATCATTTTGTCACCTAGCAATGTAATTACTAATTTTGTCTTGGAAAAAAATAGGGAATTACATGCTCTTTCTTTTGAGGATATTTCACCCACAACGAATATGTGCCAAAAGTTGGTTACAATGCTGAGGCTGCCAGGTTAGTATTCTAAAACCTTCTTTACAAGATAAGGACAAGTAAATGCTGTACTGTAACTGTACTGTGGAAAAAAAAAAAAGGCTTTGTAAGTGACTACCGTTCTGAATACCTTACATTTCTGTGTGAAATAGGATACTTCAGGACATAAACAAAGTAACTTTAGAACTACTATGATCTTTTAGCACACCTGGCCTTGACAAGCTGGATTTCTTCTGTAGTTCCCCAGTAGTTAGTTCTGTCTTCTCTATAGAAGTTCAGACCTGTAAAATCACTAATATCATGGAGAGAAAAAAGAGGGGATTGCTACTTATTTATTTGCCAGATACCAGACTCACAGGTCATCCAATTAAGTCATCAGGCAGCATGTTTAAAAAGCAATCCAAGGGAAATACTTTGGAGATGAACAACTTGCACAGCTAAATGTTGGTGGACGAGTGCTGATTGCAATTTTCTGGTTAAGGACTAAATCTGGGAGGCTATAACCAGAAGTATTGTGCTATACTTGGCTTTTTCTTATATTCTTTCCCTTACTGTCCTTACTGGTCAGTGTCTGGTAGCGCACTGCAGAATGGACACATCTTGGATTTTTAACCCTTAGGTCAGGTTGTCCCTGACATGTCATCTTGCTGGTGACTTCATACAGTCACTGCCTGCATGACACAGTATGTGACATCTGTTTTCTGAGAGAGATTTGCTACATCCTCCTCTCCTTAGAGGCAAGAAGGAGGCTAAGCTCTGCATTCATGTTTCGCTGTAAGTTTGAAAATTAAGCATGAGAAAATTTGGTGAAATCATCCTAGATGGGACCTAATCCACCAGATTCCTCAGAAAAGAGATCCTCAGAAGCACCCTTGGGGCACAAAAGAAGTGCAAAGAAATAGTAGTGTACATATACTATGCATATACATATGGCTTCCAGTCTCTTTCCAGACACAAAAAATCTATACAGGTAAACAACACAGCTTGTGGGATGGGGGTGGGTGGGTGTGAACAGGCAGTATAAGAAAATGATTTCTCTATGACCAATATGTGAGAAGTGACTAAATGAATGAGTCATTGCAGCCGTTGAACCTGACTTGCCACCAGCAAATCTAAAACGTATAAGTACTAATATTACTGCGTTCAGTTCTGGGGCCCCCAGCACAAGAAGGACATGGACCTATCAGAATGAGTCCAGAGGAGGGTCATGAAGATGGTCAATGTGCTGGAGTGCCTCTTCCATGAAGACACGCTGAGGGAGCTGGGATTGCTCAGCCAAGAAAAGAGAAAGCTCAAGGGAGACCTTACAGTGGCCTTCCAGTACCTAAAGGGGTCCTACAGGAATGCTGGGGAGGGACTCTTTTTCAGGGAGTATAGGGATAGGACAAGGAGGAATGGCTTTAAACTAATAGAGGGTAGGTTTTGATCAGTTATAAGGAAGAAATTCTTTCCAATGAGGATGGTGAAAAACTGGCACAGGATGCCCAGAGAAGCTGTGGATGCCCCATCCCTGGACGTGTTCAAGGCCAGGCTGGATGGGGCTTTGGGCAACCTGGTCTGGCGGGAGGTGTCCCTGCCCATGGCAGAGGGTTTGAAAGTAGGTGATCTTTGGTTCCTTCCAACCCAAACCATTCTATGATTCTTCTGAGACCTGAAATGTGATCTAGACTTGCCAAAGGCTTATGCAAGTGTTTTAAGATAATGTATAGCTGTATGTACGTGGCAAACCTATGACTAGGAAAGCTTCAGGGTACCTATTGAAATATTTTAGATGAAGAAGTGTGGTGGAACTATTGTTTGAACTCAGAAGATTTCCAGAAGTCATGAAGGACTGGAAGAGTTTTGCTGGAAAAGGGAAGAAGGTCTTGGGGAACACTTGTGCAATAATTACTTAACAAAACTAGACTCTAAAGCTAATTAGCTGTATTTCACATTCACAAAGCAGATTTCTGAAATAGTACCCTTGTTGTTGTTGTAGTAGTTTTTATTGTCATAGTGACAAATATAGTGGGTCATTATGGGGCTACCAAGGATGGAACAATAGTGAACACCAAGATACCTAACATAAGTTTGCTGGGTTTGAGTGATTTTTCTTACAATCATTGCAAGGAAATCATTGCATTGCAAAGCAATGATGGGGGGGGAAAAAAAAAAAGGAAAGGTACCAATATTTTTGGCTTATAGATAGAGAGACATCATTTCTGTAGGACTTCGAAATAGTGTGTAAGTAGCAGCACTGTTACGCCCAGAGATAAAGACAAAAATGTTTTTTTCAGCCCGTGAAATGAACTTGACATGTTATGCCTACTGTTAACTGCACTAAGTTAAAGATTAACAAAATGTGTCAGTATATATTAAAATTTTATTAAAAATTCTTATGCCATGCTCTAGCAAACGATAAGTATCCAAATAGCAGACATTTCATAAAGAAAGCTTTCTGTTCCTGTTTTGGTAACACAAAATATTTGTGTAATATTTGGTAATATCTCATGTTTTCTTTGTTAACTTCTCTAATCTCATTATGTCTAAGCAATCCAAAACTGGAAAATATTATGTTCACTATGATTATCACACCCTTAGTTGAAGATTTTTGCAACTCAGTATCTCCACTATTCTTCTAGAGAATATTCCAATTATAAGTTACAATTTCACCACAAACTAAATTTCAGACAAATTACTATTTCCCTCCTCCACATGACATGAAAAAAAAAAAAGATTTTTTTCCTGTATTCTTGCATCTTTAGAAGTAATAGAAGAACCATATGGTATGGCATTACTGCTACTTACCAAGAACAACAACAACAGACTACTGCTGATACAGTGTAAAAATGGTGTGCTTTAATAGTCAGCAAAATGTCTTGAAAAATTTGTGTTAATGCTGTAAAAGAGGTTAAATCGAAAGATTAACATATCCTGCCCTCCCGTCCCATGGAGTTCTGAAATTTAAATGTGCCTGATTTTGTTTTGTTTTGTTTGTTTGTTTTATTGTAGACAAATTCTGGGAAAGGTTAAAAATAGAATGTTGTGCATTTAACTAATACAAGAGGAAAACAAATGACCATATATTAAAGAGCAGCACAGGGCAGGAGAGGACAAACATCTTACACTTCGGGTCATAAAAGAGGAATTTTTGACAAATTTACATTTCAAATTTTTACCTTTTGAAAATTACATACCTATAACAATGCATGTTTGAAAGCTGCTGACTCTGACAGCCCTAAAAGCTCTACAGGAAAAAAAATATACGTTTCCAGACTTTATGCCATTAAGCTAAACTTAAATTAAATCCTTCAGTACAAGCATTGTTGCATACGAATAACAACTTTTTAATATTGTTCAGGGGGTGATGAGAAATCTATACTGAAGGGGAATAATTAATGAGGGCTGCCTACTGATGGAGACTGACCAGCTTTAAAAGCCTTAATGTCTAGAAACATTGGGATGGAAAAGATGACAGGATTTAGATTCTGGGTCCCCTCATGTAAACACTAGCCCTGGCTTCTGAGCTGGGAAGACACGACTGCCAGGATTCAGAGTCAAAGCTGCTCATCGAGCTCATCACATCACTTGTCTTCCACACTTGTGCAGTGCCAGCGTCGTAAGTTTAGGTGCAGGTTTCAATGTTGCTTGCTGGCCACTCGGGCAGAACCCCTGTGCTATGGCATGGATCCAAGTCCATCACAGCCTGCCCACTCCGGCTTTGATAGCAATACAGCCTGGCTAGAAACCTACTTGGAAAAAGAAAAAAGCTCCCTGTTGTCAGGAGAATAGGAGTCAGGCTGCCTGTGTGATGATCCTGCATCATCCAGGTTGTCAGAAAATGGCAATTACTGTCACACCGTGCCCTAGGTACTCTGCTTGACAAGAAAGCTATACGTCAGGGCAGAAATAAAATTAGACAAGTTCCAGATCTCCACCGAAAACTAGACATCTACATTCTGCAGAGAGACATTCACTGCTCTAGAGAAGCATAAATGATTATACAGAGCATGATTCAAAAAGAAGTAACAGTAAGGTGTCAGACCATCAAACAATGCATATTCCACCATTATTCTCCAGTTCATTCAAGTGTAATTGATCCTATTGCAAAGTTTGCTGAGCAAGAAAATGGAATAGCACTGCCAGAAAGCAGGCTTGACCCTGGCTTCGTTATGGAAAAGTTAATCAACCAAAGAAACTGAAAAACTAGCTGAACTGGTTTTCCAGCGCACATTGTAAACCAAGAAAGGTGAGAATAAATAGAAGGGACATCCTGGGAGTGGGAAGGACAAAGGAATCTGAAATGCAGACCTTCAATGTTTTATCACACACAAAGACTGTGTGATATTCAGTGAGATAAATCCGTAAACTCTAATATTTGTACACAAGGTACATAGATCAGTATGGCTTGCCAGGTAGGAGGGAGGAACATCCTGGCAGAGGGCACCAGTGGTGTTTTCCTAGCATGGCAGCTGGGATTACAAGAGGGGAACCTCACCTGCAAACTATGCCAGAGGAGTGAGAAAGTGCACCCTAGTACCAGGTAGTCCTCAGAGACACGAAGGACCTGGCATCAAAACCTCATCTCTGGTAGTCTGAAAGAGTGAAGAAGAGTTTAAATATCGGGGTCCTGAGCCTGTTGTCATCTTTGGGTGAAGAAGTTGAAGCCTACAGAAAAGATGGCAGAAGTTAAGGCCACTTGGTCACTTCTGCTGTATAGTGCTTAGAAACACAGTAAAAATAGAAATGACACTATCAACAGTGGAGAAAAAAAAAAAAAAACAACAAAAAAACCCACAACACTTACTTTGATTCATGCTTTCTGTTGGAAAAGTGTGACAGGCTCCACATTCATTGTTCATACACAATGCTGAATATATAACCCTGGTAGATATATAAAAAATCCACTTCTATTGAAAGAGCTCAAACATAAACATGGTATGCTTTCTGCCAAATACAGGGGATTTGTTCCTCAAAGGCAGGCTATTTTCCATTAGTCTTGGAGAACACAAAGAAAAAGATGGGGAAAGCTTGTAAAGGAGGTTACAGTCTATGGGGCATGAGTTTCTAAAATGTTATTTGAATTTGTGGAATCTTGATGGATTAACAGTATTTTATGGCAGTTTTTTTTATCATTTTCCTTTTATTTTAAGGACAATGTGACAATTCTGGGTTAGTGGGAATCACCCATTTGAGCTCTGCGTGACATTTCAAGGGTCAATTTGTTCAGAATACTGTTTTGCTGAACAAATGACGACATCAGGATGTGGGTGGGGTCTATTTGTATGAGGGATACCTACAACTGATGTTATATACAAACCTTTACCTCAGTTCACGGAGACTGGCAAGTTAACTCATGCTGCAATTTGGGATTAGACAGGGTGTTCAAATAAGGAAAAAATGCAAAATGCTGGATATTTGATACCTGACAAGCAACTGGTACCATCCCTTTAAGAAAATTCAGAATTAAAAACTGTACACTAACATATACTTCAATTGAATAAGCATCACTTGCTTCTGACAAGGTGTGAATTGTCATGGATTGATGGAACAAACAGTTCTTTAAAAAGCAGAAGCTTCATGATTCAAACTAGTTTTGTAGCTTAAAATAAGGGTTTGTATGTTAGTGCTTAACTAAAGATATGAAGATGAAGGGAAATGGAAGAATAGCCTGGCAGTAACCTTCATATAGCCTTGGACTATGGATAGCATTTAAGTGTCAGGCAACAGGACATGTGACAACATCACACAGGAATATAAAGTTCTTCCTCTGATACTTTTCTTTAAAGACTGAAACAGTGATCCACATCAGAAGTTTTAAATTGACCTATCAATTTCTTATTAACTCTCTACACAGGATACAAAACAGTTTTTGCTCTATTTGAAAAGGAATCATTGGATGTTCATTATTTCTCTTGGGAAACAGGTAGCTTACTTTGATTTTTTTTTTTTTTTAAGGAACACCTTGATGTTGCTGTGTTGCATACAGATTTTCCTTCAGAGGCATCAGAGACCAGTTATGAAGCACTTTTTTTCGCTGGTGTCTTGTATGAAAGGAATATAATATAGAGATTTTTATTTTTTTAAGAAAGTACTTGCACCATAAACTTGAGTTTTGTCCTCAAGAAAAAAGTCTGCAATTCTTTCTAAAGAAACAGTAAAGGTTAAAAAAAAATTAAAAAAATAAAATCTGACCAAATAACCTATTGTATGTCTGCAAGCAGACTTTCCAAGCTGAGTAGGAAATTAAGTAATCAAGCTGGACATTTGACAGAAACTTTTTTTCAGCCATTTTTGTGCTGTGCTAACAAAGAAATGAACACAGTTTATGCTAGCGCAGGGCAGCTGTCTGTGTGCAAGAAGGCAAATGAATGAAATCAAAAAGATGCAGGGCAGGCAAAGATAGAGATTTGTAGAAGAAATACAAAATAGGTAATCATTGTTGATGAGGAAAGAATGGGAAGTGTTGGAATTGTCAGAGGGAATTGATTAGTTAAATTCTGAAAAGATCAGTCATGGGACCTTTATTAAATTTGTACATTGAATGAATTTGATGAAACAACTAGTAGCATGGAGACAAAATACACTAAGACAAAGCTTGGAGGAATCTTTAATGGAAGAAATAGAATATTTTGCACAACACTGATATGGCAAAAATGGAATAAAATTCACAGCACAACAAGCAACCTGGTCTAGTGGGAGGTGTCCCTGCCCATGGCAGGGGGTTGGAACTAGGTGGTTTTTAAGGTCCCTTCTAATCCAAATCATTCTGTGATTCTATGATAGGCAATATTGTTAAGTCTGTTATGGCATAAAGGAGAAATGCCTGTCTGTAACAAAGCATTCCAGGTTATTACAGACAATTCTGGAATTTGCCAAAGAATCCTTGAAGTGAATGAAGAAATAATGGTTCCGTGTATTGCATTTAGGAGACTTCTTCAACCTAATTTAGAGAAACTTAGGTACTGAAGCTTATGTTGCTTCAAAAGCGTGCTCATTTACACAGAAATGGGGATGGCCAGCATAATAATTGGGAGGTTTATTTCATACACTGATGAAAACTTGAAGAAATAATACAGATTATATATCTCTAACATGTAGGTACATCTTCTGGTGTCACCATCAGTTTGAGCTTTTAAAAATATACCACAAGAGCAACCAGAGATTCAAGGAACATGTTTTGTTTTCTCTTGGGTTTTCTGTCTTGTGATAGCTCAAGCTGAAAATTAATGCAGCTAGGATTATGAACCTTGTGTTACCCGCCACTAAGAAAAAACAGCAGATTCTTCCTGATCCCAGGCATTCAGATGCTTGCAATGCTCTCAGTAAGTCAAATACAATTCATGGAAATATAATGTAGCTAAAACACAGGCTAACCAGGATTACCTTGGGATTAAGAGTTCAACAGTGTGAAAACTGGTAAAAATAATAAAAAAAAAACACTCAAGATTGTTTTAAGGTTGCATTTTTGCCTTCTAATCTTTTCACCTATAATATTATACTGATGGTTTAACATTTAGCATTTTGATATAACAGAAGATGGAGATTATAAATTTTAGATATATATATATATTTTTGTATTATGCTTTTCTGAAGAAATGGTGAAACCTTAGCATCAAAATTCCCATGTGGAATAACCTCCAACACATCATCCTGAACAAAACACCTGTAAACATCTTTGTCACTGCTTAACTAGAACAATTCAGGCCAGACAAAGCAGTGGACACAGCCTGGGGCCAAGCTGGGGCTGTTTGGCAGAGACCTTGGTGAAGCTGCACATCTGGAGCAGTCCAAGGGAGAGGAAAGGGCTTAAATACTATTTCCTCAGCTCAGATAATCAGCAAGAGCAGTGTGTGAAGATCAGATGATAATGCCAAGTCCAAGAAAATATTTTTTCTCTTGCAGCTGGTTACATTTATGGGCAAATTTACACCTCACAAGGATAAGCTATTAATAAGTTTTAAAGTAAACGAACATGACTAGCTGAATTTAGGGGATTAAGTAGCATCTTTTAAAGCTTTACAGACACATTACATTTAATTACACTTGAACAACTAAATGTTAGCATAAAGAGCAAATGGAGCCACATCATCCATGTGAGCAGTCTTTTGGCACACAGTTTACCTAGGTTACAGGTAGACCAACAGAGCCACTGTTAATCGACTTAAATCTCAGAAACTTTTAGCTCATGGTTCTAAGTAGCCATAAGGTGCTATTGGTTTAAAAAGCAACATGGCACTGTTCATTATCCTTGTGGTTTAACATAATGGGTCAATTTATCTTTCTGATAGGTCATTTAGTGCATGCCACTCTCAACAGTAAATGTGCATGAGTATTCCTTATTCCTTATGTAATTGCAAAAGAAAAAAAAAAGTCAGTATTTAAATTTTGTGGTTTCTAACATAAGAAATTTATAGGACTTTTCAACTTCAGCAGAGTTATGTTTCTGCTCGGTTTTGAGGGTGGAAGGGCAGATCTAGCTTAATGGAGTGATTGCTTCAGCCACTTAACAGTCAACTTTGTCTTATTTAGTTGCAAATGTTAGAGACATACTTTCAAAAGTCACAGGCATGAACATAGCATTCAATAGCAATGAAGAAAAATACCGCAAGTTTAAATTTGGTTTCAATTAGGATATGATTAAGGTTGAAATATACAGAATAAGTTAAGGCAGAGTTCCATTTTTCAAATGGCTATTTGTTCTTTAGTATCCAGACTGCATACTTCAAACAACATGAACTCTAAGTTGATTGATTGAAGTGTTCATTTGATAAAATACAATACAAAATAAAATTACAGGCATAAGAAGGCATTTAGACACCTTTAAGTGTTACGTGAAAATTAAGACAAGCCAATAAGAGAAAAATAAGAACAGACCAGAAGTAACTTATATTTGTTGAGAAGGAATAATTCGAACTGAGTAACCGCAGTAGACATGTATAGAGGTGTGCCATAACAGCTAGGATGGAACTATGAAAAAAGAAGCAAGAAAGTAATTTTTTCTTTGAGGAGGGTGGTTCTTTCACAGATGTTTGCAGCTGGTCATTTATGTATTGAATGTCCTGCTGAATTGCCACCTCTCCACTGATGAGCACCAATTTGGTAACAAAACAGAGGGAGTTTAGGAAAAAGGAAGATAAGTTTATAGAGGGAAAGAGATGCTTAGAAAGGTTAAAACACTCCTCAAAGAAAACTGATATCTGATTTAGCTCTATAGTTTAAGGTCTTATTTTTCTGATTACAATGTTCTTGCAGACTCCTATGGTGGATGTAGTTACGTGAATGTAGCAACTTAATGAACATGGAGAGAAAAGAGATAAATATCAGGGAAAGCTCTGCTGGTGTGCTGAGAAACTAATTACAATGGGCGGGAGGAGGGGAGGCAGGGCATGACTTTAATCCAGAATGGTAGAACTCTAAACTACATTATGGCTGATAGAAAAGATGTGCTTCATATTGCGGTATACAAGGAAGGAGACCAAACTGTCAAGGTACTTGAAAGGGATATATCCGTATCTATCTGAGACATGAAAATTGTGGACCACAGTTAGAAATGGAAGTGTACAACATTTAAGAGACAGCTGAAGAGACAAAAGAGGAAGTTATTTGAAAATACAGCCCATTAAAAGTTAAAGATTTCATGGTTAGTTAAATTACTCTGAATTACTGAAAGATTAAGAACCATGCTTAAGCTGAGTATTTGTCTTTCACACAAATACATTAACTATAGCCAATTAAATTTGCCTAATCAAGCTTAACAAAGCTACATGCTGTTTCTCATTAGAAAGTCAGTATTTAAAAAAAAAAAAAAAAAAAGGCTACTTGAAATGTAATGGTAAAGAGATTCTGCATGGATCTCCAGGAGTGCAGCCATCTGACTCTCTCGCTTAAGAGTAAGTTAATGTCACTGCTTAGCGTTTGTCCCAGGCAAAAGAAATTTTGCTGTTGCTATTTTCTTTCTGCAACTGAGAAGCACAAGGAAAAGAATACCTGCTTCTTGTAAAACAATGAAAGCGATACAACTTTTAACACGTCTCAGGTAAAACTACAGCACTTTCACTTGTGTTCAGTGTAACCAGTGCTGGAGTTCCAGCTTTCTTATGACTGGTAACTCTTGAGCCTTGGAATAAACCTCAGTTTAGTGCTGTAAAACTTTAGTGCTGGACAAATATTGCAAAACCTAGTAGGAAATACAGAGGAGGACTGACCAGACTTAGGATTTCTAAGCGACAAGGAACATGAGATGATAGAGAAGTTACAGCTCTTTTTAAAGGCCTAGGAACTGTTATTTCCAAGTTCGCCACTGCAAATACGTACGGATTAAGACTGCCGGATGCTTGCTAAGGGCTATAGGCATGACTCTGTTTCCAAGAGCATGCTGAGCTGAAGAAAGGTTTATGCTTATTGATGAAATACAACTTGCCAGCAAGGCAGGTAACTTCTCAGATCTTCTTTAGAACTTTTAAGGTAAGTATCTAATAAAAACTGATGAAATCAGTAAAGCTGATGTTACTTACTGCCTCCAAATTAGGAATGAATCCATATTACTTCCCAGTACCACTGCATGAAATTGCTCCAAGGATCTACTCCATAGCTTCTCTGAGGCAGACTGGTGAAGGACAGAGGCAGATCTGTCAGGAGCAGCACACAGCTGCTTGTTTTTTTTTTCTATCTAATCAGAGTGGGGAGGAGGAGTAACATCGTTATATTTTGCCATAGAAGAGTCTGCCTGGAGACTTCCTGGCATACAGGTTCAAATTCATGACCAATGTTTTCAATTTGATGCTGAAGACAAAGGGGTGTTTTAGACCTAGTAGGTGATCTGCTCCACGGAGCACCTCAAGGTGTGTGGTCACAGAAACTGATGGGGACAGAGCCTGGCTGAGGGCCAAAGCAGGCCTTGTTGGCAGGTGAATGAGTAGCCCCTACATGTAGAAAGTGATCCCAATGGGAGACTGGGTTTGAGGAGGAAAACAGCTCATTTCCACATTGTAGGGAGGATACTCAAGAAGGACATTCATAACGATGTGTATGAACAGAAAGCAAAGCTACAGGCAGTGACAATAGTGTAAATTAGTACCTCAGTTCCCTAAAATCTTAACTACTAGTAAGTCCTTACTAGCACTTACCTTTCTTTGAGCATCAGGTGTCTTTTTCTGTTAAATAAAAAGCAGACTCTAAACTTGGTCCTTCTTCATCCTCACCCACCTGAGCACAGTACAAAATGTTGAAGTTGTATTTTAATGTGAACTCTACAGAGGAAATAAATATGTGGCCATGTGGCCCAGAGGGATTTGTTAATACCTGGAGATCCTCCCTCACTGTCCCACTAGGTTCAAGATTCTGTTGCATTGGCACAAGTTCCTAGAGCTGATATACTAACACTAGAAAAGCCGTGCTTGGACTAGGAAGGTTTATTACCATAAAACTGAAAGGAGGTGTACTCCCAGAAATAGCTTCTGACGCTACAGGGTAGAGCAACCAAACAAGTCATCCATGAGTATGGTGCAGTTCATAAGAACACATCCCTCCTCAACACATTTTTTCCTCTGCTCCCACGTTTTGGAGGAAAATTGTACCTGCAGCTATGCTAACAGACCTCAGTAACCCTTTCTGTCCTATTCATTGAGTGGGAATCCTACCCTTTAAATGAGGAACCAAGTGAACACAGAGTCATATTTAGTGGGAGATCAGAGGTCACACAATTGTCCAGAAAGATCAGAAAAGTCAAAGGTGGAATATGAATCCTAAAATACAGACCTCTTGAATGGGTTTTGTACCTCACATGAGGTACATAAAAGTGGTCTTGATACCTAAGAAGAGAAGAGCCACAAGTGTTTTTAACCATGCTCTTGGTTACATGGCTAGCATGTTCAATGCTAAGACAAATAGACAGTCCTTTATGTGGACAGCAAAATTGAAAGGTTAATATTTTAATAATTAATGTTTTAATAATATTTTAAAAGTTAATAGAAGATCAGGATGTGTCTCTCCTGATGGAGCAATAGTGCTTATATTCTGAGAGTTTGCCCATGTGATGAGTGAGTAGTTGAGTTAGAAATGAGAATTATTCATAAACTTACATTTCAGAATGATTCTTGTCCCTTTTTGGAGAGACAGACCAACCTTTGAGAGACTCTAATCTGTTTTGAGCTGCCAGTTCTTGAGGGTTTGCATTTTGCAGTTTTGGTGAAACAGGGAATGATTACTGCCTGTCAGTTTTATTCTGTTTCATACATTTACACAAGCTTACAGTGAAGACCACACATTTTATTCTAGCAAAGAGAAAGGATTAGATTCTTGATTACACAGATTAGAAAATATTGCCCTTCTGTTATTGTGAGGAAAATCATCACCTGAGGCTTGCCCTTGGGTCTGGTGAGAAAATGAATCATTTTCTGACCTTTTCCCTGCCTGCTGGACACTGGTATTTTTCCATGGCTATATTTCTGCAATGTGAAATTTACACAAAACTTTTGACTATGCCTGTGATGTTTCAGCGTTGTCACCAGGCTTCTCTGGTAGCCCGCTGCAATAAATCTAAATATGACCATCCTACCACCCGTCGATGTGAAGTCTCCTTCTCAACCCTTTCAGGTCTTCGGACCTCAGAGATCCTATAAGCCTACATTTTGGATAATTATCCTAATGCAGACACCCAGAAGTATTACTTGTAAAAATCCCAAGTTATTTCTCTGGAGCCACTGTATCAAAAATGATGCTGTTGATAACAGTTGTGAATCAGTGGTCAGCTTAAACGAACCTTAGAGGTAAAGTATGCTAGTGTGGCAACGAGTCAAATGAACCAAAAGTTGTTTATTGGCAATTAAAAGCTTAAAAGCTTAAACTAGGCCTAAAATCTGCACTCTTTGTAGAAAGCACTGCAGATCATACAAAATGAAGCACGTGTTTAACAACTTGGGGATAGCTAATAGAAGTAAAACCCAGAAAGCTATGGTTTTGCACTGTATGCATGGATGCTTGGCAACTTGTACCTTTAACCTAAGCAGCTATTTGTGGTAGTTCAAAACCTTTTCTGGGCTTTCATAAAACTCACTTTGGCAACTGAAAGCAATCCAGATATTGCACTTGTTTGAAATAAGCTCCATCTGCTTTGTGTGCATGTTGTTGAATAAAGATAAATAGATATCATAGAATCATAGAATATCGGTATGGGAAGGGACCCACAAGGGTCATTGAGTCCAACTCCTGGGTCTCCAAAGGATCACCCCTCCAAAAAAATCTTCTTGTTAAGTGCAGAAGCATTAAATCCAGCTTGTTATACAAGCCAAACTAACTGGATTGGATGTAGAAAAAACTGAATAGTCTTCCTGTAGGAAAGCCAAGGACAAGTTGGAGTTCACTTGTGATAGTAGTACAGACAGCACGTAATGCCAGAACCACCCTGCATTAACATATGTTCATATAGAAGAGGAGCATTATCAAAACACTGAATTTTATATTGATCCTGATCACCTTGAAAAGTCAGTGAAAATATGAACATCCCTCATACTGTGCTCATCAGGTAAGATGAGAATGCTTATAATAAACATTTTGATAGCTTCCATTTGAAAGCCTATAACTTTAAATGTACCAGTAAAATTTTAAGTTACTGGAAGTAAGCAAATACAGTACACAAAGAATTGAAAAAGAGGCTTCAGTCTGTGAATTGTAATATGTAAATAACTCTAGACCAAGTGAATGGGCATAGAACTGAAACTAAGCAAGAATTGACAGCAGCTCTGTTTATCCTTTTCAAGAACTGTATGCAGGCTTGACTCAACTTAAATTTTTAATGGAAATCTCCTTAAAATCACTTTCTATTTACACTTGCCAATGTTTACTGCTAGTTACAATTTTTGTTCACTTCAGTCTGTTCCTTTGTCCAGCCTCCTCAGTCTGCAGGGGTGAAGGAAAAGGAGGCAGAGCAACTTGGAGAAAAGCAGCATATCAGCTCAGAGTTCTTCATTCAATTTATTTCATCTTAGTAACAGAGTTTTAAGAAATCCCATTAATAAAATACCATCAAGAGTTTAAGCAAAGAAATGAAATCTACATGCAAAACCATGAGTGTGAGAATGGCTATGTCTTGTATAACTTTTAATGATGAATTGTTTTGAAAATGAGCTGTATTGCTATTCTTTTCTGCTGTAGTGGTGGTGGAACTACAGGTTGCCTGTTTAAAGGATTTTTCTCTTCAACAATGCTGTGATAATCTGACCTGGGTAGAGTAAAAACAAAATAGGTCTGTTTCATCCCTGTTGGAATAAGCAATAAGGAGAACAAAGGAGATAGTAATCTTTGTAGAATACAAGTGAATCAAACAATATCTTGAATCAAAATAGTTTCCATGACCTTCACTATTAATTTATAATTTTTTTGGAAAAAAAGAAAAAAAAAGCTGGAATAATAAAAGGAAACAAATCAAAAGTACAGACAAGCACAATATAGAGCTATGGAGAAATGCACTTTTGAACTTTTGACTTCTCTGAAGCCTTTTGTCTGCTAATCCATGTGTCAGAACAGTGTCCAGAATTTCTGAGCAGAGTCCTTTATGGATTTATGCACACCTGACTGAATTGTGGTCACTGTGACCACATGCTCTGCATGCATGACAAGTCTGTGTCTCAGCTGCTTTATTTAGCACTCCGTTTCACTGTGTGCAATGGTCTTGGAGCAGTAGTCTGCTGACTTGGTGTTGGCTAACTTACACATTTCTGACAATTCTTTTAATGGCAGCTTATCTGCACTGATTTACTTGGTCACCTCTATACTCTCACTGTACTTGGATCATTTTCATAACATGTGCCTTGTTTTAACAGTAGCAGGCTGCTAAAAAATGCCCATTGTGTACAAGGGACTGATAACATCAGTAACTAAGAGCATGACACCTGGCTATCCACCAGAGCTCCTTTTTTTTTGTGGAGAAACTGAAGAGTAGTCACTCACAGAAGCAATTCACTTCTTGTATGTGAGGAGGAGATTCTCTTTTGAAGATCACTTTTTCCTTTTTTACTCCTAACATTCAAAAGATTGAAACAGAACTCTTTGCAATGATCCTAATAATAGCCACTACTGTGAAAAACTAGAAATCTGTGAATGTTAGCCTAAGTTGGAAGAGAACACGTAAAAGTACAAATGGATGCTTGCTTTTCTCTACAGCGGTTAATTGCAGTGTACCTGCAGTGCTCTAGTCCCAGAAGCCAGAAGCGATAAGCTGTGTGCTGCAGTGCAGTACAACTAATAGCAGCCTTGCTATGGTTTTTGTTTGATGCTACCCACCAAGAGTCTGCATGAAGTCAACAGTCCCTTCCCCATCGGCTACACCCTGTATGATATGCATAGCACCTGTACCAAAACGGTTAAGCCATATAGCTTTATTTGTAACACTGATTCATCTATAGCTCATCCTGACAAGCATAAGAACTCTTCCCCTTTCTTCTCCTGACACAATACAAGAGACTCTCATTAAAAATGGCACCAACTGTGAAAACTGTGAAAGATTTTAAAAGCAGATAACTTGACACTTATCCACTGTCTGATGTGTTTTTTTCCCCACACATGCAGCAGCTCAGAAGTATATCTCACCAGCTAGACACAATCTTTCCCTGACTGGCCTGTTACCTTTCTAAAATTAATCTTTCATGTCCAGAACGCTTTCATATTGTACTCTCTCTCTCTCTCTCTGTCTCTGCACAAATGAATTCAGAGAAGAAACACAGAGAGAGAGGCAATAACTTGACACTGCTTCTTTTCAGCTGTCTGAGCAGTCTTCTAACCTCAAGAGCTTTTCTGCAGCTTTGCAAATCTAGAGCATAGTTGTGAAAATGATTTGAGACATATTTTCTAGGTAAACCCTGAAAGAAACCAGTTCACTCTGACTTATTTACATTTCATTGCATTGCTGTTCTGAAACAAAATACTAGGAGGTATTTCTGGGCATTGCCTGACAGCACATTGCATTCCTCCAGTTCCACATACTTACCCTGTCTTCAATACACTGTGAGTGCATATGCAGTTGTACCTCAAATAGCTTGCCTGAGGCTCAACAAGCCTGAGAGGAACATTTTCATGCTCAAGTTTTATTCTCTAATCGACACACGATTCGGAATAGACAGATAGGTAAATATTTAAGAACTTTGTTTTTTGACAGAATGGGAGAAACAATCCAGAATTTGAATCTCCGGTGAGATTTATTCTTGGTTTTGATACTTAGAAGTTTTCATTTAAGGAGCTAGCTTACCTATTAGTTCCACAGTCCTATGGAGAGATTTAACAAAGACAACTTTTATGAGCCTGTTTCACTGACAGCTATAATCTCTTAGTTTAATTTTTGAACTAAAGATATTTCCACTGCTGGGATCCCATTGATCAGGTATCTAATCTTCAGTATAAGCATGATTTGAAATAACATCACACAACAAAGAGAAAATAGAGCGAATTAGTTATGTGAGCAATGACTCAGCTCTGTTGCCCAAATTAGAAGTGTCTAAGTTCCATTAAATAAACAATCACTTTGGCCAATTTTCCTGAGCCCTCGCCGTAGTCACAAGCATATGTAAGAGAAAAGGAGTGTGGAAATAAAGCATACTTTGATTTCGAAGACTATATACGTAACTTCAGGCTGTATGTAAAACCACGTTAAGTGTTGAAATGACAAAAGATATTCCCACCCTTTCTTTCAAACTGTAAATAATCTGACAGTCAGAACCTTGCTATGGAAATGTTAAAAGCTCCTCCCATACTCACTTACAAGAAATATTTTTCCAGTAGAGAGGAAATTTTAAATTGAACTGTCACATTAGAGTAATTATATCCTGGAAGGTCTACTGCCACCTTCTTTTATTTTTTATTTTCTCTAAATTCCTTATCAGTACATTACCTGCAGTCCCACATCTAAATCACCATCAGGGAAAGATCTGAGTGATTTGACAGACCTAGTGAACTATAATTATTCCTGTGGTTTTCTTCCTTCCCCACTTGCAAAAAATTTGCACTAAAAATCAATTTTTATTTGGATACTTTCAAGAAAAATCTATGTTCACTGAATTAACCTCATTTCTACATTGCATTTTCCCTAGATTTTGCTCCTGACTTTTGTAATATCTTTTTCCTTAAAGATAAAATTTAATACATGTTTTCCATATCCAAACCAATTTTGAATTGCATCTTTTTAATCAATGGTCACTTCAAGTTTTGTCATGGCAGAGCTAAACAGGTATCCCTAAGATTTTCAAGTTGAGAGAGGAATAAATGCTTTATATCTCCAGTTATAATTGCTTGTAAATCAGGAACTTGACACACAACTTCAGCTGCTACTTTAATCTGTCTTTTTCATTAATACATGAATATAGGCACCTGAATTAAAGGAAGAATTCTATCTTTCATCTTCCATCATGCTTTTCAGCCACTTTTATCACAATCTGCTGTTTAGACACTGGATACAGAATACTTTGTCTGAGTTAGGAAAATTGTATAGATTCTGCTAAATATTTCTTTGCCTTCCTTGCAATTCCTAAGAAATCAAATTCTTTGCTACTTGATCTCTAAAGGCCACCTTTTATACATACTCAATTTGTTACATGACTCAGCAATCCACAGAAGGAAATGGAGGCCATGAATTTTGAGTCATTTGAGGATATCATGTAAGCCTTTTATCCCATTTTAAAATAAGTTGTTGAACCTTCACTCCTGCATGGTTTGATCTGGAGAACAGATGCCAAATAGAGGCACTAGAATCAATTTAAGAATGCAGCAGCAAGGACATCTTAAAAAGCTGAAAACAAAATCCTGTTTCCCTGTCTCTCCTTTAATTGCAATCACCAGTCAAGATCCTAATCAACGCATATAAATCGTCACAAGACTAGAAGGGCTGAATTTTTGAATCTGCAGTTTAGGGATTACGTGCGCTTTATGAAGAATTAGTGCTTATGGTTATTAACTTTTTTTTTCTGAACTTTTCCATTAGTATTCCACCTCGAGGCCACCCAATGCATTCATCTTACTAAAATATTGAAACATTAGACTGATAAAATCAGACAACCTGCCTGCATATACATAATCTTGTATTGCTTTTACAGCTTCTTCCCAAAGAACCTTTAGGGGAACTCACTGACTATGTCTAATGGTTTCTTGGTTATGTTAGCTGTCTTTTTCTTTCCAGTAAGTAAAGGTTTGTCATCTGCTAACTTGAACTTGAAAGCAGAGTTATCTTATTCCACTTCCCTTTAACTTTTGGCTCATTTTCAGAGCAAAAACTGTTTACCTAGCTTTACCCAAGTGTATGTCTCTTTAGGCTGATTCAACTTGCTAAATCTTTACTCTATTAATTTCTCCTCTCCAACTTGAATTCTCAGTGCAATGCATATACAGTTATCTTTCCTTATGTTATTGCCAACATCTATCAGTAGATTCATGATTCCTCTGCAATCTGAAGATAGAAGCGTTTTTCTATTGCTCCTGTATTACTCCCGCTTTTAAGAAACAGCTTTCATCTCTGGAGATCTAGAATTTCATTGGTTTATTCTTCTTTTATCTTTCCTTCTGAATATATTACCAGATTTTTATTGCATTAATATTCATTATGTTCTCCATCATCATTCATTCTATCAGGAAAGTAGAAATTATAGGTATGTTGATCTCAATACAAACAGGTAGCTCTTTCTAAATGTATCTTATCTTCCTCCTATTAAGGTAAGTGTATTAGCTCATTTAGGAGTGGTTAAGAAATGAGGACTATAAAGTCTATTTGAATTTCATATTTGTGCTTCCCTCTGAACTAACTTAATTATGTTAACATCTGAAGGCAGTGCCCACTTACAAAAGCTAGCTAATCAAATACCAGTATTTGAACTCCTAGAGAATAAGCAACAGAGTTCTCCTCAGAGCCCAGTATACCAAAAACTTTTCTTAAGAATCTTCATATCATCCCCCTCCTGAATAAAAGCCTTCCTTTAGTTCAGTGAATCTAGTGTAACCAGAGCACTTTAAAAGACCATTCTGTACTTTTCCCCCTACAGTATTACCTTCATATTATAGCCTTTATGTTCTGTACTTTTCACGCTTCAGAGAGTTGTGGAATGACTTTAAGAAGGTGACCCTTTAGAAAGTTAGTAAACTTTCAGAAAAGCCTTGCTGTGTCTTGTTAGCTTTAGCTTATAATGAAGGATTATAATTCACCAAGGAAGTGTTATAAGCAAGGATATACATATATATATATCTATATCTATCTTGTTTTCCTACTGTTGCTTCTAATTATTCATTTTGCTTCTTTATAATATTGATTCCCTGCCCTTTCCCTCCTCCTCTCACAACACAAACATATGTGCACACATTTTATCTGCTAGCTGTTCAAGATTTTATTTAAAAATCTGTAGGCTGTGGGAAGAAAATGGATGGTTAGAATCAGCCACAGCTGATCAACAGCCCCTACCAACATGACTTAGGAACGGTACATTTCCTGAAGCAGCTAGACTTGTATGAGTTACCTGGCCTCCATTTCTTTTAATGCTGAATGTGTGACCTGCCAGATGTAGTGTTTTGTGTTTACAGAGGTACTTCGTGTTGGAGAGCAATGGTACTCTCGGTACATGAAAATCTCTCAAGAGCTGAACCAACTGAATATCACAAATGCCTAATATAATCTGAACTGATGCTGAAATCTATTTGTGGTTATATCGACAACCTGGAATAGAGGTAAAATATATTCTAGCATAGCTGTGAGGGTACCTTCATGGTTATTCTCCATTCAAGTTGTTGCATTACTTCTGTAAGGTTTTTGAGATGAGCTTGCTAGATTAAAAGTTGTGAAAGTCCAAGTTCACAAATATCTACTATTAATATATTAATATATCATTAATAATATTAACATATTATTTAATTTGGTACACTTGCAATACTTAATGAAATTGGATACAGTGAAAACCAGTGCCTCATAGCTGATGAGTAATTAGTAGAGTATCTTAGATTACATGTCTGTCAATTGTTTAAGATTGGCAAATTGGACTGGTGAGTTTAATGTCTGAAAAAATTACCACTGAATGAATACAACCTTTCCTATGAGGAACACAGGAAAATCAGGTAGTGAAAATAGTGATTGAAATTAAGAGGGAAGGTTTCAGGGATATATCTTATTAGATTTTCAGTCAACTGTAACATAGAAGTGAATAAGAAAAATTACTAAGACCATAAGAACTGAGTTAAGAGGTAAAATTTTAACCAAAATGGGGAGGAGTCAAGGTTAGAAAAGGAAATGCAAATTAAGATGAGATTTATGATACAATAATGTCTAAAATTATTATTCACCATTACACTGCCATGTTTGGTTTATGTGAAAATTAGTAGAAAAAAAAAGCCGATCAGGTCTATGAAGAGAAATGTATCATGCAACTTACAAATTGTTAATTTTGATTGCAATGTTGTGGTGTCAGTCATCCTACTAAAAGGAGATAAATGTCAGAAGAAATAACACCATGCCAAGCATCCTTCTGTATATGAGATGGGAATCAGTCTCTGACAAACTTTAAGAATATTTTGTTAGCACACTAACAAATGCCAAGTAGCTTTTGAAAATTTGTTTGCTTCCACAGCAATGAAAACTAATGCCCCCAGACAAATGGGATCTATAAAACTAGAGTCGTGGTCCATTCTAAAAGTATCCCTCTGAAGACAGACTGCAGTTGACTTGGTCATTTATTTTGGGGCATGTCTCAAATGGAAATGATAGTTGGAGCTAGAGATTAATGTTGGCTATATATTTAGGTTTCCTCTAAGTGAAAAAGTGCTTTGAACCACTTCTGTAATGTTTCCAAGTTGTGATCAAGAACTCAGTACCATGTGTCCTAGAATAAATGTAGCATTAATCTTACCTGGTGTTAAATTACCTGGGGTCACCTAACAAGCAGAGTACCATACATTTACATTATGTGTTTCTGGAGAAATGTGAGCTTTGAAGATAACCTCTTTGATTGCTTGTTATCAAAGACAATAAGAGAATAATACAGCAGAGGAGAATTCTCACCAAACTATGAGACTTGGTATGCTGGATGCCAGGATATGGATCAATATGTTTCCAGGTGATCGCTGTGTTGTGCTTTCTGATAAAGGCAGCTGGTGAAGCGATGTCTAGGAGTAAAGGAAATCTCATCTCATCGTTTGATGACTTGAAGGCTTCATGCCTGTAAAACTTTAAATAACAGTGTTCCATGAATGAAATACAATGTTTTAATTAACTCTTCAGAGTTTCTTGATGTAGTTAAATGGAAAAACCTACTACCAGCAATTTATGTTAAAGTAATATACTATCTGGACAATGAAATTGAAGAAATTTCACAAGTTCTGCCCGTTTTGATTTCTGAGAAACAGGGTCCATGTAAAGTATTTAAAGAATTGCCTTTGCCAGTTAATAGGCTGGGCTGCACAGTTGTCAGTACATCATATAAGTTGGTTAGCAATTGCTATGCTATTTTGCTACAGCTGAACATTTAGTGTTGTATGTTAGATCTGTGTCTTGATTTAGTCTGACAATTTTAATAGCAATGTAGAGCTTAGTGTATCATACCCCTTGATGAGAATATAATACTGGCTTACAGAAAAGTAGATCCCAAAGAAAGATGCTAATGACAGAAGGAAAATACCAATTACTGACTTCATATTTTTGTCCTGCTATACTACTGTGCTTGTTGTGTATGTGTTAATGAGATATTGGCTGACAGAAAATTCCAACTTAAAAATTTTGCTTGGTTAAACAAGCAGACTCTTTTCTAACTGGCAAATGCAGAAGTCTTATTAGCAAAAGATACTATCTTACAACTACAGGAAAGGACACTTTTTAGATTAAAAAAATAGGAAATCATTCAGACTCTAAAAGAAAATAGGTGTAGATAAAACTGCCCGGGGCATAATTCATGCATGTTTGCCTCTCTATTTCTGACAGTTCTAGGTGGTTGCTTTCAAGTCAGCCTTTGGAATCTGTAATCACAAACTCTTTTGTAATATAGCAACTACTGTTTTTCCTCTTCATGGACATTTCTGTGAATAGTTCCAAAACTCGGTCTGATGTCCAGATTATTATATTTTTTAATTGTGAATATGAGAATGTACTAGAATTTTGAAGAAGTATTGAGACTATTGCAACTATTGTCTTCAAGTTGCATTGGCATCATTACTGGATAAAATACAATAAATTATATCATATAGTGCTCTAACAAAGCTTACTGTTAGAACAAACCAGAGAACATAAAAACACATTGTCATGTACATTATAATAAAAGGCTAAGATAGTACATATTACATACAATGCCCGCATTTTCTTTGTATTGTGCTTCAATCAGCTTTCTGTATTTAATTTCCTATGCAAGGGCATAGAGAAAAAAAAAGAGCGATATCAAAGCTCATCATCAAACAATAATTTCCCAATGGCAAAAGCAAATCTTTGGCAATTATAGCATAGTGTATTAAAGTTTGAACTGGAGATTTAGAAGTGATTTTTTAAAAAACTACATTTGCCACAAATACTTGGAAAAGGAACCACGTCCATGGAGGGAAAATCCAACCTGAAAAATATTTGATGAAATTTATTAAAGGCTCAGAATTACTAGGTTTTACATGCACTAGTTGAGCAAGAAAACATTCTGTTATTCAGATAAAACTAGGTATTTCATCCAGACTTGGAGAATGAAAAGCAAATAAGAAGGGCATATTAAAAGGCTGTTACAATCAGCATCATGTAGTGGTGGATGATGTTAACCTGAGCATGAAATGAGGAAAAAATGTCTCATTAAAGATATATCTGCTCAAGAGATAAGCAATGCTTAGCAATGAGGAAAGAAGTTCAGTTTGATGAAGATGCACCAAATGGAAGCAAAGCATACACCTCCTGCAACACAATCACTTGTTGCAGAACTTATGTTGCATAATCACTCAATAAAATGACTGTAGCAGAGTATAAAAACATATAGTGCATACCTTTAGTTAATACCTTTACAAAAAAATAAAGGACTATCTAGAAGCTACAGGAATGTCCACAGCAAGGAATTGTTGAAGCATCTTCCTTTTAACTGTTGCACATTGAGAAGAAAGTAAATGAAATACAAAATACTTAAACCCCTTGCTCTTGCCTTGTAATTTTTTAATTGTTTTTGTGTTCAGTTATGACCACTGTTAGAAACTGGATTCTAGCTTGTACTGAGCCTTCATCTGAATTGCTATAACCATGACATGCTCTCTTCACTCATCCTTCTTAACTCAGCTCTGGTGAAGTCCGCAGAGCACTAGGCACAGACTTTGCACACACCATTAGGCTTATGAAAGCTGTTTATTTAATTTTTTATTTATTTTCAGAAATAGGTTTACTTAAGTATTGGAAGGATTAAAGATAACGTCTTCAATATTTTAAAATGAATTGTATATATAAGTCTATGTAGGGATTCCAAAGTCACCCTTTCCTGTAAATCGTGTTCTGGGGCAGCATTGTTTAGATTTGGATTTCTGTAATTTATTTTATTCCTGTCTGAAGAAATATTTGTTGAAAAGAAATTATTTGTGAGACATGAAGGCCACAGTAAGTTTCCTGTGGTACACAATTTTTCTCAGGTACACTCTTAAGTATGACCACTGTGACATTCAGCCATGTGTGAAATCTGTGAGATAAGCTCCTAAATATGGCTTCAGATTTTTTTTTTTCCCTATAAAGACTGTCATCCAAGCTAGAGGTGCTTCAGCTGGAAGAATTTCTGGATTGGTCATCAAATGGACTTATATTGTGACTATGCAAACTAATGGGGACCAAGCATATTTTATTTTTATCTTGAGGAAGCTTGCAGTAGGCAACCCTATAACCACACAACAGAGTAAGAAAGCAAAATGACTGTGTCTGACTGGATACAAATAATACTCAGAAACAAAAATGTCAGTAGCTTGCATGTGTTTTTCCAAAGAAAACCTGAATTAAGCATTCACTCTTCAGCAGCAAGAAATTGCTGATGGAAGAAGTGTATGCAAATACCAGGGCTTTTAAAAAACATTTCAAATCTGAGTTTAGTAAACCCATACGAAAGCTGAAAGGATAGTGAAGTTTATCTTCTCACTCAGCTAACTATGAAACTACTGGCCACACTATCTAAAATTAATTGAAATCTCTACTAATTTAAGTTCTTGGCACTGATGAAGATGAGAGCTCTCTTATGGCTTTCACGAGCCAGGATGGAATTACATTCTTGGTCTCAGCCCTGTTCAGTTATGTACCACAAGCATCACTTCTCATCATATTTGGCACTAGAAAGCCTTTTTATAGAGCAGTAGGGCTAACGATACTCCAGTCCTGCCAGCCTGTGAGCATGCACAGTGGTCTCCACCATGGGGAAGCCTACCTCCTTTGCCAATGGGTGCAGCAGATTTACTCAGGAAGGGGCTCTTACAAACATTTATCAAAAGGCATTGTCTCATCACATCTGCTGGAGCTCCTGGAGTGAACCTGGGCACAGCTCATCCAGTCACCCAGTCCGCATGTTGCTCTGAGCATAATTTCAGCCTGAGGTATGACAGGAGATGGTGTTCCTTGGGCAGCTGCCGGGGATATGTTCTCTGAGAGATGGCTTTTCATGGGGTTGCAGATCCCCTGGCCAAGAGCCAGCTGTGACAGCAAGGCTGCTGATGCCTATCTGCTGTGTTGGGGGTTGTCCCAGAACAGCTTGTTAATGCACCAACTCTACAGGCTGATTTAAGTGATTTTACTGAAAGACTGTTTCAAACTCCCAGGGCTTCTAGTTGCAGTCAGTCCCAAAGCTGCTGCCACAGGCCTGATGTTTTCAGCTTGCACTGGCAAATATTCCTTTAGTTTCACAGTTCATTTTTCTTCCTTTCTCCTCCTTTCTGTGTATCTGTACAGGACCAAGGCTTTAAATTATTTATCTCCAGAAACATTGGCCATATGAAGTCTCTCCACTGGCAGGAACTATCAAGAAACTTATAAAGATTTTTCCCATGCAAGACTGTTGCTGGCAAGTTCTTGATGCAAAAATCAAGAAAGAGATGGAAACTAATAACTGGAAGTTTAAGCTATGAATTATTCTCAAACTGTAGATTGTTTGTTGAAGCTTGAAGACTAGAATCCTTTACTTCATACATCACATTTTCTTATAAGCGATAGAATGAACAGGAAAAAAAAATCAGCCCTGCTTCCACATGATACGAGTCTTTTGATGAGAGGTGTTCTTAGCTGACTGCTCAGACACGTCCCCAAATGAGAGCGCATATCAAAAATCTTATACAGAAAATGAACTAGAAAGCCCTTAGGACCAGAGTAAACACTTTCTCCCTAGGAACCTATCAGGATTTATTTTCTATCAACTATAATTACTTTGAGTTTAAGACTACTATCCATACAACTAGACTCTCTTGCATTTCTAAGGAACAGATATATTTAATAAATGAAGAATGTAGGAAAAACTATTTCTTAAGTACACCTATTATACAATTTAAGCTACGAAAATACAGTAAAGCTTCTTCTGTATCTCACAGACTGTAATTAATGAGCAGTTATCTTACGTCTGAATTAGAAAGCACCCTTTTCTTTCTTGAATATGATACCTTAGGCATCATTTCACTGAAGGAAAATGTCTTTAGCAGTGGAGCATATTCTGATTAATTGCATGCTAGCACTCAGTCTGCAATTTGAAAATCATGTTGCCACTAATTAATGATGCACCAGTGTCAAAATAACAGATATGAAAGTGAACATATTGAAGTCACATATGTAACCAAAAGAAAGACAAAAGATGAGCTGCAGAAGTGTTAATTCTGATTATTTTTAAAAGTCCATAAATGAAATAGTGTGTAGAGTCACTTGCTATCACACAACTTACTATGTTGAAAGTTGTGTAGAAAAGCAAAGCATTTTTTTCTTTTTCACACCTTCTTAATCATTGCTTTTTGGTCTGATTTTTGTCAATGGAATTGTAATTTCTAGCAAAGACGGCACATTGAGGCAATGTTTCTGTTGGATGTCAAATGAGCCAAAACATTCTTTAATATTTTGATTTTATTTCTTTACCATGATGTATTTAAGTTCTCTGTCTCTTCCTCTTCAAAAACGGGCACTACCCTGTATGGCGTCTTACACCAACCAAAGCTTAAGGTAGGCAGGACTTTAGTGCTAACATATTTAAAATGTTGTTTCTAGGTAGCAAAAATTATTTGATTTGTAAAGAAATATTTGCTACACACAGTAAGAAGCTCTTCAACTAATTAAACACCTTATGCCATAAACACAAAGTTAAGTACTTGAACTGATCAAAAGTGCCTCAAGTAAACTGTTGAGACGATCTGGTGCTAAGTATCATTTGAACCAATTACACATGTTTTTTTTCAAACAGTGTAAATAACCTCTCGCCATTTGGTTTGATAACCTTTCTCCTTCTCAGCAAAAGGTCATTTAAGGTTTCTGCTTTTCTTCCAGTTTGGTCCCTCTTGGAAGCAGTACAGACTTCAAATCTCCTTTTTAGAGTTTATCTAAGACCAGTGCAGGAAAGGGATGAAAAGGTCATTCTAACCTTTTCATCCCTCTGTGTTGCCCTGAAGAGTGATATTTTGTCACTGGGCTATATAATTAGGACCTCCCTCACTTCATTAGATCTAAGGCACCCTGTTGGGATAGCAACAAACTGAACTATGTCTCCAAGGAAAGCTTTCTCTCTGGTGGTTAATGTCTTCATTAAAAAAATGAAGTCATTCTGGATCTTAAAACTTGGACAGGCTTCATTTTGATCACAAAGAAGGATGCAAAAAGAATTCCTTCCTTCTATAGGGAAAACAAAACAAAACATACTGGAAAAGTGTATTAATCTACCTTCACTGGAGAAAGGCCTTTGAATGTTGAGAGAGAAAGTTCTAGTGTGTCGAAGAACTACTGTACAACTTTGATAGGTTCCATGGAAATTAGGAAAAAAGGCGAAAGGTAGCGTTCTAATTCCACTCCTGCATTTTTGGAAACTGCTTACAAAATGCTAGAGAGTGAAGGGGGGAGTCAGCTTTAACCAACGTACCTGGTATCTGGTATACTCCTTTCTGATCAAATATTAGACACTGATTTTACAAGAAAAGTGGAAATGACAATTTCCTCTCTTTAGCAAAGCACAAGTCAGAGTAAAGTTTATGAACTCTATTGCTAATCAGTGCTGGAGGGTACTTAATTTTCTGGTTATGTAGTTGACAAAAGGCAGATCTTGTGCAACAAAAGCTGAAAACATTCTTTGGGAATTCTGTAAGCAAGGTTGGTAAGTCAGAACATATTTACACCAACTTATTCATAATGAAAGAAGCTAAAATAATTGCAATTATCTGGAGATGTACAGAGGCTTAACCTTATATTTTAGGATTTTTTTTTAATAGCTTAGCCTGAGTACTATGGGCGTAAAATAACTTAATATCCAGCAGAAAAATATAATGTAAACAGGAGAAAATATCCAGCTGGGGATACTTTGCCAAAGCATTCTACTTGAATCCCTGAAAAGACCAGAGGGTCATACACAGAGTGAAGTAAGAGCTTATATGCTGGGTTTCTTAACCTCTATCTGCTATTTGAAAGAAAACTATCACGTGCAGCAAAAAGCTGAACAAAAAAAAAGTCCCCAAAAGCATACTGTTAAGTTACAAGCCTGTGCTAAAGAAAATACAAATATTCTTAGTCTAGATCTTGGCCTGCTTTTAAAGAGCCTGACATGGAAGGACCTGCTGACATGCACATTTTCAGCAGCGGATTATGAACATTCACAGCTTGTGTCTTTGATGCGCATGCAGTTTTTGTGCTCTTCAAGTGCAGTGATTGTGCTGTGGGAGATACTGGGCCTACTGGTTTTGGTCCTATCAGCACCTGCAAATCTGCGAGGGTGAGCTCAAAGGCAGTAGTAATACATCATGTGGGAGGGTGGAAGTAGGAGTAATTTTCTAACTTATAATAAATGAATCGTGGCAAGAAGAGAAGAAGAAAAAAGAAAAAGATAGTCTAAAGCAAACACCTGCAGTCTGGGGAATTGCTACTGATTGGAGAAAAGGTCAGAGATTTTGAAACAAACAGCACTGCAATACAAGTTTAACTTGCCCCAAAAGTTAAAAATGATTTTTCAGCTGTGGAATTACAGTACTTGCAGTGATAAAAGTTGTACCTAGGTTAACCCAAATGTGATTCCTCTTTGGATGAACGTCTTTTTTCTCAACAGTTCATCCTCATTCAGCAGCCACATTTTAGAAATTATACTCAGGATTTAATGGTATCATATTATTTTTCAAGGCAACGCATAGTTTCTAAACAGACAAGAGAAGATAGAGAAGATAGATGCATTTCAATTGCAGCCATCTGCATGAACTTGTACAAGATGAAATGGGTTAAGATCCTCTGACACAATACATACCAAAGGACTAAAATTTGGTGTCATTGGTATGACAAATTTTCTGGGTCATGAAATAGTTTTCTACAAATTATGTAAAAATAGCAGGAAGGGAATAGTTTAGTAAGCTTCACCACATGCATTTATGACCAGAAGGCTTTACGTATTAGTGCTGATTAACTTTCTGATCAAGACAAGAATTAAACTACTACTTTAAACTAAGTACTACCATCGTTTTCTTAATGTTAATGAGCAAGCTATACACAGGTACATGCCATATGTGTGTAAGTATTTGTAACTCAGTAAAATACTTACAATCATATCACTACCAACACAACTAACTTGCTTAGCTCTTGTGTTTAATGCATCTTCTAGCTAAACACAGGAAGATGGAAGGTAAAATAAAATCAGTAAAACTTAGTAAGGTTGGAAACAGGGAGTCTGGAAAGGCAGATTACAGAATTAAAGTGTTTCTACCTGGATTTGTACATGCAAGCAGCTTCTGGTTCTCCTGCAGAAGTTTAAGCATGCAGATACAATCAGAGATTGCAAGGGATCACATATCAGGAGTGTTTAAATTTACACAGTTGAAGATATCATGGCTCTGTTTAAAGCTTAACAGATCCCCTTCAGGTCTTGATGAAAGCATTCAAATATATACATTAGATTGTTATGACATTAAGAAGTAGTCACATAGATAACTGAGCTACTCATTCTGGTTTTATTCTCAGCTGAACTTTCTATAGGCAGCTATTTTTCTGTGTGACAGACCTAGACATATTAGAACAAAAAAACACACCAGGGCTTTTAGTAAGATAGAAGGCTGGAAGATGGGTAGTTGTGGGCACTGAGAAACTCTTAAGATCTTTAACTGAGGGACTGAAGGGTGTTAAAATCAAAGTGATGTAAAAAAAGAAAAAAAAAATTATGACCTCTGCTGTACCACTGGCTTAGCTGGAAATGTAGTGTGCTGAAATAAAGCATAAATGAATTGAGTAAGTCTCCAGCTGGCAGGGGGTGGTATTGTTTCTGCTTTCTCCTGCAGGTTTTAAGTGACTCAAGCAGTTGGCCTTATTGGTGAAGTTCAAAGGCTGTGAACCCAAGAGCTTATATATTTTATGTGAAAATACCATAGAAGCAAAGCTCCCTTTAGTCACAACAGTGAGGCCGAGTGACAGGTGCTCATTCCCCCAAATCCTTCCTGAGCTCAACGCCTGCTTGAGTTTCTCACTGATGGGATTTTCAGAGGGGCTACTAGGAGTCCTCAGCTAAGACCTAGCACTAAGATAACAAAAGACAGTCTTCAGATCTGCTCAAATTGTTGCAAATACTAAACATGGAAGAAAACTTTCCTGGTTTAAATGTTATATGAACCATTCATGAGAGACATATCAACCCCTCAGCTTCAAAACCCTTTTGAATTCACTAAAAGAAACCTATCTGCCTCCAGAAGCTGACACTCAGCTTAAGATTTCCTAATCCTTGCAGCAGCTGATGCATTAGTATTTAATGAGGAGGAGCCCTTGTAGACCCACTGAACAACCTATTGCACAAGCAACAAACATTTGTAGACCTTTTACGTATGCGCTCTAGGGGAGAGGCTGCACTTGCTGACCAATAAGTGATAAATAGATGCAGAAGCTAATTCAGTGTGGGGGAACTGTGGAAAATCTATTCCAGTTGGGACTGCTGTGACACCTACAATAAAGATGTGTCACTTAACTACCATTGAGCATCTGGCTTTTCCCAAAGCATCGTTTGTTTGGGAATGTGATCTCTACAAACAGCTTCTTATTTCATGGCTGAAGAGTAGTAACTGAACATGTTCAAACAAATTTACCATGAAAGTATTGTATTCCTTTTATCTTTGGACAGAGGAAATTCTTCAGGCAGTGTTTCTTTTGATCAGTAAATGCCAACCCAGCAGTCTGCTGCTGGCAATGATGAAGCTGTAGGTATCTGTCTGTTCTGTCTTGACAGTATGGCCTAGAACAACAAAAAAAGCATGAAATTCATTCTCCAAATGCCTTGACAATGCCAGCCAGGGAGCAAATGATTATGACAGTAAAACTAACTGTGGCAATGGTGCCCTCCTACACATACGGAAAGGTGGGAGGCATGCTCATAGCATACAGGCTATAGGACAGTCCAGGGACTGTACAGAAATCCAGTTAACAAGGGGAAAAAACTTCACTGCCACAGGGCACAGCTTTCTTGCTTTTATCCACTTCCTGAAACTCAACCTGCAGAATAGCAGCATTTCTGCCACCCAGCTAAGACTGATGCTTTCAGAATAAAAGCAGCATGAGTCATAGGTAGAGGTCCAAATGTTAAGCGTTCACCTCTTCGGTATGACCACAAGAATTTGGAACTGTTAACCACTGTTCAGGGAAATATGCATCTTTTTCTCCAAGCTCTGTTGAAGGAATGAGTCTATTTGTGGCACACATTTTATGTATGATTATACAAGCTAAACAATTTAATCTACATGTAAGAGATTCTTTCATTTCTTATTCTAAGAGACTGGTATTGACATGGTGGGATGAACTACAGATTGGTAAAAAAAAAAATACATTAATGTATCTGAGTAATTGATAAAACAAACTGCTTATTGTTCTCTCCGGCACCAGGGCATTGCCAATACTGCTCAGGCAATCTTATTGAGAAGTTTACCCTTCTCAGTGGCTTCAAAATCAGAATTTAGTGATGATTGAGTTTACAGTCCCTATAAAATGCAAAATATTTAAAAATCAGAAGGCAAGGGAAAAGAGCAAAATGTATATGCACCGTACACTGTTAAATGATTTAATCTGTATAAATAAGGGATGGGTAGTATATGTTGGCAGTTAAATATTTGACAAGTAATTTCAAATAAAGACCAAAAATCATAATGGTCTTCTGAACAACATTTTGAGGGATAAAAAAGAACAATGCAGGTGAACCTTCTAGATGATAGTTTCTATCTGGAATAGTAGGACTTACGATACCACTAACACACAGAGGTTTCAGAGATCTACTGGCTGAGCTATGTAGGCAAGTCTTTCTTTTCTTAAATGCAGAACTGCAGCCAGTGATTAACTGTTTGTATGCTTCTTTCAGTCACAAACCTGCTTCTCATAAGTATGTCCATAGCTCAAGCTGAAGTGAAATATCAAAAGCTTAGAGATAAAAGTTGACTAGAATCAGCTGTACAACAAATGATTCTGCAAATTAAAATCTCAGTTCTGAACAGATGGTGTGATGTCCTGTTATCCGTATTCATATTAGTTGTCAAACGTATAAAAGTCTGGTACCCTCAAAAATGTAATAGTTAATGGGCACATTGCCATCCAACCACTACAAGATGATATCTATCTTAATTATACCATAGAAAAAGCAGGCCACTAAATAAAAAAAGATGCTAGTTCTTTTCAGGATGAGGTGTAGGACCACTACAAACATGGTATGACTCAGAACCATGTGTGGAATACTGTTCTTCTGTCCCAGAGCTAGTGAAAACGTGCTTTGTAGTATGCAATGAAAAGGACTCAGTGCCTCCAACTGATGCACTTGAAACTTGCAGGAAAATTGAACACTCAACAACATGTAGCTCTTGAGCTCATCACCATACCACAGTATGTCCCCTTAGCTGGGCATTTTAAGTACACAACATGCTACTGGATTTGAAAGAACCCGCCACACTATTGTGGTAACAGACTGTTTTAGTAATAACTACTTAATTTCTTTAGATGAAAAAGAACGTAAATACAATGAAGAGCATTGAAATAATATTCAGACCTAATGCTCAGTTCTCCATTTTTATTTCTGTATCATGTCAGTCTGATAACTATTTCAGTTTAATCAATGGAGCAGCCTATGTATTCTATTTTAAGATTCAAAGGGTATCAGAGGTAGGATATCTCACTCAGATAACAGAAGTATCACAGTTCATACACCTTTGCAGAACAGGAGAAAGTTGCTTCCTTTGGTTCAAGTCCTGCGTGCTATAAATACAAAAGCTGAAAACCTGATTTTATACTGACTGTGAACAGAGTGTGATAAAGACTTTTATATTAGCCTGGATTTCCCTTTCAGATTGTTACAGCCAGCATGGCCTATTTTCAAGCTCCTTAGCAAAACCTGCTGTTTTGTGGCTAAGGTATCTGAGGCTGTAAACAAATACTGCTTAGCACTTTCGTTTGTGATTCTATTTCTATTTCAAAATCATATGGATAGCACTTGGTCACTACTTTTGTGATTGCCTTGTACCGACGTAGCCTGAAATCATACTTAAAGCCTAAATTTAAATGCTTGATATTACACATTCCTCTTGCCACATGAAGATGTCCTATATACACAGAACTGCATATGACAGACCCTCCCTTACCTCAATTAGCTAAATATATCATCTTTAATAGAAAAAAAAAATTAAGAGTGAGACGTCCTGTGTTCGCTAGATGGCTCTTGAATATTGATGATGAAAACACAGGTGGGAACTAAAGTTACATCAAACCATTATAGACATAAGACAGATAATATTTTTCATAGAAAGTGTAACTCATCCTTGGAAGGCCTTTCTGAAACTTGTGATAGAGTCACCATTTAGTAACTCCCAGAAGCCAGGAGTGCCAATCTGGAGAGGTGCACATTGGTTCACAGATTTCTGAAAAGGAGATTCAGCTCTGGCTCAAACAGCAGGGGATATAGACTGAAAGAGTGACTCCTTGTCAATCAATGCCTGAAAAACACTAGTCTAGGGTAACAGACTTGGAATTTTGAGATATGAAGTTTTGAGATATGAAGCATTACACTTTAATACGTAACGAACACTGAATGAGGCACCCAAGCAGTAACTTCACTCTTGGAGTGTCCAATGGCATGACAAAGCTGTACCCAGGGCTTAGTCTGGGGCACAGACAAGGCAGGGATATGAAATTAGACAGCTTTCTTGTAAGCTGCTTAAAGTAAATGCGTTTATACAGGGTTACAGTATTAAAAAAAAAAAAAAAAGGTAAGTATACTCAAGAAAAAGGTACTATACTCAATTTTCTTGCCATACAACCGCTTTCTTGAAAGATAGTACTACAGCTTCTGGTGATTAACAACCATCAGTTAAAATAATTGGTTTGATTGTTGAATTAGGGATTTTTTTTATAACAGTAATTAAACAAACCTCATAATTCCTTAAACACCATCTTGGATGTTGAGAGGCAGAATTTATATAGGCATCCTGAAATTTCATGACATGAATGTTACCCTAGTGAAAATGTCTTGGCTTTATATATATCCTTGCCAAAAGGGCAGAAACAAGTTTCTACATTTAAGAAACCACGACATAAATTTGAGAGGAATCTTTGCACCTTTCAATAAAGATAGGAACTGGTTAATCTAACCAAAACTGAGCGAAGAGGTGATCACTGAAATTGACTGGAGTGGAAAGGAGGTTAAAGAGTTTTTAAAAAGTCACTTAAAAATGTTTCTCCAACTGAATGTCTATCTATAAGTCTGATGAAGCAAAAGATAAGTTTCAGCTAAGAAAAAAGAGGAGTTAACTGCTGTGTCTTCATTTGCACTTTTTAATGTTTTACACTTCAAGTCATGTCACTGACTGGATTTTGTTAAGCTGTGAGTGATTTCTGTTGTGAGTATGATGCATTACAAAATGCTGGACTGTTACAATAATTTAATTTTCTTCTGGAATTGCCAAACAGGGGATACAAAAGGAAAAGAAGACTAACTAGAGTGAAGTTGGAATGTGCTAAATGGGTATGGAACCGTGCAGGATAATGGTGGCAGGAGGAAACCCCTTGTGATTATAACATTAGCTTAAGGCTAGCCTCACATATTGAGCTGTCAAATCTGAGGGAAAAGACACCAGGAACTCATTTTTCTATTTGATAGGCCATGGTAGGATTGAGGAATGAAAATGAAAAGTGAAATTAGATTCAATCAGCAGTACTTCGGAGGTAATACAGTAAAAATGGAAAGGATGCTAGCACCCTTTGGGAAAGTAGTGTGTGTTCAGTAATACAGGCCATTATTTGTATTAGTTGAAGTATCTCCATTTATGTGATTCTACCTTTTTCTCTGACATGCTCATGGTAATTTAAGATACTAACTCCCTTTGTAGCTGATGTGCTTGCAAACATAGCAGCATCAAAACAAAAAAAGTAACCATTCAAACAACAGATAATGTACAAGAGAGGCAAGTCTAGATTTTGAGAAGTGAAAATGTGATACAATTTTTAATTTTGTGAAACTGACAACTCATAATGAGAAATTGGAACAACCTTAATATCTAACTTCAAACAAATGCTCAAATGCTTTGATCAGCTGCTCAATGAAAACCTTTTCTTTTTTTTTTTTTGGTGTGTGTGTGTGTGTGTGTGTGTGTTTGTGTCAGCCTTTAGAAAATATTAAGTCTTGCAGTAATTGATACTTTCTTAGCCATAAAGTAACTTTGACTATTTCCAGTTTATGCAGCTTCAGGAATGCCACATGAAATCATTCACCTTGAAGTCCTTAAGCTTAAGCTATGTCAAAAGACTAATGTGCTTTATTTTACGAGGGCAGTAATACATGTGTCTTAATTAATAACATTAGATAAAATAACTAGATATCCTTTCTCTGCTTACTCAAGCAACCTTCCTCTTTAAACTGAAAAAATACAAATGTTCAGTCATTTACGTTCTGCACAGCCTTTTTCCACTTATTAATGGGGAATTGAGTTAATATTTACTTTTTTTAAGATATTTTAAGAGATTTTAAGAGATACACCTGAGATTATCTATATATTAGAAGTTAAAATTTACAGGTTTTTATATTGAAGATGAAGTTATTTATATAATCTAATCACGGAAAAAGAAAACCACATGTTTCTTGTGAAAGCAAAGAGCCAGATGCCACTACACTTACATTGTTCTGAAACATTAGTTTTACTGCAGGTAGTGTTTAGAAAAATTTCTATAAATATACAGTCTGAAATGAAAAAATCAAGTAACATTCCTGAACACTTCAATTTAAATGACCTCTTCACCACTGACTAAATCTATATAAAGTAGATATTTTGTTTGACTGTGCTCGCGTTGTTCTCTCTGAAGACTATTTCCTCCAGATCAGGCCCTCTTCTACCATCAAGATGGTGCAAAGACAGAAAAAAAAATCTTTCATTTAAGTGAATTAGTGAATCACTGAATGCTGTGATTTTGCATCTTTTCAGCAGTTTTCTGTTTGTTCTCAGAAGGTGAAATAAAAGACAGCTGCTGGAAACTGGTTATGACTTGGAAAGGATAACTGAGAAATAACCTTTTCAACAGATCAGGTCAGCTGTTCAAGTTTGGGAAATGAGAAGTGGTAATCTTTCTCTGCATTTCCTTTCTTTGTCAGAGGAAGTTGCTTCTGAGAAAGGCTGAAAAAATTGCAAACATCTTGGACTATGTTCCAAAATGTGTGGGCATCCTGCTTCCCTCAGTCCCTCGTGGTTTCAATGATAACTTCAGTCTTGAGCTATTTCAGTAGATGACCTATTTAAATGAATATACAGCTGAGAGTGGGAAAAGGTGCAAACTGACAGCATTAAACCTAAGTGTGTTCATCTGAAAGTGGTTTTCTTCTGAAATTTAACATACCCCAGAGCTTACCTTGTATTCCAGTGGTTTCCTACTCATATCTGCTAGGCTTTGATTGCTCCTTACCAACTGAAAAAAAAAAAAAAAAAAAAAAGGAAATAAGCTTTGACAAGGGAAGCAACAACCTTGAATTTTGAATCTGAAAAAGTAGAGATTGAACTGACAGGGGAAACAAGACAAGCAGCTTACTTTACTGAGGACAATAAAATGCTCAATTAGACGTATTAATTATAGCATATGTAGCACCATCAAGCCTTAGGTAGGAACTTTGCTCTTCTCTCAGTCAGCGGTATAATCATTACACCTAGCTGGTGAGTATACTGCATGGCTATTTAGTGCTTGTTATCACTGCTTTACCCTTGCTCTTGCAAGAAAGAAAACAAATTAAAACAGGATTCACTTCAGTGCTAGTATGAGCCAGAACAGATCATTAGGGGAAAATGGTTGGTGCACCAAGCTCTGCTTAGATAAGCTTTACTATTTTCACATCATAAGTTAAATATATTTAGGAAACCCCACTTTTAAACTTGCCTAGGTATTATGCTACCTTTAATTCAAGGCTCCAAATTCACTGAGATATTCAGATTATCATGCAAACCAGCTGAGCTCTCAACAAGCAGCTCAAATAACGTGTACCAAAATTGGAACCCAAAAGTAGTAAAAGCCTTTTGCGTTTTAAGATAACATTCGTAAGAAATGTAATATTGAAGTTTGGTTTTCATTTTAGAAGCACTGAACCCCAGTACTTCTTTTTTTGGCAAATAGGCAATTCAAGATTCAATGAAGAATGTCTACCATTAGTATCAGATTGTCTTATTGCCCTATTATGTTATACACTGAGACTACTGAAGTCTGTAATCATTTTCTATACAATGTTGTGTCTATCAAGCAATTCATTTAAGTTATGAAATTAAAATTTCTCTGTACAGTACTTTACTCACAGCTGGTAGTAGCCAATAACTAACAGATTTAGATCTTTACAATTTCTAATTATTTTTAAGAAAAAAGCATATTTACAGTGTTATCATGTGTTTACCTAGTACTACCTGGACTGTCCATATTCTGTCACTGAAAAATATATGCTGTTTGCATCCCAGAAATTTATTCTCCCAGGATGATTATTGCAAGGGGTTTGACTACCACCTAGCTCTGTAAAAATGGAAACAAAAAATCTGGCAGGAAAAAAAGATGAATTTTTTGATGGAACGCAACAGTAATTTCATTGTTAATGCCTTTTACAGTGCATTTAAATAAAGTGAAAAGCTGTACTAAGTAATTTATAAGATCTCAGTGTTATAGGGAACTCCTATAGATGTAGAGAAATTTTTAGCAAAGCTCTGTTACTTTGAAGACTGGAATAATTGTAGAGAACCACTTAAGACAACCTACAGAAGTACTTGCTCTTCAATTTATTTATTTTTAGCTTTTGGACTCTGATTCAGTTCCAGCTGGTCCATAATGGAAAGAACAAAAATCAGTTCTTTGTCAGCTTTGGGTAAATCTCTACACAAAACTAAAAAAACAAAAATCCCAGATGAAAGACATTACTTCCCCAATGTGAGCAACAGTAGTGCAAGCTTCCCCCTTGCTGCTGCTGCATGAGTGCCTTTTTTTTTTTTTTTTTTTTACAGTGATGTTTATAAAAAAACCACTCCTAGTCAGTCTTATGGTCTTCCATGCTCAGATGTACCACAAGGATAACAGTTCCTCAAAAGCACTTCCTAGTTTACGTTAACCCATATGGATGTAGTTTGGCCAGTTTCACTTGCTTTAGGCATGGACTACATATGAGCAGAAGGTGAAGCAATTTGTGACATTTTCCTTTTCTACCTGAGTCTGTGTTGTCTGAAGCAACTCTTGTGCCTGCTCTGGGATTAGAGATATAATCTACCTGTAAATAACCAGAGGGTAAAAATACTTTACTTTCAAGACTGCTGCAGATCATGAGGTGAGAACTTAGAGAGCAAACTGCCACAATCCCAGTGAAACAAGCTGTACCACTCAGGAGAAACCTCATTCTACACCTAAGGCCTGTTCAGGTCTTATAGCCAAGTCCTACCTCTTCTATCTCTGTTCCAGTTTAGAAAAGCAAGGAGTCCAGTTACATTAAAGGATGATTTCTCTCAGCTGCAGCTGGGAAAGTATTAATGGCCCTTTGACCCAGGCCTGTTCAGGCAAACTGATGCACACTTTTACTGAGATGGATTTTGGGTGTGCAGGTCCTTTGCATAGACAGGAGAAAGTAGGCACTTCATAGCAATGGAATTTTTAGCAGTAGGTGACTTTCAATTCTTTTGGGATAGTACTAACAACAAGAAAAGAATAAAAAATGCAGGCTAAGACAGAAAAGGAAATTATCTTACTTTGGATTGCTGTGTTTTTTTCTTTCCTCAGAAAAAGGCTATAACTTTACAAGAAGGAAAACAAACTTAAGCTGCTGATGACATTTCAAAATTGTTTGTCAGTAAGAAGGTACTTGCAGGCTAATCTTTAACTACTCTGTGAGTAGCAAGTAATTTCCATTTGTAACACCTGAGTTTACAGGGTTTAAGTGTGATGTCATTTTTATTTGTAAGGTATACTGAAAAATGTTTAACCACTACCTTGCAGATACATAAATCAAAACTAATATATAAAATGTTTAAAAAGCTGCACAGTTAAAGGGGGATGTCCTGAAAACTGTAACTGTGGTCTTTTTTACAGTAAAGAAAGTCTAGCGTTCAACACGTACCTTTTACCTCACTAACATGTTAAATTTAAAACTTAAGCCTATAACCCTCTTATGGAAAATTTTAGTCTGATGAGCATCAACCACAAACACTATGTTCACTATGCAAACACTATGATTACAATGAACATATTGCAATCAAAAGATAACTGAATATTTCATAACAGCATCTATAAACCCAGGTGCCATGAATTTCCATAAGAGATAAATGCTTATCAATTGACAGTAACAAGTGAACTTGGCAAGTTTAAGCCAGACTGGTATAAGCAAAAGGGATTACATTCAGTCTGGTTGAACTTCATTTGATGGGGTGCTACTAGTAGATCTGCTTGATCTGGTGTATTCTGAATACATACAGTCTCCCTAATCTGCAATAAAACAAAGCATGCTTCCATTGGGTTGAATGGTTTACTCCTGCCCTCATCTAAGCAAAAGAATATTAATCATTAGTTTGTCATTAACAGTACATCTCTCCTGCATATTTTAGTTGACACAGATGTCATTCATTTCTCTGTATTGCAGGAGTTCACAACTCTGCAATGTGGTGGGCAGGTTATTCCATTATCTTTAGAGGACATTTAGCAGAGATAGCATGATCAAGTTGCCTGCCACTATGTTGCACATGGTATTGTGGAAATACTGACATCACAGCGTTTGATCATTGACTTAAAAAAAAAAAAAAAGAAAAAAAAAGTTATTTCTATGTATTACTTTCTAATCAAACGGAAGGAAAATGCTGAGTTCAGTTATGTCATCTTATTAAGCTACTGCAGATCAACATACATTGAATAATATGCATGTATAAATTAATAGGGATAAAACAAGTTAAGTTATTAAATTAGCAGTTTGTATTTTTAGACAAAAGTTAGACTACAGAATACTGAAACTTGAGTCATTTGCCCTGTCATGCTGTGTTCAAGATACATTTAAGAAATGACTCGTGTTTTGACTGAAGTGAAATCAGGTTTTTTTGTTTGTTTTCAAATAATTTTGCTTTAAAAATTATATCACTTTAATTTTTGTTAATGATTTGATGATACTTGTATAAACTCTGCTTGACAACATAGCTAAGAAGTGAATGACTAAATAAACCTAAACATCTAAAAATCTTAAAATCTCAAATAACATTCAGGGAGGAGAACAGTAATTTCATTGCAGGAACAATTGCAGTAATTTTCATTGCAGGAACAGAAAAAACAGTTTCAAAAATAATTTTAGAACCAATCCTTATCAAAATCTATTTGTTGCATAAAAGCTACATAGACTGTGCCTATGTAATTAAAGGCATTCTTTGGACTGAGACAATTTCTTACCTTGATTCAATTAGTGTACTTTTAAAGTCCATAAGTTAAAAAAGAAACACACCACATATACTGGCTATTAAAATAAATTACCAAGAAATGTATCAAAATTCATTTGTCTTAAAAAAAATCTTACATTGCTACTTACAGCTAATATCATATAATTAGTTGTGCAAACTGTCCTACCACCTGCATGTGATAGGTCATATCACATTAGGTAGACTATACTGCTTAAACATTCATAACTTGTGACCCAAGAGCTTTCAGAAGTCACGCATGAAATTCAGTCTACATTTTGTCTTCCTATCTCCACAGCCATGGAGAGCTGCACACATTTTAAAGAAACAAAATGAATGAGAGAGGGACAAGTGTGGGACCAAGCAAAAGGCAGTCCACAGATGAGGTGTGAAAGGCATTTATTTTTGCTTGGAACTGTGGGGTGAATTTTCACCACATCATGCACTTAGTATTATGTAAAGCAGTTACATCACAGCAGAACACCCACCTGCTGTGCAATGCAGTTGCTGATACAAAGGCACTTCCTTCATGAGCTCCTGTTGGCATTGGTGCATTTTGCGTGCACAAGGCCACCAGTATCGACATGTGTAGTATCCTGATAAAGCTCCTAGCAAAAAATTATCATCCTTGAGACCATAAAATGAAAGTTCATTAAAGACCACAGGTACACGGCTAGCCTACCATAAAATGGCAGAAGCGGTCCTTAAAACCTTCTTACTTTCAGTTTGCCCGTGTCTTCCCCAGAAGCACCCTGTCTCCCATTTTGAGGATTCTGGGGGTTTTGGGAACAAGGACCGAAGCTCAGACAGCAGTGAGTAGCATGCCTACTTTGGGGGCTGCTCTATCTTACCCTGGCTGAGTCAACCACACTAGTGCTGGGTGTGGGGTCATAGCCACAAAATCAGTGACTACAGGGGTGGCCAACCCTGCTCTCCTCCTTCCCCTTCCACCCAACGTGGAAAGTAAGTGTTGTGCACAAGCGTGGCTTGACCCCATTGTTCCCCTACACTGAGACCTAGAGGCTGTAAAATGCCTTTGTTCCTCTGGCACCTAGCAGAGACCAGCCCTAACAAGTGGCAGAGAATGAGTTGGGGCATCTCATCCTTAGGCCTAGAAAGAAAGCTGCAAGGGTTGCAGTAAAAATACACATACACACAAAAATAATAGGAAAGGTCTGTGGTGGTTTTACCCAGCTGGACAGGTGAACTCCACCACAACTGCTCTCTCACCCTCTGCAAAGGGAAGGAGGCAGAAAATAGAATGAAAAAGGGCTCAAGGGTCAGCCTTGATAAGGACAGGGAGATCACTCAACAATTATTCTGACAGGCAAAACAGACCCAGCATAGGGAGATTAATGTAATTTATTAGCTATCACTAACAAGCTAAAGCAGGGAGAAATAAAACAAACAAAAAAAACAAACTGAAAACACCTTCCTCCTATCCACTCTTTTCCACCTCCACCCCCAGAGCGGTGCAAGGGAACAGGGGCCAGGGTCAGTCCCTAACACTTCATCTCCACTGCTCCTTTATGGTCACCCCCTTCCCCCGCTCCACATGGGGTCCCTCCCACAGGATGCCCTCCTTCCCGAACTGAGCCTGTGGGGGCTGCCCACAGGCAGCAGTTCTTCAAGAACTGCTCTCACATGGCTCCATACCACAGAGTCCATCCATCAGAAGCAAAATTCTCCAATGTGATACCCTGCAGGATGCAGCTCTGGCCTGGGGCTCGCTCCTGCGGGGGCTCTCCATGGGCTGCAGCCTTCTGCAGGCCACATCCACCTGCTCCACCGGGGGCTCCTCCACAGGCTGCAGCATGGAGATCTGCTCCATGTGGGACCCATGGGCTGCAGGGGGACAGCCTGCTCCACCAGGGGCCTCCACAGGCCGCAGGGGAACTGCTGCTGCCTGCCTGGAGCACCTCCTGCCGCTCTGTCCTCGGGGTCTGCAGGGCTGCAGCCTCACTCCTCACTCTCCCAGCTACTGTTATACAGTACATTTTTTTTTCCTTTCTCCTCGCCTTTCTTTAATCTGCTCTAGAGAGGCCTAACCAACATCACTTATTGGCTCAGCTCTAGACAGTGGCAGGTCCTTTAGGAACTGTCTGAAACTGGCCCTTAACTAACGTAGGTCAGTTTATAGTTTGTTCTCACAAAGACCATTCCTGCAGGCCCCTGCTACCAAACCCTTGCCACCTAAACCCAATACAAGGCCCCAGAAGTTACTGACCTTCTTTGTATATCTGAGAAAAGGTCATATGCATTCAAATACCTAAGCACTATCTAACACCACTCTACATTACCCGTGCACAACAAAACTCTTCTAAATAAGCGTCTAGGCTAATGCATTAGAATAATGCATTAAAAGATATTGTCTTTTTGATTTCCAATACTCTTTACACATTTTTCCTTTAGGTATACTAGGAGGTAATGAACAAAGAAAAGTCAAGATTAATACAAATAGAAACAATGCTGGTTCACTTATGGGCAAAAACAGAGTTGTAGAGAGAGAAAGGTACGGGTTTTCATCTTATGATATATTGTAATAGGTGAGGTGCTGGGAATACATGTGTTTGAACTCTGGGATCTTCCTCTTTTCCTAGGCCCCAATTTACCAACTCCTTTAATATTATCTAGCATGCAAATTCTTTAATAGTAGTGTCAAGGTCCCAAGTGTGCTAATAGGTCTTAACTGCTCTGATCAACCTCACTTGGGACCCTTATCCCCACCCTGCCCAGCAGTGCTGTTTCAGCTCTGGCCCAGGCCCTGCCTCCTCTTTTGAGTTAGCTACAGGTTTAGCTCTGTTCCTGAATTGATTTGAAATTTCTTCAGACTAGTCTCAAACCTGATTCCGTGATGGCTAGGGTGTTGTCAACAGGAGTTCTTGTTCTCTTTCCTATTCCAGTGGGACAGTGCTGTCTGTGCTGGGGACACGTGCAGTTCCTAGCTCACATATGCTCATGGGGTGCCTTGCTCCTGCAGTCTGTGAGAGGCTGTTGGTTAATGCATGCAATGTAAGTTTCTGTGCTTTATATCTTAATATTGTGTGTGTGTTGTCTTTTATGCTTAGGATTATGTGTAGTCAATGTTTCTACTTAAGATAAAATCATTTTAAGGGAAATTAAGACTTTAGTCCTGTGAAGGCTGGTCTACTAAAGAGTGTGATAGCCTTCTGTGTGAAAGCAGCTGCTCTCTTCCTTCAGCGTCCTGCAGCTGACTGCAGTAAGCGTCTGACAACAGTAGTAGTAAAAGTAACTCTGAAGTTAAAACAAGCGTAAGGTCAGAGATGTAGATCAATGGGGAACAACTGGAAGCAAAGGCTGGGGCTGGCAGTACTTTGGCTTGGGGCAGCTCTGGGGCTGGCTGCTCTGGGTCAGGCCTTGCTCATTGAGGGAAGCACCTGTGCTGCTGCTCGGCTGTGGTGCCACACTTCTGGCCTCACCTGGTGAAGCACATGGCTGTGCTCAGTGTCACCTGCTGGTAGGCTGTGTCTGGCTGACACTTTGTAGGTTATGCCACGGGGAAAATTTAAAACATAATTTTTCTTGAAATGAAGCTGGCCTTTAACTATTTGTTCTCCCTGAACTGGAGGCTGGGTCTTGCTATGTTGTCCCCTCTATTTGGCCTGCTGTTTTTGTGTTTGTTGGCTCTGGTGGAAAAGGCCATCTGAAATACCTGTACTAGGCAGGTTTGAAGATGTTTATCGTCAGTGTTTTCCCAATGTAGTTGAACCATGTTGTGACAAATTTGAAACATGTTCTTCATCCTCACATGAAGAAAGGTGGCCCTTTTTTGGAAAGAGACCAGCAGGAAAAATCTGGTGTTGGAAAAAAGATCTAGAAAATTCCTATCCATTTTTCTTTAGGCTTTAGTTTCTCTGAAGAGATTCTTTCATCCTGTTGATATTGCTTAATGCAGATTACTAGCTGCTGGCAATTAATTATCGTGGGGTCTTCGTTGTGAGAGACAGGAGGTGTCTTTTCTTTGGACAGCTAATAGATTACAGGCTGAGGGAAAATAAAAGTGTCAGTGATTAATTTCAGTATATGCTGATGCTGGTATGTCAGTTAGGTATACAACCTCAGAAAGCACAAACTGATGAAATGGGAGTAGACTTATTGCATAGTGTCAGTAACAGGTATGTGCTGTGGCTGGTCACTGCACAGCTGCATAGCGATGGCTTCTTCCTTTCAGATTTTGTGCTTGATCTGGAGACTTCCATCAGTTTAGTTATACTCCTTGCTTAGTGCTACAACTGAGGCAACCTGTATGGTGTGCATAATGCCACGGTGCTGTCAAAATGCTCACCACTAAACATCATGAAATAGTATTTAGCCAGGATGAGAATATATGAATATATGCCTACTACTTTGAAATGCTAAAAGAAAAAAAGGTTAGATTTTATATATATGTATTTCAATTTTTTCTTGCAAAACATTACTTCTGTGAAGACCTTAGAAGAAGTGCGTGATACTTCGTTTTTTAAGGCTGTAATTGTGAAACATTTATTTCAAAGTCATTTGAAAGGTCACTGAACGGGAGTAAGTACTTGTCTCCCTCTGCTCATTCTTTGTTGTACAGCCCTTCTAAGAAAGGTCTCCATTGGGCAGGGTTTTTAATGAAGGCTTTTAGGCCTTTAACCTAATTCTATTTTCCTTCTTGAGGGAATCTCTTAAAGGAGTCTACTATTTGAAAATCTTATGAGGTCCTTTATTCTAAATTCAAAGAGAGCCTATTTTTTGTTTGCTTTTGTTTTTCTTATAGATTGTTATGAAAGGGAGCTACAGATATAAAAACAGAAGATTTGCAGGGATGATATATTTTAATACATAAAACCTCAAGCATGAAACCAAATACACAGAGCTTTTTCAGGTATGTGATTTTTTTAGGACACTTTGAGATCTGCAGGGAGCTTTTGTGAACATACGGCTTCTTCAGGCTGAATATACTGCTTAATCATGTGTTGCATAACAGCATTGATCTGCAGAGATTTGAATTGAACTTTCCCTTACTTGTGTGATGGATTAAAAAAAGTTTGGTAGTCACAGTAAAGGGATGTTTAAGAGGCCTTCTGTAATTGTGTTATAAAAAAGGATGGTTCATCAGCTTCCTACTGATCGAAATCAACCTATAGTCTTATTTATCTAAATGACTCAAATGAACTGTAATATGAAAAGCAGGTTGTGAAGGCCAGCACCCATAAGATGAAAAGATTTCTCACTTCCCTTGCTCTTACACAAACACAAGTTTTTACATCTCAAGCTATTGTATGCCTGTAGAATTATGTAATTCCTAGTTAGTGTATTAATCAAACTTCTAACAGAAAGTGTTGTGGAGCCTGAATGTTGATGTGTGCCTCTGTTTTTTTTTTTTTTTTTTTTAAAGAGTTAAAGCCTGTGAAATCTTCAAGCATAGTACAAATTAATTTTTAAAGCATGTTCATATGTCAGTGGTATAGGAAGAAATGTAAGGAGGATGTCTTAGGAAATGGAAAAACAGTGCATTTTTGCAGTTCTGTATCTAAATCAAATAAGTTGAAATATCTAGAGTAGCTACATAAGTTAGCTGATAAAAGTCATGTGAGTGTCCCACATGAAGAACTGCAAAATATATATATCAGTTTTAGAGATTCTATAAACTTGCAGTAAACTTGAGATTGCAGGCCTGTTGAAAATTCTCTTCAGCCGTGAATGCTATATACATGCTCAGGAGTTTAAAATAGCTGCTTCAAGCCTGTAGGAATGTATATGCCATTTAAGAAATACTTCAGTCGTAGGTGACTCTAAGAAAATAACTTGATTAGCTTATCTGTACTCCTGAATATTCTGATAAATCTTAGGTATTTTCTTAGTCATTCTAAAATTTTTCAAAACAAAACACAACAAAAAACACCCTACAAATAAATTATCTCAGAGCATAATTCTGGATTTCCCCAGAAGAAAATAAATTTTCTATGGTGTCCATAAGGACACTGAGCACTGATTCTATGTAGTACCTTGATATATTAATCTTTGTTTCTTACGTTGCCAAAAATTCAATAGATAATGATCAATTCATAGTGAACGTATTGACCTGTGACATTCGCTATTGACTGCACTAATTTGGAGCTGTTACAATTCTATTTTGAGACTATAGTTTTCATCTTAAACGTAAAATGACGATAAGGTAACTTCCAATTATATTATTTTGTTGGCTGTGTAAGTATGTTCCAAACCTTAACGTGATAGCCCTTAGCAGTATCTTTGTGCTTATAAAAATATCAGTGCAAATGAGGAAATGAATATTAGAATTAGCATATTAGTTGTAAAATCATGTTTACTTTATGCCAATAAAAACAACCATGTGGAAAAATTGTCCTGGGTGAATATTTGTATAGCAGTTAACTGTTTCTCAAGTATCTTTTAAGAAATTTAGAACACTTCCTGATTACAAGCAGATGCACTTATTTTTCAGTTTTGTAGATTATTGCTAAATAGCTTTTCTTGGAAGTAAAATCCATGTCATCTTCAGCTCTGTTTAGGTCCATATGTGTCTACCTAGGCTGCACACTGATGAGTAAGCAATATTAAAATATTTTTTGTCAGCCAAATAACTCATTAAAAACAGCTCTCTTCTGTCTTTTTTTTAATTTTTCTTTTTTTCAGTTTTTGCCTTAGGTTTATGTATAGTAGTACTCTCCCTGTGTACAATAAAAGCACTTCTAACAGCTGTAAAACTAGCACTGTTTGCTATTTTTCAAGATATAAGGTTCCCCATAAGCAGTGACTGTGAAGAAAAAGATCTTTTTTCTGCAACTGGCTGCCAGATTGTTAATAATTGCAGGCTGTTAAAAATACCTGTAAAATTACATGTCTGTAATTTTCTTAAGTATTCTTTATGAATATTAGAAGAGCACTGTATTTGCTAAATCTTAATTTGCTCAGTTATACTAAGGAAACAGACGTATGGATACAGTCTTTGAAAATGCACATTTTTAAGGAAAATAGGAATGTAGCTTAAATTTTATACTAGTGTGTAACGCTGACCTGTGAGTGCTGAGAGACATTAGTGTGCTGGAAAAGGAACTAACTAGTATAACATTTCTTTTGAAATAGAATCAGAGAGACTGTATCTGGGCTCTAAGTGAATCTATTTCTCCATATTAATTTTCTTCCAGGGTCTAAAATTTTGATCTTGTTTTTTTTGGAACTTCTATATCAGAACCTCATACGAAAATACTTGCCTCTAAAACTTGTAAATACCTAGTGCCAAGTGACAGAATAAGGATAGCCATGCAGTTGCAATGAAATGTTTAATATTGAATCAGTTGGACATGACGGTCGTTGTAGGAATATTAGACCTTTTCCTACAACTTGGCACTGATAACCAGCATGGTATCTGAGGTTGTCAACACGTTTGGTTAACGGACTTGACAGCAGGTGGGAGAACAGACCACTGAGGGCTGAAGCAGTGTGAGTTGTCTGTGATGTTCTCCCAGAGAATCCATTATGCATTAGCAGTGCACAGTTCACAATATGTTTTTATTTTTTATAAAAATTCTAAGAGCTTCCAATAAAAATTCTCAGAGCTAAAACAACAATTGGCTTTTGGAAACTCTCCAAACTTTCAGATTAGCTGTTTGCATGGAGGCAGAAGGTCTTCAGGTGCTAATGCATCTACCAGTTAGAGTGGAAGTAGATGCCCAAAGATGGGATGCTTCAGCAGGCTCAGTGCATGATTAGAGGAGATGGGCAGGAAGTTAAAACAAAGAAGACCTTTCTCGATGCATAATTTATTACTTGGCTTCAGTGGCACTGTCACGCTCACACTGTGAGAGTGCTGCCTCATGCCCAGTTGATGTGTGAAACTGATCTAATAACAGTCTTTATATCACAAAAGAGGAGAAAAAAAAGTCTGTTTTTCTTCAGATTTCAGTATTTGAAAATATTCTGCTCTTCCTCTGACATGTTAACATGAAAATGCAGCTTGATCCTATGATTAACTTTAGTTAATAAAAATGGAGATAATGACATAAGCATATTGCATAGGCACCTTATTTCATAAGTAATCACTAACACAAACTTGTGTAGTAGTTATACCTGGTGGTGGTGCTTCAGTAGATCTGTTTCTACCAAGTGGGTATGTGTCATACATAAAATTCAGTGGGTCCCAAATTAGTTGAGCAGTATGAGACACAGTAAGTCGAATTCAGATGTGCATGCACATAGATGACAACGTTAGGTCCTTTTGGTCTGCAGCTCCCTTTTCTGCACTTAAAATATTTACCTAATGGTGCAAGTTTTTCTATTAGTTATCATCCATTGATTTTAATTTATTTTTTACTTAATTAGTTTATCTGCACCCCAAGCACATACTCAAGGCCCAGAATTCATTACCATCATATAAATTAAATACATTGAAGTCTACTTGGACCGTTTCCAGTTTGCATGTTCACACTCTGCAGTACTCTGTTGAAAAGAACAGACCACGTGTGACGTGGGTAGAATGAATTTAGTCTTTCAGGCTAGAGACAATGAAATCTTTAATAGACAATCATGCTGCTTCAGGTGCAGTTTCAAGCCCTCTCTCCTTCCAGGTGAGATGCTAAAGTTATTAGCTTTCTATATTTGTCCTGTGCAGTGTCACTTAGATGAATGTTAGGTCCTAGAAACAGGGCAGGAAAGCATGGTAGCCACTGTCAGATGTACATGGTGCAGCTGCGTACGTTGGGTTGAACAGTGTAGCTCCCCCAGAAAGACCTGGCTGAGCCTGTTGTGAGCCTACGTGGCAAGGAAGAGAGGTTTGAATGCCTCCACGATAACCAAGTAAATAGCAGGTCTTCTGAAAATAGGTCTTCTGAAATCCCATCCTGGGCGCACAATGTTTGAAATGAACTAACTGCTGTCCCACAGAATTGTTTTGATAAGCAGAAAGCTATTCTGGTTGGAAGTCAGTAATCAGGCCACCTATCAGGGGCTAAGACTGTGGTCATCGTCTCGTCTGATGTTTTATGTGATTATGAAATCTTATGAATTCAGCAAATGTTTTGTAAATAGATTTGGTCTAATAGCTTTTGACATTTCTTATGTGAAAAAGGAAACAATTAAAATAATTGTACACTTGTTCATTTGATTTTTGTCAAGATGTTGATAATAGGATTAGTGTGTGTTACTGCTGGGTTTTAGGGAACAGGCATAATTTTCTTCAGCATAGTCTGTAGCCTACCCGCCTAGCAACCAGTTAGTGCAGTAGATGCATCCTGTTTCTAATGTGGGGAAAGAAGCTGTACATGTCTATCATGAACAGACCAGTTCTAGGGGAAACTCAAATTGTAACATAATTCAGGGATATAATGTGTACTGCACCCTATGCTAGTTGCTGTTACGCTGTTTAATGCAAATGGGCCTTTTACTTCTTTTTTACTTATGATTTCTTTAGGACAGACAAACCTGGAACAGTAGGGAAAAAATACATCGGTTCATTGGCTGATGTCAGCAAGTGTACAGGACCAGATGGTACTCTAATATGACATTATAAAATCTGAATTGTAGGTAATATCATGCATAAGCAGTTTTTATTCCAGAACAGGAGGTTGTGAATACATAACGCAGTTTTCTAAAAGTGTTCCAGATCAAAATAACCACAGAACTGAGGCTGATCTGCACACAGGACTTAGTAGTAGGAACTAAAGAAGAAAATTAGTAGACATAGACATAAAAAATTGGGAGGGACTTTGTATCATGGCATATCAAATGTGCTGGTAGGATTCAAGATCAGCCAAGCGGGACTTTGGGGAGAAAGAAAGAGATGGGTCAAAGGAAGTAGCTGGAATTAAATATGCAGACATGGGCTCCATCCTGCTTTTAAAAAGTCTTGGGTATTAATGTGGGTTCCCCAGAAATGTCAATACATTGTCAGTAAGAAAATAAATAGAATATTAAAATGAACAGGAAAAGAATAAACATGTTTTTGATCTAGGTTGCTAGGCGTGTTATTTATTACATGCCCATGTCTTGTATAGCTTGTATGATTTGATCCTTCATTCCTCTTCCAAGCAATACAGGAGACATTAAAAAGGTGAAAAAAAGGGCAGATATAGAATGAAGTGAAAGCCTAACACATGAATTAATCTAGATAGTTGTTGACAACGCTCATGGAGTTTGTCTGTGGATGCAGAAATTTGGGGTATACCTTCTACTAAAAGTAACTAATTGCTTGTGAGCAAAGGTGGGTGTGCCAGAGATCATTCTATGTACTTTACGTACATATGCTCTGCAGATGATATCTTCTCCTCCAATAATTTGTTGACAGTTGCTGTTGGAGAGATGCTTAATTTGACTCAATACAAAAGTTGCTATGGGCTTAGGGTGAACATGTGAGCTGCAAGCCATTTACTTGATTTAGTTGACTAAACAGTGTTTGAATTTTCACAAAAGATATTTTTATTCTTTGTGCCAGCTGTCTGATAGCAATGTGGAAACTCTTCAAAAACTAACTTCTTGTTAATCTGGGCTTGACTAATGAGTAGGAAGCAGAGCAATGTTCAGATTGCTCTAATTTGAATGAGTCACTGTAGATGATTTGCTTGGTGCAGCCTATACACAACAGTCCTGTAGTGGAAATCCAGGCAATGATGTTAAACTTCTTTGCTCTTGGATACTTTTAACTTCAGATAACACAGATTCTTTCTCTGTTTGACAGCTAAATTACAGCTTTTTTTTTTTTTAAATTCATGTCTTTGTGGCAGTAAAATCTGTACCTAATTAGGTCTGTTATAAATTGCTGAAAACTAAATGATATCAGGTGCTCCGATATTAGATCAAAATCTTAACAGCATTCTTTGTAGATATTTAGGTGGTTGAAACAGGTAACTTTTTTGGCTTTCATAAAATGTTGAACCTGATATGTGGAAATGCATTTATTTTAGAAAATGTTGGCTCATAAATCTGGGATTTTAAAGCTTCTGCATGCGTGGTAGCCAGTATAATTGATATAGTGTATAAGTGCTGTACTGTAATCCACTGTCAGAATTTATTCAGTGAGCAAGTTGGAACTATAGTATTTCAAAAGGGTTTCTGGCTGGTAAGAGAAATATAAAATGGAGATGGAGCCCACAGTTTTGTTCTAGGTAATTGCAACCACTTGGGAGTTACCCTAGCTTTCCACCCATGTGTATTTCTTCATGGTTTTAAAAACACAGAATAATCCTATACAGTAGGGCACTGACTGGAATGATACTCATGAGCTAATAACACACAGCCTGGTATTTGTCTTGTAATGCTGTCATGTTTTGTTGCTATGTGAGAGAAAGTAGCAACTTGCTAATTTAAGTCTAATATTCAGATACCATTCTCCTTTTGTTCTTAACATAGGTCCTTGACTAATCAGGCACAGTCAGATCGTTTGACTTGGCTGAAAGTTCCTGTAATTTACTGGCTGCTTATTATAGTGCTATAAAAATACATATTAACAGCACTTGTTTCACAAATGTCTAGTCTATTATAATATTTCATAATTATAATATTTGATCAAAATATGTGAAATCTCTTAATTGAGACCTTCCACTGAAGGCAATGTGAGAAGCAAAAACACCAGGGGGGAAAAGGCATTATTGAAGGTTATAGTGTGGTTCTTCTAGCTGTTGGAATTAGGTAGCACTTGTCAAAATTGCTGGATCAAAATAAACTAGTGATGTTTATGATAAGCCAAATCTTTGAAAGTCACTTTCTAATAATGACTTGCCTTCTTTGGTATTCACTAAATATTTGTTTCATGATGAGGGGCTTGGGAACTCATTTGGTTGTATGTTGCTATTCAAATTGAGCTGTGGGGTGGCATATGATTAACATGTGTGTGCGCACCCCTGTGGTCTTGGTTACTGTCTGTGTGCTTTCATGATGAGAGAGGAAATAACCACTAAATATTTGGTGGTCAAGTGAGTTCTTGTTTGGAGGACTTGACACTTCAGCCCGTAGTTAAGTTACTCCAAGTTTGCCTCTGAAACTAAACCTCAAGTCTTATGTTAAACACATCATGATTAGTCCGTGTCTGAAGGAATACAGCCCAAGTAATTAGGATAGCAATCAGAATCAAGCAGTTAACCGCATGATCCTAATTTCTTTTCTGAGCCAAACTGTGTGTAGTCTTGTATGCATCTTGAACAGTATAGAGTAGTAGTAGATAACAGACACTTCTGGTGAAAGTCACCAAAATACCCAGCATATAAGCAAATTCATTTGTAAGCATTTATCTTCTCACCCCACAAAGTCAATTAACATGTTTACTTTTGACATTGAGAGGTATATTCATATACAGGGAAAGAAGGGGAGAAAGGATTTCAGTGCTGTTGCAGGTAACTAAAAGCCAGGTTACAAAACACGTGAATAGTTCTAAATTTGTGCAAACAACACCACACTATATCCTCTTGCCATTAAGATATACAGGTTTTCTCTTGAGATGTGAACAGCTGAATTAAATGAACAATGAAAAGAAGCAATATCATTAGACTCCATTCCCTTCTGTTCTTGATTTCTCCTACTTTCCACATCCATCGGCCCATAATTAATTTGTATAAAATTCAGTAGACGTCTAAGGATTTAAAAGCTAATGTGTCTTTAATCATGGTCAGAAATTTTAATCCTATCCTCTTTGTGAACGGGAGAATAATGCTACAACAATATAAACTTGTGGGAACAGTCTACCTCCCCTGTCCTCCCCTCAGCCTATTGCTCTTTGATCAGGAAAATCACCAAAATGGCAAATGGAGAAATTATCTGGGTCAATCTTGTGCATTTGTCTGCATTTTTTTTTGATACAGTTCACTGCACTGCAGTGGGGTTGGCTGCACTAATTCAAGGGAAGCAGTGAAGAGATGGGGATAAGTGACCACGGTGCTTCATTGTGATCCTAAATACTTCTATTTCCCATGCAGTCCTTAGTCTAATATCATGTCCTGTTTCTTATTCCTGGTCAGTTTTATGCTGTCTTGCAGTTTTTGACTATTAAGCAACTCTTGCCAAGAGGAAAAAGCTTTTCTCTCGTTCCCTCTCACTCCTCCTATCACTTCTATGTATTTCAGTTTTGGAGAAATATTAAATGGGTTACTGGGACAAGACGTCTCATCATCTGTACAGGTACACTTTAGCAGTAGGAGAAGGATTTTCATTGTGCTTTCAGTGAAAATAGCTCTCATTATTACATTCCATACTCAAGTTAGATAAGGAAGTGTTGGTTGTGCCACATCGTCTTTACTCTCCACTAAGAGTAAGATGGTGTCTCTGAAAAGACTCTTACTCCAGAAAATAGGTATGTGGACTGAAAACAGACTGATCACTTTGAACCTGTTGTTTCTGTCTATACTATTAATTTACACTAAGATGAAGTTCCTGCATTCAACTTCATCTCTTTTCTTTACTATTTGCATGTTCCATGGTAACTAGGCTAATGAAGCATTTTAGTAAATCATGGTGCGTGAAGTCACAGCCATATGTTCTAAAAGGTGTAAATGGCTTTTTCATGCATTCAGAGGGTCTGTTGTATTGTAGGGACATATAAAAGTTCAATGGAGCTCATTCTAAAGGGAACTAAGAGAAAGTACTTGTAAGATATTTTGGCTGTATTCTGCAAAATAGGTTTTGGCTGCTCTTGACATCGTCTGAACTGCACAGTAAGAAAGTAACAATAAAAACTCACCTCTTCATTTATTAAAAAGGTTATCTTAGAGAACCTGATTGCATCCTCTGAAAGAACAGACAAGCTTACTGGAGAGATAAAGGAATTTTTAAATTTTGGCATGACACTACAGCCGAAGAAACAAACTTTGAGTCTTCCGGAATGGGACTGGGACCGCCATTTACTGATGGTGGTCTGAAGAAGTGATCAAATATATATGAAGTTAGAAACACAAAATGAAATGATAACTGGCTGGAGGTCTTCTAATCCAGCGTCTTCTTCAAAGTAGGGTTATCTCAAAACTCTTCTCTGGTTTTCTGTCACTCATTCTGGAGATGATCAGTGGGGTGAAGTAAAATTTAAAATTACAAACCTTTGTCTGCACATACAGGTGACTCTCATTAAACCAACCTCTCCAAAACGGTTGTTATGTTGTGGTTGGGGAGACTTCTGATCAAGGTGGCAGCATTCTGCCTTCTCACATTTTTCTCCCCAAGTTTAATTGTAAGTAGAATTGTTAAAATGAATAATTTTTTAAATAAAATAATAATAATAATAATAAAAAAACACACCACCAAACCTCTCCTACATCTTACTTCATTCTATTCTATCAATCAGCCATGAATTTGGGAAGAGCATTCTACATTTTATGATTAGATGTTTTCAGTATAGATTAACAACTGCATCTCTTCCTGCAAACTTTGCAGATAGGATAAAAGCATCTGTGCTTTAGATAGGATGTCAATCTGGCTGTCAGTTATAATAAGCTCTAGTGGAAGAAGCTATGATGAACCACCAGTACATACATGCAGTGACAGCATGTACATGCCAAGTCTGGTAGCTTGTGTGTACTGTGTGTTAAGGAAGTTGCTTACAATAGACAAATAGGTGCTTTAGTGGCAGAAATGGAGCAAAGTATCTTGAAACCAGATAGGGAGACTGCAACAGCTGTTAAGCTATTTCTTAAAATGCACCCTTACTACTATGGAAGAAATGCAAGACACATGGTGGGACTGCAGCCACTATTTATACACAATCCCTTAGTCCCAGGAGAAATTTTTCATTTATGAATATTGAAGCTTTAGCAACAAGCCAAAATATTTTACATGTTACATCTGTGTGTTCAGTTGTGAATGCATAATATCATTGTGTGGTAGATGTTAATCTTACATTTTAAAACTCCTTTTTCTCTCAGGATGAAAAAATTATCCACATCTGGAGCTTACTAGAAAGGGGCATTGAAATTTATTTGGCAACTTGTAAATATAATTAGTTCAGTACTGGAAATGTGTGTGCCTTCCTTCTTCAGAATTCTCAGTACAAGGGCAGAACATCTCAGACTTTGTGGAAATATCTTGTATTTCTTGTATTGGTGCAAAAACTTACAGTGAATATGAGTAGTATAGTTGTTGTAGTTACTAAACATGTAAAGTATCATAAAATTGTCCTGTACAGGAAAAAACATGAAGCTTTAGTTTATCCAAATTAAGACCAAGTGGTGAGAATACTAGTTAAGATGCATTTTTCTCGGAAGAATAGACTGTTTTAGGGACACTTGTTAAATGCTTTCTCCAGACACAGCAATGCCAATCAGAGTCTTGCTAGAAAGATGGATATGGATTTGTTCAAGAGGTTTCTGGAAAGGGAGACATTGACTGTAATTTGGTTTGTCCAAAAGCATAATACCCACGTGTAGCTGGGACACTTGTGTATGAATGTACAGTGCGCAACAGATATTTATGCCCTGCAATAAAGTGTGTCATCTTCTGAATCTGGTCTGCTAATTTCTATTGCAAAACTTCTTGGAACTGCCTGTTAAAACATATCTTTTATTCTAGACTGGTGCTTCAAGTACATTTAAGTGAACATTTTTTCATGGATTTCCATTCTGAACTTTTCTTCTGCCAATTCTCCAGGTGGCCCAGCTAGACTTCTTTAAAATGTAACTTTAGTATTATACTGAAATAATTCTTTATATTCTTATTGTTAACATTACAGGTCTACCTTTTAAAACCTGGTTTCCTTGGTAACAAGTACGGCAGACAAATTAAGGATTTTGCCTTCTGCTTACAAACAAAAAATGAATCTCCAGGAAGTATATTTTTGTGCTATAAATAAGATATCCCCAAAATAAGAGCAAGGATCTAAATGCCCTTCAGACTTCTTTTGGAAAGACTTCTTCAGAAAGCCATGGTTTTGAAGGATATTTTTTTCCAAAAATCACTCCTAATTTTCAGGAATATAGTCAACCGTGAAGCTCAGGATGCCTATAGAAAGTAGGTACACATCTGTCCATTTTAAATAGGCCTTTGATTAACTTCAAGGAACCTCCAAATAAATCTTTAAGTTTTGTCAAGCTTCTGTGCTTGTTGTGTCCACTGTGGTCCCTGATGAGAAAAGGCTACTGGGTCACACCTGTTCCTTGAAAGGAATCGTATGATTTATGCTCAAGTGGCTTTGGGGTCACACTTCAGAGATACAGAATTCCCAAAGGAGAAAATAGATTCTTTCATCTGCAGAACCTAAACAGGTGTTGCCACCTTTTATGCCAGCTGCCAAATCTTGGCAGAAAGCAGTGTTAATAAATAGAAGAAAAAATAAGGCAGCACTACCTTGTCTTTAAACTTGATTTTCACTGCTTAGTTTCCATTCCACATGTGACCCTATTCCTTGCAAAATTTTGTAAATAGGGAGGAGATGTTCTGTTTGCAACACAAGATTTTGACACTTGTTTGCCCTGAGCTAGTTGATGAGTCTTCACTTTAAACTGAAGGAGGGTGGGTTGAAAAATTGTGTATTTTTGGAGTGGGATGCTTTAATCAGTTTTGGAAAATGTTATTTAATATGGAATTGAGCTAAAAGAAGTCTACTTACCTAGTGTCTTTTTTTTTTTTTTTTTTTAAGATTCAAATGTACAGTTAAATGGGAAAGTCTGGCACAAATTAAAATTCTATAAAGTGGAGGTCTCTGAAATAACTTGGTGTAATAGGTCTGCCTTTACTTCAAGCAAAGGGTTTCTTAATGAACTACTGGTTAGGAGTACTAAATGAATGTGGGTAACAAAATAGCTTGCTTTTAATATGCACTTTTGAGGAACTACAGACGCTTTATTTTGATCGCTTAGCACTGGCAGTTCAGCTTCTGAAGAGTAAGCAAAAACAGTATTAGATTTAGATTTTGTCTACACTATTCTTAAAGGAAAGAAGAAAAAATAAGTTGTAAGCTGAAAAGAGATCTTTCTAATGTTATTTCATGGTTGATTTTTCAAGCCATCAATTTTGGAAATTCATGTAAAGATCTTCAAACAGAATAAGAGGATAAAATGTCATTCTCTTATTACTACTGTTGACATCATCTAAAGATCAAATAATTAGCTCATCTAAACATTTTTTCTTAAAAAGGAAAAAATAAACAAAAAAAGAAAATTTACTGTGATCAGTAACTGAGATGGGGTCATAACATGCATGTCTAGTCCAGGGTGGATAGTGAGGAGCGTTGTGGGTCTATGTGTGGATTAGCTGGGACAGAATGACAGCTGTAGCTAAGCCCTTAAAGACAGTGGATAGAAGGCATGCTTTTCTAGTCTATAATACATTGACCAAGATGAATGTCTGTACTTATCTACTGGGAGAAAGGTGTAAATGTCAGGTCAGTTTCTGGGAGGTAAACTGGCTGTCTAGTTGTGTGATGGCATTGACGTGCAAGCATCTGAGTGCTCTTCCCAGACTTGTGGGCAAAGCTCCCTCTTCTCTCCAAGGTAGAAGTCAGAAATAGTGATCCAGATAAGAGGCACAAACTTAAATGAACACTTCTTTCAGTAACTTTCATGTAGTTTCAGTGTATGGTGAGGGTGTAACTTTTCAACTTATCAGCACTGGAGTATGCTTTCTCCATGGCAAGCTCATTGGCAGCATAAATGAGGATGAGCAGAGTGCATCTTGAATTGAAGTGAAACTACTATGCCAATATGTTTCCTTAGAAACCAAGTATCTTAATCACAGGAAATCGAGCATGACTACTTTGATACTGTGAAACATATATATTTTGAAGCTCGTGGCAAAAATGTCCATGGAGAAGTCAATTCTCTGAGCTAAGGTCATAGGGAAACCTGTGCTGCATGACACAGCAAACAAGAGTGTGGCTTCCAATAATTGAAATTCCCACTTTGGGGTAATATTACTTGTGAGACTGAGCAGACTAATTTAATTATAGGTCTGCATTTTACAGTAATGCTAACTTACTTTTAGGTTCCAAGTAGGTGCCAAAGTAAGGTGTTGCTGGACACTGGATCTGTGGCTTCAGTCAAGATGAAGCCCTCCAATTATCCTTGAATATATTAAAAAAACTAAAAAGTTATTGATGACACCATAACAAGTGTGCTGAGGGAGAGGAGGTAACACAGCTTTGTGCATATGCTTTTGGTTTAAGCATATGTATATGGTATGGACTCAAAACTTTCTTATTCTTCAGCTATAACTAGTTACCCTAATGAAATATTGAGTACACATCTACAGAGGTGTTTAAACTTGTATCCATAATTTGCAGACAGCACTTTTACTTTTCCCCTACTAACTCCTATTTTTTTGTAGAAATGATTCTATAGAACATAAATTGAACAGCGGACTTTGTCTTTCTGCAACAGTTCTTGTAAATTCTTCATTATAAGCTAACAGATCCTCCTTTGAAATGCACAACAGTTATGCAAACTTGAAACTTTCAATAACGTATGTAGCACCTCCATCTGTTCATGTTGATGCGGCCATTTAAAATATGATCAAGAAAGAAGGAAAATGCAACTTGTAGGTGTACTGGTTAGTTGTGGAAGCATTTTGGAAATTGCCAAAGAAAGAAAATCTCCAAACAAACAAACAAAACAAACAAACAAACAAAAACCCTTTGTCACTTTCCTTTTGAAAAATGTCGATTTCTATTTATCCTTGCCCCATTCCCCCAAATATATTTTGAATTGACTATTGTTTCCCCAGGAGCAGTTTCAGAATGAGGGACAGTTTGTATTCCAGTTGCATTAGGTGAGGTTGTCGCATGATACTGGGATGCTTCAAAGGCTTATTTCAACATGATCTGTTAACCTAAGCTATACTTGCAGTGCTTGGAAATAAAACATTGGTTTTCGTGGTACGTGAGCGGAAATGGATTTGTATGCTGGAGGAGAAAAACAACAGATTTTTGTGGGGAGAGCTGGTGTGGTCCTCTTATGGAGAAAAACTGATCAGATGGAAAACTCCTCCTTTTGAGGAAGTATCAAACCTGAACACAAAATCTGGAGACCATAAAATCTTGATGTATGATTGGTTCCCAGACTTGTAAATCTTGAATATTAGCTGTTCTAAGGCTTGACACTAAACAAAAGTTTTTTTTTTTTAAGTGTCATGTCATTGTGGTATGTGGAGTTAGCAGCTTTTCACATGTATTATTAATAAGGTTATTTCAAATTAAGTCTTCTTGGGGGGGTCGAGGAGGGAGGGAGGAAAACCCTCTGTGGCTTCACATTGGCAATTTTATATATGCATAATTTTGGTTTAAAAAAAAGTAGTGTAAAGCCACAGGGATTGCTTCAATGAGGTTTTATAATATTAAAAGTCTTAAAGTTCAATCAGAGTACTGAAAAGGCACAGATTTCTTTTTCCCTTTGTTTATAAAAAATGAATATTATAACACCTAGGCTTAGGAGAATGTTTTATTTTAAGTGTAGAGATGTGACCTGAAAGAACTCAATTTGCTCTGATAAATTTGCTGTCACAAAATAGAGGTAAGAGTTGCACAGTTAATGAATAACTTTCAGCCTCACACCTCGGTCACTTTTCAAAGAATAAAATGTATGAGAAGAGCCAAACCAGCAATGGTCTGTACCAATCTAACACCCCACCATGTTGATCACTTAACAATCTTTACATCAACCAGATATGAATAATGTGGGTGTTATTTCTATTTCTATTAAATATATATTTATACACATGCACACACACTTAAAGTAATTAAGCCCCCTGTTTTGCTCAGTATAATTGAATGTTTTTCCCCCTGTCAGTTTCTCCGGGAAATCCAACAGAGTCATGCTGGTTGGGTTGGGTAAGAATTCAGATTTCAAATGCATTGTCTTTAAACTTAGAAACTAATTGGATTCACATTCTTTCTCCAGTTGCTTCCAGCTCTTTAACTTAGTAACAATTGAATTCCCCTGAATGGTCTCACTGAAAAGTTGTTCAAATATTGTTTATTGTGTATTAGATGGCTTTTATGGAGCCATCAGCTAAACTTTAATAGTTTCTTGCCATAAGTTCTTTATCATTTTGGTAGACTTGCATCAGAAACGGAACTGATCAATGATTTAAAAATAAAATAAAACAAAAGCAACTTTCATCTTCTTACTAAAAATGTTTTTACAGAGGCTGAGGTGAAAATAAGGTAATGTGACCTGAATATCCCTCTTTTTGGAACAATGTTACATGTCTAACTTTGTATGGACAACTGTCTTGTGGTAGGAAAGAATGAAAAGCTGAGGAAGTCAGAGGGAAACACCTAGGGACTATTACTTAACAGCAAAATAGTATTGTGGAAGTCTGCATGTCACATTGTGGACTTGATATATCAGAATCAGGAGAAATCTATTTCCCTGCGTACTTCATCAGTGAGGTTTTATGGATTGTAACAGCCTTTATTTTTTGCAGAAAATCAAGAATCATATTTTTTGGAGTCTTGTCTTTGATTTTTTTAGATATTTTTTCTAAGTTCTTAGTTTGCATTAATCAAAAACCTTCAATGCTTTCTAAAGCTAGGTTTGAACAATGTTTGGTATTTTTGGAATGGCCATAATAATTTATTTTTTTTGGAACGGAATATAAACTATTAATATGCAGAATTATATACACCAAAACAAATTATGAATTAGCTTCTGATATAGAGTACTTCATCTCTGCCAACTTAAGCAACCTACTTTTAAACTATTTCCTCATTTAAGAGCAACTGCTAATGATAAAGACTGAATTTTATGCTTTTCTTTGTCCTTTGAGGGTCCCCAGCTGTGTGATTGACAAGAACCTGTCAGACGTTGGGATTTGCCATGAAATTTTCAAAACGTTGCTGAACGCTGGGAACTACTGCCTGAATATATGCTTTTGAGATACTTTAAAGTAAATATTAGCAAAACACAAAGCAGTACCTTATATGGAAAGTAATATAGGACTTTTGGGCTTCTTATGTAAGAAATTATCACGGAGTTTAGGTAATGGCTATTCACTTCAATGGGCTGAACATGTAACTATTGCTCTGTGCAGCCTCTGAACAATCTGAAGAGCTATAAACTAGTACCTGTTGAGTGAGCCCTTCCTTAGCTGTACTCCATGTTCAGTCATGTTAGTAAGGAGAGATTTTTAAGAACAGAAGTGTGGAGGAAACTTGTATTAAAAGGAAATGCAGTGCTGTAGAATAAGATTCAAAGATCTCTTGTGTAGCTGCCTCTATCTTGCTGTAATGTACCAGATGAGCCTTAAGCTGTTAGGTACAGAAACCTCCCTAACAGCTTATGACAGCTTTTTATAATTTCCACACCGGCATTCCCCACGTAGTTCTCAGGACCAAAATGCAATTTTATAGCCAGGGCCACCAACAAACAGGTAGCAGGATCTGTGTGGCCTTCTAGGGATTGTACTCTAACTGGAGAGCATCTCACTGAGGACGCTACAATACAGATTACTGTGATTTTGTGTGTGTGTGTTGCCCTAGGCAGCAGTGTTGCACTCTCAGCTACTTGTCTGTGCCAGCTCTGTCGGTGGCTGCCCCATGATCCAGTTAGTCCTTGAGATGCCTTGGCTGAGGATAAGGCTGCAGCACTGCAGCCTACACATGCTCTTCATGTTTGAGATCCATGAGGACATGATTAGCTCATCCCATATCTCACAATGGGCAGAAGAAATAAGGGAAAGGACTCAGTTTCTTTCAGATAAACTGACTGCTGCAATGTGGTTCATAAAGTTCAGACTGAGAACCATTGGGAAGTGAGTTAATGCAACTGGAAATGTGTGCGGTGTTTACAAAACATAAGGTACCATTTTCTGAGTTGTTTCCACAAAGCTGGTTGGATCATAGAAACATATCATAAAATCACAGAATGGTTTGGGTTGGAAGGGACCTTAAAGATAATCTAACTCCACCCCCCTGCCATGGGAAGGGATGCCATCCACTAGATTAGGTTGCCCAGGGCCTTGTCCAACATGGTCTTGAACACCTCTGGGGATGGGGCATCCACTTCTTTGGGCAACCTGTGCCAGTGCCTCGCTGCCCTCTAGTAAAGGTGGATAAAGGAGCAGGAAAGATGTAGGGGGGTGATTGTAGGGACTTGGTCCTGTCAGCTTGTAAAACTGCCTCAGGGCTCTGGCACAAGTCTGAGGCAGTCTTTCCTGGAGCATATACCTCAACACCTTTCCTCTGGTAGCTCTGGTGCTACCATCTCAGGCTGTTGGTATGTAGGTTTATGGAGATACTAGAGTCATCTCTGCGGTATGTGTATCATTCTCCAACCTGTGATCTTCCTGTTTTTCATCACTTGATTTTCACAGGTGAATTGATCACAGTCCAACCACCAGAGTCTGTGCTGGGTAACAGGTCTTGGTTTTCCTACCTGAAAAGGGCAAGAATCATATCGTATTGACTTAATTATTTAGGGAATATTTTCTGAACCAAAAACTTAGGCAGCTGAAGGTTAAAAGCAGTGACAATTTAAGCATTGTTCTACCTGATTTGAAGTGGTTAGATACTGATTTTAATAATGTATGCTTAGATTTCTACTGTACCTCAAAATGTAGGATGATGAATTTTTAGTAAACCTGAAATGAGATAAATGGACCTTGTTCTTCACATAAAGCAATGCTATGACACAGTCAGGTAAACATACTTTTTATTGCCCCATTCATCTTGGAGGTGTAGTCACTTGATCTTTTTTTTCCCCCAGAAAAATGTGGACACGATACTATACAGAATTCCTGCCCAAATTTAGTAACTTCAAAACAGAACTCTATTTTTTAACAGATCTTGAAAGCTGAAATTCCTGACAATGATATAGAATAAGAATCCTTTCTTTTGGTTTATAGCTGGGGATGTAGTTCAACTTTACTTACCCGTTTAATTTTTAAGTTCAGTTAACTTGCTGTAAACATTATAGAGTATTGCTTTACTACCTTGTCTTTCTACTTACTCGCTTCGCGAATGTCAAGTTTTCCAGGCGGTGTTCACTGAATACTAACGATGTTTTATTTTGAATTACTTGGAGAGTATATTGGTTTTGTCCTCATGTGGCTTTTACTTGTTATGTCAGTCAAGAAGATTTCTGTACTTGTATCCATAGATGCAGAAAATTCTAAAGTATCCTACTGAATTTTCCTTCACCTGTAACTTAAACTGTCACTTAACCACTGTTTTCATTGCTCATATGTCAAGTTTTTCAGCTGTTAACAGCATTATACTTTTAAAAGGAGCTCAAGATATTAAAGTTTCATGAAGGAAGAATGAGTCTCATGGAGATTAAAGCAAAGTTTTGCCTTTTATTGGGTAATGTAAAGGGTGCAAAATTATTCTTTTGACAAGAGCCAACATTGTTACAGTGAGGCCAACAAATTACTCATAAAAGATAAACCTATTAGATTTCGGCTAATCAGGCATGCTGACATTTTTTGAACAACAAAAAAAAATGTATTGAACTTTTGCCACCTAGGTACTTGGACATCTGTGTACTTCCTTTCCACCTTTGAAAGCAGATGGATTATCCCTTTTAGTGACTTTTGGACAAGAAGCTCTATAATTGATTTTAGTTTTCTCTGATCTAAGTGTTTTATACAGTGGTGGGATGAATTCATAGGAACATAAACAACTGGAAGACTCTTAATCATAAATGTTTCTCTTCTGAAGTCTCTCAAATGATGTAAATTGTTATCATGTGTGGGAATAACTGCTAGATTTTATCCTGTAAGTGACAAATAATGAACCACCTAGTGCTTTTCTGTTTTGAAATGGGCAGATGGTGTGTTATAACATCTAGCTGTAATTGGGGCGTGGGAATTGTGTTGTTTTTTGGTGTGTTTTTTTATCCAGTTGGTAGCTAATAATTTCTCTCACTTTCTATAGTTTTTCTGAAGCTGAAAGGGAAGAGGGTCGATTTTCTTTTTATGCCCTTTTAGCCACTGCTTATATGCTTTTCTCTATATAGGCATATAAAGGCTTGCTCTGACAAGTAATGAAACTGATGCTATTGCAAAGGAAATATGTGGAAAAAATCCCAAACAGGGATGTTTTATACCATAATTCATTATTAGTTTTTTTTTTTTTTTTTTTTTTTTTTTGATTTTGTAACATGTCTAGAGACTGAAAATTAGGCAGGTCCTTCGATGCTATGGCTTGCTGTGTTTGAATCATAAAGCCTCATATTGGCTGGCTTTTAAGGGTGTCCTATCTTTGCTTTCGGCAGACCATGCAGTAGTAAGGCAGTAGGTACTAGGAACACTCGTGGGTAGAAGAAAATACCTTATTACTTTATTTTGCTTCAGCCTTATAAATTTCACTTGGTAATCAGTGCCATGATTTTAGTCATGACAAGGGTAAAGGAATTGGTTGACTGCTCCTTAGTGATTTTGAAAGTGATTTTGAAAGCACGCAGAAAAGTACTGGTAGAATCAAGGAAAGAATTCCAAGTGAATATTTGCTGAAATGTGCTAGTCTGAAATAGACTAGTGGTCAAATCTATAATCTATCTATCTATATCTTTCTATAATCTGAAATAGACCAGTGGTCAAAATGAATTGAAAGATATCTTTGGCAGTAATATCATAAGCATGTATGGGTTATGGATTTGAAGACGGAGGTTTAGACTGGTAACAGGAGACTTACTGTTGCTATAAATTGGGGGAATAATATAGCCAGCAGGCCAGCTTGAAACCACCTCAGTTCTGAATTATTTAACCAGATGGAGCTTAAGGAGTGTGAAGCATTTTTACTCCCACACTCTTGCTGGAGATGGTTCTTTTTTGCATCAATATGCTGTGTTGATCTATTCCTCAAAATTGTAGGGCTGTAGGACAATATCACATGATGTTGCCACTTTGGCTGACTCTTCTCAACATTCTACTCCATATACAATAACTCCTTGTTTTAGGAGATAAAATATTTAAATTTCCTTTATCTGAGGTACAAGACTGTGGAGTTGTCAGATAAGAAGTTCAGTAACAGTTGGCGTAATAATTTTCCAAAGCCTGTGAAGTCATTTTTCTTCATAGGTCTTGCACAGGTCTTCTTCATAGGTATGTGCACCTCTGTAGGAGAAAAAATTGTAAAGGAGAAAGGTGGGGATGCAACAATAGAAAGGTTATTAAACAGCCTCAGTGGTGTTCTGTGCTGGTTTACAGGAATAAAGAAAAATCAGTTTTTAATTGCTGAATAGCTCCTTATTTACACTTAGCACAGTGCAGTCTGTGGAGAAATATCTAGTATTGTTTCCTACTACTTTTAATACTTGTTTATTTACTTGAGAAATTGCAATACGTGGTTTTCAAATTGTTCTGCTTAGTATGGACCTGTTTACTACATAGATGGGAAAAGTTAACTGACTACTTAAATAGCAACCAAGTACTACACCCTCTGCTTGTCATTAAAACACAATTCATTTAAAGGTAGTAATAATTGTTCATAGGGAGAATCACTGGGAAACAATACATAATGTGGAATGGCATCTATATGAGGAAGCCACTTTCTTTCTCTATGTAGGAGAAAGAAAACAGGTGTGTAATAGACTTTAAAATCATGGATGCTACGTACAGGATGGGTGCAGATTTCTGAAACAAGGAATAGGGCTGCTATCACAAAAAAACTTATCTAAAATTGGTCCAGAGTCTCAAGACAAGAATGAAAGACTACAGATGATTGCTTTAAAAATGCAGGATATTACAGTCTCAGTGAAATTGGAAGGAAGTAAAAAAAGTTGAAGAAACACCTCACATCTGAACAGGTCTTGGGGGTCTTGAAAGGCTGGTTTCAGCCTCTTTAGAAACACTGTATCATGAAAACTCATAATAATGCTTTCCAAAAGGTTCCAATCTCTGTACGTAGCCTCTTTGTTATTCAATTATCTACTAGTTGAACCTGTTACCCAGTTTGGGGTTTTCCCATTTACAGGGGATCCTGGCAAGCTAGTACTAAATGCTTTTTATTAGTATTTTGGGCTTTTTGCATACACCTTGTTTGGTGTGCTTCAGAAGTTATGGGCTTAAAAATGCACCAGTCTAACCTGTGACTTTTTGTATTGTGTCCCGCTACAATGATCTACCCAATTAAGATCAACTAATTCATTCAAAATGCCTATTTACTGGATTGTGATCCATCACAGAATATTTTAATTGTGTTTTAAGCTGTATAATTGGCTATGAAATATCTGTCTTTCAGCTGCCAGTTTTCTCATGTGCGTTACATTTAGTCCCTCTACGATAGCATTTTTTTTACACTTTATAACTTAGGATAGGATGGCTGATAATTAGTCTTGCCTCTATCCTCATTCCATAGTTATCTGTCAACTGAAATAGCTGATAGCCTGTTTCTATTACATGTCAAAAGAAAAAGAAAAAAAACAAAACAAACAAACAAAAAAAAAACAACCTTGAAATAAGGTAGGGTATAAACAATATTTCAGTGGATGTTAGTAAGTGACCTTGTTGGTCAACCATATCAAGAACAAGATTGAGGAAAGGACCAAAGGAGAACAGGTTTTGTGTTTGTGCATATGTGAAACAAATGAATGAAGACTTTGTTTAATGTGGTTTCTTTCTTTTCCTTTGAAGATGTAAATGATTTAGTTGAAGCCATTTGTTCATACTAGGAGACATGGACTGATGTGCACTCCACGGAGAGAAAGGGAGCTGTTGCTAATCTGAACAGATCTTATGTGTCTTGAAAGGCTGACCTCAGCTTCTGGAGAAATAAATGTTCATTTGCAAGTAGCAAGTGCTGGTTATCCCTGGATGGAAACAGTCCTGTGCTGCTGGGGGCTGCAGTTGCAAGGAAGCTGGCAGAGGAGGGGTAATGCTCACAGGCCTCAGCAACAGAGCAGACTGGGGGGCCAGTTTGGCATTTTTATCTATTTCAAGTACAGGTTCTTAGCTGTTGTCTTCCTTGTGGGATGCACTTAATGGAGTGAGAAATGTGGGCTAACTGAAGTCAACAGGATGTGGAAGAAGGAAGCGGGAGTAACTGAGGTGCCTAGAAAGGCTTTAACTTCTTTGTTTCAAGACCTTGGAAATACTTCAAGGGCCTCCAAAAACTTTTTTTTTTTTTTTTGAAAACCTGGCATTGCATTACCCGTGACTGATGCTTCCAGGCTAGTGTAACAAAGCAGCAATCACTTGTTATCAAGATGTGGGAACTACCTTGTCCTATGACTGGTGCATGCTCTACAATAGGTGGAACAAATAAAAGTAACTATAATTCTTTCTTGTTAAGCATTCAAAATTGATTTAATGGTTCAGTTAACAGGCAAGGACCTTTAAGTTGTTACTTCATGTAGAAACTAAAGGTGTCAGTAACATAGCCAGATTCATTTGAAATAATTTCTTGGAGGCAAAACCATGTGTGTAGAATTCAATGTGAAAGCTCACTAGTAAGATGAAACTGACTTCAAAATGCATGCCTGTGTTATTGTTATATTGCTAAAAACTTTTTGAAATCCATATGGTGACCAACTATTCTTTTTAGTTAAGTGTATACCTTGCTTCTAAAAATGCAAAATATTAGACAAGTAGGTTTTCTTGTAGCTCTGGTATGTGGAATGATTCAAATAAATTATTGTCAGATCTAGTAACTCAACAGCAAGAAACACATTCAGTTTTGGGCCCCTCACTACAGGAAGGACATCAAGGTGCTCGAGCGAGTCCGGAGAAGGGCAACGAAGCTGGTGAGGGGTCTGGAGAACAAGTCTTACGAGGAGCGGCTGAGGAAGCTGGGGTTGTTCAGCCTGGAGAAGAAGAGGCTCAGTTGTTACCTTATCGCACTCTACAGGTACCTTAAAGGAGGCTGTAGAGAGGTGGGGGTTGGTCTGTTCTCCCACGTGCCTGGTGACAGGACGAGGGGGAATGGGTTAAAGTTGCATCGTGGGTGGGTTAGGTTCGTTATTAGGAAAAACTTCTTTACTAAAAGGGTTGTTAGGCATTGGAATGGGCTGCCCAGGGAAGTGGTTGAGTCACCATCCCTGGAGGTCTTTAAAAGACGTTTAGATGTAGAGCTTAGTGATATGGTTTAGTGGAGGACTTGTTAGTGTTAGGTCAGAGGTTGGACTGGGTGATCTTGGAGGTCTCTTCCAACCTAGATGATCAGATGATCCTGTGATTCTGTGATTACACCTTTTATGTAGTCCTGTCTATACTACATGGGACAAGAATAACAGCATTGGTGCTAGCAAATTATGACAGGAGATTTTTGGTTAAATTGCTAAAAGAAAAAAAAATCATGATCATAATTATCAGATGATAAATATTTCTTCTAAATTTCCACTTGCTATGAGGGGAAAATATTCACTGCTACTGTTTAGCTTTCCTAATTTAATAGTCTTCAATTTCTTTCAAGCTGAATTCAAGCTGAAAATGAATAGAAAGTCAGAGCATAATAGACAAATGGTGAAAAAATATCTCACTTTCTGCAAAAGCAGGGTTGTTTTGAATGGTAATAGGAACTGTAAGGTGTACAGGTTGGGCAAAGGGAGAAAGAACGAAGAAAAATAAGAATGAATAATATGAGAAATAAGATGAAGCTTCTGGGGGCAGAAGAGTAGGGAAGCTGCAAAGAAGGCTTAAGCAGTCACTCTAGAGCTCCGTGATATACTGAGATAGAAAGGAAGGGATATCCTCAGAACTGACAACGCTTGAGGTTAGCTATTTACCATAAAGATGTTTCACAACCTTTAAAATTTACAGTTGTTTCATATGACTCTTGATTTGTCAGCTATAATAAAAGCCAGAGTTAATCTCTTCTTCATACAAGAAATTGTTAGCATATATTGATAACTTTAATATGCTTTTTTTGCTTCATGAGTCATGTCATGTTATTCAACATTTGTTCTTCACCCCCGATCCAATATTATAAAAGAGGCTTCTAATCAGGACTATTTTGTTTTAATGTTTCTCCTTAGTCTCACTCTGACAGTGGAACCTTCAGTGGTATAATTGAGAAATGTTTTAAGGCTGGTGTCTGCTCACCTAACTAAGAAAATGATTGTGTCCCTGGAGGGACAGATCTTCCTAGGTGAGACGAATGAAAGAATTGCTCTCTTGCTGGAGAGAAGCCAATCTGAAATGAACCTCTTCAGAATGTCTTTTAAGATCAAAGTATATTTTTAATTTTCCTTTGTGCCTCAGCAGACTTAAATCAAAGAGGAGCATAGCCCAATGTACATATTTATATTGAAGGAAATGTACTATTACAAAAAGTCAGATAGGGTTTTTCTTGGCATTCACAATGAGACAGTCATCCCTCCTGTGCCTGATGAATAAAATAATCATAGGTCTTTTGATTCTCAGACATGTTGCGGTACTCACCTGATGCTTGTTTTTTTGTTAGCATCGGCTATAAAAAGCCAGTAATGCTCTAATGTAATTTTATCTAAAGACCTACACGTTAACAACTCAGGACAAATTTTATGCACTGAAAAATAGATATCAATGTACATGGTAATTTAATGGAAGTTTCTAAAACTTTTTGGTTCTCACTGAATGTGTTGGAATGTCAGGATCCCCTGGCATTAGAAACGTGGAAATTTCTATATCCTGCTGCATCTTACCTAGCTTAAAATACCCCACCCCTGAAGGAAAACAAAAACAAAGGAACGAACAACAGCAACAACAAAAAAATGAAGCTTGAAAGTGATTACTATCTTTTTATCCAAGAACTGGACAGTAGCAGACTGTTCACGTCTACTGCAGTAATCATATAAGGAAAAAGAGCGTGAATTAGCCATTCGCGTATTTGGAAGATGGAGCTGAAGAGATGTAGGTTGTTAGTAAGAATATAAAAATATAAACATCTTGATTTCAGAGTCTCATATTACCTGAATGGATCTATAAAACAAACAAAAATCCTGAATTTCTTAATTGTATCTGTTCAGCACACAGAGGTATAAAATAGCTTTGACATACGGCTTACAACTATGATTAGTCTCATTTGTGAAATGCTTTAAAAACAATCAGAAAACTCTCAGTTCCATCCATAACATCCATCTGGTTAGTAAAATTAAGCAGAAAGGCACTCAGATTGCTTGAAAGACTGGCATTTAGCAGCAAAACTGATTACAAGCAAGGGGTGTTAGGGATAATCAGTATTCAGTTATTGACTGGTCCTTAATACTCATCCAGTGCAATCTAAGTCTTCGTGTTCAGCTTAAGTTGAATTACAACAGAACACCTCTGAACAACAAAATTACTTTTTTTGGTGGGAGCCTTGGTATACCGTATGATGTAAACAATTACCTTCAGTTGGTATCATTACACATAAAGATCATGTAGTCAGCTGTCAGCAATTCACAGGAAAGTTAGTGGCCTGGTGAGTACTGCAGCCGTGCTTAATAGGCCAAAACCTGGCTACATCAAATGTTTGTCAAGCTTTGGTATGATTAATCCAGATAACTGAAAGGGTTGAGGCAAATCCTCTGAGTGTCAGCTTTCTAAGAAAGTAAAATTATGCTCTAACTAGGAACCTCATTCATACAACACCAAAATGCTATTTGGTAAAGCAGATGGAAAGGAATCTATAGCTTCGTTTTTTACAAAGAATGCTTAGCAAAATGCTTTTGCTTTGTTGCTTTGAATTAACTAAAATCATCAGATTTTAACTATGCTCCTATAATTTCAAAGTATCTTACTCAAAATATCCATATTTGAGGAAACATCAAAGTACATGAAAAATTAACTGACTTACAGAATTACACCTCTAGTGAAAAGAAACCATTCCAGAAATGTATTTCTGACATGTTAAGAATAAGCTAATTGCTTTTGCGGGTTGAGCTCCTCATGGGTGGTATTTCATGATACATAGGCATCCCCCATTCACAAAGAAAGACATAAGAGAATAAGTACTAGTAGCAAATGTAATATTAGACTGGACACAGTGTTTTATGTAACATTTTCAAATGATATTTTATCCTTAAATAGTGTATTTAAATGTACTAGGGGGACATGTCGGGTGAGTACACTACAATTCTTAAAATTTAACAGCTGTTTTTTTTTTCTTGTTGCATTTTTTAAAACCATATATATAAGTAAAACAAAAACGTGAAAGACTATAAAGACAGATGGGAAACTATACAAAAAAAACAACAACATTGTTCAGAGTAAACCAGTTGCTGGCAATTTCTCTCTGACATGAATAAAAATTGGCTTAATATCTTTTACCAGTATACAGCTTTTTTTCTATGTAACTTTAATTAAAAACTGCCTTTTTGTAGTATTTGGTCAAATCAAGCTCACAGCTGGACTGCAGCTTCAACCCTGGGACATCGCCTGAAGGACAGGTGAGTGGCTGGGCATTCACAATGGGAGCCAATATCTCAGCAGAAGAAGAGGCAATAGTAAAATTATTAACGCAATTATTATTAAAAAGGGGTGTAAAATATGACCCATTTAAGATAAAGCTACTATCGAAGTTTTTGCAAAAACAAGGGATCCCCTCAACGATCTCAGCTGTGTTTGATGTAAAGACTTGGGAACAAGCAGGGGAGAAAGTGTGGGAGGCAGCATCAAGTGGGGATACGAACGCTGCTGGGCTGCGGGCCCACTTCTGAGAGGAAGCAGTGGGAAACGTAGGACTGCTGATCCGATACACCTGCAGATTAAATTTCCATGAAACCTATTCATGCAACTAAGTTTTCCTTTTTTGTGGGGGAAAAAGCTTTTTTAATAACAGCTGGGTGTGCTTTTGCACGTGATCATAGATAGTATTCAAAGGATTACTGGCTTGTGTGCTTAGTCACTCAAGGTGGCTACTTGATTTAAATTGGATCTTCCACTTGGAAAATCTGGTATTACAAGGTCAGCATAGTTTAGTCTTTTTATACCTGGAAATGTTTGTTATGGATTGTGTACTTCCTACACTGGAAGTATTAAATCAGGCTTGTTTGCTATTCTATGTGCCAATAATTTAAATTTAAGTGCAGCAAAATGGTGTTGAAATAAGATAGTGATTAGGATAAGTGTTTCCTTTTCTTGATTTCTTTAGTGGAAGTTGAAGATATTAGTTGCCTCTGCCTTTCAGTATGGCAGTAGGTATGCCACTATGAAACCACTGGCAGTATATTACAGGAGTAAGAAATTCCATCTAGACTTCGCTCTGAACATGGATATATTGCACTTGGCATGCCTAGGAGGAGATTTTCACCTGTCTGCATCATTTGCACAGCCATACCTAGTTATAACTGTTTATTCTTTGACCTAAAACTGTTACAGAGTAAGTGCATAGTAAAAGAAAATTGAGACATTGCCATAAGAGTCAAAAGAAGCAGTACTTCTATTTCTAGCATGTAAAACTTTAGATGTGTTAGTGAAAGGTGTTGGCAACACAAGTTGCTGATAGCTGATGGGAAAATCTGTGGCAAATTAATAAAGGCCCTACTGTGTATCTATGCTGCAAAAGAGACATGTTCATGCCAATAAAGTATCATTTGTGGTGTCTAGAAGTTATGTGAAATAGTTGCTATTCCTAAACACATGTAGTAAAGCTAGATGAAAATGATCAGTGCCTAAGTGAAGTGTAGTCATGAGTTGTGTTCTTTTACTAACCAAACTGTGAGATGCTGCTTCTGGGCTAGTCTGTTGTCTTACCTTTAACAATATTTGCACCCACAATTCCTCCATACATACAACTCTGAGAGGATAATATCTTCAAGAATGAGTATGGAGAGAGCACTTTTTAGGTTGAATGGGATCTAAAACTTAGACTTTCATATTTCTCTGATACAGCTTGGGGTAGCTATGTCTGTTAGTAAACTGTTTACCCTGCACAGAATCCCTGTATTTTACACTGAAAAGCACTGGACCCGTCTGACAAATGCTCATGGTGTTGGTAACGGGGAAGAGGAGAGGAAGCAATTTAGTCATTTAAGCCTTCTAGAAAAAGATAAATGCTGCAAGAAATTAGGAGTGAAGGCTAATCTAAGGTGTAAAAAGGAATCCGAGCTTTTCAAATTTATCAGAAGGGAAAAAAGTAAGACAAAGTATCCCATCTATGACATGCATAACTTTAAGATGGCTGAGAGTCTTGGCTCTTATTTCGAACCTAATGAAGAAAGTTTGTACAGCTAAGTAGTAATGAGGAGCTTGCAGGGGTATATTACATATTGATGAATACTAGATGAAGATAAAATGGGAGAGCTTGAAGATATGCAAATGACTTTCAGCTTATGGTAGTGAAATTACATTATGGACTCATTAAGTTCAGCTTGCATTAACTCTACAGCATCAAAATTAAAAATAAACGAGTGAAGTTGAGAAAAGTGCAGCCATCTACAGTACTTAAAATAACAGAGATTTTAAAAGAACAGCATTAGATAGTCTTGTAAATGTCTCAGAATATATTGTGATTTATAGCCTGGGTGACTTATACTTGCAACAAAGGCAACTGACCTTGCTGCTTCTCTACTTAGCTACTAAAAGACAAGTAGGAACTGTGATGAATCAAAGCTTTTTAATGTAGTTGACTTGTTTTTCCTGGCACGAGTTTTGGATGTTTAATAGAGAAGTACCTAGAAATCTTACAAAATAAAGGATGAAACCTTCTAATGTTGGCAGCTGCAGTAAAATAAATAAAAAGTGGTTAATTTTGAAATTGTGGAAAGTTATTTGGATGGGCTTATTTGCGATTTTTTATTATCTGCTAAAAACATTTAACTTTATTAGATTTCTAGGCTTAAAGTGAATGTAACTTGAACAATGAGATACTCTTGGCAAGTGAGACTACAAAATTCTCTAATACACTTTCAGTGTGTAATAGTCAAACTTTAACCACTTATTTTTGAGGAAAAAAGTATATGTCACTTTGCTACCAGTGAAACAGTTTCTCATCTTTGTAAATATATAACAAACTCAGAGGCAGAAGTAATATGTAGAAACAGAATGGGATGTGTGTGTTTTTAGATGGAATCTTAGAATTGGATAGATTGTAGTGTAAAATGGCTATCCTTCATGCAAAGTTTCTTCATTAGCTACCTGATGTTCTTAAAAGTGAGTCATTTCATCACTGTACAAGATGTATGCTGAAATCTATTTTTCCTGAGAGGTGATGTTAGCATGTTTGAACAACAGTGCCAAATTCAGCATGGGTTGGTTCAACAGGCATTCAGCAGTAAGGATTGTGCTAGAGGTGAAATGATGAGATGAGGATGTAGTTAGCCTTGGGTTGGTTAGATAGCTATTCATCTCCCAGCAGCAACGTTACAGAATGATGCAAAGGTCCAAGAAAACAGGGTCAGTACAGAAATGGATAAAAGGCAGTATTATCTGTCAGTGTTGGCTAAAATGCTATAAGCTATTAACAGTTGCTTAGCTTGAATATTCATATCTAAAGACAGGAGATAAATGCTGTTTGAGGCCATAGAAACCTAACTGAACTGTAAAGGTATATTGCTGCACAGTTGACTTTAAAAAAAAAAAAAAAAAAAGTTTGATGGAAAGTATTTATGGGAAATATAGAGGCATTCTGATCAGAATTTCTAACTCTAGTGGGAGGGATGTTTGTGAAAGGAAATGTTAAAAGAGAAACTAAAAGCTAACAATGACTTTATTGATTTTTAATGGCATGGCTAGAAGTTAGTTGCAGTGAGGATTCTTGTAATCAAGAAAATAAAGATATGACTTCAAGGGAAATATCATGTCACGTTCTTTCTGTTCTCTAAGAATTTTGCTCTGTAGCACCTCCTCCTAGGTTATGCTGAGACAGTGCTGCTGTGTACCAAGCTGCAAATGGGAAAGGATGTATTAACTTGGTGGTGGAGGCTCCTACTTTTAAACTTTGTAGGAACAAGGTTGAGGATGTAGGGTATATACTATCATTGAAGTCATTTTGTAATGTGTGGTGAGTCAAAAGGAAATTCATGGAGACTGAAATAGGCTAAAAGTCAGTGGCATAAACTGTACTGAAATATTTACCTTTGCATTAAAGAAAAATGGAAAAGCCAGAGAGCAGGATTATTGTCACAAGTCATTATTGTTCAAATGGTGTACCATTTGAAATGCCTATCAGCAGCACTAGCAGCATGTTAGCATGCATTTGTACCGATTACAGTAACTTCTACTTGCAACTTGGGAGAGCAAGTAGGAACCCAAATCGGAAAATAAAAAAGAGCCATAGCTCCAAGGATGGGCTAGGATAGCTCCTGGTATTTGCACATATCTTGTGAATCCACAAGCTTTCGTGCTCTGTTAATGAAGCATGAAATGAACTGTGACTTCATATTCAAAGCAGGATATATTTAAATACCTAACAGCAGAATAAAAGTGAAATTGAAACACATCTGAGCAGAAGAATGATTTTTGCTGTAACCAGTGGGCTGTTTTACAGTGATGAGACAGACTAAACAGATGAGAACCTAAAGAAGCAGTGGCCAACATACACTTCTACTGTAGTAAGCAACATGTTAGACAACAAAAATAAAACTGGAAGCTTTGGATTTTTGAGAGTTGAACCTGGAGAAAATTCAGGATATCAAAACATTTTTCTAGTGGTATATTCTATGTGAATGGATGACTCGAGAGAAGGTGACAGATTAGGAAACCTCAGCAGAAAGCTTCTCCAGTATCATTTGCACTCTTGAGAAAATATGAGATTCCTGTTACATGAATCCCTGTAGATAACTTTGAAATCGGGGATTCAAATCTGAATGGCCAAGTAGAGAAAATGATTTTGTCTCACTTGACACTGGTAATCTGAGCTGGATCAACTTCCTCAGCTAAATTAATCTTTGCAACAAATGATGAGTTGAACCTCAAACACAAAGTTTATTTTTGGTGCTTTAAACACTGAAAATGAGCAATTTTCTTGACTCTGTGGTATCTTGTTTCATGTTCACCTGATGGCTAAAAGAGAAGAGAAATGGAGATAAGACTTCTAAAAATGTTTTACTCAGGGGTGCTTCGCAAGAGGAAGTTCTTCCTCCTTACTGGAAGCCCAGTAGAAAATCACCTATGCCGTGTAACATAGTGGTAAATTAACTATTAATAAAAATAAAATAAAAAATCAAAACACAAAGCAGTGAGCCTAACATCTTTGAACTAAGCTTAGGAACATAGTCAAGATAACCTTTGCAGGCTAGTTGGTATATGTTTAAAATGTAACCTTATCAGACTAAATGATCCCTTCTCTCTGTACAGAAGGAAGTAATCTTCCTAAACTTCTCCTGTTAAACCTTCATGAACTCTTGGTGGCTGTGTTCTTCAAGTTCTTGAATGTCAGAACCCTTTTACCAGGATGACATTTCTGATATTTAATGACTGTTCAAAAATACCTATTCAGGCTGTGGTACTTAAGGGATCTTTTGACGTGTCTGCATCCATTAGCTTTATTGCTTCCTTCACAAAACTTCCTTCCAAGACACTGAGAGATGCTTTTCCACTGAGAGGGCAAACCTGTGGAAGATACCCTTTAACTAAGTTTCTGGAGCAGAAATACAGAAAATAGACTAGCCATCACTCATGAGATACCTGTGAAGAAAAAGTAAAATATAAGCTAAGTCAGTCAAAGGCAGGAGAAGAAAGGAAAAGACCAGAACTAAGAAGTCTTAAAATCAGTTAAATACAAAACATAAGGGCAAGAGAAGATTACTGGATTAAATAGTTTAAGTGGTCTTGAGCATGTACTGAATTTCTGGGAGGAAAAATATACAGGTTAATACTTGACAAAATAAATCAATATGATGGTCATCTGTTACATCTTTCATAAGGACAACAGTGGGGAAGGTCAAACCTCTTAATGTGGTTGAGAATGTTAGAACATTGACAAGAAATACATTTGCTATAAAATGAAGTGTATATAAAATAAAGGTATTTTGCATCTGTGAAGTCTGCATGCCAACCCATTCTCAAAGAAAACAGTTACTGAGCAGTCATCATTACATTTCTACATGTGTGGACCCTGCAGAAACATGATTAAGAAAAGGGATATGAGGCAAGTGTGCTAAGTTAGTAATTTAACCCATCTGATCTGATTTTTTGTTTCAGCAGGCCATTTTTTTTGCAATTGAAGCAACACATCCCATTGTCCTCTTGCCTTTTGACTAGCAGTGGCATCAATTCTAGTACTAAACTGGCAATAATGCTATTATTTCATTGTTTCCTGTGTTTGTTACCAAATAAATTACAAAGCTTGTAAGATAAAGGCAAGATAAGTACAGTCATCCCACAAATAGTGGGAACGAAGTGCTGCAGGATCAAGGACTTCCTAACACTAAGGGGGTCTTGGCCCTCCTTAAATGAAATGCCACCTAACCTGCTGTGAAAACTTTCACAAACTACATTATTATCCCACTTTTTCTTGAAAGTTTGGACATGAAGGATGGGAAGAGACTGCATGATGAATATATTATCAGGTTATATGAAATGAATTTGCGTAGCTATAGCAGTGAAATTAGAATGGTGCAAAAGAGGTCAAATAAATACCATGCCATGTATACTGAAGATGCTCACTGACACAAGCTTACCAGTTACCTGTGGTATGTGTGTTTGGGAGGAGGATTATGGTGAGTAGTTCATTGGATGGAAAGTGAATAATGCTAACAATTTTCTGAAAATATAGAGAAGAATTGCCTGAATGTCATGGCAGAATCTCCCTGCTTTGGCTGACTGCAGCTAGCACTTAAATGACAAAATACTGTGCTTCTAGTTGATGTTCATTAAGATTTCTGATGCTTCATGAAAGCAAACCAGCCTGTGTTGGCTACTAATGCATCTTCGTGAGAAGCACTTCAAGCAAAAATGAATCACTAAACCTGTTTGTTTTACAAGGTACTAGATTCTGCTGCAGCTGTAAAGCTATTGATTTGATTTTCCAGAAGGCATACTGACAGGATGATGGAGATTATTTGGTACCCTTTCTAAACAAAAATTATGACATGACCAGCTACAGACTGGGATATAAGCAATACTACATTAGTTGTCCCTCTTCTTCCTGGGAAGTAGGTGGTGTTTTATGGTGATATCTTACTGCCTTTTTCAGTGTTAGAATCACATGGTGGATAGTCAGCAGTAGATCAGCTCAACGGGGATTTGAGTAAAATACCAATGATTAAGTAATTGTTGCAAAACGGATTTAATTGGTTGTGTGCAATGCAACAGATGAGCAGGAAACAACTAGGACCTCAAGGGAGTAGCAAATTTTCTAGGTATCTACCAAATAACCTTTAAAAAAAAAAAGTTGGAACAGTCAAAAAATGACTATTGCCTTTTGTATCTGAGTTTGTCAATTATTGCTGAGGACTGAATTCTGTTCTTTTCCATATCTACGTTGCCGTTTGAACTTTAGGTTATGCTGAAAGCAGGAAAACTTGCCAAATCTCTTAGATTACTAAATGGTGAATTTTGAAGGTACCTAGCATTATTTTAAATCTTTTAAGGTTTTAATTGAAAACCATTTGTCAGTGTTCTGTATTATTTTTTACACAGCTTGAGTAATTAAAAAAAAAAGTCAAAGTATTTATAGTATGTAAGAACTGGGAGTAATGTACCACTGTTCTTGAATTGATATGTGATGGGAGAAAGTGAATATGATCAGAGTGGATAAGAATTGAAGGAAATCCAATGGAAATGGAGGATAGTAACAGAATGTAAGGGAAGGCAAATTTCAAGTTGACATCTCTTTGCTCTTCCAGAGCACATTAAGGTCTCTACCAGTTCCCTTGCACTGTAAGTACTCTGCTACTTAACACAAAGCCAATGGAAAGGTAAAAAATAAATTGCTTTAAATTACACTTCATTCTGGCAGTCTGAACTCTTAATGAAACCTGATGGGTAAATGACTTCTGGCCCATCTGTCTAGAATTCCTCCAATCACTAAAATGGTGTCCTAGATACTTTCTTATTTCATTTTGTACTAAAAATTCTTCTTACCCTAAGGTCTCTCTACTACTTCACATTGGATTGAAAAGAAAACTACAGCTTTATAACTGGCCATAAATAAGACTTTTTTGCCTGACAAGTTTCTGGCATAAACAACTGTAGAAAAAGACTTTGTACCTTAAGAGGAGGGAGAAAGGGCAGGAGAGGAACGGTCTTTGCTTTGCTGAAAACAGAAATCTGTCTACTGATGGACAGCATAAATGATTTGTTGCTACTTGCAGAACCAGCCAGTTTGTGTGTAGGTATAAAAATATATGTTGGTGTGGTAATGGTCTGATTCAGTTTTCATTAGTGAACAAAATTATGCTTTTTGTAGATAAGTGATGAATAGCAATTACACTCTTGCATGTGTAAATCTGTCACCCAACTTTAGATAAAGTTATATGTGGGAATTAAATGGGCTTTTCAGACCTCACGATGAATGCTGAGTATCCATCATAGATGACTGATAATAAGGAATAAAAGATGTTCAGTGATGTACCCGTATCTCTGGGCAAATTGTGTATAACAGGGATTCAATCTTAAAAGTAAGAGAGGAATTTGTACTCATGTTCATTTAGTAACTAAATTCTGTCTTTTCCTATGATGAATATGACAAAATGTCAAGAAAATGATGAAGTCCACTGGAAACATGGAATTGTATTTATCTGCAAGTACATTAGAATTAAACACTGATACTGTCGGTTGCTATTATCTCACTGGGCTTCTTCACTGTTGTTGTGGTTTAGCCCAGCTGGCAGCCAAACACCACACAGCCGTTCGCTCACCCTCCCCCCTCCCTCTCCGGGACGGGGGAGAGAAACGGGAAAGTGAAGCCTGTGAGTTGAGATAACGACAGTTTATTAAGACAGGGAAAATAATAACAATAATAATAATAATAATAGTATTAATAGTAATAATGTGTACGAAATAAGTGATGCACAATGCAATTGCTCACCACCCGTTGACCGATGCCCAGCCTATCCCCGAGCAGCCGGCCCCCCCCTCCACCCCGGCTAGCCACCCCTATCTATTGTTCAGCATGACGTCAGATGGTATGGAATACCCCTTTGGCCAGTTTGGGTCAGCTGTCCTGGGTCTGTCCCCTCCCAGCTCCTGCTGCATTCCTAGCCTGCTCGCTAGCAGGACAGAGCGAGAAGCTGAAAAGTCCTTGGCTTGGTGTAAGCACTGCTCTACAACAATTAAAACATCAGCATGTTATCAGTGCTCTTCTCATCCTAATCCAAAACATAGCACCCTGCCAGCTACTAGGAGGAAAATTAACTCTGTCCTACCTGAAACCAGGACAACTGTATTAATCTTTTTAGTTTTATCTGACACTATGAACTTTTGTTTTCAGTCAACAGTAAGCTGGTGGCAGCTTTCCTCTGTAGTAGCTGGAAAGGTTTTTGGGTTTTCCTAAGTTCTCTGACATTCATATGTCTATGGAGAAAGTATGTTGTAAAATCGAGAAAAGCAAAATGTTTTGTGGTGATTTGAAACACTTTTCTGTTTCCCTTAAACCCATTTTGAATGATCAAGTGAATGTAGATGTAAAATGGTTTAAAATAACAAATCAAAAAAACAACAATAACGAAACTAATGATGGTATGTGGATAAATGTGTAAAATATAAATTGTTATGGTGAAGTTGTGTGCATTGAAATATGAAGGAAAATGCCAGCACAGCATTAACGTGAAGGATTACAGTGAGGATGACTAAAATGTTTTTTTTAGCTATTTACTGACACAGTGAAATTATTATAATTAAAGAACTGTTAGAGGAATAAATCTATCAAAGGATCAACTTGGTGAATAGGTGTGCTGCAGGTTGCCAAACAACCAGACAAGGTGCCTTATATCATTATGCAATACAGACAGCAGCCTGAAGTGAAATTACTATCATTACCTCAAGTGTGGACACTTGAACGTGGTCTCTTTTTGTTTGTTGATAGCAATTCTTTTAAGAAATCTTTAGCATTGGGCTTGATTTATGAATACCTATAGTTTAGTAGTGAAACACAGGGAGCAAGCCATTTTGATGTAATTTAATGGGATTATGAGTGATTTGGAATAAGGAGATATTTATCTGTCTCTATTCTGCTTCTTTCATGACAAAGTGTTCTTCTGTGCATGTTGACCAAATTCAGCACTGTCTTTCTGTATGGTGTTGAATGCTATGGGCTTCAGACAAGGGACTCAAAGCCACATGCTCAAATGGCAAGTCTTGTGGATGGATCTGGTATCTCAGTAAACTGTCCATCAGAAAAATATCTTGGACAAGAGAAGCCTTGCTTGATCTAAGGGCTGAATTAATTGGATATCATGTGGGGGTTTTGTCTGCAATGAAAGCTGTGTGGATGTATTTAAGATTATGGTGTATTCAATTATATCTTAGTCTATAATGAAATGAAGCCCTCTTTGAGAGTTTGCACTAGCTCAATAAAAGACGAGCTACCTGAGCTTAAGCAGACTATGGTGCAAGTACACGAGCATGAGATTAAGATCTAATTAGAATTAGAGGTGTTTGAAGATTTTCTGACTTGGCTTGCCTTTTCAATGTGCTTGCATGGGCATACAAGAATTGCTGTTAAGGCAAATGTATTCCTGGAGGATGGATTTCAGGTCCCTAAGGCAGCTGTCTATTTACAGTCAGTAGTAGAAAACAAGCAATTGTGAAGAGGGATTTGTCATATCCTTACTGGAAAACTTACCTTAGGATAAACTAAACTCTTCCTTAGAAGCACCTATTGGCTATTAAGAGAATTTTAGTTACCACCCAAAATGACTATTATATCTGCATTGCAGACGTTACACTAAAGAGTTTGAGATGAATCATAGATGTAATGCTTACCTGGAATAGCTGTCTGCTTAAACCACACTAGGAAAATTGTTATCACAATTCCATACATGAATCTTGAAAGATTACTCTGGGGCCTCTTTATTTTGATGTTAGGAGTTCGGCTAAATTGACTCTGTATAGAAACTCATTAGTGTGTATCTACTAATTATTTACCAAACATGCTGTAAGACTGAAAAGTATTAGTGATTTTAGAAAGTGATATTTCTGCACTTTCTTCTAGTTTCCTGTGCCAGTCCCATTTCTCACATAGAATCCTGTAATGAAATCTGTTTTAAAGAATGTAGAACAATTGATGTTTTCTTTTGATTTCATTTTTTTATAATGCATAATTATTTTAAAGTGGGGCAAAAAATTGTTTCCCAATATTAATTTTTACATAAAAAGTAACATACAATTAAAGCATTCAATATTTTAAACTCAGTGTTCAGATTTGGTACCTAAAGTTTATAGCACTGCATGCATGCAAAAACGAGGGTGTGTTTCACAGTATTGTGTCTCTGAAAACAGATCATATTCTTACTATCCTCCCTTCTCCCCCAAGTAGGACTTCAAGTATGAAGAAATAAGTGAGATGTTTACATACTGTTCATAATCTTTTCTTATTCAGAATGGATTTTTGGATTTTTGAATAGGTCTTAAGAAATGGGATGTCTCTTTTTTTTTTTAATTAGGAGGAACTAAGTAAGGTGTAAAGTTTTACTTTATGTCAGAGTGGTTGTTCTTCCACTGAAATAGGGGAAAAAATGTCCCTTGACATCTAATTTAAGGAAAGAGTGCACATTAATCTTCAGAGAATATTTGAGTTTATGCTTTGAAATCAAGTTAGGTAGTTATCGTTTCATGTGTTAACATGAAACTGAGGTTCTACTATCAAGTGTAAGGGCTGAAGCGAAAGGTTTTTTTATTGCTTAAATATTATTGCTGGTTGATCTGACCTGTAAATTATGGCATGCATAATGCAATGCACAAAGTTAATTTAATAGTTGCGCTTTCTAAGTGTCCATTAAATGATGAATAGGTTCCTCTGACAAAGTCAAACCTTAATAGTCTTTTTTGAAGATAGTTCACTTCAGAACCAATATTTCAGGACTTGATTAAGGTAATTCCTGTAGTTGACTGTTAACTTGTTTGATGTATTGCCTTTCTATGTTTCCCTCTCCATTTTAATTGGACAATATTTAACTATATCAATGTTATGGATCTGAGTAATGGGAAGCAAGACCTGCCAGCTGCAAAGTTGTCTTCGCTTTGCTTGCAACTCAACAACTGTTGCTTGCAACTCAAGTCTAAGAAACATAGGGGAGTAATCACCACCAAATGATTTGCCACACATGATGTTCTCTTCTTACTTGAGACAATTTAATATATCAAGGAGATTGAAGGAAGGGCTGGGAGTTATGACACCTCTTCTTTATCTATCTTTAGAAAACAGAAGGGACTTTGCTGCCATTTACTGTTTGCTTCTTGTGGGAGTGTGTTTTTATTTTATTTTATTGTATTTTGTTTTAATCTAGGGAAGCCCATTTGAATTGGTTCACTTTTCAAGCAGAGGCTAGCTGAAGAAGACACTCATACTCTAGCTGCCTCTCCTATGGAAGAAGCATACAGATAGCGGGAAGCTTTTTTAGATTTTCTTGACTCAATGCAAGTGTTCAACTGTAGGGAAAAATAGTTCTTTTATATAATAATGAAGAAAACTCAAAACTTGCCTTGAAATTTTTTGGTCTCAAACTAAGCAACAGATAAACATGGTAAATCTGAGCCTGGAAATAAAACAGTCCTAAGTGATAAGTGCTAGCAGTAGTCAAAGATTTAAAAATAAAACAACAACAACAACAAAAAGTCATGCTAACATAGCAAAAGTTTATGGGTCTATGGTTAATGTACCCTGTTAATTAAATGATAGTGTCTATGCAGCATGTAGATGTGTGTGCAACAAATATAATCCCCTTCAAATTTGTTAGAATAACAGAAGAACAGTAATTTAGAATGGTTTTACTTAGATCAGGAGGTATGAAGAAGGTGAGCATATAAGAAAGGCAATTTATAACCACCACAGAAGTATTCATACAGTAAGTCAGTGGGTGTTTTTGCTGATTTTTTCCATTTTCCTTGAATAAATATGCTTAAATATCATAAGGACTAACCTTAAGTGGTCTAAAGGAAAAGAAAAAAAGAAAAAAAAATATTGAAGAAACAAGTGACTTACCAGGCAGAGGAAAGACTACCCAGAAGGAAGTATTACCAAGCCATATGTCTCTTCTGTGTTGGCGTCTCCTGCTGGTCTAAATAGATCTTCAACTTGTGTGAACCTGTATTGATAAGCTAAAGCTGAAAAGCATCAAGAATTTTTGCTGTACAAAATAAGCTATTTCAAAAGAAATTTGCAACTGTGAAGTAAGCCTCAGAGAGACAAAATGGGTCTCACATATAAAAGTGGGAATACCTTGGTTTTGTAGATTTGTTCCTTGTAATTGTCTCTCTAATCTTAATGTGGAAACCTTCCTTTCAACTAATTTCTAGAGTGCTTGCTGAGAATAGAAATTGAGTCAAGACATGCAGTCACTTAGGCTGAACCGTGTGACTGGTGGTTTTGTTGTTTTGAAAGTTAGGATAAGCTTGCCATACAGTGTGCTACACTTGTGGAGTCATAGGCACGATCACTTGAGATGAAGGGAAGTAAATATTAAAATATTGATGCAAAACAGGTCTAATGTCACTTGTCACCTTTTGAAGTCATCCTGGAAACTAGACAATAATAGAAGCAGAATCTGATTAAAGGGAATAAACTTCATGTCAGTTCTCCTGTGAAAGGGATGTAGTGTCAAGGAGGTTCATCTCAAAGGTTTGAATTATATGGCTTAAATCCATCAGTAAAGAACAAGTTAAGAATGATTAGAGACAAAACTAAAATCTGAGAGAACAATTGTTCAAATAATTCACTTTCTTTCCCTAAACAACCCATTGGAGGATATCTATTGAAGTAAATGAGGCTTTTAAAATATGAATGTTTTGTACTTTTTTCTGACTCCTTACTTTCTACATAGGCAATATCTATTAGTTTGGTTTTTGCAGTCATCACACTGGAATATATGAAAGAGCAGGCCCTTTAAATTCAGTAATCCAGTAGGTTCATTGCTGAATGAGATTTCTTATACTCCCATCTTCGCTTTGTATGTTTTGTATAAGTTGTGGGTTGCCTGTTCAGCTAGACCTGAAGCTTCAGTTTCTGAAAACCAAGTTTTTATCTCTGCAAGCAATAGCATGACCTGATGACAAAACAGTAATGAAAGAGAAATAAAGGGGAGGCAAATCACCTGACTGCTGTAGATTAAGGTAATTTACAAGGGAAGCAGTTACTTTTTTATGGAAATTGATTTGACCACCAACAAGAAAGCTTGAACTTTGTGGAGAAGTTACTCCATGGAAGCAGCTTGTTGATTTGAGGGAACTCCCCCTCTGCTCAGAAATTCCATTTGTTACGGAAGAAGCTGTGCTAATTCCTGGAGTGATAATGGTAATACACAATTAAACAGATCTCAGAAAAGGCCAAAGTGTATGGTTTCTGCTTGAGCTGATGACTACACTCCATCCTGACCCCAGCACAGCAGATCTTAATTAGAAAAAGGGCAAATTCAGTATGTGGTGCAATATATGAACAGAAGAAAACAACTATATATATTTTAAATGAAATAAGCTGTAAAGGTTGTCATTGAGCAGTCTGCATTTTTTTTCTAATGAGCCAGACTCTTAGATGTACAAGAAATAATTGTCTTGTGGATGTACAGCCTCCAGCCCTAATTCTGATCAGCAGTAGGTGGTCCTGCCACTAGGACCTACTTCACTCATTAAATGGAGTAGGCTGATGAAGCTGGCCTGTCTCACAAGCACAGGCATACTGTGTGGTCTTGGCAAGGTATTCCTGTTTCTGAGTATTCTGTTTTAAAAACAGGTGTTTACAGCATAAATACATAGACTGTTGTGTTCACATAGAAAAGGAGCTTGAAAGTTCCTAAAATATCACTAGTCTTAATTGGCTATGGGGGAAAAGCTAGCAGAAAATTCTGCCTTGTGTGTTTACTAAAAACATTCTTGGTAGATAAGAGGAATGCCATGAAAGAAAATATGTATTGATAATGCAGGACAGATTTGGACAATGTGGTCAGAAACCTACTGAGGATGCTGTTTTCTTTAGGTTGCCACTTTATTTCTTTAGGATAGCCACAGCTGAAGGATGTGGCTATCCTAAACATATGATTAAGTTCATTAATATTGTGGGGTGCTTTTTTAAAAAAGATTAAAAAAAAATGCTTTCACAATAACTCTATTGACATTTGATCAGCCTTTCTGAGTTAAAGATAATTTAGCCAGGAAGCAGGCCCTCCTACAAAAAGTTTTACATCGCTCAGTCATTTACTGCAATTATGCTGAAGAGCAGAATAAGTCAAAGAATATAAAATCTTAACTTCACCAATTACTTTGTGGTATTTTGGGGGGCTGTTTATTAGAGGATGAATACTGATGAGCAACTCAAACGCATTCTCACTAGCTTAGACTATGATCATATAAGTTCTAAAAAGTTATTCAGAGTAGAGGCTTGCCAATAATTTAGTGGAAGGTCTGTTTGTGTAGTTAAGTGCTATGCAGTGAAGAAATCCCCAGAAACTTTGAGTGAAACCAGAAGCAGGCTATTCACAATAGCTTAGATTCTGTGGGGAGCAACTTGGTATACTGAAAATCTTTAATTTGTGGTGTTAACTCATGTTTATCTCTTGCCTGTTTTCTGCATAGCATGGAAGTATAGAAGCAGCATTTCAGAACTCGATTGGAGTTTTCCCATCTAGGAAGAGGTAGAATTTTTTTGTGTGATTTTTACATTAATGTAGCAGTGCTTGCTACATATATTGGTCCAGAATTGCACACTAGTAAAGTAAACATTTTTTGTCACTACTACAGAAGAAAATATGCTGGGGTGCAATTAAAGAAAAAGTGGAATATGTTGCATTTAAAACAAACAAACAAAAAACCAGTATGCATAATACCAGTGAGAAAAGCAGTTGTTCTCCCATCTGTGGGAATCACTGATCAAGGCCTCTGTCTTGGGCCAGGCCTGAAAGATGTTTAGGCTAACTATAACTGCAAGCAGAAGAAAACATTACCTTTTAACCTCCTGTTCACAAAACCCCTCTAAGGATTGTTTAGTACTGTACCTTTTTGATTATTTTTGTTTTCCTGAAGGTGTTAAAAAATATATTCCTTGTTCAAACCTTTGTATGTTACATGCCAAGGTTGTTTGTTACCTGCTAAGGAAAGAAAAAAGTCTGGTAAGCATTAGTGAATGACTGACTGAAATAGCTCAACAAGCCTTATAAAGGATTCTCTATACTATGAAAGAGATAATTAGAGATGAAGGAAAAATAGCTGTACTGCGGTGCCTTGGAACATCAGGAAGCTGTTTGTTTGTCCCTAAAATTCAGATAGAGACATTATCTAGAGAGAGATTTTGTGCTTACAGCCTAGCTAAATTTTGACTTTCATGCTGCTTGTAATGGAACAGGTTTGTTTACTACTGTTAGTAAATGACTGCTGAGTTTCATTACAAGTCTGTTATATATAACTGTAAATTTGGGAAAACCATGGTCAACAGCAAACTAAATTTTCTTATTGTGACAGGGCACTTGAAGACCTAGTCAGAGCCTCAATCTCAAGTAAATGAACTGGTGCTTAAACTTTCAATGGGTTAGAGTGAGGCTATTCAGACTGCATCGTGATGTATTTGGGAGCCAGCAACTGCTCTAAATTCAGTGCGTCAGAATTGGAGAAGTGGTCCCATGCCTGGGTCCAGAGGAGGACATGAGTATGCTTTGTCTGGAAGCAGATGGCTGTAGAATTAGCTGCCAGAATGCGAACAGAAGTCCTTGCAGTGTGCAGAGGCTTCAGGGATTCATGACAGTCTGTCTTTGCATTGTAGGGTTCGAAACTTCACCAATAAAATTGGGTTGTCTAATGCAAGAAGTTTATACAGAAATGCAATATCTACCCCTTGTTCATATTTTAAATCACATGTCTCTTCCTACATGTTTAGGAATTTGAGGTATAAAAATTTGAGCAAAAGTATTTTTTTCTGAATGTAAAAGTTTTTGTTTACTAAAAAAACAAACAAACAAAAAAAAAAAACAGGTAGGAAAGCATTGAGGTAAAAGCTGTGGATTTTGGTATCCTAAGAACATTTCCTTGGCTCTTTTAGTAACTTATTTTCCTGCATCAGTTTTGATCATGCACGAGATCAGATATCTGTGGCTTCAGGCCAGAAAAAAGAAAAGCTGCTTTTAAGCACTGAAGGAGAAAGGTAATAGCATTGGTTAAGGTTATATTATATTTGAATTTCTCAGCATTAAATTTGCTGCAACTTTATTCTAAATTCTAACAAACTTCTCAGGGGTAGCTGAGTTGTGCAGAAAGGTTAAATAAAGGAATCTAGTAGAATAAACCAAACAAGAATGGAAAATCAACTTTGACTTTAGTCCTTGAATATCTTTGCACCACTATTTGAGTTTCCTGAAACTTCTGAATAGTGCACATTGATAATGACTTTCTATGAAATAAGTTAACCTGCAGAGTTGATTCATGGAGTGAATAAACTTAATTTCTGCCTCAGCTACTCAGCAAGGAGGAGGCAAAGAGACTGGCTTTAAGGCCACAGGTCAAATCAGAGCCTTGGGTATGACATAAGTTTGTAAGGTCTATTAAACCTATTTCTGCATGTTTATTTTTTAAATAAACAACAAAGTAACCCTTATATTCTATTTAAATAGTTTAAGAAACAAAGTCTGGCCTTTATTTGCTTTGATTCACTTTGCTGAATGTGGCTGTTTAATGTTGTATATATTTATTCATATGCTAGCTGCACAAGCTCAAATTCCATACTTTGTTTTGACAATGTTTATCAGGCAAAATTTTAGTAACATAGCAATGTTGCTCTTAATAGCAGCATGGACAAAAACATTGTTGTCAAGTCCAAGGGAATAAGGTAAAACACATTCCGATTGTACTTGCTTGAAGTGAAGCCATTGGATATCATTAAAGTTTATGAGGTTGTACTGGAGGACAAAAAATATATGGATTTTGGTGACACTAAAAAGTAGTACAGCATGCTTCCCAGAGTCACGTATAGGACTTTCAGTCCCATAGGTAGACGGCATTATACTCACCTTGAGTGGGTACTGTCACTTACCAAGATTTTCTGTTACTTTTCTAGCAGCTAGAATAAGGAAGTAAGGGTTGAGCTTTTTCTACTGCATCTTCCTATGAAACCATTTAGAACTCTTTGGCAGTTACAGACACTTGCTTAAAATTTTATGTCGTAGGTGAGGCTTTATTGTAAATGGAGTTTATTTACAGAAACTTTTCCATGTGCAGTAATTACCAACACTTAAAACTTTATATCCAGGATGGGGCTACATCACAGAGACTGTTTATAGAAGCTTTTCCATTAGAGAGCAGAATGAATAGCAGAGAAGCGAGTTCCCTTCATAGAAGGGCAAATATTTAGAGGGAAGAAGGTCTGAAAGGCCTTTGTTTTAGGGACGTGAGGGGAGGAACAGTAATTGGAATGCATTTCTTCCCTGTCACTTACAAAATTATTTAATTATGTCATGTCCTGTAGAATTATATCTTGATTTAATGCAATAGTCTGTGGAGGTCACTGATAGTTTTAAGATAGAAAAGTGTATTTATGGATGGCTTGATGGACTCCACATGACTATGAAGAAAACCTATGCTTTTTATGTTTATTTTGTGTAACAGAATTGAGATGTTGACTTGTGGCTGTTGTAATCTGAACTGTTAGAATTAAATGTTTAACTCAATTACTCAACTGGAAGGTATGATAATAGAAATTATAAAATTGAGTAAGTTTACAAGTACAGTGGAAAAAATGTGCATATTCAGTCACTGTCATCATATTAAGTTCTATAGTCTCCCCCTACATATAAATTGATAGTTCTTTAGGTATAATGATTGAAAAATGATATTCTATTAACTCTTCCAAACCTGTGTAAAGCTAGCTATTCCCTAGTGTAACAAACATGATGTACTTATGATGTCAGTGACAAGGCTTTTCTGCAAAATGGAGATCAACATGAACATATGCAATCTCTTTGTATATTAACTTTTCCATTTTCTATAACCCATTAGAGTAGGAGCTAATAAGCAAGTGAAATTAATTATTATATTTCTAGGCTCAAGTCTGATAATCTTTATGGTGACCTAGGTCTTCTCTTTTTAGGTACTGGCCTAAACTTTTATGACTATATGTAATAAATTCAATGTCAATTATGATTGAAGGAATTGTAAAAAATACTACTTGTAGTCATCAGTGAGACAAAGATCTTCTACATGCTTCATACTTTTGAAAGACTGTTAGATTCACCTAATTCGGACTTTGAGAGAAACTTTTCAATAACTTAAGTAATTAGTGTTGTGTCAAAAATTTAATGTTATTATGTCATTTATGATATTCAAGTTAAGGAAAAACATGTATGCAAGTTTTTAAGTCCTTTTTGTAAGAGAAGAGGTGTGATATGGCATTTTTGGGGGATTTTTTTTTAGACTGGGTTACCTTCTATTGCACTTCAGAAGCAATTGTACGTTTTGGAGTCCACAATGTCTACTAGTTTAACGGGGCAGAACAAGCTGTTGATGTCTTTCTACAGTATATACTTCTGTAAAATGATGTGTAAAATGTCTGCTTTAGGATCACTCTCTCTATAGTAACAGTATAGTAACTCTATGGTAACAGTAGGTAGTCTATGTTAAAATAGCATAAAATAAGATTCAAATAAATCATGTAAACTAGTGAACTAAATAAATCATGTAAACTAGATTAGTTATTTGGAGACCATTTAAACTCAAGAGCAGAAAGTACGTCAAAATTAGTGCTTTAGTGCTTGCAGTGGAACCCTAATATGAAAGATAACATGGAAATCAGTTGGCTTTGGATGTTAGGAAGAATAAACTGCTGTTTTAAATGCTAACCAAATCTATGTTCAAAGTTTAAGTATTTTGTAAATCTGGTTATGACCAATAGTGTGGTTTCATCCTGGCATATTTTAAGGCTGTTTTTTTCTTTTTTTTTTTTTCTTCACATGCCCCATGGTATTTTCCTAGTCACTTACCAGTAAAGGAACGGATTTTTATGAACTCCATACAAATGTATATTTTTGTTTAGCTTTTACCCAATATAATCCAGAGGTTTGGCAGCCCCCTCCCACTTTAACTGGAAGTTTGCCTACAAATGTCTAGCTAAAATCACCATTTAGATGGAGCTCTGCTTATTTGGAATGTACTTTTTTGTGTGTATGGATATAATTTACTTCATTGGTTTTTGTTATTCTTGGATGTTGAGAATGGTGACCAATTTAACCACAAAGTATTTCCTCACGGTTTATATCATAAAACACAGGGGCACATTAAGAAGAATTATTGAGCAGAACCAAATTGTTTTCAAGGTTGCCACTTCGATAGATTTAAAAAAAAAAAAAAAAAAAAATCTGAAACTAACAGAAGTTGAGGAAAAAAAAACACACGGAGAATAAGACCTTATATAAAATTCAACTGCTTGCTTACTATGTTCAGCTCATATAATACATGACTCAGACTTGTGTTCAAATTAAGGAACACCAGAAAACAGTAGATATTGCTGTAGCTTCTAGAAGAGCTACGGTAATTTAATTAACAGTGTAAGAAAGAATCTGAAACATGTGGTGGCCATCCTTTGAAAGCAGTTACTAATATTTGGAAATGGTACAGGAAATAATTGCACTTCAAGAAAAAGAAAAAAGGTAAAAATAAGCTGAACTTCACTCTTCTTCCATTCCTTAAATGATGACATTAGTATGAAAATAGTATATTTTTTTTTTGGTTAGGGAACCATTACAAGATAGGAGAGATAACTTGAACAGAACACAGTATCTTACCTGACTTGAGGTGAAATGTCTCTTTGCTCAAGATGCTTTCCACTGTCATTTTCATTAAAAAGTTCTGGTTGAAACAACAGATCTCTAATCATGACATAAAATTTCTCAATTTTACATGTAATTTAATTTCTGGCCCACCTTTGCAAATTAGTTTTTATAAGAAAAATAGTGTTATAATTTGAATATTCTTTGAAGAGGCTGGGGATCTTCTGTATTATGGGCATAATTTTTTATGGTTATAAGAAAAATAAAACTTAATTATTACTTTTTTCCACAGTCAGGCTGGTGTTAGTAATCCAAGGCTAAGGATTTTTGCACAAAGGTGGTGATAAATGCATGGAGTTCTAGATTTTGAGAGGACTTTTCAGTTGACTTCCTTCTTGTAAATGCCAGGCAAAATTCAATAGCAGAAAATCAATAAAAGCAACACTAAAGGACTAATTGAGAATGAAACACATTGATTTATTTTAAGACTAGCTGTATGCTTATCATCAAGTACACTGTGGTCCGAGTTCACAATAAACTCATTATTCATTGGAATTTATCTTGACGAACACCTATCTTTTTGAGGGCAGAATCTGACCAACATAACTTAATTTTAAATCAGATGCGGCACCATGTATTTGGCTTCCTGAAAACAGATATGGCAATAATGTTTCTGAGACGATGTCATCAACTACAAACTCCTTCAAATTTAGTTAAGTTACTTATCTTTGAAATGGTGGACATCAGATAGGAGTATGCCAGATTAGCCTTAGAAAATATAAAACCTCGGTTATTCCCATGAAACAGGCTTCTTAGTGTTGCAGACTCCAGAGCTCATTGACAGGCATTTAAAACTTGCTGTGTTGACCCATTGTGGCTTTAGACTTCTTGTCACTATTTTTCTGTGTTGTTGGATCTTAATTACTGTAGGGAGGGAGGGAGAGCTGTGTTCATGCTGTCCTTGCCTGAACATGATGGCAAGAGGCATTAGCTCGAGGTGATCAGATCTCCTCTACTCCCAGTATTGAGCAGCTGTCTTGCAGGGTATTCTGAGTGCTGTTGAAATGATAGCTGAAGGAGCTGCAAAAATCTTATGTTTGATGTGTTGACGCTTCAAGATTGACCATATCCTGGTCTCTCCTAAATAGGTGAGAAGGGCAAGAGACAGCTTTCAATGCTTTTGTTATCTTGAATAAAGAATACTCAGGGATTAACTGGTATTACTACAATTGAGTCTTACGTGACTTAAAGCAGTTTTGTTACTGGCTGCATCTACCTTCTTGACAAATTCAAGACATTCCCCATTGAAGGGGCTAGTATAAAGTAAAGGACTCAGCTGGAGTCAACACAAGCCTGTACCTGAAATTACTAGTAGGTGTTCTGCGAAGGTGCCAAAACATATTGATTTTTTTCTCATTAGGGACAGGACAAAATTACCCTGAGCTTTCATCTGAATCAGCTTTGTAACTTCTAGTTTGAAGTATTCATATAATGTGTAAGGCTCTCCAGTATTGTAGGATCTTAAATATCCCTGGTTTCAGTAAAAGCCTTTTTCAAAACCATTGTATCATGCTGCTGGGAAAAAAAGAGAAAAAAAAAAAAAAGATAACGTGCTTGAACATATAGCAACAATGGTTGCCATAGTCACATCTTAACTCACTGGTTTGGGATACAGTATGCATGACAAAACACAATATTAAGTATTAGTTTTACATATCTACTATAAAATATGTTTCTAGGTTAAATCTTCTGAATGGTTATTCTTTTTGCATTGTTGTGAATCTGGCATGCTCTTTGCTTTACTTTTGAATATGTTCCTTAAGCTACTGGAGAGTAGTTACTGTTCATTTATCTCAAACGTTTTTGTTACTGTTGAAAGAATTACATCTGTTAGTGAGGACAAGAGCTATGAAATTATTTAAATATTTTAAAGTAACCTCTTAAAATTGACATGATGCACATTTTCAATCCAGTTGGATTTCTGTGATAATGTGGGCACAAGTAGCTTCTCATGAGAATGAGAAGCATTTTTATTGAAAATAGGAGAATCTCAAATTTCCCAGAAACTTGTTTAAATGGTTAATGTTTGAAAAATAGATACTGAGTTCAGGTCTTAAGGTATGAAAATAACAAATTATAGTGCTTCTTAAGCTATCTTTCTAGACTAAACAATTACAATTTAAAAAGTTAACAATTTCTAGACTAAACTGAAACAATTTAAAAACCAAAACAACAACAAAAAAAATGTTGTGCACAGAAGGCTGCCTGTCTTCAGGTTTGCTTGGATGAATCTTACGATGTTGAATCTTTTCCAAATTGAATGGATGCCCTTCAAGAAACATTGATTTGGGAGATAAAGCACATTTAACTGTAGAAGTTGATGCAGAAGTCTTTGGACATCTGAAGATGCTTCAGCATTGGTATATGCTTGAACTGAGAGGATGTGCCGTTAAGTAAAGAGACGGATGAGATGATGCTTCAGTCCAGAATGCTTCACTATGTTCACTGCTTTCCCATATTTTAGTAGACTTTAACACCTTCATATATTTTGTATTTATTAAGTTTTAAAAGGATACAAGCTGATATCAGGCTGGCTGCAAATTTCAATCAACAGGTTATAATTGGAGGACTTCAGTAAAAAGGATACTGAAAAAAAAGAACTTGAGGGGTTGTCTAATTTCATCCTTAAGACTTCTATAAAAGTTGTTTTCAGTTTTGAGTAATATTAGCCATTGCCTTACCTCATGCTGAAGATGGTAATCAATCTAACAGTGCTTTTTGCAGATTTTATTGGATTCTAGTTGAGCATATACCACTTAACAGAAGAGAAAAGATGTCAGCATCTTGCTTTTTTTCCTCTTAATGCATATTGAGGCTGGAACAATGATTTAAGGTATCTGATGCAGTAAGTATAGAGATTCATGCAGCTAGGTGAATAAAAGGTATATGATATGGGAAAGTATGTGCACAGTTAGGTTCAGAATTTAATGCCTGGTCTTTTATGCCAGTAATGAGACTGTCTGAAATAACATAACAAAAGACTTGAAATACAGTATTGCTTTGTAGTCAGAAGACTGTTCAAGAGCACCAGTCTTTCCTAAGTTTCAAAAAGAAAAATATGCTAAAGAATATAATCATAAGTAGCATTCATTTAAATAATGTCTAGCAACTAATGTTGATGGAACTTATATGCCAGGTGTACGGGCAGGGAGCTAAAAGATTAAGTTATATAAATGTTCATTTCAAGGTCTGACTGCTTTGTTTGTATATTATTCTCAAGAATTATGAGTAATACATCTCTTAAGCCAAAGCAATTGGAATGAGTTTTCAGCAGCTTAAACCCTGTAGATTTACTGCTGAATGAAATACAATGTCGAGCTGAAGTGCCTCATCAGAGGAGAGCTGAATAGCAAGAGAAAACCAAAAGCTCTGAGTCAGAAGTAAGAAAAATAACTAAGAGGTGATGAGTAACTGCATGAAAAAAAAAAAAAAACTTGGAAAAGAATTTTCTGTGTAAGTTTTCTACTTGCTGATCAGCCAGTAGTAACTTCTACTACTGTAACATATTTACAGACAAAATGGTTAACAATTTTGGGGTTAACACAAATCAAAACAAACAGCAAGACCCCCAAGCCTTTCTTGATGTGATTTTAATAGAGCATAAGATGTGCTTGTTACCACCATTGTAGTGCCACACACAGGGCACACAAGGGCAAAAAGATGGAAGCAGTGAGGAAGTGTAAGGCTTGGGAGGTATAACCATGTGGTTTTGAGCGAGTTGGAAGAAAGCTTTAGCAAATCCTCCTTGGAACAGTGAGGGCAGAGAAGAATTTACAATAACAATCAAGAAATGACAGTGACAGGGGGAGAGGACTTGCCCATGAGAACCAGGAAAGGTCAGCTTTTAATGTTTCGCATCCATATGTGGTACAGTTTCTAGGAAACAAGATGACATCAGGGTAGTAAGCCAGCCAGAGACACAAAAGAAATGACCACAACAGCTATTTTGAGAGTTGTCATTTCAATAAAGACAATTTCATTCCTGAACTTTCGCAAGTTCAGGCAGTTACAGAGTTCAGCTCATCTGTCATTCTTCTCTGAACCAGTCTCCTGATATCTGCAAGTGCTTGAAAAATCTAAACTCTCTCCATTGCACTAGAAACCATGCATAGTTTTGGATTTGTTTTTAATTTGAGTGCTGTTGGACTGCTTTGGATTCAATAAACAAACAAAGGCCACGAGGGCAGAAATGAAATATTTTGTCTTGGTTTTTATATGCCCAAGGAAATTCTCAACTTGGAAATTCTCATTTATGACAGGCTGGGTCAAAGGGTTGGTCCAAACTGACAAATCTTGTCTTACCTTAATTGCTACTTTGTGCTATAGGGTTAGTATTAAATTTTATGCAGCTGAGGTCTTTTTTTTGAACAGTAGTATAAGTAGGTGTATCAAAAAAATTTCACCAGTATGTTTTGTGCTAGGTCAAGAACAAAGTAGTTCGACCCACTCACAATCTTCTCAATATTAACTAGTGATAACGAAAGTCTTTACTGGTTATGGTTCTTTATATAGCTCTGAGTTGCATTGAGCTTCTATTTATCTGTATTAGAAAAGGTATTTTTGAGCTTTCTTGGGAAAAGCAATACCATAGGTGTTTTGCAATATTATCAAAGAGACTTACTAAACTTTTTTGATCCACTTAAGACAACATAGAAGAATCACACCATAGGCCTTTATTTTGAAAGAGTTTTCTTCCTTAAAATTTTGCCTATTAACTTACACTGCCTTTATTTAGTTTGTGCTGTCAATATAGTATTCTGAACAATATCATGTAATTTCATCTTCATACAATGAAAGTGTTTAACTGTGAGATCTTCAGACATCTAAAAAATATCCTGTAGAGAGTTGCAGCGTGGCCTATTGTTTTGTTTTCTGTTGTGTAGGTGTTTTGCCTTGGACAATCTTCTATTTCTTTTAGAACTTTTCAGATATAGCATGCAACTAATCCTTTTGTCATTCACTATTCAATTAATGTTCTTTTATCTATTTCAAGCTTGTTCTGCTGGCTGGATGCTCCTCATCACTGAACGGATTCGCTGTGACTTCTTTTCCTTATTGCTTAATAGGGGTTTTCATGCCTTCCAAGCTGTCTGCGCATCAGAAGGAGTAATTCATCATATTGTATTAGATTTCACATAGCAATAAATGCCAGCAGAAAAACAAAGATATCAGTTACCTGACAAAGCAATTGCATAAAGCTTTATAAAAATGAAACTATTAAATTAATTGTGTGATTTCTTCTGCAAGTTTAGTCCTTGTGTGTGCTTCAGATGCAGTGTCCAGTAAATCACGGTGTAAGAAACCATGAAAACACCTTGTACCACCTGATGATGGGCCAGAGAGAGACCTAATAATGTGTTTGGGGTGCAAATACTCTTTTGTAAATGACAGCTAGAGGAAAGAGATAGTACTCTAACCATTCTCCACTGGCCAATCTGACTGGTGTGTGAAGAAAAGCATGTAACAATTCATAAAAACATCCTAATAAAGTGCCTCAGGGATATGTGATAATGCTTAAAATTTTCAGTCTTGCATCAGCTGTAAGGGAAGTAAAGAGCCTTTGTCTCTTGTTCAGGTGAAGAATTATGAAGATGTGTGGTGTGATATATTTGTAGTTTTTTAATTAAAGTGTTTATCAGAAGCAATAACCTGAAGGGAGAAAAGTTTATGTTCAAGTTAGCATGAGCCAGGTTCACATGTACTGGGCAAGCACCACTTTGAAGCGTGTACTTGACATACTTTTTAGTCCCAGAGGAAATTTCTGTGACCTGGAGAACTAAGAAGTTTCATTTCCTTCCTTAGAGCAGTAAGAAGGCATTGGATAGAAAGTGATAGCAGAAAAATTTGAGTAGTTTCTTTAATCTTGTCAAACAGATCATTGTTACAGTGTTGTAAGCATTCATAAGAAAAGACTTAGCTCACCTGACTTTCTAGTATGTAGAACATGTCATTGAAACTGTGCATGTGAAGTAATTAAAAATGGTTCAGTGATGGAATGTACAAATGATTTTTATAGATGGACTCTAGTATGTGGCTTTGTAGCAGATGCTGCAGTCAGGGGCTCTTGAATGTTCTAGCTGAACAGGTTTGCTCTTGGATAATTTAAGGTTAGAAAAGCTTATAAACACTAGGAAAACCTGGGGAAGCAATAAGTCATGGTGAAAACCTGTTGGTCTCATCCAGAGAAGTTGCTGCAGAGCACCCAGGTGGATACTGTTTGGGTTTCTTTTAGCAGCTCCACCTAAAATTAAAAACACAACAGTAATTCAGTGTGGTGCCACCCAAACCCACATGGGTTCTCTCAAACTACTGGAAGGGCTAACTCCAATTTACACCACTGCCGGAAGGAATGGGCGGCTTGTATGGAACCTGGGAATGTGAAACTGCACCCATACAACTGCCACAATGGCTATGTCAGGAGCCTTGGGGGAGAGAGGAATAAAAACCTGCAAGGTATTCAAAAAAGAATAAAAGAATGGCATGCTTTTTACTGAGCATAACATCTACTACCTGAAAGGATTAAAAGATGACATTGTTCTAATCTAAATATTTTTGAGGGAGAGAGTCTTTTATCAATAGACTGCTTTTTTAATATAGCAGAGAATGATGAGATTCTGCAGTTGAAAGGTGAAACCGAGTTTAGAAATGAGAAATGTATTTAACAGTGGAAGTAGCTAACCATTGAAATGTCTTCGCTATGGATATGCTTGCTTTGACCTCATTTGACCTTTGAAAAATTGTTTATCTTGAACTTCTGTTTGAGCTGTATGGTTGACTTAGAGACTTCAGGCAGAAATATCGGTTGGAGTCACTTGGCTTGTTGTAGCAAAAAGGGCAGATATTTTTGCAGTGTTATGGCTTTTAGAATATAGGAACCTGAGTTACAATATATAGTTAGATTGCTTGACCCAGCTCACAGCTTGTATGCTAGGGCAATTACTTTTTCTGTATTCATCATTCAGAGGTGAGAACTTGACTTCTGTTGCTGCTCACCTATACAAGTGTGTGTCAAGCTTCTTTCCAGTCAAATGTTCAAGGCGTTTGAATTTTCTGTGGTTCAGAGAACTGTGAAGGATATTAAGTTATTCAAATGGAAGTGTTTAAGAAGTATTGCAATCATTATTATGCAGTAATAATAATGATTAAAAAAAGGAACACTAAGTGTGCTAAATGTTTGTTGGAAGCTGTTTAGGTAAACCAAAATTCAGTCAGCACTAAAGATACTTCATACATTACTATTTAAACAGCATCACGGAGCAAGGACTGCTGGAAACAGGCATGTCAATCATACTTTCATATTGTCACGCTTGCTCAATGCATGGCATGAATAAACAATAGTAGCTTGAGGAGTTTTTGTGCTTGAAAAATGTTACCAAAATGATGAAAATAGAATTAAAACTACTGAAGTTTGTTTATGGCCTCTCATAGAGTATGTTGTCCGCAACATTATGAACATAGTGCAATCTATGTTGTCTGTACATTTCATAAAACTTTTATACCAACAGGCTTGCATGTTCCACAATGGGCTTCACAGGAACATGAATATTCAAGCTGGATCTAGTTGTTTCACTTCAATAATTGCAACTGGAACTTGTCTAAAGGACTGGTTCTTAGACCACATGTTAGAACTAACCATTAAAATTACAGAGTGATAATATATATATACACACAAACATTAGGTATTCAAACTATTTGAATTTCCAGGTTTGTTTCCTTCCCTTGAGAGCATTTTTACTCAAGTAAAAATTGCTGTTCGGATATGGAGAAGCCATAATAATAAGCAACCCAATGTAACTTCAGCTTTAATGCTAACCATGTCAATGTCCATGGGGCTGACTTGAATTGGGTTTAATACTTTCTCACTGTGGGTGAGAAAGCTCTGTCTCATTGCAAGCAGAGTACTGAATGGCCATCTGGCAAAAGATCCAAAGTGAGATACAGCGAAGAATCTTAATGCTAGACAAAATGGGATAATACAGACTGTAAATGATTATTTCTTGACAAATTGAGCAGAGTCTGAGGAGCTGTTTCTCAGCTTGATGCTGGTGAGTAAGACTTGTTATTGACAGAATCAGTGTATGTAAAAGAATGAAATGCTTTTTCTTTTTTTTCTTCTTAAAAAGGTATGCTACGGCTTGGTCAGACAAGCCTGGGTTTTAAACTCATTTAAGTACTTAGAATATGTGGTGGTGAAGTCCCTTTCTAGAACCCGTAGTCATGTGAATCAGTTAGTTTCTATCTCCCTTGCAGCATTGAGAGCATTTATAAGGTAGAAAGTTCATCGCTACTGAGTAACTTTCAGGGAGGATCAAAAAAGGAGCTATTTGGAAAAACAAATACACAAACTCCTGCCAGAAATGCTAACTTCTTAGTTTGGTCACGTTTGTTCTGTTTCTTGGTTCACTGGAATATAAGTTTAAGATTAACCAATGCCCATGCCTTTGCTTAAATCTCATAGGCTTCAGTTCCCCTTAGGTGTTTTTGCAACAGAAAAAATTTTCCTTACTCAACTCAGCTTGGTTTCTCACTGAACATACTGAACCTGAATTCAGCTGAATAAACCGAAGCAGCTTGAGAAAGAACAAATTATGAGTTTTTGATTGGTGGTTAATACTGTTAGCCCTAGCTCAGTAAAGATTTGATGAACAAGCTTAATTTCTTAGGTCAACTATCATTTGATCTAAATTATGTATATACACTGTAATTGCCATTATAAAATTATTCCAAAGAAAGCTGAAGCTTGGTAGAGGTGAAAATTACAGTTTTTTGTAAAGCTCCTATTAGGTATGTCAAATTGTCCCTTCTAAGCAACTTAGAGCCTCCCATAATACAGTTAATACCTTTTTGTCAGTATTGTGTGCTTTTTAAAAAATTTCTGGTTCTTAAAATATGTTGTATTAGCATCCTGAAAATTAATAATGACTACATAAGGAAAAAATGTGAATGGGATTTTATGCATTTTTAGCTTAAAATGTACTCTATTGTTAACTTAAGCTATACTAACAATGTACAAGGATGACTTCTAGCTCTGTCTCCTTATGTTTATATTCAGACGTCATCCCTTCTGTGAACACAAAGAATGTCTCAGATGCAGAGTTGTCCCTTGCAGATTGCAAAGGAATACAACTTGCCGTAACAGCCACGTTTCTGCACTCCATGAGGAGCTGCACGAAAATGATGTGGTGGGAAGCAAACCATGCTATAGAATAACAGAGCATTGTAGCTGCTGCTTTTTAGAGTGGTATAAATAAAACTTCAAAAGCTGGGCTTTCACTTACTCTCTAAAGTATTTTCTCAGTCTCTAACTTGAAAATAGGATCTTTATAGAAAAGACCGTTGTTATCTAAACAACAATGATGTTCAATTTATGTTAGCTAAAACAGAACCCTAAGTTTTATTTTTTACAGCATGCCCATCAACATATTGGGCAAAGTTAGTTAAAATAGTACTTGGCTTTGCAGCATAACCAGGCATGTCTGTTACAGGTGAAGCAGGCAAGCAAAGTGTACTGCAACTTAACCATTTCTTGTTGCACTGTGACTTGATGAAAACCACTACTCTAAACCCGAATTTGGAATATAATGAATTATGAAGAATTTTTTTGAGTAAGATTTAATGGTGTCAGATTTGACTTTGCTTTGGGATTGTGTGTAGTTTGATTGAGGCATCATTTGATATCTCTGCAGAGTGGGCACCACTACAGATACATTGGAAAAAAACAACAACAACAACAAAAAACAACTAGTTGGTTACTGTGTTCTCCCTTTTACTGTCAGTTGGCAAGATTTAAAGACATTTCTAGCTCTGCTTTCAGAGGCTCTTTCAGAGGCTGTAAGAAGATTGGTCTTCAATACCACCTCTACTGCTACGCTCTAACAGTCAACTTTTCTAAATTTACAGTCTTGCTGTACTCGGACTTCACAGAAGGTTGTTATAGAAGTCAGCTAAATTCCATAACTCAATTACCCAGTTTCACAGCTTAAATGTGCTTTTAAATTCTTTGCAAGTAAGCTTTGAAGAAATTGCACTCTTTCTTTAGTGCAAGACCTTGGATTTCCATTACAAGGCTCTTATGAGGGCAGTGTCAGTTTGACCCCTCCATATTTTTTGCTTAGAACATGGAGCACAGCTCTTAAACTTTGTAAGGTGCTCTGTTACCTTCTGTGATGGACTGAGCGCGTGATCGATCACTTGGTAACAGTAGTTTCCTTCAGGTTATATGTGAAATACAGCCTAAAAAAAATAATGTGAAATTAAAAAAAAAAAACAAACAAACACAAAAAAAAAACCCTGTCTTGTCAGCTCCCTTGCCTAGCTTCTTATTTTTGCTTCTATATAGCTGTATAGTCATCTACGTGCATTTGAGAAAATACCTGGTCACTTCATCCATGTTAAAATTGACTAAGCAGGATTAGGGATGCAGGGATCCAGACTCACTGTGCCTCCATGGAAACAGCTCTTCTGGCATAAGGGGTGGATACAGTGGAAGCTTTGAAATGAGCAGAATTATTTGGGATGAATATGGAGCTACCTCTTTAAATAACTCTTTGGGTCTATAAAAGTGTTAGTCAAAGTAGGCAAAAGTTATGTTAGTACTTCAGAGACAGAAAATACCATAATTTGGTCGCTACCCAGTAGCTGCTGTTAGCCTTCTTACTCGAACTGCACTCAGTAATTAAGGGTGAAGCAGTCTTATATGGGCCATTAGTGATGTGACTGAACTGTTGTCCCCTGGCACAGTCTGCTAGATAAGACAAAATTGAACTGCACCTCTCAATATTTTTAATAACGTTTGCTAAACTCAACAGCTGGAACTCAAATTGCTTGGACTATTTGCACCTATATTAAGTGAACTTAAAGAATGTCTCAAGTAGGAATTATGCCAGTGGTGTGTTAAGACTTCCTTCACCATTCGAGGATGAGCTTTTTGGTGAGCTGCATCACTTCTCTTGACTGGTGCTGCAACTGGCTGAAAAAATGTAGTTTTCCATTTTACCATTACCTTCTGGCTAATGTGTTGGATTGTGGCCAACTGATGCAGACAAGGTGGGATGAATACCAGTAGAAGCAGAGGGACAGTGAAACTGCATAAGTAGATGCAGCTGAGGAGCCTGGGGTTAAAAGCAAAGGCATGGACTTGAGATTGAATGAAAAATTCTTGAAAGTTGTTGGAAATTACTATTGTTATATGTAATAGTATTTCAAGCTTGTGGAAGTTATTAAGCATCTTCTCTCTCTAGTCTACATTTGGCTGTTTTGTGTATCTTGAATAGCTTGTTTTGAAACTGATTGCTAAATGTTCATACATGCTGAATGTAATTTTTAAAAGTGATTTTTTATGGAATGTACAGCCAGCTTCTAAAGAGCCTAAATAATCTTTGAAAATGTGGTTGGACTGTCTCAAAATATATTCCTGTTTAGCTAGTAACAATGCATAGGCAGAAGCTATTATCAGGAACCCTCATTTTAAGAAATGGTATCAAACAGCAAATAAACAGCACAGCTAATGGCATGCTTACCGGGCATGCCAATATCAAGTCTTTTGTATATGAAGGAGAAAGGATAAATTGTGTAAAAATTGCATCATGTTTTTTATGAAGATTGTTGAAGTGGAAGTCTAAATTGAAGAAGAGTGTTCTACTCACATGCTTTAGAGGATGGCTATTTTTTTTATTGGTGTGGGAAGAGATCTTTTTCCTGACTCAAATATATTGTTAGTTCTTTTCTATGGCACAGAGACATGACCACAAGAGATTTTCTTTGACTTTTATTCAGAGAAATGAAATCTGCTAATACAGTAATCTGGATTTCTACACCATGTGATTATTCTTTTTTTTGTTTTGTTTATAGGGTGTGCATTTTATTCTGTTCCAGCTGAATCTACCAAGTCTGTAAGCTACCTAGAATACAGTTCTCATATGAAATACTACAACCAGCATAGTAATTCATATGTCCATATGGAGCATTCTCTTTGACCTTCCTTACATTTAAACCTGAAAGGAATTGGATAAGCTTTTTTCTCTTATTTTCTTTTTTAAGAAGGTTGCCTGAAATCTGTAAAGTTGTTAGTGCTTAAAAGTGTAAGTGTATTCTAGATTGTCAGACTGATAATAGAAATTTAGTCTATCATGTTGAAACTTTCTTGAGGAGGAACTTGGAAAGTTTATTTTGAATGTACTTGGAAAAAAATCTCAGTTTTTTTTGAGATGATGGAAGGTAACATCAAAAATGAATAGGTGTATATTATCCTGTAATGTCTTTTAAAGCAACAATTTACATCAAGGGTCATAATATTTGGGAGTAGGGAGTCAATAATATGCTAAATAGTGATGACATGAGAACTGTTGCATTTCTAGGATAGAGGTGAGCTCTGAGAAAACAGCACTGTAACAAGGTGCTGCAAGGAGAGGACTCCTGAACTGGGCTGGAAGTCATGATGGTGTGGATACAGTTGGGCACAGGCACCAGTACCCTGGCAGAACAATTATCTCCCAGGGCTCTTTTCCTGCTCAGGATCCAAAACCCAAGGCTGGCCCTGGGTTGTTTGAACCTAAATGGTTTCTGCAATTTAAAACTCTCATGCATCTTTCAAGTTGGAAAGGTGGCAACTAGGGTCATGACATAAGCTTAAATGCTTTTTATCCTACTCTTGGTGTCAAAAGCAGTGCAATGACCTTTACGAAACAAACAAAAAAATAGCATACACAGTATACACTTACAAAGTCTGTGTCAAATTCAACCTCTGTTTTCACCACACATTTCATGAAACAAATGGATTACTGAATTTAACATACTGCTAACTTTTTCTTCTCAGCAGAAGTGGATATTCTCTTCCAGGTGGAAATCTTATGATAGGATGGTACATGTGCTTGTTGGGGAAAGTGAGAGATTTGGGTTATGGAAAAAAAGAAAAAAAAATCACATACGAGTTTCTGTTTTCTACCCTGAATTAAAATCTAGTTGGAAATGTATTTTTCTATTTTTATTTCTAGGTAGAAATATTGAAGTATAGAAAAGAGTAGTCTAAGAGTATAAATAAATATTCTGGAACCCCAACAGAAAGCCAAGTGACCACAATCATAGAGTTGTATGAGAGCTGTCTTCACCTTTCAAGCTGTCTGTATTTTTCCACTGAAACAAGAAATGTACTGTGTAAAATCTTTTCAGACCCAGACCTGTCAAATACATATCCTATCTTATCTTAGTGTTTTTCCTTAATGATCTCAACATAGACAATGTTGAATCACTTCAGCTGGTAGGTGTGGCAATACCATAGGGGTTAGAAAGGGAATAAAATAACAAAAGGATCTCAGCTCATTATTGGCTTTTATCAGCTGTGATACAGAACAAAATGTCATTGGTTTTAACTATGTTTGTACTCAGTCTGATATCACTTCCCACAAGACATCTGCTGGAAGATTTAATTTTGTCACACTGGTAAATGTTTTTGCCCGGGGAATGAGTTGAATGTATGTAGTTAATGATAGGACATGTCTGCTATTGTGCTGACAGAAACATCTTCTATCTAGATGTAAATATTTTACATAATAAGATTAAAAGACAAAGGATAACTTGTTTTCCACAGTTTGTAGGTACATCAGTGTAGCAAAGGGTAAAAACATTAGTCATGTTTCTCTCAATAGATTGGCTGGGGACAAGAAAATCTAGAATAGCTTGCTAGTTAAATTGCAAGCACATGTCTACTGGCCTGTCTTGATAAGAAAGATGTGATCTCTGTAAGGGGAAAGAGATAAAAGACTAGAGGGAGTATAGTTTAACCAAAAATGAAAAGCAACTTTCTATCTCCAACCAGTGAATAGGTTATATTCTGTAATTAATCCTGTTCATCAGATTAAAAATTGTGTAATGGTAAAGAAAAGTAGATACCAACAAAGGCAAAAGACTCGATAGAAGATACATTGGAAAAAACATTAATGGTAACACATTATTTCAACAAAGGAACAGCCAAAAAAGTCCAGCAAGGAGCCACCCATGTTAAATGATCTTTTCCTGTTATTTTTGGAGACTTGTCAATCAGAAAACTCTATCATTGGTGTATTGGCTTTATCTTCTAGATTTTGGACATTTGGATCTTTTGAACACTCCTAAAAGCTTGAAAACAGAAATTGAGGAAATGGGAAGAAGGAAAAAAAAAAAAAAAACAAACAACAAACCATACTCAAGTTGCTTTCTCTATTTTCATCTTTCCATTTAAATCAGATTTTCTTTGTCCTTTTGCCAGTTAAGTTGTATGAAGAATAATGTAAAAACTTATCTGCTAAAGTATGAATTTCAGGATTATCTTGCTTGTCTTAGTCATTTGTCATAGCAATCTTTCACTTTCTTGTAAGGGCACCTGGGTCACTAAAATTTGAGTTCAAAGGCAATGTGCTTGGACCATCCAGTCTTACAGGAGTTATTTTTAGGCAAACTTACATCAGCAGGCTAAAGGGAGACATTCACTCTAACAGACTCTTTTCTTAGGTGCACAGCAGCCATGTCCAGCAGATAGTAAATGTCTCACTAACATCGTTGTGTGCTGCAGAGGAACACATCCTTGAAGACATGTTTGAGCAGGAGCTTCCAGCATCCCTCCCTTTCAGATGAAGCACTGAAATTAATACTTAGGAGGACAAAAAAAGGGCTAATAGCTGAACATTGTTAAGACAACTTGTATTCATGGTAAACCAGCACTTCCAAATTACATTTATCTCTTGATGAATTGTTGAAAATCCTTTCAGTCCCAAATAACTATTTTATCTTCAAATAGCAAGTGCTAAGGTTCTTCACAGTTCTTAACAATTCTTCAGTTAAAAAAGCTAGAAGTTTTAAAACAGTAAGTAGTCATGCTTTTGTTTCTTTCAAGTATGCAGTCTATTAAAAAGATAGCAAATGGAATTATTTCATCTGTTCTCTAGACTGGTAAGGATCTGACCTGAAATTATATTTGTCTCTTTCCTTCTATTAAGCTAAAATCCACAGCCACATTGTGGAGTTGGCGACATTGTTGTTCTTTTCAGCCAAATTCAGTAACTCATAGTAAATGACAGCTTTTAAATACTGCAATCACTATACTCCTTAAGAGTGTTCTGTTAGTGTGGTTCTTTGTATTGTCTTCCTTGGAATCATAGAATCACAGCAAATCCCAGGTTGGAAGGGATCTGCAAGGATCACTGAGCCCAACTCCTGGCTCCATGCAGCACCAACCAAAAATCAGACCCTGTGTCTGAGAGCGTTGTCCAAAAGCTTCTTTAACTCCCCCAGGCTCGGTGCTGTGACCACTGCCCTGGGGAGTCTGTTCCAGTGCCCAACCACCCTCTTGGTGCAGAGCCTTTTCCTAACACCCAGCCTGTCCCTCCCATGTCCCAGCTCCATGCCATTCCCTCGGGTCCTGTCACTTCCCCAGAGAGCAGAGCTCAGCGCCTGCCCCTCCGCTCCCCTCGTGAGGGAGCTGCAGGCCGCCATGAGGCCTCCCCTCAGCCTGCTCTGCTCTGGGCTGAACAAACCAGGGGACCTCAGCTGCTCCTCATATGTCTTGTCCTCTAGACCTTTGACCATCTTTGTAGCCCTCCTTTGGACACTATCTCATAGTCTTATGGCCTCCTTATACTGTGGTGCCCTAAACTGCACACAGCACTTGAGGTGGAGGGCTCACCAGTGCAGAGTGGAGTGGGGTAATCACTTTTGACTAGCTAGCAGTGCTGTGCCGGATGCACCCCAGGGTAGGGTTGAACCTCCTGGCTGCCAGGGCACACTGCTGGCTCATACTCAACTTGCTGTCAACCAGAACCCCCAGATCCCATTCTGTGGGGTTGCTCTCTAGCCTCTTGCCCCCCATCTTCCCTGGAATAAACTGTTGTTTCCTTTTCTTCCGTGTTAGCTGAAAACATAGATGTATACTCTCTCTAGTAGAGACAGTGCTGGGGGAGCTGAAAGGGTATTTTTTCATCTACATATTCATTTCTTTGGTTGTACTTCATCTAGATATTTGGCACAAGCCTTTCATTTCTGAACAAAAATGTCTGTTCTTGGGTTTGTCCTCCCCCTGCTCCCTGCTTTCCCTCTAATGTTTAGATACCTTCATGTCTTCCTGGGACATTACATTGGTAACTACTATTTATGTTTTTTGTTTGTTTGTTTTTGTGAGGTATTGTTGAAAGACTTCACAGTTGTTCATTTTACACATTCCTGATAGGGAAGTACAGTCATTCTTATTCTAAACCTCAATTTTTCTTAGTATTTCTTATGCCTTTTCATGCAGGAGTCAGATGAATTAGTGCTTGTACAACTGATGTGACGGGAAGGATCATTATTGCTATTGCTGCGCTCTGGGGAGTTGACTAAATGTGATGCTAAGACTGCTTAATATTTTCAAACTCAAGTATTCCATTCTCTTGGCAGATATCTCCTATATTTTTCTCACTTTTTTTTTTCTTTTGTGAATGTCTTTGTCCTCTACAAGTCCTGCCAGAAAGTCCATGTCGTTAGCAGTAATTTTGCATTTTGCAGCATCTAAATGTGTAATAATTTGTCTGCAGCATTCACGCTTCTTATGTCCATTGAAAATTGAAGGTTTTAATTGCTTTGAAAAGGTACACGCTCACTTTCACAACAATTTGTTTCCTGTTTGAATCACTAAGCAGTTGTGGGGTAATGCTTGTGCAGGTGACAGGAACATGTTTTTTCCAGTCAAAGGATAAGGATTCAAATACAAACATATCTCATGTTTTTATCATTCTATTTACATGGACAAGTACAAATTGGCCTGTTACAAAATCGGTTCTAATGTGTGTTTTTCAAAAAAGCAAGATCCCAGAATACCAATATTCTTCTTCTTCCATTTACTGTTCTGCAGCTCTACATGTGTTCAACCTCAGTTATTGGAAGGTGCAGTGTTCAAACAGTGCGTTTTACAGGACTTCCCATGTTGGTATATGTCCTGTCAAAGGGAAATTAAAAAGTTTCTGGTAGCTATCATGACTATGTGCTTGAAGGTGTGGACAGCTAATAATCATAAGCTGCTTTTGCATTAACAGTGAAACAAAATATAACTCCTTTGCGTCATGGTGGTGGTGATGTGGAACATGCATCTTGGTTCTAAGCAGTCTTGTTAACCTCAAGTAATGCTTCACTTCAAATAAAACCTATGTGTGGAATTAAATGAACCACGTGAATTTTCATGTTTTAAAATTTTATTAAGCTTAAATTTGGTAGATTGTTTTCTTCATTAACAATTATTAGTCACCATCTGTTATGAGGTTAAAATACACCTGGTAACTTCTATTTTAGATGCATAAATAAGGTTGATAAAAATAGTCCCTTTTCAATAAATAAATCCACCACACTTGTAACCCCAAATCCCACCTTCTGGCCTTGGTAACATTACAACAAATTGCTGTGAAATTAGTCACAAATTGACTTCATCACTAGGTAATGAATTCAAATACCGCATCATATCTTAAGATGAGTTTTGCAGTGGGAATTCCAAGCTGTTTCTTAAGCAGTGTTGTATTCATACCTTACATTAGACATCCAGGCTCAATCTGAATAACTGCATGTTCTTGCTTTTTTGCTTGTTCTATTGAAGAATGACTATATCAATATTAGTAAGTATCATTTGTAATAGGCTCCAATATTATTGTGATTGAAATAGCATTGCTTATAAAACAAGCTGAAGTCCCTGGATAGTGTAAGATTTCTGTGCTGACATCTCTGTTTAGCTATGTAATGAAGTCCCAAGGAAGGAGATACTTAGTTTTAAGGCAGAACTAGCTAGTCACGTGAAATTTTGCAATGCTGCAGTCTCATCTGCCTATCTACACTCAGTCCTCAAGGTGGAAAACATTTGAATTCTCTCTGAAGCAAAAATGCTAAATATTATTTTGTCATTGTTGGTAAAATGCAGTTGCCTTGAGAAGTAATGGAAGAGTTTCAAAAACATTGGCCATGACTCTGTGTGTGATTACTGGTTGCCTTGCTGCTTACCATAACTGGACACAGTGTCTGCTCAAAGTGTTCACATTTTCTGTGAAAGCTGAAAGATTTTCCTGCTTTGCAAGCTCACAGGCAGTATTTCATGACTTTTAAGACCTCCCTCATGGCACTGTCTGTTGATATGTGCTTGATCCTAGCATTACCTTGAAGTAAGAGGGTTAAGTTTTATGTACTCTGGGAGCCTTTTAAAAAGAGAAGTTGCAGCAGGGCACGGTTTCTAAGGTGATGTCTGTTTCATGTAAAGTCAAAGTCTTTCTGCATTGTAACCTTCATATCTGTATTATTAAATACCTACATGGTGGTTATACTGTCCCTAGCTTTCTCTTAAAGCCCTTGACAGGCCAAACTCCAATGTATGTGTGGATGAGGCAGTAGGTCCTGCTTTGTGAAGCTGTCCCAGAGAGGCAGCCCGTGGGTAGCTGCTATTTCACAACAGAGATGAGGAGCCCAGATGTTTGAGCCCTCTTTTTAAGGGTGCCTGCAGGTGGCAGGCACTAAATACATCCACAGTCAGTCAGTGCTGCTAGATTCCACCTTTTTTGTTTGGCTGTAAATGATAGAATGTCATTCAAGACATTAACTTGTCTGTGGATGACCACTACCTCTCCTTGGTACTAGCAAGGCTCCAGAGGTGAACTGGAGCTCTGTGGTTGGCTACTGCATGAAGGCATTGCACCCCTTTTAAATGAAACCTGTGGTTTTGGAGTATTGTAGAGATGACTTGGCAATTTGATGTTGGGAGATCTTCTGGACTGAATAAAATGTTACTAAAATTCTTTCTTTTTTAGAGTCTTGTTGCATCACCTGCAGTTGATCTTGAGGATATAAATACAGTTATGATTTTATGCTGGGAGGTCTTGTAATAATGCTCCAATGCATCTGGTCTTGCCTGCCATGGAGGTGTTGCTGCGCTTTATCTGCAGTTGTAGTTCAATTCTCTGGAGAGCAGGCACCAGTTTTCTATGGCGGGTGTTTGCTGCTTCTTGTTCTCTCTGAGGTGTGTGCTGTCAGCTAAGATCTGTACCACCTTGGAAAACATGGCAATGGTTTTTGGTCAAAGACCCAGGTTTGACCAAATATAGTTATCTCTAGCCTTGCTGATTCATGGTGACACTGGAGGCTAATGCTTCAGATGTCATCTGTGATGTAATTGCTACATAATAAAAATACAAAGATTAACACTAGCAAGCTGATCTGAAAGGGGTGCTGTGTCAGTCTGAAATTTAGTAACAAGTTTAGCATTTCATATTTTGAAGCAATGTGCTTCTATGTGATGTTAACAGGTTGATGATGACAGGTGTGATGATGACAGGTTAGGCATTAGGCTATGTACTATGCTGGCTGTACATAGACTTGGAAAAGCTTGGAGTTGTAATTGGTTCAGAGTGTAACTGTCCACCTGGACAATTAGTATGCTGTGCCCTAGGAGAGCACTCATCTCACTGATCTGCCCTCTCAGTACTCAGGTGCCACAATACAATGCCATCTTTGTAATGCAGTAATGCTCTTGAAATAGAAATGTTGTCCTGAAATAGAGCCAAGTCAATGCATTGTATGCTCCTGGATGAAGTTGAGATGAGAAGTGAAATGGGCTGGGTACACAAATGTATGGGTTTGCCCTGCATGAGACTGCACCATTTTCATTTGCTGCTCAACCAGTGCCTACGACACTGTCAAGCCCCATTGCTCTATTTACAAACTTGGTCTTTTTCTAATACAGTGAACTGAGACTCATTGCTTCTAGTAGAAAACTGATATATTATTCCTTGGCATGTCTTTGGCACTTAACAACTAGCACTGTCTTGCAGAAATTTGCTGTCACAGCTCAGAACTGAGCAGGGGCAGGGCCATTTTCAACAGGCATTTAGTGTGATTGGCAGCCAAAGGGTGTTTTCAAGCCCAGCTATAGGCCTTTTTATACCAGCTGGCATGTTTAATTTAATGTACCTAGCTATCTTTGATTTACTAATATAGGCAGAGACTTTTCTTGTTAAATTTCTAAAACTTCCCTATTAAAAGTAGATTTAAAGGTCAAAGTATTTCCAGACTACTTGAGACTCCTCTGAGAGATGAGGCTTACCTTTTTGACAAACTGTATGATGGGTATGTAAAACTTTCCTGTCAGTTGTGACAGGAAAAATCTTGGGCTGAGTACTGCACAGTCCCTGAAGGGTCATATTTTCTCTAGTCTTCTGAGCGTGTAGCATACATGTTCCTTCACTATATCAAAGTGCAGGAAATAGCTGATTTTTGAGGAAAGGTGATACGGGATGACTGGAAACTGGAAAACGGTGAATATTTGGGTCAGGTGACATATTTTATCTACTGAAAGGTCCCCTGTGCTTTGGAAATGTAGAAATAAGTGTGCTGTTGGTCTCTTTTTTTGACTTTGGAGATCCTGGAATTCTTGTAGCATGGCATTGTAGGAAGCATTTATATTTTTGCTGGATTCTGATTCCTCCAAGTCTTGGTTGGAAAGCATGGGTGGGTACTCGGTTGTACAAGATATTTGCTGTATTCCTCCCCTTAGCATCAACAGATCTCTTGAGCTGAAGAGCTACCTGATGGTGTGAAGACATGCGTGCTGTCCAATCATATACAGTTCAACAGAATTATGACTTTCTCCTCATCTAAAAGGAGGGTCAAGAGGTGATTCTTTTTTTTTTTTTTTTTTTTTTTAATGAGCTTTGAAAATAGCCATCAACAACTCAGAGCAGCTTTGGACTGGAAGAAACACTTCTGTTGAGAATGCTTACCTCTCCCTCCTTTTTTTTTGGTGAATGTTTTTTTTAAGAATTTTTCTCTCAATTTCTGGAAGTTGGTGTGTGTGGTTAGACTGAGCACATAAATGCATTTTGTTCTTTGTATTATTTGAGTATTCTTAACTAAACATGGGTGTTCGGATCCAAATGAAAATGTCTGCTAATTTGTCGCACTTGTTGATTTGTTATGTATCCCAGCTGGAAGGCTGTCTTTCACTGGAGTAATATGAAACTTAAGGGCCTTTAGATAGAATTCAGGAGAAGTTTTGAAGACTGTTTCATATCGTTGATTAAGTATTTTTAACTTGTAACTGTAATCAGGTCTGTGTTATCCAATTAAAAAGGCTAAACCTGAATCAAGCTTTAATTAACATGCGTGAAAGCCAGCTATTTTGATGCTGCATGCATCTTGCCAGTTGCTTGACCACTGGGAAAACTAAAATCCTAGGCCTGCTGAATCATTGCTGTCCTCATGACGAAGTTGGCCCTCTTTCTGCCTCAGCTTCCCTGCTGTGACTGCTGGTGGCATGAAGGCATTTTGCCACTTGGCTGATGTGTGGTGAGGGGTCAGAGTCCTGCCATCTTCACAGCACCTGCTTCTTAGGGTGATAGAAGGATGAAGCTTTTGTATCTTGGAATTAAACATGCAGGTATGTTGCAAAAAGGTAAAAATTATTAGCATATGAATTTCAACCTGTATAAATTCAGGAAAATTACTTAGAAAAGACATTTGTTTAATGCAGTGAATGTACAAAGGAGGGGGAGGCAGGTAACAGCTGGTAAGCATTGCAGACAACTGAGTGTTCCCTAAGTGTTTTTCTGAAGGATATTCATCCAAAAGTGATGTGGTTTTTATTGAACTCAACCGAGTGATTGCCCTGGTATTTGCATCATCTGTGTAGACTGTCTTGTAGGTGGGCTGCTCCAAATCCATCCTGTATACTAATAAAGTAAGCTTCTCCTTTTACTTGAGGCTCTCACCTGTTGTATTCATGTCTTCATTTCTAAGATAGCTAATACATTTTTCCTACTCTTGTGAAATACTGTATTTCTTCCTTAGAGAACATCATCTTTCCTGTCAGTGTCTCTGCTGACCTCAGCCAAGGTGTATATTCAGAAACTGGATGGAGGTGAAGTCTTTATAAATGGGTAAATGTAAAGAACTGACCTTGGGGAACACAAATCTCTCAAATCCATGTTGGCCAGTTGGTATAAAATATTCTTATAATACTTTGTTCCTGCTGTTGTTAAGAATTTGAAATTCTATACATAACACACTGTGGTTCTGTGGTGTGCCTCCATTTGGATCTTAGAAAAAGGATATCTGTCTACAGATTTCCCAGATTTTATCCATTTGAAATAGAAACTGAATTTCTCATTATACTTCCTATATATTACATTTCAAAAGCTGAATTACAGCCCTGTTATTGTGAGAAACTTCTACTCAAAAAAAAAAAAAAATCCAAATTTTTAAGGAATGCTAAATAGGACGTGTAATATGTTCAAATTTTATCACCGGTTATTAGTGGCACCTTCTTCAGAATACTCTGATTAAAAGAGTATCACAGCTAGGGACAGATGAAATCAGTAATCAAGCATATAGTATTTCCTTCTAGTTGAGCAAACTCTTCATAAACCTTAAAAGTTTTTGGATGCAGTCTTTTATGTTCCAAACTTGTGTGTATGCATTAGTTATATATGTAAATATTTATATATATACACACACACGTATATTCCTAGGCTTTCTGTTTAGATGATTAAGAGATTTTTCTCCTGGATTTGAATGATATTTTTTTCATGTATGTAGTTTTGAGTTAATTTGGTGAATTTTGGAAATGGCAGCTTTTTCAAGCAACTAGCCTGAGGGGTTTAATACAAACATAAAAAGAACAGTCAAAACTTCGTCTATTTATGTGAATACATTGGAATGCCCTATGTGCTACTTAAGTATGTTGTGATTATAAGTATTTACATTAGTCTAAATATTTATATAATGCACAACTGTGAAAGTATGAGGTGCTAAGTGGAGAATGAATGTTTTCTTTACAAGAGAGGTGCTCATTTCTTTGAGCAGATGAGGTCTGTATGGTTTTAGGAGAAAAATTTTCAAGTTTTCAGTTTTTTAGGAAAGCATGAACAGCACAATATCCCAAGGAAACATTTGTTCCTTCTCTTTTAATTCATTCACACAGTACTTGTCAGCTGGCCTTAAATGCAGCTCCAAAAGTAGCATTTGTAATTTCTATGTAAATTTGTTTCTAGGAAATGGAGTGAGCTTTCTCATCTTTGGAGTAGTCCCAGACACCAGTCTGAAAGAGGAGATAAAGTCAGTGTTGCTAATTATTTAGACTGGGAACAAATGGAGTTTGGTGGGCAGATTGCTTTGCTCTGCTTTTGTCTGGAGACCTTCTGCAAGCTTTGTTGCTTTCAGTGTGAAGACCTAGCAAAAATGCTTACCTACCCCAAGTAAGAGAAGAAGAGATCTGCAGGTAAAAAGGTCTTCTAGAGCAGGAAGCAGAGAGATTTATTTGAGGCTAAGATGGCCTCAACAATGACTCTGGTTGGTATGTCAACTTTCCGGAGGTGCTAGACACGAGGCAGAGGCTGCAGGTGATGAAAAGGCTGCAGTGCTAAATTCGTACTTCCTTTGAATGCAGTTGCAATGCAGGGTTACCTTCACTGTAGTGCCTTAAAGTCAGTAACCAATGAATGTATTTAAAAGAAAAAAAAAATTATTTGTATGCTATTTGTTGCTTTAGAGCTTTCAGATTTTTGAATTACTTCTCTTGTTTTGCTGCTGTGACCCCCAGGTCGACTGTTTAGGCAATTATTTCAGCACTGTCATAGATCAGCATATAAGTTCCCTATACTGGCAATGCTCCACCACCACCATATATATGTGTGTGTGTGTATATGTGTATATATATATATATATATATATGTATCTATCTTAAATCTGAAAGGAATAGAAAATATACTGACCAGACAGCACAATGTCCTATTAGTATTCCTTGTTTAGGACAGATAGGCCTTCTATTCCAATACCTTCTTGATTACTAGCACTTCCCTCCTGTTTTCTGTATTCCCAAATACACGCTTGAATCTTGAGAGATGGTCTTAATATCACTGCTTATATTTATCTGAATTAAAATGTGCCTTTGAAAATGCAATAGCAAATCAGTGAGATACACTAATAATTGTAAGAAAACTAGGAATTAGGTTATGCTTGGCTTATGGAGATGGTCATGTTACCCTGTGTGTTTTTCTTAAGTATTCACGAATAAGCATGAGTGACAGGCTTTGCATTTAGGAGTGAATTGAAATGTCAGCTGAGTGCTTCTGAGTTTTTATTGTGGTCATTTTAGATAGCCAAAGCTCACAGCCTGAGCTCTGGCTTTCCTCTGAGGTTTTTGGGAGAGAAATCAAGTTCCACCTGTTCTATGGGCAGGTGATGCTTGCTATGGGCTGACTAATTGATTTGATGGGCCTATTCTGCAGGACAGGAGGATCTTTCAGGAGTTTTGTGACATTGTTTTCTAGCAAAACAGATGAAAAGGAATGCTCTGTTGTGGGAATTTTGCCATGTTGGTAGACGTTACATTCAATGAAGTTGACTGGGAATTCAAAACAAAACTTGAGCAGACTCAGAATAAATTAGAATAAAATCAAAGACAATACTTGCATGATGCCCTGTGAGGAAAATCTGTAAACTTTCGTACAGTTCTCCTAAGTGACAGAAATCCTGTTCGCATGTTAATGTTGCCAGTAATGAAGAAATGTGGGAACAAAAGTACAGAGAGTATGTGTTATACAAGCAGAATTGTGCTGAACCAGCCTGAATAATGGTATTGTCTATGGGATGCCAGCCAGCCCTTTAGTGCGTACTGCCACTGCAAAATCGCTTGCTAATCCTGCACCAGCAATTGTTTTTCTAAATCATGTTGGGACTTTGATTCCATTGTAATAGGGCAAGGATAGAGAGGTTTGGATCTGAGACTCGGGACAGATGGTTTGTGTTTTTTGAAGAAGGGTGCTTTGTAATGGTGTATCATGCTGGAATCGTGTCTGACAACACCCTGCGCGAGAACCAGAGCTTTGAAAGAGGCTCTCTGGTGCCCGGTGCCTGTACTGTGCTCTTACCCAGTGAGGCTGTCTGCTAATGATCCTGGCATTTGGGACTCTCCTAACTTCTTGAAGTCATGCTTGAAAGCTTTTTAGTTCCAACATAAAAAGGTGACAGCTTTGTCAATGTTGTTTCAGAGGAAAAAGGATAGAGCAGCTAGTCTGGCCACTAGTGCCTTGAATTTCAGACTTTACCATGTCACCTTGCCTGTCAAAGTAGCTGAATCAGAAGGGGAAGTCTTAAATGCTGTGGATTGAGATATGCCAGTTTCATAAGCTATTAGACAGCAAGGAAATGTTAGGCGAGGACGTGCATTCAGAATAGTTCAATTTTTCCCAACAGTCCACCTTGAACTATTTTGTATTTTGCTGATTAATATGTAAGTATTATGAGAGCAAGAGAGAGTTTAATTTAGGTACAAAATATGAAGATCTGTTTGTGGTGCTCGTGTTGATGTATCTGAGCGTCAGAGTAGGGATTTCACAAGGCTAGTAAATGAAGAAAAGTCCATGTTTGTTTCTTGTGGAGATTCCTGTTAGGAGACTGGAGAACATTCAAACATACACATCGATGAGCCATTGCTAAAGACAAACAGTTTTGTAACAGTGTGAACTACTTAGCTCTGTGGATGACTGCTGACAAAAATCATCTCTCAGCCTAGTGGAAGCAGAGTGGCTCCTGGCAGGCTACAAGCATCCTGCATCAGAATTCTTCTCTTATTCTTCTTTTGTCCATTTTGTTGCTTCTTACCCCCAGCTTCAAAGCAAGGTAATTATTTCTTTACAGGAGTTAGGAGCAAAGCCTAAACTAAATGATGAGTGAAGAATGGCTTCAATCAGTTTGAGTGTCAGTAAGTTTTTAATAAAAAATACAAACCCAGCTAAAAAATCATTCGTAGTGATTATTTTTAAAGTAAATGTCACTGGAAATATAACCACACGCTTTTAAAATTCTTTTGATTCAAAATAACTTTAAACCTCTTAGTTTGTGATAAAAAAACTAAACTTTTCTACTTTTGCTTTTCATTAGTGTCAGGTTCTTATTGCTTAATTATTTACTCTCTAATTACTTAACTAATGTTAGAGCATCTGTGAGTACTCAAATACAACACACAAATTTCAAAATGATAAAATTACAAAGTTGTAGACTAAGGAAAAAAAATTAACAGTGGGAAAGCTTTCTTAACTCCGTGTCAATGATAGGACATACATAATGGCACTAACCAAAATTATAACACAAACACAGCCAATCATGAATTAAAAATATAAAAAAGTCCACACTTTATTTCTTGCTAATGGTAGCTAATGCTAACCCACTTGCTGTGGGTTTTGTTCACCTCTGAGTTGTACGTCATTTTCTAGTCCTCTGTTTACTTCTCACCAGCTAAATCCTTGGGTACACTTTTATCAGACTTGGACACCTTTATCTTGTACTCAAGCATAGAAATGTGCAGATAATGGAATTTAATGAATAATGAAATTGCTCTTAATTAAGAGCAATTATGAAATCAATGCTGAAGGGTCTTCCTGTTATGATTACAGGTAAGTTAATAAACATTCATTTGTCTCATTAAGAAAATCTAATGTTACTGTGCGGCATTTTTTATATTCTGTCTAAAGCCCACAGAACTTCTTCATAAATCAGGTTTTAAAAAAAAATTCTTATAAAGCTAAATGACCTTATACATCAATGCTTCCAGATAAGATCCAGCGCAAGCTACTCTGAAGATGGAGAGCATCAATCTTAGGTGATTCATTTCCTCAGCTACTCCCAATACAATTTAGTGAATACATAGTCTCTGCAATAAAAACTTTTCCCGAAAGGCTGGATATTTATAGTAAGATGCACTTAGTACAAAAATTGCATCATCTCTTGCATAAAAGCTATGTAGTTGCATTTGAACAATGAAATAAACATAAACATCTTAATAAACCTGTTTTTTTTTTTTTTTAAATGAACCATTTCTCACAAAAACACTTTCACTTTTATCTCAATAAAGTTATCTCAATAAAGAAATCACAGGGGAGCTTTCTTATTATGGTATCAACTAGCATGTATTTTCCTGTCCTTCAGTTTTCTGGGAAATTCTTATTGTCAAATTCACAGCATGCACATTCACAAACACATTTAAGAATCCTGACTTTTACTTGCCCTCACTGCAGGACAAGGAACTATCATTTGCACAGAAGAACTGGAAGATGATTGTTCATTTTTTAGTTTCTGGCATCAATTGTCTATGTTTTGTGTGAAAGGTGGGGAAAAGTTACTTACATGTCAGAATATATTTTTAGGAATTTGAATATGAAGTCCTTTGGTAACCTGAAGATAAAAGCTAGAACTGTAAAATCCCATGTGGCCATCTTGCTCAGTTTACAAGAGAGACAGCCAGTCAAGGAGAGATTAAAAAATACTCATTTTAAAGTTTGTCATTCTTAAACCAAACTTTATTTGAAAAATAAAATAAAAAGTTCTATGAATGCTACCTAGAAGAATGTCCATGGGTGGAGCTCCCTGCTCTTGCACCTCTCAGCCTGAGATTGGAGGTGAGGTTTCAGCCTTCCTGAAAGCTGTGAGTATGGCACCCTGAGCAGGACAGGTAGATGTGATCAGTAGCAAAGATGGCAGCAGAAGGAAGGTGAAATTTAGCTTAGTCTTTATTTCAGGACAAGTAGAGTGAGCAGCCAGAAGTGTTCTTGGAGTAGCAGCCAGGGTAGAGTGGCAGGAGTTGGATGACAATATCATGCTCAACAATTAGAGATTAACAAACTTGTATAAAAGAGAAATGCTGTTTTTCCTAAGTCAGTATGTCTGAGCACATGCAATCAGATATGCAAGAATAAAATTTAAAGCACCAATTGATACTTACAAAACAGGAAGGACTTTGCTTCTGAGAGAAGGTTTAGTAGTAACATTAGGAATCATGAGTGAAAGCTGGCAGATTTGAGTTGATAAGCAGACTGTCAAAGCATTAGCTACTCAATGGCAGCAATTCGATTGACTGGAAGTGCTAGTATATATTTAAGGGAACAAAATGCTTTAATGCATGTCTCTGTTTAATTTGGTTCCTTCTTACCATGTTCCTTCTCTTGCAACAGTCCATTTCAGAAATGACAGTAAGACTTAAGCCATATCATGGTAAACAACTCACTGAGCTTGGGTGCAGTAGTAGAAACTGAAAGGATTCAGTCACCTAACTGTGCAACAACAAATTCTCCTCGATATCCTGTGTTTCACTGCAAAAAGCCAAGAGGATTGCTGCATTCGTTTGCCTTGTAACAGACCTTCTCATACAACAGATAGACGAGCCTGTTCTATGTAGAACCAAAAACTAGTACAGATTGTGTTCTGTGAGACCAGCTTAAAATATCTGCACTAAATTATTGGAAAAGATAGCCCAGCATCTAAATTTCTTAATACCTTGCTAGTGTTCTTGGGATTACTTTCTTGGAGTGGCTGATTTGTTGTTCTCCAACAGCTTATATTTAGACATCAAACAGTAAATAACATACCTAGAAATAATACTTTGCAGCCTTTGTCAACATATAGCTTTTACACGATGTTAAGCTGGCTTAAGATCAGACAAAGGATTTACTATTTATTTATTACTCAGAAGACAAGCTGGTCCTCAGCTCCTCAGTGCAGCTTTCCCTACTCGATAATATATGCTCTGAATGAGTGCTTTGTTTATACCATAATTACATGTTTTTTTTGGGGAAGATCCTTTGAACTTAGGATCCTAAAATTAGATCAGTTCTGCACATTCTACTCTCAGACGACCTTGCAAACAGTAGGTGAAAAAGCCATTGTTTGTTTATTTTTATGCTTGATTTGTGTCTAACTACAGATTATGGAATAACTTGGCTAAATAAAAGAGAATGGGAACAGTTATGAATATTTTCCACCGAATGCTGACTGAATTAGCAGCAGTTAAGGGGGAAAACATCATCTGCTTTAGGAAGCTCATCTTGCTAGTTTTTTAGTGAGGTATCCTTGGAGGAGGGAGAGCATACTGCTCCATGAGCAGGGTAACTGATGAACTTGGGTTTCCTACCGGTCTGAATTCCTCATCCCTATAGCTGTCATCTCAGATTCTTTGTGATTTCTTTCTCAGCCGCCTCAGAGGAGCCTGGTATCTCCTCACTGCAACTCCTCCAGTCCATTCCTGTGTCTTTTGGCCAGCTGGACAGAAAACAGCCTGGGATATGCCTGCTTTGGACCTGTACATATGTTAATTGTGCAGCTGGTATCTCTTAGGATGCTCAGAAAAAAAAAAAAAAAAGAATTGCGCAGGGTTGTGGCTTTTCATCTATTAAGACATTTGTTTGGGTCTCATTTTCAGTGCTACTCATTTCCACAAACTACTGGGACCTTCGTGTCTTGGAAACTCCTCCATATCTTCTACATTAAGCTGAAGCAGCCCAGTAAGGGCAACAGTTCCCAGCAGCTCGCTCAACCTCAGTTTCTTTGGGTAATCAGAGTGAAGAGAGATTTTAGCGTTCTGGGGTTTTATGAATAAATGAAGTGCATGATAGTGACTGTTTTCCAGTATACAAACCTGATGTAATTACAAATTGTCAACTGCTCTTCATTTTTGAAGCCCTCTTAACCTAAATTCCCCTTTGTGCTTGAATTCGGGTAAAACCCCTTTTCACTTGTTTTTCTTCCCATCCACCTCCTCCCCCACTGGGTAACATCAATCTCTTTAAGATGAAAAAAAAAAAAGTTGATTTTTGTTGTTCTATTGTTAGTTTATTTATGACCGGGGTGCAAATAGCTACTGTTGAGTAGCCATAATTGCTATCAAGAGGTAGCAACAGACAAATGTATTGCAAAGCTAACATGCTGTCTGTCAGTACTGGATGTGTGTACTTTTTAGAATTATTCTCACATCTGGTTGTCTAGAAGGAAATAAAAAAGTAACTGTTAGCAGAAGTAATTTCCATGGAAGTAATAGTTAAGACGTGAGTGTCAGTTTGTATTAACAAATTTCAGTGTATGCTATTTGTTTCAATATTGTCGTTTTCTCAGGCAAATTAATCTTCTAAAATACAGCTTTTTATATTGAACATAGCTGTTTCAATAGTTATTTCTTATGAAGATGATCATAAACTGCAAGGCGGGTAAGTGCAATTTAGGACTTCCAGTATAGAAACAGCTGTTTAGTATTGAGTGATTGTGGGTACTTCATCAGTACGGGTTTATTGCTGTCCTGTATGAGCCATTTTGGCGTTCCAGGATATGCTCAGTCTTAATAGCTGCCCAATATTTAAACAGGGAGAATAGCTTGGATTTCAGGCCCTGAAAGCTCTGACATTCCTTTCTGGTGCAGTCCCAGAGGGCCATGTGATGCCTTTAATTGTGAACAAGTAAACATTAGTCTGGTGGCTTGAGCAATTCAGTAGATGAAATGAGACAGAAGTTGTCTCTGCAGGTGGGTTAACAGCTGCTGCCAAGTGCCTCTCTATCTTACTATCTCAGAGCAAGCCTTAGAGATGAGGCTGAATAATTTCCAGTGTCACATAAAGACTGGGAAGCAGCAGGAGAGATGTGTTCTGATTCTTATGAAAAAAGATTGATGTAGTGTTTGTTTCTGAAGACTTGAAATTGAGAGAGAAAAACACTTTTTTTTGTACTTTTTCCAAGTCATTTGACTTCAGATATTAACATAGGTATACAAATTCTAGCCTTTGTAAGTGTACTTGCAAGTAGTAAGCAATTAACCCCCTAAATACAACTACCTATAATTTAGCTATCAATTAATTTTGTCTCAATGCCTCAAAAATTGACATGTGCAAATAAGTAGGACGATCTGTCTGGAACAAGTAGGTTGTGAACATAATTACCTGTCTTATTTACAGATGCTCAGTTTTGACAGAAGCTTTAAGGAGGGGAGAGAAAGATATCATGTGGAAATAGCTCTGACAAAAATAAATGAATAAAAGCTCCCCTTCTTCCAGTCTAATCCTATTCGAATATGAGAATTCCCTTCACTCTTTCCCCTTATTTCTGCACGAGGCCAAGCTGTTACTACTGATGATATAAACCTAGACATTAAATTACCATAACTAGCAAAGGGCGAACAGGAAAAGAAATTAAGATATATTAAACAGGAGATAAAGGAGATTACTTTCAAAACAAAACAAAACCAACTATTCAGTGTTTTGCTGAGCTTTCTTTACTTGTAAAATACTTTCATGGCAAGCTGAGTTTTCCAATTCATTTTTGCTCATCTCTGTAATTGAAAGTGGGACACATTTTCCTATCAGCTGTGCATTTGAGGCCAATGCATCAGCAGGCTGATTCTGTTAATGTATATCTGTGGCTGGATAAAAGTTTGTTTTCTAAAAATCCATAGAAAGCAGATTAAATGTGTCATCTATGCAACCGAATCTTGAGCTGTGATCTAGCTGTATTTTAAGAGCTAATGAGGGTCACTGTGGGTCACAACTTGAATGGGTACTTCCAGGAAAAATAGAAGTGTGGTAGGAAGTACTCTTTAGTGCATCGCTAAGTGGTACTTGCCCTTTGACTCAGAGATACAATACAGCGTGCGAGATGCTATAATGGTTTATGCAGTCTTCTGTGTTGGTGTCCAAACAGATCAGTCATATTTAAAGCGTGGAGCAGCATAAAGGTTCAGTCTGGAAGGTGATAAGTGAATAATCTAGTGATAAGGAATCTAAATATCTGTCCTTTACAATGCGCAGCGACGGAAGCTGGGGAAACTCTTGTTTAAAGTCTGACCTCTTTAAAAGTAAGCTGTTGAAAAGATTTAACTTTTATAATGTAATACTGGTAAATATATATTAATACAAGGAATAAGGAAACAGTGAAACATACACTTCTAATGCATTAGAAACTACAACAGCAAATGGATTAAAAAGGAATACAGTAGCTTCATAAATAAATGCACTAGTGGCAGTAACCTACCAGATTGGAAGTCAACCCTCAGTTCAGGCAACTGCTAGTTTGCCAGAACCTCGAGAGTATGCTAGGAGCACCACACTGTGCAGGCCTTAATTCCTGTGCTGTTTTTCTTCTGCATCATCTGAATCTCTGCCTGAGATAAAACGCTGAGTTCAAGGGATATTTTCCTGACCCAGTGCAGCCCTTCTTATAATGATATGGGCATATGAAAGAAAGGCTTTTACAAAGCAGGAAGAACTGTGTTTTGTTAGACAATAGCATTTAATAAAATGAGGACTGCTAATAGTAAGGAAGTTGGGAACTGACAGTAGAACATGGGAAGTGGAGAAAGCAGAGGGACAAATCTTGAGTGTATTTGGGAGATGGCTTTAAGGTCTGTCTAATGTAGTTTCATATCATTACAAGTCCATTGACACCATCTTATAAACTGCACTCAACTAACTGTCCTTATAGAACTGATGGATTTCCTTGAAGCTTTAGTGAATGTCTGTTTTTCAAATCCTGCTACTGAAAACGTGCAGTAATCCCAGTTCATAACTGTGATATGCTGTAAACGTACCAGATTATCAGAATACAAGCAACTGGACTGAGACTTGGATCTCACCCTGCAAATGGAACTCAAACACCAGCCTGAAATATGGGCCACTCCATATGCAAAAGACACCCGTTTAGAAATATATATATATATTTAAAAGGTTTAGTCATTGTTTTTCATCCTTTGCATGCCAAACTTAAACTTTCTCGACAGATACATTTTCAAAGTCTTCATTTCAAAATCTCTGCCATCATTTAGCATTTAAATGTAAAGCATGCTGAAGTTGAAAACTGAGCATGGTGAAGAGAGATTCAAAAATAAAACCATTGAGATTGGGGCTTGTCTGAGAAATTGAGCATACACGCAGTTATGGGAACAGCCCAAGTTCTAAAAGATGTGTTATCAAAAGCAGCAGAAGGACTTTAATCTTATCTCTCCACAATGCTTCAAAATTGTTTTCTAAGCTTGGCTCAAGGTAAAGATTGCTCTTCAAAGTGAAAATTTTGGTATTTCTCACCATCTTCAACATGTTAATGATTTCATGAAGCACCTTCTCTGTTTTTGTAGAAGGTATAGCTTTAGAACATCCTCAGAATCTATCTGCTAGCCTTGAATTTTATCCATGGCAACCTTTTCTTTCTCATCTCTTTCATCTACTTATAGATATTAACATGAATAATTGCACTAAATTCATCAGAAAAATGTTAACACAACCTGTGCATTATTAAAAAATAAAATAAAATTAAACGCTTCTTGTCTATGAAGTAGACTTCCATTTCCCTTGGCAGCTTCGGGGGCATACAGGGAACAGAGAACGGAAGAAGCTCTGATCAGGTGTTTACAGAGCTCTAAGTGAGGAGTGAGGCTTTACAGTAAGCCAGCAGGAGCACTCCACATGTGGTCTGCCTGAACTATTGAGCCTACAAGCTGATATAGTTTGCGTCCAGGGCAATCTGAGAAAAGGTGAGGCTCAGATGAAGCAGTCTGTGCTCCTTAGATGGAGTTCCCTGGTGGCAACACGGGGGGGTTAGCAGGGCTAACTCACCTGTTCTGCTTCTGCAAGTAAATGTAGAGGTTAAGGATATGTGCAGGCAGACACCTGCTTCTGTGTACCTTCCTTTTAAACAGAAGTGCTGGGAAGCAGTTTTACCTCCAAGGAAAAAGCTTCTGGGGACTCAACATATGGAAGAAGAATTTTTGACTGCTGAAAGCGTCTGATGCTGAATTCTTGCTGCTGCTTCAGAAGATAAATCTAGACTTTTAATCATGACGATGTGTCGCTTGCTCTCTGAGGCTGCCAAGTGGGGAAGCTCAGTGTCTTCTGAGGGGAGGTTAAAAACAAGCCTTCCATTTAAGACAGGCTTTGTGTTAAATGAGGTATAAAAATCAAGCTAAACAATCTCTCTCAAGCAGGCAAGTTTCACTTAACATAGTTTTCTCAATAGCACTTAACTAACAAGGGATATGTGACATAGTTGGGAGGGGGCAGCAGTGGATAGAAGTTGGGGAGATGCCAATCTATAGCTTCTCTGCACAGTGTGCACATATGTCAAATGTTTGCACAAGCATTAGTTATACTACTAGGTGAGATGTGCTGCCATACAGCTGGCCTAGACCTGACAGACTAAATTTTCAGACCTTCTGTGTTTTTTTTTTAATCCCCCCCCCCCCCCAACAGCTCTTCCTTTAGCTACAGTATGCTGAGAAAAAAAGTTTGTTTGTTCTTAAGAAAATAATAGAGTACAGTGGACAAAGCACTAGACAAGGCATGAAAATTCTCATCCTTCTTCATATTGGGTACTATGTTCAATATATGGCACTTCACAGCAGAGCAGGCAGTCAAATAAGTCTTTACTGGTAAAACCTCAGTGTTCCCTTACATCAAGCCTTTCAACAGCAGTATGTTTACAAAAGAGGTGGTTATTCCTGGTATTAGTTCAGGATGGAAAAACTGTATTGAAATAGTAAATGAAACTATCCTAGTCTTTGGTTTTGGAATATATTCAGGTAAGTACCCTTTAATGGCAGGAGAGCAGGTGTTAGATATGTCTAAAAACTTGCATAATATTTGCTTCTCTTTTGGGGAAGTGTACAGCTTGAGATAAGCAAGCTCTGTTATTAAATCCTGTGTTGGTACAAGGCATTTATATCTAATTAAACTTAATAAATTTGATTTTCTAACATACATGTATCTCTGCCTGTTAGATGTACATACTGTGTCAGAGACAGTGGAATGTAATAAAAGTTAATTTAGTGCAAGCACGTAGGACAGTTGTATGGTTAATTTGATTAAAATATTTATTTTGTAACTTGCATTCCTTTTTTTTGGTGTAGAGTCAGGACATCTCCGCAGCACATACAGTACTCATTTCTGTATAAATGAGTGCTCAAGCCCTAAAAAAGAAAGGGATTTTAACAGAAATGTTGCCACAGCAGAGGTAGCAGGAACAGCTAAGAAGTGACACATGTAAAATGTTAATTTTCTCAGTGGAGGTCAGATGATAGGAGGCCTGTAATGGTATCTGTGGATGGGAGTTAACAGCTGGTGTTTTCTCTTGGTGGATGACCGTATTAGAGCTGATTCCTCCAGCATGGCTGATCAGTGTACGTAGAAGAGTGAGGTGTAGAGGTTGGTAACATTTGTTGTTGTTGATGCACAGCAGACATTTCAATCCCAATTCAATGGTGGAATTCCCAGAATGATTTTCTGTGCGTCTGTGTAATGTAAGCTACCAAAACCACAGTTTGAACTAGATGTATATTACTACTTCTACAGTATATAAAAACAGCAATCTTTGTTAGTTTGCTGTTACAGAGACAGCAGGAGTCATACTTTTCTGTCCTGGAGAAAAAAGCTTTCAGCTCTAATACCTGTGTATACTTGAAAAAACCTTTTACATACTAAAGAGAGTACTTACGTCCCCTGCTAACTCTACACATTCACTGGTATCATAAACAATTGCAACTGCAGCATGCATGCTAGATTGTGTATATTACAGTTCATTAAGCAGCCCTTGGGCTGACTAATTGTGCCAGATGGTATAATTTTTGTGTATACTTGACTTGCCATGAGTGTTACTATCTCGATTCTGATATTTATCTACAGTAGTTGGGGGGGAAGGGAGGAGGGTCCTGATTCACAGGCGCCTTCACTGAAAAGATCAATTGCAGATGGAAACAATTTAATGAGTTGTGATTCTAGATATATTAACAGGAATGTGAACAGTCAACATTCACCAGGAGAGCTACCAAATAAAACAGTATCTCTCCAAAAGTTTCTGATCAGTCTTTGAGCATGCTGCCTTGGAGTTGCAGGGATGTTCATCCTCATGTATCGGTGGCCTGCAGAGGGGTAAATTAATATTTAGGTGTGAGTTCACTTCAATTATAAACCTTTAAAATAATTGCTTTTTGTGTTCAAACAAAGGTGATATATTCCACTCTATTTTGTCCTCTTTCCTAAGGAGAGTCGGTCCTTAGCCAAAGACAGGCACTTGTGAAATTTACCCTCTCCTCCCAACCCTCTCTCTCTGAGTTTGTATGTGTGTGTGAATTTAATGAAGATGAATGTTAGTTTGTTTTCGCTAGGGATTCAGTAGAACAACCTGGGTTCCCTGCTGATTCTTGGATGAGAAGTGTTTTGTTTATCTAAGTAATTTGTCATAACGGGCAAACAAGTCAAATCAATTCAACAAAAATTTTGCAGGGCAGTGAGTGGAACCACTTTATCCAGCTTAAATGTAAGTGAAGAGGTGACTTGCAAAACCTGGTGGGGCACTTCTGTTGGAATTATCCCTCCAGTGATCTTCGCACAATTTAGAGGCTGTGATTTCAGAGGAAAAGAATGATTACTCAAAGGGTTTCTTCCGTAAGTACATCTTGTTCAGAAAAAAATAATTGAAGCAAGGCAAAAACCCTTGAGCGAAGAGGAGGCAATAACAGTGGGACATTCCTCTATTTCTGCAAGCCTCCTTCATGTCCATTTGGCCTATGGGATGTTACATCCTTTTTATGAACAGGCCATTTTCACGTGACATGATACTGGAACATACTTGACTGTGAAACTGCACGAGTCCAGTACTTTGCATTCTGAGTGCTCTTCTTCAGCCTGCTTCTTCAAGTACGTGCTACAGAGATGACATATTAGTATGCAAGTTTTCAAAGTTAGAGGTAGATAAATAATTTTGGAAGTGAAGTTAATATGCCTCTGAAGACACTGCAGACATTTATGATATGCATTGAGTAATCATGTTGATAAGCACATGAAAATGGAAGGTCAGAGCCCTGTGCTGCTGAGGGATTTATTTTTAACACGCACAAATAATCTCTGCTTGCAATACTAACAGAAACTAATAAACAATAGTACAACCACAGCCTTTTTTTCAGAGGGAAGGGAATGTGGGTTGCAAGACAAACCCAGGCTAAATACAAACTATGATTTTGCTTTCTATTGCCTAATGCAACTACTTACATACTCAGTAGCTGCCCTGAGAAGAGCTTTTACAAAAGACATATCACAAGGAATCTCACTTCAAACTACTTAATTTTACCACGGAGCAGCGCTTATCTTTTTAATTTTAGTAGTGATTAAATCCCTTCTCTTGTGTGCCTGAACAAAAATGGTATAATCTTAACAGCTCCTTGGGACACGTTATACCCTTTGGGGGCAGGCAGGGGGGGTCGGAATGGACAAGTAATTTAATTTATTTTAGAAATGTCATTTGGAGTTGTATACTTCAGAGGCTCATGTGCCTGTTGCTAGGTTTGCCTTTCACTGCTATGGCAACAGTCTGGTGGTAGGGCTCAGTGGGAGACGGCCGTGTGATTTATTGCCAAGGGCTCGCTGTCCTTGGGGTGAGCAGGCCAAGGATGTCAGTCTTACACCACGGGGTTTGAGCAGAGGCAAGCATTTTTAGAATTGTTGGGCTTCAAACCCACCTGTCGGTCTCCCTCTCTTTCTCCAGGGACTGAAACTGGTAACAGAGGCTGAGCCTAGGCTCTGGCCTGTCCAGTGGAAGAAGAAAATGCATGGGCAGGATGCAGGAGCCAGGCAAGGGTTTTGAAAATCATCAGGACCGCATGCAGGCTCGCTCGTCATTACCTTGATGATAAAACTGATTCTACAACCAAGTGAATTATCCAGAAATGAAAGCAGCTAATGGTATTTGCGTGAGATGCCTTGATCACTTGTGATGTTTATTGCAAATACTAATTATCTGATTTCTGCCTGGTAGAGGTGTTGAGTTGCCCAAATGTAGCGATTTCCCATTGAAAGCTGTGTTCTTACAAACTCTCAGCCTATGAAATAGGTGTCTGAGCTGAAGGGATTGTGCCCCATGGGCACCCAAGGGACAGACAGGCTGTGTGCTTGCAGCTCAGGGGTGCACCCCGGTGCCAGGAGGCAGTTGTGCTGCTTCCCTTTCTCAATGCTTTCTAAGGGCTTGAGTTGGAAACATTTGGCTGTAGGTACTCCGTTCCCTTTGCTTGAGTTCAGGATTGCACCTCACCTCCTCCTGATGCGTGCATACCATTCCCAAAGGAAACGTGGCTTTTTCCCTTTGCTGTAAAAAGCTGGGTGCTGGTTTGCTGGGTGGTTGTGTGCGCCAATTGTGCAGCATCCTAGTTATGAGGGTGCTTTTCTCTGCTCACTTGGAGGGATGGAAACACAGACCCTTCTCTGACAGCCTCTGGGAAAGTGCAGAAATCCCAAAAGTGTAGCCTGCTGCTGCAGGAATGCTGCTGCTAGCAGTCACTGCAGGGGAAGCACTGCATAGAGGTGGTGCAGAGGTCTTAAGGAACAGCTTCACAGCCCCTCTGAGAATATTTTTAACTTAGAAGCACTAGATCTTGGCTGAGGACAAATGCTTTCACTGTCATGTGAAGTGAATATTGCTTTCTCTTTTTTTTTTTTTTTTTCCATTTTTTAAGTTATTTTGGAGGGTGAGGAGCAAATGGACTTATTTTTCTTTAAAAAAAAAAAAAAAAAAGAAAAGCAACTGTGTTTTTCAAGGGCCAAATGTTGCAAGCATAGGTTTCTGTGATTTTTTTCATTTTGAGGTAAATGCCCCCCTTTTTTATAAAACAAAGCACACAAAAAAAAAAAAAAAAAGACTGATTTGACTGATTTAAGGTATGTTATCCTAAGTGGGAGAGGTTTCAAGTGACTGCTGAGGTCATTTGATTTGATGATATCTAGTTATTCAGGGTTAGTTATCTTCATAAATTGAGAGGAAAAAAGTATAATACACAACATTATTTTGAGCAGCAACAGATAAGTTATTACTTTCACATTTTGGAATTCCTTTCTAGGTATTAGTAGTTTAATCTCATGTTCTGAAATAGTCAAAACATGAGTGTGTGGAAGCATTTCTTTTAGGTCTTCAGTTGTGGAGTATCCTCTAAATAACAGGCTGGCTTTGTCTAAAGTAACCAGAATGTATAACCTCAGTACATCCAACAGATGATTTTCAAGGATGAAGAGAACAAGTCTGTGTAACTACCATTTTTTAGTTGAAATATATATCATTACCTTTGCAATTGACTATCCATTTTGGCTCAGGTTTTGGGCTGTTCAGTTCCCTTGTGTCACAGCCATTATTTCAGTTTTCTCCTTTTTTTTTCTTTTTTTTTTTTTTCCCCTTTCTTGATTTTCAAGACTGTCCAGCCATCATGTTACAGTCATGACAGAGACAGTGGACATCCCCTCAAAGAAAGCTTTTTCCTACCTCTGGAGCCTCCAGACTGCACGAGGAGGACCCAGCCCTCCAGCTGGGTGGGCTCAGTGCTGCTCCTCTGCCTGTTTTGCATCCCTGGCACTGTGGAAGAAGGTTTCAGTCTAAGTAAAATTATGGTTATTGGGTCCATGTGTTTCCAAGAAAATTCAGACATCTGAGTTAACACTGGAGTAAGCAATGGTGTCCTCACCCCATCACCTTTCAGTCACTTTCAGGATTTTCTAATTCATGTTCTACGTGGTGATACACTTGTTTTCCTCTTCTAGGTGAAAGACTAAATTAGACATTAGGATATTTGCGCACTAACGTAAATCATATTTGCTTGTATTTTTTTTACTTGAATGTAGCTGTGAAGCAAGAAAGCTATATTCCACATTCCTAATGCTTGCAATGCTGTGATTGGAAATGACAAAGCTGGAGAGAAAATATCCTGTTTCTAAGTTTCCTCACGATAGTTTTCAACACATTTATTCTTTTCTTACCCTCTGCCACTGCTTAAAAGAATAAAATCTGTTAACAACAGGCATATGTAATCAACAGCTCCTCCTACTTCAAATCTGTCTTTAAGCTTCACTTTTTTGGGAGTCCTTCCTACATTAACCTTCTGTTAGGGTTTATATCAAACCAAAAAATGCAGTAACTATGGTGCCGTGCAAATGTGTGTGTACTAAATTGCAAACTTGTTTGCTACTCTGTTGATGGGATACAACTGAAATCTGCTGGCAAAAGTACAAATATACATTCTCTGAAAATTGAATGAACAGTTACTTGAAGGGATGCACAAATAATTGAATTTTCATCCATTTAGGAAAAAAGAACATCTTGATTTAGCTGATATATTCGAATGAAGATCTGCAAATTCTGTGGGTTCAGTTGGTTCACAAAATAAGCCAAATAAAAAGCTGATGCTGAATGAGTCAGTTGCTTAAGCAAAGAAATGTGGTCTAATTCAGTTTATCCACAAATACTTCAGTTAAATTCACCCTTCCTTCCTTTAGGGATAGTGTTTTATGGAAGGTTTTTTTCACTTTGTTATAGTAGGGTTAATATTGCTTTCTCTGATGCTGGCTCTTAGAATTCAGCCCTGATACGAGGGTTTGGGCTCTTGTGGTGTTGATTACAGGCTGCTTCACTTCACACTGGTCCTGTTTTCAAGGTTGTGCCTCTGTCATGTATGTCAAATACCTGTGCCCCTGGAGGGATCACTATCAGACTCTGGGGTGTTTATTATTTTTAAGCAGAATATCTGAAAGGGAAAAGGACGCAAAGCTAAAGAAGATTCAAAGGGAAGCAACATGCATACCCACAGGCCTGTTCTGGCTGTTAGCCATTCAAGTGGCTGTGCTCTTTTCCAAGTGAGTGGCCAAAGGAAGCTTTTCAGTTTGACGTCCTCCCCTGACTCTCACCTGCGCTGCACAAAGAATCTCAGCCTCCCTTCAAATAAAACATATTTCTAGGTCAGGCACACTTCTCACTGAACCGGGAGAGACTTGGCAGGGAGGATGGGAAGGTTCAGTGCTCTTCTAATTTTACATGCAGGCACGATAAGGTTAATGGAGTGGGATCTGTTTCCTACAGTCAGACATGAAAACAACCAATAGCTTTTCTGTTTAAAGTAAACACTACCCCTCACCTGGTCGTAATTTCAGAAGTGGTAGAATATTCATGAGTTGTTCTTGATAATGGGATAATGGCCTCTGTTATCTCATTGTGTTCTTACACATAATTCAGGAGAACAAAGAGGGTATCTTATAGATTATTGGGCACTCAAATGTACTTTCTGCAGAAAGAGGAAACGCATGCTGTGTGAGATGATGAGTAAACTTTGAATGTTTAGCAGGCAACCCAGTGGATCTGGATCTAGAGTGCAGTTCTGATGGTTAAATAAGAATTTCATTGTAAACCATGGAAGCCAAGCATTTTTTTTTAAGGGTATAAATAGAAGTCATTGCAAAGTTAAAATTGCTTTTTTTTTTTTTTTTTTTTTACTAGATCCATGTAGAGTGGAGAATTCTACACTGAAATAAATGAATAATCTCATAATAGAAAGGCTTCTGGATAGCAGGCAAGCTGTAAAGAGGGCTGTGAGCCCCTGCCTTTTTCTTCCTACTATTTCCGTACTGCTTCTCTTCTCGTTTGCTCATCTGTGGCACGGCCTGGAGAGGCGTAGGGCTGCGCATTGTGCAGTCCGCTAGCATTTAACTCCCGTGCTCTTTTCTCAGGCTTGCAATTGCTGTAATATGTTTAGTAGACACCATTTTTATTCGGGTTTTAAAATGGATAAAAGAATTGCATCCACAACAGGGAAGTGTCTTTTTTTTTTTTTTTTTTTTTTTTAATAACACTTGCATTAGTTATTTTAAAAAATGTGGTCTGTTTTCCTGGTTCAGTGAGGAAGGCAGATCAGAGTCCTGATTTTTGTGCCAAAGGCAGTGTGTGCAACTTTGTTCAGAAAATAAAAGGTTGGCTTATTTTGTGGTGGGTACTGGAGGGGGGTGAAATGGAGGAGGGGAAAAGCTGGTTTGGTAAATTTTTGTCTGTTTGTTTTGGAGGCTCTGTTGCATGCAACTTCTGCTCTAGGATTCAAGCCTGTTTTTTTTTTTTTTTTTTTTTTCTTTTTTTCCCCATTTTCAGACTTAGTAACAAGAACAAAGCAATTGTGATAATTCATCAAATGATGAAGCTTTACTTTAGAGGATTCTTTTATTCCTCGATCAGGCAAGGCTTTCTCTTACTGCAATTTTATGTAGATAACAATAGATACATTAGTTCAGTCAGTAAGATATATTGATTACAGGACTACTAATTATTTGGTTGATCAGCTCTATCAAAGACAATATTTGGACATCTAGTTTGCCTGGAAAAATAAAACAAAACAGGGAAGAGGGCTCCATTTTAAAAAGGGAATCGTGTTCTGTGAAATCTATACAGAAGGGCTTTTCTGCAAGGATCAAACGAAGTAATTACACCCTGTGAGGGTAAGACACTTTAAATCCAAGTGTTTGAGGCATATGCTTTTTAACGATGTAGTACTCCAGGTGTAGTACTACAAACTACTGTTTGTAATACTCCAGATGTACTTTGGGTCTACTCTCCAGAAATTGTTCAGAACCGTATCATGGACTCACTTAATGTTGTGCTGATGCGAATAATGGTCCTGTGTTCAAAGTATTCCTCCCCCCAACACCTGTCTATAACTTTGCTGAATGCTAGGAGCAGTTACAGATCAGGAACCTCTGTACCCTCCAGTACTCTGTGTTGTCCTGGTCTCTGCATCTCAGGACAGACATGGGGAACTGGTTGCTGCTCTTGTACCATGTCTAAATAACCAAGGGAATGGGGCAGCTGCCTTGTAAGGGACATTGAAAATGTTGGGGCTCTTCGTCTGGGAGCAGAGATGTCTGTGCTATGGTATGACTGAGGTTTATAATATGAGCAAAGGAAGAGATGACTTAGACTTTATTCACCAACTCTCACCATAGAAGAAGTAGGAACTGGGAAATGAAACAGATCAAATACTTTTTCATGTGGACTTCTGGAACTTGTTTCTGAAGGAGGTTCATGGAATCATAAAATATCCAAGTTGGAAGGGTCCCACAAGGATCATTGACATTGTGGAGGCCAGACATTGTATAAGCAAATAGATAAAAAAAGATGAACAAGCTGTGTTGGATGACTGGTCCATAAGTAGATAGGGGATACACAGGGATATGTCTTTTAGCATCCATAATCCAATTCTTGTAGGTGCTAAGTGAGCACAAGAGTAATGGACTGTATGCAGTGCTGAGAATCAAGTGTTCTGCTCCAACTGAGCTAGGGGCACAGTGGGTATGGCCCAATGATGTTTTTTAATGCTTTTAACATTATCGCTAAATGGAAGTTTTCACTTGTTTCTTTTTATTTATTTATTTATTTATTTACTGGGGGCTAAGGATAGGGGGACATGACAATGATGACAAAAAAAAAAATAAATCTAAACTAGTCTCAGCTTGGTCCCCCACTTGCTTTCCTTAGCTGTCATTATATCTCTGAGCTGAAGCTGTGGGTTGCTTGTGTGCTTTGAAATCCCAGGCCAAAGACTGACTTCAATTTTAATGTGCAGTATGGACAAAGTGGCGGATAACAGCTGTGGGAAGGGGCTGTTTGCCCTTCCAGCACCTGATATAATCAATGCCAGCTGCATGAATTCTTTGTCCGCTGCTCTTCTACTGGGGACTAAAGGAAAACTTTACCTTCTCTCAGATGAGAGAAGTGCTGTGTGTTGCTCCCCAGCAGCTGAGGGGGTGAAAGGTCCCAGACTCAGCTGGGAGCAGAGCTGCCTTTCGCCGTCTCCCAGATAAGATTTTAGCTATGCAAGTGCACTGCTCAGACTTGCTCTCCTGTTGCTTTTAGTCAAGTCACAGAGAGAACAAAGTGTGGTGGCAGAGGACATCCTGGGCAAGCACCTGCTTCAGCTGATGATGATAAACACCAGTGACTGGAAATCTCTGCTGAGCCCAGTGCCTGCTTGTGTGAGTGCTTTACTGACATGCTAAATTTTATTGCAGTTAGTGGTTTGAGTGGAGAACTTGTGGTTGCCAAGAGTGGCTGTGTCTCAACAGACCCAGCCTTGGCACATATCCTGATTTGGAGAGAGCGGGGACAAAATTAGTAGACTACCCAAGCAAAAATGCAATGTCTGCTTATCTAACGAAAAGTTTGAGGTTTCAAACTTCAAAGTAGCATATTATTTATGAGTTTTAAACAGTCTTGACTTTTTTCTTCCTTTTCTGGAAAATCTGATACCAAGTGTGAAATACCTGGTGTGGGACTTAGTTTTCTACAGGGTCTCTCCCAGTACTAGCGGGAGCCAATCTACCTTCTGATGTAGCCTTAAGAAGTAACGCAGCATCATGAATATACTATTTATTAAATTTGAAAATAGGGAAGTATTGGTGAAGAAGCATTTGCAAGATATTGTAGACTGTTTTTACTATCTGCTGTCGTTCTGTCCTAAGTAACATCTTCAAAAGAGCGGCAAAAATCATCACAATGCATCACCATGTAGGTTATTTCAGTGCAAGAACTCTGTGCTCAGAAAGCAAGACATCAGGAGCTAATATTGATGTAATAAAGTATACTCTGTTAAAATTGTTTGGCTGAAAAACTTATTTTGGAGTCATACAATTAAGGTATGGAAACTCAGTCCTGCTAGGTGTCAAATTAGGCCTTCATAAGATTAGATCAGGAAAAGACTGATGGCTGGAGAATATGAACTATGGTATTTAGCTAGGGTAGTAATATATATGAAAAAAAACAACAACAACAACAACAAAATGAATATAAAGCAGCTCATGTTAGGAAGAAAAGTTTTGTGAATGGATTTTGCTAATGGGCGCTTTTATTGATTTCAGTATGGTCTGTTTCGGAACATCTTCAAACAGGAGAACAATGTAAACCAGTAATTAATATTTTGTTATAATTCTGTTTCCTTATTTTCCCAGGCTCACAGTATGTGCTTTTCCAAATTCTGGGATGCTCTGTACACAGGAATCTGTGCTTTCTGGAAAAGCAGGCATTGTGCAAACTGTATTGCGCAAAGAGCCATTTCTGAGAGATGAATGCAACCAATGCTAAGGAGGTGGGTGAACGTACCACTAAGAAAAGCTTAGAGGCTGGACTGGAAAGGCCTTTAAGGTGCCTGTAGTGGAGAGGAGTTCTTTTTAGTTTGGAAAGTGTTCCCATCTGCTGCTACTTGTATTTTGTACAAGGCTTGGTCATTGATCAGACTGTGTGTGTAAATGCCTTCACTGGTGACAAATAAGAGAGTTGGCCAAGGACAAGGATCTGTCCCAAGGCAACATTTTACACTTGCAACTCAATTTTCCAGACAAAAGCAATTGTTGTACTGGCCTGAAGACAACTTTGCTTGGATGAATTGTTTGTAACTGAAACATTATCTTCTAGTTCAGAATGGTCTTGAATTGTATATGACACTTCATTAAAAAAATAAGGTGAAGTTGAAATAAACAAGGCTGTGGTCAGTGGTGGAAGCACAGCACTGGATTTTACATTAGAGTGTTAGTCGTCCTAGCTGGTTCTCCTTTCACGTTTGGTTTTGCTTTTGCTTTTAACCACAGGTGCTTCAGAGGTATTCAGCTGTCAGATACTGGTATGCACAGTCTGAAGTAACTATTTGTGCTGCTTCTGTATGATGGGGACTCCTGTGCATTGCCAGCTAGACATCCCGCTGAAATGATTTTGAAATCCTCTTGGGGGTGTTTGCAGTAATAGGAAATAATAGTAATACGGAAAGTAATAGGGAATTTAAGCCTTATGTGATGCTTCTTTCTCTTGTAAGCAGGTTACAAGTTATTATTGGAGTGCCAGAAGATAGGATTCTAGCAAATGGAAATGTTCTTTGCATTTTTACAATGCCATAGGAGACAGCAGGCCACTTTTCACCAAGGACTGTATTAGCAAATCAACAAACATGTGGAGGCACTTGAAGTTATAATTGACCATTCCTGACTTTTGAGTTGGATGCTATCTTAGTAGAGCAGTTTTGGTGATATTTTGTCCATATTTTGCAAATCGAAGTAGCTGCTATTCATTTGGGAGCAAGTCCTAGGAGTTTTGGAAATACAGCTGATATAATGACACACCAAACACATTTTCCTGTGGCCTTTATGTTCCAGGAGTGAAAAAATGCATAAGACTTATCCAAATTTTGTTGTAATTTTTCTGCTTGTATTTTCATTATTCCATGTGCAATGATAATATGGTTGCAGAGAAAGGGATGGAGGTTTGGTTGGTTTTCAGTTTTTTGAAAAACCCCAAACTTTCTGCTTGTCCTCCAGTTTTGGGAAAGCCATTTTTTTTTTGCATATTTCAAACCAATTGTATTCAGCCAAATCACATGTTCCAGTGACTCTTTTTCTTCTTTCTTAACAACCTGAGAATTGGAGCTTTTGCTCATCTCTCATGTTCAATTGTCTCATGCTAAGAGTTCAGTCTGATAAATGTTTTATTCCTTGTTTTCCTCAGTTTCCATCTCATAAATTCTCAATTTTGTGCCACAATATTTAAGATTTGCCATATATCTATATAAGTATTTTTGAAAATGAAGTTCATAGAAAACATCTGAAAAGTGGTGATCTTTGGAGATTATACACTGTCCTCATTTTCTAAGGCAGATATTTAGGAGTTCTCTTGGCAAAATATGGGTGTTATCACAGCTTGAGATATTGAAAATACAAAGGATGTGGTATTCTGCTAGAAATAAATTTGTTGTGATATTACTGATGTGAGGAAATCTTAAAGAGGGTAAAAGTATATCTCAATTATGGCAGGATGCATGCCATCCAAGGTGTGTTGAGAAACAAATTACCAGCAAACTAACAACACATTTCCAAAAATCTTGCTTAACATGAGAGCTGCTAGATGCAGTACAGGGAGAGGAATGGAATACCTTTGAGGTCTATTCACTTTGACCTTATATATAGGTCTTATAAGCTAGATGCCTAAAATAACTTTACTATCTACATTAGAGTAGTTGTCAGGCTGTGTTCAACCTCACCCCCTGCTGTGATTCAACATGACTTGAATAAGCTTTTAGAACATGACTTTAATCCTAGAGATTTTGAAGCAGCACCACAGTGTATTTTAAAATACATGGGTATGAAGCAGCTGTTGAAAATGGAATACCATGGATGAATAGACTTCTCTGTTACAGCGATGGGACTTGCTACCATTTTTCCTCGAGAACAGAATTTTGCAACGCATGAGAACAAGAAACTAGTTTCCAATAATCTCCCGTATATCCTTATCACCTGCTGTTATGTGTAGGGTTTTGCATGTGATTCAGCTGTAGGTACACTCAGAGCACACAAAAAAAAAAAAAAAAAAAGCTGATTTGGGAAAATTAGTTCAAACTGCCTACACATTTTGGATCTGAGGCTGAACCTGTAAGCATGCAGGTTAAGGCCCAAATTTCCAATGAGACATGCACAAATGATTATATTAATAAATTTGGAGTGTTACTTGACAGAAAATAAAGTATGGGAGGCAGCAGAGAGCTATTTTCTTGGAAATTACACCCAGAGCAGGATCATCAAGAACTAACACCTCTTCCTAATTCTTTCTAGTTACTGGGAATTGACCACAGGAGGAGACTACATGATCATGCCTGGAAGAATTGCATGATCATGCATTCCCATCCCTTCCATAGTTTTTTTTTTTATTTATTTATTTGATTCCTGAGTTGGCACTAGCAAGTGCCCAATTCATTCAGAAGCACTTGAGGATTGCTGATCAAGCCCATTTACTCATTTCAAACAGTCTCTACTGACACACCCCTAGGCACAGCCAGGCAGACCTTACTGTTTAACCCTTGCAGCTTTGGGCCTGACCTTCTGCTTCAGTCAGCATGGCTGGTGAGTTGGTGGTTTGCTTGGACATGAGCTGGGACCACCATGTTAAACTGCACTGACAGTCTTAAATAGTGTGCTTTCTCACCTACCCTTTGTCCCCTCCAACACTCATGTGTGAGTGCTCTCATCTCCCTTTGTATGGCCAAGGAGGATGAACAAGATGTAGCTTATGCTAGAGCTGTTTCAAAGCTATCTGCATGTCCTGGTTGATCAGTGGAGCCAAATAAACTTGGAAACAGAGCTCAAAGCTGTAGCCTTCCCCTTGTTAGAGGCAATGACTTGGGTTTTGTCCTCTGTACAGCAGCAAATTTTCTTAGAATTTATAGGAAGTTACAGCAGTTTCTCAACGAGGTAAAAAATGTTAGATCAGATTAGGAGAGGCAGGGAGGAGAACGGCTTGGTAGTTCAATCTTTTAAGTAATCTTTCCTTAGGACCCAGTCTCTAAATAACCTTTCATATCTTCTCCTCATGTTAAAGAAATTAATTCCAGTCTTGCAACAAGTGGCAAAGAAGCATTTTGCTGTGCTTTCACACTGCATATTGAAGGATTGTTTTAGTAGCATGAGAAGCCTATGTTTACCAAAGGAAGAACTCAGTTCTGTTTCTCAAATTCAGAAGTTAGGGTTGGGTAGAAGAGAGGAGGGAATCTTTGCAGTCTTATGAAGTTATGTAGTGGCCTTAGACTCAAATCATGACATAAAAACAAAAATCTGAAAATTCAAGCTTATTTTGACATCAACTTTTAGATCTAGTCCAGTATTTAAATTCTGAGAAGTTTGTGCTTCTAATTCAAGTGAAAATCTTTTAGGTACAAGTTATATATACATGAACATACATTTAACTGGAAATTCTAAAAAGAAAAGTTTTAAATATAAGTTGAAATTAATCCGCAGTGTGTGTTCAGATTCAAGTATGCTTTCACTATAATCAATAGCGTTCATACTCTCAGTAACATCTTCCTATATTGCCCAAGATCATGAGCTTTACAGTTGAAGTTAGCAGTAAACATGTTTTAAGTAAATAACTCTCCCCTTTACTTGGTTGGGTGTTTTATGATCTATTTGTCTTCCCACAGAACAGATGTAAAACAGCTATTCTAGGAAATCTAGTTGTTTAGCTTTGTCATTTCAGTAATAATAATTTGATCTCTTTGTACAATAAGGTCATCTGCTTAGCAGATGAAGGCAGTGGATACAATCTTTCTGGGTATTAGTAAAGCCTTTGATATGGTCCCTCACAGTATCCTTCTGGACAAACTGTGCAGTTGAAGAGGTCCACACTATGCTGCCGATGAACTGACTGAACAGAAGAGCTCAGAGGGTTGTAGTGGATGGGACTACATCTGGCTGGCAGCCAGTCACTAGCGGTGTTCCCCTTGGCTCAGGTCTAGGGCCAGTTCTCTTCAACATTTTTATCAATGGTCTGAATGCAAGAGTTGTATGCATTCTCAGCAAATTCACTGATGATAGTAAACTGGGAGGTGCTGTTGACTGTCTCAACAGACAAGAGGCATTGCAGAGGGTTCTAGATACATTGGAGCACTGGGCAGTCATTAATGGCATGAAATTCAGGGAGGGTAAATGCTGGGCTGCTGCACCTGGGACAGAGTAATGCCAGAAACAGGTACAGACTGGGAGATGAGTATGCAGAGAGGGACTTGATGGTGCTGGCTGACAGCAGGCTGACCATGACCCAGCAGCGTGCCCTGGCAGCCAAGAGGGTAAACTGTATTCTGGTGTGCATTAAACACAGCATAGCTAGCCAGTCAAAAGATGTGATTCTCTTGCTATGTTTAGCATTGGCATGGCCTCACCTTGAATATTGTGTGCAGTTCTGGGCTCCACAGTATAAAAATGATGCTAAGATATATGAATACGTCCAGAGGATCTTTGTAGGTCCCTTCAAACTGAACTATTCTATTCAAATAGCATCTTTTAATCCTTCCTATAATATACTTAAACAGCTTAAAATCATTCAGAAAAGTTTTCTGTTTCATCAGTTCTAGTTAAAACAAAAAAAGTAAATCATGAAACTTTGTTGATTCAAAATAAATCTTTGTTTCTGCTATTATAGGAAGAGTTAGGTTAGACTTGCAACCGTTGTGCAGTATTTGAAAATCAAGGAGGAGTCCACAAAAAAGTATGATTTAAATCAAGCATGAAACAAGAAAAAGCTATGATATGGTTAATAATTCAACATTACAGTTTAAAGCTAGTTACCATTTAACATAAATTATGTAGGGTAAGAAACAAAATTAACAATGGCAAATCTTGGGAGAAAATTCCAGATCACTTGTAACAGCTTATCTGTACCAAATGAAATGAAAGCCTTTTATTAACTTTCTCTGTAATTGTTGTTTGTGTTTAAAAGGCATAGGTATGGAAATATTTGTTGGAAATTTTTTTTCGTACTTTGTCTTGCTATTTAACTCATTTAACTCTTTAAGAAAACAGTAACTCAATATATGTGGAAAGGCTTCATGAGTCATATGGTGTTTTACATGGAGTTTCTTGTCATGACGGCAGTCTTACACACCTGAACACTTGGTCTTGACTAAGAAAACCAAAGAAAACCTGAGAAAAGTTTTCAGATTTTGTGTGATAAAATGATTTCTCAGTATCATCTTCATAATGATAACCTGTTTATGTTAAGCTGTGTTGGGCAATCTAATCATGTAGCAGGGTCTAGAAATATACTGAAACAGAGAAAAGCATTTGGAAGAAGGGGTAAGCAATTAGCCAGACAGTTGAGTAAAAATTCAAACTAACAGAAAACCCTATCAGGAAACCTTTGTGGCTAGGGATTAATGCTTCTTTGAATGCTTCTTTGAATACAGAGCTATCATGGCCAGGTTGAAACTTATGCGGTAATCACTGTATTTACAAACTGAAGGCAGTCTTTTTTTGAGTCATGTCTATTGTTCTGTGTGTCCTGATAATCCTCAAGTGCATGTTGCCATGGTAAAGAGGTGGTTAAAGAAGAGTCCCCCAAAAATCAAACTGTGGCTTGTAGTTCCACCAGCTAGAATCATTGAATTATTAAGGTTGGAAAAAGTCTCCAAGATCATCTGGTTCAACTGTCCCCCTAACACAAATGTCACCCACTAAATCATGTCCCTAAGTATCACATCCAACCTTTCCTTAAACACCCCCAGTGACGGTGACTCCACCACCTTCCTGGGCAACCCGTTCCAATGCCTAACCAGGTGCCTGTCTTCTGCCCTTAACGACATCAGGACAGGACAAATTGCAGAAATGAACCTTTAAGACACTTTTGTAGCAAATAGAAAATTTAATGAATGGAAGATGTTGATTTAAAGTTTACAGAGCTTTCTCAGTGTCTGCAAATTATTCATGTATTTCTCAGGAAATCTTTCCTAACATGTAAATCCTCTATTTGTGATCACAGTCTTGAGTTTGAGAAAAATGTATCAAAACAAAATATCTTTAATTGATTTTATTTTGTCTGAAGTAGGCAGGACTATGTTTTAATTTATGAAATATTTGTCAGAAGCTACCAAATAATGATATTATAACACAGTGAGGAATTAAAATAGATTTGGTTGTTTGTATGTTAGTGAGAGTAATGATCACTTCTTGCTCCCAGAAGCTCCTTTGTGAAGCTGGACTAACTTCCCTAAGAAAAATTCAGAGGACATCTAAGTGGCTGTTGGTCAGATGTATTGAATAGACCAAATTTCTTCAATAACACATTGTCATTGAGAGAGCTTTTCTAGGGTGTTGTGCCTGCTATGAAATAAATCTTACCCACCTAACTGGAGCATGACCCTAAACGTTAGCTAAACTTAGTGTAGCTTTCTAGCAGTCAGATGGCATCTAGACTTTACATCCTACAGCTTGCAAATTCTTTCAAGTGCCAACCTCAGATACTGTCCATTCCTCCTGTATTTTCATAGTTAAGTATTAATTTTGTAACATTATTTTATCTGCATTAGGCCGAGGCCTACAGTAGTCACCATTCAATGGGAATCATCTTATGAAGCCGAAATGAAGTTAAGGTCATGGGATACACTCACAATGGGTCTGGTGTTAAAGGGAGGTACTAGATAAATTTCTCATTCTCTTTCCTGATCTTTATTACCCTTACATTTGACAAACCCATATTTTAATCAAACTAAATTTAATAACACCTAGCTTTGCTTGAAAGTAATGAATGTATTGTGTAAGTAATACCAAGTCAGGCCAACAATCTGTTATATATTCTTAAAATTTTTCTGCTTGGTACCAAACATTGCACTTACTACCAGAAGTTTCTAGTGAGATAGAAAAGCTAACTCTGTATGCTCAGGAACAACAATAAAAGATTATCAGTGTAAGTACCTCAATAGGAATAGCTTTTTTAGCTTTGAATGACCTCTTTAATTTTTTATGTATTTTACAGTTTAGAAGATTCTGACTTTCTTCTTGGCAGCTCTACTATCTTTGTTTAATCTCAAAATTGATCTCAGAGACAAGATTCTTGAAAATGTCCAGATGAGGGCAACAAAGCTGGTAAAAGGGCTGGAAGGCATGTCATGTCCCGTGAGGGTTATCTAGTCTGGAGAGAAGGAGGCTGAGAGGCATTTGCAATCTTATTGCTCTCTGCAACCTCCTGAGGAGGTGAAATGGAGAGGAAGGTGGAGGTCTATTCTCCTCAGTCACTGATGACAGGACACATGGGAATGGCACAAAACTGTGTCAGGGGAGATTCAGATGAAATATTAGGGGGAAAAATTACTTCCTGTAAAGGTGATCAAACACTGGAACAGGCTTCCTAGCATGGTGGTTGATGCCTCATTCCTCTCAGTGTTCGAGGCATTTAGATGTCTTCAGTAATATACTTGAACTTTTGGCTAACCCTGAAGTGGTTGGGCAGTTAGACTCTAACTTTGTCAGTCTCCTCCAACTGAACTGTTCTGTCCTATTCTGAATCAAACTGTTACTGATATCCATTCAATTCCATTGTTACCTTGTGGTTTTTATGTATATACCAGTTGGTATGAAACAGGAATTTTGTAACCATAGATGAGGATACATATGGAGACCTAACATATAAATGGCATCAAGTGTGATAATTTTGCATAATAATGATTTTGTACTTGACTACTCTATAGGAGAATTTAAGATATAGGGGAAAAGAAGGTCAGCTCAGACCAAGATAATATTATTACAGTAGGGTTTGTGTGTGTGTCTGTAAGGCAGAACATATGAGGAAAGGCAAAATGTTTAATAGGAATAATTGTGTTATTGTTGGAACAAGTAGACAAGCTTTTGAGCAAAGCCCTTATTTTGGACCCTCAGCCATAGGTATGGACTTCTTTTCTGGATCCTGAGAAAAAATACAATACTAATATTGCTGTATAACATAGCTTTGATAGCAAACAAGGAATTGTAGAACTGAAGTAATAGTTATTGACTTTTTGTGTAACTCTATAATTGTCCTCAGTAATTAATATTGGTATTTGAGTAGTTTGCAGAGTAACTGTCTGCATTAGTGAGGTAAGCAAAACGAGTGACCTGAGTGACCACCTCTGGTCTGAAGTGTGCGTGTGTGAATAAGTACATTTATTGGAGGCTATTTCATACATAATGTGTTTACTGCATGTTTTACCATAATGGATACCAGTGCTTACAATATAAAGGTGATTGATGTCTTCAAATTGTCAAACGGATAGAAAAGGTTACACATAGCTGATGTTTCTATCTTTTTATCTCAATCTGAACTGCAGATGCCCTTGGATGGTACATCAGAATAACTATAGAGAATTAGTTTGCAACAGTGAAGTGGGAAGTGACAACTGACTGGAACCCACAGAAGGAATATATTTGTAAACTGTGGGTTTTTTCTATAATTAAGTTGATATTTGAACAAAACATAGCACTATCCAGGCTCTGTAAAACAGCTATGGGACCTTTGGTCAGAAGAGGTGCAGAAAAGATCTGTGAAAAATATCTTGATAGCTATGCAGTACTGTACCTCAGAACAAGGTTAGAGAACTTGGCTGGAGATAGATCAGATTTGGGGGAGAAGACCACTTCTGCAAAATGCAGTACCTTATGTGCAGAAGGATTATCAACTACGTGACAGTTGGATAAAACACAGGCATTAGACTTCATGAATTCCTCAGAGAAAACTCCAGAATTGATGCAGCACCATCACTTTCCCTCATCTCAACATGGTAAAAAGGTTTTAGGCCAAGGAGAGCTATGCGCCTTAATATCTCATAGGAGAAAGACAAGATCGCTGAACATGTAAATAAGGGTACATATGATAAAAGCTGAATTATGAGTAAATAAACATGAAAAGGCTATTATTTTAACTGTCTTACATTAAAAGAAGGAAGGATGCTAAAAGTTTGTTTAACAAGCATAGAAGGATTTTACAGGTTATTTCCTCTGAAGTTCTAAAGCAGTGATGTTTTGGAATGGGGAAAAGTAAAACCCCCAAGTATTTCTGGCAATGAATTACCTCAAGAAAAGAATAAATAATACTTTAAGTTACTCTTGGATTGTAAAGGAGCAATATTTTAATCTTTTCAATCTCCATTTCATTTATTTTTTTTTTTCAAATTCCTGCATTGAAAAGTGTAGCATTCATTTTTGTGCAGCTGACTCATAGCACAGTTTCTGGCACAAAGTTAAGTGCTGTAGTTTCAGTGTTGAGGTGATGCATCACTCTTGACCCTACCCTGTGTACAGGGAGAGTTATATGTTAAAACAAATAATTCCATTTATCCTGCAATCTTTAAAAAAAAAAAAGGGGGGGGGGGCAGGAACGACCAGGGGATATAGAACTGAAGCAAAGTCCTAGATTCTACTTTCTCACCAATGTTAGCAGAATAATGATTTCCAGCAACTCCCAAATCTGCAACTTGATACATGAATTCTCTGCATCTTAAAATGTGTTATAAATTTGGTGCTGAGAATTCCATCCAAACTCCATTTTGCAACATTTTGTTAAGGCCCATTTTGCACAAATGCAAAACAATTTGAAAATGTGTTTTAAGAACAAGGGTGTTCCATGTTTTGTTGTGGTTTTGTGTGAAATTTGGAGGTGACTGCTGGCTTTCGCATTTTCCTGTTGGGCTGTGACTACCAACTAAAATCAAGGAAATGTTAGTCATAGCAGCCTGTAGATAGGTCTAAGCTTTTAAGTTATATATAGCCCTTTGTAGTCTTACTGCTTTTCTATCTTTGCAGGAGGGGCGAATGTAATCCTGTCATTACTTTGCTGATGTAGGGTCAGTCTGAATCTCTGTGCCAATGCAATCAAGCAGGTATTTTAGACAGTTAATCTTACAGTGCTTCTTGAGAAGTGTAAATAAGGAACTGCTGCAGCTCAGTATAGACAGCAACTAGTGTTATGAAATGAAGATATGGGCCTTTAAGAGAAGAGCATCACTTGTGAAAGCCTGAAAGCCTGGTATATTGGCAGCAGATGTGCAGATAAAACAATTCTTGCCAATTAATTCTGTTATGCCACACTCAGAGATGCTCTGTTATGTAAGTGTCCCAAACTGGGGGGCCACATGAATAAGAACAGATTTCTCCATGATGCTTTTCAGCTCCTTTAAACAATAGACTTGAATGAAGATTGCTCTAGCAATTCACTCTTTCTTCCCTCTCCCTTTCCCTTTTTGTGTCAGGCAGCATTAGCACTGTTTTTGTCTTGTTTAATTACTTTTACTGCTCATATTAGAAATGTTTACTGGCTTTCACTAAAATGTGCACATACAGGTACAAATACTGGCAGGGCAGAATAGGCCTTGCAGTGCAGCACTGCCAGAACTTGCCAGCAATAGTGAAGTCCTGTGGAAACATTGACCTTGCTTTGAGAAGAGGTTTGGACTTAATGACCTTCAGAGGTCCCTTCCAACCTTTGTTATTCTATGGTTTTGTTTCTAACCATTCATCAAACAGGCCAGGAAGGTTACAGCCTGATTTGGGATGTATGGAATTGTTTAGCTGGATCAAAAAGTTTTGGTCTGCAATTATGATTCGAAGACAGGTCTATGCAATAGATTTCCAGCCTGGATTTGAGTATCCTACAATCCTGGAATTAGACAGAGGTGAAGTAATTGATCCACAGCTGTAGTGCTAATCTTGGTCTGCAATACCTGGTAATCAGCTTTAATCATATAACCATCTTGCTTGCAATGTGTGCTGCCATTCATATTCTTTGACTCTTAGTGGTGTATCTTATATATGCATCTGACCTGAAGTATGTGACCTGCTTCGATGTCTTCTATTTTTTTTTTTTTTTTGGCCCCAGTGCATTGTTGTGACCATATTTCTATGACTTGATAGCAATCTAGGTGGAGAAAATTGTTCCTTTCCACTAGGTATCTGTATGCTTCTAGCATTGTTCTTCTGAAATTGACTGCTATTTTCTAGAAGTGAACTTGTAAGAAAGATGAGTTGAAATAACATTTGATGTAACAGACCGCTACAAATATTTCATCTATCTATGCTTTCTGAAATCCAAGATTTAATGGAGTATTTCCCATGCTGCTCATTAATGAGTAATGTGAAACCTGTGTTCAGATGAAATATGTGCACTGGCAGTGAAAGCTTTCTAATTTCTTAGGGGCTTACCGTCCTCTCAAGTAAATCTGTTTTGAATCAATTTTGAGTTTATAATGCCTCCTGAGCAAAGCACTTAAGTTTCTTTATAAAAATATTAAGATATTGATCCAACTTCTCTAAGTTGTGTGGTGAGCAATTGAGCAAAGAACAACAGTTACCCCATTAAAGTTTTACATCATTCCAGTTAGGTTTTCACATATTACCACTATCTTACAGATGGTGAATGCAAGAACAAAAATAACCCTTTTTACACAGAGTTCGAAGAATTAGCATTCTGGGCCTTAAGAGGTGTGAGAGAGCTGTATCAAGAAAAATGGTAGTGGTATGTACTTTATTCATATGATATGCTTCTAATTGGGTTTGGCATACAAATGAAGTCTATCCTTTGATCTTCTGATTTTAGTGTGGCTTTCAAAAAAAAGTTATTTTACAGAGTCATGCTGCGTTGGTCCCTCCTCTTATTGCTCTTACTCCTCTTGGTAATTTTAAATATTTTGACCAATTTTAAACTTAAATGATGAGTACTCAAATTTCATGAAACTGGGTGGGCAGGGAAGAGATGAGAAAAAACTATTAACTATGTTAATCTGAAAGGCATATGCTGACTCATTAGCTCACAATATTAGACATCAAAAGGCTTAATGGAGCTGAACACATTGAAACATGACTTGATAGAAAACTAAGCTTTCTTATTTAAGTTTGGAGATGAGAATGAAATTTCTGGGACAAGATGATATAAAGCTTAGTGAGAGAAACTCTAAAACAAGCATGTTTTAATGATAACATGGTAGAATTGAATGGTAGTATTCAAAGCCGTAAGTGTACTCATCTACATCTTATTCCTGTTCTAATTTGAGTTTTTGAGAACTTCTGCTATCTCAATGAGATTATAATGTGCTTCTGTCAAGCTTAGATAAATGCCTTGTGTAGAATAGAGCTGCATTTGCAGCTTGTCAAATCTGGATGGCCAGTTGCAGGGCAGCAAATAAAATATGCTCACAGATTTGCAGAATGGCTGAGGTTAAAAAAAAAAAATAATAAAAAAGATCTCTGGAGGTCATATTGTCCAACCCCCATGCTCAAGCAGAACCCCCTTATTTGTATTAATGATAATACTATGTATTTTGGTTATATTACTTCAGGCAAAGTTGATGGTTAGTTTTGGAATTTAAGCAAAATCTAAGAACTCTGCATCTCACTGTTTTTCCAAGAAAACAGTCTTCTACTGACTCCAGACATCAAGAATTAAAAGAGACTATATTTTGTTTCTGTTTGCATCTTTTCCTCACAAATACAGCTGCTTTAGAAAAGTCATATCAAAATGTGTGGATCAGTTGAAAAGCAGAAAGCTTAGGAAAAAAGCAGTATTTCTAGACATTGAGAGCTATCAAGTATAATTTAGTGAAGCAGGAGGAGTGTTAATCATTGAGATACATTGGTCTTCTCTTCCATGGTGCAAAGTTTTTAGTGTACACTGAAGTACTAGAAATTAAACTTTTAGCTTTGAAAAATGGAGGTACTCTAATTTAGAGGTAATTAGTATATACTTATTTTGGTTTGAAGAAGTTGAATTTGATGGGTCACTTTCAACTGGAGATAATTCCATGAATTGTGAACATACAGCAAATTTTCAGTTACTGAAATCAAATGGTAAATAAAGCAGGTGAAAATACTTTCAGGAACATTTATTTGGGTGTGTGTGTGTCTAATTTGTCTTAAAGCTTCCCTCTGCTGTTGTTGTCTCTTATGGTATTCTTGCATGGTAAACACTGAAGATGTGTGACTTGCAATTTTAGCACAATGAGCTATGGGAGGTGACAAGAGCATCTTGTTTCTGCTCTAATATAAAGAAAGGAGTGGTTAGAAAAATAAACTTTCACAGCTGATGGAAGAACAAATACAGAGAAAACAAAACAAAAAGAAATCATAAAATCACTCTGCTGTCAAGTTTCCAAGTCCAGACTGCTTTGCCAGCAAGCTTTTCTGTTGTTCTTTTGCCTCTTGTTCAAAATAATAAGATAAGGAGATTCATAGTTAGCTACTGGGCTAACTGTGACCCTAATATTTATCTTTTCAAATGAACGTTGCTCTATAAGACATTTTACATCTGGAGAATGCTCAATTTTTTCAAACATTAGAAAGACTTTTACATACATCTAAATATATATATATATAAATAGAGAGAGAAGAGACATAGGATCTGTTTGGTGTGTCTTTGTATTTTACTAGTAGAAAAGTTGGTTGTTAGTTTAACATGACAGCACATGTGAAGATGGTCTTCATCTGTGTGCTCAATTTGAACAGTGTTGGACCAAAACTTAGGTTTCCAAGAATAGCTGAAGAGGAGTGCTCTCTTTTGGAAATATTTCTCCTTAGTCCCATTTATTGATTTTGCTGAAATAGTGAAACATAAAATTGAAGTTCCATTCACATTCTCCTCTTTTGAAAAACAGAAGTTTTTCGTTGAGACAAAAAATGCCTTTTCTATTTTTAACATGTCTCTAACTGATGTCCTACATTTTTTTCCAATAAACTTCCTACTGATGAGTCTAAGAGGATGTGGAGTGTATTTCAGTGAATCAACTTAAGTGGTGTTTGCAAGTCTGCAGCTTTTTTCATCAAATGTCAAGATCTGTAGGATGACGAATGGAAACCTTGTTTAAGATGGGAGGGTCAGCTTAAGTGATCAATTCTCTGTTCTTCTTGTCCCTTCCTAAAGTTTCCCCGGTTCTGCCTAGGTAAAATTCATTTACCCTGATCCTGAAAGAGATGGACAATTGTATCTTTTATAGATTCAGAAACAAAACCAAAGCATCTATTTTATGAGTCATTGTTTCTGTTTTGCAACAGCAATATTTGCAATAACTGTACATATGACTACTTTAAAAAAATGATTTTTTAAATTCAGAATATGACTCAATAGCAGGTACAGTGTTGGAATAAGGAAATTGTTATTTCTTAGTGCAATAATTTTTATTTCAGTCATACACAAGCAATTATGAAGCTGTATTTTTAAATATTATGCCCATTTAGAGTTACCGGTAGAACTAGTCAGAAAATAGAATTCCTAATTTTTTAGTGCTGTATTGTGATTTATTTAATCTAATAAGTTTCTTGCATATGATTAGAGATTGAATAGCAACTACAGTAGACAGGCTGCTGTTAAGTAGGAGCAGAACGAAACGTGTCTCACTTGACTTCTTATTTCCACTCAAGTAATTAGAAGAGTCAGTTTTATTTTGTCAAACAAATATGTGATATTTGTACTTTCCTTTCATAATGGTTGAACTCAATTCAGTGATCCTAGACTGTCATGGGAACCTATGTACTTTAACAGTAGCTTGTTCTGAGAAGAGATTAACTCTTGGCTTTGGGTTTGAATAAAATGGTTCTAGTCCTACTTTACAGTTGATAGTTGTGATTTCTCCCTTAAATGTACTGATATTGTGCTCTGTGGTTATTCCACTGTGTATGTACTGACAGGCTATTGGTAAAACTTTCGTACGTTTCAGGCATCTAACTGAAACTAATTTCTAACAAACTCTAGGAGTTTTTTATTTTTCAACTTCCCCACTATCTGTAGAGGTCAAAAGCTTAACCAGACATCGATTAACTGATTACATCTATGAAGTCAACATGACTGATGTAACAACTTGACGTGTGTATTTCTTTATATTAACCTACTAAAAAACAAGTTGGATCCACAGTCTTCTGTTATAGAAATGACAGTCTTCTATTTATAGAAATGACAATATAGCTATATAAATGGGCTGTGGCTTCATGGAAAGTTGTGTCTGTTGACTGTTACTTTAAATGAATCAGGTGTAGGTAGGCTTATAACGTGGAAAACATGATAACCATGTGTGGTTTTAGTACTGTTATCTAAAAGTAAGACTAGGTAACTAGGTGTGAGACAGGACTAAATGACTAATGGATTTGATAGTGATTGGTTGTAGACAAAATTATTATTTTTTTTTTACAGGAATACATTTTAATATATATTGTTTAATATATTTTATATGTAGTTTTTTTAAGGGAGTAAAATCTGTGAGTATCTTGAATCTGAAATCTTAGAGTCAAAAGAAAATTAAACAAAACCTAAAAGAAACAGAACTTAAACTCCATATAATAAGAATTATCAGTTCATCTGTGTGCATGTTGCTCAGAAAGGGAAGTTAGGTCAAATGTGGGAGTTGTCTTATAATCAAAATATTTTACAGCTGCGGTGGGTTAGCCTTGGCTAACAGCCAGACTCCCACCCAGTTGCTCATTCACTCCCTTACCCTGCACATCCTTAAAAGGATGGAAGAGAAAATAGTGTGAAAAACCTTATGGGTCAAGATGAAGACAGGGAGGCTGCTCATCAATTACTGTTGTGGGCAAAACAGACTCATCTTGTGCGAAATTAATTTATTGCCATTTAAAACAGATTCAGGTAGTGAGGAACAAGAAGACCAACATTGAAACAATACCTTTCCTCGCTCCTTTTCCAGGCTCAACTTATCTTCTTCGCTTCTGACTCCTATAACTGACTTGCAGAGGTGTTGTGTGTTGGGGCATGAGGGTATTGTGTTATGGTCGATTCATAAGAATTCCTCTGACATTCCTTCCTCCAGCTGTTTTTACTGTGGTGTGGGATCTTTACGGCTGCAGCAGAATATCTGCTTCAGTGCCTGGAGAACCACCACCTCCTCCTTTTCTGACCTTGGTGCTGCCTCTGCTCTTTTTCACTCCTGTTCCCTCCTCTTATCACCATCTGACACTTTCTCTCCTTTCTTCAATATCTTTTTCCACAGGCCCAACCAGCGTGGCTGATGGGCTCAGTTGTGCCCAGGGGTGTGGGGACATTGGAGCTGGCTAGCACAACACCCCATACATCCAGAAAGGCCTGGGTAGTAGTTATGGACACTTTGTGGAAGACATGACAGTTCGTTCTAGAGTACCAAAATAGTGGGTGGTAGTGCAAAACTATGCAACACACCTCTTTTAATGGATGGATTACAAGCAGTTTGCTAGACTCTGTGATGATGGCTAAACAGTCTGCAAATAAAATGGATGAAGCCTTTCAGAGTGCTATTGGATTTGTCTTTCCCCATTTTCTCCCTTGCAGTCTAGAAAATACAGTATGCCTTCTTTTTTTTTTCTCTGCAACTTTCCACAGTTAAGTCACCTTTAGGGACCTTATCAACTGGTGTATTTTAGAATTGCTGGAGGGTATGGAATCACCTACCTGTTCAAGTAATGATCTTGCGTTTTCCTAAGTTAGATGTTTTTTCATGCTAGTGTAAGTTTCTGAAGTGGTAATTTGTGATCATGCTAACTGCTGATCATCTAACAAGGGAGACAGATAAATTTATTGCACCTGAACTCTTTGTTTTTTAAAGCTTAAACATCTCAAGTAAACTGTATTTAACAGTTTTGCAGAGTCTGATGTAAGTCTTAACAAAAATAAGTGACATCTTTTTATTCGTGGGGCAAAGATTTCTCTTAATAACCCAGGAATTGTGTAGATCTCAGAGCAAAAAGGATAATGTTCTTTTTAGAATCTGAAAGCTGTCAGTTTTTCAAATATTTTACTATACATCAACCCATATCTATATCATAACTGTTAACATCCTTTTAAAATAAAGTAATGACTAATGCTCAATACTGTTAGTGTATGTTGTGAACTAAGTTTCAATAAGCTTCTGTCACATTCAGAGTTGAAATAAAATTTTTTTCGCTACTGGTAGAGAGCTCTTTATTCTACATGTGTAAGGGCACTTAGTTTTGGGGAGCCTCACACAATTTTATGTTGAAGATGACCTTTTTGAAGCCCCTTTAAGGGCCACGAACTATTTGAAGATCCCCTTAAAAGACATGAGCTAGTACGTAGAGGACAGATTAGGCAACCAGAAATGTGATAAAAAGTAATTACTAGGGTGTCTGTCTGCTGATACACAGATAAAGAAATGGCAGTTGTTGGCTTTAGTCAAGCACGTTATCTCACAGGTATGCAGAGCTCTCTCTGCGGAATTAACTCCATATGTTAAGGGCTTTCTGCAAAAATGCTTAAATTACAAAAATCGTTATACTTGGGCATTCTTCATTATCCTCACAGTTCCACTATGCCTTCATTTGGCAATTTCATTAATTGTTCAGATAAGGAAGTGGCGCATAGATTCCCTAATAGGCTTCAGTGCAGTGGTTTTACATTTTAAAGATCCCAAACCCATGGTGAACTGCTTTCATAGCATGCAATGCCATAAAGGGGCTAGATGCACAAGCTTTTTATCACTGTAATGCAGGTAAGAGGATGATCGGCCACTTAGGGGTCCTTGAATGATGTGGAAAGTGCTAAAGAAAAGGAAATCCAAACACACTGCACTGATCTACAAATGTGAAATTGCTTCAGGTGTTTATCATTCGTACAATCAGAATTGTTTGGGGGTCCACAAAATGAGAGATGAAAACAACTGCTATGGTTGGCCCAGGGCTCCATCCAGTCATAAAGCCACAGTCATATCTTATACCCTTCCTTCAAGCGGCTGCGAGGTGGAGTTAAAGGGAGGCGTCCTCCAGCTGTGTGAGACAAGGAGATGAGTCTCCTTGGCACGTGATGTTGAGATTGAGGCCCAGATTGTGCGTCCCGTGGAACCTCGCTGATGAGATAGATGGGTGGGAGAGGATTGGCAGGAAAACAAATGTATATTAGAAAAATATTTTGGATGCACTAGTACATATTAAATCTTAACAGCAAGGTTGTTAGTCACAGCTGGATCCTGGCTCTTTTCCAGGTTTGCTGAACCAGTTTGCCAGAGAAAGGCTGTGCAACTACAACTTCTGTGTAACGTTAAAGGCGCTTCCAAACTGCAACAGGAGAAAATGTTCACTAGGTAACCACCTTTATGGTTGTTAGAAATAGTTGTAAGACACTGACGTTCGATAGACCAGCAGTGAAACTCTTGAAAACTTCTCAGTACAGTCCTATCAAAGTTAGTGAGATTCATAGGTTATGCAGAAATTATTAATCTTTGATTTCTACTTCCAAAATGTAAAGATTAGCCCCCCGCACACACCTGTTTCATACATCTCAATTTGTCATCATTCTTCCACTGTATCTTAGTTTGTGTTGTCTTGTAAAGATAATTATGGTTCATAAATCCTTTCAGCAACTGAAAGTTAGATACCTATAGAAGCATGTATTTGTCACTGTGCTTATAAAGTAGAAAATAGGGGAGGGTTGTTGGAAAAAGTAATCTAGAATTTACATGAAAGTGATTATTTTGTATAGACCAGCATTTTTTTTTCTTTCTCACGGGCTTCTGAGAAACATCTTTCCAAGTAAATTAACCAAGACAGTACTTTATTTTGGTTATAAGTACATTGTTTCTCTGTGGAATATTTTATGATGCCAAATGGCTGTAAAACAGAACACAGTGTTAACTATTTAATATTTACCTCTAAAAGTCAAATATGCAAAGACTTCTTCTGTCCTTACGAAGTTTGCTTATGTGTAGTTTCACACTATTACCCCTCTGGAGGGATGTGTAGCATTATTTGTTAGTGTAAAAGATCTCATTTGAAACAAGGAACTGTAGTAGTGAGAGTAACATCCAAAAAGAAACCACCTATCCACAAAGAAATTTTAGCACCCTTTTCCAGTGCAATGGTGCAATAGCTGCTCTCACCTCTCCAAATGCATGAGAAATTGTCTCTATATTGCAAGTATCTAAAATGGCAAAAGATGTCCTTCCCTGGAATTCCACTCCATTTCTCAGTATGTGTAGGGATCAGTCTGGTTCATCCATCACAGCCATAATATAGGAGGAAAAGTTTTTTTTTTTGTTGTTGTTTTTTTTAGGATAAGAGAAACATACAGATCCATAAAACTTTAAATAATATGAGTTTTAGACACTCCATATTGCTTATTGTTATTCTAGCATACTAGAGGTACAGTAGCGATAGTTTTGATTTCTTGGAAACCACTTTCTCATTGTTTCTTTTTTTCTTTTCCCCCAGCATCTTTTCCCCTTCACATTTAACCATCTTTAATATTTCAGGTCTTTTAGCAAATCATAAGAAACATTTATGGACATGTATATTTGTTGTTTTTTTTGTTGAGTGTTTATTTCAGAAGAAATTTGTGCAGGCACTTGCTGCTAATGCATAGCGAAAGAATGGGGACCTGTCCACAAATACACTTGCCATCTAGACTTTACTAGTTGATTGCCTATGTGTAGGAAGAATAATTATAGTTTCCTGATGTGCAGAACTAAGCAACACTTTGGCTTTCAGATTTTTATATGCTGAAGGTAGATAAAGTACTTGTAAGTTTACTCATAAAAGAGGCAGCAGGGATAATCTACCTGTAGTCAAAGATATGTGATTTTTGTATATGCATTTGAAAAGAATGAATTGAAGTAGTACCTTTTATTTCAAGCAAATAATACTTTGAATAACGAGGTATTTTTGTTAAAGACTTTCCTACCACCTTATCTGCAGAAGTATGTGCTTAGGTTTTGTGGGATGTTATCTTGCTGTGTCTGTTTGGCATTTGTTTCTTAATGTGTTGCTGTCAATCATCATACAGGTTTTAAACAAGCAAGTTAGAGATGTCGTGTGTTCTAAAAAACAAATTGAGATTCAAATAAGCACCTTTATCTTTTTATCTTTTGATGTAAATCACCTTGCCTGTAGTCAGCTTCTAATTAGACATTTATTCTTGTATTAAGTTTGCTTTTATCAAAAACATTTTTAGCTAGCAGCTTGCTTAGGTAATTTAGGTGTTTTAAATACATTGAGTTTAATCATAAAACACTTCATATGATTAAACATAAAACAATCTGGTTGGTAAAGTGACAGTTGCAGATAGCTCTAATACCTTGCAAATGCAGATGGTGCACAATCAGACTGGGAAAAAGGCAAATGGAGTCCTGGTCTTTTAAAAGAGAAAATGAGGAACTGCCAAATCATTAACCAGTTATAGCCCTTACTTTGATTCCCAGAGAGAATATCATAACAAAAAATAAAACAACATATGTGTAAGCATTTGGACGTGAGTAAGAGCTATTATGTACTTGTCAGGAAATTTTGTTTAAGCAAACTAATATATTCATAGTACCGCTGCAGGACCTTGTACATAAAGAAGAAGCAGTAGATGGCACTGAGTATAGCAAAGCTTTCCATATTTTGCATAACACTCTTATAAGCAAGCTTGTCATACAATGAGGAATAGTAATAATCCATAGTTGGATACAAGTTTGCAAACAGTTGGCCATTTAGAGAGTGTTTTTCAATTGTTCTTGTCAAAATGTCTGCATTTAGAGTGAATGTCAGCAAGGGCCTCACTTGTATTTATACGTTTCAGTAATGACCTGAATGACAGAAGGGATTTTTGTTAAGTCTTCAGACAATGCTCTTCAAAGAAAGAATGTTAGTTTTAGAAGACAGTAGTTGGACTCAAAATGATCGCTTTGACAAATTGGAGAAAAGGTCTAAGAAGGATTTTTTTTTTCAACAGGACATTTCCTCACCACTAAACTTTTAATTCCTACAGCTCATCCTACCCTTTTAGATTGCTGTTGACAAACTTCTTGAAGTATCTTTGCTTCATTTGTTTTTTTTCTTCTTTCTTTCTTAAAAGCTACAATTTATCTCAAATTGCTGCTTTCCTCACTGGGAGCTTTGGCTGACTTTTACACCATTTTAATAACAGCAAGCCATTTGTTTCTTCTTTATTTACATTTTTTGGTTCACGTTTTTTCTATCTTAGGGAAAAAAAAAAAAAGCAATCTATTCCTTTTTGCCACCTTCAATGTACAAATTCCCTAGAGCAATGGATGGGATCCACTGGTAGAGATGCCTGAAATCTCAACTCTTTGTGGCTTGTTTTGTGACCCAGATTAACTTAGCCAACTCTTTTGTCAAGTTTGACAGAAGCCAAAGTCTAAGTAGGGGTTGTCCAAATTGCTTCCTTCATTACTCTACTAGCTATGCGGGGAACTAACTGTGGCTGAATGAATCCCCTACTACAATGTTTGGTGGTTTTCTGGTTTTGTTTGGTTTTGTTTGCTTTTTATTTATTTATTTAATTTTAAGATGATACACAAAGTTTGTTGCAAGGTGTTTCACTCCGGGTTTTGGTTTAAATGTAGAGTGTTACACAAGCAGGTGCTTCAAGCAAGCTGATGCTTGTGTTTTCTTTTTCATGATGCTTTATGGTCAACAGCCTCTCTAAGTTTATGCTGGTAGCAGACAGAGTAGCAGTCTGCCCAGCTGACCATCTGAGTAATGCAGTGGGCTGCAGCGATGTATCCTTTACAAGGTATTCAGTGCAAGCCTGTCAAAAGAAACTCTAACATCAAAAGTGAAATATGGGGAATGGGAAATGAAGCAGTCACATTCTCACCCATCTAAACCCAAGTTTGGATCAGACCACCAATTTATCAGTGCTCAGTCCCCTCATGTTTTAAGTATAATCTTCATGCTGTTTTCAGTCTGGCTTTTCCCCCAAAACTAGTAAATCAGCTGTGAAAGGTAGAGTTGCAACTTCATTTACACTCAGTTGCCTTCCTGACCATTTTTGTTTGTTGATTTAAGTCTGTGGAAGGAAAGATAACAGATGTTTATGGTTTGATACTGTTTTTCCACATTAATCATTACTTGCGTAAAGGGCAGATTTTAGGGAATGAGATTTCACTGCTCATCAGAAGACTTATATTGCAAGCATCTTTCTAATTTCACCAGCGCTACTGTGTGTGTTTGCAAATAGAGCCAAAGGCAAGAGTTACAAGACCTTGTAGTGACTCAGTGATATCTTGGGCCTGTCCATGGCAAGGGGATCATCACAAATTAGTGAATGCATTCATCCAAGATAGCTGCCGTTGTGTGCATCATAAGCAGAGCTTCTAACTCTCTGAGTTCTTCAGAAATTTGAGCTGATTAGAAAATTAATAATTTCTCACTGTCTGTCAGCCTGATCTTAGTAATTAAGAAGGCAACTACAACTGGAATTTGCTCCATGCAGATAAATCACATTTCCTGTGACAGTGTCTTTGGCTGACCTATAGGGCTCTCAGGATTACCCAGGTCAAATACGTCTTGGTGCTTTCCTGCCCATTTTGCAAGTTGACCAAGTAAGTGAAGGGTTGACTTTCCTGAATATTTTCTGGAGTTTTTTGGACCTGAGGTACTGACTGTTTGTATACAGGGAGGAATATCTGAGAATGAAACAGAGGAGCTCTTTTCTCTAACATTATTTAAAAGACATTCAGCAAATGGGTTCTGTAATTCTTTTTTTACTTGAAAACATTTCTTTTCTGTGCAGTGCATTTCCGCAAATATGAGAACGCAGATTTAAATTCTTGAGGTTTATCAAGTCATGTATTTTCTTCATGTAAAGGTGATTTGTTCTTGTTATTTGTTTTTAATGAGGCAGGGCAAAGAATCTGATTTTCATACTTTCTCTGATGAGAAAACTGAGAATTATTTAAATAATTTTGCATGTTGTCAATTAAGGTAGTCCTATTTTTTAATGTGTGGGGTTTGGTCTAATTTCCTCAACTTCCCTTTCTCTTCTACATTCTTGTCTGGAGGTCAGAAAAGAAGTCAGATTTACTCTTCTGATCTGTTGAGCTTTTATTTCTGGTTATATTTTAGTTTTAATGGTCACTGGAAACTCAAACGCAAAGTGGCGAAAGGTCTGGTTGGAGGCCAGTAATGAGCAGAGTTCCCCAGGGGTTCAGTCTTGTTTAACATCTTCATCAATGATCTGGACAATGGGGTTGAGTATACCCCATCCAGAGGCACTGTGACAGGCTGGAGAGGTGGGCTGACATGAATCTCATGAAGTTCAACAAGGAGAACTGAAGAGTCGTGTGCCTCAGGAGGAACAACCCCAGGCACCAGTATATGCTGGGGGCACTGATCTGGAAAGCAGCTCTGCAGAAAAGGACCTAGGAGTCCAGGTAGACATCAAGTTGAACATGAGGCAGCAACATGCCCTTGCTGCTAAAAAGGCTAATAACATTCTTGGCGGCATTAGGCAAAGTATTGCCAGCAGGTCAAGGAAGATGATCATTCCCTGCTACTCAGCATTGGTGAGGCTGAGCCTGGAGTACCGTGCCCAGTTCTGCCCCCCCAGTACAAGAGAAACCTAGGCATGCTGGAAAGAGTCCAACAGAGGGTCACCAAGATGTTCGAGAGACAGGAGCACCTCTGCTATGAGGAGAAGCTGAGACAGTTGGGACTGTTCAGCCTGGAGAAGAGCAGGCTCAGGGGACCACCCTTGACATATACCTTGATATATTGATATCTCTCTCTCTGTGTATAAATATATGTATAATAAATTATAATTTTACATATATATATATATATATATATATATATATGAAATCAAACTGGAACTCAAGTAGTTCCATCCAAACATTAGGAAGCACTTTATTATGTGGGCGATGGAGCACTGGCACAGGTTGTCCTGAGAGGTTGTGGAGTCTACCTCCTTGGAGATCTTCAAAAGCTGTCTGGATGTGGTTCTGGGCAATCTTCTCTAGGTGTTCCTGCTTGAGCCGGGAGGTTAATCCAGATGATCTTCAGACATCCCTTCCAACCTCAACCATTCTGTAAACTCAAGACAGCTGTGACAGGTCAAATTTTAGCTAGGCAAATACATGCACCTCAACATTAAATAAGCAACGTCAAGAAATGTAATCGGTAATATTTGAACTCTGTGGAAACTGAACATAGAAAAACAAGAGGTATCATTTCGAGCCATGGTAGACTGAAGCTTTATCTAACGTTCTTTAGAAAAGGCTGTAGGACTGTGAAATTAGTTAAAATTTAACAGATTAATCTTGTAAAGGAAGACTAAATTAAAACAAACAAACAACATTTAAAATGCTGTTTAAATAGAATTTATATCACAGAGGAAAACAAGACATCTGGCCTTTTAAAAGGTGAGTGGTTGGCTTATAAAATAATGAATGCTAGGAATCAGTTGGACTGCACTGAAGATGCTAAGGAGGAACTTTGCAAGAATGATCAGCAATGCTAAGAATTTAAAAGTCTCAAAAGAAAATATTGCCTTTAAAGGAGTGCCAGAGGTCAGTGCCACAGAGGCTTCAAGAAAACCACTGTGCTTATGTTAAAATAATAATAATAAAAAGAGTTGAACTGGGAATTTTAGTCATGTTAACTTTCCTGCTTTATACCAAGGGTACCCTTACTACATAGGATGTTGTGCTGTTTCCTCTCAGTTACTGGGCCAATGGTCATAATTGACAAATAGGTCCTTTTTCACAAAAGAAATCTTGATTCAAGTTAATATGACTGGAGGAAAAGCTTAAGAACAAGGCTTTCTCCCTGATGGGGATATATTATGGTTCCAGTGTCTGTGAAACTGCTGTATGAAGGATTTTTCATTCCTTTTAAGAAATGTTCTTTTCCTGAAACAATATGAGGGGAGGACAACTGGCCTTCAATATATATCTATATTTGTCCTCTTTATTCCCTAGGCATCTGCATTTTTAATCTTTTAATGCAAATGCTGTGTTGCGCAATGGACAGGATGTTCAAGCTGTTCTCAGAAGTTTAGCATGAGCTTTCTGAATTTCTACAGGGTACCTAAAACAGCTTTTACAGATTTGGCATTTGGAGAAAACAGAGGAATGAAGCAGAAGAATATCTTAAAATTGATTTTTAAGATAAATTTACAAATACTAACAATACACAATTGCCAGTGTCCCAGGTGGTGACCATATGTTAACTAATAATGAAAGAGGCCTACACATGCAGATGTCTTTTCATAGCTTTCCCGTATTACAAAATTAGGAAGAAAAAAATAAAAGGATAAAAACAAACAAACAAACAAACAAAAAACAAAACATAGTACTTGGCATTAGCATATCCAAAAATCTCTAGCAGAGAGTAAGATGTCATATTGGCTCAGATGGTATGGTTTCTAGCTTTTTTGATTATCCTTCTGAGTGCTTTCTGAGTTCTGATGTAGTTGATTTTTCAGTCTATTAGAACCAATACATTATGTTTGTAACTAAGCAATTCTAGCACTTTCCTTTTTATTATTATTATTATTATTATTCTGTCATTAAGTATTCAAGAGTCTAGACTACTTGAATGTAGTGTTGAGTGCCACTTGATAATTTTTTTATTCATTAGAAGTGAAATCAGGTGCGTGATCATACTTGAAAAATATTGAAACACCTGCTAAACTTAGACTGGTAAAGGAGTTATATGTCTTTTCCTACAAATCTTTCATTGGCTATTAACTTTCCAGAGATATAAAATGAAAATCAGATAAAAGTCAAATGGGAAAATCTGAAATGTTTTTCTGTAAGTTACAGTAGGCTTAGTAAAAACTATTTGCATCAAATTTGGTTCTAAAATATTTTTTCTGCTGCTGTAGTCTCCTGTTTTCATCAGAGAATAAATGAATTATCTCATTCTCAGTCTGTTTTGTTATCCTATGCTTTTTGTGATGGTGTTGATGCAAAATATGTTTAAGATTTTCATGAAAGATATCCAGGTTTCCAGTTTTTTTTTTTTGTTTGTTTGTTTTTTAGCTGTACTTTTTTAAAATGTTGCATGCTAACTGAAGCTTCACAGAAAGATGCCTGATCTTTGTTCAGATAATCTCCCGGGAAAACGTATAAACATTCAAGATATCTCCTGATTGATAATTCTGGCTCTTGACTTATGGCCTCATACTTAGGATCCCCTGGCATCATTCTGAAGCTTTTCTTTAGCAGAGGCTGAGAGGCTGTTTGGCTAAAACTCAGCAGATCAATTAACAGTAAAACTCAAAGATGTATGATAGCCACCTACTTCAAATTACTGCCATTCTTCTGCTTTCACTGTAAGCTTGTGCAAGAAACTCTAGATGCACCCATCTTTCTTGGTAAGATAGTTTGAAGACTGGGAACACAGGCTAAAATGTATCAGAGTTTGGTATGGTCAGCAGATTACTTGCAGTTTACTGTAATCCCTTTTATCTGCAAAGAAATATATGAAGAAGCTACAGGGGAAAAAAAATCTGTAGTGTCTGTTTTGGGAAAGGCCTTATGTCTGAGGAAGGGCAAATGTCTGAGGATGGATAAAACTTTTAAGCTGTGATCAGATCACAGCTGTCTTAAGTTTCAGAATCGGCAGTTCCAAAGGCTTAGGAAAACAGATAAGCTATAATGGTGCCCTAATGAGCTAATAGATTCTGGAATAAACACATATTGGCCTATAAACAGAAAATGAGCAGAAACAATATCCATCTGAAAGCTCAAACAGTTTTCTTAGTGTCAAATGTTGGAATCTATTTTGGTGACAAATTTGTGGTGTTTTATAGTATTCCATACTGTGGAATACATGACTAATTCTTAAGGTCATAACTAGAAAACTGTCTCCTACAGACACACATATGAGAGTAATGCACCCTCCAATAACTTTAACGTAAGTGGTAGTCCATGTGAAACATGCTGGGTCTCACTCTTTCCAAGGGAAAAAAACTACATTTTGGGGACATTTTATTCTGAAAATAGAGACAAAAAAAAATCTTTTAATGGTTTGGGACATTAGATACAATACCATGTTTGCTACTGAGAGCTAAAAGAATGGGCAAACTACCTGATGTATTATTAGGCATAGTGTAGTCTGGAAAGTGAGGCCAAGAATCTGCACGTAAAAACTATTAAAAAATAGAGTGGTGCATTAGCACAGTATTTCTTGTAGCAGAGTAATTAAGTGAAGAGTGTCATGATCTTCATTATTTCTGATGATTTGGTTTATTCCTAAGGTATGTGAAAACACTACTAAAAACATAAAACATTGACTAGATGAGCATCACTGGGTGGTATGAATAACACTAAAACTATAAGTTAATAGAGCAATAAGGATGTAAAGAAATAACCAAATGCTTTTATTGAGGCTGTGAAGAAGACTGGAAAATAAGCACCTAGAGAAACCAATAAAAGTAACTTTCTCTAGGAAGCCAAATCTTTCATTCATGTTGCTCATTTCTAGAGGTAGCAGCTTTGTCATTCATCTGCACTGATATCCGTTTCCTTTGGGGAACCTTTAAAACTTGACTTGTCAATCTCCTTTGAAATAGTGTGGTGTTGAATATCAAAGGGAATAAACTTCGCTGCATTGGTCTCTGATCTACCCTACTATCACATTCCTAATCTTTTCCCAGTTCTCCACTCATTTGAGTAGGACGGAATCCTGTATTTTATGGTTTGCAGGGGTTCATGTTACTTTTATAGTTCTGTGTGAAAAGCATGGTCAAAATAATTGTGAGTTGAATAGTAAGGAAAGACCTTTGAACAATATGTGAGAATTTCATACGTGGTCAATAAAGCTCACATCCTAAAGTGTGGCAACTAGTCACTGAGTATTTAGAAAGAGTTTTGCATACAAGCCAGTAAACCACCTTGCCCAGAGACGACCAAGCATAGTGAGTCTGTCAGCATGTTGATAAAATTCTGATACTACTGAAATCAGTTGTCAAAGTTTAGAGAAAATACTTATCTTGACAATTGGTGACATTTTGGTCACATATAGCCACTGGGTGTCTGTATACTGCTGAGAATTGCTTATACAGTTTTATTCGTGATGAGCATGGCTATGCAGCTGAGGTTTCAAGTTGTGTAGAAGCAGACTGATATTCATCACTGCGTGTTTAGGGGGAAAAAATAGGTCTTAAGATTCTGGCCTTTTAACCACTTACTGTGGGCAGGTGAAAAAATATACAGCAATGTAGAAGTTTATTTTTAAATGTAAAACTTGCTAGGATTTTAATAAGTCTGTGTGTGTTTGATGAAGTAGTCTCCTGTATAACCTGAACAATGTGGTGCCTGGTTTTCGAATTTATTCATGAATGACAGATTTTTGAATTTATTCATGAATGACAATGACATCAACAGAGGCAGCTGCTCAGTTCCAAAAGAATGCCATTGTCCTTTTTAAAGGAAGAGTATTATTTATTGTAGATTTTTTTTTTTAAATTCCAGATTGAGAATGCTGTTTTAAATTTACACATTATTTCAGTTCTTCCATATTCAAGTTGTCTAAATACTTGTGGATCTTGAAGGAATCCATGCTGCTTGTTTCTCTGGGCAAAGGAATACTGATCTGAAACAAAAAAAGAAACATTGACATCAGAATATTTGCAAACCTGTCATCTGTTCCTGGCAAGAGTATGAGTCTGCAATACAGAGTGCTTGAATGACTATATAACCCTGAAAATTGGAGGATCTTAAAGCTGGTGGGGGGAGATTTGGAGGTCAAAAGTGAAACAACACTGAGATTTAATTCAGCTTTATACAGTGCAAAATGTGCCCTTAATAGACTGAAGAGTATGAATGTTATTGTAACTGATGATTTTGTTACTTCTTCTAAAGAAAAACAGGCTTTAGCTTGTATATATGTTATGAGAACACTATTTTCTAAACTATAATTTTCAATCTCTTGGTGTGTCTATAATCTTACAGTAAGGCGGGTTTTTTCCTCTTGCATTTCCTGTTGTATTTCTTAAGCACATGTAACTGGCATAGGAGGGTAAGCACGTTTCCTTGGCTTTGTTGTTTTTGAGGTTTTGAAAGGCAGTATTTCATTTTTTCAGTCTTGTAGCTTCAGAATAGCTTGTAGATCCAGAAGATCAATGTGTTATCTATAAACCTAAAACAACTCGTAATTACAATGGCAAATGTGTAAATATTAGGTCTGGCCTTTTTCTCATGTACTGATCTTCTGTAGTAACCACTATAACTGATCAGTTTTGAAAGCTCAGTATTTTGGACTTTGAGGCCAGTTTGCTCTGTGTGTCTTCTTTACATATTAAAGTTTGGAAATACTGTTAGAAAACTGGGCTCATATGTTCTGTTTGGCTCTGGTGTCTATGCATACATTGTACAATTTGGATAGAGCAGAGACCTGTAATATGGTTTTGGTAGTAACTGGGTCAGGATTTGTCATTTATGTCTAAGTTCAGCACATAAAGTATTCTTGGTTCATCAAACACGTTAGAGGGCATGCTGAGGAGACACAGTTGAGCTATATATATATAATATTATAATTAATAACGTATATAATATCAATTATTGGAATATGGCTGCTGGAAAAGTGGTACTTTATCAGAAGTGACTGCCACCAGCATCCCAAGCCCAAGAAGTTGGTCTGGACTCCTCTGCAGAAATGTGGGCCTGAGAGCATTGGGAGCTTGGAGTTAATAGCTGAGACTGGGGTATCAATCATGGCAATGTGGTGTCGTGTTGCGTAGTTGATCTGGGCGGGGCGGTCCCTGGATTTATTTACAGAATTGCAACTTTTGGCATAGTTATGTATTTTGAAGCAACTAATGAAAAGAACTTTCTGTGCAGAGTTACAAAGCTTCCACGAATGTGATTTTTCTTTAATGTAATAATGATTTTTTTTTGAAATTGAGCTAAAATTTCTAAACGATAGCATATCTTAAACTGGTACCAATCCTGGCAAGAATCAGTGATAACAGAAAGTATTTTGTATCTTACAAAGCTAGTCAGTTATCTATTGAGAGATATTCACTAGTTTTTTTCTATACTTTTACAGCTGGTTTTGCTTTGATTCCGGCAAGGATTACAAGGGTTGGCAAATGATCTTAATCTTGCAATAAATTTATTTTCCCAGTCCTCATTCAGTCTGAGGACTTTTCAGAGTAACTTGTAAATTTGTATTTCATTTAATTTTTTTTTCCTGAAGAAATTAATTGAATTAGTAATTTGTCATTACTATGTAGATAATCCTGTTTTCATCTTCTGTGAAGTTGAGAACTGGAGTTTTATTAATATTCCAACTGGCGAAATGTCAACTTTAAAGTTGGAATATTTCTCAAATGTGAAACTCAGGATTACTCACTCTAGACTAGAAAGATATATATCTGCCAATAACATCTGATAACCTGACATTATTGCAGATGAAATATATTCTTAAAAACAAAATAGCAACAAGAAAAACCTTATGGGAATTTTTGTAATCAAACACCTGTGAAGGTCAGCAGCAGTATTTGAAACTTGTTGTTCTGTTTCTTTTTGGAATGTTACTTCAAATTTGTATGGGTAAGGGATGGGAGACAGATTTCCCATTGCTTTTTATGCTTAACTAACTGCAGATTAACAACAGAACAGCCCTGAAAATTCCACAGAACCTGTGCAAGTCAGATGCAGCTAAGTATAACTAATTCCTTCTTGACATTTTATTACAGTTGCTTCTATTCCTTATTATCCTTTAGTATTAAAAACAATGCAGAGATTAGCTTAAGTAATTGAAAAAGAGGATATAGTGCTGTATACATCTGTACTTCTCTGCTTGCTGGGTCCCTTTTCCTTGCTGAAGTTTGTTTCCAATGCCAGTAAACAGACTGAGTAATTGTAACCTCTCAATGGCATTTGTTTTCATGCTCATTTCCTACATTAAAACAGCTTTGATTCCATCCATTTATTTAGTTTGACAGGGGGGTAACATCTTCAGTAGAGAGTCAGAATGGGTGAAACATTTTTTTTGCTGGAAGCCTTGCAATCTAGGTAATTTTATTTATTTTAGTATAATAAACATTTAATCCATAGTCAGACTCTGCCTAGAGGTACTTTTTATTTACAGTGTTCAAAGACATCTTATCTCAGATAGAACTTTGCAAGTCTTGAAAAAGAAGTGAGCTGGGAACAATTGCAAAAACAATTTTGCAAGAGGTCCTTGCCATTTGGAAAGGCTGCCACTAATCCAGGCTCCTTAATTGAATGCCAAAAATAAGTAAACCCTGTTTGTGAGGTTTTTAAGATGACCATCAAAAGAAATGAATCAAGAAAAAAAAGATGATGGAAGATCAAGGGAACAGGCAAGTTGTAAGTCTTTCTAGTTGCATATCCAATACCGGCAATTTAGGAAATGTTGCCATTGTCATAGTTGTGTCTTTTCAATGATAAATTGTAGTTATATCGATCCTTAGATTTTTCAGAGCTGGCTGACATTTGACCCTAAAATTACCTTGTACAAATGTTTTCAAATAAATCTTGGTGAAATGAGTAGAAATAAATCTAATTTTTAAAAGAATTTGGAATTGCTGTGTTGTTGTTGGTTCCATGATGACTCTCTCAGATTCAGGAGAAGATCACACAGGCCTTGTTTACTTAGCTGATAAAACAAAAAACTGTGATCCTTACTTTACTGGGACTCTTCAGTCAACATTTGGATGTCAGCAACCTATTTTAGTCTGTTTGGAGTGAAGACCTGAGACCTAGTCTGCTAGGCCTAAAAATTAAGGTTCTCCAACCTGGATTATGCTTTATTCTAATTGAGAGTATTCTAATTGACACAGCGTCTTGTTGTTGGCAGTCCAATGTGTTGGCTGTCAGATCACAAGGATCTCTGCCTGGTGGTTGTCCTCTAAACCATGATACAGCAGAGATACTGATGTTCTGGAAGGGTTTCTTCCCTGCTGATGCTGGAAAGATGAACACATTCTTGGCCTAGGTCAATCCAGTTGCCTCCCTCTGACGGGTTTTGGCAATTACCTCACAATGAGATATCCATCTCCTCTTAATACCTGGAGCAGGCTGGTGAGTGGGCGTTTCAGGAAGCAATGGGTGGTCTTACAGATAGGTTGAGTAGTACGAACCTACCTCTTTGCAGAATCATCTTTTTAGCAAAGCTTCTAGATAGGAAAAGGAGGAATAAGAGCAGCTCTGTAGAGATGGGTACTGTCCTTTTACATTTCTTGCCTAGGTGAGCAAAATACCCCACCTGGCCACCAGGTGGGGGCATTGCTAAAATGTTGATTAATTGGCATCAGCATATAATATCTATCAGTCATTTGCATATAAAAATCATCCCCTTTGTGTTTTACTCTGCATTTTCATGAGCTTTGCATATGCTATGACAGGTAATGTCTGAGTCTCAATTGATTTAGTATAACACAAAAATACCTTTAAGAAAACACCCAATAACATGATGAGATTTCAAAGGATTACTGGGAATATAAGAAGGTGGTTTTTATTTATTTTTGTTTGTTTGTTTATTAAACTTTCTTGATGCTGATTCTTGGTTTTGTTTTCTATTTTCAACTGTTGGACATAAAAGGCTGGATAGATGCTTTTTACTTTATCAGTTTAAACAGTGGTTTACCAGACGTTGCTCTGGCAAACATTACAAAAGCTTGCTTTTTATTGCAAATGAAAATACAGTGCAGATTGTGTTCTGCATCTGATAGCTACCATCCATTTTCATGATAGATTAAATTGTCGTGTTTCATGAAGAAAAAGTGTTTGATTCTGTTTTGCTTTTGTTTTTAATCCTATAAGGCAGCTAGACTACTAGGAAATTTCTCCACATGAATTTAAAAAAGGGAAAAAATCAATGAGATTTCAAGTTGTTTCTATTTTAAAGTGGGCATAAGTACTTTTTTTTTCCCCTTTTTTTTTTCAATTTATAAAAATGAAAAATGATGTTAAATCCATAAAATTCATAGTACCTCATTAATGTAAATATACATACTGCTCTACAAGATCGAAACTTTCAAAATGTAACTTTAAAGTCACAAATTATGGTTTCCTACATTAAATGGGTGAAATGGGTGATTTCTTAAGGTATTCTCTAAGTGGTGTTTATTTATTGACCAAGACCTGACTTCGAAAATGCGTATATCAAGACATATAACTGCATAATGTTTATAAATAAAATGTAGATTAAATGCTTTTCTGTAATTAAAAAAAATTTAAAAAATGGAAAAAAGAGCTCATTTACAGAGCTATGACATTACTTACGTAAAAGTTGGACAATTTTTAGGCTGATATTAATTCATACCATGTCTCTAATCTTTATCATGAGAGATAGGATAGAAAATGTCCTGTGGTTTGCCAGCCTGATAAAGCAAACAGATTTGATGAGAAGCAGCAGAATGAAAACAGATAAGATCATCTTTCCGGTCTCTTTGTAGCACTTCAATAAGGTAAAAAAGAGTGCCAGAAGATGCCTTTAGAATTGCTGCTTTTTAGCTTTTTTTTTTTTTTTCTTTCTTCCCCAAAAGCATCAGGTTCCCTCTTCTGCACTTCTTCAGGCAAAATATGAGATTACCGTAACAGTAATATTACCCAGATCTCAGATGGATATGAAGTTCTTATATATCACCTACATATCCTAGTGCTGCTCAAAAGAGATAAGTATCATTATCCTTATTTTGCAGATGAGATAACTGGAGCAAAGGTGGACCTATTTGCTAAAGTTCGTTTTGAAGGCCAGAGATAGCTCTTTTCATTTATTTGAAAATAAGATTATACTCTGTGTACTAGGCAATGTTCTCTCTCATTGTGAAAAACGTATGATAAAACCTAGTAAAAAGAAGGTTTTTATTGGCAGTAGGGTGTGGAATAGTATACAAAGTATATTTTCTACCTGTGGACTGATGTCTCTCATTCAAAATTTTCATTTCTTCAAAAACAAATGGCAAATTTAAGGAATACTGGATTCTTAGTGTTGCTTTAAACATTTTATCTTCTGACTGAGTAACTCTGTTCCGAGTATATGAATTCACCCTCTTTAGTCAAGTTGTTTTTTTCTAATTTGTTTCTACTCCCTGCTCAAGCAGGTTGTCTTTTGCTTTCAAATTACTTGTCATTTTAATTTTAGGTAATTTCTCTTTTTGATAGAGACCTTGTAATGGATTTTGTGCACATCTGGATACATATATAATAAATATAAATATACAGGATAAATGTTTGGTATATATTCTCTGTGAAAGCAACTGAGTTACTACTTATATAACTAAATCTGTTGTCACAAGGTCACAAGGTTTTTTGTTTGTTGTCATATCACTCCATATATATAAAATAGTGAAATGTCGTGTGATTTAATTAGTTAGTTATTTTTACTTTTAAGTCCTCAAACCATATTTCCCAAGTAACCTTTCCACATCTGACAATGTATTTTAAACAACTGGGTAAAGGACATTAAACAGAGAGGTATACAGAGCAAATAATGCAAGTTATGCTGAGCTCTGTATCACAAAGTTATTAAGATGCAAATTTGTATTCATACTTCTACTTCCATAGCTTATTTCTGAATAACTTTTTCTATCTTTTTCACTTGTTCTTGCAGGAGGAAAGATGGTAAGCCTTAATGTATAAGACAGGTTGAGCTTGTGATCTGTAACCTATGCCCGTGATCCCTGTTTATTCCAATATCGGATCCCGAGATAATATTAAGGCAGTAGAGGGGATGGGGGCAAGATAAGTAAGAAAGAAACCTAAACAGGCCGGTCATGCATTCAGGTTCAGAACATCAGGAAGTTAGGGGGCTGCTTGTTGTTTCATGCCTCATTTAATTTCAGCTAACATGACATTTTTCCTGCCATCAACAAAATCCAACATTTCCTAACTTCTACCTCCAGGTGCTTCTTGCTTCCTGAACAGCATATCTCTGCAACTGTGAACTTGGTTATAAACAGATTTTGTTTGTTTGTTTGTTTGCTTGTCTCTCTTCCCTCTCTTGGTTTTCTGTGTTAACAGACTGCAGCCTGGTATCAGCTGGTTGTCTACTGCTGGCTTTCCCTCATCTGCTGTGCAGGAGGGAGGCTGGATCACTAAAGAAAACACAGTTCTGGAGAATACAAATGACAATGGTAAATCTAACATAGGTTCCAGTAAGATGAAGTACAATGTGCTTCCAAACATTTTAGCCATTTGGGTTGGCAATGGGATCCAATTGTCCAAATTACATTGACAGAATACGTAGGAAAGTTAACTTTTCAAAACCTTGAACCAAAAAAAAAATCAGTCTTACTAAAAATTTGAGCTTTATAGTGTCCACGCTTGATTATCTACTCACAGGTATCAGTAATGAAGAACATTTTTTAGCTTGTAATTATGTTTACTCTTTCAGAATATGTGAGAACCATTATTCCCTGGACAAAAGAGAAAATACCATGGCCAACTTCACAGTGCCAACCAACAACTTCATCCCATTTTCAAAGAAGAGTTTCTGAGAGATTTTCCTTTCTCATCATCTTAGAGGTCTTTTGCCTCTGATTTTTTTGAAGTGAAATTATCCTTTGTGTATATATTTTTTTTTTCTTCTAGATATCCCTCCTTCAGCACTCATATGCAAACTGTACTTTTTCTCCACTTTTGCAAAATATTTGTGACCAGTCTGTGAAGCAGAAATTATTTTTAAAAACCTTTAGATCAATGTAACTTCTTTTCCTATGTATTTGTTTCTTGTGGACACATTTTCTGTTGTCTGAGAAGGCACTTTCTCTGACTAAAGAATTTTCCTCTGACTTTCAAGAAATATTTCTGGTACTACAGAAAAGTTGGACTTGTGCTGTAGTCAGTGAAGTCACTTTCTACTGCTTAGATAACTATTTTGTTAAAAGTTGTTGAAACATAACGGTTTATTTCTCTTATGAGTCGTATGGCCAATTTTAATGAAATTTAGCAATGAGAATAGAACATCTTGGGAGAGAAACATAGCCGGTCTGACTGCCTAGGCATTAGTTTCTAATAGGCCAGGTTAAAAAGATTTGACTCTTCTTAATTCTCTGTTGCAGCTGTGTCACTAGCTTTGCAGTGTCTGATGCAGTAAAGGAGGAGTGGGCTGCTTGCTCCTTCTCACTACCTGCTCCTGTAACCTCTGTGCCCTGGGCAGTTCCTGAACCCCCTTCTTTTCCTTGGAAAGGCCTCGCAGGGTTGTTCTAAGCAGGTTGTTCTAATGATCTCCAGGACAGGACCAAAAGATGACTGAATAAAAAGCCCTTTGATAGACCTTGAGGACCCCCTTGCCACTTAAACAAAGCTATAAAGTTGATAACACTGCAGGAGCGCATTCAATTAACACAAAAATTAATCTCAGCAGATGAGGTTGAAACTAAACCCAAAGTGGGAAGTTGAAGTGAAGGGTTGTGCTGTTCTGCTGGCACCAACTTCTTAGGCATTTGCTGCAGGCAAAATTTGCTCCCTGAGAGCAGCCAGGTTACTCCTGGCCGGAGAGTGTTACAAGATGAGGCAAAATGTAATGAAGGAGTGAATGAACAGGGGAAAGTGGGGAAAAATGCATCAATTTTTCTTTCATTTATTATAATGTTTCATTAAAAAATCTAAAATTCTTCATTTGATAACTAGATAGCTGAATACTGTTTTCTGAATTGTTTTGTGCCATTCTAGGAAGTGACTTTTTCAGTGCTGTTATGTAGATGAGTGGACTCAATACTACAACTTTGGGAGATAGAGAAACAGGAAAAGTCATAACTTCCCCCCCACACACAGATGTTTCAAGTGCCCAGAATAAATATTTATGACATAACGCAATCCTTCCTGAAATCAATGGCTCATTAAAGCTGCAGACAAGATCCACTAATTAAATGGTTATTTGTAAGCTTATTTTAATATTCTTTTTATGTTGATGTCCACAAACTGACTAGGCTAGGGCCACTACATCACCAATATTGTAGGGATGTAAAGATCACCGATATTTTAGAGATGTAAAGCACCCATCTTTTCTACAACGAGCAGTACTATTAAACTTACATTTTTTGTTTATTTTTTTTTCATCATCCGAAGTAAAGGATCTCCTGAAGCTTAATATGCTGTTTTCACTTTTCACGTCTGTACTCATTTCTCTGTGGAAAAGCTTTGCTCTTCTCTTTCTGTTGCTAAGAGAAAAAGCCCAGTTGCCAGGAAACGAGAACAAGAGTCCAACGCATACTGAGGTGTCCTCTGTCATATGTCAAAAGCAACACTCCTAAATGCTTTCAAGTGCATACAGAGAACAAGTCTTACACATGAGAGAAAGGAAAAGTGTGATTGTCTGACCTTGGCTTGGTGATGTTCAAAAGCACGCCCAAATCATTTACCTTTTATCCAGCAGTCCAAATCCAGCACCGTCTTAGGTATTGTTGCTGTTTTTTTCTTCTTTCTTTTCCTGTAGCCCAGACACAAGATAAAACATGATTTACAACTTTTCCTAATTTTCTACTTTACTCATTTAGAACTTAAGCTTGTTTTTCCACTTGAAAAATCAATCCAATTGTAGTGTCACATGGTCTGGACATGCAGAAAACCTTTAGGAAAAGAGTAGCCCAGAGCTGTGGTTTGGCCAGCTGAAACTGAGGTTTGCTGCTCATAGCTCTGCTCCTGAGATGGTATGAATCACATCACTGAGGGCTCCCATGGCTTTTGTGGCACATGCTCGAAGCAGCAGGTAAAGGTGTTCAGTGCATAGTCTTAGCTGTGTGTATGTTTTTTATCCATGAGATAAAACTAACCCTTCCAATTCAGAACTTGAAGCTTCTCAGAGCTACATGGCTTACAACACCATTAAGCGACAATCTCCTGGGGGAGGAAGGAGCAGTTTCTGTGTGATCTTACAGTCAGGGATGTAGTTGTGCTGTCTCCTTCAACAGCAGCTTATTGGAAACGTGGAAAGCAGCATGTGGAAAGGGCACCTATGGAGTGCAGAATACTTCTCTTGTTCATTACCTCATTGTTGTTAGACATACGCTGTAATAAGGATCCTTCTGGAAAGATTGTTGTACCTTGCACTATGATGTACTTGCACATTTTATCAGATGAAAGTCAGGTTTAAGAAAGTCAGTTCAGGTTTAAGAAAAGCTTTAAATAAACCAGTTGGTGTTTTCCTTTTTCAGTTCATCCTGAAATGGTTTGTGGCTGCAAGTAACTTCGTTTGGAAATCAAATATAGCTAGATAAAGTGCAGTTCATGAAGTTTTTAAATGCTGACATTGTAAAAAAAAAATAAATAAATAAAGAATAATAATAAATAAATTTAAAAAAAAAAAAGGGAAAAAACACCACCAACAAAAACTGAAGGAGTTGAAAGGAAATGGATACATGTTACAACAGTGGTATCACACTAGTAACATGAACGTGTACGTTTGGTACACTTTGGTGTATTGGGACTTTGCCCCAGCGTAAATGGATTATTGGCTCAAATTAGCATTTCTATTGCCTTAGAACAAAACAGAAGTGAAAAGAATACGTTTGGAAATAATGATGTACAGCTGTGTGTTAATATGCTCTCTGCAAAGTCTCTGGATTGGGTCCTTATATGGGAGAGTTGCATCCAGTGACTGCTACTAAAAGGAATGTTTTTCTGGTCATCCACAGCGCATGAACAGAAGAGAAGATGGTGGTGTTTCCTCCAAGTTATTCAGCAGCCAGCCTAAGCTCAGCATTAGTCAGGAAACAAACAGAAAGGATTTCTGACTTTCTTTTCTTGCATTTCTCTGTGCTTATTTCCAGCCATAAGCAGTTTTCCTCTTTTTGTCTCTGAAACACTTATAAACTATTCTTCTTCACATTTTGCTCTTGATTTTCAGCATCAAAAATTCACAGACTTATTTTGGGGTCTTTTTTTCTTTTACTTTTTGTTACTTTTTTTTTCTCCTTTACTTTGAGTCCTTTTTTTTCTTTTACTTCTAGAGCTGCACAATGCAGTACCATGCTTGAGTTCACAGTTTGTGGTCCAGCTGTGTGTTCTCTGGGGCTCCACAGAGCAGTACTGTAGAGTGCTGGTGAACTAGTCCTGTACTTGTTCAAGTCCAAAGCCAGTTGTGGCATGTTCACAGAGGGAAGTAGCTAGATACCTTGCGGTGATCCTGATCAGCACTGCGCTTTTATCGGTACTTGCACTAGGACCTCAGCTCCACAGTCACAGCCCTTGGTTTAACACAACTTGTAAAACTACTACAGCTTGGAGAAATAGGAATGGTAAAAGGTAAAGGCACTTCTACAGATAAGAAATGCTGATGAACAAATCAAGATTTGTGAGGAGTTTTACTTGCACCTTACTTTGTGTCAAGTTCTCAGTCTACTGGGGAGTTGTCATAAATCATAAAAGTCGTCTTATTTTTGAGTCTTAGAAAACTCAGCTATGTTGGTCTCATTTCACTTAAGGATTAACACTACAACAAGATTTTCTCTTTCATTTTAGAAAACAATATAGCTGGCAGAAAAATGTGCTCTTCATATTGTACTGTTGGAGCCATATACAAACAACTCTCGCTGTCCTCAGCTGATTGAGTTTACTGAGTAAAAAAATCTGCAAAACAGACTTCACAGATATGTTCTTATTCAAGTTGTGATTACCTATCTGTGATAAACTCAGGTGAGGTTTCTTTACTGTGCCTGCCTCCTACAAAGGAAAAAGGTTGTCCAAAAGTCTACAGGAATGAGCTACATACTCTTTTGGAAAAAATGATAGCTTCCCTAGGAGCTCAAGCGCAGGTTCATTTTCATGAACCACCTTCTGGGGAGATGCTTGACATGCTTTTACAACTGTAGAAAGAAAACATAAGCAATATAGATATGAAAAAATAAAATCATTGTTCTGAGTGAATATTCATGATGAACTATATGTGTTATTTATTCACAGCACAATATAATACAGAACCAGAATTTTGCAGTCTAGGTGAATTATTATCACTGGCAAACAAGAAATTGTTTCCCACCTGTATTTCAGATTGCTTGTTAAACCATTTACTTGCTCTGCTAGGTTGTTTCCTTTGTTGAGCTGTTATTTAGCATTGTGTGAGTATCATAAAAAGGCTAGTTGAAACTCATTGTGTGAAACTCATTTTTAAAAATATTTTTTCAGAGATGCTCTTCACTTCTGTATTAACATAGAAAAGATAGTTACACCTACACAGGCTTTAAGGTGACTGAAATTGGTAGAAATGTAGTGGGAAAAGAAGGTAAACAAAGCTGGCTTTAAATTTGACATTTCCCTTGGTAATGTGGGTACAGTTCTGCCTGGTGTTATATACAGTATTTTGCTCATGCAAATAAGCTACCCTGTCTCTGAGACACTGCTCTCTCTGAGCAATTTCATTGCTGATTGTTGAAAAATACACTTAAAAAAATACTTAAAAACAATGCATCTAGGAATTTTGTTTGTTTGTTTTAATAAGCAAGTTCATATTGATATGATTGAAATTACTTCAATGATTTTCATTCTACAGCATAATTAGTAAAGTTTATCATATAGATCACCTACTGAAACAACATTATTGCAGTGAAGGTTTTGGCTATGTGGAGCTGTGCCCTCTTCTAGCATGGAAGGGTATAATCATTTTCATTAGCTGAAGATGATTAAGTTGCTCTGTGAGCATAACAGAGATGCTGTAAACTTTCAGTGCAAATGGTGAGTATCTTCAAGCAAATTGGTTAATGCTTTTCTGTGGAGTATTGACATCTATGGAGAATACAGGGTAACACATTCCCTTACAGATCTATTTCATCATCAATTGAGTGTAAGATGTAAGCAGGTTTCTGCTGCAGGCTACTACTTCATAAATTCCCGAGTTAATATCTCCAACTATTCACTGTTCCTTACTTATGAATTTCAATACTGTCTAGTGATTAGTTGGTATTTTGCTGCTTCTTTTGCTCTGCTTTGCAAGCAGTAATGCTTTTTTCTTCGTTGGTGATGTTTTCTTAACAGATATCTCTTTGGGTAGATTTGGGGATTTTAAGTTGCAACTTTAAGGAGATCAAAGGAGGGATGAAATTAAATAAGGGCGATTCAATATAAAATTTATTTATTTGCAGGAGCTTGGGATTTTTTTATATTGATTCTTTTAAATTTTTCAATATTCTTTTCATTTAGAAACAAATCTATGTGAATCTGGATTGACATATTTTAATGACTACTTTTTATTTTTATATTGTTTGCCACACTTCAAGAAAAGCAGCTTGATTTGATGGCTTTATTGAAATTTAATTGTCTCTAATAGATTGAGGGATAACTTAATAAAATACACAATCCTGACACTCCATAACACACTTAAGTTCTATATGGAAAGCAGTTTTTGGTGAAAGTGAAGTATCTCTGGACTATTCTGGAAACTTTTTTTTTTTTTTAAAGGGGGGCGGAAAGCAAAAATAAATACACCTTTCTTTACAGAATATACTTTTTTCTCATCTTCCGAAGATAATTATTTTGCATTTAGTAATTTTTATATTTGGATGATATACAGCTGATATTAAATATATGATATTAACATCTATTTATAGGATCTCTGAAACACACTTCATTTTAATATTTTTAAGGTGAAATAATTGTGAGATGGAAGTAACAGCCAGCCATGGGTTCTGTCAGTGTGCTGATAGGCTTTACTAGAACTACTGAAATGACAAACTTCAATATGAAATAATACAAAATTCTATGCCTGATTCGATTTTCTATGGACAAGATAGTGTTGACTCAGTAACCTATAAATATCAACATGCATTTTTGTATAGTGTTGTATGAATGGCTGGCCTAAACATATGCACCAGGTAGCTGACCCAGTCACCCATGTGTGATAGCCATATGTTCTTATAGAGAGTTATTTCATATATCAAGTCAGCAGAGTATGTTAAGCGCTTGGGTTCTCCATCAAAACTCCAGAACTAATCTCAAGTCTTACTGCACACAGAAAAACTTTGTTTTCTGCAGTGAAGGGGCACTGCTCACTCTAGTGCAGCTTGGCTCAGGCTCTTTGCTCAGTGCAGTCTCTAGTGACCTGCTGTGCTGTATGATTATCAGCAACCAGATGATGCAACTGCTACCAATAGTCTGCAGGCATTTGCATATGTAATAGTAAAGCTACAGGGAGAAGTGCCTCAGTTGCTGTAATATTGTAGTTGTTCTCTCAGCCTGATTTGGGTTCTGAGTTTTGCTGATCACAGGGGATGATTCCTAGCAAAATAAAGCTAGGTTTTGCAACAGAGAGAAATGAAGGGACACTTGTGGAAACAGAACAAATGAAACCAGAAAGAAAAGTTGGTTCTTCAATAGTTTTTCAAGGTGCAGGGTGCAATGTTGCAGCTGTTCTGTTTTCCCTAATTCATGTGGTTGACTAGTTTGTCCTTTTTTTTTTTTTTTTTTAATTAAAATGAGTCAATAATAGACGTCAACAAGAAATGAAAAATAATCAAAATATGAAAATCATTTTGCTAATTGTCTGTGTTAGGCTTCCTTTTAAAATTCAGACATTTCTTGTGGTCTCAAAATTCTTACATTAATTAATATGTTACTCTAGAGAGAGTGCAAGTGTTGACAGTGCTTCATGTATCTGAGGTACCTGCTTTTAAAGGTTTGCTATAACTTGATAGCTGTGTAACCTTTTTCTGTGAGTGGGAGGAAGGAATGAACAGAGAAACAGAGTAACACAAGTAGGAGGTGAAGTGTAATTTGTCACTCAGTTTCTCACATCAATTTGTTGGTCTGTTTAGAAACACAAAAGACTGTAGATAGTGCTTTCCGTATGAATTGAGGACTGGTTTTAGTACATGAAAAATAGTAGTGACTAAGAATACATAGTCTTGATTTAGAATAAAACAAATGTATTTGAATGCCTGCTCAGGGACACATCAACAGCATATTTTTGTGTGTGTATGCTTGTACTTGCATATTTCCCAGTGGCAACTGTTTTTGTTTGTTTTTGCATACTTTTTTTTTTTTTAATTACCTGTTCATATTATTCTAGTTTATACAGTCAAAGTCTTACAGATTAGAGTTGAAGTAAAGTTATTGTGATTGCAAGCATAAAGGCAAATTTGTAAAGACAGACTGAGTTAGGTAAGAAAACACGATGTTAAATCCATTTTTGAGTATTTCCTGCTACATTAAAACAAGCTGGGACAAGAAAGAATGCCTGTCACTGACACATTGCAGATAAAAACTTTTCAGACCAAGCTGATGCATGTTGTATTTAAAATGGCTCCAACCATTATGTATCCAGTCAAATTTCTGTGATCTCCCAGGGATAACTGTTTGTACTGTAACATTGCAAATAAATAATTATGTCTTTTGTTTGTTTGTTTTTTTTATCTCTTAGGATTGTCATCTTAGTTCCTGAAGAGGGCATGGAATACATAATAGAGTAGCTATATAAGTAAAAAATAATATTATGAAATAAAAACAAAATCACCTTGGTACTGATTAAAAAACTTCTCATCAGAAAGACCAGTCATGTTTCAAAATTTCTTGTCTTGAGTTAGCATGTATTTCTGTATTTACACTCTTAATATGTTTAAGGAAAAATAATCTAAACATTTCGTAAAAAATAGAAAACAGTTCATAACAGTTTTAGCTTTTCTTTGTGTTTAAACCACTGCATGTGGGAATAGCTAGTATTTTATTATGGCTGAAGACAAGGTAAAAGGTTTATGTCTGACTGGTGAGTCTTCATGGGTTGTGTAAGTTGGAAAATGGCACCCTAACTTTGCCTGCCATAACTAAAAGCTTAAATTTGGAGTTATGCTGTACATGAGATTGTGAAAGCAAAACAACAAAACCAAAACAAACCATACTGTAGAAGATGGAGAGTAAATCACCTTGAGGTTTCCTTCATTCCTCTAATAATCCAAGGACAAGGATATTGTCCTAAGGGTAGAAAAACAGGATGCTAAATGTCTCGCAAATTTTACATTGCTTATGCCAGTAAATGCTGGCAGCTGATATTCCATGTGGTAGATAAACTAAGTAATTCTGAGAACTGAACACTTTCTAGTTTTGGAAAGATTATTCCAGTTTCAAAAAAAAAAAAAAAAAATCTAGACTTCTATGCAGAGGCTTTTGATTTAGGATTTCTGCATTACCAAGTGATTAGATGGTACCTGGATTATACTCTAACACTTCATAAATTCAATTATCTGAGTTAGAACCACTATTTCATTTAGTTCTTTCCCTGAACTTCAACCGTTAAAGTAATGGAAGCTGTCTGTGTATGACAGAGGAAGATCTTGATAATTGTATGGAATTGGATTGAAATCAAGCCTAGAATATTTTTTTAGGCAGTTGAATGATCCCAGAATATAACAACTAAGAAAATAGGAAGGGAGGAGGGCTGAACTTCTTAATTGTTGATAGCTACCATTTCACCATGACAGATGTAGTTTTGAGTACATGAAAAGATATGAAGTAAAACCACTGCTTCGCTGTTTACTTTCCTCTGTTGTGTGGGAAATGGATTTTAGTCAAGGAATGAGTTATTAACTGCAGCAAGTGAACAATTCCATTCATGTTATATATTTCCATTAAACAGCCCTGAGAGCTGCTGAGAAGGTGGTATGTTTTTTGTCCAAAGATGAGAGTTGTATGTTGACTCTTATGGGGAGAGAGCAAACCTCAATATCGTATTCTCTGTACACTCCAAGTTGTCTGTTTGGGCAAATGGCTTAAGATGAGCAGCATTTGAAGACTGTTCATTTTAAATTTTAGTTACTTTTTAACTGAAGCTTCATTACCACTCCCAACACAGCTATGACATTCATCAATGCATTTGGCATTCAGTAACACAGGCTGATCTTCTACTCTTGTTTCTTGAAATCACATCAAAATCACTGAAAGAAAGACAATGCCCTTTTAGACTTCTCTTTCCCCAAAGACAAAAGGTTTCTGATGGTTGGCCCTCCAACCTTTTCCTATTTTCTTTTTTCTTTTTTTTTTGTGCTTTTTTTTTTTTTCTTTAACTAAGATCTGATATATTTCAGGTACTGTTAGTTATCTCTATTGAGGAAGTCAATTGTCAGATAAACAGATTTTTTGCTCTTCTATGCACTTTGTCATGCTTTGAATTAGAAGTTGCTCAGATAATTCAAGATGCACACATTATAACTCAACAAAGCATTTTCTAATGAACGTTGCCACTTTTCATAGATTTGCAGGGAAAGAAAAGACAAACGTTAAGTTTATGGATTAGTCACAAAAAAAAAGGAAAAAAAAAAAGGAAAATCTAGGTGCATTTTGCAAAGAGAACAGAAAATGTGAGTGAATTTTGGAAGCTGTCCATAGGCACTGAGTTAATGGCACATTGCTGCTCTTGAGGGAGACAAATTCCAACAGGACAAGGAGATGGTCTGTAGAAACCAGCCCAGCTTGGAGGTGCTAGACTGGAAACATAAGAAAAGAGAGAGAGAAAATGAGGGTGGAAATTTCTTACAGACATTAGAGAAATTGAGAAAGCTCTTTGGATATTGCTTCAGATAATTGAAGTAGGATTCCAGGAAACATCAAATGTAATACTAATTTATAAAAGCATGAGTTGCTTTGAACGATGTCAAAGCAACATTTTTTTCTGTGGTTCTGTCTATGGTTCTGCAAACCGGAGAAATTTGTATTTCTGCTGCTTTTTTTAATCTAGATGTAACCCACATTTTAGTAAGTGCTTGTAGTTTTATCTACTATCTGACCAGTAACAGGAAGGATTTTTGAAGTTTCCTCACAACATTCCAAATCAAGAGATGCTTTTACATAAAATGAATGGAAGAATTAATGTGTCATAGTGGGTGGTGGCTCTCAGATTTCGCAGACTAAATATCTACTTGCAGCCCTATTTTACTATAGACCTGAAAATGCCTAAATTCAAAATAATATGCAAAGAAACTGTTGAGTTTTGCATAAATTACAAAGGTGTAAAATGTGTGAGCATTCTTACTTTTCTTTCATTATATATTATCTCAATTTTTTTGGGAGTTGGCACATTTGAGTATTGTCATTCATAGAATGGTTACCCTACTGTTTGCTTTGATTATTCTCGCACTTACACAGATATGTGGCAGAACATGACTCTTAAACTGTTTCCCAAGTTACCATCTGCCAGCTGACACTATAACTGTGTGCATTCCCGTAGCCCAGCATGGTTGCAAACTGAAATACATTACCAGTCTCAGTGAAAAAGTCAGTAGAAAAATAAATTAAAAATTACGCTATTATTTCCTACCTATTTTTTAGGTTTTATCAAGTCCTTGTTACTTTTGTGTGAAGGCATACATATGAGCAGGTATGGTGACTAAGTTGATGATTAGCAACTGTAAAGATTGGTAGGAAGTAATTGTTTGGCTGTCTCCGTACACTGAATTTGGGATGTTGCTGCCTAAATTTTTGCTTTATGTATTCATGTCAAACTTCCCAAGGCCTAATTTTTGTATTTCAATATGACAATAAGTAGTCTGACATACCTGTGTAGCATTAAGAATGTAAATCATCAGACTGGACAAGCTTTCCAACAGTATTAAGCGTTTTTAAAATATGCTTTTACTTCACTGCTCTTGTTTCACTTCCATTATGATGCAAATTCTTTGTTGATAATATGCCTTAAATAGCAGATAGGTTCTTAGATGCCACAAGGAGACAATCACCCTCCCACAGCACAATATATGGCTGGTTGTGTCTATAATAAGACCTCCACGCCTGACTTGATTTGGGCAGATGATGATTTTATTTTATTTTATTTTTTTCTGATGATGATTTTATTTAATTTTATTTTATTTTTATTTTTTTCTGCCGAAGAGCTCACTGTGTAAACGGAAGTTTAAAAGAACCTGACCTCTTTGTAATCCACAGTCAAGCCCCCCAGTACCAGTTTGAACACACAAGTGCAAAACACAGAGCAAAGAAATTTGCCAGGGCTGGAAAATGTGCAAAGGTACAACTGTGTGCCTTTGGATTTCAAGTGTTTGGTGTATTTATTTCTTCATACATAACTACATATTGGAGGACTAAGTTGAACAACTGTTGAAATTATGTCCATGTTATTATTTTTCCTTTGGTCAAAACTCGTCCATTTAACTTTAAGACTTGAAAGTAAATTTGTCCAGAGAGAAAATTACTATGACTAAAGTAGTATTCTCTGCATGCACTGAGAAGCTTTTATCTTACATGGGCGTATTTTCAGTATTAGAATAGTCTTTCTGTGCTTGCATGGTTGAAACATAATCACCACCAGAGTCACGGTGCTAACACAGAAGATGTTGGGCCTTATTATAACAGCTGGTGGCTAAAATACTGGAGTGGGCACTCACCAATTTCACTGGAGTTTGATGAGATATAACAAAGAAGCAGCTGTAATGAGGGGCTCTGGTTAATTAAACTCTAACCACCCGGTTGAAAATCAGGTCACAACTGGTCAGTATGAAGTAATTTTAGTTTTTGGTAAATAGAAGGCCAAAATGGAAATAGTATGGCAGAGCCCCTTCTCCCAGATTGTTGGATCACCATATAGTGAGTAACTACCTAGATATAATAGATGTCTCACATCCTTTTTATATGTATAATGGGGAGACGACAGGTTTCTCAGAAATAGTTCAGTTTGGAAAACTATCTGACCTACCTAACTAAGTAGATACAGTGCTCATTTTGTGAGAAAGTTTGTGAGAACAGCCTTTAGGCTTTACAGGACCGTCACCTTTTAGTGCTTTACAGTCCAACATCCTTCAAAAGTATTAGGAAAAAAAAAAAGATATTGAATGCCCAAATTGGGAGATTGGAATTTCAAGTTAGAATTTAGTCCATGCAACTATGTGCAAAGTTTTTGGTCTGTCAGCATGATTTAATTATATGAATCTGTTAATAGCAGTGAACTTATCTGTTCACTCTCCTTTTATTTGGAGGCTCTCCTTTTATTTGGGCAGTCTTGGTTTTGCTGTATCTTCCTTCCAGAGGGCTATGAAAAGATTCACTAATAGGACTGCCAATAAATCTTGTGCATTTTTTTAAATTTTACTTTGGGCTTTCTAGTTGATGTTATTTAGTCTGGTTTTGGTACTAGTTTCTAATTTTTCTCTTTCACTCACTTCCTATTAAAACATTGCTCTAGGTATTGTCAGATAATAATTCATTCATACATTACTCTGTTGTGTACTGCATATTACCTTGTGCAATTATTCAATTAAAGCATAATTATAGGATGCCAACCTACTAAAACAGCTGAGTGAGAATTGCACTTGAAAGTATAAAACATTTGTATTCAGCTGCAGAAAATAAAGGACTCATTGACTGAAAAAAAAAAAAAGAAAAAAAAAAAGAACTGGCTTTTGGTTATGATGCTTATCTGCATCAGTACCATAAATGCATTTTACTTTGAAAAACTCCCCAGAGGGTTCATGAGGCTTGTTTGTTTGCTTTTTACTATAAATCCGGTTGTGCTCAAGGCTTCCCATTAAGGCAGTGCTATGAATACAACCTTCTAGTGGAATTATTGAAAAATCTTTTCAAGTAATATTACAAATAAAATTATAATTGAATTATTAGTTATTTAAGCTAACCCAGATACTGGTGATTAAACCAATACATTTTACTTTGTTGTCTTCCCTCTCATTGTTTTCTGTATCATTTTGTGATTGTGCATACATTTTGAAAATAATTTTTTGATGCATCTAGAAAAGTTAATAGGCTCCACGAAGCAGTGGCAGCAGCAACCCAGAGATTAATGTTTTTTTTTTTTTTTTTTTTTTTTTCCCCTCTAAATTATGTAGCAGAGGCTTTTGGCTGGGAGGTGTCAAAGTCTTCATTGCAGGGTGGTGGGGCTTTTTTTTTTTTTTTAGCCTGGGTCTTAAAAATTTTGAATGGGATATGAGCTAAAGCTCAGTTTTGATGTTCAGATACTAACTGATTCAGAATGTACCCCATAAAAATGAAACTGACATCTGAGATAAGCCTGTATGTGTTTAATAAGTAGGGTTTATTTTCTTTTGGTAAGACAAATTTACAGAATGTTCCTAGTATTTAGCTGAAAATACTTGCCCCAAATAAATCTGTTATTCATGTGTTGGAACTGCAGAAGTAAAATAAAAGAGAACTAAAAGAAATTGTTGGATTTATTCCAAGAAACTTACAAATGTATTGGGGAAAAAAAAAAAAAGCAACAAGAATTAAGCAAGGATTATGAGAATGTAATGAATGCAGCTAGTTGGATAATTTAATAAATTTCTAGTCTAACAAAAGAGTGGAATGCTCTCTTTTCATCACTTTTTATTAACATGACTGATCTTTACTCATTCATATAATGCTGTCTCTTTTTCTGTTACTGAAATAACTTGTGTGGTGCAGTAACTATTGCATTGATAGGATACGTTGGCTTGTGAGCAAGAACTGAAAACTTAAGACAAAACCACAGGAGGTGAGTGCTAAAACTAGCATACGGCTAACATAGTTTTCTATTTGAACCCTTGGTTCATCTCCTGAAATTGTGCGGAAGAACAAAGCAAGATCAAATCCATCTGTTCTTGCAACAAAACATTGATGCTGTGCAGATGTAGCCCTGTTGTCCACTGAACCATCTCTTTGTGCACAGACATTGGGCCAGATGTGACATTTAGAGGGGGAGATGGGCACATCTTAACAGCAGTAACATTGGCAATGGACAGCAAGTTTAGTGCAAACTTAAAACACACATTGATCAATGGGGACACTTACGCCAAGCTCTTGAGAGAATAATTATTTAAATAGGGCTATTTATCAACACTTTAAAGTTCATGTACAAAATAAAGTATTTAAAATTTGAAGTGAAATAGGTGAACAGGACCATTTATATCTGTAATTTAGTGATTTCTATTTTTTTTTTTTAATGAAAATAGGCCTGTCCTGACAGTATTTCTAGCACTGAACTTCTCAGAGAACCTTAGGCTGTCTTGTATCTGCTTCTCAAGTCTCTGCCTGAGGTCAGTGCTTTAGCTCTGGCATTTGGGGCATGTCAAGTGCAGAGTCCCTGGACTCCTCAGAGCACCGTGCAAGCATACAGGCAGAGCTGCAAACCAAGAAGGGGCATCTCCTGTTTGTTTCCTGCTCAAGTAAGATAGGCTAACAGCTGTGGCTTTCATGTGTCCCAAGAGCAGGGAGGTGAACTGCTTTTGAACAGCTCTCTGGTGTCTCTCCTCCAGCCAGGGACTGGTACAGCCAGCCAGTGCAAATAGCTTGCAAGCAGCACAGTTTCACAGTAACTGAGCTCATGTTCTGCATCAGTGTAACAGGCGCTAATATTTTCCAGAGGATGTGTTGTTTTGAAATAATTTCCTATGTATTTGATCCCCCTATTTTTCAGCAGGCTGTAGAAATGAATGGTCCGTAATTTACTCTGGAGACAGAGCGGAAAAGTCTATTTTTAATGTTAAAAAATAGCGATAGATGCAATTTTACATTTTTATGATCCCATGTTTCAGTCTCAGATGATGTAGCTGCTGAATGCGTATCAGTCTGTGTAAACTATAACATGGCTGCAGATGCTGCACCAGTACCTTTCTGACAGGTTTTGGGGACTCTTCAAAAGAAAACAGTATTGCAATTGGAGAACAGTGTTACTCTTCAGTTATAAATAATACTTATAGTATGTTGTCATAACATTTCCACAAATTGTTCTAATAATTGTTCAATTACTCTTTGCTTCCACCAAAACATTAGAAGCTGAATGTACAGAAATGAGGAAAAATTAATTCAACAGGACTTTTTAATGTCACCATATTATTTTGGTTTTGTTCTTAAGTACTTTGCCTGAGTATCTCAACGTCAGTCCAAGTCAGTGAGCAGAGAATGCAGGGAAATGTCACTTTATTTCCTGAAAGTGTGAGTTTTTCAGGAATACTTGAAATCCTGGCCAATGTAGAGACCCAGTATGTAGAAATAAATCTAGTTCTTTGGGAACCAGATTTACCAGGTCATGTGTGAAAGCTAACCAGCAAGTAACCAAGAACCTGGATGTTTAAACTGTGACTTCTTAGCAGCTGGCAGTGCAGAAATCAGTAGTCAAGCCAGCTTCAGCCCTTGGCTAGAAGAGTTTGGGGGGTCTTTGCTCTCTCAGTGCTAGCCTGGCAAGTGTCTGTTTCCCTTCTCTGGCAGCTGTAGTAGCCCAGTTCTTAGAGAGACACGTACAACTAGGTTGGTAAAATTAACCTGTCTCTAAGACATAATTAACGTGATCAATGAACGGCCTAAAAGCCTTGGTATTCATTTGCTTCTTCCCTGATGGGATCTCAAAAGAAGTGGAAAAAAAAACATTGGACTGTTCCAGTAGCACAAGCAGCTTTCGGGAGGAGGGGTTGCTTGGCTCCTGACAAAGTTGTGGATCGCTGAAATTCTGGGGTTTGATGGAAGTGCTGTCTATCAGTCCCAAAAATATAAAGATTGTTTGTATCTCTGAAAGGTATTGAAGTATAAAAGTGATTTGAAAAGGGATGGTAAAGAGATACCCGATGATGACAGATGGGAAGGTGACATTAAAAAAGATTGAAGGCAAAAATAGGAAAATCAGTGATATGTGGTAAAGCTTACATACACTTTTTTTTTTTAAATAAGTTACTGTGCAAGTCGTGTATTACCAACAATAACTGCAGTGCTGCTTTTGCAGCAAATAAAATTACATACAGAAGGTTGGAGCAAATAAAATAAATGTGATTACTGCTTGAAGTCCTCTTCAGAGGCATTTTATTTGGCAATAGTTTAAGCATAATCTAAAGTGGTTTTCTAGTGGATAATGTAATATTTCTGACCTAAGAGTAAGCAATATAACCAGTCATCCAAAAATAGTCTTAACAGAGGTATTAGATTATGGAAGGATTGTTCTGGGAGGTTTTCCTCCTTAAAGTGCAGTTGAATGTAATGTTTTTTGATATCTTTCTTTTAGACTGTCCAAACTGTGCTGTGGAGCTGACAGGACAAGACAAAAAAAAAAAAAAAGGGGGGGGGGATGACACATGACAGGGAAAAAAAAAATGACAGGAAGTGGCAGGCCCTGATTGTAGATGGCAGAGGAAACAAATGGAGGGAACTGCCACACTGGCATAGTTTAAACATAACTGGAGAAATTGAACAAATTATTGAGTTACATGGCACTGACTGAAGTCCATGGGCAGATGTTGTTAAGGAGTTATCTAGAGATTTGAGGGACTTCATGGGATTCTGTTTCTTTTTAGGAGTTCTGCCTTCACTTCTGTTTATGCTGATTTAAGAGAAAAAAAAATAAAGAAAAAGAGACTTCCATGATGCTGTTCCTGGAACTTGGCTAAAATAGAGTGCTCAAAGTAGATTAAGAAATGGCTAAGGGGTCATTTCGGTAAACAATTAAGGAGGATGAAATAAAGCTGAAATTTACAAAGCTACATAAAAGGTATCTTGTATCCAAAACACTGCTCCAATTTTATGTCTTAACAGAGATTTTCTTAGAAAGCTGAAGGAATTTTAGTAGAGCCATCAAAATTGAAATATTTTTGATATTTTGCTTTTCTTTTATGATCTGGAGGTTTGAGCACTGGGACAAAACCTGTGTATAAACTGTCTACAAAAATCACTTCATGCATGTGCTCAACTATGGACGCAAATTGGGTGGGGTTTGAATGTAGCTTTAAGGATGTAACAAACCCTAGTAAGAGAATGATATACTTTTCTTCATTGTTTTCAACTATTGTTTTTCTTTCCTAGCTATTGTTTATTTACAGTGAGTTTTATCCGTAACTTCTAGGGCCACCACTTGTTTCGCCAGAAATATATTTTTTAGAAATACAGTATCAGTACCTCTGCCAGAGCCATGAAAGCTGCTCTGTCATGTGTTTGAATTAGTATGTTAACAGGACAAGAGCCAGGGAAATATATCTTGACAGCTTTAACACTGTGTGCTGAGAAATAACACGATAAGGAAAATTAATGGTAGTTGCACATCAGCTAGTATAAATGTGACTGGTAATTTTTATTTGTATATGCTCTCTGGTTTTGAGCCACGGAAATTATGCAGAGGGTAAAGAAAAGTGACAACCTGAACAGCTGCCTATTGAAACTCTGTGCTGGAAATTATGAAATTTGTAGATTGGTTTCATCCTGTGATTTTTCTGTTCATCATTGTGACATCTGCTAAAAGCTCTCATGGTAGATATTTCTAACACATTTTTCAAAGAGCTTTAATGATTCATTGTTTGGTCTTGTTTCCAGGGCTTTTGTTTTGTTCCTTGTGTGTGGTGATTTCATGGGCTCATTACCAAAGTCCTGGGGCCAAACTGATCCCTGGTGAATCTTCTCCAAAGTCAGCTGAGGGTAAGATTATTGATGCTAGCTAATTGTTAACATTAGGAGAAACTTTTTGCTGGAGTCATATTGAGTTGAGTCCAAATAGAACTACTGGATATCAATGTGCTTGAAATCCTGATTTTGGAACTTCATTTGGGTACCTTCCTGTCTATCTTGCACTTGAAGAGTGCATTCATAAATGCTTCATAGTATATTATTTTATATATGCTTTGAATTTTCTGTTGTTTGATTCCTCTTCATTTATTATTCAATATCAGCCTTTTAAACTCCAGCACAATTTTTTGCTTGTCAACCATACCGTGCTGTTGACTAGCACTTTTTACATGTCTCTGAATTCTACCTTTTTGCTTGATTTGCCTGGGAAAACAATCAAACAAACAAAAACGAAGGACATGAAAGAGGAATGGATTTTAATGGATCAGGAGTGTTTTTTTTTCCTTTTTTTTTTTTTTTCCCTAGCTTATTGTCTTTCTGGTCTGCATGCTAATTTGTTGGTTTAGAGTCAAATGTATGCAAATCTGATTATTTAAAAGTGGGAACTTGCAGAAGAATCTTAACAGACTTGAGGATGGAAGAACAAGCTGATTGTAACCACAACTGATCTTCATGCACTCCAAGTACATTAAGATTTAAGTAAAGATAAGATATGCTGGTGGGGTGAGAAATAACGTGTAATAATTAAACCAACACAAGTCCTGCAAGAAGGATTAGAAGAAATTAAATTGTTCAGAAATCACATTTTTCAGACTTGCAGCTTCTGGAATCTTAAATTAAGGTGTTCCCCTGTTCTTAGGAATCTGAACTTGTTTTCTTGGCTTAAATACTTACTAGAGAGCTTTAGGACTATGATTTATACGTCTCTTGATGTACAGCAGTGATGACATTCCAGTATTGCCACCATGCAAACAATTGTGTAGTATCCCATTAAAAACGTTAATTTGTCTTACTGGAGAGGGAAACCCCCAAAATATATTTTATTAGTAATTAGCTTCTTGAGAGCTTAATTCATGTCCTATTTTTTTCTCCTGAACAGTTGAATATCTAGTTCTTTGTTTCTTATCCATTGCTCCCAGCACTGTTCCATTGTGCAATAAATTCTGCTCTTTTCTCACCAGTCCAGTCTGTGATGATTACTCTCCACAAGTTTGAATGTTTATTCGTATTACTTTCCTGTCAGTAGAAAACTGTTTATCTAATGCTTCAGCTCTTCATGTTTATCTGCCATAGACTTTGTGAGAAGCTGAAATACTGTATGCTAGTATTACCAATAAAGATTTACTTCCGTACAGTTCATTGACAACTTGATTGTGTGTGAGAGCAGGGTTTTCTGCTGCCCTCATTTTGTGAAGTCACATATCACAAACATTGCAAAGTCTTGGAACATCAGAAGGAACATTGGATTTGTATGTTTAAACTTACATCACTTTTCAAATAAAGGCAATTTAACTAAAACCAGCCTTCTTAACTGGTCTATGGTTCTGAGTCATTCCTGAACAATTGAATATCACTTGGAGCATTAAAAAAAAAAAAAAAAAAGGCTTGCCATTCTCTAGTATTCTGGGCCAATTTTTGCAGGATTTAGGAGTTAATATATTTTTTCTATATCTCTTGATTTCAAAGAGAAGATTCTTTCAGACAGTTCTTTGCATATCTTTCTAAATGCTAATTAGCTCGTTTCATATGTTGCCTTGCAATATTGTTTCCTACTTGCATCACACTAGTTCCCCAGTCACCCATAGTCTGTTTGAATTTAAGATCAGGTCCTGCTGAGCTTGTTATTCCTTATCTTCTATTAAAGTCAGGGCCACAACTATGCCTCCCTTATCCTGTCTGAAGGACAACCATTTGGCATTGAAGATAATTTGTGTCTAGAACAGGTGTTATCATATATTTTGTAAGAAGGTGAGATTCAGATTCAACAGAAAAGGGAAGATTACAGGAAAGGGAATTCAAAAGTTAGTGTCAGGTCCTCACAGCGGGAACACTAGAATTCCATGTGATTGATAGAAGGATAAGGAAACTGTCAGAGTACCCAAAGACCGATGTTTTGGAAATTTAATAACCATTGGAGTTTTGATCCAAGTGTTGTTGTGTTTGTTAATCAAACTCAGTATGTCTTCCTGGTACAATGATGTAGTAAAGCTTAAATGATTAAAAATTACCCTTTTTCTTCTCAAGATGACTACATGGATAACAAAGCAGTTGCAACAGTAGATACAAATCAATTTGAATTTAACTAGTGCAAATGGATATATCATGACTATTGTAGTGCTTGTAACTTAACCTTACATCCGATTTGCTGAATTTACTTTTTGATGGATTTGAGCCAAATTTTCCTCAACTATTCTGACCAATCAGAAGGGAAATGTAAGAATAAGACGGAAAAAATGGGCAGCCCATGCCTACATGGATCTAAAGGGAGCCAACATTCTTTGATGTACATCTAGCAAAAAGGATATAGATGCTGACAGACCAACAGTTGGCTGGTTGGAATTGGTGCCTTAAAACTACCCTTTCAAAGGGAGGTGCAGACTAGGACAGTTCTGTCATTTGCCCTTGCGCTTTATTCCTGTGGCTATATAAGTTCAGATTTTACTGGACTCATTCGACAAACAGGAGTTGAGAATTTCTCCCATGGTACAAGATATTCTTGCAGGGAGACAGAATGTGATATTTTTTTTCCTTTCTTAGGCCACCCTAATACCAGTTTTTGAGAAGGTCAGGGCAGCTCTGTCACTAGGAAGACAATAGTTCTCTTCATTTTTTGCCTTTTTTTTTTCCCTCCTTCCGAGTGATGATGAATTTAACTGCTTTGTAGCAGAACTGAAAGATTCCTGGCCTCTAGGAGCTGGTATCACTCTTTCTGCTCCAATGAAAGAAACAGCAGTTGAATGATGCTATTAATAGATGTGCTTCCTCCATACAAATATTTGAATTAAGTTCAGCAGCCAGTATTATGGCTCAACAGCCAATAAAAGCTGTTCACATGTAAAGAAATATTGAACCAGGGCAGATGGAGTAATCTTAATGGATTTTCATGGCATTTGGCTTGTGCTTTTTTCCCATAGTTGCATATTAAAATTTTGGGCATTTACTTCTCCCTCTCCTCACTCCAATTTATCAAGGGTTTTTTCAGTGCTTAAATGGGACTACTACTTGTTAGAATTACTTTACTCTGTTTGTTAGTAGCTTGTATTATTTATTTCTATTCAGCAGAAATGAGTTTTTACTAATTGGGTAATATACTTTCAACTGTGTTAAACGTAATAGCAGGTATATGATGAATTTCTTTATATTTCTGAAGCCTGAAGAACAGGAGTTTATTGTTACCAGTGTGAAGCTGTTCTTGCTTTTGTGTTACTTTATATAATTTATGTACATATCACGAAGTAATAATCTTGTTACATAAGTGGGGTCACCAGGAATAAAAGTTTTAACCTGCAGAGTGTGGGTACAGCTTCAGAAATTGTGCTAGGAATCCTCGCTTTCTCACCCCTCTGGGAAGGGGTGCCTGTTGTTTTTGTCAAGTTAGCTAAACTTACTTAGCTTTGAATGAAATTCACCTTTTTCTGTTTTCATTGCTCTCCCAAGTTCCTTGAGTGATTGCCTCGAGCACTGAATATATAGACCGAAGGTTATTAAAAGAGAGATTATCAGCAGAGTGTATTTTTTTCTGTGTAGTGTAACGCAAAGCCCATGTCTGTTTGAAATTTGGCATTTACATTCTCTAATAATTACTTCTAAAATGGTTGATTTAGATTCTGAGTTTAATTGGATTTAAATAAGAAAGAAGTCCTTCAGCGCAGATAAAGAAGAATAAAATAATTTATTGATCATATTTCTGCAACAGGTTCTGAAATTGGATATATTTGAAAGCAAAAAACCTGTGAAGATACCTTACTGGCAGTTATGTCATTCCTGGAGGCATTATTTTATACAGAGCTGAATAACTGTCATATCATTTTCTATGCTAATTATGGGGTAGTATTTCACATCATGACACAGTTTGGTGCTAGTCCTCTTTGAGTTCTTATTTCCAACCCAGGATTGCTCTGGAGCTGTCATCTCAAGTGTTTAATATGGTCCACTCATTTCTTTGGGAAGTAAGTTCTGGAGACACAAGTAGGATATTGTCTTGGAGTCCCTCATTAGACAGTGGCAACAAGGAAGAGATGCTGATTTTAAGTGATTATTTCCAGAAAAGTAATTAAAATTCTTTTTGGTAAAGTGATGGAGAGAGCTACTCAGTCTTAGTCATTTACAGTGAACAAGCAAAATGAATAGTGTTTTAGTAGCACTGTGTTTTGTACATATGTTAATGTAATTATTAACATAGCATCTGTGTGCCTGATAAGAGTAGATAAATCTGTCACATTTGGAAGGCAGTTGACTCTTTGTTGCAGTGGTTTTCATGTTTGTTTTTCCTTTATGCTCTTCTTTTACAAATGTATTTTTATATAGGTGGAAGTAAAACTGATTCTTATCCTTAGTAACTTGCTTAATGACAATGCCATACAGTTGCTTTTGTTTGTCACCATAAGTACAGAGTAGAGTAAAGTTGCTCCAGGTAAAAGTGAAATTTTAATCAACCTTTCCAACAAAAATCACTAATTTTTCTTGGTGATGCTTTCCAGTAAGAAAAATGCTTTTGTTGGAGGGTAGTACTCTATTAAATTCAGAGTTCTTGGAATATTGTGGAAGCATAAAAGCCAGCAAACTAAATGTTAAAAAGCAAGTAACATTCTGAGGAGTCTTCTTGAGTAGCATTAGATGCTAACCTTTCTTTTTAACACCTAGGTACAAAATAACACGAAAGTATCACAAGTGGAAAGAAATCCTTTCATAGCATGTTTTAGAATCCCGATGATAAGAAATCATCTACTTATTTCTAAGTACCCTTGCATGATTTTTCCCAAATTAATAACTTTGATTTTCATTTAGGTTTCACTTTCGTCCTTTACAAAAAGGATTTTTTCTCTTTTAAAACAAATAAAATGGATCTGGTCAAGAACAATCAGGCATTTCTTGTTTTCATTTTTTAATTTTTATTTTATTTTTAATGAATGAAGACACTTAACATAGTACTGACTGTGCTATTTACTCAGAATGAATGTGGCCTTTGCTCTCTCCAGTGATCCAAAATGAAGATTCTGGCTAATATTGGCAATCTTATTTCACAGATTTAAATATGCCAGTAGCAATTATGCCCTGTTTTACCTTCTAGTATCTTTTTCTCAAACTACAAATTTGATGTTATACCAGCATAGCCTAAGTGGGATAGTAGGTATGCTCATCAAACACTCAGCCTCCCAAATGTCTGTATAAGAAAACATGCAATTGTCAGTAGGAGAATTGTCCACATTGATCATCATATCACTTCCATCAGAGTTTCTTAAATGCCAGGAATACCAAAGTACTTTCTAGTTCCTCTATGTAAATGTCATTTTTACAGCATTTCTGTTTATTCATAGGTATTCACTGTGTAGACCTTATGAAAAACCTATTAGATCATTACTTCCAGGGAGCAACTTTATACACAGAGCAATATACTGTACTTTTCTATTTAGTTTTATTCATTTTTAACAAGCAAAATGCATCTCTGAAGACTTCATTCCCTTAACGTATGTTCTTTTATTTATATTTTAAAGTACAGTGAAATTGCAATGCCGTGTTTTAACCTCAATACACCTTGTTATAAGAATTGAACCCATCATTGTGGCTTCATGGAAAAATCAGATTTGGGAAGAAGGATAGGTTCAAAAGGAACAAAGCTCTTCATGTTTAAAATCTATTATCCCAGATAATGATTGGAAGTGACATGAGAGAAAAGCAAGTAGAAAAGTATATTGATTTGTGTGTTAACGCTGATAAAGCTGGAAAATTCTCTCAACATACAATCCTTTGTTGCAAATTGATCAAAACATACCTTCTTAACCTGTTTATATAATTAACCCTCACATTTATCACAAGCACAATATATTGATACGTAATTCCTAAGGCTTTAACAAAACCACCAAACCAAGAGTATTTGCCAGGTGAGAGTTGGGGGGCAGGGGGAATATATCATCATCACACTTGGGGTACGGGGTAAAGCACTATATAAGTAACTAAAGAGGTATTTTATGCAGATACAGGAAACCAAAGTCTGATCACTCCATGACGTTTGGTGCCTAGGGACTGATAGTAAAAAGCAAATTTAATGTTTGAACTTGCTATGATACTTGATGCATGGATAAACAGAATCCAGAGTTGAATCTAGGGATGAACAACTGTGAGAGTTTCATCTGCATAGAATTTTCTTCCCTTGCGTCTGTGCATGGAAATTACTCTGGGCTATTATATTTTACCTCCTCAGGTTCATGCTTAACTGAGAGGTTTAAAATGTTGGGTGTGTGTAAAATTGTGCTGACCCTGTAGCTGCAGTTAAATCCCTTCGCAGCTTTGTTTTCTGGCTCATTCACTCCAATAGAATATCAAATTTATGAGGGGCAATATGTAGGTGAAAACTTGTGTAGCAGGAGCTTAAGAGGAAAATTGTAGAACTGAGATTTAACTGTTCTCCATGGTTGAGAACTCTACTGAAAGCAAGTTGAGATATTCTGATAGTTTGATAATCTTTATTCTGAACAAATTAACACCTGGTGATATAACGGCCTTATCAGCAGTACTAGATAACACTTGGATCCTCTTGGTTTGACCTGGAGAAGACAAGTGGAATAGGTGAGGTATGAGAGAGGCACACCAGGAGAAAGGTGAAGGGCTGGTCACCTGCTTGGTATGCTGGTGGTTGTGGAGGAGGTTTCCCCAGTTTAGGTTCCCATGCTGCCTGTGACAAAAGCCTGGCTGTCCTAGGGCCTGTAAATGATCAAGACCTGTTCTGCTTTCCAAATACAAGCTGCTGCTACAAATGTTAAGTTTTCCTGCGTATTAAGTTCATCTGTCAAGTTACTCTAGAGCACATTGCACTCTAAAGAGAGTATTAAGGTGGGAAAGGAAAGGAAGATGCTTTGCATTGACCTCTTTCTCTGCCTGGGCAGAGAAGACTACAACATAGTCTCTCCTAAAGGCAGAAAACATCTCAGTGCTAGCAGTGAGATGCTGCCTTTTCATTAAAATTATTACATACATCCATATACAAGTATGCTTTAAGTGGCTTTTCAGTGCCTCTTTCTTCAGGGCACAGTGATCTTTGCCAATTCCATCAATCATGTTAGAGACAATTTTATTGGACTGCCTTTTTAGTTAATTGACTTCAGGCGTCTATCAAAATCACTGGTTTGTATATGCATATCCATATAGATCATACCACACGAGCTCTCCCATTCAATCATTTTTTGATTTAACTATTTTTGTCTGATATTGGAGCCTTCATAAGGATAATGTGGTTTGGAAAGGGCTAGACTGCTGTTGTACTTGTACATGTATTACTTAGTAAAAGTGTTCTTGATGTCTTTTAGAAGACAGCAAACGTACAGAGTACTTTGTATTCACCAAGCAACCTTGTCAAGAGGGACTGGACTGCAGCTCTTCACTGTCTTGTCTGAGAGCTGCTTGACCTACAGATGCCTGTCTTTTCTTAGTCTAGTCATACTGGATACTAGATATCATATTGCTGCAGTGCAAGCCAAATATTACTGACTCCATGAACCCAACCAAAGTGATTAATAGTCATCGATAGCAACTAACTTCAGATGCTTTAAAGTAGGGTGTTTTTTTTTTTTTTTTTTTTTTTTTTTTTGTAGTTGTTCTGTAAGTAAATACGCATGCATATGCTGCATTCAGATTCAGGAGGTCCTCAAACTGTATGGGGTCAGACTGGATTCTGAACATTCCCATGCTGTGGATTTTTAAATTGTGGAAATTGTACTTTAGGCTTGTCTTTGCATTGCAATAGATCATTTCTAAATAGATAGCACTTATGCTTGATAGGCAAAAGGAGCTTTTGTTGGTGGAGGTTTGTTAAAGACTTAAAAGTCTATTTGGAGATCGCTTTTTTTTTTTTTCCTCTCTATCGCAATTCTGTATTGGTATGTTGACACCTTTTGGGAGGGAATCTTTCATTCCTAAATAACGACTGGTAAGCTAATGAGAGCAGGATATAGAGTAATTCTGATTCTTCAGTTCCGTGCTCACAAGATTGCTATCCCACTTAGGTATTTATATTGAATCTCTTTAATGTGCGCCACAATTTACTTTATGGAACTGGGACCTTGTGTGAGTGCTGCTGATCTATTAAAGCAACAGAGTTGAAAATGCTTTCTGGCTCCACGTTTCTAGGAATTTCATCTATTTATTGAAATGGGTTGCTCTCATAATGTATTGTTTGATTTATTGTCATTAAAAAACAAGGTAAGAGAAAACATTTTCTTTGTAATGTGTTTTGATTGGGGTAGCCATGCAATGAAAGTTTATCATAATAATAAAAAACAAACGCTAGTGAGTTGTTTTGCAGAAAGGCCATTAAGATAAAATGAAAAATTAATTGTAATGTGAATTCTGGATTGGTGTTCTGATGAATCACAAATCCAATACAAAAGGTGAAATGTGTATATTAGAAAAACTTATGCCATGCTTATCCATACTTATGCTCTCATCCATACCAGTATGAGATGATCAACATTAAATGAACCGTGCAATAATGTGTTTAAAATACACCACCATGTTAAATATTATCATGAGTTATTAAGAATTGGGATTAAAGCAGTTTAAACATGATAGAAAATTGATGAATTTTAATTCAACAGCCAAATTTATGATGCTATACCTGGAGAATGATCACACTGTTGTTCTGTAGTACTTGCTTGTTATGTTGTGTTGTAGTGGAACAAATTGCTAGGACTTCAGCAAAGCTACACTAGAATAAATGGTAAAAGATTACACTAGATTAAGATGAGGAAAAGGTTTGCCATATGGAAATATGAATTCAACATGAAACATTGACACGTTTAGTATAGAAAAATGTTAAAGCGCATGAGGAATTTGCTGAGAATTGTTTAATGCATGCACACAGTTTTCTAGTTTTTGTTGTTGTTGTTTGTTTATTTGTTTGTTTGTTTTTATTTTTGTTTTTCTGTTGGCACTGCCTGATGAGGAGAGAGTCTCCATTCACCTCGTTCCTGGATCTTCCACTGATCTGCTGAGTGACCTTGGTTTAAAGTCATTTTATCTTTCCACATCTATTCTGCCTTCCCTCATCTTGGCCTCTGTCCAACAGACTATCTCAATGAACAATACAGTTGTTTCACATGGTGTTTTCCAATTTTTTTTGGATAACACATAACACATGGGGACTCCAGTATATGCAGAATATGAGGCTTAGTATGATAGACTTTTCTTAAAACCTTTTTTTTCACTCAGATTTGAAGGATGGAACTAATTGTTAGTGAAAACCTGCTCCCAGTCCAGGAGTTTCAGAAAGCTATGGATGTGGAGGAAAATGCCTACATTACAATGTCTTTCCATACCACTAGAACTACAGAGAGGAAGTTTTAGAAAATCCTACAGCTGATAAAATATATGGAAATCACTGGTGGTAATATCTAGTCCTTTCTTCTTGCAAAAACAATTTATCCTCATCCGAGCAGCATTGAGCCACAGAGCCTCGGGAAGAGGGAATTCATAGAAATGTTTGGTTCTGGCATGAGTTGTTATTGAGAGATACCATCTTAGCAGAGTCAATAACGCTGAAGGTTCAGCAGAGACATCTGTGGCAGCTCATTCCATGAATATCCTGGCATATTAGCAAAGCACCAGCTGAAATACTGCGGTGGCAGATAAGCAAGCAGTTTGTGTGCTGCTACTAATGTGTAATTGCTAAGCACACAGTAAAGATTTCACTGTAGCTTTTCCGTAACCCCAGACTGGAATTCCAAAACTGGTAAAGAGCAAAAGGAAAGAGACAAATGAACTGACCTACTGAGGGATCAGAAGTTACTCTTGGTAAATAGCTCAAGCAGCATATCTGGATTGGGTATGTGCAAAATGCCAACATCCAAGATGAAAGAGGACAAACATTTTAACAGTGATCATTTGTTTGCTTCATTTTGGTTACGGATTGTTTTAAAACAAAATCCCCTTATCGTTGAGATACTTTTTGTTTTTCCCCTCCTAACAAACAAATAGTACAATGGAGACATAAAGGCTAAAAGACATTCTGAAGCCTGGATGGGAAGTTAATGTCTTACTAAATAATGAATATCAATATGCCATGAAGTTCCCGAAGTGCTTTGTGAGCCCAGCTCATTAAATCTATATAACACTAGCAAAAGTAAAAGATTAAAGGTCAGTTAAGAGTTTATATTTGTTCTTATACATAAACAAATACTAGATGGGTCATCTATGTCAATGAACTGAAATGAATTAATAACTCAAGAAGAACTTGATCTATTTGATACTGTACTTGGGTATCCTGTTGCTAACAGGCATTGTTAGACTATCCAGCTAACAGTAAACTCTTAAAAAGCTTTTGAATACAGAATGTGCCCAGCTACAGCTTAAGATTTTTGTTTTGCTTTTAAAAAGATACTTAATTGTCTGTGCTACAGACTCTGCATTTAGATTAAGAGTTTGGAGCTGGAAAGGGACTTGCCAAAGAAAAATCATTGTGTGCATGTTCATTGTTTTAGTTCTAAAACATTCCTCCAAAGCAGATGTTTCTACACAAAGTGAAGACAAGTTAATGAGGATGAGTTCTGATACCAGGAGTTTGAGCTAACTGGTGGCTCTTGTCCTCTGCATGGTTATCTAAAAATGAATTCTCCTGCACTATTCCACCTGATCACAGCTGAAAATGCTTCATACATTAGATGAGTTTACTCCCTGCTTCCCACCCTCATCACTCCCTAGCTTTTCTTTTCTCTCTTTTTCCACCCAAGAAACCCTCAACAGCTCTCAGCATGTTTCTCTCAAGGCCACATCTGCTCTTCATATTGTGTCAAACCATCTTTCTCTGTCAAGGCCCTGAGTTCCTTCCAGCCCAAGATCTCTCTTGGCACTGGCCCCTTCCAAAGAGCAAACACCTTGCCAAAGTCTTTCTGCATGGCAAGTTCCAGTTACTGAATACTTTGCAGCGATGTTAAGATTAAGTGCACCAACTTAAATAGAGACAAGCCGAATTTACTTCATTTAATGCCTTAAGATAGTGTATCTTGACAAAACTTGGTAATCCTTACTGAAAGAAGAGAAATCAGTTAACACTTGTTGATGCAAGTTTTATTATTTATGCATTAGCCAGCCTACAGCAACACAGTGGGTCTTTGTAACAGGTTAGAGTGGCATCCAGGGATCCAAAGTGTTAGAGAAGACACACTTTGCTCCATTGTCTTCAAAGGTTCTTCTAGGTTGGAAAAATTGCTGAATCTTGATCAGGATGCCACTTGTGAACTTCTACAGTTGTGGTAGACAGAGGTTATGAAGTATAACACTTCCCGTGCTTATGAATCATAGAATCATAGAATGGTTTGGGTTGGAAAGGTCTTTTTTTGGCTTAATGCCTTTAATCATGTTTCTATTTTTCTTGATGCTTCTCTGAAATCAGACTAGAAATGACAGGAAGAATAAACCAGAAAAAAAGCAGCTTGAAAGGAGTGGCCACACTCACTTCTGCTGACTTTTGAGTTTTATAATAAAAAGTATTCAAGCCCCAGCTTGCTATGTTCAAACGTTGACGGGTATTTTCAGAAGAACTCAAAATTACTTGTCAGTACACATAGGTGACATGTATACTCTCTCAGATGTTTTAAGACCATGACTAGTTTTCAATTTAAAGTTGTAAAGAAAAATCAACTACAATGATGTCTCCATGAGCAGAGAATACAATAGCCTGCAGAACTTGCAGCAGCGTGGTTATATTAACAAGATCTCAGCACAGGTGTAAATGGCACTTGTGTCACCTTGCTGCTGGAGAGCGTTTCTCAGTGGCTACTGAATCCCATGCAGCTCTACACAGCCTACTGCTGTTTCATGAATTAAGTGCCTGAAAGCTGAGCTAAGGATGCCTACGCCATGCTAGAGTTGTAGGCATACACCCAGAAGAATAGAGGTGCTGTCGGTGTACACAGCCCTCCTCAGGAACTTAAAGATGCTATGTAAAAATAAATGGAATCAAAGCTGTATGACGTACAGCAGGCTCTGGGAAAGCAGTATTCCTGTGTGTGTGCCTAGAGCTAGACACGGTTTCTATAGCTGTGGTATATCTGGTTTCACAGCTGTCACATCTTCACTCTCACTTCTCTCTTTCTTACGCAGCATCCCCTTTAAGCTTTTCTGAAATACTCACGAAGTACCAGTTTTAAAGGAATTAGGAAATGTTGAAGAAGCACAAACACTGCAATTTAGGGGAAAAAAATAGTAAACTCCAGGATAATTTTTATGGGGAAATCAAGCTTTCCTGAGAAGTCTGTTTGCCTAAGAACTATGTTTTTTTCAGTATGTGGTAGGGTATTTTCTGTTTTGTCAGGGGTAAGGTTGCAAGCGCACTTTTTTATTATTATTATTTTTTATTTTTCCCTTCCTCTTAAAATTTTGAATCCTTCACTAAAGAAAAGTCTTTTGATGAAAACTTGCCTGCCTTGCATAGAAGAGTTCCAAGTAGGTGACAGCTGGGAGAATATCAATGGGCAGTACAATATGCTATTGTACTGTCAAAGCTAGAGTGGGGTGGAGGGAGTGCTTGTGCTGACAGTCTGTTTACAAGTGGAACATTTCACCTTTTTGAAGCTTGTCCTTTCTACTGAGAGGCTTTTTTCCATTATTTTTCTATTCCACAGATTAATTCCATGGCAAAGAGCAGTATGAAATTGTAACCAACTTTTTTTTTTTTTTTGTAATCTTTTCATTTTGAAAAAGGGCTTAAATGCCCAAGTAAAACATGGAAGCTAGTAAATGAGAGATGAGTTTCTCTGAAGTACCAAATGTCGATATATTAGAGCAGAATATTTTTTCTTTTATTTTTTTAACCTTACCATTGAATTTGGACCGGTGTTATTCAATAAGGTATGTTTTTGGTAAAGTAGATTAAAAGTGCACTAGTAAAGCAGTAGAACACAACATTTCTTTTTGGTTGTTCATATATCAATATGAAGATGAAATTAATATTTTACCTATGTATTCCTATTTTGGTAATGCGCTTTGATGATGGTAAATTATGTTTGTTGTTGTTGAAATTTTAACTTTTTCAGGTTTTTATTTCTTTTTCTGGGTACCTGTGTGACAAGAGCAGGGAATACAGCCTCTTGCTAGGTGGGCTGTCTTGTTCTGAGAATCACCAGGATCAGATAATACAAGTCTTTACACTGTTTTCCATCTAATTGTATTAAATCATCTGAAATGCATTGTTTAGCTGCTTTGTAAGTCTGAGTCATTTGATTCCTTCTGCATTGTACATAAAACTGTCAAATGCAATAGGAAAAATAACAACAACAAAACACACAAACCACAGAACTTTCAATCTGACTGGTAGGTGATCATGGCCTTAAAGATGCTCAGTCACAGAACCCTTTAATGAAATAGTTTCTCAAGATATCATCTTATACAGTTAACTTTAAACTAATTTGTTTTTTAAGGTATCCAGCTTGAAACTTTAATGTAATGACCTGACCATGCAATGGCACCCATTGGTAATGGAATGGAGACACAGTTCTCTTATCTGCATCACTACTGTCCACACAAATGTCATTGTTAGGATCTCCACTGCTATACAGGAAAGGCAAGGGCTTTGTCATGCATCATTCAAGTTAAAAATAGCATGAAAATCAAACTGGTATGTTTTGGTCTAGCAAGAATGCAGTTGAGCCCTTACACTTTTCTTCACATGGGTATGAGCTCTATGCCTTTCATTAGAGGAGCTCTTAAACGCTTTTTCTTGTTGTGTTGATATTTAAAATCTCTGGGAGAAAAGGAGGCACAAACAATTGGTCCCATGAATAGAGCAGTAAGGAATTTGAGACTGACCTAAGGTCTTTGCCTATCTTAGTTTACTACCTTCTCAGTATTCTTTTTGAAGCCTCAAATATTCCCTAGCTAACTGCTTCCTCAGATGAAATACTAAGCCTTCTGGAGCAATGGAACAACACTATGGAACTGGGAAAACAAATCAAATTTAATCCTTCCTTCTTTTTAAGCTTCAGTTAGTCCAGCAGTAAATATATTCTCTTTATTAAGCCTCATTATCTTCTTTGAAAATATAATTGTGTTTTTATACAGCTGTTCACTAAAGATGAGGCTTCCCGGGCTGGGTCATAATTCCTTTATGAACATAGAAATTCCATGATGAATCTGTATATGTGACTCCCTGAATGCGCTATACTATCATTTAAACTGCAGCTGAAGTCTGGCCAAAGAAGTCAGCCATGGAAAGGAACTGGAAAGAATCCTTTCTACAATTTATTTCATTACACCAAACTGCTATGTAGTGGTTAAGAGATTAAAAACCAAAACCTTTAATAAATGACATTACCTACTTGAAGTATTTTGAGTCTAGCTTAACCAAGTAGAAAGGTATCTATTCTTTGATGGAAGAGCTCTCTGGGAGAAGTCATAAGTATTTTTCACATGAAAGTTTCTACTTTCAGAAAATCATTTTATAAATCACATTATCTTTGACAAAGGAGGAAAAAAACTTATTTTGGAAAATCAAAGACCTCTAATTGTATCTTTAGTTCCTAATTATTTAAAAGCTTTAGTTAGTTCAACTTACTGAGTCTTTTGTTGAAAGACAGAACAGAATTATTTGCAATTTTTTTCTCAAGCTTATTACTAACTCTAGGTTTTCTACACATGTGACAACATAATGAAAAAGCTAAAGCACACTATGCCATGTTACGAAGATGATATTATGGCCGTTCTATGTCTACAGCTGTCCAAACTCTTGGTGCAGTCAGTATTTATCGCACCACATCTATGTATCTTGTGCTGATGTGCTTTTGGGTACCATTAATCTATAGGAATGAGGAGGAAAAAGCTATGCTTACTTTTTCTATAGGGTCTTGGTAAACAGGCTGTTGTGGTTTAGCCCGGCTGGCAGCCAAACACCACACAGCCGTTCGCTCACCCTCCCACCTCCCTCTCCGGGATGGGGGAGAGAAACGGGAAAGTGAAGCCTGTGAGTTGAGATAAGGACAGTTTATTAAGACAGGGAAAATAATAACAATAATAATAATAATAATAATAATAATAGTAATAATGTGTACAAAGTGATGCACAATGCAATTGCTCACCACCCGTTGACCGATGCCCAGCCTATCCCCGAGCAGCCGGCCCCCCCACCCCGGCTAGCCACCCCTATATATTGTTCAGCATGACGTCAGATGGTATGGAATACCCCTTTGGCCAGTTTGGGTCAGCTGTCCTGGGTCTGTCCCCTCCCAGCTCCTGCTGCACCCCCAGCCTGCTCGCTAGCAGGACAGAGCGAGAAGCTGAAAAGTCCTTGGCTTGGTGTAAGCACTGCTCTACAACAATTAAAACATCAGCATGTTATCAGCGCTCTTCTCATCCTAATCCAAAACATAGCACCCTGCCAGCTACTAGGAGGAAAATTAACTCTGTCCTACCTGAAACCAGGACACAGGCATTCACTGAAAGCTGACCATTGTGGCTCTCATCCTGAGGATCGATTGCAGGCCTCAGGTGCTGCAAATCAGGTGACTTCTAGGTACAGGGTGTCTGCATCACTGGTGTTCTTAACGCACTCAGCAACTTAGTCAGAAACTAGTCTAAGAAAAAACTACATCAAAAATATGGACCTTCAAGTGATCTTAGCTGAAATGAAAGCAGGTAATGTCTTCCATTTAATTTATGTTGGGCCTTCAATTAAAGCAATGTTACCAACAGTATCTGTGACCTTGGTTGATATAGCAGCAAGAACTAACTGCAAGAGAGGGAGGAATAAAGCCAAGGACAATCTAAACTGCTTTTCGCTAGACAGAGCTGACAGCAACAGAAAAAATAAATAAATAAATCCCTCCTGGAGAAAATCGATGATCCTGAAAATCATCACAGAAGATCTAATCTTGAGCCTTCCTGGTATAGCTGCAATTTGGACACTGCTGATGCACTGGAATTTCTGGGCAGAACTCTACTTTGCAACCTGATTATTCACCCTATACCTAGAAATGCCATGGAAGAAACCATAAAACTTCATATTGTTTAACCCTGATTTCTTAAATGAAAACATGAAAAATTGCACGTTTGTACTTTCCCTGTAGTTACACTAATTTTGTTTTGATGCTCTCCTGCACTACCCTACTCTGCAAAAATTTGGCTGAGTTAATTTGAAGATGGATGAAAACCTGCAAAAAAAAAACAAACTCCAGTTATGTAGAAAGTCAGATAACATCCTTTGTTTGCATAGTGGTTTTAACAGACTGGATTTGAGGAAGAAAATGGTAATCTATATTTTGCATGGTTAAGGATGAATAAAATTATTAGTTTTTCCTTTTTAGAAGCCAGTATAAGCTGTAAAGGAATAGAATAAATAACCAAAAAAAAATAGACTTCTGAAGAATGTAAATAGTTTAATAATTCATCAGTTAATGAGGGTTTGTTTCAGTTCATTTTATTTTTACTCTAAGATTTTCCAATAACTTTAACCAGGAAGCTCTATTTTAAATAGTCATATGATGTAAGAATTTGTTTCCTTTTTTCTCTTCTTGATAAAGATTTCCCTACAATAGCTCCTGTCATCTGACCATAAAAGACCTAGATGTATCCACCCTGACAGGCATCTTTGCACTGTGGAGATAGAGGAATAATTGTCAGTTGTTTGATACCACATTTTCACTAATGAAATATTTGTAGAATTTTTCAAGATGTCGTTAGTAATTGTCAGTATGGGGACTGTTGTCTCCTCAAAATCTCAGGACCATTCACAGATGTAATGGCAGCATGGGCAGCCCTTTTAGCCCATTTTTCTTGTGCCAAGATCGGGACTGAATTAGCTGGAAAGCCATATGGATTTTTTTTAAACAATGTAAACAATTCTTCTAATGAAATCTCAAACTGTGAAAAATTCCCATTGAAGTTAATCAAAAGATCTTACAGAAGTAAGATGCGGAGGATTTGACTTGGGAGTAATTTACAGTTTCAATCTGTCTACACAAGATGACCTTGTAGTTTCCTAAAGGTTCTTTATAATCAAAATATGCTGCTGCCTTTAAAAAAATACAGAAATTGAGCAGGTTGTAGGAAAATATTCAAGTTATACCAGAAATTGGTTTATAAGACAAGACAAAAATATTTTGTTTCTTTATAAAATTAGAGACTGAGCAGGGTGGAAATTCGACATATATCCAAAGCCAATTTGTCTGTAAATGGTCCCAATGACCTAAAGAGTCATCATCTTGGGACACCAAATATAATTCTCAATTAAGTGGGATGCATTTTTGCAAAGTGAGCTTTCTTTGGCTTTAGTCAAGGAGAAAAGTAATCTACGTAATACTTTTGAAATCCATACTCACATCACTTAGTGATGTGGTGAGAATGTAGTTGAACATACTTTTCACTTATCAAATGTTGGTGCAGATGATGTTCAGTTTTAGAAAGGAATTTCTAAGTGTTGGTGATAACATTACTTAGGGCCAAGTTGAATGGTCCACTGAGAGGATCACCTGTGGTCTTGAAATGTCTTTTGATGTTTGGTGATCACCTGAGTCATGAAAAGACCAGCTAGCAGAGACAATTTAACTAACTAACTAAAGGTAGTTCTGACTGATTGGAACTTACTGACTGGCAGAATTTAGTAGTATTGCAATGTAAGCATATTCTATGTGGAAATATTTCTTATTTGATCTTGCATGCTAATGGGTATCAGATTAAAACATCAAAATAAAAGGCACCTTTATGGATGTAGTTGTGTGCAAACAAAATATGGCTCGAAGGGCTTTTTACAGACTTGTCACAAAATTTTTCAGCAGTATGAATTTGGAAACTTCTGTAGTTCTGTGAATTAGAAACAATGATAAGAAATGGTATGGTGAGGACGGCATCAGAAGGGAAAAGTGTAAAGCAGTGTAGTCCTATCCTAACATGCATAAACCTCTGTATGAAGGCATGACGTGCCACCTCTACAAACTTATCCATGAGACATCTTTGATATTGGATACTGGTCCTAAATTTTCTTGCCACCAAATTCAAACTTTGTGCTGTAGTTGTAACTGATGACTTAACATGGTGAGAAAGATAATAATACAGCTGCCAGCCCAACTGTGAACTTCACTGGCTGAGTGTTTTATAGTATCCTAAAGTATTGGAAATGAAAAGATGTGTTCTGCTTTTGTTGTTAGAGAACAGAAAACTTGAATGGTAGTGTTAAAAGCAATTTTCCTAGGTGACTTATGGGAAGTCAAAAAAAAAAAAAAAAAAGACAGCATGAGTGCAGCTGAACGGAAGTTAGCACAGATATTTCACAGGCAGGGTACCTCCTCCAGGAATCTCAATAATTCGGTAGCAGTGGGAGTTGAATGGAATGTCAGCTCTTTTGCAGACATGCTTCTCAGTCAGAAAAGGCTATGATCATATGATGAAATGTATGATGAGTGTTTGCCCTGAGGCAAGGAGTTAAGTAGTTTTCCTTTCAGTATTAGGATGCATGTTGAAGATTTTATTTAAAAAAAAAAAGGGGGGGGGGTGTCTTATTGCTTAATCCATCTAATATATGATACAGCAGCTTCAGATCTGAAGATGAAGAACATTATTTGAAGGGATTTTTGTACTAAACATCCATCTTCAGCTCTGCCATATAGGTGGACTATAGCTTTTGAGTGATGATTTAAGACTAAGCAGTGGATAGCATCACCAGCATGTGCAAAACCATGGAGAAACTGAAAGCCGTGACTTTGTTACAGTTAAGTCAATATATGTTTAAACAGCATTGCTGTAAGTGCCTTGAAGTCAATATTAAAGTATTACTAGAGTCTGGATATGACAAGTGACATTCTTCAGCATTGACTACAAGAAGCTGATATGAATAGAGATAAAAGGAAGGAAAAGGGAAATTCTCCTGTTTCTCAAAATCTAGAGAGGACATAAAACTGTCAGCTGTAGAAGAAACAAAAATGCCTTTTGCCTTCCTTTTCAGTTCTAGCTGCTTAAGAGCTGGCAGACTAAATATGACCCTAGACTCCCATGTTGTAGTATATATATTTATATATAGACAGATGTGTATATATATATATATATACACAGACACATCTGAAACAGGTACCTGTGATTGGACTGTTTGCACTCAAAATGCTAAAATTCCTGTCTAGTAAAAAATCATTCTTATAAGTTTGCATTACTGACCATCACGAAGGTTTGTTTACAGTGAGATCTCAAGCAAATGCAGAATTCATTTATTTTCAATAGAAGAACACGTATAAGACAGAAAATATTTTCTTTCCAATTCATCTTATTATTTCAGCTGAATCCAGAAGTGTTTAAGATGCTCTGAATATAACAAAAGGGTATTTGGTGTTAGGGAAAGGAATGTATTAGTGACAATGAACGCAGTTGTGCAAATGGCCTCTACCTTCAGCGATGTGACTAGACAGAACTGATGATCAACAGCTGCCATTGTCAGCCAAATGCTGAAACTGATTCCTTTGTGAAAGAAAACCAAAAGAGCATGGATGAGAGCGACTTTATTTAATGAACCATCTGTTTCAAATAGATTACCCCAATAAGAGCTGAAAATTGTTCAGCCATTGTCTGTTCAGTTGTGCAATGTGTAGCACTGAGACTGAGACTGGCTATTTCAGTCCAGTTGCTGATTAACAGTTGTCCACATGACAAAAAACACTGATGTTCAGAGGTTTTTGTCTGCAAAAGTTATTAGATGTACATAAAGCTGAATTCTCCTCTGCACAATTGTTCTTGCTACTTAGAATGGCAGGGAAATATGGGACTGGCTGCCATGGTATCAGGGAAGTTTTATTTTGTCACTTCTGAAGCAAAGCTGTTTCTGTGAAGAAATACTATTTCAGCTGATGAGCATGGGAATCTATATCTTATCTGAAGTTCTCAGAGATTCATGGTTAAATTTGAAAGTAAATTTTCAAACCTAAGCACTCTCTCTCTGCAGCTGTAGTGAGTTTTACAACATTATTTCTAGGGCATTATTTTTCATTTTTTTAGTTAAAAATCTTGTTATTACATTAAAAAAAATCAGGAAAAAGAAAAAAAAATCCTTTCCATGAACTCATAATGCTCAAAGTCTTATTAGGAACAATACACAAATTCTTTCAAGACTCACAGCAGGGCAGTATGTTGACCTAGCCAACAACCTGTACTTGAAATGATAATACTTTATAGTATTTGTCTCAGTGAAAGTAGTAACTAAGTATTTCACAGAAGCATGTGCATTAAGACTAACATGTGCCTTAAACTTTAAAGGAAGTCAGGGTTTGACATTCATTAAAAAGGAAAGTTAGGAAGTTAGGACAGAGCTTGAGCATTGCATTTCTGCATTAGCTTCTGTTCCAAAAGATTATAAACACAGTGATTAGACATTTTTCATATGATTAAAGCTTTATATTGCCAGGGATTAATTGCCTTCTATTAGATTCCACAGACAAAAGACCTTGCTTGGGACCATAATTTGAAATATAATGGCTGCTTTCATGTAACTCATTATATACAGAAGCAAAATCAAGAGCTGGCTCAGTAAAGTTTTCACTGTAGACCTGCTATCACATAAAAGAGACAGCAATGCGTAGCAACAATATAAAAAGCTCTGAACTTTGACAACTGACTCTGAAGTTATAAAGTCCACTCACTTTATTACTTTCTGTATAACGTCACTCGCACTTGAGATCACTTTCCTGCTGGTGCTAGTTTTTTGTTTGTTTGTTTTTGTTTTTTCTTGCTGTTCCTTTATTTTTTTCTCATTTTCCAATGATCAAAATGATGAGTTGCTTGGTGTATATAGTTGAATGTTACCTGTCATAGGTAAATATCACTTGGTTGTTTCAGTCATAGACAAGGAAAATCTGGTAGGAAAAAAAACAGTAAGGAAGCCAAACACTAGTTGCAATGAACCTCCATCAGAGGGATATAACACAGACTGCTTTGATTGAGTTGTTTTTTTCTCACCTCTGTTATTTTTTGTGAACCTGTTACATCTGACTTGAAAAATACTGTATCACTTGAACTTACTCTCTGTCGACATGACTAACATTGTGACATGAGCAAGGTTTCTTACACTTCAAAATCACTGTTTTGTTTGAAGGGAACTCAGGTCTTTCACATTTCAGCCATGATCATGAATACTTCCAAAATGAATTTCTTTATGGCAGAAACAAGTAGTAAGCTTGGCAGCAGAGGGTATATAGTCTGAGATGCCCCTGTTTGCACAGATTTTTTAGTCTGTGAGCATAATGAATTTTCTTCATCTAATTAGCATCATTATTTTGCTATGCTTTCTTTTTAGACCTTGCCTTCATATAAAATTAACTCTATTATTCCATGTTAACAATTATCATATGACTGAGATCATATCTGATGCTCTGTTTATCTTTTCTTTGGATTTTGATATTTCTGTTGTTTCTGAATGAAATAACTAGCTTATCTCTGTGATCCAGTTTTGTAGTCTGAGGAGTTACAACAAGAAATGAATACATGGCTGAGAGAGATGGATTAAAAACTGGCTCTGTCCATCTATAAAAAGAGTTAAAACTAGTATTTTATGTTCCTTATTTGAAAGAATCAATTATTGGTATCTTCCCTTTCAATTACTCTGTTGCAGGCTTTGTGGTTCAGTGGCAAGATATTCAGTTCGTGAAAACAGAACTGAAATAGTTCTTCTTGCTGTCACGTAAAACGTAGAAACATTGGTTTGTTTTTAAGTGATATTTTCTGTGGTGTGTCTAATGTGGTAGCTGCCCTTCAGATCATCTCTGCCCAGCTCTTTGGAGAAAGGCATGTAATTGTCAGAGGCAGATATTTGTTACCGGAACAAAGAAGAAAACTTCCTTTTAGTTTCCATTGTGTTTGGGAATGGTAGTACAGAGTTCGTATCACCTTTAAGTTTCCCAGTTATCATTTCTGCCCCCACTTAATGAGGCAGCTTTGGAAAAAGGGCTGAACATAGACAAAGGAAGCTCAGTTGCAACCCTGAGTCAGCCAAGTTTTTCCTCTGAGCTGTGGAGCATTATCGCCGCCTGCTAAATAAGTTAGGTTCTTCTTTATGAGTTAGAGCAGAGCCCTGATTTAAAAGTCCCTTATTACTGGGATATTGCCTATACATGGTGTCTGTGAGGGACTATTATTGAATGAAAAGTCATGGACAAACTTTAAAGATCATGTTCTGAATCTAAGCTTACCTTAGGAGGAAATAACATTTTTTTTATGCAAATAGCATTGAGATTAACCTGAACTGTATGCTCAAAGAACCTGCAAAGGCTCACTTTATCCTCATTGGCAAAAGTTTTGCAATAATAGCTACTCTCTCTTTAAAAAACTGATCCTAAGCAAATAGGTATTTACATATTACTCTGGATTGTACATTGTGTGAATGATAAAAGATAACATTTTTAAAGTTCATCACTTTCTACTTTATGCCACTAAAATCTAATCTTCTTGTTACTGTTTGCAACAAATGACGCTACTTGAGGAAATTTTTGGTTTTATTTATTTTGACTAAATACAAGCCTTATGTTTAAAGTATGTGACATTCACAGTCACCCCAAAAGCTTCTTGAAGGAATTGGTGGTCTGGCCACGTATACTTGCTTTTAAAGAAATGTGCCCTTTTCTAAACCCAATGCCCTTTGTCATGGACAATTAACATAACATATTAACATTTGCTAATAGCTTAGTTGATATTTCAGTCTAGTTTTTAGATGCTGTGTACCTGACCTTTTTGATTCCCGTAGTGTTTTGTTGTGTTTTTTTTTGTTGTTGTTGTTTTTTTTTGCAGTTCCCAGCCTGAATTGATGCAATGGTCATCTAAATCAACCACTCTTTAAAAGCACCAGAGTTATTACCATAAGTACTTAATGCTTTATGCTGAAAACTTGTTGTGCATATGGTTAGTGTAGAGCATTAGTCAGTCTTTTTTCTTTTTATTCTTTCAATTTTATTTTTATTCTTTCAATTTTATTTTTATTTTTATTTTTATTAATAGATCTGTATTTTCTATTGTGATACTTAATTCACCTAGATGGACTTTACTTTTATTATCAGTCATGCAAAGGATATAGCTTTAATCATTTCGTTGGACAGATATCCACTGCATTAACAAATATCTGAGCTAGGACATTCACATTGTCTTTGGACTGTTCCTGCTGACTTGCACGAACTATTGGAATTCTGCCTAGGGGAAACAAAAGCTTTCTAATAAAGATTTGAATGCTTATTTCAAGATGGCATCACAGCACTGTTTATGACAAAAAAATAAAAAATAAATAAAGTTGTAAATCAGTGTATCATTTTCTAGATTAAATATTGTTTCTGATGGAACTGAATTTTCTCTAAATATTTTACAAAATGTGAACTTAAAAGTTATTTGGTACACATTCATATTGTGAACAGTGTACTGGAAGGAAAAAGCTATGATGTCTGTGTTACCTATTAAGCCTGGAGTAGAAGCAAATAAACCTTGTTAGAATTAGTTTTCTTCAGCTGAACAGACCTTGTTCACTCAGAGACTTAAAAACCTAGGTGTCAGAAAATAAAGATCACCTCGTGTTCCTTAATTAGCCATATTGCTGTGACGCAGTTAGCAAAGTTTCTGACAGTTGAGAGCTGTATCACTTTGGTCTCCTGTAGAGACATAGTGCATACTGAGTTCCATAGAATGGCCATAGCTAATAATAATAATAATGCTAGCTTCTATGTTTTTGTGTAAATTGATCAAAGCATTTGATTGTCAAACACTGGGTACATTCAGAAGCAATTATCCTGTGGATCAGAGCAGGTTTTCTTGTTTCCTAGGGTACCAGCATATTTATACTGATTTCAGCTAGCCAAACGGATCATTTCCCTGAGCTGGGAAAAGAAGAGTTGCACCTGCTTGAGAATCAAAAGCAGGAGCTGGAGGGCTGGATATGCTCCTGATCTTGTTGATTTTTCTGAAGGCTCTGAAAAGCCCTGAAGTGCACTAGACAATGAGTGTCAGTAACATTTTAGCCCCAATTAACTGCTACTGAAGCTACAAAAAGGCAAATAAAAGGAAGCTTCTGCTTTCAGCTGACAAGGAGCTGTCAGCCACACGGAGCTGTGGTGAAAGAGCTCTGTGTGATATTTCTACAGGCTCTCAGCATCCCCCAGGATCTTGATACAGCAGGAGCCCCCCAGCACGTGGGGCTGTAGGATACCAGCAGTGCTGCCTGTCCTTCTTGTTTTCCTAGCTCACTAAAGAGCCTGTGAACCTATGATGCCTAAACCTTGTAAAGACAGCTTACTTGAGAGTAGGAAAGATGAAATTATCAGAGGCTATAGTTGAAACCTACAGAGATGTTTTCCAGCTATAAACTAAGATGTCACTTAACTGTTAGCTCAACCCTGTATTCAGACAATGAGGAAAAATAAAATCTCTTTGGGTAATTGGGGCTGGTGCCTGCTTTTTTCCCTCAAGCAATCATCGCAAGATGGACCTGGTGGAAGCCTGTGATCCTTCAAGATGTTCCACGCAAGGGCCCAAAACATTAAGAAACCACTGATGTGTTCCAGCCATGCTCAGGTGCTGGTGATGGAAGTTGTCTGTGTGGTAAGGGTACACCTGGGCAATCTCAGTGGCAAGGTTGCTTGGGGGTACTGACAGTGCCTCCCAGGCAGATGGCTTAGAGGTTGCAGTCTGTGGAGGAGGTGGGGTAAAGAAAAACATTTCTGGCAACAATGGGTTGCTAAAGATGTGATGCAGAGCTTCACTATGAAACTCTTTTATATCGCTAATATTCATAGTTATAATTTCCATCATGAAATTGATAGGAATGCTGTCATAATTTCCACATGACACACCTGCAGGTATTATTTTGTTGTCTAGGATGCATGAAATGGTAATGTCTTCACCATGTAGGTTGTAGGATCTGAGTCTAGTAACCTCCTTGTCAATACCCTAAAAATTCAGAGTGCTGATTGGAAAAGAGACATCAAGGGTCTTGCTGTTACTTTCCCAAAATGTGGTACACATCTCTTCTAATAATCAGCAGCAAAGTGCTATGAATCAAGAACAGCAGGATGAGAATGACACTATCTGTGTTTGGAGAAAGAACAATTCAGAACAGTTCAGTTTTATTGGTGGTATTTTAGAGAGTAGCAGAAAGATAGGGACACAGAGCTAAAGGTGACTTCTGGGCTTCTGGTGGTATTGCATTAGAGAACTCTAACTTCAGGCATGCAGCCATTAATGATTGTAGGAAAGGGAAAGGCTGTCCGGTAGGTCTTACTTGCTAGCTTTTGGGTTATGATTCATTAGTGTTGAATAATAATGAATTACATACTAATTTTAAAGGGCCTGCTGAGATCTGAATTACTGGTTATTTCTTGTAGAGTTCCAGGAAGTTCAGGCTTTCTCCTGGCTGAAAGAGGGTGCTCCTGTGAATTGTCGATAGTGTTTCATTTTACATTCCTTCTCTCCCCCAAAAATAAAATACTCAAACTTCTCATTTATTGATAAATTCTTCATTAAGCCATTATGAAAAAGCGCTGAGATACTTGCAAGATTTTTTTAAACTTAAAATATATATATGTGTGTGTGTTCTTAAAAGGAGTGAACCTTATTTAAGGATCTGCAAACTGTAACTTTTCAAATTTCAATAACACTTTTCAAGTATCTTCTATTTACAAATGGATGGACACATTTTAAATAACCAGATTAAACATGAGTTTCATGATGATATATACAAGAAGTCTGTCTGAGATCTACTGTGTATTTCAGTCTGTAAAAACAGGCCTAGAAAAAGTGATTAATCCTTTTAATGCATTGTGTAACTAGTGAAGTCATATTTTGTTGGCATTGTAGTCCTAGGAAAATGTTGTAATCAGTCCATACTACTAACCTGCTGAAGTTAAAGTGAATCCCAAGATTTAGATGGATGAGTGAAATATGAACGTTAAAGTTAAGCAGCTGCTTATGTAAAGAGAATGACCTGGTTATGCTAGATGCTGTTCTGTTCTTAAGCAAACTGGTTTTAGCTTTGCAGTCTAAACATTGAAAGGGATGAGTTGCCTTTTTATCAGCCATGTTTCTGTATGGGGGAAAATCTAGATCATATTCAGTTAAGCATGTTGCTAGTGTTTTCCCAAATCTAGACTTAAATGCAAATAAATAAATAAAGCAACCATTATAACCATTACGTACTTGAGAACCCTAGGAAAAACTTGAGTAGTCAATAGAAGCTACAGGAGCTGTTGTGTTACAGTGTGTTTCCTTATAAATATTTGGACAAATCCTACTTCATGATTTGCTTTATTACAGAAACCTTTAACAAAATCTCCTTAAATTATTATTCCTTTAGTTTATTATACCTGTTTTCATTCTGTAAAGAATAGAATCAGTTCTTAAAACTCAATTTATTATCCAATCTATGGAAAGTCTATTTTATGGCCCTCTCTTTAATATTGACTTGTAGTCATGTGATTTTCCTCTCTCTTCCTTTCTGATCTCTCCTGATCAGGAAGATTTAAAAAAAAAAAAAAATTTAAAACTTGATTCCCTTATACTGGATACTTGTGAGTCCATGCTGGTTTTTGGTTCACTGCGCTGTCTAGTCTTTCCTGTAGCTGAGAAATTCTTTAATCTCTAAAGGGCAAATAATCTCCTTCCTGAGACTAAATTCAGCACTGCAATATGTGATGTTTTCTTTTAAAGGAGAGTTTTTAAACAGATAGGACCATGCAGAGAACTTTCACTGCTCAGTTTGACCATGGACTTTATTGTATATGCTATGATTCCAGGAAGAATGAAATGGAAGGTTGGTTCCTAATGTGGTAGTTTTTAATTATTTACAAAGCTGAGTGTTTTTTAATGGGATTGATGTATCTCTGTTCCAGACCATTTCCCCTGCTTCCTTCCTTCAAAACTGCAATAATGGGATATAGCCAAGTCCAGCACTAAACCCCTTTTTACCAGCTATTATTCCTTGGTACCATTTATTAGATGCTGTGATGGATGTTCAGTCTTTACACCTTCCAGTTTCTTGTCTTTTTTGATGGACAGTTTTGTTGACCGATTGGAGAGCTGAGATTCTTTTACATAGCCCTGCAATGTTAATAGGAATGAAAAGTAAAATCATACTTAATCACCTAGTAATGATGCATAACTTGGAAAATGAAGAGCACATCTGTTATATATTTTACTTTGGCTCCAGTCAAAGATACAATTCCAGCTGAAGCGTCAGACTTAATCTGCAAAGGGTAGTGCACTGCTTTTCATGGCTTTATAGACAAAAAAGAAAAGTTCCCCTGTTTCTGTACTTCATGCAGATTCTTCTCATATAGGTTTTTGTTTGTTCGTTTGTTTGTTTTTGTTGAGGAATACACTAAAAGCACTGTATACAGAAGAGCAGCATCTTACATATGATGAAACTAAAGCATAAAGCATGGCAGTGACCAGTAACAGTTAACAGGCTACTTGCACAGCTACAAAGAGAATCAACTTTTCCAGAGTCCCGTGTGAGTGATCTCTGTAGTGGATCAGTCTGGGAACTCTGCTGAGGAAGAACATAGCAGGTTAGCTAACTTACTTAACTATATGTTTGTGCTAGGCTTCAGCTGGTCTCTTAAAGCATAGTTTATGTGTGAAAGCTGCATACTGTCTTTGTTTAGAAGAAAACGCGTTTTAGGACTTGCTAGGGTATATTGAGATTTTAATTTTTTTCTGCTAGTTTTGGACAAATATTAATGCATGCAAATGCATTTGAGAAAAGCAGGGGGAAAAAAAAACTGCAAGGTGATGTTTAACATATCTTTCCCTGTGGAAATTGGTATGTTATCCATGCTGCTGTTCTTGGACTGTATACTTTTGGCTTTGTATTTCATGATGTAAATGTTATTTTTTGCTGTAACTCAGTTTAATGATACTTGGTGAAGGCAATCACAGTAATGTATTTACATTTTCAGAGAACTATAAAAGTGGATTGGACAAACATATTTTACCTGAATGTTAATGTTCCAAACAGTAGGGGTTGCAGAACAGCTTTGACAAGAAACCTGTGCCACTAATGTAAAACGAGCTTTATGGATCTGTGAAAATAAATAAATAAATCTAGACAAGGCAAAGCACATTAATAATTAAAAACAAATACTAGCATATAACTCAGGAGGTATCACCATATGTAGACAGTGTGACTCATGAAAGAAGCACCCCTTGTTTTGCTTGTTCTGAGTGGTTCAGAATTGTCTGCTGTTTCAAGCATACCCTCTCTTGTACATCCCAGTATGTCCTAGCTATTTCTATTCAAGTCCAACAACAGGAATACCACTAATTTTTTGGAATAAACATAGGACACGTGGATTTCCCTTCATAAATGTCAATAGTCAAATAATATTATTTCAGATCAGGGAAGAGCATAAATATGAAGAAGAGCAAACCAACATCCTCAAAGCCAAACTGGAGGCAATTTTATAGAGAAGCAGCTTTGAAAGGCAGGTGCATTTCTCTTTCTAGACACCATTTGGATACAGAAATTTGTTCCTTGTGCAAATGCCACTGTCTGCATGGTTGAATTCAGTGTCTGATTGAGAAGTGCTTGTGCATTCAAAATGGAATCATTCCCTAGCATATTTTCTATGTGATAATTTCAGTACTGATAGAAAGGATCTACAATACAGATCATAATTTTTGACTAGGTGGAAGCCCATAGTTTTTCAGCAATGTCTGTGTAGTAATGCTTAGATGTCTTTTATAGGCTTGTTTAAATGCAAGCCCGTGGTCTAGAATTTCACCTATTTTGAGATGTTTTACTAAGGGGTGTGTATGCGTGGGGAGTGGGAGTGTGTGTGTGTGTAAGCTTCTATGAAGTAAGAAGAGTAATTGAATGAAGTGGACTTTGCAAAAGTGAAGAGGTCATGTCATTATTCTAATTATTGTGAACAAACATAATTATCTTATTCTCATGTTCTGGGCAAATTCCAAGAGGAGGGGAAAGGAATCCTTCCTCTGCAATGAACTCACCAGTGCAGGAAAGCTCTTAGTGGCAAATTAGTCTGGGGAAAATTAGAAGTCAGACTTGGCTAGAGTCTTTAATGAAAATATAATCAGCAATACATCTTTATGAAATGTGCCATGCCATCACATAATACCCACTTGGAGGTGAGGTAAGGGCTACAGGCAGTAGTCCAAACTCATTAACATGTCCCAGGTGAATATAATAGGATGACAAATGCTCACTGGGAAAGGATTCCTTTCAGTTTTGAAATGGTTTTGAAAGTAAAATAGAAAGTTGGTCATTTTATATCAATTTGTCTCCAGTGCTATAATTCAGTACTGAAGCACTTCATATCTGTCCATCCACCCACAATCTATTTGCAACACATGAGTTAGGTGTTGTTATTTGTTAGCCCACTTCCAGGAGGTGGAACGATAGGAATGTTTTCTGATGTGCATCTCAATCCATATAGTAAATCCAAAGGTGTTGATCTTCTATAGCACAGTATCAATTGATTAAGTTTCTTTTCTGGCATAGAATAAAAAGGCCCACTTCCCGGCTGGAAATTTGGGTGAATAGAGTTGACCTGGTAGCTTACCTTCTTTTTATTTCTGGCAGGAGTGATAGGGTCAAGAGTGGACCAGAAACAAGTGTTTGTCTTGGTTATTTTAAAATGCTTTAGAGAAGAGAAAAAATGTCTTGGCTGTTTTTGTTTCTATATGAAGAGGCAATGCCTGATAACTCATCTATCAATAATAATAATAAAAAAAAGTACACAAGACTTTTGGAGGTTGTGTAGACTTGGGCAGTCTTTGTGCTTCATTTTATTACTCTTGCAACAGCTATTGGCACCTCGTGAATGATGACAGAACAGACATTTGATTTCTGTTGGGTCTGTACAATGTCATTAAACCTGAAATATTGTTTGCTAAGACAGACTGCATAGGTCATAACATAGAGAACAATATCATGTCATTTGATATTAAACCTTCATCTTTTTGTTGTTGTTGTTGATTTTTTTAAGGCATTGTTCATGTTTTAAGGAAGGTAAAAGAAGATGAATCATTGCTTCTTTATTTCTGAATGTATATAAGAAAGTGCTATTGCTTTGTTAAAAATATTATGCTTTGAGAGAGATCTTAAAAGGCAAATTCCCCCATGGAAATATTCTTTGCAATTCTTATGATCTATTTTGCTAATAAATCAGAGTCAGTACCTATACTATGCATAAGTGAATGAAACTGGGCATTTTTATCCTCTGCACGTGATGTTACAAACGGATCCAAACTGGCAACCTAATGCTATGTGTATGCTTACATCATTTATAAAATGAGGACAATTTCACTTTTCTCCAACTGCAGGTTTCTATTATTATTGTTATTATTATTATTATCGAAAAGGTTAGCTTTGCCGAGCAAATGCATCATGTGCACTTTGCAGCATCTCAGCACACCTGCACCCTTATAATAATGGGGGCTTCTAACGTGTCATTACTACTCCTAGTAATGTAGGAGTAAACAACAAACTTGGTGTTCTTACCTTTGACATATAACAAGATAGAGAAGCTTTGTGAAGATATGTATAGGGAAGGTGGTACTTGCACTACTTGATGGCTAACTGTAGCTTACTATTACATTGAAGGTGATAAGAGCAGTAATATTGCTTGTACATTATGGTTTGTATCTAAGTAGTACTTAAAATCGTCTCATCTTATAAAAAACTCCATTTAGGCACAACAATTCCTGAAAATTAAAATTCTCTTGATGTTCTTCTCATACATCTGGCGAATATTTATCTGTTTAGGAGATATTTAGGAAAGCTTTAGCCTGTATTTAGGCATGGTATGAACTAGAAGTCTTAGAGAAACAGTAATTAAGTGCTTTTGTATTCAGAGAAGGTGTTAAATACCTGTCAAGCAATAACTCCTACTGTTCATGATCACAGTATTGAAGAGAAATGCTAATGACAGGCTAGGCTGAAAACAAGGAAGTAGACTGAATATAGTGACTTGCTATATGGACATATAAGTATATATGTAAATGGATACTTGACAGATAAATGAGAATCCTTATTAACCTGGTGTATATGGGTTGTTCATGTAGCCAAATGTTTTGCAGACTGTCAGGGAGTGAACAGCACTGCATGGTCTGGGAAAGATCAGTGAACTACAGCAAATGCGCTAGTCAGGCATAAAAAGATCAGTGTCTGATGCTTGCAGAAAAGAACATGTGGTGTCTCATTTCTAAGAAAGAAAAGCCTTGCTTTTCTTTTCTTTCTATGTAAAAAACACATGGTCAAAGTACCTGGAAGAGAGCTATCCAGGATGCTGGCCAACTTCAGCTCAACTGTGATGCACAAATAGGCTGCTTCTGGGATCTGAGAGCTGATTCCCAAGTAACAGCTGTATGAAGAATCTGGGTTGTTGGTAAATCCAGGTGAATTTAGGATTCCTTTTGTTTGCCTTGTGATCACACCTTTCTTCTCTGACATTGTGTCAGGTTGATTTGCTTTTCTAACTTTTGTGCTAACCTCCTGAGTTTTCAGAGGCTTGAGGAAACCCAGTTGTAGAATAATATATAATAAATGCCTTCATGAGGAGGGAGTCATCTGTGTTAGATATGTCTCTTCAGAAGGCTTTTCTGAGAAAATATGTGTTGCAGAGTTTCTAGGTGTTTAACTGGCACTCATTTTGAAGGATTTGCTTAGGCCTGGGAACTTGCCACCAGTATATGACACCTTTTAGTATTTCTGTGCCAACTTCTGGAAGGAGAGCTGAACTAAATAGTTGCCTGTGAAATGCTGGACAGACTGCCAATACTAAGTTGCTCAAGGCAGATACCTACAATGATCTCTTTTTTTTCTTTTTTTTTTTTTCCTATTCAATGTTATGATGAATGTATTATCCTTGGCTAGGAAAAATGTCAGATCTGTGGGAGAAGCAGACTCAAATGCCTACAGGTAACCTGCCCTTAATTAAAGGAGCTGAGAAAGGAAGCAGATCTCCCTTCAGGAATTATGTATCACCATTTCCTATTAAGCTTATGAGAGAGAGCTTTTTGGGAAGCCTCTAATTCATTCAGGTACTAATCATGTGATGAGGTAATGGAACACAAATCATCCTTTCTTTTTTTTTTTTTTTCTCTTTTTTTTCAGAATGGTAGATGAGTTAAAGCGTAGTATTAAGCTCGCCTTTGTTTCTGCAAAGGACCAAACTAGCCTCAGCCTGCCCACCTTTCTCCATATTGGGATATCCAGGATTATAATTCAGATTTTTTTTTTTTTTTTTTTTGTGTATGTAGTGATAGCATTTAATTAATCACTCCAGGAACATAAAAAGAGTGTGAAGTGTATTTATTTGACAAGAGAATATAATTAGAACTGTGGGGTACCCAGCAAGTACAGGAGTGCCTGATGCGATTAATTGTTTTTGAAAGTGATTTAAAGCATAGGAGTTTGACAGAGGCATTTTTTGCTGCTGTGCTCTAGAGTTATAAAAACTCTTTCAAATTCTCCTGTATTAAAAGAAATAAATTCTGAAGAAGAAATAGCTTTAATGTATCAATAACTTTAAGAGTGCTTGACAATTCTATGCTGATTTTCTCATAATGGTATTTTGCAGCTTTATGAAGCTAGAGATGAGAGCTGGGAGAACTGTACTGAGAACCAGGATAGAGAAAATTAGGAGAATGGGATCTGAAGTTTAAACTTCTTAGGCAGGTTTCAGGCCTAGAAATGCTTATTAGTTTAGACCTTAGTATGGTAAGATGAGAGAAAGTTTTCTACAGACCAGAGCCACTCTGGTAGTCACTTCTCCAGCTCGATGGGCTGGAGAGGAAAACATAGTTACAGAAATATACCTGGAGGTGAAATGCATCTGAAACTTTGCAGTGGGAATTAGTTTTCTGGCTGTTCTGGTTTTAATTGTGACATTTTTACCTGAAGATGAGAGAGAAACCCCCCAAGCCAGTTCATTCAGCAGGAGGATATTAGGGCACTGTTGATCCTCTGGGTTGTTGAAACCAGTCATCAGAAACGTTTTTGTGATATTAAGGTTTGTACCAGGCAAGAGAGTAGGTCCTGCTGTCTGCTTTCTTAGAGAGTTTGGGATAAATTTGTCTTTCCCCAGCTTTAGGTCTCCAAGCATTTGAATTAAAGACCATTTCTTCCTCACTAATATTCCTTCATTTTTGAGCAATATTTGAGTTTTAAGAGATTGAGGGATTTGAGGATTACTTTTTTAAATTTGTTATTGGTGCTACTAAAAACTCTAAGTAAACTTTCGAAGACCTGTGTCTTCAAATGCAGTGATGACTTATCATTCAGTGTATGGAAGACATCAGCTGAACTCCACATGCATATTGCTATCAGTCTGAGTCTTGAGAATGAACTGACTACACTTTGCCTTTGTGTTTTAGTCAAGCATTCTATTTTATATAATAGGCTGAATATTCAGTCTTAAAATAAGAAGTTATGGAAAAGAGAACACTTCTCAGATCAGAAGGAGAAAAGTGCCTCACTCTCAATACATGTTTCAGAGTTTTGCAGCTTACCCAGAAACATGGACAGCAATGTAAAACAGAAAGATGGCAATTCAAACTTTTGCTTTGATGACTCCCACAAGGGCTGTTCAAACTATGTCAGGGAAAAGCACATTGATTCAAGTACAGAATGCCACATATCACCTTTTGTTACATGCTCTTTCTCTGAGGTTCCTTTGGCTTTCAGTTTTTGTAAGTGGGCTGCGTTTTTTAGTAAAACTGGGGATAAAAGCCAAAGATAAAAGTAGAAGATTGATGGTGAGCATTTTATGTTAAGGATCAAACTTGGAGGTGATAGCATAGTTGAGAATGAAAACATAGGTAGCTAGAGTCTATTTCACCCACTAGAGTATCTTCAGCAAGCTAATGATAAAAATAGTTTTAACTAGCAGGGTAAGGCCCTAAATCAACTAAACCTTCACTTTCCTGATCTAATAGGCTTTGGCTGTAAGCCAACTGTTCCACACAAGAGATGGGAGTTTCTGCAAGGCCCAAATTTTGTTCTCCTGTAGCAGTCAGAGGCTGCCTGCCAGGCAATGGTGATATGGTGTGTGGGGGCCCAGTGTGATAATCCAGAATAAACGAATCCATCAAACTGTATTTTTGTGTATGTGTATTTTTTTTCTTTCCAAAGGACAGTCGCTTGAAAATATGCTCACTTTCCCATTATGTGGCCTAAAAGATTGAAACTGTGTAATCAAAATATTATCTTAATTGCACTAATTACAGACCTTTACAATGAGAGAACTCTCAGGGTGTTTTTAATGTGAGCAGCTAATTAAGGTCTAGTAGAATAATGATGATGTAATTGCTTATATTTGTGTGGAAATGTCAATTTAGGAAAAAATGTATATAGCCTGTTACAGAATGGTAGTAGTAATCCTGTTCCTAATTGCACTTAAGCTACAAGTGTGTTTGCTTTAATTTATTTATTTATTTTATCTTCAGTCAGCAAGTGAAACATCTTTAAACTTATGGCTCTTTATTAAGAACTGCATTTGATGCACTGTCCTTCCAGACTGACACTGGATGCATGTGCTGGGCCCAGAGGCACTCACAGGCCTTATTTTCCCTGACCGACCTCCCCTGGGACATCTCCGTCATTTTGCCTTGGTAGTCTCCTGAGGCCTGCCCCAAACTCTCAGCCACTAAAGAGAAGAGAAACCCAGAAGCTCAGGCTGAGCCTGGGCAGGAGCTAGTTGGGGAAGAAGAGGTCAGGGGCAATGGCTGTCAGAGGGAGAAGCCTCCTTGCATTGCAGGGTGGTAGGCCCAGGAAGGCTGTGGGTAGGCATCCATCACGTCATGCACAGCGCTGGTAGCAAAGCAGGCCTGAGAGTGGTAATGACTGCCTACATGCAAGCAAATGCCATCAGGCTTGCCAGGCTCATTGTGCCATTCCTGACCGCACATATGGAGGGAGGGTTACGAGAAGTCCCTTGCGTCTGGGAAAGGAAAACAGAGTTTGGCATAAAGTGCCTGACAGGAAAGAGCGGAGAGCAAGTTGTCTTCTGGAACAGGGCCTCTGGGTGGTGAGTGACACCAAGGGCTTTCCCTTTTCCCAGCATAAACCTCTGGGTCTCGTTTCCCTCAGGAACAGGATTTTAAGTTTCTAAACATAGTTGTTAATCTTACCATAAAACATTTATATTAAATATTAGTAGGTTTGTGTAACTACACACAAAGTGATATGGATCACAAAAGGTTTTAATCAGTTTGAGAGAAAAAAGAGAACTCCTCAGTTCCAACTTTTTCTTACACCTCTTCTTCTCCCCCCTGCTTTCAAATAAAACTGATTTTAGTGAGGTCTAATCTTTCCATTCAGATTTCTGAAGCTGATTTACTTAGCCTTTACTGTCCTTGGTCTGTCAGCAAGTGTTTACCAAAATGGATTCTTGTGATCTTATTCTTCTATCACATGGCCCATATGCCTACCTTCCAATCACTTTCTTTAAAACCTTTTCAGAAACTCCTTTTGATCCCTCCCATTTTCAGTAATGATAGAAATTGGGGTAAATTTTGTTGTATCATAGCAAAAGTGAAAAGGATCTTTTTAATACTCTCATCAGTAGAAACAAATTCAATTAACATGAGTGGGCATTGCTTGTGCATATACTTATGCACTTCGGGAGGGTATGTTTTCTATAAATAAGAAAAAAAAAATCAGTTTTGATGGTCTTTAATTTCACAAATATATATATATTATTAAGGGATTATAACTTGTTCAGTGGAAAACATACACAATCAAGAACATAGCTATGAAGATGTATAGAGTTGTGTTGGCCAAATTCTTTTTGGAAGAATCATATTAACTTTTGTTCTGAATTTAAGGACGTTTGTGTCTACCTAGGATCTGGTAGAGATCCATCTCTGATCATGACTCTAAGGGAGCAACTCCCTAGGAAAAAGAGACAGGTTCTCATCACTTCTTTGTAGGACTGCAACTATGATTTTCATTTCTCTTTCCCATTGCCCATTTGGCCAAACATGTTAAGCATACAGCTATGGGCTACTCCGGTCATGTATTGTTGTTTTCAGATATAAATGTCAGCTGTGGAACACTTTTGTAATATCAGAAGTTCCAGACCCCACACACACTCAATCAGTGCATGTTTTTTGTCTTATTTACTGCTTGTATTTTAAGTCCCAAAGACTGGCGCAACTCATTTCCTCATAGATTCTCATCCCTTTAGAACTCTAAAATATTAATGACTAAACACTGACAGTTCTCCTGTTAAATGAAAAGAAGACTTTGGATGGATTCAAAGTACTGCTCCTGGTGAAGTCAGAGGTAGCTGTGAGTGTGTGGCCATAATGCAATTTGAAAAACAGAATGTCAAGTTTTTTGTCAAGAACCTAAGAAGCTTTCAGTTCAGTAGTCACTACTGAAAGCTGCTTTTTCCCCATTTCACACTCCTTGTTCTCCCTTCATTTTACAAGAAATGAACGAGAGAAGATACCCATGCAATACAAGGCATAGTCTGTTGCAATTGAGGCAGGAATAGCATGAGGATGTGGAAAGATGGTCATAAATGTATATACATATGCATAAACAACTGCATAGGGATGAAGAAGATGCATATAGGTCAACTGTAGACTTGCAAGTAATGTTTTATGTTTCTTGATATCTTAAAAATGTGTTGTAAAAGAATAGGGCTCAATTTCCTAAGGAATTCTTTACAAGAAAGGAAAGACAGTTACTGTCTTTTTTATAAAATTTAGAAATTAACAGCAGGATTGGGATAATCACTGAGCCTTACTGTGCTAGGAGAGTTCGTGCACTGATGATAACTTTCTACTGTTATATGGATCAACCTATAAAAGGGAATCAAGGAAAAAGAGACCACCATGCAGAGATATCTTGAGATGGACAAACCTGGGGCTCAATTTTTGATGCAGTTGGAGTTATCACTCAGTAGCTATATTTATGTGCCAGGATTTGTTACTCCCATGTTGGACATCATTCTCCCAGCTCCTTTCCCTAATCTTCCCATCAACCTCCCTCCCCCATGAGCTTTATTTTTGAGCTTTATTTTCATTCTGACTCACTACACAGTCCCAGTCTCCCTGTTTCATTGTTTTCCTGGCCAAACGTGCATTCTTGTGCCTATTCTTCCTTTGATCTTAATTTAATTCCCTTGGGGGAAAAGAAAAAAAAAAAAGAAGGAAAAAAAAGTTTTTCTTTCCCTCTTTGCCATTTCTATTCTGGTGTTTAAAAGAAAGTGTTGAGAATGCAAGAAATCCTAATAAAATTTCTTTCTCCAACATTATTTTGTACACGTGAATGCATCCTCTTGCAAAACTTCATATGCATGCATTACATGACCGGTACCCAGGCAGCCTTTATAACCTGTGACTGGAAGTATATGCAACCATCAGAAATTTTTCAGGAAGGAAGGATAGCATTCAGGCCATCTGGGGGGTACAATAACAGTAGTTCTTTGGTAGACCATAACTGGCTCAGAGCTTGTTGGATGGTGGCCTTTCGTCAGAAACATTTTAAGTGAATGTGTTGCCTCTTAAGTACATAGTTTCCAAATGATAGCAAAAATTAGCTAAGCATGGTTAAACATGAAGGATACTTTTTCCATCTAGAGGCTTCCAATAACATCTTCTCCCACTTGAAACATAATGTGCATCACTGTCTTGTTCCATCAGATAAAGTAATTTTCAAATTTTTTCTTCCAAACATTGAGCAACCCAGTGAAAGTGTTACTGGATTAAAAAATTCACAACCCCCATGTTGTGGTTTAACAGCCAGTACCATACAGCTGTTCTCTCACTTTCTGGGTGCAATGGGGGAAAATATCAGAAAGGTGAAAGTGAGAAAACTCGTGGGTTGAGATAAAGACAGTTCACTAGGTAAAGCAAAAGCTGTGCATGCAAGCAAATCAGAACAAAGAATTTGTTCTCTGTTTCCCATCAGCAGGCAGGTGTTCAGCCACTCCCAGGCAGGAGGGCTCATCATGCATAATGGTTTCTTGGGAAGACAAACACCATCACCCCAAACATCCCACCCTTCCTCCTTCTTTACCCCATCTTTTATCTGAGCATGATGCCACGTGGTATGGGACATCCCTTTGGTCCATTTGTTTCCACTGTCCTGGCTGTGTCCCCTCCAGCTCCTTGTACACCCCCAGCCTCCTCACTCACAGGGCTGCATAAGCAGCAGAAAAGTTCTTGATTCTTTGTAAGCACTGCTCTGCAACAGCTACAAATGTCGGTGTGCTATAACCACTTTTTAAAAAAATCAAAAATCCAAAACAGAGCAATATATGATCCTCTATGAAGAAAATAACTCTGTCCCACCCAAACCCATGTCACCCCACCTTTTCCAATCTTTTTTTTTTTTTTTTTTTTAATTTCCAGAGATGCTCGAACCATATTGGCAGAAAATCTACAAAAAAGATAGTCTGCATGTAGTGGCCTTCAGGTATGGGAGATTTTGAACTGAGTGACTAATGTGAAGGATTGAAAGTGACAGAAAACTGAAGAAAGAGTATGCAAACAGCCAGGTATTGAACTGGTGCAGTACTAACGTAAGTAGTGATGTTGTTTTTCTGTTGTTAATATATGAAGAGAACAAAATAACAGAATTAAGAAACTTGAATAGACACTTGTATATTATATTGATATAATTATAATATAATTAGTGGTCTCTAATGGGATAAATATTGAAAAAATTTTTTTTAAGAAAATATGTATGACTTCTTTAAAATAAAATATGCCCACACATAAACAAACAAACACACACCCTTAAAAGTCTGTGCTGTGAAATAAAGAGTTTTCTGGGAAACTTAATAAGACACAGCCAAAGACCTTTCCTATCATAGACTGTTAGAACAGTACCTATCCCTTTGCTTTTGTCTTTCCTCTGGGGGAGATTCTGCCAATTTTCATGATGGAGTTATTTAAGAAAATTGCTTTGATCACTGGAAACTAGTACTTAGCATTATACTGTCTTACCTGTGCAGTTCCCACAGGTTAGTGCAAACTTTCAGATTATATTCAGTAGCATCTGGGTGCTGTAAAGATGAAAATCAAATAGTGAAACGAGGTATCAATCTCCAGACTTTTGAGCATTGTTAAGAATGACTGGGTTGGCCTTTCAAGAAACACGACACTAAAAATTATAGATCTATAATAAATATTGACATTTTGCATGTGTAGGGATGGAGACAGGAACTATTTTTTTAATTCAATTTATATTTCAAGGAGGCCCATATTCTATTTGCACTTCAAGCCTGTGTTTACTGTGTATGACTGATGTTGATCTACAAGGAGACCTGCTTTGCACAATGGGTCCAAGTGCAATATGCAAGCTTTTAAAGCTTTGGTAATATCTGCTGTGGGATCCTGTGGAGTTGTATGCAGGTTCTTGTGTTTTGTAAACAAGTGCTGCCCCATTTGTATTTATGAGAGACTGCTTTCTGCTCATAATTTCCTAACTAATTTCAGCAGACATCACGTATTTTGGAATAAACAGTTTTGCAAAGCCCAGTTAGGCGTACAAACTTGCAGGCCAGCAGTAGTTAATGATGACTAAATTCAAATTCTGTTTGATCATTCAGGGCATTCATCATGCTGGGCTCTTTCATAGGTGGGAAATGGAGGGTCACTGTAAGGAGCATTGCCCACTGCACACTACCATCACCAACTGCAACCTTCTTTTTGAAAGAAGACTGTCTGAGAGACTGTTTCCAGGCTTAATGTCATGTCCCTTAACCATAGGGTTATTGAAAGTCAAATCTTCCATAATGAGGGCAATTCAAAGCCCAGTTCTTAATTTCAGCTTAATCCTTAACATCCTTTATTGCCCTTGTTGACTTATGTGATGTTTCTTCCTTCTTCCTACAACATCCTTCATTGCTGTCCAAGATGAAGACTGTCTTAAGGGAGTGCTGTAGTTATTTTTGTTTGATTTCTTAGGACAATTAGTAATAAAAACACAAGCTGTGTGCTGGATACTTTCAGGCTTGATTAGATTTCAAACAAGAGATTTTTTTAGAATAGCAGCTGGAGGAAACAATTGAAGCTGCAGAGGTAAAGGAACACACTGTTCTGATAAGACGCTTAAAAGTAGAATGAAAGCGCCTATGAATGTGAATGCAAACAAAGCCCTGCAGCCCTCTTTTACAATGTCTATGTCAAGTCAGTTTTTTAAGATTGCATCTTTTAACTGTTTTGTCTCCCTATTTATATATACAAATCAATCAAAACTCTTCTTGGCAAGGACAGAGATTACCTCTCTACATAGTGGTGGTTTTATTTTAGGGCTTCAAGGTTCTTAGAGACAGTTTTTTGTCATTCTGCATCCTTCTGGATGAGAAAGCAGAAGTTTAAAAATGTCAGTGGAGAGAACTTTAGCTGTTGAGGGATATCAGATTGAGCTGGACAGTGGGCTTTTAAATCCAATCTTTTATTGCATAATGCTTGCTGTCTTGGTAGTGTGGTGATTCCATTGAGATTACATTTTTGGAAGTAGCACATTCAGTTTTCACTTACATACTCAGCTTTTTGTGCTAGAAATGCAATAGAACATTTGGTAAGTACTTTGGTGCTGACCTTATTTTACTGAGACTGATTTATTCCATGACTGAAATAAACGTCAGAAACCTGAAGAGCAGAGTCATGAAGTGACAGTGTCTATTTAATTCTATAACTTGACTTGCCATATATATGTATTGCTCTATTCTGGCTTGATGTATCCTTACAATGCCAGATGATGTCTTTGTTTTTGTCTGGTAACCAGGGTTCTTGGGGAACAGGTCAGCAGGCAAAAATTTAGCCTAACTACTGTTCACAACTCAAGGACTACAGAGGAGAGAAGGGATCTGAGAAAATTGTTTCGAAGGTTGGATCCAAAACATGAGCATGCACCCTGTAGAAAAAAATGGGGACCTTCTTCAAAGAGCCACATAGGAAATTGTGGTGGCCAAATGGGATTCTGCGTGGAATATGTTGGCTACACTCTGAGGAGTGTTTCTTATAAAGCAAAATAGATACAGACATTTGTAGGTGGCTTCATTGATGATCTGAAGCCTGGGTTCTACCTGCTGTCAGTAATAGTTTAAACAGTGCACAGTGAGTAAAAGTAGTTCACACATCACTTGGTTCAGTCCAGTTATAAAACTTCTTTTTCACATAATCACATTTCAACGAGTGACTCAGCACTACTAACAATTTGCTTTTATACCATGTCTTTTTTTTAAAATACTCTAATTTTATAATTGTGACAGCTGAAATTATTGATATAATTCAATTATGTCTCTTTTAAGATGTTGGAGATTTATTATTTGATTGCCCTCATAAATGTCTAATTTTAAAGTTACAGATAATTAAATATTTACGTGTTTATGTTCTCGAATAGCTGAGTGATGTCATGTCTCACATTCTACAAAATTTTAATAAAGGAATTTAGGACAAAGTTTGTTATTAAATGCAAGATGGATCCCACTTTTACTATCATTGTACTATATTTATTTATTTTTTGCCATGAGTGTTAAATTCAACAGCACTGAAAAGAATACAGGAAAAAGACCAACAGTCAGCTTGGAATTGTTGAGACCAAGGGAGTCAAGCCAATCTAATTTCCTTCTCCAATCCTCCCTGTGGTAACAGGCCTTGTGGTTAGAGGAGATGGTAGGTGTAATGTACATTGACTTTGTGAAGGCTCTTTACACAGTCCTATGTGACAGTCTTATAGGCGGGCTGGGGAAACATAATGTGGAAGAAATTAATAGGTTGCAAAGCTGTTTTGAAAACTGTATTTAGAGCATTATCAGTGATCCATTGTCAAAATGAAAGAAAGAACTGCCTGGGATTCTGCAGGGACCTGTCTCGGCTCTAGCATAGCTTAACATTTTTATTAATGACCTGGATGATGGAATAGCATGTGTGCTTATTAGATTTGAAACTGGATGGACTGCAAGAATGTCAGAAGACAAGGTTAGAATTGAAAATGATCTCCACAAAATTGAGAAATGGGCTATAACAAATAAGATGCTTTTCCGAGGAGAGGAATTTCTTTGTAGGAAAAGGAATGATCAGCTGCACAGCATGATCTGGGGGGGTCACAAACTGAAAGGCAATGAACAGTATTATGTTGATGTGGAAAAGGTGAACAACTCCAAAGGACATACAATTCACTGGTACATACTGAGATGTTTAAGTGTTCTGTTCAGCAGCAGTAGGGTCCTGAAGTACAACAAGATTTTGGTTAGACCTTTGGAAAAACACTTTAGCTATGTAGACATCGTGCACTAAAACAGATTGCCTGCACAAATTAGAGATGTCGGTAAGAAAAGGTTTGACAAGGAGAAGCCAGAGAGGGCCCAGGTGTTGCTGGTGCTGTCAACAGGATTAAGAGGATGGACCCTTTCAGAAGTGGCTTGCTTAAAGCTGTTTTCTATCCCGATCTCTCACCCATTTCTTGCATCTCTAAGGAAAAAACACAAAATTCAATGAGCTGGATAAGGAGCAAGGCTTATCACGCAGTCTATTAATCACAAGCTACAAGAAACTTATGCCACAGTTGCCCCAGCTATATGTTCTACCAGAGCTTGCTGGTCACAGTGTTCTGTGAGACTGGAATAAAAAAAGATGATTAAAACTTATATAGGAAATAACACATGAAGACAGTTTGTGCATTTCATGATGACCATAGACCAGTCATAAAAAAATGCCTGAAAAAAATCCCTGAAGTGAATTTGGCAATGTTTCAACTGCTTGTTTGTTAATAGAATGACAATATAATTTTAGATTCAAGCAGATTAAAAAAAAAATAAAAAATCCATGACAAATTTGGAATGAGTTTTTGTAATAGACAGGTATCTGATGGAACAGGGATTTTCTCTTCCTAATTATAAATTAAATATTAATGTTACTTGAACATCTAATATCTTTAAATGATATACAGGGCCAATATCTTACACCACTGTGAGATTTCTTTCCTTATTAAAAGTCTTCTTAACTTCCTTTTTTTCTTTTTTTTTTTTTTTTTTACAGCAACTTTTTGTTGCAATATTAGAACAAGGCAGACCACCTGTATTTTCCATAAAAAATGTAATTGCAATTAAATTTATGCTCTCTGATTTCTCCTCTTTACTTTCAAGTTGCCTTTGGTTATAGAGCTATGTAAGCTAGTTTAATGGTGGTGGTGGGAGGCAGTATGCACAACCCTCCCCCATCTCCAATAATAAGACTACAGAAACATTTGCTTCTTTCTCAAACTCAGACGATCTCTAAGTTTTAAGTGTGAGCCACCACACTGGTTCTGTTAGCCCTTGAGTGGGTGGAAATGGATTGTTGACTGTCTCTAGAGCACAAATAACTCTCTATAGCTGCTGGCATGGCAGAATCAAGGGTGTTTTTGTGAAGTGATAACTACCAAAAACAGAAAGAAAAGCAATGCATTTGACAAGAGGAAGGTGCAGTACATCAGAATGATTTGATGTTCATTAAAGGTGAGAATAATGAGCAGAGTATCTGTAGAACTATAGCTCATTTTTTTAATAGTTGTAGAAAGTAAGAAAAGAATGGTTACATTATTTTTATACTTGGCAATGGTGAGATTATTGTACCGTGTTCATTTAGGATAGGGGATAAAAGAACTTTTAAGTATGCTCTAAAGACAGCTCTGAGAAGAGTTGCAAAAAGCATCAAGATAGCAAACTTGGAGAAGCAACACAGATTTATTACTTATCGAGAATGTCAAATACGTGGATTAATCAGACCTATAATTTTTATAAACCATAGCGGAAGCTGTTTAATACAACATATGAAGGCTTAGCAAAACATGAATCAATTTGAATGGGTATGAGAAATTGCCTCACTTTCTAATATGTTTTGGGTGTAGATGTAAGAGCATCACATGAAATGTTGTTACTGATACTAAAACAAATCAATGGGAAATACCACAGAAAGCAAAGCGCTTTTTTTTTTTTTTTAATCACTTAATCTTTTAGCCCTTCCCTTTGGCTATGTGGATAAGAAGCATGTCAGAAAACCTTTTCTGGACAAGGGGAGGTGAAGCCCCATTGTGAACATGCTACCCCAGGTTGGAACTGGCAGCCTCCTGAAAGCTGTAAGGAATTCAGCATCTTGCTGTAATATTCAGCACAGATCCTCTGATTTCCCTTTGCAAGAGGAAGTGGTGGATGGTGACAAGCTTTGCCAGTGCACTGGGAATGTAATTAGTGCCAGGGGATTGATAGGGAACTGGAGACAGTCATCCCAGGTAAATCTGTACTGCCAATATAACCCTTTTGGATTCCTGCAGTTCCTAATGACTGAAACTCTATTTTAAATGTATATTAAAGACATACTGGTTTAAAGGACTGAAATCATTTTCTCTGAAGAGTATAATGTCTTTACCTTTAATCCTATCTCTTATTAAATATATTTTTATAATGAACTGTGAGTATATTGGAAACAAATTGTTTCATTCTCAGTGATGAGCCTGCCTCTGTCTGGCAGGTGATGCAGTTCATTTTATATGTGGCCGCTGAATACCAGTCATTGCCCTCAGTAACTGTGACCCAGATAGTGGAAGACTCTCATGTCTTAATTGCTTGACCCTGAAATTAGCACAAGTGGATGGGCCTGAACAGATAACCAGTCTGACATGACGTAGAAAAGGGGCCATTAATGTAGTCAGTAGAATGTAATATTTGAGAAACTATTTACTTGATTGGAGTCATTTATTTCACTTTCCAGTCCATTTCACTCCCTTTTTAGTATTTTATGGTTGGCTGATGTGAGGGGTAGCAGATTAGTTGTTTAACACCTGTTAGCAGGTCAGCTAAACTGATGAGGCACTAAAATAAAGTACCATCTAGTATTGAGAACATAGAAAAAGATAACGCTTGATTGTAAACTGAAATACAAACTTTATGGTTGACTTTCTGCATAGTTATGGTTTAATTGTTTAACATATATCCCTGAGTACCTGGGGGAGAGGATAGTATTTACTTAAAATTTACCTCAACTCCAAAATCATTCTTGTTTCAAAGGTGGGGTCTGTATATTGGGAGGGGATCTTTTGTATCTTTGACTATTTAAATGCTTCAGAACAAAGCTGAGTAGTGGATTGCTGTGGGCTGTGTTTTCAAGAAAGGTGAAGAAAAACTCTAGCTTGTAGATCTGAAGGATGTTAGAATTAAGGTACAACTTGTGGTATACAAAAGGGGGGTAGGAAGAAGGTCCTTCTTGAATAGGAAGACTATTTAAGAATAGTCTAATAGGTCAAAGCATGTCCTGTTGATGTCTTGGTGCCTAGAGTGCTTCATATGCCTAATGTGAGAAAGTCCAAAGTGATAAGTTAGTTATCTTCTGTATAGGTTTTGTTAACTTTAGACAGCCTAGGCAAAAGCAATAAATCCCAGCACTGTATGAAGTAATTCAGCACCATATATGATTTGCAGTTTGTCATAAGAAGAGGGAGTTGATGCAGGGTTGGGGGCGGGGGAGGTGCTGAGGTGAGGGTAGGGAAGTAGTTGTGGCATTGTAGAGATTGTTACTTGAATGGACGTTTGCTTCGTATTTGCACGTCTTCCTGACAGCTCCTTCAGGAGGTGTGTCTTGCAGGATAAAAAGCAGACTGTTGTCAGCAAAGATGGTCTGACCTCATTACTGGGGCCAACAGGTGTATTATTTAATCACAGCCTTAAAGCCTCAGGAAGCTCTGAACTTATTCCAAGATTGGTTGGGATTAGCCCGACCCTTTGATGTTAGTTCAGACGTCCCATGGAGCCACCAGTTGAAGAGAGCGAGTGAATTCTCACTGGCTATGGTCCTGGGCTTCTTAGGCGAGACATCTGTGAAACCAATTTGTGTGGGAGAAATTGGACCAAGAAAGAAAACTATTTCATTCTAATTGCAATTTCCAATTGCTGGAGGTGAACTGCCACTGACAGGCTCTTAAACTAATTAACCAAACAGTCCAGTACCCCATGCTGTGTAATGTTACACAACTATGCATAAACAACTCTGCTGAAGATTTATTCCGACCCCAAACTTTGAACAGGCACTGCTGAAGTCAAACACACTGTTTGAAGTGTCAGGGTGATCTGCAGTCTTCCTGTCTGATGCACTACATGCTTGACTCTAATTAACGGTAATCAAATAAGGAAAACACTAATCAGTATTCAACAGCTATTACCTTTAGTTTAGTGGAGAGAAAACATAATTTCAGGAGAGAAATAAACACGTGGTATTATGTAGAACTGCAATAAATCCTTTTAAGTGGCTATGTGAATTTTTTTATTATTATTGTAACTTCCCAGTTGTGATGTTCCCAAATTGTGATGTAAGGCCTTAGGGGATAAAATGAAGGGGTTGGGGAGGAAGGAAATTCCTTATTCTCCAGATTCACTGTTTTCCTAAAATTACCTCCATTGAGTTTTGTTGTTGTAGTGTAGTGGACTGCATTTTTCATCTCTCTTTACTTTGGACATAAACACTATAAGTTTTGCTCCTTCCTTACCAAACACAGGGAAACTCTTATTTTCTGAACTGTATTTTATAGGGAAGTGTATTTTCTTAAAATGTCACTATACATAGCTTAATCTGGTGCGTAAGTATTCATCATTATTTTGTAAATGGGGAGTCAGCAGGAGGGCTCCTATAAATTTCAATAGCCACCACACCATGATTTGATTCATATGCTCCACTTCTCACCTTCCTGAGATCTTAAGGAACCTTTAAAAGCTTTGTGGGATGGTAGAAATATGGTCTGTCAGATCATGTTCATCACTGGGATTGAGCCATGAATCCTTGTATATTTATGCCAAATTGTTTCTTGATGAACCAAGATTACCCAAAAAAGTGAAAGTTACTTCCGAAAGGTCATCTCCATTACCTGGAAGCTTCCTATGGTCTGCAAAGTATAGGCATCTCCAGAAAATATTTTTCTTCTTCAAATGATTGTAACTTGTGCGTTTCCTGACATACCTATGCATCAAAAAAAGATGGCCTTTGACTCTCAGTTAGTCGTTCATCCCTTGCACACAGTTCTGCATTCTTTTTAGTCTATCTGAATCACTGTTTTGCACAAAGTCCTTTGAACCCACTCTAAAATAGACATTGTGTGTGCTTAGCTTTAAGTTCTTTCCCCTTTCCCTGTGTTCCCAAGGACACAAATGGATGCTCTGTAACAGAAGGCCTTATTTCCTTTAAGTACCATGGGTTTGTGCATAACTGTAAGCAATTTCTCTCCTGAATGTGCAATTTCCCTTGGTGATGTTTAAAGGAACATTTTTTAATTCTATTTTTAAACTGTTAGAAATAGCTCTCCAGAGCTTCTACTGTTGAATACTAATAACTTTTCATATTAGCATAAAATGATAGTTTTATCAAAGATCACAGTTTTGGGGAAAAATTGTACTATTTGCATCTCCAGAGGCAAGGGGAAATTGTTCATAGGCTTATGCAGGTCTTTTTCCTTTCCTTCAGCTTACATAGCTTTGTTAATACTAAATTAAATTAAATGTGCTAAAGGAGAAGTGGCGACTGTTCGCTAATATGCATGCTAGCCTTATCAGAGCGTGTTAGAGAACACCATTTTTTTTTTCCCAGATGCATATAATTTTAACACCTGCTCATCCCCAAACTTCAATTACTTGTTCCTAGATCTATTTATAGCTACAGCTGCTGTTGGTTGCTTTGGTATTTTTATACTAGCCCATATGGCTGAAAGAAAATGCAGAGATGTACATGACGGAACAGAGGGCAAAATAATTGTCTGGAAAACCCAGACTGCTGTTCAATATGTCTGGAAATAGTGTAGCAGCATGCAGAGTTCAATATACGTCATCTTGGTTTGTTGTAGGAAAAGGATTTGCAGCCAGAGCCTTGTCTCTCAAAATCAGCTTTCTTGTTTACCATATTCTACTGAATACAACTTGAACTGCTTCTGGTAGACCAACACATACCCTTCATCAATTAAAGCTAAGTAGTCTTGTCATGCAGAGACACTGAAAGCTGTGCCTGCTCTGACCTCATGCTGCACCACACAGCACAAATGCTGTAGATCTCCAGCTAAACCCAAGCAGGACTGAACAGGAGGAAAATACATCCGTTGTTCAGTCTAGCCATTGTCTTCAGGAAATGGTAACCTGTCAAACCACACTGCAAAACATCCACGCTTTTTCCATTGGTTACTGTTTGAAGATTTCTTTTGGAAACGTGCTTTGTACAGGGCTGTAGAAGTCAGAGGAGTGAGTTGAAGCCACTAATGTTTGGAATATTTGAAGAAATAGGGTTGGTGGTTTTACATTATAGACCAGATCCTACCAACCGCTGGATATTTCCAGGAATCTATAGGACTTAACGACATTCATTCTTGTTCCTTCTCCTTCATACCCCTCTCTACATGAAGGTTCTGGAGATAAGTGAACTGTGGACCATGTATACAGCAATATTTTTGGCTTGTTCCATTTCTCCTCCTGCAACCCAAGTACCTCATGTCAAGACATTCCTGTTCCTGTCCACAACATTTCATTGTCATCTGAAACTTGAATCTGATCTGTGATGCTGTTACAAGGAGTTAAGACGTTCTTGTGTCCACTCTCTGACCATCACTGGTGGAGTTATGGCCCAGTAGCAGAATAGATGATTGTCTCCTCATCTGCTGAGCTCAGATAGTTGAAATAGATGATGTTTCTAGATCAATATGAGAAAGTTCTATCACCAGCACCTTTTCTCTAAAAATCAGCAACTTTACACACATTTCTTAAAAGTACCCATTCTATCCTTTCTCTGTCTTCCTTCTATTTTCCTTTTACCCTGATACTGTTGATACACTACAAAACATTTAGAGAACTATGGTCTCTGAGAACTGTGAAAACATTCCATGAGGGAAAATTATTCCCTCATGGAGAAAAAAATACATTTTTGTTTTTCACTCTTATGTCTCTGCAGCTTTTAGTTACTAATTGTACGTTCATTGTTCTTTATGGCTGTATGCTGTGGTCAGTGATAACATTAATTGCTTCCCCTCCTGGTACTTTAACATGACTTCATGAATCATTCAAGTTGTAATAAGTTCAGTAGCTACCACTATAATTTCATTTTCTTGCAGGCTTGGACTGTATAAATTCTCTATTCTTAATTAAATCTTTATCAAACTATCCTCAGTTCACACTGCCACAATTTTAGGACAAGAGTTTCCCTCATCTTTATCCACTGGTATTGCACAGAGAGAAAGAGGGTAAGTCAACCTTTCCTAAGTTTTGAACCATCTCTTGCCACACCTGTCTTGGCTGTGTAACAAGCCTGAAATACATGAGAACCTCAGGTGCCTAAAGCTGGGCCAGTCCAAGTACCTGTGCCGTATATTGCCTCAGTTTTTGTGGGAGTGCTTCCTGTGATACCTTGTACTTCTAATTTTACCAGAACCAGTGAGCATTGGTTTTACTGGACATTTTATATGGACTTTTTGTTTATGTGGGTTGATCAGAGATTTTATCCTAGTAGCCATAGTGTTTTGGGGAGGAATTCCATGCATTAAGTCGATAAAGACCAGGCTAAGGTAAATCTGCTCTTCATTTCATTTCTTCCCCAAAGAACTCCACACTGATGTTCTTTCTGGGAGACAGCTGGTGAAGGGTCCCTTGCCAACTTGTACAGAAAACAAGATGTTCCAGTGTGATAGGGTTATTTTGAAGGCAGGGAGTCTAAATTTCTACCACTTTTTTCTTCTGCATTTTTTTTTTAATTTTCTGGAGAGACCACCTCTGAGAATACTGATGTTTTTTTCAGTCAGTTTTCTGAGAAAACTTGTCACAAGGGTATCAATGTTGTGGATGATGGACTGTCTCTTGTTCCACAGAGAATGGAGTAAACTTACTTATGTATATCATACAGAGCATTGGAGTGTTCCAAAATGAAGTTGAAATAATGACTTTAAAACTTTCTATTTCAACAGCTACGAACCAGTTCTTTTGCATTTACCTGAAACACATTCCAAACTACCATAAATGGTAGATTTGATTTTGATAAAGTAACTTCTGATTTCTCTTAGTAACACTATTTTTTGATCTGATATAGACTTGTTGTAGCTGGATAAATTCTGCAAATATTTCTAAGACCTTCTCTTGGAAAAAAAAAAAAAAAGAGTTTAGATTCCTTGGTTATTTTACTGATTTTATTTCTCATTCAAGATCATTTATTCATAGTAACATCTGATCTCTTAGGAACTTGACAGGAAAATTCGCAGTGGAGGATAAATTCCTACCTTCAGCATCATAAGGGAGATTAATTTATTTTTGTTAGCAGCAGTTTTTAGCACTGCTGAAAGATGTCAAAATGTCTGCACTTGAGAATGAAGGTCTCTATTTTATCAGCTTATCAGACAGCGTACGTGCATAGTGCTTTCAGATTTCTGAAATGTCACTGTGTTTTTATTATGAATTACCATGGGCATTGACAGACTTCACCTCCAGGATTAGATACTGAGGTATTAGGTGGGAGGATGTGTCTTAATGAGATGACGTAATATTAAGATGGGAGTAGTTCCAGGGTAAATGGAGAAGGCTCCAGGTAATTCAGTTTCAGCCTAGACTTTTCTGAACTGTGGTTACTTTAACACTAAGCTAAATACTTTGTTCATTTATTTGAAGTTCATTTATTATGTAACAGTGTCCCTGCTAATATTGTGCTGGATATTATGGATATTGCAGAGTGAAGACCTGTCCGTGTATGTAAGTCAAACCTGTTGTCACACTGGATGACTTGGGTCATCCAAAAACCCTCAAACGCTTTTGAAGTTGTGTATATTGTGTTTGATTTCCAACCTGAGTTAAGGAATAAGGTACTCAAAATGCCATATGAATGTCCTGAGCTGTCATGTTTCCAGAACAGGTTTGAACACTTCACTAAATATGTGGACCACTCTGTAATGTGTTCTCTTGTCCTATCTTCTGAACTTGTCTTCTGACTATTATAAATGCAGCTTTTACCAGAGATCTATTTGTATTCTGTAGGAAATATACCATGGTTAACAGCTCTTTTCTGTATAGTTAAGCTCTCCTTACAAGTAATTACCTTCAAAAATCTATGCAGTTTATGTTTTAGTTCTGTGTGATAGATTGTAGCATTACAACAGGAACACAGACTTACCTACTTCTTTTACAATGTGATTTTTTGTTTTTGTTGTTTAAAAAGTGTGCTTGGATAGTATCCAGTGTCTTGATCAGTAAACTGACTGCTATGAGATTCAGACAGGACTGGTTAAATCAAATTAGCACTCCACTGATTAATTTAGAAAACCCGATTGTTTTCTGGGCTTGTGGCATATCATGTTCCCAAGATCCTGCTTCTGAGAATACAACTGTTAAGGGAAGCAATGCAAAATGAAGATGTAATTTGATGATTTGTTAACCAGAGCAGCCCGTCTTTTAAAAATATATATATCAGGGACAGAGTTCTCAGCTAACAAAGTTCCTTATCTTCTCTTCAACCAAGTACTAAAGGTTAAGAGGAAAAAGTAAAAATTCTTAGAGTGGAACAGGGACTCAGAATAGAAACTTTGTTTTCTCCATAGAAGATGAACCTCCACAGAGGAGAGTTGAGGACATTCCTGTATTTAAAGCTGTAGATTGGTGTTTGAGAGCATCTAGTATGCTCATAGTTAACTGCAGCTAATAGCTCTCTGGGCAACAAGTTTCCTAAAACACTGAAACCCAACATTCTTGAACTTAAATATACTATATGCAAACAGCAGTTTAAGCTACCTCTTGATAGCAGTTCTGAACACAAAGAGCTTCTTGTAGGATTATTTGCATGATGATAGCTGCAGGTGCACCTCTAAAAGACAAGGTTCACACATCAGGTTTGTGTTTCCCAGAGTATGAATGCTGTTTCTGTTTCAGATGACCTATAAGTCACAAAGCAGTGGTGAAATGTCCATTTTTCATGACAGACAGGTCTCCTGTATGTAGTGGAGTGGGGGCTCTATCCAGCAAAATATCTCCCTGAGCTTTTTGTTGGCACATGATGGAAATCTGAGAGAGAAGTCTCCAAGTGTAAATTGGTCATTTGCTAAGTCTTACATAGGTAATGAGCGCAAAATACTTAGGGTTGTGACAAAGTTCTTATGAGCCAACTTCAGAATAGCTCTGATCCAGATCCAAAGGATTGTTCCACAAAAAATAATGGTCCGGGTAAACTGGATATAGCTAAGCTTACCTACCATTCCTAAGGATTAAATCTTATTTTCTTTCCTCACAGTTCTCACTAAACTCTAGTTTGCTTGAAACTTTACATCTTCTGCTTAAGTTTATCAAATTAAATAGTTTTGTTGAGCTCAAGTTCTTTTTCTGCAACAGAGCTTTCTTCCTCCTCCTTTCTTATCGTTTTTTTTTTTGTTTTTTTTTTTTTTCCAAAACTCAGAGTAGTTGATTCTGGTCAGGAAATCACATATCTAAATGTTAGGCAGTACTCATCAGTTGATTTGCTCACCATAGCTGCACAACATGCTACAGGAAGCAACCACAGTCCTTAAAATGTTCTTCTCATCTGGACGCGTGGAACGGGAGGCATCATATTTGCAGCACCTACTTCTGAGTCTCTTCGTGGCTGACAACAACTTCTTCTTTGACACTTGTTTTTCTGTCATTTGGGATTTTTGCTTGGAGGTAGATCACTGGTTTGTTAGCAGGAGGCTGAATTTGGTTAGGTACAATTGACATAACCAGGCAGAAAATTCACTGGAATTCTTTTTATGGTTTTGCAGCTGTTCTGGGTTCCCCCTCCCTGGGCTGTAGGACAGATGGCTATGCATAGCTGAGCTCTTTGGGAGGGCTTCACAGTTCTGTCCCTGCTATGATATTGCATCTACTAAGACCCCTGGAGCATCCTGCAGGCTTCCTGAGCCTGGAGTTTGCTCTCAAGGAATACCTACATATCATTATCTGAGGTTTTCAAAAACAGGAGACTCTGTAACAACTTTTAACATCTGCCTATTTTTATTTTTATTTTTTTTTCCTGGGTTGGAAAAGGCCTGGGATGACTACAGTATGGTGCATCTTTTACCAGTTCATAAAGTACATGGCTGGTTTCCTTGTGTGTTCTCGACATTAAATTCCCTTCTATCTAAGCTGCAGTTCCACTGTGCCATCAGACCGACTACCATACAGCCTCTTTCTGACTGCTATTTGTAAGTTCTTTTATACAATGTACATGTTTTTTGTTGGTTTAAATCCTTTAGAAAGCTTGGGGGAGCTTTGTGTTGTTGTCTGATTTGTTTTGTTTTGTTTTTTACAAACAAGTTTCTCTATCACCAGCTACTACACTGAATCTTCATTTCTTTGTCAGCCTCAGGTCCTGGAACTAACTCCCTGTGATGATTAGAGACTTAAAGACTTTTTTTTTTTTTTTTTCCCTTTCTTTTTGTCTTCTGTCTCATAAAACATAAAAGTGATTACAGGAGACTGTGACGCACAGAAATAGCTGGAAAAAGTTTAAGTACTGGTTTTGGAACCAAACATGAAGTCTAAAACAGAATGCTGAGAGTTGGTAGGATTTTCCAGATTTGCAAACTATAGGATTACCAGAATGAAAAAAATCTAATGCGTGTATGAAAGTAATTGCACACATATTGCAGACTGTACAAACAGTTTTCAGAGTGAGTTTAAAGGAATTAAAGGTAAATGAAATGGGTAGATTCCTCAATGTGAAGGTGCATTAGATGATTTGTGCCATATTGCCATTCGTTGTTCTCCTGTCTTTGAAGAATCACTTCGCTCCTTGCATAGCATGATTGTTAACTACTGTATGACAGCTGTCAAATACAATTTGTTTAAAAAGCGCACATCCTCCAAAACTATCAAATCCCCTCTTGCTTTTCAAACAGGATGCTCATTAATCTTGAAATGATGGCTTAGGTTTGTAAGAACTGTGGCACTTAGTTAAAGATGCCACATGTAGTAACAAAGATGTTACTTTTCATACTTGCTCTTTAGCTCGTGCTCAGATCATACATTGTATATATGCAACTAATAAGATTGTGAAAGGAGTATAGCTTTTCATCAGCCTTTGTATCACCTCTCCCCAAGACAAATTATACACTCAAAGGCAGACCTTGTAGTCCTGCATCCCCATGAACACAGCAGAGTGACTTAAAAATGCTAACATGCAGGAATATTTAATGCAACAGTATGTATTTTTGTAATGGTCTGCTTTTAATAAAATAGGATAGATTTATAACTTTTTGAAAGTAAATGAGTAACAGACTGGAAAACATCAGGGATACTTGATGTGAGAAGTGCTTGCATACCAGCCTACAGCATCTTTAATAAATCCAGCTTCTGCTTATTTCAAAAATCTTGGTAGTAAATGTCAGGTTTTTGTGCAACTAATATATGAGATATCTATATGTATGATATGTAGATAGATATTTGATAGATATATATACATATTCTATCTATACACATTCTACCTGCATGTTCATTACCATAGTAAAAAAGTGATCTTTTATGCAGGACAGCTGTATCTAGTTTCCACTGGAAGATCTGTTGTAGTCACAATCATCTAAGGACACGACATAGCTGAGCTGTGCAGGTAGGGCTGATCTCTTCTAAATAAATGACAAATGTAAACTAGTTTGGAAACAGTGTGTAAGCTATCAGGTGTACAAGCCATTCTTCAAATCTGAAAAGGTAGTAGTAAACTTCAAAAACCAAATACATATTGGGAGCAATCTTTATGACTTCAGCTAGGTAGGCAGTGAGATTGTTTGAAAGAGAGTATGATATCTGTAGAGTGCAAAGGAGTTGGGAAAGAAAATGAAATGATTATCTGTATGGGAAGGGCAGAGCCAGTACAGTTATGATTTATCACTCAGAAATGAACTATCAGAAAAAGGAGTGATTGGTTTGAGTTGTCTCACTGGCAAGTTTTTGTCTGACTTTACTCTGGTTTGAAATGGTTGTTCGGATTAATCTTTATAGACACTGCAAGGACACCTGGGGCAATAGGTGAAATGTTACACTCCCAGAAATGCAGGGGCAGCATCCAGGGACACGAATGGCTTGGTTATTGGGAGATTTTACTGCATCAGTAATGAAGGAGATACGACAAGTTTCACACTTTTTGCTCAGGCTTGCTCTAAATTTAATGTATTTGGACTTCTCCTTTCAGGATAGGCTCATCTTATGTAGCAGGAATAGGAAAGCATCTGAAGACTAGAGTGCTTGGTTCTAGGACTTATTTCCATAAGAAAACCCCATCAATCAACTAACCAACCAAAAAAATACTACATGCTCTAATTGGTTGGTGATTTTTCTGTATAAGCACTGGCTCTGAATGGCGTAGACCAAACATGAGGCTGGGACCAGAGGCCTTTTCTGAAGTTCTTGCAGTGTTTTGCTGCTTCTTTCAAAATCTGACTTAATTGCTTAGATGATTGTCCTGCTAATTTCTCTTGGTTACAGGGGTGGGCATATTAGTCTCAGAGCAAACCTTGGTATCTGAGGACTTAGTTATGTAAGACAGAATTTTTGGGGGATATTTCAGATGATTACTGGTTTTGACAGGAATAGATACACCTATCTTTGGAGGATTTTGTTGTTGTTTTAGTGTGTATTGTTCCTTCTGAGCTACCATTGTGTTGGCTTAACATACATGAGAAATTGAAGTGATAAGGGAGTATTCTAAATCTGTTTCATCAGATGACGGCTTTCCAAATCTGGGGGAGAAATCAGTGACAGAAGCCAGGTTTCTTGTGAAGACAATCAGAATATCATCTGAGTGTCTTAGCTTATTTGCATAAAGAGGCAAATCTTGTTCTCCAAAGCAACCCTTGAAAAGGTTACTATAGTTTGAGGCTTTCTTGGTGCTTATTGCTGTCTTGCCATACATATCCTGTTTCACTTTCTTCATAACATGTGCCAGAGAGAAATGTTTTTGGAACAGTCCTCTCTGGGGAGATGATGCAGTAATTTAGTGATCAATAATTTACTTTCTTTTTAGAAAAATGTCTGTGCACCAATTTTCATTTAGATTGACTGATGGTGGTGGTGGATGACAGAGATGAGCAAATATTGTGGGCTGTTACTAGTTTCTTTTGCTTTTTCATTCTTATGCCAATGGCAGAACTCTCTGACAAAAGAGTGAATACTCATATGGTCATACTTAATATGATCACAGCACTTAGGATAATAGCTGAAAAGCCTGTATCAGCTTGTTCATATGCAGTAGAAAAAGCTCACGTAATATCTCAAAAAGCTCAAAAATATCTCAAACATGTTTGAAAAGCTCAAAAATTATTTTTTTTTTCTTTTACGTGTCTTAAAATATGTATTATGTACCCATTAAAGGCAGTTATACAATGAAGAATAGTTACTGGAACAAGCAGACAATCAGAACATAACATCCAGTTCCATTCATCTTCAGTTATGAGCAGCAAGAGAAATAAATGCAAATAGGGAAGAAAATGTATGTAGGCAGAGATAAAGCCAAGTATAATAACACTTAATGCTAAAAAAGCTCTGTTTGACTTATTCACAAAATGCCACCTGTGAAAAGCATTCTCAGCTTGGGTTTCTGGCTCCTCTGACATTTGATTAAAGCTGGAATTAAGCAGCCCTCATTAGAACTTCAGGAGAATGAATTATACTTAATAAATGTATAGCATGTGTACCTGATATGAATGCCAGCACTGTACACCCTGCTATTAACATCCAATTATGTTGATGAATAGCAACTTAAACTATAATTTCTTAGAGCTACAAATTTTTAGTTTTAATATACTGCCACTTGTATGTTTACTGTGGCAGAAAACCAAGGCAGTCATGTGATGACAACAGCTTGGTACCAAGTTTCTGACATACCAGAAAGGCAGCACTGATGCTGGGACTCAGCAAGAAGGGAGAAATGGTGGAAGGAAAAAGGAAAGAAAAAAGTATCAAGGCTACTTGGTTTAGAGACTTTCTGTGGATTAAGTACTTTGAGTAAAGTCATTTGTGGTATGGCAAGTGCTCATGATGGATAAATTCTGGCAAAACTATTGTACAGCTGGAAATACTTGGCACTGACATGCTTTTTTGTGTGCTTGCCAGTAAACATTGATTTAGACTTCATCTTCATAATACATTTTTAAGCAGGGTTTCAAATAAAAGCAAGAGGAAAATAAAATTATATTGGCTTTGATTGACTCCTGCTCATTTCTATTGACGATGAAGGAACAAAAATTCACAAAATATCAAGTGACTTTATCAAGACACTTGGAAGCTGTTCAGGTTTCTGTAGAATCATCACATTTTTACCAGTAGCACCCTAGACCTATTTAGCAAATATTTTCAGGAGGACAAATATTTCAAGCAAGGACAGGGGCTTCCAACTGAAGATGTCAAAGTATCATTTCCCCTGAAGTTATGGGAGAAAAAACTGTTTGAGTATGGGCTGTGGCTTGGTGTTGGTAAGTGATATTCTCTAAGGCAAGAGGAGGCCTCACAGAGGGAGAGGGAGAGAGGCTGGCTAATTTTTTTCATATTCCTTTCCCACTTTCCCTGTGTAAATATGGGCAGTGACTACTACATCTTGAAACTTAATCGTTTGAGAAGTGGATGGCATGTTGCAGGAAGAAGTAGCTGGTTGCTCCCAGGATGCGGTGACTTATTGTGTCTTGTATTTCTTTGGAAAGCATTCAGTTCCAGTAGCTTGAGCAATAGGGAATCTTTGGCTGGCAGCTTTTCTGTTGGAAATTTAATCTTGACTATAGAGAACATGATGGTGAACAGCTTCCCCCTTTTGTGAATTTCATTTACATCCTGAAGTGCTGTTTTTTGTTGTTGTTGTTGTTTCTTTGTTTGTTTTGTTTTTATTTTCATTTTTATTTTTTTATTGAACCAAAAGTATTTTCTGGTCTTCTGAATAAATATGTGCTGACTGAAACTACATGGTTCAGCAAGGATGCTGAACTATTCACTGACAAATATTACTCTGTCTTATGTGTGATGTTTATTGGAAGCTTACAAAATGTGCATTGACTGGAATGTAATTTGGCTGCTTACCATCTTCTATAATCAGGAATCCTCTGGTTGAAAATTTGAGGGCAGGTGAGAAGGAAAGGTGCCGTCCCTTGATACTTTGTAAATCAACTTGTTTTAATAGTGGGATCACAATCCCAGTAACCCACTGATTCATGGCTAAATAAAAACAGATCCAGAAAGATACTGTTTTTTTGTTATTATTTTTATTTTTTAAGAATCACTATAGAGAGGGAGTATTCCCTAATGATATAAAATATATATATATATTTTTAAGATTTTTTTCATAACAAAAGGGAGATGTTTTAATGGAAGTTACTAATATTAACTACAAAACTGCATTTGTAGTAGATACGTTCATTCCCTTTTAATGGTGTTCTATAAAACTTTCTGAACAATGCAGAGAAAACAAGGCCATTTTTGAGTTGCATATTAATCCCTTTTGTTGATTGCTCAGCTGTAGAGGTAAAATGTCTCACAGAATACTTTAGAATCCAGACCATGTGAGCTAATAATGTTGTTCTTGCTAAATTGAGAAGCTGTCTTTATACTAATTTCTTGCTTTCTGTCTAAAAATGTAGGAAAGTGTACTTCATGCTGCTCTCCTAGAGTTTTCTTTAACGTTAAAGGGTTTCTCCTTTAAAGTTTTGTTCCCAAAAGGTACTATAATGTACTTTGGCCTTATACTTTAAAGAAAACTGTCACAGTACTTGCTTGAAAAGATAAGTTCTCTCCCCGCCTTTTTTTTTTTTTTTTTTTTGACAGTAACTGTGAAGCACAGTACAATGTTATAATCAGGCCTCAGATTAGGTCAACAACTGAGATTCAAAGGATTTTGTATTCTCTTTGATTTTGTGTAATTCTGTTGGATTTCACAATTGCCTGAGTCGAATTTTGATATAAGCATTGCCAGGGAATTGCTGCATTTTTACCATGAATCTTTGTATTTGTGTCTCAACTTAGTGCATTGGGGTCTCATCGAAAAAAAAGGTTCTAGATCTGATGGGTGCAGATGCAGCTTAGAAACACCAAATCTGAAGCTACGAGCAAGAGAAAGCAAGATGCTGAACAGGAAATAAGTAATTTCCCTTTCCCTTTCCCTTTCCCTTTCCCTTTCCCTTTCCCTTTCCCTTTCCCTTTCCCTTTCCCTTTCCCTTTCCCTTTCCCTTTCCCTTTCCCTTTCTGAGCAATTTTTGGACAGCATTTACTGCTATTATGAAGGTTTTTAGCAGCTCCAAAGTAATTCTCAGTTTTAATTGTTCATTTCTTTCTGATTTCAGATGACATTCGTATAAAATCAGAGCATGTCTTGAATCAAGCACTATTGGCAACCTGCTCAAAAAAAAAAAAAAAGAAAAAAAAGAAAAAAAAAGCATGGGATTAAATGGTACAATTACTGAAACAAACAATTGTGATTCTATAATTTCCCACAAAAATGGCAGAGTAGTTGTGTTTTATTGCATTTTACCGGCATAAGAATTAACTTTTTCATTACTCTCCTGCTCTCAGATGAAGCAGTTCTTCTTCTATTCTGTTTAATTATGTGCTGTAGCTGTTGGTGAGGACAGTCCTGATGTGTGAAATTCTAACTGGTCTTGAAGACTTATCAGACTTTTGCCAATGGAGACACATCCCACCAATCATAATTGTAGTTTTGTTTGTTCTTCCAAGGCATTTAAAAACTAAGTGTAAGTTCTTCACATTTTTACTCTTTCAAAGGTCACTGCCCCATCTAACGACACGGTGATTTGAGGAATGGATGAGAGTGATTGCTCTAGAATCTCGGGATATATAGAGATAGGGAAATAGATATTATTGTATAGACATATAATTGTATATATAATACAGCTGCTGGAAGTTGAAATGCTCAAAACTAAAGCATGGTGCATGTGTCCTTCCCTGTAATTTTGAGCAACATTCCCAATTTTTTGTGTTGCTTGTCCCTAGGAAGAAATACAAAGCTCATTGTTATAAGTAAGAATTTATTCTTCGCAGCTGCTTGTTTTCTCCTTCATTGGGTACTTGTGTTTCCTCTCTGTAACTGGCACAATAGCTTTGTGTAGGTGCCCTTGGAGGTGGGCATATGTGTATTCTTTCAGATGCGCAAATAGCAAAAGCCACTTTAAATTTAGTACTCAAACTAGTGGAACAAGAAGGTTCCTCTAAGCTGATTGTGAATGAAGAATAAGGGCGTAGGAAAGGGGAGATACAAAGGAGATATTGCAGGGCAGTCAAGGAAGGAAGTGACAGTGACCCCTCTATTAAAAGGAGTTTGTTTATTTAAAATAAGGAGGAGAGAATTGCAGAAAGGTGGTCTTCGGTTTCAAAGTTCTTGCATAATTAGGACCTTTCTGGGAGAAGTGACTGCTAGCGGTTGGATAATGCTTCCTGAAACATGTATTTGGAAATACTTCCCCAGGAGGCTGACAAGACATTGTGTGTGATCTTTACTAGTCAGAAATTCTTCCACTTTTCTTTCCCAGAGGTGAAGTCTTAGAGTTACATGGCAGTTTTAGATTCTTATTTTGAGGCCTTATGCTTCATCTGAAACTGAAATGCCTTTTGTTATAAATTAAAAAGACCAATAAGGTCTCTATAAAAGCATTGCAAAGGGTATAATTACATTCTCATCACTGTACAAAGGAGGTATTTATGAATGCTTTGTGGTTTGAGTGAGCTGCTATGCTTACCCCTTTCATGAACAGTTACATTATAGTACAGATTTCAGTGTTGTTTTCTATTATTCTTATTCTTATTATTTTATTTATTCATTTTTCATGGCAAACTTCTGTTTCTGTAATTGTCTGTGCCTGTGAATAGTTGCAGATAATGTCACAGTCTTTGGCTTAAAGGTCTACAACCTTCTGTCCTATTAAATCAGCAAAATATTTATCGTTATCAACATGATTCTCCAATTAACTTTTAATTAACTGTGCCATTGCTCTTCACTTTCTGATGTTTGAGGCAGCACCAAGATCTGTTTCTGTTCTTGCAAATCCATTTGTTCTCCTTTGAGACTGCTCATCCTATCTCAGGCATGTCTCTGACAGCCAATGTTTTCAGTGTACCGTTAAGCTACCACTTTACCCTGTTTAGATGTTCCAGATGCGCTGACTTCCTTTGCTCAATATTTATTACAGTTAACAGAATGAAATGGAAGCCAAAAGCCCTTGGCTAAAACTTGTCCACTATTTCTTCCGCTGTTTTCTTGCATCTCCAAGTAACTAGATTGGAAATACTTCTGTTTTTATTTTAATATTAGGTTATAGGAACATATCTTTTGGATGTGATATGTCTAAACATCTTCCCTGATACCTGAACAATAACATGGTCCTGAACTGCCAGCTACGGGTTCTGAATTTATAGAAAAATATATGTCTTGGACTTAGTACAGGATTTTCATTTGCAAAGTATTAAAACACAAAGAAACAAAGCTGTGCATATCAAGCTGGCTAGCAGCCACGGCGTAGGCAGCAGAGAATTACTCAGTGGTTAAATTATTGGTAGTAAGAAACAGTAACGGAAGTAAAACATGCTTTTTATAATGAGTATTTCATAGAGAAAAAGAAAAAAAGAAAAAAGCAAAGAAATGTATTTTTGTTTATAAGTGACTTGACTTGAGTTCAAGAGAAACATCATGAGCAAACTGTTGTGGCAACCTCTCTGTCACAGGCTGTTTTTATTCTTAAAGTGGCATGGTTATTTAGAGAAGAAATGCTGAGAAAAAGCAACAACCCACTCCAAGACAAAAGGGCTAAGTTAAGTTCTTTTGTTTTATATTTTGCTTTTATTTGGGATAAATGCAGAAATGTAAATGGCATCAGGATATAATGTAGGGCAGGATAAATTAATACTTGGTGCTAGGTTAAGCTATTGGACAAAATAATCTCTTGCAACAGTATGTCACCATCAGGGAGTAAAGAAAGCTTTTGATGTCTGCTCAGATGAGAAAGATGTCACATAGGTATTTTTTGTGTAAATGGGAATTTCACGGTGAATGCTTTGTAATTTGGATCTAGATTCAAACTTTATTGTTTCAATAGGGTAAAACATGGTAATTGCTTTTGCAAAGGAGATCCTCAAAGCTTTTCTCAGTGCTTACTGGATGCGGAGTTCATATGCTTAAAAGCTCATCAGCATTTCTAGCTTGGGCATTTCTTTCTGCAAATGTATCTGCTTAGCTTAGAGGGAGACAGTATCATTTGTTACATATTTCATCGCTTTGAACTCATGGACTGCCACAGGTCTGATAGTGTTTCTGTACATTCTGAAGGAATTCAGCTTCACCTCTGCTGTGGATCAAGCCATTGATCAAATTACAAGTTTTCTATTCAAATTAACTTTTTAATGGGTATTTCCTATGGTTTGGAGAGAAAAAAAAAGAAAAGGCGCCTTAGTAATAAATTTACCCAGTTGTCTGCATATTTTTGCAAAAGCAGCTCAAAGGAGTTGTGTATCAGTACTAAACCCAAGAGTAGCAAATTCCAAGTTTCTTGCAGGTACAGCAATGATTAAAAGAAAATGCTGTGACATTTTATGCAGCTCTTCAAAATGAAGGGGAGAGGAATAATCTGAAGAGGAATGATTTAAAAGAAACACAGTGACTGAGCAGTAGCTAACTGCTAACAGGCGGATGCTAACTGATAGAGTGACTTCAGTAGTGTGGTGTTCTGTCTTTTTTTTCCCTGTCCTTTTGCCTACATGATGCCAGTATCCACAGAAGATGCCAAATAACATAATTGGAAGTTGATGTATGCTACTCAGGGAAGACATCTCCCAGCAGCCACAGGAATATCTGAGCTGTTATCTTACAAATTCCATGAGCCTTAACAGTTTGGGTGCAAAAAGCAGCTCTCCAGCCTCCATTCAAACTGTAGTCTTTCTGCTGGGACTGACAATTGAGAAGTGTTAGATGCTCTAAGAAGTGAGCTGAGGCCATCAGTTCTTCCCATATGTCACCGAGCTGCTGCCAGAAGTTAATGACTTCTAGTCACTACTGATATGAGATTATTTTATAATGAGCATGTAGTGACAAGCTACCTATCTCATTAATCCCAGAGCTATGAAAAGCCTTTTTTTTTAATTTCTCTTAGATACCTTCAACAGCCTGCTTCCAGAAGGCTGAGGGATGCTTGCTAAGCACATCCCTGTTCTGTGTGGTTATTATTATTTTTTTTTAATGTGATGCTATTCAGCATAGAGACAAGTTAGGAAATATTGTTTCTTTGGTGAATGATTTGGATGAGTAATTACATGTCTATTCAATTCTTAGTTTTAGAAAGGAACCTTAAAACACTTTTCAGTTGAAATTGGAGACCAAGGGGTGGTACAGAGTAACAGTTCCCAACCTTCACATGTGATCCTGGAAATTAAATCCTCGAGGAAGTCTACCTTTTCCCTGCCAGATCAGCCAACACAAGCACAGTGTGGTCTGAAGTCATCTTAGCTTGCTTGTTGCAAAATGGTAGATACATCTGTTTAGTAGTCCAGTCTTGGGACAAGGAACAGTGGGACTCCTGGCATCATTTGGGATTGATAGCTGTAGGGTGTAGCTGCAGGTCAAAATCATCAAACCTGTGAACCTGAAAGTCACAGACAGAAAAGTAAGTAACATGATGCAGAAATTCAGCCACTGTCATGCCAAAAACCAAAGTAGTTCTTGCAAGGACTGGAGCTAGTCTCAGCTAATTACCAGCTATGTTTCTAATGCTGCTCTTACTCCTTTCCCATCTTATTTTTGCTTTCATTTTGGATGTTGTAGGAGTGTTTCCCTTCCCTTGTAGGAAGCACTGGTCCAAGCTACCTGTTTGCTCTCAGAAGCAGTCCCAGAACTGTCTTTCCTCCTGAGCCTGTGGGATGGCAGTGGGAGATGGATAAGGGTACTACACCCTTTCACATCATCTCATCATATGTATCCCTCCCGTTTGATAGAATCTAGCGTGAGTCTGGTCTCAAATACAAAATGATTAGCTGGCACATTTCAGGGAAACGGTTTTTATTCTCTATATAAATCTATGATGTTTTTTAACTGACCAAGTCTTGTAAGCTTTGCTTTGCAAAGGAGGCAGAAAAACGATGTAAACTGTGTGTCACCAAGAACTAAAGCTCATAGCCTGTATCAATTATAGGACTTTCCCTCCTTGCCCCTCCTGGGTTCTAACAAGCTCTTTTTTTTAATTGCTTTCTTTTCCAGCTAATTGGTATTACTTTTAAATGTGATGTTAGTAGTTGAACTTCACTGCTCCCAGCCCAAATTTTTTAGCTTGTACTTGACTTCTTTAATAAGTGGGTCAAAACACAGTTCACTGGAGACTAGATTCCTACATCTATTATTACTAGCTGACATTACTGATCATTTTAGAGAATCCTGCCTCCCTCTGCCTCTCATCTTCCTCCTTCCCTCTCTCACACCTGCTCCCTTGTGGTCTTTCTCACACCCTCTTTCTTACTCTTTCTCTCCATTTCCCACTACACCATGAAAAACAGATTCCTTAATTCCACCTACCTCTAAAATATTTTAAAATATCATTTCCGTTTATAAACTTTTAGAGATGCATAATCACACTTAGTCTGTGGGCCTATCTCTCATAGGCTTAATTACCTTGTACATATTGTTATTGCAAAATGTATTGTGGAAAAGCGAGAAGCATTTAACTGAATTGTAGGCTTTGACCCACAATTTATAATGTAAATGACTATTTTATTTTTATTCTTTAATTACTGTCCTGCAACACTTTTTATTTTTTGCTTTTTTCATGAACTAAAACTCAATGTGGACTGTGCATGTGATTTGTGGCTATAAGCGGGCTCAATATATATGTATATTTTTTCATCAGTTTCAGCTGTCTGACACAGAAAATTCCAGATCTACATTTTGAAAGTTTTTTTTTTAACTTCTTAAATTTATTTCCCTCATTTTTTAAAGAAAAACAGAAACAAATTTATCTGGTTATTCATACATTTTTCCTCATCTTTTCTTTTTTTCTTCTTCTTTTTCTCTAGTAACCAAAATGAAGAAAGGAGATCAATGTCTGAAGATTTCTCTTTATTGTCAGAAAGTTTCCACCTTCAAAATCAGGCATTTCTTATTTTTTAAAAGACAAGAATTCATTCATATAGGTGAGTGTAGTTCAGTTTACTTCATAACATAGGGAACATCTAATTTAATTTGTTCAGCAGAATGTATTTTGGGTGTGAAATATTTTGCATGCTTAGAGACATGATGCAAGTGACTTCTTACACATCTTTGTTGAGGAAATACTCAGGAAACACAGATTCAGATCCCATCCTATAAAGCATGCGACCTTGATGTGTCAGATTAAGTTAAACCACTTGTATTAATACAAGTGCATATTTTTCTGCTTATGATTGCTCATTTTTAGTATGTACAGATTTCCAATGCAAGGGACATATAAGGAAATATAAAGGTTAATGAAGGACTTGTAGCATGTAAAGAAAAAACTTTCTCTTTCATCTGGTATTAACAATATATTCAACATTGTGTCATTAAATTAACCTTAAGGATTCATTTATAAATGCCATTATCATAAATTTATACTTCAGGATCACAAACTGTAATCCTCGCTTGAAATCTGGCTGTACTCTATGCATATGTTTAATACTAAAGTCTCAGGAATTAAGATTTGATTTTGTAGGTTATGGATGGATAACTAAGAATAAAGATTGTGTATAAATATTGTTAGATCAGCATAAACATTGTAAAATTTTTTTGGTGATGGGCAATCTAATAGAAACTTGCAAGCAAGCTTTTTTTTTTCTCTTTAAAAAAAGAAAAAAAAAGAATAAGCTAAATTGATTGTAAATTTTGCAGGTGACTGCATAGCACTTGCTTTAAGACTTGCAAAACTGAAAAGGCCACACTGTTCTCTTGCTTACCTGACTCCTGAGCACACACTTTTTACTACTGGAGAGCTGCAGGAGGACAGGAAAGATAGTTTGGCAGTACATGTCACCTGACAGTGAGAAATAGACAGAATGATGCATTCTGAGTATGACCAACTTGAGACAGCTCAGTACTATTTCAAAATATATATGCAATTGCATGCAAGGTCAGATAACATTTTATTTTATTTTATTTACTTATTTATTTTTGCTTTCTTGCAAATACTTTCTTCAGAATACCTCTCTGGAGACTTGAGGTAGAAAAAATACATTTAAGAAAACCCTTTTGACCAGCCTTACTAATTAAAAGTGTCTGTTAACGTGAAAGTGATTCCATAATTGCATGCTATAGCACTTTATGTGCTATTTCTTTCTAGTGACACTTGTCTTTTAGTCCAGGAATTCATGACAGATGTCAGTAGGGTTGTTCTTACACTTCTTACTCATTTGAGAAAATAGCATCATTATATGTCCAATACATGCAGACAGTTTTAGAAGAACCACAAGAAAATGCAGTATGCATTTTGGGGGAAAAAGGACATTGGCATTTGTGTTCATTTATTGTAGAGTTTTTGCTGTATTGTAGCAGTCAGATGTTACCAACATGTGTTGTCTGTTAACCAGTATTGTAACACTCTCTGCACTGATCCACCTAGTAGAAATATTTTACGAAACAATAACTTCTGTTTCCAATAAGGATTTGAAGCAACTTTTTTATTTATTTTTTTATTAAACTATTGCAGTCTTTTGCTCCTGTTTATAAACACAGGTGAGTCCTTTAAAAAAAACATTACAAGTGTAAAAGTTAAATTATCTTGACATCAGATGTTCCAGGGTAGATTTCTGGCTAAAATGGAGTGTAGACTGTTTTGCCAGCCCTAAATTGATAATTTAATAAGTGCATTAGTTTCTTGTATAGTTTCTTTATTGTTACAGGTAAGGATTTTTTTTTTTTTTTTGTAAATTACTTGATTGAAGCCAAAGTAAAATTTCCCAACCATTAAATGAGGCTAACATGCATTTTCCTTCTTCATAAGAGCAATATTTCCAGTATATTCTCACATGATCAACTTTTGTTTATTTTTTATTAAAACACACACATACTACAAACAGAGGAAATTCCTACTGCTACCTGGGGAAAAGACAAATCTTTGAGAGTAATTTTGAATAACATTCTGGTGTGGTTGTCAGTCATTCTGTGTTTTTGCCTTTACATCTGGCCAGATGGTGGAACCTCCTTGTTCTTTAGATAGTAGCAGACCATAAGCAACCACATTTCTTCCAGACAGCTGCCTATTTTTCATCCCCAGTTGACTTTTCTGCTCCTGAAGCAGCTCTTTAGTACAAAGCAACAGTCTAGCACAGTAGTGAGTCTGCTTCCTAAACAAGGTAGCCCTGTGGATTTCTGTTTGGCTTCTATTTTCAGCATAATCTTACTTTAAGCAAATGTACAATTCACCTGTACTAATGCACTGTGTATTTAAGATACTACAAATATCAGTGAACAACCTTTAATAGGACATAACAATTTTCAGTATGTGTTGGTAAAGGTTTCCCAGAAGAGACTATATTTCAACCAGAAAAGGGCAAACCTGCCAACTTATCCTGAGATTAGAAGCGCAATCAGTGGGAATGTTCCGCCAACTGCACAAAAAGATGTGAAGATAATGCTTCATCTTCAGATGAAGCATTGCCCTTTCTCCAAAGTAATATCTAATTATTAATGCTTGCCCAAGAATAGCTGTGCTGCTTTCATGCTTCTCACCTTTTTAATACTTGCATCTATGGATTTTAGGGAAGGGAACATTTAGCATAACCTTTAGAGCTTAATTATTGATATAAATTAAGTAAAGAATAATGGTTTATTACCATTAATAATAGAGCTAACAGGCCACCCTTGTCAGTGATTAATAATCTTCAAAAGATAACTCTATGATGAAAAAACAATTGCTGAGACACCCAGTGATACCAAATTCGAAAGTTGTTAGCACACATTATCACAGTGAAAATAGAATCACCAAGCCTTTATCAAGGAAAAAATGGATTCAGGAAGTTAGGAAAGATACATTCACAAAGTTTGGCTTTCTCAGTATGGATTGGGAACGTGAATGGAATGATCACACGTGGTCAAGAGAGAGAAATGATGTGTGAGCCTATCATAAACAAGCTTTACGAAATTTTTGTCTTAGCTTAGTACTGACACACTCTGTTTTAGTAACTCAAGCTATGCAATGATATTAAGATAAGCAGCAGTTTCAAAATGAGAGAAGAATAAAGTCAGCTAATTTCTGCATTTTTGCAGAACAACTGCAACCAAGAATGATTAGTGCTTTCAAACATGAAAGGTTTCTCTCCCTCTGTCACCCTAACACTCTAAGACCTAATTTGCGGGACGTTGCATCCACATTTTTGTTTATGGGAAATCTTTTAGTCCTGCTCTTTAGTAGGTGCAGGAGAGTAACGGATTCTTTTTCCCAACAAAATTATTATGAGGTAATGTGTTCAGGTCTTTTTAGGCATGAACAGGTGCCCTGTTTCTAAAAATTAAATAAAACAAACAAAACAAGAAGAAACAAACAAACAAACAAAAAAAAACAAAGTGCAACAACTTTCCAAAACTTGAAAATGAGCAAATAGATGAGCCCAAACCAAAACACAGATTTGAGTTCAATGTTCCCATCCTATCTTTGCTAGAACTGTAAAATTCTACCTCTTTCTATTTAGTGGTAAATAAACAGATGTGTTGAAAATTACTTAATGAATCTATTCTGCTTCTGAGTTAAGCTACAGATGTGCAAGACTCCAGATGTAAGTTTAAAGCTTAGATTTGCTGTATTTTGAAGCAGGAATCCTGTTTTCTATAACAGAAGGAAAAAGAGACTTAGTTTTCCTATAAAAGGTCATGTTTTTCAGAAAAAAAAACATGTGCTGTGTTTCTCCTTTAGTTGTAGCCTTTGAGAAGAGAAATGCAGTGAGCTTCCTTTAATTTTGTAATGACTCTTGATCCTTTTTCAGTATGATATATCATCTCCTACAGAATTGAGGAGCAGGATTGACAAGATAACTACTATCATCTTGTTTAGGCACAGTCTGTTCCTAACTCTTCATGTAACAGGCTGTAGGGATTAGGAGCTTGCTACTCCTAGAAATAGAATTTAGTAGAACCTGATTCCTTCTGGATTTCCTGACCTGCAAAGCTGCTAATAATAGACAAACTGATGAAGTATGGATTAGATAAATGGACTGTGAGATGGACTGAAAAGCAGCTTAATTGGTGGGCTCAGAAGGTTTCCATAGTGGCATGATGTCCCACTGGAGGCCAGTCACTAGTGGTATACCCCGGGGGTTGATAATGGGGCCAATACTGCTAATGGTATTCAGTGCTAATGTCCGAATAGCAGCAGAGTGCACCCTCAGCAAACATACAGAAAATGAAAGATTAGGAGAAGTGGTTGGTATATGAGATGTCTATGCTGCCATTCAAAGAGACCTTGACAGGCTGAAAAAACAGGCCAGCAAGATTCTCATAAAGTTCAACAACGTGATGTGCAAAATCCTGCATGTAGTGAAGGATAACAACCATACAGTGGTGCAGGTTGGGGCCTGACTCTCCGAGGAGTGGCTTTGTAGAAAAAGCCTTGGCAGTCCTGGCGGACAAAAAATAAGTAAAAGTTGAACATTATGAACGCAAGCCAGCAATGCGTCTGTGTGTCAAAGAAGGTTGTATTTGGAGGAATATTGCCAGCAGGTTGAGAGAAGTGATCTTTGAACTCTACCCACTCCTGGTGAGACCACATCTAGAGTACTGTGTCTAGATATGGCCTCCCCAGTACAAGAGAGACCTGAACATATCAGAGTGATCACAGCAAAGGGTCACAAAGATGATTAAGGGAGTACATATGGAAACATATGTCCTTGTACCAGTGCTAAATGGAAAACATTGCAGCCTTTTGACAGAGCCTGACACCAGGGGATATTTGACCTGAAACAAAGGCAAACATTCTGTTTGTGACTAGTCTGATCCAAGCAAATAAGAAAAGAACAGCAGGGTTTTTTCTCTCTCTTTTTTTTTTTTAATCTTTTTTTCTTTTTCTTTTTTTGGTGCCAGACCTGTTCTCTAGCTGCTTCCACAATATTGACTCACTTAAATGGAGATAGAAATTAAGTTTCAAGTGCTGAACATATCCAATTAAGAGAGATTGCTGAGTAACTATTTTGCAAGGCTCCTAATCTGCAAACACTTTTCTAATCGATAGCTACTTCTGTTCAATATAACCCCAAGGTGACGGTATTCTGTCAGCTGAAAGTAAGACATGGAGCTCTTGAAAACCTGGAATGATTTATGTCTTTAGGAAAAATTTGATTTTTCATTACACACTAGAGTAGCAAGAAATTCAGCATTCCTCATTCTCTCCACTTTTTGACATACCCATCTTTTAGCTGCACAAGGTTTCCAAAATACTCTTTTTCTCTTGTTCATGCTATGATTCAGAGGTCATTCCCTGAAAGAAGAAAAAGACAGGCTATCTGCTGGTGGGTAAATGTTTGTATGCCCTCTCCAAGTCCTTTGTGTGTGCCATTTCAGTCATTAACTCATGCCATGCCAAGAAGTGACATATCTAGACAATTTCCAGCAGAGCTGTGATTGAATTGCAGTATGTTGGCAAAACTCAACCATGTATGTTACGATGTATTTACACTGGAGTAAATTTTAGCCTGTGCTTCATGAGAAGGAGACTCTCCCTGAACTTATCTGCAGTATTTAGTGGTCTGATTAATGAATATTCATACATAGAAAATGGTGTCTGCTGTGATGGACATTAGAGAACTGTAATTGGTTTCAGGATTGATGGATGTTTATGATGCAGTTTACCCCAGGCAGTGCATACTAGAAACATTAGCATCCTGTTTTCCTTGTCAGAGCCCATAAAATGAGTGGAAAAAAAATAATTTTTCTCTGTGAAAATTGAGTAAGTGACAGTTGTTAATTTCATACAACTTTTCTGCCAAGTCTCTTTCTAGATGGCACAGAAAATTGCTGCACATGGTGAATTTCTTACTTAAGTCTAGGATCAAGAGTCTGTCTTTCAGATAATGCTCCTGACTAGCATGGAATTGCTTTCATTTGACTTCAGAAGTGCATCTGAAGCAGCAGGTTCTCCTCTGTGACCCTGATCAAAAAGACATACCTTGTGTTTGATACCTGTCAGTGAGCCAGTGGGGCAGTAAAGGTTGTTCAGCATTTTGTCCCAAAAGGAACTGCAGTTGCATTAGGTCTCCTACAATATCTGTGCCTGTAAGATGCACAGGCAGATAATCAAACAGAGGAGGAACTATCAAGGAAAGAGCAAAATCCACAGATGCTTGGGAAAAGAGATGGATAAATGTCAGTCTTCCAAATGGCTCTTCTATTACAAGTGGATAGCTTTCTTTCACTACAGTGAGGTACCTGTTTAAAGGGTTTTGGAAGGAAAGGAATGAACGTTCACACAGCAACAATGTATTGCAACCTGCAAGATGGGGATATCTGTTACAAGAATGCAGTGCAATTTAACCTTGCAAGGCATGATGAATTTTTACATTCCCAAATTGTAATGCTGTAGATTAAGCTTGTTTATTTGCAATGTGTTTTTTCCCCAAATGCAGCAGTATTTCAAGGGCACATACTAAAATCAGACAGATTTACAGATGGAACAAGGGCATTACAGATTTTCTATTGTCTTCTTGTTGTTTGAGAGAAAGTACAAAAAATTGCCCTTACAAGTAAAATTGCCAATTAATATTTAAGCATTTACACTGTAATATATGGCAATCACTGGGAAAAACAAACACTGTATTTTACTGCCAGAGTTCTGGAGAGAAAATGCAATACAAAGAACAACAACAAATTCCTGACAGTCCATGCACATAGCATGGGAGACCTGAAGACTCCAGAAGGAGGAAGATAGACTGCATAAGTCTGTCCCTCAGTCAGCTTACTCTAAAATATAGTAGGATCTCATTGAAAACCAATTTGATCCTATTGATCAAATACAGTTTGAGAGATGAATGGGATTTTTGTGTTCATTAGAGTAATAGTTCTCTGTATTTGATGCTTGTCCTGTGCCTTGCAAATATTTTGACAGTTCTTGCAAGACAACAAAGCTGTGTTACAAGGTGCTATTTCCAACAGGACAAAAAATTACTCAATGAAAGCACATTATACAAGTTTAGATGAAACACGATCTTTTTGAATCAGTTTACTTCTCTGAAGTCTGTAACTGAAATGCTTTCATGCAACTTATGGCTGTCAAGACTTACCTATTGTTTGTGAGATTTATTGAGAATCTTTGACAGAATACACAGTTTAGGAGCAGGAGTCCTACTTTCTGTGTGCACATATGTGTGTCTAGGTCTCTTATTTTAGGAAAAAGTTTTTTCATGGCTAATGAGGTTTATGAAGTTGGCAGGCATTTCAATTTGTAATTGTGAGTAACTGGATGTTAACCCAAATAACTTGCTCTCTTTGCACACGGTATAAGCAATAGGGGGGAAAAGCAACGGAGCAAAAACAGCTTGCATGGTTATATAAACAAATTAAGTGACTACTGCCGCCCATCAAGTTTCTCACTGCAGCAGAGACTCCCTTTGCCTGGTGAATTGCGGGTGCCAAGACTATTGCATGTTGTCCCAACCACCAAATCAGCTTTCTATACTAATTAAAACTGTTAGAGTGCTCTGTTGGCATCTCTTGTGAAGATTGGCAGTAGACAGAGGCATAAATATGTGTTTGTGTCAGTGTAAATTGTCAGTACAATTTATTTTGATACCTGGAATGTGAGAGAATAGGGCTTAATACTTTCAGTTTGTTTCTGCTACTTTAATTAAAATCAATAACTGTCACCATCATAATGGATAGTCTTCCAAGACAAGAAATATTGACTTGTTGAGGGAGAATAAGGAATGAAGGGAAAGGAGCTGTAAGATCATGAATTGTCTTACTTGCTGGATATGTCAGGATCTTTCAAAAAATAATTTTTGAAGAAAAAATGGGGATTAGAGCTTTCTGGAATCCCTAGCAGCAGTACATTAAAAACTAAACAAACAAACGATAAAAAAGAAAAAAGAAAAAAGAAAAAAAAAACACTCTAAAACCTTGCTGTAATGAAAAGAAAAAAAACTCTCAAATGTTGCTCAATACCTTGATCTGCAGGTATTTTGCAAGTTAGGTGCTGTTGTGGTTTAACCCAGCCGGCAGCCAAACACCACACAGCCATTCACTCACCCTCCCCCTTCCCTCTCTGGTATGGGGGAGAGAATCAGGAAAATGAAGCCTATGGGTTGAGATAGAAACAGTTTATTAAGACAGAAAAAGAATAATAAAAATAATGATAATACTACTACTAATAATAATGTGTACAAACAAGTGATGCACAATGCAATTGCTCACCACCCGCTGACTGATGCCCAGCCTATCCCCGAGCAGCCGGCCCTCCACCCCGGCTAGCCACCCCTATATATTGTTCAGCATGACGTCAGATGGTATGGAATACCCCTTTGGCCACTTTGGGTCAGCTGTCCTGGGTCTGTCCCCTCCCAGCTCCTGCTGCACCCCTAGCCTGCCCACTAGCAGGACAGAGCGAGAAGCTGAAAAGTCCTTGGCTTGGTGTAAGCACTGCTCTACAACAATTAAAACATCAGCATGTTATCAGCGCTCTTCTCATCCTAATCCAAAACATAGTACCCTACCAGCTACTAGGAGGAAAATTAACTCTGTCCTAACTGAAACCAGGACAGGTGCCTTTTTGACTTTTGTGTTTTGCACCATGTTGTCATTGAGGTCATGTTTTAAGGCTGTGATTTTTGGCTTAGAGCTCTAGGATATGCCTGAGCCAAAATCTTCTGGTCACTCATCTAACAGAATTATTTGCCTTTCTCATATCTGAAGTTACCTTACCATCTCCTCTTACCCTATAAAAACTAAGAACTTGAACTTATATAATTGCCTTCAGTACACGCATCTGAGACCTTGCTACATAGTTTTTGCAATGTAATTGTGAGGTCAGTGCAGAAACAGATGAGGGAAAACTGGAATTAAGGAATTAATCAGGGTTTTGTTATTAGCAAATGGAGAACCTGCAGAGTGGCTTGGTGCTTTCCTGATTCATCCAACACTTAACATGTTACATTACATTACATTACATTATATTATATTATTATATTATACCTATGTTGTTCCTAATGTGTTGTTTTAGGAAGCTACCCTCAAACTGGTAGGGAGCGGAGTAGGAGGAGTCATCGGATAGGATTAGAACCGTAGGCCATGTGAAAGTAATTTCTGACTAATTTAACTATTTACATTTTATCCATCCAATATGTTATAAATGATCTGTATTGTTGCTAACAGAATGTGAAGAACAATGGAGATGATTTCATGCATCAGAGTATCCATACACACAATAAACTCCCAGGAGAGGGAGTAAATTTAGGGAGTATGGGAAGTCTGGAGCAGAGATTCTGGTGTATAAGTAGGGGCTAATTTACTGAAGGAATATATATAAATTGGAAGACTCGAGAGTGGAATATCCCCTTGGTTATACGGAGAGAGGGAATCGTGTTCTTTCTTTTCTTTGAGCCTGTCTGCTTTCTGACCTGGCCAAAGATATGTAAAACATAATTTGTAAAATTATTACAAGTAATGTGTTTTATTGTTTCACAAATTCTTTTTATGCCTTGATATCATTCTGTCTCCTCTTAAGGATATACTGGGAAGAAACTGAGTTATAGCATTCAAGTAAATATGATGGCTGTTTAATTTCTGGTCTAAAAATGAGAATATGATAATTACTTGACAGATTCAGCAGTGGATGTTTTATTTCTCAGTCTCTCTAATTTCAGTATTACAGAACTTTCTTTTATAATAATACCATGAATGATGTCATTCATTGATTTCTTGTAGAAATGTAGGGAAAAAAAGGTCTGAAGATGTAGAAATATAGGAAAGAGAAGAGTAGCAAATGTAGAGAAATGTAGAAAAATGGCAAAGCCCCATTTTAGTGCCTTTGGGTGTCCTAGGTATTGATATTGATACATTTCAAAGGCTGTCTGTGGAGACTTCAGTTTGTTATTTTGCAAAGTTTCAATAGATAATTCTATGTCACACAGACTTTCCATGACTGGATCCTTTCTGACATTTTCTGTTTAGTCCTTCCATAAACAAAGACACAGGTTTTATGGTGATAAGGGATGGATCAAATGTTCACCCGACGTGGAAGTGACAACCTAGATAGTTTTGGGGTGTTTTGAAAGAGGAAAACAAAATAGTTTCTCCCCATAAATTGGATTGGAATAATGATGTATATAAATAAGCAAGGCCTATTTTTGTAGGCCCTAATACCAGCATGTTGCGTATTTTGGAAGAAACAGCAAAGAGAAAAGCAGTCGAAAAGATTTAACCTCAAACTAATAGTTCTCACCGCTTTTTCTGAAATCATCAATAGCTATAATGCTTTCCCGGGAAATTTCTGAGTTCTGCTTACAGGGATTCAACAGAGGTGCCTTGGGCACAACAATTTCTGAAGCACTGTGACTCCACTTTCTGAATGAACACCTTTAATGTGTCATACCTGTCCTTCACAGTCATCAGTTGTTCTGTAAATCATGGCGCTTGATAGTATATTGGATTCCCAAAAGACAATTAGCAATTATGCAAGTTTTTTTTTTTCCCCTCTTATCTCTCATTCTATTTAAACCTGTCTCTTTTTCATGTCAATTTTAATGTAATTTTTTTTTTTTTTAAGGTTACGTAGTGTCTGCAGCTCAGTGCATTAGCAGTGCCCTGCAACCTGGGGCAGACAAGTTATATATCAGTAATTTAATAAGTCATACAGAAAACAAAACAGCACACATTTATTTTGTTTTAAAATTGAGTAGGGTCAGTTGTGTGAGCAATGTATCTGCCAACTATTGTCATTGTTCTGTCTGGGTAAGCTCATTTATCTTGGTTAGTAAACAACTTAAAAGGCAAAGAAGGTGGATGGCCTAAAGGAGTGTTGTTAGGACACAGAATCTTTGATGTCTTACCTAAATCCAGGCCAAATCAGATATTAGAAATCTACCACCACTAGGCAGTTAGAGAATGCAGCTAAATATATGACTGTTATTAGACAGGTGACAGTGGAACAGACAGTTTTCACAGCTGGAAGGTCTGCAAAGTTCAATCAATCAAATTCAAGGCGTCTGCAAAGAAAACAATAAAGGCGCAAGTTCGTAATTTCATATAATCATCAACATTGGAGGTGCCCAAATTCAGTTGACAAATCTTGAAATTTAAGGGCCACTGACTGGAAATTTTTGGCATAGCTGATGATCCTAGAACTATTTTTCTCTTTTTAATCACAATTTTTTTGGCACTGGAATTCTTTGAATCTTCTGGTGTGAAACTACGTGATTTCTTGATACAAGAAGCAGTTGAAATAAACTGCACAAGTAGAAACTAGGGAACAGGTCATTTAGTTTTCCACTCAATTTCTTGCACTATATCAGTTCAGCAGTCCTATAACAACAAATAACACAGTAATTTGGAAATGAAGCAGTTTAAGCATGGATACACAAATATGTTGGATGATGGGGTAGGGTGTTCTCTGTTCAAGAACCACAGTAAAACCACTGTAAATTAAAAACATATAATCTTCCTGCATAAAAAAAACAGCAAGAGCTTGCAAAGCATTTCTGGGACCATTAAAAATTGCCAAATTTCCCAGTAGAACTCATTACTGTAAGAGTATCTCTGTGGACTCCAAGGACCTCAGTTGTATTTGAGGAGTATCTCAAGGGTAGTTGCTTGTTCTCTCTCTGAGCAAGAGCATTGCTTTGCTCTTTTTCTAAAGGCCTCACATACCTAAAAGGATATGTTGGAGGGATAAAAAAATAAATATGTTTTAGAATGGTATGTTGGCTTGGTATGTCAACACTTGTTGCATTGTGTGCAGGCTGCAACACTGTTCTATTGTGAAGAAGTTTGAAACACTGAATCATGTGAATCAGTAATGGAAAATCCCTATTAGGCCATGTACACTACTCAGTATTCAGAGTGCAATAAATCTCTCTAGTCCTATTGTCCCGTTTTTCATTCAGGTAGTATATTTCCTTTGAAAATGTCTCTGTATTTCTCGAAGACTGTTTCACAACACACTGTGAGTTGTTGCTAACCTGATTTCTGGTGGTCTTTATTTTCTTGTATAAGTAGTCAAGTTATTATTTATTTTTTTAATTTATTTTATTTATTATTATTATTAATTTATTATTTTATTTTCCCCTGTCAAATGGGTGAAGCTTGGGATTAGTATTTCTTAGGTTAAATTTAGCACCTTTCATTGTTAGGCCTTGAGTCTGTTCTGCAGAAATGATCTTCCACTTCACAAATAAAAATTGCAGTGGGATATAATGCTTCTATTTTCTTGCTATTAACTCTTCACAACATGGAACAGAATTTAAGGTAAAAATTTCATGAAAGAGAGGTCAGCAAAGAAGTCTAGCAAGCCAGTTAGAAGTTCTTCTAGGAAGCTGTCGAAGTGCAGATGATATCATCTTAGTTGTTGTTGTTTCATTGTGTTTTGTTTGTTTGTTTTACCAAAGCTATAAATTTCTCAGGAGCTGTAAATTACTTAATTTTTCTTTGTGTGCAGGTCATCAACGTGCAAGAGTGTTTGTTTGAGGAGGGTGGTAGGCACATATGGATGTATGAAGATTGCTATTAGAAAATAATAGGAAGCAGTTGGAGATGTACTAATCAAATATTTGGAGATGCAGAAGTAGCTGAATAGCTATTTTGGCTCTGTGGAGTTGACAGCAGAGAGTTGTTTAGTTTTTTCTTAAACTTGTAGATGTTCCCTCTCTCACACTTTAGAAAAGGATAAGAAACAGTAATGATATGAGGTCAGCTTGGTCATCCAGTTCACTTTACTCACAGGATTACTTTTTTTTTCAAAAGATAAGCGTGGTCCACTGACCTTATTACAAACTACACTGTTACTTAACCTATCATAGGACAACAGAGTTCCTTGGATATTGGGTGATAAAATGGCAACAGACCATGGACTAAGTTTGATGGATTTTATTGTAACTACACACAGTGATCACCAGTATAATTCAACCTGAGTGGAATGCAAACCATCTAAGCATAAGTAAAAGAGAAAGGGAAAAGCCACTTGCCATGTAGGCAAGGCATGATGCCATTAACAATTAATCTTAACCACCAATAAGGAACAGTCAGAAAAGTGGATAACCTCTCATGTTCTCCATCACAACATTGACATGCAAGTGCCTTTGCCAGGCAGCACCCCTGTACCAGCCAGCAAGAGCTACCCGCAGCTTGAGATGGGGAACTACTCTTTTTGCAGCTTTCAGTCATCTGACCAACAGGCTGATGCAAGAGTATCGGGTGTGTTTCTAGAAGGTTTGCCAGTCTGTGAATAGCAGGCTATTGTCTGGTGAATAGTCTATCCATATGCCTGAGGAGGACATTGTCTAGACAGTTGACAAGCAAATGAGTAGATCAACACAGCTGTGTATCAAATAGTCCACTGATATCTTTAAGGACCACCATATGATAAATCACAGATTTGTTTGTATAAGTTGGCTATGCAAATACCTTACTTTAGTATTTTATTTTTTTTGTCTCATGCCTTACCTGAGGAAAGGAGCATCTCACCACATAGCCTACCAAAAGAACAGAGCTGTGCAACATAGTCTGTACATGAAGAAAATGGACACAAGTGAGTGTCAAAGTGATTGAATTGTGTGGTTTATATTGCACAAGACTAAGACATTATGTAAAAATGATTTGTCAAGTAACTTCCGATACCAGACAAAACGATGACAAGCAGACTGCACAGACAGGTGACAAAGGAAAATTAAAAATAGAGTTTGGAACATTTTCCATGTTTTGTATTGTTTAACGTTACATTTTCCTTAGTCACTTAAGCGGAACAATTCTGATGTAGCAGTGAAGATGAAAGGCCAAAGATCAAATCTGCCACAGTATTTTTTTCAACACTTTTTTCTTCCCCACAAGCTAACAATATTTAGCCTGAAAGCCTGAAATTATTCAAAGGTTGTATGTGTCACTTCAGAAGTTTTTTCAGATTACTACAAGTTGTAATATTTTCTACTTTATTACTTATTGAGGATCTATGTCATCTATATCATCTATTATTTTCAGAGAAGGAAATAAAGAACCCTCAGTTCTTTTAATGATGTAAAAAGATTAAATCAACAAGCTGTTTCTGTTTCACTGACTGTTGGTATCTGTTAGTAGTTACTGTACAAGTAATAATGTTGGAAAATTGTGAGAAGAGCACACTTCTAACAAACATGGAAAGTGAAAAAGCACCCAAAAGAAAGGATTTGTCTGTTAAATTAATCTTAGTCTTAATCTTATTTGAAATATGTAGTTCTGTAATTTTTGTACATTTAGAGAGAAACTAGCAAGGTGCTGGTTTGAAACATCCTGCAGATGGGACTAATAACCAGAGCTAGAGTTAACCAATATTTTGATGTTAAAAACTGGACAATAACTTCAGAACTGACTGTAAAGTTTATATCTTTAAGTTCTCTTACATGAGGTACAGCTTTCCAGGCCAAAAGTATCTTATTATAATAAAAGACCTAATAGAGAGATCCTGATGAGCAGGAATGAGGCAATTTATTTACTGAGAAGGTTCAGATTTTTCAATATTTCTACACACAAAATATATTTTAATGAAAAGTGCTATGACAATGGTTATGCCTGTTCAAACTGGAAACTTTTCTTATCATTTTGCAATATGAACTGGTAAGCTTGAATACTGTAGCAAAGCAAAGGGGCTCCTTAATGAATCAGAAGACCAACTGAGTCTAAGTTGGAAAAACAGCATTGTACCACCTTCTCACTAAAGGACAGGAAGAGTGGTTCAGTTGAAAAAAGTGCAAAGGTTAGCAGCATGCTGGAAATAGAAAGACTACCAGAAGAATTTGGATTCTTGAGCGCTTCCGTGAACCAAAAGAGTTCAGCAGACCAAAAGAAGCATAAAGTTTATTTAAAAGAATGGCTACAAATTTCTTTGCTTAATTACATGGGACTGCCCTTCTCTTTTAGCTTACTTAAAATTAGCCATCTTGAGACAGTGGTTAACCACAGCAATTGCAGTATTTTTTTGCCTGACCTAGAATACAGGGAACCAAAACTTTTTACTCCTGTTCCTGACAAACAAAAACAAAACAATAAAAAACAAACAAACAAAACAAATACACACACACAAAAAAATAAATTAAAAGGTCTTATCATCCCTAGATTAAAGAGGCATTAGACAGAAAAGGAGTGAATAATTTTCTCATAACAAGTTGTCAAACTACATTATGTTTTTTTCAGATACTTGTAGACGTGCGCATGGCAGTCAAAGGCTTCACAGGGATATTCTGTGGGTGCAGATGTGGATTTAAGAAGGCAAGTTAGAGGCTGAGAGGGTTTTGAGGTGATCAAGACTGTCCTGAAAAAGTGAGCACTGAATAGTAGCCAGATGTTACTCTTCCTTCAGGTTTTGATCCAGAAGCGTATAAAGGTATATCTGCTCCCAAACCTTGAAATCATGGGGTATGCAAGTTTCATTTTTCCCACTTTATTTCTTGGCTGGTATCCAGATCTGCAGAACTTTTTTAGCTCACTTATAGCTGAATTTCATTGTCACTTGTGTAGGTTAAGTTAGAAAATATCCGGCTCTATAAATAGATAGCATTTGACATACCAGATATGTTGACATCTCTGAGCATTCTTTATTATTCACAGAAAAAGGCAACTTTGGATACAGAAGCCAACTGTGGAACAAATTGGCATGGTGTTGAGTGGTTAGAAGATCCTGAAGTAATATTCCATGTTACAATTATGGCAAAGATTTAGGTAGAAATGGTCTGAGAGTTAATAATTGCTACTTTTCTCCCCCAGCTTCTAGTCAGTCAATATTCATCTATAAGAAAAATGAGAAATGTTTGATTTATTGATGAGTGACCACTTTCTTGATTCCAGGAACTATATGACTCACTAAGTCATATAGTTTCTCAATGAAATATTTTTTATATTACCGGATAAGAAGATGATGATTCAGTACAACCGTGATAATAATGAACTAAGTTCTATTGTATAAGCACTAACTAGAGTAAAACTAATAGCTAAATGATTCACCTTGTACATGGAGATCATAAGTAATAAGATCAGCAGTCTTGCAAGCTTGCAACACTGTAGTTCTGTTTGCATAAAATAAGGTGAAGAGTAGAATACAGAAGAGACTGCTGTTTAAGACAGCTGTTAGGGTATTAATCTCATTTAATTTTGCAATTAAAATCATAACTTCCTGCTCTGTTTGCTGTAGCACTCCTTGGGTCACCCTGCTGAAGGCATCTTCTGTTTTGCATAGATAAAATCACATGAACAATATTTTGAGTAGACAACAATTATTTGTTATTAATACACACAGTAGTGGGCTGGGACTAACGTGTTGTTGGGTTGAGATTGTATGTTCACTGTACTTTCACATGATAAGTCTGTGCTGGCCAACAGTGTCCTGTTGAATTTGGAAGAGTAAAAATTCATAGTTTCTTGGAATGAAACAATCCACGGTTTTGCTGAGCTACCATTTCATCCACTCTGATTTGTTCTCTTAGTTTGAGTTTTGGCACAGTGCTGCCTTTTTCAGAATCTTTGATCTTGATTCATGATAACTGTTACTAAAGTTTCATCTTGCCCCCTTTATTTGTTTGGTCTTTTTTATTTACACTTTCTTTTCTTCTGTGCTTGGTTGCCTGTGATCTCTCTGGAATTCAGATTAAGGTGAGAGCATAGTTATGATTTCACCGTTAATTAATTTCAATGAAGCTAGTCACATATTTCCTCCTGTCCTCCATTGCATATTAAAAAAAAAAAAAAAAAGGCACAAGCAACTTATACTCATTATGGATATATAAAGACTGCTTGAAACTAAAACTTCTGATTTCAATACACGGTGCTATGTCACAGATGCATGAACACAGTAGTTTTTAGTTGTGAAACACATTGGTTCAATACCTTTAAATTCTCTCTCTTTTGTTCTTTGGGGTAAAGTGTGGTAATATAAGTCCATGGTCAAAAAAGTGTGAGAAGGTTTGCCAGGAAAAAGAAAAAACTTCCCCTCACAATTAGTGTTGTTTCTGCCAAAGGCTAATCCTTATAACTGAAGAGGAAAAAATATCCCGAAACATTTGATAATGTGACATCTTTGTGTGTGACATTTGATTGCCTGTTAAGTTAATATTGAAAAGCAAAAAGTTGTTATATGGATCCCAGAACACTGAGCTCAATTTAAAGAACGGACAGCTAATTTCAACACTGTCTTTTCAGGCCATAAATTTCACAGATTGAGTGTGAATAACTGGAAGCAATGTTCTCTCTTCTTGGTTTCAAATTCCACTGCTGTTCTTTTCACTGTGTCATTCTTGCTCTTCTGAAAGGAAGAAAGGAAGACTGACTGTCACTGGAAAACTTTGTAATGATTCACAAAGGAAACTTACCTGCTCCTCTTGTTCTTAGGATAAATAAATTGCAGGCTTTAGACCTGTTTTTAGCATGCTGTTGTCTTCTGTCTACTTACACTTTTATGAGTACCTTTGTGGCTGCCTTCCTTAAAATGTGATTTTTCTAATGATGTCATAAAAGCCTTTCAAGATATAGCACAATCAGTTTGACTGCTGGCTAACTGTTTGCTGTTTTGTATAGTGCTCACAGCATGAGAAATAGGACCTTACATGTACAACCTTGTTTAGCAGTGTAGTGGGAAGGAGTTTATTTAACCTGAATGCTGTGCACAAGGAAACAGAATAAAAATCCAGTGTTAATTCCAGTAATTTTTTTGAACTGTTTCATTCTTCGGTCTCCATCTTCTCCTGAATACCTTTTAAGAGCTTCTCCCAACAACTCTTATCTAAAAAAATGATTTGGGTTATTTTTTGTTTGTTTTGGTTTTATCTTTGTCCGTCATACTCATATTCTTTCTCAGTCTGAAAGTCTCAAAAATTTTAAGTGCTAAGGAGAGGAGTTTGGAAATGTTGTGGGTTTTTGTCAGTTGTTCATTAACAGAGAGGGGTTCTTTTGTTTTTCACTAAAAAAACAACAAAATTCATCAGCTAATTTTCCCAAATTGCTCCTTCTTTGCCTGGTCCATCCATATATAAAATGGTTGTTATGAAGCGCTGTCCCCGCTGTTACTCACCTTTGTCAGCTTTAAGTTCTCTGTTTGCTTAACTTTACTTCCAGGTTCACTGTAATGTTTGAGTCATCTTAGCCAACACTGTGATGTCCTACAATGAAGTGTTTAAATGTCCAAAGCTGCTAAACCATGCTGGTTTGGCTCCCCAGCAATTCCAAACAGAAAACATGCCAATGTGACAAGATCAAATTCTGTTTCTCTTTGTGCTATATGGTAAATCTTTCTTATTCTGACTAAATTATCAGGACTTCATGATGAGAAATGGATGTTATGTTGCAGGCTTTATGCATTCATAAATATTTGTCGTCTGGTGCTTTGTCTTCATTTGCTGTTTCATCCTTTTTTTTTCCTCTAGAGCAGACACATGAATAAATATTTTTCTAATCTAGCAGTTTACTATGCTTGAGTTTCTCAGCTTGTTTCTTATCTTCTGCCTGTAGAAAGATGAATCTTTGTGAACCCCTGGCTCCCTGCTAGGAGTTGTTTACAACTAATGTCTTCCCTAGTCATCTTTTCCTTTTGATGTCTATGAGAGGGGACTCTATTTTAAGACCACGTTACTTTCCTCTGCAGTTTCTCAGGAGATTATTTCTCTTTCACCTTCTCCTCAACATGACTGTTTTAAATATTTCTTTCATGACAGCTTTTTTCCTAAGCTTTTCTCAAAATATAAGAACATTACTTTTAAATACTCTCCAAATTGCTGTTCAAAACCTGCAAAATGTAGTATGCCTCCCTTTTTTTGTTCATTTTCTGATTGCTTTTCATCATTTTATTCTCTTCTGCGAAGCAACTGTATTGGTTGTTAAGATGGAAAAGAGTGCATTTTCCTGTCCAGCTGCCATTTTTGTTCAGTCTTGGAAAGACTCAGCTGCTATATGTGAAAACAAAGCAGTCTTGATCCAGTCAAAGTCAGACCTCTGAGATCTGGCTTTTGAATCATTATGTTCTGGCTGTCATTAAGTATAGTCTCATGGAAGAAACCTATTAGGGATGTAGCTCAGGATAAAGTTTGTATTCTGCATCTAAACATTAATCATCAGTGATGTTTTGTCACTCACACCATGACTGTAGAAGCCCCACCTCTATTTCAGCTGTGTATACTTCTTGCTACTTGACTTTATATCTCGCTGGTTGGACTTCATAGTCTAAACAGGAAGGTATACTAAACTGATTATCAGGGTAAGAGGTTAGATTTGTTATGCTTCTCCTTCCTTTCCTTGTAGTCTTACAAAATATAAACACCTGATTTCTCCCTCTTCTTTTCCTGTTCCCTCTCTCTCCTTTTAATTCTGGGTGATAGTTCTATGGCAAGTTGAGCTAAGCAGGGCAAAAATAAACAGCTTCGGTTCATTAACTGGAATGAAAAACTTGTGGAAACTACATACTATGAACTCTTCTCCATCCTTCCCCTAATTAGATCTCTGAAAGTTCTTGTGATAATAATGGTATTTTCATCTGATATTTTCAGTTATTCAGGGAAAAATGAAAATTTTTTTTTTTTTGCAGATTCATTGCTCTCTTCTGAAGTGACATAAAGGAGAATAATATGATTCTGTGACAAACCCATTAGCCTAAACACCATTAATATCTGCCGATAATACATTTAATGACCTAAAACAATCATTGTTAGCGATGGTCCTTGAAAGCCTTAGATGATTATTGGTGCTATCAAGTTTGAAAGTGTTAGATTAAGCTGTCATACCAGGTGTGATTCTGGAGAGAGCAATTAAGAAAAAGAGCATAATTTTGATTCCCTAAGAAAACAGTTTAGCCAGAAAGCAGTAGGACTGATTCCTGTATTCCTGATAATAAAAGAAATTCAGGGGAATTAACCTTATATTTTGGATGCCTAAACCAGATACCTACAGCTAAAGGAACGTTCCCCATTCCCCATTTTGTCTTCATTTCTTCCTCTTTCTTCTCCATAATTATTTGCTTAATTCATAGTATGTCAAATGTGTGCATTGTATATAGTAGCTTCCTAATTCAGGCATAGCTGGAAGCTTTTAGTGGTTATTGTAGGCCATCTGGAACATGAACTTTAATCTACACATGCTGTATTTTAAATGGTCTGATGGACTCATTTTCCAAAGTTTAATTTGACAGAAGAGTGGTTTTATCTGTTATATCAATTAAAGCGAAATCTATTTATTATCACTCAACAATATTGTTTATGCTAAGTACTATAACTGTTAAACGCATTATGTCGCCCATATGGTGGCTATCCTGTCATTGTCTCTCTGCTCAAATATACATTTCTATTGGACCTTTTGCTTCTGTTCAGAGCATGCTAATCAGGAATGTAATTCTGAAGGATAACCAAGAATTCAGCACACAGAATTCTGATCAATGTGAAGGCTGAATGTAGCAGAAGAACAGAAAACAAAGTGGAGATGATACTATCCTACCTGAATTACTAAACATGTTCTCCTATTAAATTTAACCAAAAAGGAGGTATTGTTCTACCTACTCAGAAATGATAAAAACATAGTGCCCAGTACATACTCACTCATCATGGCAAATTCACTGTTGTTCAGAGAGCTAGCTGACTGTTAGTGTCACTATGCTCTTCAAAAGTAATCATTTGCAAGAGATCTACATGGATTATTCTTTAGCCTCTTTTGTGGTAGGGGAATACTCTTTTAAGGTATATTTACATTTTGGTAGTTGGAAGCCTTTGAGAAACATAATGTGAAAGTTTCTTTTTGTGCCAGTCCTACAGAAATTCTGAGGATGGACTTAAAATGCGTTCCCAAGTATTATAAAATGAGTGAAAAAGCAGTGTTGGGAGCAGTGACATCTCTCTAATTCTTTTTCCTGAGCCTTAACAATGACTAGTTACAAAAGCAGATAAGAAGGCTCCATAGGTGATCTAGCACATATATTTTCTAGTCCTTATAACATCCTAAAATCAAATTCCTATTTTACTTTGAAGAATTCTTAGTTCAGTGCATTATTACAGATTAATTATTCCGAGTTTTGGAAAACAGACAGTTAAGATGGGCAGGAAGAGAAATGTTTGGTTTTGACCACTTGTTTAACAACTCTAACAGCATGTGACACTCTCTAAAGCAATGCAACGTTTGTGCATGCATGCACATATTTATTATAGTTTTATCATTATATTATTATATTATTATTATATTATATAATATATATATTATTATTATTATATATATATATATTATATTATATTATTATATATCATGGATTAGTGGTAGGTGAATTATTAGAATTGATGATCTTAAAGGTCTTTTTCAAGGGAGAAATGATTCCAAGGGAGCTGCAGGCCATATTCCAACTCTGTCTACTTTGACTAAATCTTGTGGTTGTACTACTACATCCTACTGTTGCAAAACTTTATTTTAAATTTATTGTACACATTTCTGAGAAATAAACATGAGTTCAAGGAACACGTGAAAAGGAAGAAAATTGTTATTAAGATTTTTGATCTAATTCTTTTCTTTCTATTATGGTATCAGCACTTGCTCTGTACAGACCACTCCTAAATGTCATGAAATATTCGACCAAGACAAGTGAGTTTTGGCCACTGAAGCATAGAACAAAATTCTCACCTACGTTACTGATCTCCCAGATTCTCCCTGTGAAGTTGGTGTTGGGGAAGGAAGATCAAAAGAATAAGTGCACAATTATATGAATCTTCCCTTCTTTTTAAAAGATTCTGATTTTGAATGAGTCTTAGAAGCTGCAGCATGCTTCAGTTCCGTCTGCATTCAGGAAAATGTATGAATACCTGAAGCAAAAGCAGAATTTGCCATACTTAACACTGCAAAAAGGATGGAGTTACTGTGGAGGTTCTCAGGAATATCTCACCCTGTTAATTTAACTCCTGTGTTTTCCTAATGGTGATCGGCAGTAGGGAACTTGCACAGGGCTTCAGTGTGGCCAAACACTTAATTGTAACCAGTGCTGCAATTTTTGTACATAAAACTCTTTTCACTGCCTCATAGATTGTTAGCTACTTGTACTCAAAAAGTCTGAATGTTTGAAGTAGTAAGTTACTGCCAAATGCAAATGAGATGGTAATTGTGATGGAAAGTTAATAGCAATTTCTGAACATTTTTTTTGTTCAGGAAAATCTTGTCAAAGCACTTTGAGAAAAGAAGGGTGCATCAGGCTAAAACTTGTATCAGTCTATGTTCCCGAATTTCCACATAGAACCTAATTTTCAGGCACTCTTTCTGGCCTTGACTGTCAAAGTTGTACAGGCAATGAGGTACTTGCATGCACAACACCCATGGAATTGGGGATCTGATAACCCTGCTATAGCCCATGCTATAAATGGGCAAACTCTTCCAGAGGGCTCTGCCAGTCTACCTTATACATGAACCCTTTACTGCCTTTGTCAGTCTTTCAGAGATAAATATACTGGATTTTGCATATGCCAGGCCATTTGTACCATCTGTAGCACAAAATTTTGTTGAGCAGACGGAGCACAGACACTTGGATAATTGATCGGTCTTTTATTAGAGCAGGAATAGTTACTGAGGCAGAAAACTCAATATGAGGATTTTGTCATTTAAGTAAATAGAAATAGTGACCATATCTGTTTAGGCACTGCAAGTGTCAGTGCAAGGTGAACAGTCAAACTGAGACAACAAAGAAATATATGAAGTAAAGTATGTGCTGTATTGTCTTATCTCAGCTGCTTGGTGTTGGAACGAATGGCTCACCTTTGCAACTTTGCAGGCTGAAAAAATAATTTATATGCATGTTTATAAAAATTAGTCTCAAAGCTACTCCATCTTAAGGTGTTCACTTTTGGACCTTGACAAATGCAGTCCCTAGGGTTGAGTATGGTGGTAGTAAAATGACTGATTGAAACGTTTATCATCATGGCGCAATAACAAATAGGTCAGTCTGGCAGCCATCATTTTCCTAAACCCTTTTTCAGTAAGTGTGAAATTCTGTGCAGTCAAAGTAAAAAAAAAAAAAAATGATGCTGACATAAATTTCATGGCAGTTGTATCTCTGTAGCCTGACTTTATTCCCTCAGCCTCTACCTCATAACGTAAAGCATTGCTTCACAGATCCAGATGTGGTCCAGGCAATGAAAAGAAGCCAAAGCCAACTCATCCTATTACTCAAAATACTTTAGTGTTGACACAGTGAGTGGACACTACACATTCAATTAAGGGCTAATAGTTTGGCCTAGCTCCTAGAAAGGAGCCCCAGCACTGTACAGCAGTAGTACAATGCTCATTTCACAGTGAGCCTATCATTGTAAAATTTGACAATTTCATGTACTCTGCACTTGATGGATTTAGGTTAAAGTGTAAACTGAATTTGGGCACAACCCACCCAAGTTGTAAGTGCGCTGTTATACGCACTAAACTTCAATGCTCACTATGAAGAGGTAGTGTTATTGGTGGGTTTTGTGTTGGTCATAAGCTGTTTACAGAAACTTGATGAATTGAGCTCAAGTAGAAAGTTATCTTTCAGTGACAGATTATATATATAAAATCTATAAAATCTCCAAAAATTTAAAAATGCCTAATACTTTCTTGAATGATCACAAAACTATGTTACTAGCTGGCTTCTGCCTGGAGAGCACAGTTACCACATTTTCAAGGTATTAAAAAAAAAAACATATTGTCTTCACTATAGCTTCCAAACAGATAGACTGTTTTCTCTTAACGTTTTTGTTTGTTTGTAGTTTTTCAGAAACAAGCAAAGTAATAGCTGCTGCATGAAATCTGCCAGAGTCCAACACCCCTGTTGCATAAGGGTTGAGGAGACAGATCTGGAATCCCAGTTGACAACACAAAGATGAACTCTCAGGGCTTGGGGTCTTGGCCATATATCACACAGATCTGTAAGTGGCTGTCCATTAACATGAATAGGAACAGGTTCGAGTTGAGACTGTGGTGTCCTAGCAACAGAAAGCAAAATGTATGCAATTGTTTAATGCCTTAATTTACCAACTTCTTCATTTTGCATTCCACCTGAATTTGAGATGAAAGCACCAATATATATATATTTGTATGTTTGTATATATACATAGATATTTTATTCAGTTATAGGTATATGCAAATACACACACACATACATATGCAAGTGTACATCCCTAGAATATATTGATACCTCAAATTATGATCAGAAAAGATTTATTCAAATTTCCATTTATGCTGTTATGGAGGAAAGAAATAGATTTAAATGCAGAAACAGGTGAAGAGTCCTTTATCAAATGAGTGACCTTGATATCATGGCAGTTTGCTGCATCATAGTGTTAGTCTAAGAACCTTTATAAAAATATCTTTTTACAAAACAAGGCAAGACATTAATGTGTTTAAAATATCCTCTAATGAATTCTGATTCTTTCTGTGCTGAAATCCAAGTGCATTTACAGATGGTTTTACCATATTCTATCCTATCACAAAGAAAGAAAAAAAGCTGAAATTCAGCTGGCTGGTTTCTCACTACTTCTCTAATCTGTCTATAATTTTGTGCATTTAGTCTGTGGGAGAGATTGGATAATTAAAGCATTCCATTACCTCAATTGCTTAAGCATTGTTACCTCCAGAGTTGGATTCAAAGAAGACTTTTTTTGTTGTTTGACTTTTGAGGGGAGAACCTGTTTTTGCAGTGAAGGATTTCAGAAGCAATAAGAGAAGAATATGAACATTTGAATATGCACGTAAACTGAGAGGATGCATTCTAGCTTTGTGTTTATAGCACTGACATTTTATTTTACCTCTTTCTCATCATTGTTGAAAAAGTGTTGTGTATGACTTTTAGAAGGAAGTTAAGTGGTTCCTTCAAGAGATGTTTCTCAAAAGGCAGAGTTGGAAAGTCCGCACTTGTTATCTCCTACTATTGATCATTTACTTCTGAGTCTGTAGCTGAAACAAGGGACAGTAATGGGCTATAGGTACTACTTCCACCCTACAGGGCTGTATAAGGCATGGTCAGCAAGCTACAGAGCTATATGGAAGAAGATGAAAGAAATTTATTCTGGAACATTTCTCATTTCTGTGGATAAGAATACTTATCCTTATAACTGGTTAACACTGTGAAAGTGTAAGCCAAGTACAGGCTGCTGATCTGAGAAAGTGAGAAGTATTTGGACTGCCTTAGCACTTCTTCCCACCAAGCTACTTCTAGATGTTTCTTGCTTGGTTTAAATACATTGTTAGCAGGGGAGAGACAAGGAATTTCTTTTCTCCTCAATGACCCACTGTCTTCTCCTGCCCTCCCACAATCCCTTTTAAATGTCTCTAGATGGTAAAAGGTAAAAAGGTTCTTTCCATATAATCCTGTAAGGGGTTTTTGTTGTTGTTTTTGTTGTTGTTGTTGTTGTTTTAATCTATAACTCAATGGTTAATTCAGTTATATGGCTTCTTAATATAACACAACCGCTGGGCATCTCATCAACAGAGCTGAGGTGGGAACAGATTTCTTGATGGTATAAGAAGGCTTCCCTACCTAAAACACAAAGAAAACAAGTTATTTTGAAGGTTTATATGGGGAGATGGAAGTTACACCAGAATATTTAACAGCTTGGTGGTCTAGTTATCCACCTAGGATACGGGAGATAGTCATTAGATACAGGGGCTTTCCTCATCTCCAGGCAGGACCCTGATACTGGCTCATGAATGTCTTTCTCTCCAAGTCCAGGTTTTTCATCATGGACCTGAGCAATTTTCTTAAGAAAACATGTTGTGTTTTCTTAAGATGTTGTGTTCCCATATATGTTTTATTACACTGTTTGGAGGAGCATGAAGTCAGCCCTGAAGAGGCTGAAACTCAAGTCATTGGGGTAGTTTAGTCCAGTGACTAGGACTGGATGCATCTTTACTGTGCAAAGGGCAGGAAGCAGGATCAAGATAGCCAGTTCTCCATGTTGCTGTCCTTGGGCTGGTCAGCACCACTCAGTACCCCACAAGGTTAATGACACTGCTCTGGGGGCCTCCTGCATGACTTACTCCCTCACCTGGCATTTCTGACATCCCCCCACGCTGCTCAGTAGAGAAAGGTCCTTAGTGGTTGTGTTAGCGAAAACACATAGCCTTGAATATTAGTCAGTCATCAGGGCAGAACTGAGAAAAACTGAAGTCCTTACAGACCTCCTAATTCTCATAAATCTTTCCCTGAATGGGAATGACTTGTTCCACTTTTGTAATATTCAAAGCAGGTAAATGTGAGTATTTATAGCACCACAGAATTGTAGCTAACACTTCTTCACCCTGTCTCAAAATTTATGGTAACTTACTTTTCTAACTGCAGAAGTTTGCCACAAGCCTTAAAAAGGATTTTGAGTATAAAACACCTTGGGGGGTGGGGGGAGTGGAAAATAAATCAATCTCTGATGATCACAAAGTATTATGGTCACCATATAAAGCTGTACATTCATATGTGACACTTAAATTGGGAATGTGTGTGTGTGCATGTGTAGCAAATTATCCAGGGAGGAGAAATGTCTGAATTCAAATAATAGTGTAGGTCAGGGGAGTTTCACCCCTTAGTCTAAAAAAGATTCTGTATTTCGCAAGGTAGTTGCTCTTTACTAGCACATGGTAACCATGATTACCACAGTGTTTGCCAGGAGAGAAATGCTCAGGCAAATTCCTACCCAGCCTCTTGGGGCAAAGAATTTTCCCTTCTGGAGCTACAGCTGGGTCTGTTTTCACTCTGCACCTGGTGTATTCCTGATCTCAGCCCAGCCAGTTTCCTCCAGTAGCTGGCATGGAAGAAGTGTGCAAGCACATTCACACATGGATACATATGTTCAGCTCAGTGCTCCTCTGAACATGCCTTTGCTGCCTCTGAACCTGCGGCTGGCCTTTCAGGAGCAGATTGAAATCCTGCTGCCATCCGCAGACAGGTTTGTTGCCATGTGTCACTTAGTGTGGGTGTAACTATTTGCCCAGTAGCCTGGAGGGATCACTGTGGTGTCATCAATCCCTGTGGCCTCTTCAGCTTGCCTTTGCCTGTCAATAGCTCTCTGACTTTTTCTTTTGCTGTAGGTCACAAGGACATTTCAGTGTTGTACCTACCACCTGAAGAGCTGCAGATGAATTTCTGGTGCACAATACCACGGTCATTTTCACTTCTCACAATGATTTAATTCTCTGGAAGAGCAAAGGAAATGTTATGTACAAACTGTATCATACATAGTAAGGGAAGGGTATAGCTACAGTATACAGCTAATGACAGCAAATCAGATAAACTTAAATAGCATCTCCCTGGTGCTGTGAGGTGAATATTTTTCTCCCATCTTCTCAAAGGTTCTATGCCAGCAATATATTATGATTTGACATTTAACATTTTGTTCTATTTTACTTTTGGCTGGGAGGGGTTAGACAGATTCTGTGATGTCCCACTCTCAAAAACTGAAATTAGGTTTAGGGGTGTGTGTGTGTGCATATGCATATATGTGCACATATACACCCAAAGACATTTTAACTCTGTTGATAGCTCAACAGGAAAATTAAGTATGTGCTTTATTGTCATCCTCTTCTGTGAACTAAAAAAAAAAAAGTGAGTGGCTCAAAAACTAAAGCACTCAAATATTGCAGATAACAATTATGTAATGGTGACTACTACTTGGTCTGGGGAGCATCATTTCTTATGTATATTTCTGTATTCATCTATGTATTGTCTTAATAAAAGGTATTTTAGAAAGGTATTTGCTTTAAGTTTGTAGGTTTCACTGTGGACTTGGCTAGGCAGAATCGGATTTGGATTTATTGAAGCAGATGTTAAGCAGAGAGAAGAAACTGACATGTCTGTAGTGGTTCTGTAACTGTCTGAATTATTGTCAAAACACTAACAATGGCACATCTCTAATTTAATACACATTTCAGCAGTGACCATGCTAAACTGTCTCATTCTTCTTTCATTAAAGATAGAAAGGGAAAAAAAAGGTGGGGGGTAGGGGAGAGATCTGAATCAATATGAATAGAGGTGCTTCTGAACAACATGAAAGTGTCCTTTTATCAAAAAAAAAAAAAGATTAATTTTGTTGTTGTAGCGCATTATCTATTGTGGGGTGCATTCTTTTTAAGCAAATGTGATGTTTCAACGTAATTCACCATGCACTCGAATGGTTAATTGCAAAGCTGCCTTCCAAAGCACCGTGTCTCATTTCTAAACTGTACATCTCAACTCACAAGAGAGAGACAAGATTAAAACAGCTTCGATCTCAAATTTAGAAAATTAATAAAAACTAGATAAATAGCATGAGTCCCCTACATTGAAACCTGTCTGCGTTTCAAAGACACTTATGGGGCTCCTGTACTTCCATGATCCATGATAGGTATTGTGGCTGCTGGGGTGCTCAGGAGACGGGAGCTCCCTCACAAAGAGCTAGGGACTGGAGCCAGTCCATAGAATCAGGGCACAACTGCACAGAAGACAGACCACAGCATGGATTCTGCCTCAGACACAGGCTAGGGCTGCTCAGGTGCTTGATCTTTGTGTTTGGGTTGTCTTTTTGAAAGCTGCATTGCAGGAACAGAAAGGGCTAATGCCATGTCACAGCAGTACCTTTTCTTAACGGGTTAGACAGTTTCAGCTGCTTGAGAAACAAGTGCTTTCATTCAGTTTATGGATAATTCCTGAAACAAGGCACTTCTTTTTGCATCAGCTGACGCTAACAGAAGACAAGCTTGAAATCAGTGGGAGCTAGGGGTTCTATGTAGGTCTGCAGAAGCTAAAAGTATCTTCAGAGCTGTGCTGTGAAAGGATATTTTTCGTCCTAGTAACCAGCCAAATTGGGAATATACCACTGTGCTTAGAGTAGAACACTTCTGTAGGTGGTCAAACATCTGCTTGATAGAGTAACCCATACCCAGAAGGGTCTAATTAATCCCTGTGTGAAGGGGCATCACTTCTAGCAACGTTTTTGGGTGGAGTCTTTCAATTGTTTCAACAATTATGTGCTACTAACTTCATGTAGGAAGACTTGATAAGACAGTAGGGTTGAAAAGAAATGTTTGGTTTTTGTTTTTTTTTTTCTTTTTCTTTTTTTTTTTCTTCAGGACATATATTTGTGAATTTGTTACTTTGGCATTTAGTTTTAGGATTAGCATAGCTTTGGATTATTCTGCAGGATGGGGAGTTCTGACTTAGCCTAGCCCTATTTATATATACAGAGTAATGATGATAGTTATCCATTTATAAATGCTGTAATTGATCACTTGACACATAATGCTTAGATTTAATGCCTCATGTAGTATGATAAAACTCTTAAATATGTATATAATCCTCAAGAGAGTTTAGTTAATTACTTTGGGAAACAATAGTAAATTTAAACCTGGGGGTAATTAAATTCTCATCCACAGTGGTAATATCTTAGCTATTCAATATAGAATGTAAGCTTAGTTTATCTGCTTTTCATTGGGAAGTGGCATTGAATAAGCACAGTAAAATCTTCTAATGAGATTTTTTCTATTAACAATAAAAATAACCCACTGAAACTTGGTTTCTTTAAAATGATTTAGCGTAGTGGGAGCATGGAAAAAACTCTGAATTACAAATAAGCACAACCGTCCAAGCAAAGTATGGTAACAGTGCTGAAGAGGCATTTGTAGTTATTTCTCGCCTCTTAAACATAAGTCTAAAGGAAGTTAAAAAGTCCCCACTAAAAATTCAGAGGATTTTCTGTCACTAGCAAATTCAAGATTCATTACCAAACTGATTAATTGTGATCTGTGTTCAGCTGGAGCACTAAAGAAACATGTTGCCTTGAAAACCCTCGTCTATAATGACTTGTAAAAGTTCTAAGTAGTCCTGCCATTTTAGAGACTCAAATCAGTTAAATCTATGTATTTTTTTCCAAGGAATATGATCAGAAGGAAATATCCATGATGATTCACACACACTAACCTTAATTAAAAAAAAAAAAAGTGGAATTTTCTGTGACATCAGACTCCATCTCAGTTTGAGGATAATGTCTCTTTCCAAATTTCTTCAAGCTCTTCTCAAGGAAAATAGTATACATATGTCAATGTTTTTGTTCATCAATTTTTGTAGATAGATTATCTAGACTAAATTATTTGTCATTACTAGAGATAGAAAAATGCCATGGTTTTTGATATATGACTGTCTAGTTTGGCTGTGCACATAGATTTGAGGTCTGATTTTTCCACTCGGCTGAACTGGACTTGCCCAACTCTGTAACTTACAAAATGGATAGTTTCACTCCAGAAAGAATAAGAGCTATGTAAACAGGTAGCTTATGTAAAAGGCTTTGTCAGAAAGCACTTTAATAGAAAAATATACCAAAGTCTATGAATCCAGGAAAAATTATTCTGCACTGGAACTAAGAAGTGTTTGATGTGAATGCCTGGTTGCATTTTCTCCCTTGTTTGTGTTATCTCCTTAATCTGTTTTGCATTGGTCAAAGTCCTAAGAAGTTTCTGAAAGGGAAGACTGGTGTTTTGTAGTTCTGAAGTTTTATCACAATTATCCCATCAAGCTGTTTTTTTTTTAAATTTGCTTCTCCGGGAAGTAGCTTTATTATTTTTTATAAGAACTTTTAGTGAAAAAATGTGCACTTCCAGTCAAAAACATTGCAAAGAAACTTTAAAATATGGCTGAATAATACAATTAAAGTTAAAATCCAGAATAATTTTGTATAATTTGGAGAGTTTGAAACATGCATTTTGAAATCTGCATTGTCAGAGTATGTTTTGTCAAGTTAAACTTGTCCTATCAAGAAACAAACAACAAAAAAAATACACTGGTAAAACTTGCTTACTGGAGGTGTGTGAAAATGTGCTTCTGCTGCTGCTGAAATTTTTTTTTTCTGATTTTGTTTTTGTTTTTGCTTTTCTTTCTCCCTTTAATATGATGGATATAGAATAAATGTTCCATATTGGAAAGACACATTGCTAATGCTCCTGTTGTCTTGGCATTCCAATACAAACCTCTTGTCTACATTCGCCTGAGGTCTACATTGGCAAGTCGAGCAGGCAGAGGGGGAGGTTCCCTCTGTATTCTTGAAATTTAGATGGTACATAAATCATTTTTAGGGTTTCTAGAGGAAAGGAGTTTAACTTCTTTGAAAACTTTTCATCCTATAGCCCACTCCGTTGTACTAAAGCTGTCAAAATTTTAAGTGTCTTTTTCTATACATGGAACAGTGGCTTCCAGATGAGTCTGTCTTTTTCAAATTAAGAACAGCAAAGTTGGCAGAAATGACAAACACATGGTAGGATAAAAATAATAAAAATATTGCTAGGACAACACAGGTTTTTCTTGGTAGAAATGGAAAATTTTGGTATTCTGTAGTAACATTTGTTTTATGATAATATTTTTATGTGCACGTTGCAAGATGAATTTAGTTGCTTTTTCAGAGAGAAACAGAACTGGGAGGACAGGCGTTGCTGGTGACATTTGACTTGAATCTAGAAAGGCTTTTATTTTAGATTTACATTTCTTTATAAATTTCTATATTTACACCTTGCCCTGAGAATATCTAAGAATATTCAAACATTAATGACTCATCTTCATAACTGCCTTCTGAGGTAGGGAAATAGGATAATTTTGACCAAAGAAAAGCAACCGGCAAATGGAAAGATTTAAGAGCCGCACCAAGATTAATGTTGTTCTTTCCTATGAGGGATTGCTGGTCCAGATACAAAATTTTATTAGATTGTGTAAAACTGACAGATCTTCTCCTTGGACTTGGAAGAACCTTTTTGTAAGGGCTTATCTGCACAAATAAAATACTGGTATGGGAATTGGAAGGAGCTGTGGTCAGATGTAGAGAATTATGTGTTAGGTATGCATAGTTTCATGTGAGATAGTTGTCAGCAGAAAATCACTTAAACTTGTTAGCCTCTTTATGTATTTTACTTACTGGCATCAATATAGCAATATGTTAATATATTGAAATAATTTGAGACCTGGGGCTGGCTGTCACACCAATGGCAAAATAAATAAATAAATAAATAAATGCAGCTATCTCCTTGTTGGTATAGAGAATAAGTTCATAGTTTTGTCTAGCAGCTTTCTTACCTACTTGTTTGGTGGCTGTGAGCAAGTATTATGAAAGCATAACATTATTTGAAAATTTCAAGTGAGCAATGTCCATATATAGATGTCAGGCAATGACTATTCTCAGAGATGTACTCTGGCCTCCCTTAGGACTAAGCTCATCCTAAACCCTCCCTTCTTCTGATTTAGTGGCTTTCCTTTACCAACTCCTTTTCTCATAAAAGTGCAGTAGCAACCTTTTTAAAACAAATCCTTGCCTCTCTTCTCCAAAATAAAAACTTAAAAAAAAAAAAAAAAAAAAAAAAAACTACAAAAGCAGTTCTTCCTCTGGGAAGAGAAGAAAAAAGCAACAAAGTACATATGATAGATGATCTTCTAGTTCATTGCTGATGGGTAGTATTAAGTCTCGTAAACAATAGGATTTTCTTCCAAAGATTCCCCAAACTGGCACCATTCTGTTAACCTTGATGATAAAGTGGTGTTTAATCCATTCCTTTACCCCTCTCTCCATCCATCAAAGTATCTTCTTTTAAAGTTCAAGCTCCCATTTTTACAGCACAGTATTGAAAGCATTTTCATCTTAGTGCTATATGTAAGTGGCTAAAAATGTTTGTCTGGTTGCCAAAATTCAGAACCCCAGAAGGTAAATAAAACCCCATGTTAAAGGAGGTTACTTTTTAGTTTTCTTTTAGTACTTATTCATGTTTCATCTGCGAGTACTCCAGAAAATCCACTTGAGTAATTAGAATAAAATGAGGCCAGTCCTCACAGAAACAGGACTTTTTCCTTTGTTTGACACAGTACGTAGGTTTGTGTTCACCACAAGTTGAAACTGAGCAGCTAGAGATTCTCATTTCTCCTTGTCTGCTCTTTCCCAACAAAACATGTTTGCTAGGAAGCCAGAGTGAAAGGCCTGCCAAGCTGATGAAAATATGCAAACTTTCAAAAATGTCCTCATGCTAAATCAGGAGGAAGCCAAGGCCTTTCATTTTGTTGTGAGAAATCAAGGCAACAGTCTAGTGGAAACAGCATCACATGAGGCTGGGGAAATGAAGAGTTAAATCCCAGCTTTGTACTGTTTAGAGTCAGGACTTGGATGGTGTCATCTCATTAATACATGAATGCTCTTACTAAGTGCCACTGGCTACCTAAAGATGTATGCACTGCCTCATTCATTCCAACCTATGCTCTTTCTTTGTTGTAATGCAAAATTCCATCCAGAAACATCATAAACCTTTTTTAGACTAAAGTTTCACTTAAAGCTTCCAGTTAGAAGTTCCCTTCAACTGATGCTTATTTTCTAGAAAAGGATAGTGCTAGTCCAAGATCCTTCTCCCAAGGAAGCTGACCAAGCTTTGTTTCCATCTTGAAGAATTAGAATAAAATGTGTGGCTTTTTGTTTTTCATGGTCAACTTGGTGCAGTTTTTAATAAGAAAATTATTCAACTGTAATCTTGAACTCGCAGAATGATTGCAAATACACAGGCGTCCATGGAGGCTGACCAGCCTGACTATAATCAGATGTTGTAATGTGTTATATCATTGATAGACTGGGGACCAGGGAGTTTCACTTCTACACTGAATAATTAATTAAGCAAGAGGATGGAGGCAGCCTAATCTTTTAATAATAGCCCTCTTAGGCTGTGTTACAGACAAATTCTATTAAGAAAGAGATGCTTCTGATGAGCATGAGGCCTAATCTAATCAGAAACTGAAGTCACTTTCCTGTGTGGATCCTTGGATGACCCTTAACTACCACAGAGCAAGGAGCTTCACATCCTCAGGTTGTGATAGGGATTCTCCTGACAGTATTATGTTGAGATAGTGACTGCACTTTCTGAATAGCATGTTTCCTTATGATTACAGTCTCACTAATTCTCTCTTATTTTAATGTTTCTCTTGCTTTATTCTTTTACCACTCTTTCAGATCAGATTGGATATAACTTCACATAAACCAGGGGAAATATGCTAATATACACTACATAAAGATGTTGTCTCACATAATAAAGTCAGATACCAACATGAGACAGAATTTAAAATTGAGTAATCCCCTTCCTGCTTGAATCATAGCTTAATTAGTATTATTGGCAGTACCAATAGCTTATTGGGGTTTGGTCTTGGCTTCTAAGGAGGGAGATATAAGGCAGAAATTCTCACTTTTTCAAAGTAAAAAATATCTTTAGAAATGACAGAAGTCCTCTTTTTCTTTCTATGCATGTTTTTTTCAGTGATATTCTATCTAAGTTTTCTTCTCTTAGTTGTGGCACAGGAAAATCATCTCCATATTTGCTGCATGTTCCGAAATTCTTGTATCTAAGCAAGCTACCAGTTGCTTCTTAAACTATATTTGAAGTATACCTATCCACAAATCTCAGACAACTTAGTCATAACTTAGCATTGGCATCCTGCTGAATGTCCTGGCCCACCTATCACTCTGGGGAGGACTTATGACTCCAAGAGCATGGCGGAACAGATGAAGTGTTCTGACCTGTGCACTGGCAACACAAATGGGAGCAGCAGAAGACACAGGCAAACAGGCAGCTCAGTCCCAGCAAGAGGTAATGCAGAGAGAGAAGCAACAGAACTGCCAAGAGCGCAGACTCAAAAGCAGAATACAAATATGTTTCTACATGCCTTGCCTACTTCTGCCTCCTGCCCTCCCTTTTGCTCTCCTCTCGTGCTGAAATTACAGTAACCCATTTTCATGGCAGACATTCTCTAACTGGCTAGACATTTCAGAAGAACTGTGTCGTAGGAATACGAAGCAAAAGCTTTCAGAATTCTTTTTTTCCACTTCCTCCTCCTCCAGCTTCCCAGCTCCTTTTCTAAAGCTTGGCATACAGTTAAGCCCTAAAATTATAACACCTTTTCCCTAGCCATGTCAGGTTCTCTTTCTTACATCTCTCATTTCTACTATGGTGCTGCACTCAGCATGCAAATTAGTAGCTTTTCTGAGAGCTTTCTTTTAAGACCCTAAATTATCTCCACTAGTTTATTAGATCATTTCTTTAATAACACTAGCCTTCATGATTCACAGATGCTCAGTTCTAAGAAGGAAATATATTGATAGTATAAAGCAATCTTTTGTGTTTTTCAAATCTTTATTTTGTGGTAGGCATTGTAAAATGTGCGTTACATGCCTCTACCTGCTTATGGATGCAAATCTCTTCTCTTGCCACTTCCCTGGCTGTTTGTATTTCATTAACATCTAGAAGCCTCAGCAATGGATCTCAGTACAGTATGTGTACTGGGAGCACAAAGCTACCATTTTGAGGAAATAAACACAAGCATAGTGAAATTCTGAAAGCTTTGTGCTTTCAAATATTTTCTTTTTTCCAGATGTAGGTTAAAGGGGTGAGTGTTAACCATTGGAAGTAGTTACTAGAGCTTTTCATCTCTCAAGATTTTAATCTAATTTTTTATTAATCTTAAGGTTTATGGAATGTGCTTGTTTAGATAATGCAGGCTCGAATACTTTTTCTCCTTGACTAGAAACATTACTGATGTAGCAGCTGCTGTACAGTAAAAAGTTTCTGCAGCAAAATGCATGCAGAAAGTTGCAAAACACCAATCTGTTTCAAATAAAGCACTGCAGTACAGAGGTGCTGCTCAAACGATAACTTGTTCTCAAAGTTTAAAAAAAATTATGCGCCAACATAAAAATATACATAAATATGTATATACATTGTTATACCTATACATGTATGTGTAAAAATAGTCTAAAAACAAGAACAGTCACTGAAATTCTCTTACTTAGTATACTTAGACTAAGACTCCACATATAAATCAACTTGACCTTATAGGTGGCATCTGAAGTAGTCCACCACCTGCAGTATATTAAGAGAAAGAGTGTAGTAAACAGACGATGGTCTTATGAAATTTTAAGGAAATCAGACATAACTGGCCTGAAATTCAGAAAGGTTTATCCTTGGAGGGCAAGCATTGACCCTTAGGGCAGTATCAGCTATTTTATAACATGCTCAGAAGCAAATATCTCAGTGGCACAGCATCACAAGTAGCTGTGTACGATATGTTTGCCCTCTGGTAGAATAAATCAATGAGAGAACAAATAGTGTGGCAGGAAAAAAAAAAAAAAAAAGGAAAAAAAAAAGGAAAGAAAAAAAAAAGAAAAAGCCACAGACAGGCACATTTCCAACTGTAATGCAAGCTCATCATTTTCATAAAATAAGAGAGGGTTGGGGTAGGAAAAATAAGTGGAACACCCTATGGCTGAGCAAGCGCCTTAAATATTTGTTACAAACAATTTTCAAATCAATCATAGAAAAGCCTGTGTTGTGGGTTCAGAATGCTGGAAGGAATGTTTAAGATGGATTGCTTGCTCTCTCCAGATAGGATAGGATAGAATAGGGTAGGATAGAATATATACCTAAGAGAGATTTTTACAAATTACACAGTTTTATATTTTTTTATGTCTAATCTTAAGTGGCTATATTACCTTATCAAAAGAGGACTGAGGTTTACTGTTAAAACCAAAACCACAAACAAGTTAACAAAACCCAGCAACAATAACAAAACAAAGCTTTCAGAAAGTGCAGAGTTAACATAAGGACTTTATCTGCTATTTGCTAGTGGATAGGATTGGTTTCTCAGTGTTTAATCAAAACTGTTTTAGACACAGGACGTTAAGTTGGTGCATCTGTTTTGGAATTACACTATACACACAGTCATCTATCTTTTTGTTTATCCTTTGTTGATTTCTAGGCATCTCCACTTGAATTTCTAATCAGACTCCTGCAGATGATGAATATGTAAGTCAGTTGTTTTGTAGCTGTGATAATGGCCTGAAGATGTAACAGCATCCACTACACAGGAACAGTTAATATCTCTTATTAGACTATCTGCAAAAACAAACAAGCAAACCAGAAAAACATAAAATAAATAAATAAATAAATAAATAAATAAACACCTGCTCTTGGCCTCATCAGATCAGAGGAAAAGCAGAAAAACTAAAACAGGTGAACAACACCTGTGTGTACCCTCTGTTTTGCTGGAAATTTTTGCTCATCAGGCCTGTTGGAGAGTTTCTGAGCCTTAACACATGCCTGTTTCTTCCAGTTGGTCCCATCAATGCATGCTATCTCTGGCTCACCAAGTCTGTCTCCCTAGCTATAAATATTTAAAGGTCAAAGATATTTTCTCTGACATTTTATTAATAATCATATAGCACTTAAATATTGTTTTCAAGATACTAGAAAAACATGAATCTTCCCAGCTGTCAGCAGTGGTTGCATTTAAGGTGGGAAAATGCAGAGAGAAGAGGAAAAGTGTGCTACCACAGGCTCAATGAATTGAATATTGTTGGCTCTTGATTCCAGTCTGTCCTTGGTTCATTGCACACAGCTCAAGTCAGTAACAGTGAAGAACCAGCTTTCTAAAAATAGCCAACTTGCCAGAAATATCAACACTCAAAATATAGTTGGACTACATACTTGCAGAGTGTAAAGGGTCTGATACATGTATAGAATAAGATCTTGATCCTCTTCCAAGTGTGTGTATAGAAAATATAGAATCCTAATGAAAGCAGTTGTCCACAACCTTACCTTATAGTTAGCTACCCTGAAATCAGTAACGGTAAACCTAAATCAGAAAAAGAAAATCAAAATCTAGCCTCTGTATTCAGTTAATTAGAGCTCTTTTCTGCCCCCATTATTTCGAATTTTCTATACATTTCTTATTTTGATGAAATACTGAAGGTTATAAATGGTACTAACATTTGTTTGTTCTGTCTTGCTTTTTTACCGACTACTGATTTTTATCAGAATTTCCACTACTTTCTCAGCCTACCATCAAATTCTTACAAAGCAAACTATTCATGTTTGAAAATGTTTACTTCTTTCATCAGAAAACAAAAACAAAACAACAACAACAAAATCTTCTTTAACACAAGCTTGTGGTGTATGTTACCCAAGTTCTTACCAAGTTGTTTTTTTTTTTTGCCTTGAGAACACTACAAAGTCTTTGAATATATCTTTTTCTTTTCTCCTCGGAACAATATTTGTCCCACAATGTGCTAATTGCTGTCTAATCTGTCACGTTAATTTTGGCATAACAGCTATCAAGGTATCTGTTATGGTCATTCACAGTATTGTTTATTATCCTTCTCTGCATTAAAATTGCTAACAAGCAGCAAACTGGGAGAGCTTGAAATGTTTTTTTGAGGACTACCTGAAATGGCACTTCATGCTGACTACTGTTACGTCCTGTAAATGTCTGGCTGAGGAAACAAGAATAATGTTAATGAAACAGAGGATGATTCCTCAGGATTCACCTTTCTAGACCCGTGTGTTAGACTCTGAAAAGCTCACCTGGAAAAATCCGGGGAGTGAATCTCTTTCAGTAGTTCCAGGCCAGGGGATGGTCTTGACTGGCCAAGCACATTCAAGTCACCGGTGCTCTTTCAAATCCCAGCTGTGAAATGAACTGAGTGGAGTTCAACCTCAGCCAGAAATTTACATTTATTGTTTGGGGGAAAAATAACATCAAACTAATAAACTGTGATCTTGTCTAGTCAGCACTTTGGGCTACCTTCCTGAAGGTAACTGGAACTTTTGGTTAATATTTTTCTTGGCACCTGACTCCATTACAGTCAAAAACATTGCAAGCACCTTTTTTGTTATTAGGGCATTTAAATGTCCATGGAGCATTGGATCTAGCTTGTTCTCTTACCTAGTTACTTATACAACACTAAGAAGTCTGGAAATTAGTTACTGAACAAAGCTGGTCAAGTAGGTTGACCTGGCTGGGAGCATGTTCAGAGAGATGACCTTTTCAGGAAGCAGGTGCTATTGGTCCACTAGTGAAAGATCCTATCTGATCTGCCAGAAGCAACTGGGGTCATTGCACAATCATTTTATGTGAGCATGAGTCACCAAGATGGGCTGGATACTGATTCTTCTTTCTTCTTCCTTTTTTTTTTTTTTTTCCTTTTTGCCAGTTACTTGTGCTTGACTGTCCTCATATACTGCTTGATATCTGTGTAATTGTTCATTTTTATTAAAAAGTATGGTTTAAATACAAATGTTACTGGAGTTGATATAAGACTTGATATTTGTTCCGAGACACAAGGACCCTGGTAGAAGTACTTCAAAACTAGCAGGTAGCAGTACTTCAAAACTAGCATTCAGAGAATAAGGTAAAGAAGCAGTGACACTGAGGAATGTTTCTGATTTGTGACACAAGTATGGAGTAAGACATTTTCCTCTCCAGAGTTTTGGACGGCATACAACACAACCCAGTAGAATATTCTTCACAAGCCCTCTTCATTAGAAAGCCAGAGCCCTGGCACCATGTATTTCCTTAGACATCAGAGTATAACACCACTCTTTTCAAACAGTATATCCTATGTAAGCATAAGAGATAAGCATAAGAGCATATTCCTACAGAGAAGTCAGGAATACTTTTCAAGTCTGTTTCACTGCTCAGTCATCTGAAGTAGGTGACAATAAAGAAATGAACAATCTCACTAATGCAGAAAGGCTCTCTGATTCCAATAACCAGACCACAGCACAAATGTTAGCTAGGATTCTGTAATTTAAAATTGTGCATTCCCCAAACACTTTATTAAACTTTGAGACAACTATTCATTAACCACAGCTTTTGACCATCTTCCTGTGACTTATGTGTCACTGCAGCTAGTTTCTGTTTATCACAAGTGTTCTCTCAGTCAAGTTATATGACCATTTTTCCATCCTTTTTATCTTTATAGAAATGATACTGGATAAGATCAGGTAGATAAACCAGAGTCTGACAAAAGGATGAAAACTCTCTTAAAAATGGGATAATTAATTTCTTAAAACATAGTATGTTTCTCTCTTCACACAGAAACATTTGCATGACTAAGATGTGTAAATAACTAAACAAGCACTTCCTGCCTGCAACAAAAAATACCACACAAATAACACAAATGATAACATCAAGTGCCTCAAACGGCTATATTGCAATTGCCATACCACTGAGTAGTTTTATCTCAAGGAGCAATGCAGCTTCTATACATTGTGATTTTAGTTGGACAAGTACATCTGCTTTTCACCAAATTTTCTGTTCTGCTAAATTCTTTGAATGCTGCTTTCCACCACCATCACTTCTTCACTAATAATTAGAAATAGTGGAAGTGCTTTTTTTTTTTCTTTTTTTTACACACCTACTTAAATGTTTGGAAATTTTGTCTTCTATTTTTACAACTTCTTTTTGCCTTCAATACATGCTTCTTTTTTAATTATAATTTTACATACTAGACAGAACTAATAGTTCATCAGCTCCAATATCACCCCTCTTACATTAATCTACATTTAGTGTGTTTGGGAAAAGTGAAAGGTCTACAGTGCCTTCAAGAGACTTAGAAATACTCTGAGGGAACAAGCATTTGGCTCCTGTTGTCTACAGCCATCAGTCAGCTTCCTGAAACATCAACTGTGATTGCTCTTGCCTTTGCAAGAGTAACATGTATTAAAGATACTGAAAGTAGTCAGGTATCATGCAAATCCAGAACAAGTTGCATGAAAGAAATGAAATGCAAACTGACCTTTAGTAGATGCAGGTAAACTTCTTATGTTTCCAATGCTCTTTGAATAGAAGTTGAGACTTTAGGAGCTTACAAACTTATGGTTAATTTTTGTAGTTTGTTATCATTCATAAGTGCTTCCAAGTGCTGCAAATCCATAATATGTTTTCATTGGTTTACAAATAATTGTATACACTGTTTTGTGGAGGCTATAATAAGCAAGATTCATCTGTACTGTGAACAAAAATTTATGACCATAGATAAGAGGTGTACAGATTGAGGGCTGTTAAGAGTTTTTTTACTGTCTCCTGGGGAAAGCATTAACCCTCAAACTTAGAAATTAGATCAAACATTTCTTGAGTTTAGAGATATTTGAATAGCAGAATTTGAAAAAGGGTGGCATTCTCAGACACCATTGTTACTTGGAATTTATTTTTTAATAGTAGGATATTATAAGTAACTTTCATTCTGGAATGACTTGGGTAAAGCTCAGCTTTTTTGCAACAAAATCCACAGTTAAAATACAGTTTTATTTCCTCAGCTATTGGTGCCTGATGAAATTCTCCATATAAAAGTCTAAATAAATATGCTAAAAGCTTCATCTAGTGGCTTTTAGTTTAGGATAGCCCAGTAGAACAGAGTTAAGAAAGAAATGCTACCAGTATCTTTTTTGTACCAGTTCAATAGATGGTTTCAACTCCAGGGCTGATAACCCAATATGCTTTACAAATAACATTAAAGTTATATGAATTTGTTTACTTTAGATGAACATTGTTTCAATATGACAGTCTTACTTCAAATCAATGAAAGGTCAGTGATAATGCTAATACTCTGCGCTGAAAACTAACACCAGCTTTTAGTATTGATTTTCATTTAAATGTGTATCTGGGTGGTGGGTTAGCAATATGTTTTTGGAGAGTCTTCTAATACTATAACCATATCAACAGCTACACAAACAAAATCGCAGAGATATTTGACCTCAGATAAAAATTTACAGTGTGTATTTATAGCTAGCACCAGAGTTAAATGTATTTTAAGATGGATTCATGTAGACATGATAGCCTGCTTATGAGATTATCAGTGTTGCAGGTGAGCTTGTTTGCTTGTTACTACATCTGAGCAATAGTTATGAACTTCAGTTAAAGATAGAGCCAATCCACTCCTGCTCATAAAACAAGATGGTGAAAGTCATCATAGGGCAATACCATAGATATCATGTCCTCTTCCTCCACATGTTTCTTTGTACCAAGTAGATGTGCCGTTTCTTAAGAATCATAAAGGAAAATGTATATCAGAAAATCAGCGTTTCTTGATATATTTTCCAATTGTTGACACAGATCATCTTTTAGAGATAAAGCAATGTTGTTGTATGTGTGGTGTTATGTTCAAACAAAGTATTGCTTATATATTTTCTTCCTTATGGGTAAAATATGATGGGATCTATGCTGGGGAAAATATTTCAGGCTGCAAATGCAATTGTTTTTTCACGCTTTCAAGTTCAGGCCCAGAGCCTGAACTTGCCTCATCCAGGAGAGGCAATCCTGAGGGCGTGTTCTACTTCCCCACATTTTCAGCCAGTTATCCTGGGTCAGCCAACAAACCCTGTGGCGACATCCCAGTGCCTAATTCTTCTCTATTGTTTAGCCGATCTAGCTACTCAAACACATTTCTTTCAGAATTGCAGAGATCTCAGAAAGACAGAGCATATTCCAACATACGATTTACCTCTAGACCTATTGCATGCACTTTTGTAGTGTAAGTTGCTTGAAGTAATTAGTCTTAAGGCTTGTTGAAAAGTAAGCTTTCTGCTCATTTACTCCAGGTTTTTCTCACAAGTTGATGTTGCTTGACAAAAGCAAAAGGAATATCATGTCAGTGTGCTTGTACTGCATTTGCATGTAAGTACGTGGAATATTCAAGTTGTGGATTTCTTTCATGATCCTTCTAAATAATTTGTTTTTTCCCCATTTGTTTAATCAAATCCACAAAACCAACAACAAATCTCTTGGTTATTTATTTCTTATCACTGAGCGTGCATCACTAGAAACTTCCATCATAGAGTCTGTGATGCAAACATATGTATAAAGCCAAAAAATGTTCTGGGTGAGAACACAAGGGAAAACAACGCTGATAAGAGATGACTGCAGTGAAACGCTGACACGTGATACATTGATATTACAAGCCCTAGCATGTCCGTTGTGCTTTGCAAACTGTGATATGCTGACCTAAAGGTCATGCACACAAAAAACTAAACTGCTCATTTCGATCAAAGTAATGGGAATAGGCATGTTGCAAATAAGTGGATGCTGTCAGGCTGTCTTTCTAGCACAATCTGTGTGTCAATAGAACAGGTTTACTTTCAGCAGAATACATGAGTGCAACCTACAGAATATTATTACTATGTATATTTTAGAAATAATTAATCATACTACCCAGAATTACTTTGACTGGTCAGAAGACAAGAAATATATTTGTACATGCTGAGATCTGTGTATCTGGGTGCACTCTGTACTGGGATAGAAGAGTTAGCTCTTGATTTCTTTTTCTTTCTTTTTTTTCCTTAAAAAATTGTGAATACCACCCGGAATAGAGAATTACACAGCAATTCACTCTCTTTGGAGGTATGAGATAAAGATTCATACTCCTGAATTATGCAAATAAATACCTGGAGATGGGGAAACTGTTGAATTTGACTACTCTAACTATTGGCTGTGCATTCCAGCCCCTCTCCTATTTCTCCTCTTCTTTGGCCATCTGAATTTACTTGTGGTATCTGAAATCATAAGAGTTTGACTGAAGCTGATAGGTCATGACTAAAAGTTTGAGAAAAGTGGTGTTTTGTGTTTTGTTTTTTTTCCCTTCTCTTTTTGTCTGAAAATAAATAAATAAATAAGTAAAAATCCTGGCCAAGTTTACCAGTTACATGTGCATATAAAACCTGATCTTTGTGCAGCAAAGTGCTTTCACTAAGATTGTATTCTTTTATGTCACTCAAAAGAGACAGAACAGCCTATACAGAAATGGATTAGTATATGTTAAATCAACCACAGTCCAAATTCATAGCCATCATATTAAATGGTGACAGGTCAATACGCCTTGTTTTGTCTAGTGTCTTTCAGTACATGAGGAAAATGTTAGTAAGTAAAGTTACAAAATCTTAATTCATGGTTTATTAAGCTTGCTGCTACATGTCAGTATAGAAATCTTTTGTGCATCTGACGTGCTTGTTGGTGGACTTCATGATGCTATGTGGTATTTGACACAAACCAAAGTGTTTCTACAGAAGGTGTTCAATATCTTTAAGAAAAAGCTGGTGTATTTTTTAGCTAGCAATTGCAATTAAAATGTGTTCTTTGCTAATGCCTTAGTGTAATGTTAAGTAATTTATCTACAGAGAGGCATAAAGAGAAGCTTTTGATATAGTTTCTTATGTAATGCTTTGAGCCACTTATTAGAAGAGAAAGCTATTGCAAAAGAGATTTTATTTATAAAATAACACCTATTTTATGAAGTGCGGTAGGTGTGTTTGGCTGCTTCCGTGAGTGAATAGAGATATAATTTAGCTGGCCTACATCTAGGAATGGCATCTCACAAGAGAAGTTGCACAATTATCAGGGATCAGATTCATCCTTTCAGCAGTGTAGTGCTCAAATATTTAACGCAGTTTGGATATTGGGAAATGTAATGCATGTACATTGTTGCCTGTCACAGCTTGTCTTTGATATCTCTTATTTGGGGCTTCTATACATTAATTAGATGTATATTGTCAGTAAAGGATAATAAATACTTCAAGCTGTGAATGAGGAATCTCATTCTGTGCGGATTTGGTAACAGGAGTAATTTAAGAAACCAGATTGCTGCCAAAAATAACAAAGTAGAAACATGAGTTGGTTATAAAAATATCAGGGCAATGGTTTTCTATTCTACCCAGCAGATAATTCTATTTTTAAGGTTATTGTCTTGCTTATGGATGTCTCTCTCCTCCCTGATTATAAAGAAATGTAAATTAAAAATTGTTATGCAAGTGTGGAAATCTACCATGAAAGAGTATCTAATGATTGGTGTCAACATTTTCCTCCTCTTCAGTGTTTCTTCTCATCTCCCTGCATGCCCTAGCTGACATTTCTAGCCAAACTGAGCCACATTATGTTGGAAGTCACTGTTATTCAATGTACACCTTCTGAATTGTGTGAGACGTTTCTATGCATAAAGGCTTTAGGGATCGAGACTTTCCTAAATGAGTCTGATTGGACTGAATCAGTGCTGCTTCTGATCCAGACTCAGAGTGGTATACAGGACTTCCAATTGTTATTAATTCAACCTCAGCAGTCCTCAGGATCAGGCGTTGTGTTTAATGTATGTTTTACAGTGGTACTTATGTTAAGCTATTAATTGAAACTATTTGTAGAATCTATGCAGAATAAAACTTGGGACTGATGATGAATGGCCTCATTGTACTAGGTCATTATAGTCCTAAGTAATTTTGTTGGTTGGTACTTTTCATTTTACACCTGAAATCAAATAAAAATGATGAATTGCAGAGAAACGAAATAAGTATAATTGGCACAATAGGTTATTACACTCCATGATTGGAAGTAATGAATCGCAGCAGGAATTAAAGACAAAGGTATACCACTTAAACTGAATTAAATATGCCTAAGTAGTGAAATAGATATTTCTGTCAGTCCTTAATGTTCTCAGGTTATCCAAAGATAATAAAGAATCTACAGCCCATATATCTTTTTACTAACAGTGCGCAGGTAGCTTAATCCCACAGACTTGATTCATAACAAGCATCACGTCATCATCAATGTGGGAAAGAGCAAAATCAAACCCAAACCAAAATCAGCCCTGCCCAAACCTCCTAAATAGCCTGTATTTACATACAGCCTACCTCCAAAGACTCCTCAGGCACAATAAGTCTTTTTCAGAGTACAGAAATGTCCTAAAGACCAATGCTTAGCAACATTTAGTACACTCAGAACATTGAAAATAGAGTTAGTAAATTGGCAGATATTTGACATGGTCATTGTTCAGCCCAAACTGGATGTCATGGTAAAAGGAATGTGTATCCCCTTCCTGCCCTTTGTCCCTCTTTTTGTCAGTAAATATTTTAAGGTTTAAACCCATGTTTTCCAAAATCCTTGATAAAGCTTCTATATAGCTGGAGCAGGACTATTTTGATATCTTGTAATCTGTGAATTGTTGCTCCATTCAGTAATACTACAGTATCTGAAAAGATTGCATTGCATCTTTACAGTGTTTTGTTGTATTCTTGTCAACAGCCATTTATAACGAGAAACAAAGGAATTCTAGAAGCATATAAATAACAATTCATTTTTTAAAAAAGTTGCAAATAGAATTATTTTTTTTTAATTTCGTGTCAAGGGAGTTGAATTGTGCTTCATGCATTAATAGTTGGCATTTGTTACACGGGAGATTTCTTTTCTTAAGAATGTAGGATGCTTTATTCAGATTGACCAATGTACTCTTCTCTAGACAATATAATCTTCTGTAATCTGAAGAAGACGTAAGAATGATCTTGTACATTGACAATTTTTGTTTTCTAACTCTCTAAACAGGCTTTAGGTATAGTGTCGTGCAATTCTTAGTGAGGAGCCTGGTAGCTCATTTTCTTTTAGATTGTGTCCTTTATTTTGCGATTTCTTTTATCCTCTAAAAAACAAACAAGCAAACAAAAAAAATAAAAACTAGTAATAGAAACACCGAATAAAATCATTCTAGGAGCTGTAAAAGTTTGAAATCACAGTACAAAAGGGAATGTTGCTCAAGCAGGGATTGATGAGTGCTAATAGGCTTGGCACGTCAACTTGCTGCAGCTCCTTATGATCCTTGTAATTCAAAAAGTTCACCTTGAAGTTTGCATATAATTTTGCAATTCATTGTGCATGTAACTTTTATTGTTAATGCTGGCTTTCTTTTACGGACCAGGAATGAGAGAATCAAATTTGAGTAGCAGCCTTGTCAACATATTAATTCCTGTTGGTATTTTTTTTTGGGGGTGGACCTTAGGTCACTTTTTTTTCCCCTAAATTCAGTTACCAGATATAATCTTATTTTGTTTTCTTTCTCATGTAAGTCCCACTATAGTCAACAGGCATTTCTTTTCCAGTTAGACACACTACATGCTCTGTTTTATGTATTTCAGCATAGTTGTAGACTTACCTTCTTTCTGTGGACTCATCTTCTTTATTGTACAGCTCTTATACTGCTGCAGATTTATTGTATCTTTTTTTTTTTTTTATCTATTTCAACATGCAGATTGTATTTCTGCTTCAGGTTTTTCACTCTTAGTTAAGATTCTATGCACCTTGCCTGCTTTTCAGATGCTTCCTGGTCCTAACCTTGCACTACTGTTGTTAACTACCCATCATTTTCTTGTTTCACATGCTAGCATCCTGAATGTTTCATATCAATTATTAAGAAGTTAAATCAAAGGTTTATGCAATCTTTGTGATCTTCTTTTGAATGTAAAGAAAGAATAAAAGGAAAATACACAAAATATGCAGCAAAAGGGTACATTTAAACAGTAAAATGGTTTTGTACCTCTTTCATAACATTTTTCTACTGGGTGAGGAATATCTATATTATTGGGAAAAGAAGATGAAAACTGGAAAAGTAACAATCTCCTTATGAATGTAAATGGAATTCTTGTTAGTGATATTTGTAAGGGCCCAAAATAAATAACCTTTACATTTCTTTCAAACCTTCTTATGCATTTTAATTCTGTGCATGGAAAGGCATAAAATACAAAGTGTTAGCAAACAACTAAATCAGATGTTCTGACAATGAAATATTAATTTAGTTCTTATTTAAAAACACCTTGTGAGACTAAGATGTGCATATCTTAGTCTCAGACTTGGATATGAGTATACATCTAAATAAGTTATATGTATGAAACAGTGTTTCAAGAATGCTAAAAGAAAAGACTGGGAAGCCAATACTTGAGGTTTAGCCTCTGTAAAAGGTAAATGAGCTTTCTACAATTTTATTTTGTGTTAATATACTTAAACCCTTCTGTCTTCTCCCCCCTTGCCCCTGTATGCTAGGCTATCTTGCATGTAAATGGTAAAATTTTCACATGACACTTCAATAGCAGCCTTAATTTTGAAAAATGTGTATATCTTTCTGTAACCTAGTCTGAGATATAAGCATATAAAAAGAACTTGAAGCAAATCAGTTCACCTGACTAACTTCTGTCTGGAAAGTGTTTCATCTCTGTTTGCTCCTGTCCAGAAAACAGCTGGGTACAGGGAGGGAAGATAAACACCCTTGTCTTTACTTCATAGCAAAACACATCAACCTTGTCCAAGAAGTGTTGCCTATAGGCATGAAAGATGTGGCACAAAACATCTATTCAATCTTTGTCTCTTCTGCAATCACCACTCTGCAAATTTATAGTATGAAGATGGCTTTTCAGGTGAGAGTTGGGCTGAAACCAATTTGCTTTACACAGCCCACTTGACAGGCATCTGTCTAAAGATAACAGTATTTTGTGTTTTTTTTTTTGTTTGTTTTATTTTGTTTTGGTGGTTTTTGTATTTTGTTTTTGAACTCGTATTGGTGTTGAACTGCATAATCTAACATTTCTTAACTCTTCACCCACTACCATGGAATTTAAGAACCTTAACATGTGACAACCATATTGTATTACAAATTATTTTTTACTACATCAATGCACATTTCTCAATCAGCCCAGGTGCTAATAAAATCTATTCAGCAGCAGCTGCCTACAGTAGCTACTCAGCTTTGGATACTGAACTGGTATAGACTTCATTGCCTCATTAGAACTGGGTTTTGTAGCTTGACTGTACCTATAGCACACACAAAAACCAGTTACAGTTAAGCTGTGACCATGGAAAAGTCACATGCATCAGGCAAATTACTTCCAAAGAATTAGGCTACTAGTAATAACATTCTGCATGTCTATGGAGAAGACTGCGTTTGAGATGGCCTTCTGCAATCATAGAAGGTGAACTATAAAATGGAAGAGGAGAGGTGACTTGGAAGGAGTCTCTTTCTTAGAGGCTGAAAATCTCCTCCTATGTCACTTAGAAGTAAAGGAAGGGAAACAAGAGAGGAATGAAACCAGAGAACTGAGTGAAAAGACTATGTGCAAGCAGCATGAATTTTTCAGTGGCTCTGAGATGATGATATAAGGTTCACATATGTCTTTCAGTGGTAATGAGGGATTAAAAAAGATTAAAATCTATGCAAAATGAAATTTGATACTTTAATGAGCAGAATTGTATGACATCCTTGTTTACAGAAGCAGGGGACCAGATTTACTGACCTGGAAGTCTCATACCAGTACCATGTTTCTAAACTAAACACCATCAATATAGTAATCAAAAATAGAAGCCATATTTGGCAAAGTCTGAAAGATGTATTAAACTACTACTTTGAAAACTGCTGGAAAGATTAAAAATAAATAAATAATAATAATAATAATAAAACACACACACACTATTTTGGTAGTCTGCCTAGAAATACATACAGTAGAAAAGCTTGTGTGATTATAGAGTATAATGCTACCACAGATGGATAGCACTGAGCACACAGAAGAGCAGCTCACTTGCTAGGGTGGTGTATCTGACACCATTCAGATATGAATGCCTTGATTGCCACTGGAAAAAAAAAAAAAAAAAAAGGTTTCTAGAAGGCAGATGTGCACTCTTGTCTGCCAGAAGACAGGGAAGAATAATGTGCACATATTTGACATAATGGGAACAGCAAACCTGTCTGAAATATTCACAGCAAGGCAGCACTCCAGGAGCTTAGTAAAAAGGAGGTAAAATAAACAAATCTGTTTTTATAATAGCTGCACATTGCTAAAGCTGAAGCAATTGGAAGGAAGCTAAAGGAAGAGAGTATGGTGCGATGCGGGTGCCAGACAGGAGAACTAGATCCTGGGCGAATGAGCAAAGCTTCTTAGCTCAGGCTGTCTGCTGTAAGCTCACAGTTCCTAAAGCCCAATTCCTAAGCTAATACTTATTTTTGAAGAGCTGCTTTCAGTAGGTTTGTGGGATGGGCAGTGGATTTTTGGTCTGTCATCGTCTTGTGATGTTCTGAACTAGTGTTGGGTCACATTACGTTACTGCTGACCACACCTGTAATTTGTCACCATCTTGGCTACCTAGAGATTTTAAGGAGATCATCAAACACACACACACACAAAATAATAATAATAAATAAATAAATAAATAAAATACTGACTTTTTAGTAGCAACATTGGGGTACTTTTCTAGTCCCTTTCACATTCTACAAAATATCAAGAAAATGAGGTGATTATATTGTGTTGATAGCATGCTTGTATTAAAGGAGTGATACATAACCTCCTTTAGGTGGAGGATCTCATGAAGGACAGCATTATGGAAATGGAAGAAAGGGAGAAAGGGACTTGTGCTTTAACTGCATAAAATCACAAATGCTGATTTGCTCTTTAGCTAAATATACCGTCTTCTCATTTATTCTTTTAAATAGGAAGAAGCAACTCAGTGTCACATCAGCTGATGAAATTAAGTTTTTTATTCCCTGCCTAAATCTTCCATTTGGTAGCAAAGTATGTACATTGTGATAATAAATATATTCTTGCTAAAAGGTGTCTGACATCTTTTTACAGGATCTCTCTGTCAAATGAAGTTCAAATTTTGATGATTTAGCTAAGTAAATCTTTCGGGCAGAATTAAAAAAAAAAAGCCACAAGTTATCATTCTTTATTATATAAATACTACTTAAAAATTTCTGAAGTTATTTTGAGGATTCGAGCACTTCAAAATATGGCTTAGATTGGTTTAGATACAGCTGGCTGGACCACCAGATTGTAATCACAAGTATGAAATCAAACTGAAGGCTCGTCACTATGGTGTCCCTCCAGGTGTGTGGACCCTGGGAATGGTGATAGGCCTTAATTTACTCAACAAGACCCATTGGGGGCTTAATAACCATAACACCCTCTGTGCCTGGCCCAGGTCACCATTTCAGCTGAGGAATTCACCTTTGTGCTGCCATGGAAGTGCCTGTGCCTATGTATGTGCCCAGCCCCTTGTGCTGCTGGCCTAACATGGTCACTGCACATCCCAAACTGACCCTCGACCTGACTCATTACATTGCGTTGTCCAAGGTTTACTGGGCTATTAAAGCACCCTGTCACTGTCAACAGACGGATCCTGTTCAGAGACCACAGGGTTGCACCCTACCCACCTTGTGACCACACTCTGCTCTTGCCTCATTTTCCCTTATGGAGAAGCCCTGCTCCCACTTCTGCCTGACCCAGAGGGCCAATACTGAGCAATAATGCAAGAGCTGGGCTTGTTCAGCCTGGAGAAGGGCAGGATGAGGGGAGGGAGCCCTTAGTGCTGCCTAGTGGAAGAGGGTGGCAGCAATGGAGCCAGACTCTTCTTGGAGGTTCATGGTTATGAGAGGGAATGGGCATAAGTTACAATGCAGGAGATTCCCAGTAGGTATTAGGGAAAAGAACTGTCCACAAAGAATTGGAGCAAGTTGTCCTGAGAGGCTTAAGAATCTCCATCACTGGAGATACTTGAAGATTGACTGGGTAAGGCTCTGAGCAGCCTGATTTAATTCTGTTGTTGGACCTGAGATCTTCAAAGTTGGTCCTGTCCTGAGCAGGGGTGGTTGGTCTAGGTAAGCTCCAAAGGTCCCTTCCAACAAACCATTATTATTATTTTTTTTTTGTGGTGATTGTTCATTCTGATAAGGAGACATTTTTTCATATTTGCAAATGGATAAATAGAGGCAGCTGTTAAACAGTCTGATGAGGCAATAAAGTTATTTAGTGGCACTGAATTTCAGCAATTATTTGCTTTAATTCTTTCTCATCCCTTTGAAATATACATTCAGATATCCCCAAAGAATGGTTGGTCTTAATTTACTGTAACAACATTGGCTTAGCAGACTACTAATCTACTTTACTCAGCTATTTTAGGCATTATTAAGCAATAGTGCATATACAGCTTACATTATCTTCAGACATTTTTTTTTTTAATAATAAAACCAAAAACCATCCCTTGTATATTTTCAGTTATCACAATGAGCAGACGGCCATGTCAGGAAGGCATGAGAGCTTCATTGCACATTTTAGTGTATAAGGCCACCATTTGTCTTTAAGCAGGCGAAAGAACAACATGTAAGTATGTCTTCATTGATCCCAGCTGGCATCTAATTTTTTTAAAATGTTTTTTTTTAAAAAAAAATTTAAAAAATGGGGGGAAAACTAAACTGGTCTTACCTATAAACATATATGTAAGATATATGCATATCTTGTATATATAGTAAAAGAATAATATAATAATAGCAATACAAACATATGCATATGCATACCTCAGACTAAGTTGTTTAAAAAAATGCTCCAGCAAATGGAAATTGAAGAATGTGGAGTTCGTAGAGCTGCTGGAGGAATTTGCATGTACGGATCAGCTAGGCTGTCTGCTGACATGCGTTGGTCAGCTTTTGAGAGTCTGGTGCCAGAGCATGTTTTTTAAGTACTGTTTAGTACCTTCTACTGCCTTACAAATTTATGGATATCATTTGCACCAATTCAATAAAATAGTATATAAGAGCCTTCATGTTTATATTTAAAGGCTTTCTAAAGCCTTTAGTTACTATAATTGATGGGCATCTTACCTGAATATAAACTGATAACCGTATCTTTCTGAGACTAAGCTTTGCTTTACTCCATACCTAACACAGCAGTGGTAAATATTTCAAATTTTAAAGTTGTAACAGTATATTTTCAAGTCCTACACCTGAAGGACTTGAAGTGTGTTAAGCTCTGAGCTAGGGGCTCTACTTCTGAAGACAGTCAGTATCTGTCTCCCCCCTCTTCTATTTTTAAATGAAAAATTATGGTTCAAAACAGAGACGAAAGATTCAAATTGTAGTTCATTTACTAGAAAGAAGCTTATGCTATTTATGACTTTAAAATCTTTCTTTAAAATACAAGAAAAGTCTTCGGCAAAGTACGTGTATACAGCACAGCTGTAAATTCTTGTTTATCTGCTCTGTTGCAGTTTGTGTATCTGCATTTCTTGTCATGTCGTGATTACTGAAGAATGCTTTTTCTTTATTTTTGAGAGCTCTACAGGGCTGGCATTTATCGAGAGAAGACACACAGCACAGCCTTGCATAAATAATGGCACTGGTCCAAGTACAGCTGAGGTGGTTGCCAGCACAACTCCACTGAAGTCAAAGGAATTGCACCATGGGTGAGTTCGGACATTGGCTCAGGTTGTATAGGACTTTTACATGACAATTTGCAGTAATACATCAGCTGTTTAAGGGAGTACGGTCAGGTTTTGCTTTTCGGTTGAATTCTGTATTTGAGCTATTTCAAATTAAGGAGCTGAACTTCTGCTCGGTAGAGTGAATGGGCTTTTTGTAGTGGACTACTTTCACACTTTCTGTTCTCACTTAACCTGCTGCAAGTGCTAAATAACTCAGTTTCATGAAATGGCATGTCAATAGCACTGGGGCCCAGTGAATTGCTGGGAAGAAGCACTGTGCTGAATGTTTTGTAGGCTGTGTTCTGATCTTGTATTTAATATATTGCATTTTAAGTGATAAGATGATGCCCATTGCTTGCATGCAAGTGTTCTTTTGTACTGTCCTTAAAAAATCTGCAAATAATACCCATTTTTCATGGTGCTGCTTTTAGTTCCTCTTATTGGCTGTCATATGGATCCACTTGTAGTAATCAACCTCCTAAATAAAGAACAAATGAGTAAACAACTTACATCGTGCAGGAACAGAATAAACTATGCTAAGCATTTAGTAGTAGGGCAGGTCACTAGGTTTATAATAGTCCAGATTTGCATCCTGAAAAGCAAGAGGTTTGTCAGAAGCAGCCAAATGATGTTTGAATGTTAAATCTGGGAGGATATGAAAGAATGGCAACTTGATCTAGAACTGAGATTCTTATTGCAAAGTACTGAGGGAATTCACCAGAATTTTGAGGAAAGCATAGTTCAGGTCTGTTTTCAATTGGTTATTGCTAGCCTGTGATTTTATCACATATTTTTCAATAGTAGTTATGTTTCTTAAAGTCAGATGTCAGAGTTGCCTAGTGAGATGAGGTGGGGTTTTTTTGTTTTGTTTTGTTTTGTTTATTTAAAAGCAAGAAGCCATACAGATATTTCTCAGTATTTCAGGACTTGAAGAAATAAGTACCCAGAAAAACTGAAAAAAAACTAGCAATCAAATGTGAAGGATTCCAGTGGTGAGTTTTCTTTAAAAGTATCTGATTTTATGCCAATATTTCCATGGTTTGTTGGGAGGAGTGGAACAGCAGACAGTATTCATTTATGATGCTGAATTCTTGTAGTCCAGCTAACCTAGTGATTCTAGGCCCCAGTCACTTGGGATCAATACATAGTTCTAAAAGGAATAGTCCAAATGATAACCATTGGAGAATCCGAGGGAAAAGTTCGAAGGAAAATACTTACCTCTTTCACATTAAAAAATAATTCCACAATTTCATTTTTAAAAAAGAATGACATTAAATAAGAAATACTTGTTTTATTCACTGTTTTAATAGCTTAACTTACTCAAACCTGTGCTGCAGATATGTTGGATATAGATTTTGGGAAAAACAAACAAACACCCCAACAACAACAACAAAAACACAATCCCAAGCCTGCCTGTTCTTTTACCTAAAGAGTAGAAAAGTGACAAAATAAATGTGTTATCACAACCACATGCATAAGGCAAGCATTAAGGAATAGACCTGGGGAAAATGTATTGCTGTAGCTGTTCATCTCCATGAATAAAACAGCCTTCATTCCATATATTTCCATGTTAAAAAAAGGTTTGCGTATCAGCCCCCAGTGTTATTCTGTTGCACAGGCTGTATATCATATGGGCATAAGCTCCTACAGCCTTGTGCCAGTAGCTGTCAGTATTCAACTTTGGTGTAACCTATAGGCCTGGAGCTACTCTTTGCTCTCATGTACAATTTATTCCATTAACTATGGTTAGCCAAACAAAACAAATCACTGGAGAAATGCAAAGGGCTCTTTAATTGTCTCCTCCTTGGAGATATGTTTCACTGCAAGCAGTCTGTGTGTAACACATTCTTTATACTTGGCATCCAGATCCTTGAAGTTTATGTACTAGGGACAGCAGAGAGAGATGTTTTAACCAAAGTAACCATAGCCGTGGTGCTTTCAGGGATGAAAACAGTACCAGACAGATGACTCAGTAGAAATGTACCATGATTTGCAGTGATAATTTTAACGAGGTTTACCAAGTTAGTTAATTTTTAAGTAATACAGATGTTTCACTGGAAAATCAGTCCTGCCTTTATTAATGGGAAAGTTACAGAAAACTAAAATATATCAATTGTATATAAACTGTTTGACAAACTACAGCAGGTAAGCTCTCCAAACAGGACATGCGCTCCAGAGAGACTAGGTGGTCCTTTCTTTGACTAAAGCTGCTATTGCCAATCTACTAAGCTAAATACACATTTCACAGCCTGTTGCTTCTTGAATACATTCAACTAAGTCCTTGTGTGCCAAGTATTTGTTCAGAATACACTGAACGTAACATCTAGGTTTGCTGCCAAAATGGACTCTGTCAGGCCTCCCTCCTGCATTTAGCCAGCTAAAAAAGCTGTTCCTTTCTAGTGAATTCCAGTACCATCAGTGTTTTCCCTGACTTATTAGAGTAAGAGCACTTCTTTCATTGCTTTGTAATGTGAATGTTCAGTGCCACAATTTTCCAGAGGGGACAACAAGGCTATTGCTGCTTTGGCAAACAGAAGACTTGGAGAAGATGCCCAGGCTAATACTTTGCTTGCCTTCTGTTGCCTCTGTTCTTTAATACACTCAGGTTCGTGTCAAATGATTCATTAAAACATGTCCTTAAAATCTTTCCAGGGAAGATTCATTCTGTTCTTGTTGCATGTGCTACCTTAGAGCAGCTTCCCTCTTGGGCTAGCCTGCACCTGTCTGTCTGTCATCTCCCTGGACAGTATGGAATTATACTTGCAAATGGAATCATCACCTTTTGTAGGGATTTGAGCACAGTGACATGCATGCTAATTCTCTTGTTGCTTCTCAGCCTTAGGCAAAATAAGATTAATTTTCCTTGAATCATTTCAGAGGAACATTCTGTACAGGGCATAAAATTGGGTTTGGTCACTCAGGGTTAAAATACTGAACACCTTTATTAACAACTTGCTAGAATGAGGTTATACTGTGCAACAGGAAACATATTTGGGGTGTTCTAGTATAAATGAGAAGATGATGTAGCATAGATAAGTGCTGAAAAACAAAATTTTGGACTAGATCAGGGTTTTACAATGGTATTAACTGTTTCATTGCAAATGTAAGTCAAGTGTGCATTTTGGCAGCAGGGAGAAATCTGAAGTTACATGATTGTCTTTGCCAGTGCTGTATTTGTAATGTCCTTTCTTATTTAGGTGCCTAGCTACAAAACCAAAACAGCAATACACTGGCTATCAAGTCATAATCAGTTCTCATTAGTCAGGTTTTTAAAAAATATGAAGTCTTGGCCTGCATTCTCAATATGTGCATTGCAGTAACACAGTTCATAGCTTTAACGTTTCATTACGAGAAAACTTAAAGTTCCTATTCCCTCAGTCCTGAGCATTTGGATTTCATTTCTCCTGTTGAATGGTGGAACTTGGGACCAAGCCCTTCCCCAGCACATAGTTCCATTACAGAAATAGGCAGCAGAGGTTTGGTTCTGTGATATAGGATTGCCACCTTGGAAAATGAAAATAGCTACCCTGGACGGAGAGTTACTGTACTTGGGCAGGCCACTGAATGAGTAAGTGTCAACTCTGGTGGGCCCATGAGGAATCTGCCAGGGCACTTTTACAAGGCCACTGAGCTCAGAGGCCCTGCTGAAGAGATGGACTCATTCCACCTCTACCAACCACTCCCATTTCTTCCCATGTGCTGTCGATAGTGGTGGTCTGGCCCTTGGGAAGATAATTCCAGGAGTTTAAGCAGCAGAAAATTAACTGTACCAAAAATAAATAAAATAGTTTTCTGCTTAGTGTTGTTGAGTCTTTGTAAGAAAGGTAAGACATCCTGTCTCAGGGAGAGGCGGCAGTTAAATCACCTCAGCTGTATCATAAAAACTGGCTATTAAGAACTACCCTTCTTAGGAGGTTGTGGCTACCAGGTTCAAATATATTGGGTTCCCATTTTATAAGCCTTATAAAGAAACCATTAAGAGTGGTACACTGTGCATTGCTTTGGCTGCTAACATTTAGCCTGGATTTTCAAGTCTGGGTGTGGCAAGCAGCACAGATTTTTTCGCAACAACATGTAGATGACTGTCCATACAATAAGTGTTTGTCATTTTTCTGTATCTTCCTCTCCTGTTTCTGAGGATTTTTATTTTCTCCAACCATTTCCTTAGCCTTTGTTCCCTTGTCCCTGTGGGGAAGGTACACTGTCACACTTGAATTATGACATTTAGTGTACCTTTTCAGTAACAGAACAGCCCTGAAAAACTCCCTGTGATGTTTCTAAGCAAGAGGCCTACATCTTGATGGCCTGGTATTTCTATTACGGTTTAGATGTTGTTTAATGGTAAAGCTATAATGCGTGAGATCACAGATTGTTGATGTGAATGAAAGCATGTGGAGGAATGGAACGCATTAGTTTCTGATGTGTAAAAGCAGAGTAACGTCAGGCTCCAGGTTTCTCTGGTTTTCCCCAGCTGTATCAGTTGGACTAACAGGATCTTTACCTTTCCAATTGGACTCTCCACAGTTTTGTGAACAGCTGCATCATAACTTTTTCAAGAGCAGATAAACACAGGCCTTGTTTATGGTGAGTCAGACAAATTTACGGATGTGTAGATTTAGCGAGCAGTTCTGCTTCAAAAATCTCATTTTGTCTTTGTAGTTCAAATAAAGAAAAACTTTGTCACAAATAAAAACAAGCCAATATCTGATTTCACAGTGGTTTCTAATTTAGCCTATTCTGTGAAAATATGGTCAGAAGCATTCAATTAAAAAGAGGAAGGAAATATTGCATGCTCAGATGTCTAACTTTGCTTGTACTGAACGTGGGAGTCATCTCTGGCAGTTGAACTGTCTTGACGGCTGCAGCCTTCTGTAAACATCAGAGCTGCTTACTACCTTGGAATAGAAGTTAATTTTTTTTTTTTTCTTAAGATACATTCCAAGAGGGTTTTTTTTATCCTTTAGCAAAAGCTTAATAAGTTAATTAGAGAACACCAGGAAGGAAAACAGTGTGCAGGACGCTCACTGCTCTTTGTCTGAAACAATGAAATCTTTTAAGCCACTAAAGGTCTAATCAGAGAATTACAAAGACCCTCAGGCCTTTCCCACACTGGGAATATGGCTGTAGTATCTCAGCCTATGGAGAACAATGCAGTTGCTGGCTCAGCTCCACTGGCTGCACCAGCTATCATATATGGAGATTTTGGCCAAGCGGTTTTGCAGATGCAGCTTGAAACACTGACACTTGTTTCAGCCATGGGTATGTGGGCCTTGTGTCACACAAGCAATATGAACAGCATACTAGTTTCCTTGTCTGTAAATTCTTTTATCCTCTGTGGATTTTCTTCTGCAATCTGTACGCTGCAAGAAGCTCATGTTTCCACTCATGCATGATGTCAGCACTGTGGAAGAGATTTTTTCCACTCCAATTTTATGTGTATTTGGGGTATTGACATATTAATTCATACATGTAATGCATGCACATGTATATTTGTATTTAAATCTGCACACACACACAGACGATACATGCAAAAGTTTCTAGCAGGTATGAAAGCCCGAACTTTTCTCCCCCCCCAGTATTTAAACAGTAATTTACATGGGAAATTACATCACTGTAATTTTAATGTAATAATTTTAATGTAATAATTTTAACGTAATAAATTTTAATGTAATAAATGAATTGCCAGAGCACTTGACATCAGTTTTTGGTTGCATATGGAAACTGTTGTCCCATGATATTTTCCTTTTTACATTACATTTCTACTTCCACAATCAAATGGTTCCAAGATACTCCAGTGGCCACCATCTTCTGCAATGCAACTTCATTTTACAGCAGGCATTATTCACATTTTCAGCAGCATAGTCAGTACCATCTTTGGTTTTCAGAACTTGCTACTAGCTAATTAAAAAGTGTGTAAATTAATACAGATGTACTCAAGTTACCATGTCTTGTCTTCTTTATCTGGTTTGTTTCTTCAGGTGTTTCCTTATGCCCTGTGTTGCCCTTCCCCTTCAAGAGCACAAAGGCATGTGTGCGTATCAAAGGAGGGAAGTAAAGATGACCACTGTTCTTGCATGTCTTGTATGATTTTTCTTTGGCAAGTTATCAGATTTTCTTGGTGTCATTACTTGTTTCTTGCAATGAGATGTCTACTGTCTCCTTAATGAGGTTTTGAATGGCAGTCAACATTTTTGCTTCTAAAAGAAATTGATGTAAATATTTGCACTATTGGAATCAATATTGAGTAGACTGGGAAGTAACTTGGGGTGGGGGAAGGTGATCTCTCCCTCACTCTCACACACACACTGTTAATCTCCTTTTATCTGGGGACCTAGAATTATGTTTGTGCTTAGATCTTCTTTTTCTTGCCTGCAAAGCACTTATTTCACCAGTCTTAGGAATAGGTAATGGAGGCTGGCTTGTTGTGGCTTGCCTGCATGAGTCAGTCAGTGGTGACCTTTGAATGTTGGAAATGCCACAGTGTATTTTACTCTGCAAGATAGTTATAGGTAATAGGAAAAAAAAAATAAATCAATATTTTACTGATAGCTAGAGGAGGAGTAAACTTATGCCGAAATTAAGGTTTTAATTTCTTCCCCTCCTGTCACTATTTTCCAATTCTTTTCCTCTTTCCCTAACGAATTTGTCCAAGACAAGGAACAGCAACATGGGCAATGAATTTCACATCAGTTATTGAATGTAGGAAAATGTTGCTGTCTTGCTTTGTGTCTTCTGACAAATTTCAGTGTTAAATACTGAAAAGAGGTTTCTCTGAACTGTATTAACACTGTCACCCCCAGCAATGTCAAGAAATGGGAGCAATGTTTATTCCCTCAGTTCACAGTCAGGTGTTGTAAACTTGACTGAAACCAAAGCATTTTACCAAGTCTGTCTGTCTTTCAGCCACAGACTAATACTCCACCTTCGTTCGCAAAGGGAGAGGGAGCAAATAAGATTGTCACTGCTGGCCAATTGCTTTTTTTCTAGCTCAGGAAAGTGGTTTCTCCAGTGTGCTTATGCCTGTGCTGTGCAGCTGGAACAAAGAAAAGAGTCAACCAGGTCAGTGTCCTCTTGGGGCAAAAGCTACTGTTCACTGAAACCTCAGATAATTTCGACCTGAATGCTGCAGTACCGGAAGGTTAAGATGGATCTCCAGGGCAACATTCTCCCCAGTGGACAGTCAGAAATCAGCTGCCATGTGGTCACTTTCACTTAATTATTATGGGCTGGGCTTTCGTACGACTTTAATTATGCTAATTCAGTATTTAAAAAGCATTATTGTATGGGCAGTAGATATTTTAATTACATGAAAATTAAATAGAAGCTAAAAAAAAAAAATCATAGCTACATGTTCAACCTCTCCTGAGCATAACATATTTAAAGAGTTAACAGGTAAATTTGAAATAGACAAAAGAGTACCCTCCTTTCCCAGAGGTTGGTTTGGAGCCTTTTTGCTCCTTTTGTTGGTCTTGTGAAGACTTTCTAGTGAAGGCACAGTAGAGGTCTGAACCATTAGCAGCTGCCTTACAAAACAAAGGTGAGTGAAAACAGATGCTGCCTTATGCTCACAAGGCAGGTGATTCACCAATGGGATGGAATGTAGCATGAACACATTATCCTTCTGAATAAAAGCCCTTTTTTTCTGAAAATGGGCAGTGTGGAAGATAAGAAAATAAACCTTTGGTGTCTTAGAGAGAGAGCTTCCCAGGATCAAACCTCGCCCTGCATGAACCTTTGCATACGATTATGAAACAATATCTTTCTTTGATGGGGTGTAAATGAAGGCAGCTGAGTTGTGAATATTACAGAGCTTTTTGTGCTTCTTAATATAAATACATATTTTGTGTCTATATATACACCTATATAAGTATCAAAATCTAGTTCTGCTGGTGTGGTCAGTGTCAGCTGGAGTTGTGTCATTTGCTTAGAGGAGGAGAGGGCAAATTCTTATATGGTATTGGGGAGTGCTTCTTCACATGAGAGATGAGATTCTTTGCAGCAGTAGGTACTCATGTGGAGGAAGATGAGTTCCCCAAATCACACATAGTTAAAGGAAATTGAAAAAAAAATAGCTTTCTGTGGCTATGATCTTTTCTAACTACAGTGGAACTTGATGTTTTTTCTGCTCTAATATCATGTTATGAAGGAACGCCTATGAGACAGCAGGTCAAATTGGAAGAAATTTTCTGTGTAAATCTGAAAGAACCTTCAGCTATAATGGGGTTAACACTTCAGGATAAAAGATGGAACATTTTATAACTTGGAATAGGATTTATTGCATCTCTGTAATTCAAATCAGAATAAGACCAAAAACAAGGGATGGAAGGGGGAATAAAAAGTGAAATAAATGTGAAGGGAAAAAAAGAAGCATAAAGAAAGCAACAGTGAATATGGAGGAGAAATAATGTCTTGTTTACAAAAATGCTTCTCTTAGCAATAAATACACTAAAAATGCCTTTTAAAAATACAAATCAGCTCACCTTTAATGAGAATGGCTGAGGTAGGAGACCCGTGCATGTTAAATCATGATGGGATGTGTAGAGAAGATCTAATGACTCACAATGTTACAGCATATTCTTAAGCTTTCTATTATTTTTCTTGTTGTCATGGCATCGTCAGAATTTTGATCTGAATAGGCTTATTTTCCCCCATTGTCTATCTGTTTCATCTGGAAAGAGTTTTGTTTTATCATTTGTAGGAGGTTTATATAGGGTTTTGTTTGTTTGCTTGTTTTAATACTGGCCCAATATCATTATACTTGTAACATCGTTAAGAACATCCCCAGTTTTTGGGAGCATCATAAGATTCTCTCAGAGGAATAGTGCAGTGAAAGTCAAAGGAAGTTATATTCTGATCTGTGCAATCCATGGGAGTGAAGGAAATAGTCCTGTGGGCTTTAATCCCTTGCTGTAGGTCTACCAGAGCCAAGCAGGCAAGCTAGAGGGTTTCTTTGACCCTTTTCTGTGCCTCATTTTCTGTTAAATATTTCCCTTAAAACTGAAATTATTTTCATATCTTCAGGTGGTAAATGTGAGGTATTCAGATGCTAAACATAATTGAAGGCCATAGTCATTACTGTCATAGAAAACCCACCCCTCAATGACCCTTCTTCAAAATGTGTAGCTGTTATCTCTAGATTCACCCCAGTAAGGAGCTGCTGGAGTGGTATTTTCCAGAAGTCAGTCCAATCTGTTGATAAAAGTCTGGGATGCTGAGTGGTTCCTGAAAGATGCTTCCTACTGCCACTTAATAGTGATGTTAGGGACAAGATATTTAAAATACATAGCAGATGGCTCACAGCAATGAAGTCAGGGAATTTATCCTCCAGGAGACAACACTTTATTCATTTTATTCCTGTTCTTTTGCTGGTAACTTTTGTCATATTGAGCAAGACAGGAAAAGCTAGGGCAGAATGAAATACGATATCTTTCCCATGAACATTTCAAAATACACTTGAAAAGTTTTTTGTTTTGAAAATGAATTATTTAGTTTTATAATGTAAAAGAGAGAAGAATTTTCTCCATTTGGATAAGACGTGGTAAGCATTGATCTTATTATTTTATTTTTTATTTTTTTACATTTCAATGCTCATTTTTTTTAGCTACTTGAAAAAAGGAACTGGGAATTAGTTGTGGTCATCTTAGAATGTACTGAATTATAATATGTAAACATATATGTGTTTATATATATATATATATATATATATACACTTATATAAATGCATACAAACATAAATAGAGGGGTGTGAATATACGTAGAAGTAAGAATTCATTTGAAAGCAACTGAGATCTTCCTCAAGCCCAGTTTCTTTCTTCTGGGAGATCCTGGGTTTTCAGAGTTTTAGAGAAGTCCTGAATTTATCAGGTGTGATAACCATGCCTTTCTGTATATAAGGTCTGCCTGTGTCTCAATGTCTCCAGTGACCTTTGATTAAGAACGTTACTAGAGTTCAGATGGGAATAAAAGATGTGAGAAGTCAAGTGGATAAATTGGAGAGGGCTCCTGTATGCCATAACACATTAATACTGCCTCACCCAAGTATCAAAGACAGTAACTATAAAAGTAGAACTGTGCAAACAGACTTTCCACTTGTATGATTCTAGTTCATCTTAAATTTTCAGCTGAGAGTAACAGTTTTTCCTTCTGAGCTCTCTGGTGATAAAGAACAATTTCTCTGTGTGGAGGCTGAACTTTCCACCTTACCTTAAAAGCTGCTGGTTCTTTAATGGATTGCACCAGTCTTTCTAACAGACCTAGTGTAGAGTTCACAATGCACATAAATTCTTTGTCATTTGCACTATTTTGTTAACCATTATTAATATTTAGAAAACAGTTGCAGACTTTTTCTGCTGTGCTGCTTTCTGTGTGAATGCTCCAGTGATGCCTTCACTTTTTCCTGAATCCACAGTCCCATCCCTTCCCACCCCGGGGGTGCAGTTACTCCGGTTTCACAGACATAGCTAAGGCACTATCTGTAGTCACCAGGTTCAACTTATTTCAGATACCAAATATGAGACATTCAGAAAATTAGTGGTATTTTACTCTTGTGTACCATGTCTAGTCACAGTAGATTCACTTTTAGAAGTAAGCAATTTTAAATATCAAACATGAGATAAAGAAATGGACTACCTCAAATATGAAGGCCGTTGTTGAGAAACTGTTCTTTGGGCAGTTCATCTACCACCACAGAGAAACTCATGTTAGCAGAGCTGTGGTGTTGCAATGTAATAGGGTAAGCCATGATGCTGGCCCTTCTGTTGTCTTGGAGTGTACCCAAGCCGATGTATTATTCAGAGGAGACCTCCTGCTCTTGGTACAACACTGTATGGAACTGTCTGAGACTGATTCACCCATTCATTGACATCTGCATCTTCCTAACTCAGAAACAGACTGAACAAAGTTTAGCTAACTAGGCAATTCCATATAGGATTCTGAAAAAGAAAAGGGAAATGCCAGTTTACAAACTCGTTTACAATGATTTATTAAACTGCAATTTATGACTTCATAGTGAAATAGAAAATCCAAATGAGGCTTAAACAAGAATACAAAACCACTGAGTTTAGGACTGAAAGGCAATACAAGTAAAATCTGCCTGGCATTAACATGGTTCTTTTATATTAATGTCAAAATGATCAAAACAAATGGAAATGTTAACACAGAAGAATTGGGAATGTGATATCCAAGAGGAAAAAAAAAAACCACTAGATTTTAGGTTTTTAGCACAAATGGCATATGAATAAGAACATCAGAAAGAGCTGCATATCCTTTGCAGTTTAAATGCATAGTCAGCAAAATAAAGGTGAATGGGTTGGATTACACTGGATTAAAGGCATACTTTTGTTGTTGTTGTTTTGTTTTGTTTTGCTTTGCTTTTTTTATTTGTTGTTTTGTTTTGTTTTGACTCATGGTCTCAAGTTGTTTCATATCTCTTATAATATTCCTTGTGAAATACCATTATTCTCAGGTCAACAACAGGACTATCTCTATCCCTCTCTCTAAATACCAAAGGACAGTTTTGAATTTTGACTAGAGCTCAGGTAAGATGTTTTCTGCCTAAGCATCTGCAGCAGTAGGAAAAGAGGTTTTCCTCAGATGTGTGATACCACCCCATGCCAGAGGCTGGTGTCACCCTAGGATCCATTGGAACATTATGCCAAAGACCAGTGTGAGTTAAGGAGCTTGGCTGTGCACTTGGATGACTGAAGAGTGCTTTTGAGCTTTGTCAAGCCAGATTTGCTGATGGAATGCTAGGAGTTGCATGGAAGAGGAATAGTAACATCTTAAAACAGCAGAGCTATTTGTTGGGGACAGTGAAGATCTCCCTGTAGTTTGGTCCAGCAGCATCAGGAGAGTGAAAATAGGGAACAGTAAAGGAAAAAGTCACTGGTTTAAGCCTTTAGTGGCTAACTGTGACATAAACAAGTGTTGAAGAATATGTTTAAAAAAAACAACAAAACACTCATTTTTGAAAATTTTGGGAGAGTTTTTTAATGCATTGCTAATGTTTAAGTTAGTCTCTGTTTTGGGCTAATCAGTTATTGAACCTCTGCTGTCTAACTCTGAAGAAGAGAAATTCCCTAACTGGTTATGAAAGTGTACCCCAGAAGCAGACTGCAAGGTTCTATCTGCACATATAGGACAATAATTAAAGAGGCTAATTTTAAGTTCCCTTAGCACTTGGGAGCATTAAAACCTACAATAATAAAAGGTTATTGATGAATGAAATTAGTCTGTAGTCAGTTTCATAGACTGATACCATCCAGGTTTGCAAGCCTATATGTACATTGTGTGTGATGTCTCTTCATTTGAGTCTAGCATGAGGAATTTTGAATGCTGCATCTGGGCAATCCCAAGCATCCCAAGGAAGTCAAATTATTAGTAGGTTCCTAATTTGGGGAAACTGGAAAACCAGAAAAGAGGTTGGTAGTATTCATATACACAGCTTAATGCTTTCTCAGTCTTACAGAAAATTCTTAATAATCTCTATAAATTATGAATTAAAAATGTAAAACAAGTGAAGTCTCTTTATTATATATTTTTTTAATGGATTTAGTCTCTCTATTCTGTTTCACTACTAAATAAAGCTGTGAAACTCTCCTTGGCTGCTTCTTCCTAGCAGACTTGGAACAGTTTTGGTGGATTTATCAGAAAGCTTCCCTTTTCTAGCTAGTTGTGTCTTTGTCTTCCCTTCACTGTTATGTTTCTGTGGGATACAAGTCTGTTTTAAGACTTTTGGAAAGTAAAGCAGTTAAGTGATGTTATACTTAAAACCAACAACAACAAAAAACTGCCTTGCATGGTCCATTAAACTTTTGGTAATTACATATCCATGGCCATCATCCCATTGCTCCCATTTTTGTTCCCATACATCATCACATGTGGCTCTAGGCTGTGTAGTGTTGTTTTCCACAACCAGTATCATTTTCACAGACTGTCATGGTCTTTTGACTACCGTAGATACTTCTGAAAGTGAAAACTAATCTATGGAATGTCAATTAATGATATTTTAAAAAATAAGACTAACAGTCTAGAGTTGAAATAAATAGCAGGGAGGCCAAGGAGATGGAAGATTAGAAGAAGGTCTAAAGATGGGCCTATTAATCTCAGTTGGAGCTGTGGGTCAAAGTACAATTGCTCCCTTTGGCTAGCTTTGAAATCAGATTTAAAAATAGAAACAAACAAAAAAAAATCTGCAAACAATGCCTCCTGTAAGCAGGGAGGTTGAGGACTAAGTTGGAAAGATGGTAGTCCAATAGGATGGGAAGTTTTTTGGACATCTGATCAAAAAGAAGAGAGATACTTTAAAGCACACACTAAAACATTTGTTATGCATATGTCTTTGTTACTTTTAATGGATATTTCTGAAAGGAAAAATAAAAGAGAGAGAGTACAAAGAATAGAGAGAAACAGGTGGCCAGATTGACTAGCAGAGGAAGGAGTAGAAGAGCGTGAAGGGCAGTCAGCAGGGAGAAGAGGTAGGGAGGAGTGGAAGGGTTGCAGAGCAGCTCACCTGCAGGGCCGGCAGCACCTGGAACAGAGCCTTGCTGCCCCTCAAATCCTGCCAGATCCACCGGGGAGGAGAGTGGCGTACTGTCACTGTGGGAGAAGAAGAGAAACCTCATCCTACCTCAGCATTTGCCTCATTAGGAAATAAGAGGCCATGGAATAATTTTGAGAATTAGGTACTGCAACTTGTTTGTGTGCTTTGCTTGAATCTTTACACTTCTCAAAAAATCACGGTTCTTAAGTAAAATTAATTGACTCCTGTACATGGGAGGAGGGGATAGAATAGCTGATTAAGCAGCACATAGCTCAGTGAAATTTTAATCTGTTTCTAAGTGAGGCTTGGGCTGGTTGGTGTTTTACAGTGAGCCGTTCCATTCAAACCTAGTCCTTGATGCCGTAGTGAATTTCTGGCAGAATAGCTTCACTGGTGTCCTAAAAATAGTTGGTAAGTTTAAGCTGATGTAGCAAGCTAACAGGAGTGCTGGGCCCTGTGGCTCTGTACTATCACACCTACTTGAGTTACTTAGAAATTTAACAGGTTATAGTTGAAATATCTCATTGAGTCTTTGCCAAAGACTGAGCAGACTTCCTGCAGTGACCCTAGCTGAGTGGGTAAGGATTAGAGCTTGTGTCATTTCTTAGTTTAAACTGCTTTTTAGATTTCTTCTGACAATCATATTTGTCCTGCTGGGTAAACTGAGGCATAAATCTGGGAAAACCTTTTACAGAAGAGATCATTTTCTCCCTATTAGAAAAGTTTAGTTGAGAGTATGTCATGTTCTCCCAGCAGGTGTTGTCAAAGGACTATGTCTGTACTTCACAAGAGGTGCAAAATACAGCGCTAGTCCACAGCTACCTGAAAGCTTTAGGTAAGTAAAGGGAAAATGATCACAAACCGCCTGGAAGGTAAGGAAAAGCTCTGTCCTGTGGATATGACATTTGAGGGGGATGGGGTTATGTTTGTGTGTTTTGGTTTTTTGTCGTTTTATTTTAAAGGTCAGAAAATGTAATCCTTTGCGCTGGTGGTAGGCTTTTTACCCACCAACTGCCAGGGCACACACCCTATGCCCTGCCTGTCTGCTTCTGCCCTTTCAAGCAGAGAGCTCACATTTTCAAAATGTTTGGGTATCTAGCTTGAAGTATCTTTCAAGGTGGCCTACAATGTAGGGCACTCTTGGAAACAGACCTTTTCAGTCTGGCAGACCCCATTTAACTACAGGATGCCAGATACTCGAGATGTAATCATTTCCTTACACAGCCTCCACCACCTTGTTTTACTCCCTGCCACCCAAAACACTAGCACACTTTTGCCTTGGTTCTCCGTATTTCTATATTTAGCAGTGCCACTTAAGCAGTATATAAGCTAGGCAGAATTTTTTTCCTAAGCTATATTTGGGGGTATAATAATTTGGTTTTGGAAGGCTCTCCTATTTATATGTTGCCCAAAACAAAGCGGTAAATTGAAACATTCTGCAGTGCGTGTTTTATAAAAGTCATAGAATTGTAGACCTACCATGACCCATCACTAAACCATATCTCTTAGTGCCACACCCATACGTTTCATAAGTAACTCTGGGGATGGGGACTCCACAACTTCCTTGGACAGCTCATTCCAACACTTGACCACCCTCTCCACGAAAAAATCCTTCCTAATGTTCGATCTAAACCTCCCTGTCACAATTTGAGACTATGAAGCAAAGTCGTGTTTTCCTTCAGAAGTAGGAGTAGCTTGAGAGCAAAAATAACATTGGAAAGAAAGAAACAGGTAGGTAACATCCACAGTAGGCATGTATCCTGTCTGTCCCCTGCAGTCAATGCTCCTGTTGCCTCCACTTCCTTGGGAAATTTTCTGCCGGCCATTAAAGCCTGCTCTGCAGATGTGACAAATTCTATTGTGCTAAACATAAAAAAAAAAAAAAAAAAAAAAAAGTGTGAGGCTAATGAGAACATTCTTTTTTTGTTCATTTGGTTTTTTTTTCCTAACCCAACAACATGCACAAGTACTGAGTTCATGGCTATTTGTTTCCTAGCACTGAATGGACTTGTGGCCACACAACTTCATCTGTATACTTTGAAAGCACATCTCTCAGAAGCATCTGGTCCTTGAAATGCCAGAGAAAGGGGATGCAGAACAAATAGCAAGGTGGGTTTAATTAGCTAACATAGTATTACTGCAATGCTAATGCTTTCATGTGCAGAGTTTGTACTCTGATTTCAGCAGTAGCTGAAAATGCAGTTTTTGCTCCTTTCATTTATGTTACATTTTTATGTTTCATTTATGTTCGCTTTTTATTTATTTTTCACACTAGGAAATACTGCAATGATTATAGGACTGTGTATTTAATAAATAAGCATCATAAAAATGAAATGAAAAATATTATTCTCTTCTGTGTTTTATTTGTTGTTCTTTATTAGTAATGCTAGCTGAAGTGTAGTCATTAATATATATACATATATCTAATGCATATGTTGAGTAGGTATCAGGTGTGTCAGACAGAACTCTGGAAAACAATTGGCATTTGACTAATTTTTTGCATTAATGTGGATTGCATTTGACTTTTATGGGAGTAGAATTTGGCTGCTGTTAGGTGCTATTTTAATCCTTTAAGAGAGAATGGAACCAATTTCAAGCTGGCCATTCCCAAATGCATCAAAATGGCTAGACATTAGGGCCTTTCCAGTTCCTGATCTCCTTGCCAAGAGCACCAATTTCTGCCAGAAATCTTCATGTCTGCCAGTATATTGAAACAGCTTTGAAATCACCAATGTATTAATAGAAAATTCATTATTTTAAAGAACTTTACTCATGGTAAGTGTATTGCTGTACAGAAACAGAAATCTTATTCTGAAGAACTCCCAGCCTAAGCAGATGCAATAGCAGAAAGCAGAGATGACAGAGTAAAATGCTGGACTTAAATGGAAAGGGAGAGAAGTTGGGTAACAGTGATTTACTATGACAATTGGTGATAATGTACACCTGTCAAATTAGTTTTCATATTTCATGAAAAAAAAACCACTATAGCTGCATGCCTAATGAATGTCCTTCATGAACTGCTTTTCAGGGGATTAATGGAGAAAAAGTTTTGGCAGAACAACTGAAGGGGGAGGCATAAAGAGAGGTAAATGTGAGGGTGTTTGCAGGACAGATAAATTGAGCACCATCAGCTGAGGGGAGAAAAATCAGGGGGCATTGCATTGAAGCAAGAAAAGGGGCAGTCACACAACTCCAGGATGAAGGGAACAAAGCTGAAAACCTGATGCACTGAAAATGGTCAGAATGATTGTTGCCTGGTTATCTTCTTTATGCAGCCTTCACAGTAGCTGTTTCTATTAGGACAGTATTTATTCTCTGGTTTTATGATTCTCTGAAGTGGCTGTTGCTGTTACCAGTTGGATAATACAACTGAAGTCACGAAAACATTCCTGGGGAAGTTCTGCTTGTGATTGCTTTGTTGCAGAAAATGAGCACTTCATAAAATTCCTTTGTTAGTGTCTAGGTGTATTGTTGTGACCTGGTGTTGTCTGACAACCCTTTGCTCTCTGTGATTTTGCTACTGATACCACTGATGCATTTTTACTAAATGTTACCTCCATCCAAGCACAGTGTCTAGGGAGCCTAAGCTGAATGAGCACCCATCAACCATGGAATTCCCTTTACTGTAGCCTCAGAAAAGGATGAATTAGAAAGTGTGGTACATGGCTCATGGCTCTCAGCCCTTGCCTGGATATTAAGAGCTAGTCATTTAGAGTTGTGAGTCGTTTTCGGATTTGCCTGCTCTTTGTTTTGCAGACACAATCTTTTCTGCTAAAGTACCTGCACTCTTCTTTCTTTAACTTCCATATTTCCAGGACACCCTTCTTAAGCAAAAAAAAAATGACTATTACCATTAGACCGATGGGAAATTAAGGCATACAAAGACCTCAGCAGTTTGCATGGATTCATACAGGAAATCTGCACCTGAGTATTACATGGAAAGTGCATCACTGTAAGTAAGATGACCTGATGCAAAATTCAGTTTACTACAGAGAGGTCTATGCAGAGTATCTTCTTGCAAGTTAATCTATGAATTGCTACCAGAGTCTATACAGGTGTTTGTAAAACTGAATTGTTGGATTTGGGTAGGCCAGAATAGTAGAAGTAATATTTTTGTGTGTTCAGATTAGTTTAGATATTAGTTTCAGCTCTTCATGGCATTTTAGTGCAAAATACTGTACTGATGGATATGGGAAGTGAGACTTAACTCTTTTAATGCATTCCTGGCAAGCACTATATGCACTTTTCTTGCCTAAAAGTGTTGCTTTCACATCACAATTTCCAACTAAAGTCTCCAGTCTCTTATTAAACACGGGCAGAATAGAATCAGATAAATGATTAAGGTGTAGTACATTTGGTGGTCTGGTATCAAGAAATGTTTAATTTGAATGGAAATATCTCCAAACTGAATTTTCAAGGAGGGAAAATTCACAGTTTCTGACTAACATCCTGACAACTTTTTTTTTTTTTTTAACTTTCTGTTCAATTACTTTAGTGTTTTTTTTCTCTGTGTGCGTGTGTGTGTGTCATTTTCTAGATCCCTGTTTGCCATAAAACTTTCTCAAGAGCTGCATTTTGTAAATAGCCATTCTAGTAAATATTTCATTGGATTCTATGAGACATATTTTCACTTCAAGGAGATTTTTTCTGCCTTCTTTGTAGTTATACCTATTACCTATACCTAACACATAACTATTGCAGTGTTTTAAACACTAATCATGGCTGACTTGGTGGTTCAAGCCAATATTTAACCAGCAAGCAAGATCCGAGGTATAATACTGAAACTGAATTATTTTTATCTTTACAGCCCTCTTTTTCAGAACAAAGGCTGAACTATTTTATTAAAGAAACATATGAGACTCCTATAATGGATGTGTAGAAGCTTACTACTTGACCTGAGAGGAAGACAAGCTAAGAGCTTTGAAACTATTCTTAAATTGACTATATGTTTATATGTATTTTGAAGGGAGAAAAGGACTTGGTTTAATCAACCAAAACTTATATTTCAATAATCTTTAATTCTTTCATTTTAATTTCCACAGATTATACTATCTTTTCACTTTTGTATTATCAGTGTCTAAATTGCTTATCTATTTAGAAGTGGAAAATTGGATATGTATAAATCTAAGCAATAAATAAATAAAAATAAGAAACACCAAACCATAGATATTGAAAAAAAAAGTCACATTACTATGAAATTTTCATTTTGATGAAGTCTATTTATCAAAAACCTTCTGACTAGCTCTAGTTCTTCCTCCTTCCCATACACATTTAGCTAGTCCCAAACTCTTTTCTGAGACAAGAGATTTTCCTTACTGCTTCTTATAATTTAATGTGATGTCTTTCAGCAAAATAAACTCCCACAGAGTGGCAGAAACCATGGAGTGAGATTGGAAATTCCTTTAGTTGGTCAGATGTGATGTCAGTATCTCGGACTCAGGGGAGCATTTTGTAGAAGTGACTTGAATGTGTTAGCTTTTTCTGAATTTAATAAAGCACCTAGTCAAGCATTACACACTTTGCAAAAACAGTCCAAACGCTACCAGACTAACCATCTTGAATGCAAAAGAAAAGACCATGGCAGACTAAAATGTACTGCTACCAATATCCAGATTTGGCAAAAGTAGTAACTTCTCCCTCATCACAGCAGCGATAGTCCTTGGGAAAGCCATTCCTTTTCTGAAAACCTGTCAGTATATGCATAAAATCACGGTATCAAATCAGTGTATACAATCACTCTGAAAAAAAAATATGCTCTTATCAGAATAAAGCTTCCTATTATAAATTAAATTTTAATCAGGCCTTCAAATTTTCAAGCAAACCAGATCAAGCTTTTGCCCTTTTATTATAGCAGTAACTTCAATTATCGGCGCTGTAATTAAAGGCATTTCCATGGTCCAAATAGTGCTCATATAGTAGATTATCTAAACCCTTTACTTATGGACTAGGAGCAAAATAACTTCCTAAAGTCCTTATCTCTTCTTCCTCTCCACATGAGCAAACTTTGCTCTCAGTCAAAGTGGTGCTTATGGTGTTTATAAATGGTTTATTATCGTATATGCTCACATATGCTGGAATTGTGAGGTCAGTCTCCATTTCCAGGTGAGGAGGGGGAACAACAAGTGAGTTTTGACCATGTGAGGTCTTCCCTTTCAAACAGCTCATGCAATGTCCCCATTGATTGAATTGCAGATAATGGAAAAGTTCGGTGCAGTGAAAGTTGCTAAGACACTTCTTGTTTCAGAAAGGAAGAACACTAACAAACAGTCTGCAGAGATTTGACTATATGTTCTTGGTACTCTGACTGGAGAAAAATTGATAAAGAATAGAAGTATTGGGTTATTATTGCTGGAGAGTCATTGCACACAATGGGGGAAGAGCTTCCATTTCACATTTGCAGTTGTAGACTTATTGTGGTTGATTGTGGTTGCTTTTTAAATAAAAACCTTGACTTATTTCTTTGTATTCTGCTGCTCTATGTCACAAGTAGCTTTGATTCAAAATTTGGTTCTAACAGATAAAGGGATTTCCTGCTGTATTCTTTTTTCCTTAAATGTCATCTTTAAGTACTCCATATGATTATTCAGATCATCTTTTCATGAAGACCAAATTGTGTTGTGACATCTTATTCATTCTTATCCAGCTCTCCCCCCAGATCATACTGATGTCTCACATGTTCTCTTCTTGACTTATAATAAGCTGTCATACTTCTGGAGGGGATTCACCAGGAAAGTGTCTCAACAAACAATGCTGCCAGCTCAGTAGCTGATGTGCTTGATACAAATATTTCTGTAGTTACCAAAACTGACAGACTTGTATGAGTGTTAAAGCAGCAAAGAATTTCAGGAAAAGCTCGAGTGACACTGTTTTAAGATTTGCTTCTGTTCTGATTTAGGAGGTCATTTTCCTTGTACTGCTAGTAAAAGTGAGATCTTTGCTACAGAAAAAACACTCATCTTTCAGGTCTAGAGTAACACTGGAAGTGGAAGACCTAGAATTCCTCTGAAGAAGATTTTTTACAGAACCCTATGGCAAGGCAGATATCTTGTCAGGTTCACTTAGCAACCAATATTCTTTAAAGATGAATCTTTCACTGATTCAAAGCAATACTTAAAAACATTAAGAAGCATCTTCCAGCTATTTAATAGGATGGCTACAATACAGTTAATGGGAAAATTGCTTGGCATTTTCAGAACCTTCAAAGACTCAAGAGAGAAATGGATTTGATTCTTCCCAAGTCATATTGATTCTTACATCATGTTCAGTTTGGATTGATCTGTTTGGAATGAAGATTTGGCACTAAAGACAATTTAAAAATGTCAAAGAACTGCTGGGAAAAAAAAAAGGAGAAAATGTACATAAAGAAAACTGTCATCTGTACTGAAAACATTCCCTTTCTTTTTTATACTCACTAGGCTTTGCTTGTTTTGTTTTGTTTTGTTCTGTTTTTAATAAACTGGTTATCTGCATTTGTTTGGAAAAGCATGTTGCATGAGCCTGCTAGAACTGCTGAGCCATGGTGGGGCAAGATTCCCAGTTACCACCACCACCAAGTGAGAATTTTGTGGCAGCTGCTGAAAGATCACTTTAATCCAGATGCAGAGAAAGTGACTTACTTCTTTTATTAGAGAAATAAACCCTCCATATGTTTCACTCATGACCTCCAGCAATCTGACAGGGCTGCTATGGTGTACTCTGCTATTGAGGGCTACAGTAGTTTCTTCTGAAAGCTTGTCTCTTTGGCAAAACTGGCTTTATACTGCCAGGTTACTGGGACTTGCAGGCTGCAGTGGTTGCCTTGATATTTCTCTGTGAGCCATTAGGACAAAGGGATTAGTTTTAGTCCTTTCCAAAGGCTTTTCTTCTTTCTCTCCCTTTCCTTCCCAGCACACACCCACAACGTCTGATGTTTTTCTTTTTTTTACGTGCCTACATAAATAGAGCTCATTGCTATTAACCTGACATTTCTGAAATGGTCGTTAAATCTTTGTGTATGTCTGCTTGCAAGACTGACTAAGTGTGGCTTTGGCCTTTCTCCTGAGGAGGCCTGTCTTCTGACTGCTTTGAATTGAGCGAGATGCACACCACATAAGGATTAGGAGAGAAATTCCTTCATGCAGCAATGCCTGAAGAATTGTGCAAGTCAAACAGGTAGCAAATGTAAATGACCTGTCAAGAATGCAGAGCAATGGGAGAATCAAAGGTAATATCACCAGCAGGTTTTAGGGGGGTCTAGAAAGACACACAGCCTTGTTGCGTGACTATTTGAAAAGCAAAAATCTGTGGCATACTGAATAGCTGTTCCACGGCACAGCCTTCTCTTTCTGTGACTTCAATCTGAGCTTGCAGCAGTCTTTTCCAGAAGAGCTGCTGCTGCCCAGCAGACCCTTGTGATTCTATTTAATCATTTGGCTACGGCATTGTTTACACCAGAATCTGTCTGCAATACAGGATTAGGAAAATAAACTGATGAAAGGTGGGGAAAATAAACAAATCTTCATTTCACAGTCTGTCAAGATTCCCTAGTTTCTCTTTATTGCTCAGACCATATGGTAACTAGATTATTTTATTATCCCAGTGCAACTGTAGAAAATGGTAAGGAGTGAAAAACTACCTTTGTGTTTCTGGAAAGGGAGATGGGATTTATTCATTAATAAGTTCATGTTTTTATTAGTATTGTATGTTTCCCATCAGAACGATCAGACTGGCTTTTAAAACCAAATTTTTTTTAAAAGGAAAAGCCTCCCCAGAAAATTGCAATGGTGATTTTTATGTCTATTCATTAGGATTTATTATTTTCATTTAGCTTTCAGCAGTTGAGGAGACTTGAAAATTCAAGTCAATCTCCTTCAGCAGATTGTGGTGATAGTGATCAGAGGCAGCGGTGTGTGTGCTCCCTCTAGTGAGCTCTGTCCAAGAAGATGCAGTTTTAGTTTGGCTGCTGTCTGCGGGGAGCTCCCAGTGCTTCACCCAAAGTATTTTCTCTCCACAGGTAAAATTCCACAGGTAACAGAGAATGACCATTCTCTTTTATTCAGTCTGGGGAGTCGGGCGAACACTGAACTGTCAGCAATGACTGTATGCTGAGAATGGCCGAGTCGCTCCTGGAGTAGGGAACTGCAAAGATGTCAGATTCCCTTCTAGCTCTGCCACCGGTTTGCTGTGCATGCCAGTTGGACTCTTAAGTTTGTATACGCTGCTTCTGAAAATCCCTTTCAATTTACTTATACAGCTCTTTCAAAATTTCTTCAACAAACAGCAAGTTTAAAATAAGGAGGGAGCAGAGCACTGACTGACTTCATGTTTGTAAAGTACCCACAGATGCTCAGGCAGCAGGAACTCTCAGTGGAAAATAATGCCCTGGAAGAAACCAGACAATAGTGAAGCACAACACTATCCATGCAGCTATGAATTGTGATGGCAGATTGCTCACATGTAACCTATGGCTCTACTTATTTGATCACACTGATTCCACAGCAATATTTGCTTAATATGTTAATACCGAAGGGAGAGGAAATGGGAATAGAATGCAAAATCAAATTTTCACCATGCGTTTCTTTATTTAGGTGATGTAGCAATAAGCATATCCTCTCATGGAGAGCCTTACATATACAATGTAAGAATTCAAATGAAAAGTAATAAAACTAGCATGGAACTTTCTCATCATGGTGAGTAGGAAGAGTACAAATGAGAAGCAGCAGAAACATGTCAATTTTGTCCCTGTTTATTCTCTGTCCTTTAAAAAAAAAAAAAGTAAAAGTAGAGGGCTGCCTGTGATCATTTGGATCATTTGGAGGGCTAATAACCACAAAGTCTGGGTTTGCAATGGAAGGGTAGGGATTCAGCAGAAATTATTTCTCAGTTTATGCAAAAAGGTACCTTCTGGTTGTTCTTATAGCAAATGTCAGTCCTGAATACAATAATATGAGAAATGTAAGCATAAGAGGAAAAGGAGTGAAATGTTTGTTTGGAATGTCTTATGAGAGCCCCTGGGGAAATCTGGATTTGGATAATCAAATTATGAGTTAAGTCAGGGAAGCAGAACATGACTTTTATTTAAAACATCAGTGATGAAGTTGTTCCATAATGCACACAAGTCATTAAAACCCCAATGCATCCTGAGCTCTGAGCTGGAGGCAAACCAATATATTGCACTGCTTTCCCTTTTGGCTTCTGAAAAGGGCAAAAAATATGTAGCCTGCAGGGGAAACAATAATCTTGGCAGCCCTGCATCAGCCTACTCAACTTCTCTTCCAACTGTGCTGAATGGAAAAGATGTTGACCTCTAGACACAAATTGCCCATTAATCATGATACAATAGAAGTATGCAAAGATGTGCTAACATGCAACTTTTATCTACTTATGGAAAAGATAACATTTTTTTATGCAGAACTACATTTTTAACATGGAACTTTTGAACAAGAGATTTGTTTAAATATATATAATGTGCTTTGCAAAACATATTTGTGCATATATATATACACATACAGCCCTATTAGCAACCTATAGAGCAGTTTGGTTATGGGCATATTTTCAAATCTTGTTACTGGAGACTAGACAGAACATATAATTGTTTTTGGACATTGGAGATTATGAAATTGCTGTGATCACTGGAGTTATCTGACATTAAAAGAGAAATACATGCCAAGTTCTATTAGTAATCAACACCCATTGTTTATTTACATAAATTCTGCTGCTATATATGGCTTTATACAAAAATCAACCATTTAGTAAACCTTCAAGTCTTCTACATAATCCTATCTTAATCAGAAATCATTTTCAAGTAAGAAAAATATAAAACGGAAATAAAAACTCACTGGGCAAAACTTTTCTTGATTTCGGTAGATATTTCATTTATGTACTGGGTAATTTACTCTGAGAAAATGTTTTTTCCCCCATTTTCACTGTCATGAAGCTTCATGAAACAAGGTTGAAACTCATTAAATGTTCTTCTCTCAGGAGTCATTAGACAAAAGATATATATGAATGGAATTCAAGTAGAGTATAAAGACTTCATGATTCAGCCGTCTGACAGTACTACTGCCGAAAAAAAAAAAAAAAAGAAAAGTAAGCTTATCCATGGATACCAAATGTTATCCAGAAGAACTCCTTCTTTCCCCACCCCCTTTTGGCCATACAAGAGCTAATTGTGGTGTCAGCTGCCGCGGGAATGTGAGGCATGTATCTGGTGTATCAAAAGAATAGTAACTGCTGTCAGCAGCATTCCTGCTCTCCAGCCACGACTGATGGCACAGTGAGCAGTTTACACAATCTTTATTCTGCTTACAATAGGGGAAAAGCTTTTTATTTTTTTTCTAACTCTAATAAATATATTTCTAAAATTCAAATATATATATAGGTATATATATAAGTATATGTAAAATATATACGTAGCAAGTACATTTCTTTTTGTAAGAAATATAGTATTAGTGTTTGCACGCTGATAGCTACATTCTCTAGACATCTTAGAAACCACAGATATTTCAAGTTGCAACTCTGCTATTTCCTTTTTACTAAGGGTAACTAGAATTTTCTTTTGAGTAATGACATGAAAGTTTTGACCCTCTAAATGGAAGATAACTGCTGTTTGGAATATTTGTATTTTCTCTGCTCCTCTGGTTGAAATGTCCCTCTGGGAAGCTTGTTAGCCAAGCACAGTATTTTATCCAAGCCAAGTACAGTATTTTATCTCAATTCTCATATTAAAGCTTGCATTAACTTGTAAGAGAGTTGTTTAAATTAAGGGATACCAAAACTTGGCCCTAAAGCTTCAGCCCAGCTGCAAAACAAGAAAGTGATATGAATTCACTTTTGGAGTTCAGGTGCTCTATTTAGAGGAAGAGAAAACAAATTAAAAAAGAAAGTTAGTCATTGTGGAATATAGAGTTCCTGTTATCTGCCTCTGCACTTCACACTTATAGACAACACCTGTACTAATGGAAATAAAACAGCTATAACACAAAGTTAGTGATTACTGTTAGGCATGAAGAAATGAGTCCCTAACCATTTGGTTATTTTTGACATGCTGTGATTTAAAAATAAAATGAAATATATAATTCTTCTTATTCAGGATGTAATGGTCACAAAGCTGAATTTCAGTGCCTTGTGCAGATGGCTCAACATGCAAGAGCATTCTTGTTACCTTTTCATCAGGTTAAACCTGGTTCAAGAAGACAATAAAAGCAACCAAAACTTTAATTTTTATAAAGGACAGCAGTGTTTCTTTAACTGCCAAGTCTTATTCAACTATACTCTACAAGCGAATGCACTCAGACCCGTAGATGAGACAACTGAGTACAAATATAATTCCTCATAGAATAGCTTTTAAGAACATAATTTTTTGTTTTTCTTTCCCTTTCACTGACTTAGATCACTGAAGATACCTGTTCCTACAGGTGACTCAAGAGCTCCAGCAGTCCTTCTGTTTGAATTGAATTGCTAAGAATATAAAGTAAAGAAAGTAGTTTAGGCTTTCATTTTGCTTGCATAATTCAAAAATATGATGGAGTTCATTCTGGGATTGTGGTTTGAAGGTAGACAAGACAACTTTCTTACCTGTGGTTTGAAGGCAGACAAGACCCTTTCTTACCTCTACTAGAGCTTGCTTTGTTCATTCTGCCTGCATTTCCTTTGTTTGAGGGGAAAAAATATAATTGGGTGGTGGTGATGAGGTTGTAATTTTCATTCAAATGTATTTTGACAATAAATATTTGTAAAATATTGAGGTCATGAATGAAAGTTGTTTGGTCAATTATAAAACGGTAGTACTGATATTCAGCATCTGGAATTTCAAAAGGTGACTTCAGTTGCATAGGAATGGTTGCGGTTCAGTTGAACTGACGTGTTACTTCTATCCTACAACTTTTTCAGTAGTTATTCTAAATTCATAGTGGTATAAATCAGAATAGCACTCTTTCTTTCTTAATGTTTGATCTACTTCTTCACAAGTTTTTATCTGAAGGTACATGTATGCACATACCTATCATATGAAGCCAGCAGTCCTACTGTGGGGGAAAAGGAAAGAGAGAATGAATGAATAGAAAGAGAGAAAGAGGGAAGGAAAGAGGGAAAGAAAAAGGGAAGGGGAGGGGAGGGGAGGGGAGGGGAGGGGAGGGGAGGGGAGGGGAGGGGAAGGGGAAGGGAGGGAGGGGAGAAGGAGGGAAGGAAGGAAGGAAGACCAAACAAGAATATAAAACAACAACAAAGCAATACAATCGTAAAGCCCTGTTCCATTGAAAATAGTCTATTACATTGTTGCTTAGATGACAGGTGTAGGTTACTTTCATAGCAGTCAAGAAACAAAGCTGGTAAATAAACAGATTCTGGCTGTTAAGCTTTATGTAGCTGTTGACACCATCCTGGGGATACTTAACAAAATTTAAAGTAGTAACAGTTGACTCATTTTATCACTTTAATGAGAAAAAGCATCAGCAGTCAGAATTTAGTAAAAATCTGGAAAATAAAGAATTAAATGTAGAGATAAAATCAAGTACATTTTAAGGAATGCTTCTATTCCAAAGCAGTTATGTTTTGTTTTTGATTTTTAGCACAGGTTTTCATTTTGTGGATAACAGACACAATCTTTATAACCTAGCCATAACCTTGAATAGGGTGTCTAGAAGAGGTTATAGATACAGAAAAAAGCATGATGTTTCTTTGTCAGTTATATTAGTTAAGGTATGTAGCATGAATTATTTGATTCTGCCATAATAATACTTATAGGGAGAGATTTTAATTAGTCTCCATTTCGGATCATGCTGCCTCAGAATGACGTATGAGGGAAACATTCTCACGTCTTAATTTTCGTAGCTTTGTGTCAAAACATTAAGATATAAGGTCAGACGTGATCTTGATATTTTTTAAGTTTCTTTGTGTAGATAATAAAAGTGAAAACTAAAAGTAAGTTATTTTTTAAAATGGGTACCATCATCCAGGGCAAAAGTTAAATAATGTCTGAAATACTGAGTGCTGTTCTGGTCACCCAAGCCCAAGGAAGCTGAACTCTAATTAGAAAAGGAGAGGAGAGATTTTTGAAAAAGTTTTGAGGAAAGCTATTCTTCCCTTTGAAAGAAAAATTGAAAAGCTTGGCTCGTTCATCTAGCAAAATGATGGCTGCAAGATGATAAGATATTGCCTAGAATACTTGGAGCAGAGAGGGAGGAGAGCCATTTAACCCAAAGGACAATGTTGTTATGAGGATAAATTGGAATAAATTGGCCATGAATAAATTTGGGAAGAAAATTAGGCAAATTTCTAACAAGTTGCAGAGCAGTGGGGTCACAAATCTTGACCTTCACTTGATCAGTGCAGTGGGGAATTTTGATGAGGCTGCATAAAATTGCAAGAGCTGGGGATTCCTTTACTCCTATGCTCCTGTAAACAAGATTAAAACCAGCTGTGGATTTACTTTGGATTCAAGAATTTTTAATTCAGTTCACATTCACTTCTTTAAATTGGGTTAAGGTCATTTGAGTTCTGAAAGAGATTCTTTAAGCTGGATTTTTAAGGCAGTGAAGCCAAGTCACATCACTCTCGATGGTTTTGTTTTTGGCCATGCCTGATTACCTCTTGTAAACAGAGCTTGGTGGTAGGCATTTGTAGGGAGCTCTTTTCTCATCCAGACTGTTGCCCCAGTACTTCAGTCATTCTGTCATCCTATAACTGTAAGTGTTTCTTCTTCAACTGTTTTTGTTGAGAATACTTTAAACCAAATCTCAAATTAAATTGTCCTGGACTTTAAATTTTAGTTTAGTTTAGTTATGATTTGAATATATGTTATGTTCTAAGCATGTCCTAAGGCAGGCTGTCTCTGGCAGGGCTTTCTACTTCTTCAACACAGGTGTATGAATGATTTGTTCTCTTGGTATGTGTTTCTCTGTGCACAGCTACAAGTTCTTGGTAAAGGTGGTAACATCAATTCAAGTATTTTCTGCCCTGTTCTATTTTAATTTTTGGAAAAGTATTTTTTTTTTCAAATTTCTGTTTCTATTCTGCCTGCTCTCCCTTTTCCTTGGTGGAGAGGAAGAGACTGCAATGAAAGAGGTTTTTCTGTTTTGTGTTTTACCCTGGTAACTTCAGCAATCTCACTGACAGTGCAGCACTTCAGACAGTCTGGCTGGTACAGTGAAGAAGAGCTATAAGTGGAGCTGGAGTTGGACCAAGCAGGGGAGAACTTCTCAACTCAGCTTTGCTGCCAGAGAAGTGTTTGTATAACTATACCATTAATGTGGTGTTTGTGCTCACATTGTACAAGGCTTATTAGGTAGCTGACAGATAATAAAATGAGTTGCCTAAAAGGTTAGGAGTTGGGCACGTTTCCCAAATTCAGAGATAAGGCTGTTCCGGAAACTTGATAGAAGCACAGAAACTGCACCTGAGTATGTACATCTTTTACAAAGCTGCTGTGTACGTTTATGTGGGTTTTGATTTATACTTGTAGCTTAGATGGACCATCCCTAGGTACATCCCTATGTCCGCTTAGTGACATCCAAGATTGATGAATGGGTGTGACTGTAACTCCGTTAATTTGCACTGCCATTAGCAGCCCCCTGGGAGTGATCTGGGAGCAGGAGACTGCTGGCATACAAGGCCACTCGTTCCTGGCATTTCTCATGTGCTGGTGATGGGCTGGATGGGATCACACTGATTTTACTCTGAAAATTAAGAAGAGCCTTTCAGCATGCTTGCATTTGATGTTATTGAAAGATCCCAGCAGAAGACAGACCTGATCCATGTTTGAGACAACTTTCTCCATGTATGAAGTTAAAATTGATCAGATTTATTTTCACAGCTGTTCAACTGTGATTAGGCAACATTTTAGGTGGCTGGGTACAGCAGGCCTTGAGCATGGTGTCTGTAGAAACATTCAGATGGTTTCAGTCATGCCAGATGATTCAATGGGGCTGGTATCGTCTCAGCCCCACTTTGTGAGCTCTGTAACAATGCAGGCTGAGGTAGAGCTATGGTTTGGCTTGGCTTGGCTTTGCTGTGATCTGGGCTGAACTCTGTTCGCTTCTTAGGTCTCAAAAACATGTGCAGTGAATTTCATTCTGTTTATTGGGAGTTTTAGAGGAAGTACAGCAACTTCTGTCTCTGAAACATTCACTTCATGACCTCATTTTACCAAATGAAATTGTAGTAGCCATGCTGCTATTGCAGCCACCACTCCTGGGCATGCACTTTGTAAGGAAACAGCTCTTTCTGAAGCCAGGCCAGGCACAACATTCATGATAAGGAGCTCTACTCCTTCATTTGGTTAAGATGCACTCAGACTACAAGTGGGTAAGGAAGATCCAACGAGCCACTGCTCAGCTCAGAAGTTAGTTTGGGGGTGTCTGTAGGAATTAATTTTCCTGATCTATCCCCATCCAAGACTACCACCTTGGTCTGCCTGTTCTGGGCACAGGGGCATGATTTTGGTTGAGCCAGGCCTGCCCGAAGCAGCACCATGGGAGTACCCAAGTCCTGCTGCCCTCCCCTTGGGACCGTTGTGAGGCTCTGTCTCAGGCCGTGACCCATGCTGGGGTTGATCTTCTAGCTCCAGTACCACCTCCCCAGGCAAGGCAGCCCTGCTCCTCCTGTACCCTGGCACAGGGGCTATGTTTGGAACTGACACGATCTTTCTGGATGGTGTTAACCATTTCTTCCTGTTAACCTCCTGGTGGAGGCAGGTCTTCTTGCTTGTCATGATATCTCATGTTTTTTTGACTAAATGTCTCTTTTTCTTTGCGCGTTTGGTGACTGCCTTGGTATAATGTGCAACTTGCACTGCTGGGCCAATGCCAGGCGCTGTGGGGAATTTGCAAAGGTGGTGTTAGGCTCACACTCCAGGACCAGCCTTGAGCTGTGATGGGGCACAGCCAGTCCTGCCAGGACCTCACCCTCTCAGCTGGCCCAGGCTAGTCCCACATTCCTCATACAGCAAGAGAGAGCAAGAAGGAAAAAAAATAAATAAATAAAAAATAAAAAGGTAATAAATGCACAGACCTCCTTTCTTAAGCTATATTCTTCTTCGAGGTTGGGAAGGACTAGATACATTGAGAATCATTTCAAAGTGATCCCTGAGGTCTGAAAAAAATAATTTGTATTTGTTTGTTGCAATCCTGAATGCATTTAGCTGTAGTATTTTTTTTTTTGCCTGTAAAATACCTTCCTGCTACTTATGTTTTCTTTACTTAAAAACACATATTCTAGCCAGTTCTAAATAGAAATGACACTGAGAAAGTGTTGCATGTTTTCTTTCATGCTGTGCATAGATTGAGTCATTCACACAGGATTGTCTAGACTGGCTTTTTGTAAAGCTGTTCAAGGTGCAGTGCATGTTTCCCTTTGGTTTTTGTAATTAAATTTTAATAAATCTCCAAGAGTGCAGTGCATGGTAAGTTTGTGTTCCAGCTTTTGTAAAGGTTAAATAATAATCAGTCCGTTGTTTTGGGATGGAGTTGATCAAAGAGACAGTTTACAAATCTACAGGAGGAACAACATTTTGAGAAAAGCCTTTTCTAGAGCTTTCTGAATTGCAGAGAACTCAGTTAACCTCAGAAAGAAGGTAGAAGGGGAAACGGGAGGGATGGGGTTGTGAGAGCTGCAGCACATTGGTTCCTGGACAGAAGAGGGAATTGGAAACTATGGTGCCATAGCTCCAGCTCCCATGATACTACTGGTCTTGTAAAAAAAATAAATACACACCTACTTCTCTTCAACTTTCCCTCTAAATGGTCACATTAAATAAGATGCATTGACAGCCAACTGCTGTTTACTGTTTAGAACTTCATAACCTCTCTTGGGTTTTTGTGAGGATTAATTAGGTAACGTTGTAATATATATATAAATAAAAATAATTTTTTAAAAAGGTTTGAAGAAGAAAAGAACTAAAAGTATTGTTTATGAAAAGAGCTATCAGAGCTACTGCCAATTGTGTCAGAGAGGGAGGGGGCAGAGAGAAGGAAAAGTGCTCATCCTCAGGCGATGGTGTAGAGGTACCACTGCACAGGGAGCATGGGGCTCTGCAGCAGGAGTGAGCAGGGTGCTTCTCCCTGGGCAGAGGCCCTGCTGTCAGACCAAGCCTGCTCCAGCTCATGGACAGCTGGCACTAGGTAGCCTGAGCTTCCTTAAAAGTAAAATTCTGTTTTATCTCAGCTAAGCCATGTCCACAGTGTACTCATTTGTCACTTAATGTTTTCTTTATTTCTCTTCAAGCTGTACTTTAAGCAAACACAACTAAACACTAATTTAAAGGTGGGAGACACGTGGATACTTCTGTAGTAATTGCTGTCAGACACATTGTTGACTTCCCTTTTTCCTTGCTCCTGCAAGGAAGATGGATGAACAGAAGTGAGCAGTAATGTTTTCAGATGACTTGCCTCCCACGGAGAAATGATGTATTGAGGAACCTCAAGCCAGGTTGTTTGTCAATATACTGCAAGGTACAATTTGACTTTCCAATGTATCGTTTTGAAGATTTTAATAGTAGTGTAAATACATGGGTTCCCTTTCAAGCAGTAATCTTCTGCAAAACATACTTTCTATATATGGCAAAATAAAATAAGAGAGAGTAGATTAGAGAGACAAGTACTATGATACTGTTGACAGGGATGAATGCAGGAAAAGATGAAGAAGGTTCATTGAAAACTAAGAGGTAAGGAGTATTTTGTCACAAGGAGTAGGGTGAGAGAAATGAAGGAAGCAGAAGCCTCCTTTCAGATGGTTTTCCTCAAGTGACTGGGAAAGTGACAGGATTTTATGTGAATGCATGTGAAGAGGCGAAGTCCAGTCCTGCCTTCAGGTTTTCTTCCTGTAGAAAAATGGGAGTGGGTACAGCTAACCAACACTGCAGACCTTCCTTCGCTAAAGACTTAGGATGGGGCCAATTAGTGCTCCTGGCCTATGATTAGTTTCTACACTTGATACCACAGGATCTGCAGTTTCCCTCATTTAGAGAAACACTGAAGTTATTGAAAATTACCATTAATACCTGAGAGTTCATACCTGAGTTATGGATGAGGAGACAACAAGTACATTTTATAAAGAGCCTGCCTGTGATGGCTGGTGAGAAATTAATAGTTTGATTAAAACTGGATGGGGATCGGTGATCAGAATTTAATTATGTTCAGTCTGGGCAAGGAAAAATGAGCCTAACAGCAGTTAGGTTTGGCTACCAAGCCAATCCTCCAAGCACCACAGAAAAATTGTGAACAGAAATCATGCAAAGGAAAAAGTCACAAAGAAATCATAAATAAAAATAGGATTTATTTTAGAAGAATGGTCCAAAAAATGCAAGTATTCTATTATCAAGAAATAAAGCAGCTCTGCTGAAAAGTTTTTCTTGCTTTGGTAATATATCAGAGGTGGGAATTAGGAATTAAGAATTTAAAAATCGTGCATAAGAATATGGAAAAGGAAATAAGTAGCACTCATTATTGATCTGAAATTATGAAACAGAGAGAAATGTTAAAGAATTTCACATTTTGCAAGGCTGAGAACAGAAAGAAGGTTTTTTGGTGGATATTTAAATCATGGTAGTTGTACACATCTATTCCAAGCAGAGGGAAATAACAAAAATAATTGTACTGAAAAAGCAGATGGATTCAATAAATATTTCTATTCTCTGCTTGGAAAGTATCAGACTCATATAGTTGTACTGCCTAAGGGTGAAATTGTATTTTCTAAGTCATTAGTAACTTAGAATACTACTTAATACTCTGCAGGCTCAGAGAAGTTGCTGCCAGGTATCCTAAAGGCATTGGCTAAGATGCTCTGTCACCTTTTGGATCTAATTTATGCTTACAATTTGGATTGTTGAGATCTCCAGAAGGGATGTTTTAAAGCTCTTAAAGTTTTCAGGAGTAGAGACAGAAGTCCTGTGAGGGTGCAACACAGTCTGTGAAAGCCAGAGCATAATTATATCTCTGACAGCCAGTATGGCCATGCGGTCTCCTCAAACACCTCTACTTTTTTGCTCTTCAGCCATACAAAGCTGGTAAATACATAGAAGTAATGACAGTTTATAGGAGACTACCTTAAGAGATAATGGACTGAATGGGACCACTCAGACCATGGAGCCTTGTACCAATAATTGGAGGCAGGTGGGCTTTTGTCACTTGGTGAGATGTCCCAAGCCCATGCTGGAGCACAGGAGGAGAGCAAGAGATAAAATAGGCTTCAGCTATGTCCTACTTCAGCACAACAGGAGAGATTTCATTAGACAAAAATGCCTGTATATTTCCTAGTAAATTCTTTATATATAACACTACAGAGGAAGGCAAGAGCTATCCTAAACCTGTCTCTTCCAGTCTCACAACAGGAGCAGAAAAAGTCCTTTGTATTTTCAATGGACTTGTTAAATAAGTAAATATTTGGCAAATTTTGAAAAATAGAGTTTAGTGAGGAGTAATCAGTGAAGAAAGATACTCTTAGAGGGAAGCTATGCAGAGGTCAACACTGAATACAGTACCAGTTAATATTTTCAGCAATTAATGTTAAACTCTTGCTCCTAGCATTTACATGTGTATTGGAGAGGTGCTCTGCCAAAGGCTGAAGAGACAGTCTTTCAGAGAGAACTGGAATACTAAGCAACAGAGTCCATTTAAATGAAATGCATTTCAATATGAGAAGAAAACAAATTATTTGTCTAGAAACATGGAACAGCATAAACAAAGTAGGGAGGAAGGAAAACAGTGACTCCAAAAAAGAGATCAGAGTGGGCATTTGATCAGTGTGAGGGTCTGTACAATGGCAGAAAGGTTTGCTTGCACCCTGGAAGAAGAATGTATGGAATCAGCAAGGTAATTTTCTGGGTAAGTATAACACAGTCTGAGCTTGAAAATTGTTTCTATTTCACACTTTTTAAAAGGGTATTAAAAACTGTAGAGAGTGTGAGGAAGAAAGCAGTGCTAATTGCTCAAGGGGAAGACTAAAAACTGTATAATGAGACACTTGCAGATCAAGTTGTTCTTTATACTAGAGCAGACTGAACAGTGACTTGATTAGTGTATAAATGCTCTATGATAAGAAAAAAATGGATACAAAAGAGCTCCTTAGTTTAGCAGAGAAAAGCACAACAAGAACTAATAGCTGGAAACTCAATGAGATAAGCTCAAATTAAATATTAGAGAGGCATTTTTTCTTATTATATTTATTTAGCAGTTATTAACCGCTGGGGAAAGGCAAGGATGCACTTCTTCAAATTAAGAGCAGCTGTATTTTACGGTGATAGTCTTTAGACAACTGTGAGTTAGTCTCCTTAACAGAAGTGAGATACAAAGCTTCCAAATGCAGACTACAGCCAAAGATTCTTTCTGTCCAAAAGTTTAAGAATTATGTTATATTTAAAATAATGTAAACAGTAGGGAACTTTTTTTTTTTTCTCCTTTAGCAGTGTCCTGATTCACATTATTTGCACTTATTTTTCAAGCACACTGCTACATTTACTTACTCAAATTGCTTTCATTTGAGTGTTTTTCTTATTCATCTTTTTAATAGAACTGATGCCAGACTTCCCTGTAGTGCCACATGTAGTACGCTGACCCTCCTCTATGCCAAACCCCTCTTAGTTCATTTGTGTATTGAAGAGAATCACTGTCCACCTACTTTTGTGATTGCACTTTACAAAGTAAAGAAAAGTACAGCCAAATGTACCCGGGAGGTGGGGGCGAAGGAAAGAAAGAAAGAAGGAAAGAGCTTTTTGTTGTTGTTGTTATTTTTATCAAATGAGAAAAGAAATCCAGAGAGACTCATTCCTCAGGATCTGAGATACAGAATTGCTTGCACTCCAGAGTTGCATGAGAGCTGCTTAGCCTTTCTGTTTCTAAAAACTAGCATAAATATCCATTCCATGTTAAAGTCTCAGGGGACTGTAGAGTTGATTATTGTGGTGTAACTATCCAACTTTTGTGCAGAGAGGCAAAATTACCTGGTAGTGGAAAAGCAGAGTTGCATCCTGTCTTGGAGATGAATAAGATTTAAAGCTTGTTTAAATAATAATAATAATAATAATAATAAATTTATTGAAGCTCAATGACAGGAGTTACTCAGCCCTCTTTCACTCCTTTAAGTGCTGCAGTCTGCAATACATTAATTATTTTTCTGCCTTTACATTAACAACTCCAATTCTCAATCATATCCATCATTTTGACTTGAACAGTCCCTGTGCTTGCTTTCTTGTATTCCTTCGGTTCTCGGTAGAGTTTAAGCATCTGTTTGGATATTTGGGCTCTGCAGTAGTTAAACATCCTGTGACTTGTCTTCAGCCGTTACTTTTCAGGTCCTTCCAAGAGACACACATCATGTGCTACTTAAACTTTTGTTTAGCTTGTTAGTTATTTAAGTGTAGCTTAATGGTATGCCAGATGCTCTCCAGTCAGAGAAATGCTTTGCTTGCACTCCCCCATCTGTGTGACTCCTTCCTTCTAAATCTGCTTTCTGAAGCAGACATACTTCAGACAGATTAAATTGTTTCATGGCCCTGAAGAACCTGTGATTCAACATCCTCTTTTGTCCACTTTCCACAGCTTAATTGCTGCTCTAACATGTTGTAGGGTGAGTAATGTAATGCGCTGGCAGAGCCACCTGAGCACAGGTTGCTGCATGGAGATCCTCAGAGGCTCTTAGGAGTTTTGGAGAATATGCATGCAATACAGCCACAACACAGCCTCTTTCAAGAGGAAGTCTTTTAGCTTTCAGGTATATGAATAGTATTGGCTGACCTAGGTATTGATTTCACTGAATGTTTCTTTCCCCGTGGCAATATTGCCATTGTAATAAGCTAAATACGCCATTTGTGAAGCGTTTTTTCCTTCAGTCCTTAACCAGTTTAGTGGCCTTCTCCATATACTTTCCCGACCAGAGTGAAAAATCTTGTTCTCACAGATAGATCTCCTTAGGGAAAAGCAGTGCTACTTCTTGCTTATTAAGATTCAGATCTCTTCTACATTGCAGGCTTAAGCTCATCTCTTCCGTGTAAATTTCTGGGGGAGTGGAAGAAAAAAAAAAAAAAAGGAATGGGAGACAGAAAAGATATTTTAGGCAGCTGTTCAGCAACCTGTGAAATAATCTGAGGTCTTAACCCCACAGGTATCCATGTCAGGTACTACCCACCACTATATATAACCTTTTTGGCTTTATGACCAAAGAGGGCAGGAGGCGAACGTGCATGGAGAAGCAGCCAGCTATTTTCCTATGCCTATGTGTGGTTTCTGTAGTTCACGCACAAAGATACTGGGAGAGAATACTGTGAAAGCTGTGTATAAGGAGATAGTGCTCTTGTGCCCCTGCACTGCACTTAGTTTTTTGAAGGGGAGGCAGGCAAAAGACTTTTGGACCGCAGATCAGTTACTGCAGAGCCTTTCATAAGAGCTATAACCAATTCTGAAAATTCTCTATTTCAAAAGCCTTCATAGAGATTTTTTCATACTATATGACAACAAAATGAACGTAAAAAGCTCATATGTTGGATTTTGCATTAAATTTTAAAGCTAGCACAGTGTTAGGCTATGTGTGAAAGTAATTTCATTAATTTTATTCAGAAGATGATTTTATCAGATACAGCTTTTATATCTGCATCAAGTGTAATGAACTGTAGACTTAAGTAGTAAATTGGCAAAGTAGTGTCCTTTAAATTAAGAAGAAACAAATATTAGTTGCAATATCCAGTACAAGTCTGCTTCCTGTCGGTAGCTGAATAAAGCTGCTATTTCCAACCAGTTGACTCCTAAGGCTGAACAGTTGATTTCATTTTATTCATGTAGAAACTCGATCCACATTTCAAAGCTTTGCCAATGTGTTTAGCTACTCACAGGTTATATCGTTGACAGAAAACATCACCACCTATGTGACCGGAATCAGTAAGCATAGTAAGTATAATATTGGTACTTTTTGGGGGGGTGGGGGGGTAATTTTATTTTGTTTTGTTTTTGAAGTCTGTTTTCTTTATACAGCACCTTTATTTTTTCTCTACATGGGCTGCCACTTTGATACTCTGAGTTCACTGCTTGACCTTACTGCAGGTCCTGTTAGGGACTTTCAGTCTTTGTCCTCTATTTCAAAAGAAGGATGTTATACCTGAAAACAACAGGGACCGTGGTTACTCCAGACTCACAGAATCTTTAAAAGATTGACGAGGTTATTTTGTCAGGGTGTAAATACAGGGAATGTTATTCCTGGAGGACCAATGTGGGCTGAATGCTGGAAGAAGTCCAGGTAAGACCTGTGTAGCAGTGTGCCAGGCCTCATGGATAGCAGCCCCCCTCTAAGGATGTTGTGTTTTATGAGCAAGAGGAAAGCTCAGAGACCATGGTGGGAATAAAAAAGCACTAATCTCTTATAAAAAGTTTTTAAACCCTCCTCTCATTCCATTCTCAGATGAAGATATGAACATCAAGGAGAACTGATGGTAAGTTTTGAAAGATTTTGTATTAAATTTTATTTCCCTGTTTCTCACAACTAGCTCCTAGTTACTTAAATGCACTCCTAGAAAAATGCACTATGGAAACCAGCTATATTAGTTAAATTAGATGGTTTGTAACTAAAGGCTTATGTAAAAATGGTGCTTGTTCCAGATTAGCCCATGTGAAAAAATGTTGCTACTCTAGTTAAGAAAGTCAGTCTGCTCAAGAGAAATGAAATATTGTACTCACAACTTGTTTAAACCTTCCTTGGAGAAAACTTAACTGCCCTCTAGTAATGGATAGTGCCACTTTAATCTTCCATGATGGTGACATTCCTGCTTCTCACCCAGCCTTACAAGATCACAGATTACCATGATGCTACTCTAGCATGTGTTTTGCTGGGCTGGATAGAGTCTTTGGAGTCTGAGGGGGAGAGAGAGCTTGTGGGCAAGAGGAGGGGTCTGTTTGGTCACTTTCTCAGAAGGTGGAATTAGGATAATCTCATCCCTCTTGTGTCCTTCAAGTATAGCTCTTCCTTGCAGATACAGTTCACTTCAAGGGCATGCTGGTTCTCCAGTGCAGCAGCTGTGCTGCACCAGCGCAAAGTCAGCATGCTCTACTGGTAGGTGCTTTGATGAAGAGGTGGAAAGGAAAAGTGAGAGGAACCCAGTATATCTCAAGCACTTCCTCCTCCACTCTCTTGGAATAGAAAGGCCTGTAGAGCTAACACGCACGTGCTAATGGAGTAGAAGCTAAAATATGCAGGACCAATACTAGTGATATCCATTACTGTAGACATCATTGTAGCACAGTACATGGATGGCTGTAAGTGCAGCGTTATTATTGTTCTGCTGCATTGTCTGTTGTGTCTCTGTGCATAGAAATACTGGGAACATCCACAATAGCATTTTTGTTTGGATCAGCAGTTGACTTTAAGATGGATGGCTTGTTTGTCCCTGCTTCCATGTTTTGGTTTCCCCTTGTGAAAGATTGTGAAAGTGCATGAACTGAAGTCCTGTGGTCTGAAACATAACTGGAAGATGCCCTTCAGCAGCTAGTTGGTGTTTAGCGTATAGGAAGAAACTAGAGTAACTCTGAATTAAAATCTCCCCAGGACATACATAATCTGAATGTTGGGTCCTTAGCACCAGCCATATCCCTTTTTATGTCCTCTCCTATTGGGCTGCTCTACTTGCTACCATTCAATTACGTTGTGGTTGATTAATGTTTCTAGCTATTACCAGGAGTGTTTATGAGAAGAGAATTCTGTTTGCCCACTTTTTCTGCTTTATGATTTACTAACCAATATTCTGTTGTTTCTAACTTGTCTTTTCCCCTTCATTTTGTCTTCCACTTATTTCTTTGGTTAAGGGGAGTCAAGTCAGGATACAAATTCAAAAATTCCTGGTCATTGCGTGGCTGCAGGTAAGTGAAAGTTGTCTTATGAAAAGGCGGATCTGTGAAAATAATCCATTACTTCTCCACAGTTAATATGACTTCCTGTGGCCTTGCAAAATCAAGGTTTTGCTTCTGAGCATACTTCCTGACATGATACACCCTTCATTTTCTGCATCAGTGCACAATGATCATTTGGTTATAACAATTAAGCTGGGGATCATCTCCATCAATCTTCGTAATAATCTTCTATTATATTTCAACAAATGAAATGAGAAATAAAACAGGCTTGCTCTTGTATTAGCACTGTCCAAATGCCTTTTAGAATTGTAAGTTTCACAATGTGTACTAATAACTATTAACTGCCTACAAATGTTAAGGAATGTGTATTTAAAAACAGAATGCACTTGTTTCAGCTGACAGAAACTTTGAAACAGGGAGAAAAAATCCCTCATAAAGGTGCAAAAAATAATTTCAGTGTTATAATCTTGCTATAAAAGGATTAGGAAAGGTGACTTAATTGAATACTTTCTAGAGGCATATCTTAGTCTTTACCTACCCTGGAATAAAATTTATTGTAGAAGTGAGAAATAGTTGCAGCCCAGGCAATACAGATACAGATAGCATGAACACAAAGTCTTTCTCTGGAGAGATTACAATGTTACAGCCACTGTTACATTGTTCTCTAACTGCCTCAAGACTGCATGGAATCGGTAAAACATTCTTTTCTTAAGCAATAGGCTTATTGGTATTACCTAACAAAATTAACCACAGCTGAAATTTCATGTTCTAATAGCCTTAAATAGTTCTTCATTGTTTGTCTCTATTAGGTATTTCTTGGACAGCTTGTGATGTTCACTGGGGAAGGATTAAAAGGTATTACACATGATGATAAGAGATTTTCTTCTGGTACTATCATAGATCACTAGGACTTTCTAGGCTCTGAAATACAGAACCTGTTGATACTTCTGTGAACCTGGATATCCTGTCTTTGACAGTGTAGTAATTATGCTCATGTCAAAATGCCACATTGTATGCTGAAGCCATTAAACAGCCAGAATGCTCTCTAGTAAGAGCACACATTCTTAGGTAAGAAATTGCCTTTTGAAAAGAGATGTCCATCAAACTTGGGAAAGCTGTCCATTACTATGCATTCTTCAAGAAAGTGATTGGCAAATATTTTCAGCTTCACTTCCCATTGCACCACTTAATACACTTGCACTTGGTTGCTCACCGCTTTCGTAGGAGTGTAGCACCTGATTAGGCTCAGGATCTTTACTCACAGGGTTCCAAAGAGGTAGCAAACACCAAGGTTTATGGAGGGCAAAACTTCTCTGCTTGTCACTTTGAATTTCTCTCTTACTGACTTCTTGAAACAAAATGTATGTTTGCCCCCATGTTATGCAACAGTGGGGATAATAAATAAATGAAACTGATTTCTCTTCACACTGAATGAGTAACTTGGTTCTAATAGGTGGCAGTAAAATTAACTTTCAGAGATGTTTAAGGATTGTGTTTTTTAAGTTAGAATCAAAGCTAATGTAGAAACTTTGTTCTTCTAGCCTATCAGATCTTTGAATGAAGTTTCATGGAGATAATATTCAGGGGACTTGATTTAAAAGGAAGAAAGAGAGGGTACTGGGAAAGAATGGGTTGGAAGCTTTGCACCAGGGCAGTCAGGAGTATCTTTAGCATTAATCTTAGGTTCGTGTGCAGACATTGGTTTGGACCTTAGCTGTTGTACTGTGGCTTCCAGAGCAAGTTGTGGGTGAGGGCCTCATATCTCTCTGGTTTTGGTGGCGGCTGACAATGGGAAAATGCAGAGAAAGGACGTAATCTAGGTAGAATGCTTGAGATACTGATCGTCACTGTGCATGTTGGTGGCAGGAACTGAGCACATTTTCCTAATGGTCCTTCACCCAGGCTTGAGGCTGGCTCATCAATGGACTGAAAGTATTGTAAGGGAAGATTTAAGATACCAGACAGAGTATTGTGCTGGTTATACCTCCAGACTACGTGTTATTGCTGCTATCTCTCTACCCTGAGACTCAATGAGTGGCAATGGGAATAAGTTGTGCCTCACCACTGGCTCATTGAAATGGCAGAGGATTGAGCTTGAGCCACTGGTGGGAGTAAGTTAAATCATGACAGTGAGTTCTGATCTGCTATAACTGAAGAGTAGACACTACTCCAGATGGATGGGGCAGGAACTGGCTTAGTTACTGCTGCAGCTAACTACAGAAGGATTCATCTGGGGGAGCCTTGAGTGTTAATTCATGATCAGAATAGCAGCATTTTAATAACAAGCCATTAAAAACACTTCTTGCCAGTTTTCCCATTTCATTCCCTGAAAGGATTCTGTAGTCATCCGCATACATATACTTTCTGAAGACTTTCTCCATTTAATGACTATGTTCCACTTCATTCAAAGATTAATAGCAGCGCAATTATTAATTGCAAATTTATAACCTTTTGCCAAGGTGGGGAGAGTGTAACTTCTCATAAACATTAGCTCCAGATGAAATGCCACGTTCAAGGTCTCAGCTGTGAAGCTGTGCTTTTAATTAATTTTCACATTTTCCATTCGTTCAGAGAGATACCTCAAGAATCTGCAAACATTCATTTAATCTCTATAGGCCAAATCCTGCTTTCATCCTCCAGGTGACTGCACTGATAGTTTGTTTGCACAACGACTGCATATTTTTGCTGATAGGCACAATAGTGTCAAAGGCTTTTGAAGACACTAGACACCATTTCCACCCACCACCTAGCCTGAGGTTTTGACTGCAAAGACTTTCAGCCTAAGGAGCTGAAAGTAGGAAAGAAAGGAATATGTTGTGGAAAGAAATAACCATCTAGAAATGTTCATGTTGAGACTGTCCATCGGTCTATATGGTTAGCTATTCCAGTGTTCATTGTAGAAGCTGCTTCAGAAGAAAAATCTGTCTACTCTCAGATCATTTTTGCACGGCGATCAACATTTTTGAGCTGTTCTTCAACAAATAGAGATGATATATTTTTGAAGTTGCACATTGCAGGGTTTTCTTTTCCAGCCTTGGGATTTTCTTTTTCTTGGCAGTACTCTCATCTGTTGGAATTGTTCCAGTTTTCCATGACTTATTAATAATAATAATAATAATAATTAAAAAAAAACCAAACACATAAAGGCTAATGAATTGGAGAGCCCTTCAGCTAAACAGTTCTAGGCTTTGTGGGGGTAAGGGTAAGTTTGCCAGACCTGTTCATTTTTTATGCCTACCTTTAATCTTGGCAGATGTGGCCTATTTTTAAAAAACTTTTTTCAGTGTTTTGTATTATATAAAATAGATGCACTCTCTTATGATAATTATCATTAGAAATATTCAGCAGATATTTATATTTTATAACTTATCTCCAGTGTTATTTATGATTTTTCCTGTATCTTGAAATGTATTTAATCCATGGTCAGGCACTTCTTGTTCTTATTAAAAATTCCATCTTGTTGTCCTTAATTATTTTGCCTGTTCAGATTGCACAGAGTTTATAAATTGCTTTAACAAGTTGCTACCACTTTTTAACTACTTCTTTTTAACTACTACTTCATTTTTTTCCTTTCTTTAAATATTCATTTTCTTTATATTTTTGTAACTAGGTCTCCTTTTCAGTAGGATACTTTTTACTGGCAACACATTTTTTTTTCCCTCATATATAAAAATGGTGGTTTGGGAAGTTTCCAGTAGGCTATGAATAATTCCAAGTTTATAGCTCTTGAAATTTTCTAGTAGTTCTGCTAGCAACTGTTGTAAGTTGAGGAAGAAATGGATTTTTCATGTTCTCCTTGGGATATATATTGTGGTTGGTTTTGTACTCTGGGTACACAGTATGGATTTGTGTTGATTGTGATTTTCCATCATGAATCATGAGTGAAGACCAATTTTAGTTAATGCTTACATCTTTTTATTATTTTTTTTCCCTGTCCATTAAAGTGAAAATCAGTTTTAAATCATCATCTAATAAACAAAATAGGTCCTTTTGGTAAAAAAAAAAAAAAAAAAAAAAAAAAAAAAAAAAAATCCTGTTTCTTTTTTCTTTTTCTTTTTTTAATCTCTAAGACTGAGTTTTAGCTTTTAGAAATGTGCTGCAAAAATCTTGCAGTTTAAAATCAGCTGAGATGTGAGATGTTCTTTCTGCAAGTTGCAATTGGGAGTTTAAGGAATAGTTTGTTTAGTTCTCTGGTGGGATATTCTTATCTGGGAGAAAGCTCACCCACCTCTTAATTTTATTTTAATGAGTTGCACATTTAGTCCTTGAGCATTTAAATTTTTTTAATCTGACTCAAATTAATCTGATAACTGCTCAGTGTGATGGGCCCCAGCTTGCAAAGTTGCATTGGAAAATGGGGATACCATATGCCAACTTGGTAAAATGTTTTGTTAGTTTGGTTTTAAGTGTGTGGTCTCTGTGGAAATACAGCATCTTAATGATAATGGTCTCTCTGACATATTTATAAATTGTAATCAAGCTATGAAAAATAAAACAATAGAAGTCATGGTGCCTGTGACACGCAATGTCAGACAAATCCCATTTTGGTTCCCTCTCCGCTGTAGCTTGAGAAGTCAGTATGTCAAGCCTTTGTCTAACTCCTAGATGGGCCTGAAAAATGTTTCTTTTACAATTTCACAAATGAAGTTCTTCACAATTGGTACTATGTTCCGCTAAAATTAAATAATGTAAAATGTTAGGGAATGTGCTTGAAATTTAATTTATGTGTAGCGATATCCTGGTGGTAGTTGGATGTATCTGGACAAAAGTTCTGTTTCCCCTGAACCCAGTCTGGTACGGAGGTCAGTATCTGGTAGATGGGTCTGTGCCACTGGTCTCAGCTTTGTGTGGCATGTTTTCAGCATGCCACAGCCCTCAAAACTCTGGTAATGGGCAGAAGTTAAGGCTAGCCTAGGACTTAGTACTTCTGTGCCTTTTTCATTCCATTTTTTTTCTTTCCTTTCATAACTGTTTACAGCCTAACCCCTTTGGTTTGCTAACATGAATTTGCCTTGCTTTTTTAAGTACCTCAGAAAGAAGCCTAAGAGGCACAAGGGCACCCTATTTTCTTCAAAACAATAGATTCAAATAAATTAAAGTTTAAAAAATAATAATAATAATAAAAAAATCAGGATGTCAGCAATCCCACATGAATTTGGGCATCTCAGAGGCTGGAATCTGTTTCCTTGACATGTTTCAAGAATGAGGGGAAGGTTCATAGCATAATATGCCAAAGGGTGGTGGTGGGGATGTTACATAGTACATTCCCTGGCACGCAACAGAGCATGGCAACTGCAAAAACAACCTCAGCATTGTGGCAGGAAGTTAAAAATAATAAAGAAGAGATGACAGGTAAAAGACCAAGACCCTTCCCAGATATACACAGATACATGTATATATGTCTATCTACATATGTGTATGTACGTGCATATATGCATTTATATGCAAACGTGTTTATAGATATATACACATATATCTGCACATATTACAAAGATCTGTTTCTTTGTGCTTAAATTTACCACATATTACATTATGAGCATGACATACATTTTGTGTGGCTGGACTGTTGTTGCTCAGTCTTCATCCTTTCCTTCTTTGAATTAAGTTAAATATTTGCCTCTGGGACTAGACAGCAATCTGTCCTTTACAATCTAAAAAAGAGGCTCCTTAAAATCTTCTTCCTAGACTTGTGTCAGTTGTCCCTAGGTGTAAGATGAATGCTTATAAGCTATGGCAAAAGTGGGCACAAGTTCTGCTTGCGTTCTTTTCATTGCAGTCAGATCCTCACAGCCTTCTGAAGTGTCTAGGTGCACAAGAGGTTGCTCTCCGCTGCAAAATGCCAGGTAAATGAAGTCATTTTCATCTGTGCTTTAGTGAAGGCTGGCAGCATCTATCCAAGGTTTTTACATGGCTTGCAGAGCAAAGACAAGACTGAAATAAAACAACAGCTCTTGGAGAGAGAAAGGAACTTTAGAAGAGAACAGAAGGGTGTCTGCCTCTGAGACCAGATATGACCTGTATATGAAAGCTTTCTTCTCCTAGATCATGTACACAACACTTTTGGATGCAGTCATGCAGATGTTTATAGAAGAAGCTGAGTAACAGTAAAAATTAATTTAAAAAAAGAAAAAAAAAAAAAAAGAAACCATTCATTGACCTGGAAAGAAAGAAAAAAAAAATAAAGAAAAAAAATATTTATCATTATTGTTTTATTGCGCTCTTACCTTTTTTTCATTCAATGAGTTGTTTTCCCTCTCTTCTGCTGTTGTAGATTGGAGCTTCTGCTTGCCTTGGGACTTGTGTGTGCATCTGTTTGAAACTCCTGTCTTATTTTTGATGCCTGGCTTGCTCTGTAGCAGAAACATGTGGCAAGATGCCTCTCACCTCAGATGTCCAAAGAACCCTATTGTTCTGTGACAAACAGAGCTGAGCAATTTTACTGAAGCTGGTGACTGGCAAGCCAACCTTGGGAAGAAGCTCTTAGAAATGGAGTCCCTAGCTAACGGATCCATACCTGCAACTATAATGTCAACATGTGACCATGATTGTGAAAAAAGCTGCATAGATTTCTGCTCTTGGAAGCCTCATCACCAGGCAACTGACAGAGACTAGGGGAAAAAAAAAAATGGATTTAAGAAAAACAAACCTCAGGGATTTAGGTGCTTTTCCAGATGCAAGCCAGAGGTCCTAGCATGACAATTTCAGTAGGAGGTAAGATCTTGATGATTTTTTTTTAGGTTTTATATTGCTCCCTGTTCTGGAAGTGCATGGTTTTTTATCAAAGATGGGTAATATTAAAAAGGGTTTTCTGAAAGGGCTAGCAGTGGCTGCTGATGTTAACTGAATCTCTTCCCTTTAGGACAGTGAGGTGATGGGTGGGTTGGGTTAGTGATGGCAGCTTGACATTAAAAATCAGTTGTGTGCCTGTGCAATCCCTTTAATACGGTATGGTCTGAAACAAACAAGGCATAGATACCTGCTCTCTGTCTGCACTAGGGACACAGTAAATATCAGCAAGGGGCCAGGCAAAATGCTGGACACTGAAATCTGCTCAGCCACCACATCTGCCTGGCCCTGCATATTGCAGCTGCTGGTTTGGGAGTTGTGCTTTTGGGGGCTGTTCCTGTCCTCTCCTGTGCATGTGCTCTCTATGGTCTCTACCAAGCAAAGATGGAGAAGAAGGTGGTTTTCCTGTGAGACAGCAGAGTAGTGTGATACATTCCTCTAAGTCCATTCAACCCTCCACTGAGGGAATATTTCCTTCTCAGAGCTGCCATCAGAAAGCCAGAGTTTTTTATTCAGTTTACAGGTAGTAGGCCCATAGTCTCAATTATCTAGCGTTTTTAGTGGACTTGTGCGGAAGTTGTGCATCTCAGTTTATGTGGGATTGACCAGCTTTCACACCTCTATTACTCTGTGATTTTGACTCTTGTTTTGCTCTGAAAATTGTGTTCATTTTAGGCCAGCATGCACAAGAAAGATGACAGCTGCACCAGCGTCTGTCACTAAAGTCTGAGAAGTTGAATAGTTTGTTGATGTCAGCAGTGTTATTTTCTATTTCTAAATTATGTGAGAGAGAAGTCAGATCAATTATGCATCTCACTCCTACATAACTAATCATAGAATCATTAATGGATGGACAAAGGTTTTCTTCAGCTGACATCTAGTATGCTAAATAAGTAAAGATGAGATTATTTTCTTCAATTTGCTTTCTTCACGTAATGTATAATAAGTAGGTGAATTGGTGAAATATAATGTGTGACAGATAACAAATAAGTTACAAACTTTGTAATTTTGAATGGATGTCCTGATGTGGGGGAGTATGCTCTTGTACATAGTTTGTCAAGTCTGATTTCACCTTGACATTTAAGTTGTACTTTGAACTGATTTCCACAGATGGAAAATCAGATTTCCTAGGATTGTAGTAATTTTTACAGCCCCAAAATTCTTGTATTAGGAATGTAACCATGCATTGAGTTTCTTAGTGAATTTTAAAAATAAATTTAACGTATTTACTTTTTTCAAGGAATAAGACCTTATTAGGAATACTAATATTAATAGTTAACTCCTGAATAGCTCAACACTGCTTTGCTTTTCTGCATTGTGCAAACCAGCCTCTCAGTCATTGTGACTGTAATATCGAGGCGACAGCAGAGGCAAGTCTTTGCTTCATTGCAGATTAATTTAAGTGCAACAGCCAGGTGAGATATTTGAGGTGGTAGCTTGTAGTAATGTGGTTTCCACAAGGGAACAATCTAGCTGCTTTCAGAAAAGCTTGTATGACAAATAACCTCACTCAAGTACAGAATGATATCTCATAGTCCCTTAATCCTTGTCTTTTAGGTACACCACAAGCAATGGTGAAGGAAGGTACGGATTTATATTTTTTGCTGTAGTCCATGAGCCTGTGATGTTCTGTGGTATGGATACATGGCCATGGATTAGCCAAGCCCTTTTTATTTGTTGTTTTTTAAATGTCACCTTCTCAAAGCTCTAACAGATTGATTCTAATGAAGGCTAGATCTTCTCTTCCATTTTCTTCTTCTCTTAAATTGTTCTTTGATACAATCTTCAACAACTCCCTCCACTGACTCTTTATAAGGATATATAAAATAATAATAACAATAGTATATCATAAAAAAAAAAAACACAAAAAAACAAAAACCACAACATTATATATAGTATCTTTTTTTTAATTAACCTGAAAAACAATGTAATAATAGCTTGTAGACACAGGATGTAATTTTTACATGAGTTTATGAATTCCAAAGGAATCACTCTAAACTTTTTTTTTCAAGTCCATCAGTTTAAAAATAAATATTTGTCTGATAGCAAAACGCAGTGCTAAGGATTTCAGAGTTTCCAATTTGTCTATATTTGCCAGCCAATATTAAAACAAGCTTCCTGTACACATAAGATTTAATTTAATACAGCCATTGCTTCTGGTGTTCACTTTCTGTGAACCATACGGGAAGGATACAAAATAATGACTCAGCAAAAAGTAATATTTGAAGCAAAAGATGCACTTAGATCATCTAACAAATTTAAATGGGGATATGTCTCCCACTGGTAGCTCTGGTGCTTTGAATTCTGGAAATATTATTAAGGCTGGCATAAACCTCTGTTTCATCACAAGCATGTCACAATGTGTTATGAGATATCTGTGTTATTATTCATGTGGTGAATTGGAACCATCTTATATATGATACGATACTGTCCATCAAAACAAAATTTATGGAATTATTCTCTTATTTTCTGCTTCTATCTTATTTATAAATGTTAACTTCTTTTAAAGGACCAAAAATATAGTAAAAGTTCATGAGGACTATAACCTTTCAATTAACTAAGTTGAATTTACTTATTGTTACTGAAGTTATATAGAATAATTTTAGTTATTGATTAGCTAAAAATTATTAAGAAGGAATATAAGTACCAATATTTTGAAACAAATATATGGAGCTTACAAACAGTCTGACTACTTTTACACTGCCACTAGACATCTGAATTTATTGTGAATATCTTATTTGTTTTCATTATTCTTGTTCTCATTTGGTCAGTAAAGAGGGGGAACTCCTAGCCTAACAAAACTGGTCCTACTGACAAGGTACTTGAGAGAACTCATCCTTCACACCACCCAGGGATGTCTATGGACAGGGTTGTATTCTCAGTTTGTGGTGCATGAAATTGTGCTCCACATCTTGGGGACCTTGTTCTCAAATAACATTGGCATAGGATATTTGAGATAGGCCTTGGCTTTTTTGTTAAGTCTAACCAAGGAGAAGCCTGAATTAATTGTTCTTCATTCTTGGTGTCCTAGGTGAGTTTCAGTTTCATTAACATCAAGTGTCATTTAGGCTGTCCCAAGGCATATAAAACAATTGCAACACATTAGCTGATGTGATGTGGAACCTAGAGAATACTCTTTTTTTTTCTCAATCAGCAGCTGGAGGTGCCATAAAGTATACTATCTGTATGCTATGCTTAGACAATAGCCCATCTTTCAGTTTAAGGGCAAACTGTTGGACAGTGCTTTGCAGGATGACAGTGCTATCACTTTTTTACTCTAATATGAAGCTACCCAGAGCCAGCAAATAATTATCAGAAACTTCTGGTGTTTTTGGAAAACAGAGAAGTTTAGACACAAGCCAAGGTGAGTAACCTTCATATTGATTCTTTATTTATGACTCTACTGTCACATGCTGATCCACTTTGTTGTTTAATTGAACCAGGATCTCATCATGCCTCATATTTTATTTAACTTGGTATGCTTTATTTACTGTGTTTTCTTAGCCTTCCAACTTCGGAAACGTTTAAAAAGCAGATGTGGTTGAATTGTTTTAACAACAGTCATCTAAAGATGAGGTAAAAACAGATGTGCATATTGAGATATCATCTATTATTGAATCAGGTAGTATAATTGGAAATGGTAGACAAATTTTCCGACACACTAGACTTCCTCAGATCTGAAACAGAATTAGCAGACTTCAGAGTGAAACGCAAAATGAAAGCAGTTGCTCAGATATGTACCAGCAAAACTACTTCTGAAAGAAAAGGTAGCTGGTATGTGTAGAATAGAGAAAAGTGATAAGGTAGTTATCTCCTTAAGGAAAGGAAAGAAAAAAATAATGTACTGCCTGTCAAACATGGAGATGTTAGTGGAATCAATATCTCTATGGAATCCCTGTTTTTTAGTGACCAGCAGAGTTTAAAATGTTAGCTCCAATCTCATCTTCAGAAGGCATTTCAAAGACCTTCTTTAAAAATCAAGACTGAAAGATCAGAAGTGGCATGTTTGTGTAAAGTATGCTTTGTATAAAATGGGATTTTTATGTTTCAAGAGTCTATCACAGAGATGAATTGCAAAAACATGATTCAGCAGTTCTAGTCCTCCAAGGGTTCCATGCTGAGTTCCGTGGGATGAACTTTTGAGTTTGGAAAGGATCTTTTATGTCAGATGTATGTTTGCATTAATTTGAGCTAGAGGAGATAATGCAATGTATCTTGTTAAACAGAATTTACTCCTGTTACGTTTATTGATAGCTCCCTTGCATCTGTGAGATAGCTGTACCTCAGTGCTCTTGTGTGGAAATCCTGAAGTTTGTTCTTAGTTTTTACTGGCCCTTCTCTGAAATTCCCATATACTCTTCTGAAAACCTGAAGCAATCTACCACAGTGTGGCAGTATATCATGAGTGGGCAGGAGAGTCCCCGAACACAAACTCCTGCCCCAGATATAAAACATCCTGGAGTGCTCTCCCTGATCTCGAACTAATCTTTTGATAAGAATAACTCCTTCTCAACCTACTGAGATCATCTCATAGATGCAGCTATAGGCAACTAAACCCGGTCAGTTGTTCTGCTAGGTTTCCTGGTCACCCTGTGTCTCTTGCCTCAAGGCAATCTTGACTTCCTGAGCCTGGAGAAATTTCCAATAAGTGGGACCTTCTTGCTGCTCAGCTGCACCCTGGGATCTTCTCCCTTCGAGAAGCCCCACTGCTGTGGTGTTAGTCCTGTTACCAGCCCACCTTTTCTGGTCCCATACACGCAATGAACAGTGGAAGAAACATATACACAGCTCTTTATTCCTGTGACATCAAGTGAATGACCTCAAGCTTATAATAGGGTGGTTGGGTGCTGGTTAGTGAAAAGAAAAAAAAGTTAGCTTTTCCCCACCACCACTCATATGGGAGTGAGCTGTCAGGAAAGTGTGATGACAATTCCATTATTTCTTATTTTTCTTCTCCATAGGAATCTTCTTGGCCTGTACCTTTATTCAAGAAGGTGTGCTCACCTTAAGCTAGTATCGTCCCTTGGACAGCATCGAACAGTGGGTGTTTCAGGGAGTTGTGTAAAACACTGAGGGTTGATACTGCAGTGTGGTCCAGCCGCTGCCGTGCAGGACAGATGTTACACCAAGACAACAGCCAAGAAACAGCAGCAGGGTATTTCCACAAGCAATGGTGAAATGAGGCTGCTGAAGTAATTAAAAGGTTGTTTTACTACTCTAGTAACCTCTAGAGAGTCTATTGCCATTTTCACATTAAATAAAGCACAATTAGGCCTGACATATTGTCCTTCCTTTAGAGCTCCTACCTGAGCTGATGACAGGGAACAAATTAATCCCCGTTGGAGCCAGTTTAATTAAAGCATCTCAAAGGTGTTGTATTGCTTTGGATGTTTTGATTTTGTTATTATTTTTATTTATCACAAATGAATATTATTCTTGGTCTGCCTTTTGCCAGAAATAGGATTATTTAGTCAAAGTTTATATTCCTAAATTAAAGACTTATTTTATACCTTTTTTTTATACCTATACACCCACTTTATACCTTTATTTATAAAGGTATTTTAATTTAATTTGAGTCTATTACTGTGTATAGACAATCCTAAGTGAGGCTGTTACAAATACTTTCACACTAGACTTGCAAACATTTTCAATCAGGCTTTTACTGTTCTGTTCCTTGGGAAATGGCTTATGATAAGAATGCCACACATGGCACATTTCTTGTTCTTTGAGGGTGTATTTTTGTGATCATACCTGATTATTATTCCATTACTACATTACCAGTACTATTACCCATTCTTTAGTAAGTTAGGTTGAAATTACAAAATTATTTTTGAAATATTTTCTACAATTTTGAAACTATGGAGACCTTAGTAATGAGCTAATCACTTTGGCACACTCATGTGGGTTAATAATTCAACAGTGCATTAGTTATGCCCACATTAGAAGAATTTATTTTCTTTCATGAAGCAGAAAAGGCATACTCTGTCCAACTTGATACCTTTATATTTATTCTTGTCTTGATATTTATATGGTTACTGTCCAAGTGCCTTGAAAATATGATTGTGTGTTACTTTAATAAAACTTACGCACTTTTATTTCTATTTTATAGACTAAAAAGTGAAAAATTACACAGCCCCTGTCCATGGGTTCATACCAGATCTACTGATGATTATCTGTGGCTTTGGCTGACTTTTCTTGCTACAGAACAAACAACTTGAAACAGCTTTTGACCACAAGACACCAGCTGCCCTTCTCATTGAGTATATCAGGTAAGTTATTCACTTGCTGTTCAAGGCAATGGCAGAACCTCACCATCTCTGAAGGACTAGTTCCCTTCTCAGGCTGCTGAAGGTGCAGAGAGCACTGCTATATGCATGAGGGGTTATCCTAGTACTTTTGGAGAGGACACCTATAAGCCACCTCCTAAATTCTCGCAGAGTTTTCCCGGGGCTGTTGAAATTCTGTAGTCTGTCCTTCCTCAGTCAGACTTGGAACTACACAGGGACTGTGACTTTGAAGCTCATTCCAGTTCATTTTGTTTTAGTTTTCTTAAATCATAGTATTTCACAACTAGATTGGTTTTGCAAGTGCAAAAAAATGGTGCAGCTGAACTATTAAAACAATCCTAAGCATATTGTTTGATCAGAGACAAAATGTTTCATTCTGCATTAAAGTTCAAAGGTTTATGTCTACCTTGTTTTCAAAAAATATTATTTTGCCTCAACAACAAAACATAAAAATCTTATTTCTAAACACAGAATTACCAACCACAGCACTTTATTCAAAATATGAATATTTCAGTTGTGTTTTGGAAAGATTTTTTTTCCCTACTTATCCTTTTCAGAAAATATCTTTGGACTTTAGTTAAACTCGTGAAATGTTTTGGTCTGCTCAGAACTGCACATTTTGGAAGATTTTATTTGCCAAAAATACTCTGCTCAGCTTAAATTGCATGAGTTGGTGAATCTTTTTCTTTGGCCCTGTCTGAACCCAGGAAGTAAATTCCTTTGCTTCTTTTGGTACCAATGATGAAAAAAAAGCGATGGCAGTAATGCATACAACTGTAATGGGACAGCAATGACCAATTTCTACAACCATGTAGAAATATCACAGTAACTTAGTAAATCCTATTTGCCTGTGTAAAACCACATGATGTTTAACGTTCAGATGCTATGAACTTATACATTTTCTCCTGGCCTTGAATTTATTTTTTTTTCTTCTGAATTTGACAGGTTCTCAGCAGTGGTAGGAGGAAAGCATTTAATGAAGGGATCTTTAGTGTTCTCTGCTTTCCTATCCTCTGTTCTCCTTTCTGATTTTCTCTCTCAGAAATAATCTACTTTCACAATTTCTTCGTAATGTGTTCTGTACGCCCCTTGTTCTCCAGCACTTCTAGGAATTTGTGCTGTCTTCTTAATTGACCTGTCACTTATGGACTGTATTTGTAAGTCTTAGGTGAATACTAAGGTATTCACTTTATATAGGTATATAGGTAGCTGTTATGAATATAGGTAGCTGTTCTGAATTCTGATGAGCAATGAAGAAAATTTCAAATCTGAAAAGTTTTCAAGACAATGAGATATCTACAGGCAAGGTACATTGTTATTATTCAGACTGGTTACTAAGCTGTCCTCACTCACCAAGCATACATTGGGAAACAGATATTGTTTTTTCTATAAATAAATAAATAAGATTCTTTAGACATTTCAAGTGTAAGTTTAATTTGGTCAGCTCAATCTATTACATCAGTGTGAAAAGATTAATTTAGCTCTAGCATAGGCAGCTACATCTGAGGTAAACTGAAATTGTATTAGTCAAGGGCAAGATGCCATCATAAAATCCTCGTCTACCTCATTGCTTAATTAGTTTTATAAATATTTATTTTTACAAAATGAAGATAATGGCATTGAAGATCTTAGTATTTTTTCATTCCTTTGAAGTAGTAATCCAAGCTTATCTCTCACGAGAACAACTCTATTTTCCTTCCTCCTTCTCATGCATCTTCACTTCTTCAACTCAAGGCTTATAAGCAGATCATTATAAATGACTATGGACTTTGAAAGAAGATATGTATGTGGGTGTAATTGCTTCTCAGAAGCTGAGAGTATGATGTTTAGTAACAACATTTTGTGTCATTTCTACTTGGTACACATCTGTGACAAATTTTCTGCCAAGCTTATGTTATTTTTATCTTAATGTTGCCCATAGCATCCACCATTATAGTATTCCTTGCCTGACCAAAGTTTTCAGTAGTAGAGAATCACAGAATCATAGAACAGCTTGGGTTGGAAGGAACCTTAAAGATCACCTATTTCCAACCCCCTTGCCACGGGCAAGGATGCCACACACTAGATCAAGTTGTGCAGGGTTTCTGTGAAATAAACATTGGGCTTTCAAACGTGTTGAGATTTAGTGAGACACACATTGCTATCATTTCACCACCGTAGTGTCTCAGGACAGATGTATTAGACCATTAAAGTAAGCCTTCCAGCAAAATATGAACAACCTGAGGGTGTCTGGGCCCTGTTGCTGAGGAAGCCATGGGAATAGTCTATATTCCCTAAAGCTCAGGAGGTTAGTTGCAGCTGATGGTCATTTCTAACAGGAAAGAAAGCGCATGCTGCTTAAACCATGGAATCATAGGTAAGTCAACAATTAGAGTTACCCATATCTGAAAATGTGAGAAAACTGTGGTCTGGCTGCCACCACTCTGTGAGAACATGCAGGGACTTACATTGAAGAAGCATCCCATTAGAAGGGGTAAGGTCTAAGAAAGCTCTCTGGAACATGGCAAGAAAGTAAAGGACGGGCACATGTTGAGATGCCAGGTCTCATGGAGCTGCCTAGATTCTGTTTTCTAATGCTACCTCTTATGATTTCTATTGCAGTCAGAGCTTCAAACCTGTAAAAGTTCAGTGGAGACATAGTTTGTTACCCCTTGGATGCGTTCAAAAAACTGTTTGCTTTGGAGTGTTTTAGATATTCTTACCACCGTGCTAGAAGGACTGACTTGCTGTTAGACGAGTACCCAGGAGTCACTCTTAACTCAGGTCAAGATCAGATGAATATAAATAGAAGTTTATTTACAATGTCCAGAATAGACATCATCATTTAAAATATTGATAAAAGATGGATAAGGAGCAAAAAGGAAGCTGTTTGGTTTTCATGTGAACAGATTAAGACAACAACAACAAAAAAAGGCCTCTTCTATGTTATCAAACCTGTTCAAGCTGCTTTTTGGCTCAAATGCTCAGGGAGGCATTATTTTCCTGTGTGTTCATGAGTACCAGTGGACACAGCACCTTCCAAATCAATTGCACAAGTGTTGGTATCTAGTTCCTTGGAGTCTGCTGGGTTTCCACTTACATTCAAATCTGCCTCTCTTTTTCATCTCCATTAGGTATACATTAATCTAACAATAATAATAATAAAAAAAATCTAGCCCTTTTTTTCCAGGAAATAAATATTGGATATCTATCCCCTTTTGGAAAGACTAATATAACTTTGGCAAATTAGGTGCTATCTCCTAAACATGACTGGCTCCATTAAACTCATTAAGGGCATAATACCCGAATTCCCCAGACTCTCACAGCTCCTCAGCAGGTACATTTCACTGTGAAATGTCTCAGGGCATTGAACATTGCATTTTATTATCAACTAGTAAATTGACAGAAATATTCTAGGCAAACAATACCCATTAAATGGACACATGACTTCCATTACTGGTTGTTGATTTAGAACAGACACCCTGCTAATCAACTATTTTGTAATGACAGTGGGTTTCAGGCAGACAAACTTACAGCTGAAGGAAACCATAACTGAGGCTTTCATGCTGAAGGAATTCTAAAGCCAAAAGACAACTGTTGAGAGAACTTTGGTGGTCTTAAGTTGCTCTGTCTCCCGTTCACTAAGAAAATGGTCAGCACACAAAATTGGAGCATCACAGCAAACTTCTCTGATTTACACAGTTGCAGAGAGTACAAATGCAATACCATGTATGGCAGTTAAGGCAGAAATGTCTGCGACTTCAGGGCCCTATTCATTTCACTAAAATGTAATCATACTGATTTACAAACATAAAATAAAACAAAACAACATTCTGCCAAAGCATGTTCTTAAAGCCAACAAAGCAAAACACCAGACCTATCTTCATGCTAAACCCTGAAAGATTTCAAGGCTCTCTTCTGTACGAATTTGAGTATCAGTTATAGCTGAGTCTCTGCTTGTGTCCGCTTTCTAGAAAAATGCCTCTAGCAGAAGACGACTTTGCTGTATTCCTAAATCAAAACAAACTGGGAAACAAACTGCTGTTTGTGACAATGTCTAACTCTACACATCATGTGTGAGTGCATGACATTATTTTGCATGCTGGCACTTGCAGTGGATCGGACTATGGAACAATTACCTTTGCAATAAAATTGTGCCTTCTCTTACAGTATCTTCAGTTTTAATGAAGATCAACTGTGACAAAGCTACATGGAGTAATGGAAGTACCAGAGAGAAATCGCTTTTTGAAAACAGAAAGCTTTTTAAAAAGTCACAACAGAACTGGGAGAGCCACAAGTACATTTTCTACCCTAACATTTTGGCGTTGCTCTATGGAGCCTTCTGCTATCAGCTGGGAATGAAAAATTGCAGTTGACGTCTACACCTGGCATTTGTCTCCATTAATGCTTAATGCAGGGACCATGTTTACTTGGCTTAGTCTCCACCTGTCAGATACTTTGCTCTTTAGCAGAAAAGAGAACAGGGAGAAACCAAACAGATTTAGGCTTCTGTATAGTGAACCAGGTTTCCAGCAAAAGCCATATGCAAGGGCCAAATCCTCATCCTTAAGGAAACAAAACTACATTATAGCCTTGCTTGTCTCATCTCATTCAGATCTGCCCTTCCATCCACTCATCTATTACAAAAATTTTCTACCTGTTTTTTTTTTTTTCTTCTTCATTTCAGGAGCTAGAAATCAATTTTTAAATTTGATGGATCCTTCAAAGATTAAAGAGGCTATGGAAAGCCTGTGGCATAGGTGTGCTTTGAAGTGGAGAACGTACCTGCATGTCACTGATGCAGAAAGTAAAACACTGCGGTAAGCCTGCAGAGTGCTTCTATTTGTTATGAGAACACCAGCTCCTTGGTGGAGACTTAATGAAGCAGTAAAGCTGGAAGGTGGCTCCTGTGAGTGCTGTTTCACCCTCACAGGGACAGTCCTGCGGCCTGCTGGCAGCGTGCCCGGTGTGGATGTAATTGGCCTCAGACTCCACATCTAATCCCGACCCAGAGTTTCTCGATTACATCCTCAGGGACTGTCAGCAGCATGATAATGCTCAAGAGCTTTGTCCTGAAAGCTGGTGTCTTTTTTCTTTCGCTGAGGAATGAGTGCAGTTTAGGAAGGCAAAGCAAAATTATCACGCCAGCTAGCTTTTAAATGTGTTCATGTGAGAGTGTTTATTCATATCATCTTCTTGGCACGTTAGATGCACAGACTCTATGTCTACTTTTTGTAGTTCCCATGAGTATTTCTCAGCTTCTAGATTTGGATGCACACTACTGCAGAAACTCAGATCTGTAGATTTTGGGGCAATTATCCCTCCATTCAATGGAAACAAGTGCCCAGTCCTTTGAAGGCAGCCAGGGCATGCTCTGGTCCCCATCTGTGGCTGAGATGTGATTGTCCAATGAAAGGTGATATTTTACTTTTACACCAAGGCAAGTTAAAATATTTTTGAAAGCAAAACAGACCACAATAAAAGAAATAATAAGACTAAAGTCTGTCCCAGCACTATTGCTGAGTAGGAAGGCAAAAGAGTTGTTATAGCAACAGATGAAGGAGGTATTTTATAACATGTACAAGCACCTGAACCTTGGAAAGCCAATGTGGCTCTAACTATGAGAAAGTCTAAATAGTATCTTTCAGGCTTTCATCTGCTTGCTTTGCTTGCATTTCAAGCTGACCAAAGCTGACTATATTATTACAGTCATGTTCCTAACCATATAGGACCTGTTGAGGAGCCAAGAGTATATCAGCCCAGCTGTATGGACTACTTTAATTGAGCCACGTGGCTCTCAGTTGTTTACACAACCTTCTGGAGCACTTGTGGACCAAGCTTGTATCTGCCCACAAGGTACTGTGCATACCATGACTGAATTTGCTTTTGGGAAATATTTCCCTATTGTCTTCCTGTCATTAGCAGAGCCCTAAAGATCAGATTGATCCAAAGTGGGGTGGTAGCTGTTATCTGTCACTGGGACATCTCTCTCCTGGCTCAGGGCAAATCTAACCCACTTGGTAATAACTAAACATTAGCCTCCTGAGCCCAGACTTGTGCTGGCATTCCTGCACCTAATACCACTCAAGTAGTAGTTACACAGGAGTAGGAGTTTTTCTAGCACACACACAACCAGAGGAAGGGATTAGAATCAGCCACAAATAAGGCTTAGATGAATGCATGTACCACAAGAAGCCAATCAGTTATTTGACCTCAGGTTCATATTTCTGTAAACATGTATCTTGGCAACGCATCATTCATTTTCTCAATATTATGCAATGCAAGCCTTTCTCATTTATCTCAGCTGTCTTGTTTTGTTATGTTACAAATGATTGTTGTTAATTCTGTGTTTAATTGCGCTTAGCGTAATTTATTTGCCATCCAGTGATTTTAACTGTTGGACATAACAAAATATGGTTGTTTTCTCTTCTGCTTCCTTCTGCTTCTCATTTATGGATGCTGAAAGCAGCTGGACCTGTTCCATGTGAATGGAAATAATTATGGGCATGTACAACAAATTCATTAATCTCAAGAAGGCATCTTGTGTAGAGCTATTCCTGGAGTATTCTTCATGAATTGTCTTCCTCTTTCCTGCCCCTCCAAAATTACTTCCTTCTAATTTTCCTTCAAAAACCTGTTTTCTGTGAACCTATCTCCTTCCTCTTACTAATAAGGATTGGAAACAGAATGCATTTCAACTAAAATTGGCAATAATGACGTGTTTCTTAAACCAAAACGCCCGTCCCAGATGTTCTGGAGGAAAGCTTTGAGTCTTTCAGGCACAATGGGAGCACTGGGACTGTTTTGCAGAATCGGATCATAAAAAAGAATAATTTTGTTCTGCATCATTTCTCTTTACTTTTTGAATACATTTATCCTGAGTTTCAGATCCAGTGCAGTCAGGACCTGTGTAGTTTATGTTCTAAATAAATAAATAAATAAAAATCCATGTGGTTTTTTTCGGTTATACTCATTTCTTTTTTTTTTCTTTTTAAGTGTCATGAACGATTTGTCATTCCTTTAAACAGACTATCTGTAAAGGCAACAGATACTTGTTTGCCCTTAAAGTCGGTGTCTCCTGAGGTACTGTATGTTCGAATCTAAATCTCCAAAGCTCCTGAATTCCCTTAGTAGGAGCCTACGTGTAAAGCTACATGAACATACAATAGCATACAGGAGTCGGGCAGCGACTGTGAAGGGTGCCACAATTGCTTTCAAAGAGGAGAGCAACTGTGCAGCCAGAATGGCAACAGATCACTTGGTGGACGTATTTCAACAGGGTGGTAACCCACACTGTTTCAAGTCTAAGGACAGGGACCTGTGTGCACAATCCTATGGTATGGCTAATGAACTTCCTGAGTTACACAGATAACCATTGCTCCTCCATCTCAGAATCAAAGCCGACAAGGCCTGTATCATTTTCTTTTAAATACAGGTGGTTTTGATCACATCAGAGAATGTATCCAGCTTATCCATATTCAATTTGTGTTACTTCCATTTCTTATTTATCACAAATACACTATTCTATGTGAAAAATGAGGCCAGCATTTGATCAGCACTTAATGGAAGCCTTTGAGGATCTCTCGGCTACTGTTCATTGTTATCTGCTAGCAGAATAATGATGAAGTAGAAAGTGCATGCATTGTATCTAATGTGATTAGTCTTCTAATGCTGGGGAAGTAGGAAGAAAGCAGCAGGTAAAATACACCCCTGGGTAACTACATAAAGAGTGCTAGGCTGGTTTGAAATGAAAAAAAAATAAAAAAAAAATCACACTAAATCAGCAGTTTCTTCAATTGCAGATTGGGATTCCATGTATGTACAGTACTAATTTATCTCGGGGAAGAATTGCAGTGAGATTTTGTGTTAGAGATGGGGAGTCAGAAGAAGGAATGCAAGAAGGTTGGGTATGGTGAATTAATTATTGAATTATGGGGAATTAATTGCATCCCAGCCAGACCCAGTGCATTACATCAAATAGGTTTTGCAAAGGTATACTTCATGCAGTAATGAGAATTACGAGAGCTAAATGATGGTAGAAAGTCAAGAATGTATTTATTTTATAACTTACTGTAGGCCCATCTGCACCACCAGAAAATGCAGCCAAGTAAATAGGATTCATTTAAGAGCTGAGTTATAGCTGCTACTCAGTATCAAAGTGAGATTTCTTTCTCTATCTGAATTCTGAGTTCTTGCCCATTTTCCTGTGAAGGGTTTGATGGAAGAACACAGAGCCTTCTGTTCACTATTGTGAATGGGCTTCAGAGCTACCAGCTGAACCTCATTAGGTTGTCAGTGCTTTCATATGTGTGCCTGGGAACCGGATTTCATGATCCAGGAGGTCTATTTTGGGTCCATATGAATCAAAAAAACCCTGTGATCCACTACCAGCATATGCAGAGTTGTCTTCACATCTTCTGTTTCCTAGAGGATAATTCTTGTATTTGCAAATTATCACTATAACTAGGGCTGGTGAGAAACTTCTCAGCTATTTTTAATCATTATAAATTACTAGTAAGAATTGTCTTCTAAACCTTGGTGATTTTTTTTTTCATGGAATACTCCAGTATTAGTATTCTTGATAATTATCAGTCCATAATGGAATTTTCACTTGAAAAAGAGTCAGGTTCAATAGTAGGCACAGCCTGGGAAATCAGCGGGCTTTAAGTTTGCTAGACAGGGACTTCACTCTCTCTTCTGCATATTGCTGATGATTGGCACACATACCCAGGTATAGATTATTCTGAAGTGCAGATACACATAATGCTCAACCCTCATAATGCCCCCCACGAAAATGGAAAGCTCTATCCTAGCCGAAACCAGGGTGGCAAGCTGCATGTGCACATTGGTTGACACCTGGAATTTGGGCAATAGTCTGTCTTATAGACGGTCCCTGGCAAAATAGAAGTTTTCTTTTAAAATATCCACTCTCTCTTTGTGATGCCTCTGGATAGGTAACGTAGTGTAATTGAGAGGGGAAAAACAAAACAAAACAAAACAAAAAAACCTACTGCAATAGAGACACATTAATTTAATTGCTGTTCTTACATATTTACATATCAGCAAAATACAATCTGCATTATTTTCTCATATTGTAACTTTTTCAAACATCCTTTCTGGTTCACTAGCATTTTCCAAGTTGAAAATCTCATCTGTTTTCTGCTATAGTCTCCCACTTAGGAAGAAGATTTAAGATGAACCATATCGACAGTTTGTTCTTGCTGGCATTGAGATTATATTTTCTTCACCCCTTCCTGTGTATCTTAATGCCTCTTTCTGTTCCCTGACACAGCTCTGCTTGTGAACCAGCCAAGCAAAATTAAAGCTTCAAGGCTTTCTAGCAACAGGAGTTTCTTAGGCAAGGAAGCCTGTGCATCAAACCAGTCCTGTGTTATGAGAAAAAATATCCGTCTGATCAGGGAGACCTTTGCACAAATCGGGTTACAGCAGGTTTTGGCATTAAATCTCAAGCAGAATGATAAAACCATTTTGCATGTTAAAAAGGGTAAGTAACAGCCCATGTGAAGGTATCAAACTCCATGTTGGCTCGTCAGTGACTTTAGACTTCATGACTTGAGACTGTAGAACTTCGTACTCTCCTAATTAAGATTCTAGGGAGGAAAAAATGTAGATATCATTAGTATTCTGCAGAATTGGTAAGTCCTACAAAAGTATCATCTGGATCCAAGGACCTCTCTAGGGAAGGAGAAGTAAGGCAGCATGACAATAAATTAATGTGTACAAACACAGAATAGTTATATCAAATGAAAATTCTGTTGATATGATAGACACTGTTTTAATTTGTATCCAGTTGCAGATGATATTTTCTGTATTTGCCCTCTTTGTGGGTGTCTTCCATGGTTTCAGATGTATAATTAATGCAGCATAGAAATATGCACTAGCCATATTATTTAAATTTATCATGTCATTAGCTGTCAAAAATGACTAACAAGTTGAAGCTAAAGTTGTAATATTGGGTTTTCTGTGAGGAGCTCCATCATACAAAGCATTGAAATTTATCTTGATATTATTTCACCAGAGTTTTTTAATTACTATGGCTGATAAGCAGGACTGGCCATTATCTTTGCAAAACATTTGTGTTAATTATGTCACAGAATTTGCAAAGATAGCTACAGAATATTCTGTCCCTATTAAGAGCTTAGCTTAAGCTTATATGCAAAAGCCAGTCTTCTGCAGGGCAGAAGGTTCCCTGTTCTCTTCTGCTGGGCTCCCAAATAATTTTTCTCAATTGAACTGTGGTCTTTCTTTTAGCAATATGCCCAAAGGAAACGTATCAAATCCTTCCTTGAATACACCAGTAATAACAAGTTTTGAATGCCTGCATGGTAGGTGGAAAATTAGCACCTTATTTCCTTTAAAGCAATCCTGTTGTTTACAGAATGTAGGAAGAAATTATTCTGTAAACCAAAACTATGTTTTCAATTACTTCCCAGTTGTTGGTGGGTTTTGTTTGTTTGTCTGTTTTGTGTGGTGGTGGGTTTTTTGTTTGGTAGATTTTTATTTTCATTTTTTTATTTTTTGGTCTAGCTACATGATACGAAGTCCAGAAATTTATTTCAAAGTGAAGCTTTGATACTTTGCTGCTTAGTGCCATAGTTCTAGCTACAACAAGGAGTGAGAGGAAAAAATAAATAAAAACAGAAAGACTTCACGTGCTATATGTTCTAGCTTACCTGTCATTTTCAATGAACTGAAATGTCTAGTATTAAAACTGGATTTGAATTAAAAGGCAGTAACAGTGTTCTTGTAGTGCTACAGAACTCACTGAAGCCCTTTGTGTACTGTTCTGTGCTTGGAGTGAAATTAAAATTTAAATATTTCAGGCAGGAATTATTTTTTTTAGTAAATAAACTAACCAAATAATTATTTTTTGATATCTTTTATCCTGTAAGCTTCTATAGTTTGTCCACAGGAGATCCCATCTCTGTATTCAGAACACACATAATGAAACAATGAAGAAATTCAGGGACTGTAGGAGTACCACAAAAAATATAATAACCCATTTAACTTGTAATGAGATTTTTAAAGAACTGCTGAGAAGATTTCAAATATCTATATTGGCTACAACAAAGTTTTTGTCCTTGAATTGTCTTGACTTCATTCAATTCAGGACAGTTCAATGTTTACATTATAACTTCACAGCATTCGGAATCAGACACAGAAAAGGGTCATTAAGATCTAGTGCTCTCCCTCTTCTTTGTTGGTCAAGGCAGCAATTGTTCCTTAAATTATATTTTTCTGTTGTTTGCCTGGCCTGGATAAAGATTTATTAAGCTGATGTTGAAAAAGGAACAGCTACAGGAAATGAACCACACAGCAGGAAGACAACAGCCCCTGAGGATTTTGGAAGCTGATAGATTTAGGTCCTGATATTCACACTGAAAGACAACAGGAGTGTCTTAAAGTACATAGGGGTGACTCCTACCAACAAGTGTAGAATTGTCAGTAAGTATGTCCACTTGTGTCTTCCATGAATAAAAATGTAAGTATCTGATGAGATAGTCAAGTTTCTGACTTTAAGAAGCTGCAGTAGTGTGCTGTGAGGAATAAATGATTTTTCTGGATGCCAATAGAAAAGTGAGAGGACTTAAGCACATCTCTATTTTTTTCTTCAACTCTAAAACTACCAGTGTTAGGTCCTCTTTAGGCAGATTGTAATTTTTAAATGGAAACTTGTAAAATTTCCTTTTCATGTGCTGAATAATAAAAGTGCTTTATCAGAGGGAAGGTTAGGAATCATACAGCCAGCCACAGAATGCTGGAAAATGGATATATGCAACTGAAAATGCCATTATTTACTAATTGTAGTGTGATTATTAACAAAAGAATAAATATCAGGATAAATTTGCATGTATCCAAAAAATTTCAAACAACATTACATAGGATAAGTGACCTGATCAAATGTTTGAAAAAGCCTCTGTATAGCTCCTCCTTGTAGGTTCTGTGCGAGTCCGGGGGCACAAAAATTATGTGTATGCCAATGTGGAAGTAGAACAGTTGAGGAGGGAAAAGAGAGAAATGGAAATTGTAGCTTTTGGTGTTAGACAGTTTAACGTGAGGTATGACTGAAATAGGTTGGTTAGTTCCTGGTAAATGTCTTTACCTAAAAATCCCTTCTTCAAGTGTGTTTTTTAATACTAGTAGACTAATTTATAGCAGCTGGTTTTGAAATATTAGAAACACTCTCCAGACTGTCTTCCAAACTTTTCAAGCCACAGCTCCTTCAATGAAATGTTAAGTATTGACATTTCTCCTCATGCAAGCTTTTTTCTTTACAGTCCTATCCTGTCTTTAAAGACTTTCTCTCCTTGATTTATAAATCCTTTGTCTTCTTCTCCCCTGCTAATCAAGTGCCACTGCAGATGCTCATGGTTATCTTTTAGTCCTTTGATAAGCACTAAAAAAGGGAAAAGACTTAAAATTCTATCTAAAGTATCATTTATGGCACACAAGGCAGCACCCCTTGAAACAAGCAGGGCTGGCCATGGTTGAGAGCTACTCTCTCATTAAAACCATAGAGAAGGCTCTCGTTGCAAACAAGGATTTCAGCTATGGAGAGCTATTACTGACTGCAAACTGCAATGTATTTATTGTGCTTTGAGTTGCTCTGTGCCAGCCATGCTGAAGTAACTGTCCTTGTGCTTATGCACAGCACATCTGAGGCACTGCCACTTATTTTGAGCTCTTATCATCTAGAGAATCCTGGGTGCATGTTTGGTGAGTGTCTTCATTTTGCTTTTCTTGACAGAGCGCAAGCAGGAGAGGATTCACACCAGTCCATTCACTCTGTACCACTCCACGTGGCTGTTCCTCGCTGTTCATGAGAAGTTGCTGCAAATGAGCCAGTGCCCTCATCCATTCCCCCAGGATGTTGTAGAGAAGAAAAGCCCACATGCAGGTAGGATGGCTGTGACATACAGCTCCATGATGTGCTGCTTCTGGAAAAGGGGATGGGGAATGTGTGAGGAGCATACCTACACCCTAGAAAAGCAACCGTGAAAAAGAGGTGTTGTTACAAACCCAAAACACGCTATTATATGGGCTGCTATGAAGATGATTAACTCTCTCCCGGCCAGATCCGGTACACAGACCAAGGATACTCAATTCACAAAAAAGAGAAGTAAATAATCTGTTACCCTATGGCCACATTAAGCCCTTCTGCAAACTTGTCTGAGAGATTCACCCCCCACCACCAAATTGCTAGTTTTCTTCAGCGTCTGTGGCTGGACGTTTTCTGCAGGCCAAATTCTGCCCTAATTAGTGACACCTGTACAAACACTTGGCAGTGGGGCTTGGGTGGGACTGATTTCCTCCTCATGTTTCCTTAGGGCTATGGGTAGGCAAGCAGCAACAGCATCTTTCCCTCTGCAATGTGGCCTCAGTTAATTGGCAATCTGGAAAAAAAAAAAAAAAGAGAGATTTCTCATCATGGCAGTTTGGTACCATGATGTTTAACAGGGAGCAGATCTGTGCCATAAAAATAAAAGTCTTAAAGCAGATCTTCAGTAATTGGAATCTTTTTTTTTTTTTTTGTTCTCTGCCTCTTACACCACAGAATGCCTTAAGGGGGAAAGCTATAAAAGCACTAAGCATATGTAAATTTCTGAGCTGGAATTCTCCAGTTACAGTTACGTGTATAAGCCAAAATTGAAAATAAACCACTTAAAAAATAAATCCTGCAGGAAAGACAAAACAAATGTAGGACAGCCACTGTCGTAGCAAATACTTTTCTGCTGTTCATATCCTTGAACACCTGATGATTCGTGTGGGTTTCAGTCAGGCCTGCCCTCCAACAGATTTCAGTGTAAGCAGAAAGATGAGCCACATAACATGATCACCGTTGCCTGTGTGTGGAATCATGTTTCTTTTTTTTTTTTTCATCCCCAGCATTGTAAAGGTACCATAGACTAGTTAATATCCTGATGCTCTTCCTTCAAAGTCAATTATGACATTTTTTCATATAGGGTCCATTTCAATGTGTCCATTGCAGGAGAATTTGGCAAGGCTGGGGGGACTGCAAACCAAGATCAGGTGATGGTTTATCTCCATTGCCTCTTTCTTACATTTGACTAGTATGCTTTACAGTTATACAGCTGTGCCAAAGTATCTTCCTAACTTCTCAAGATCCAAGAGTAGTTCGCACCAATGATGGCTTCACTTTCTTCACTTGTAGCTTTATTACACAGATGTGCTGAAAGGCATGTTGCTGAAGTCATATCCCTGCTAAGCCTGGGTTCAGTGAAATACCTCTTCCTGCCTGCAGCAGGTTTTCATCTGTTTTTGCAAAGATCTCAAGAGCTGGGGAGTTGTTTTAAGGACTAGATGGGAGATCAAGGTTGAAGATTCCTTTCAGAAGAAACAAAGCACTGTGAAGTTAAGTCTGGAAGGTGAGTAATTTGAGTTCTCTGTGTCTTCCTCTGCTGTTGTTTGAGATCATCCTTCTGTGAGGTGTTGTGAAGACTGCTTGCTATTTCTTTGGCATATAAAGGGGATTTGTTGGAGGAATTATGTGTCAGAAGTTTCAGCTGAGATGGTAGTGTGGGGGAAGGGAGTTTGTGAGATTTATTTTTTTTTTTGATTGATTGATCCTTTCAAAATAGTCTGGGTTGATTTATTTGTCTGAACCAATATCATTGGTATTTTATTTATCTATGGAAAAACTGCAGCTGGAACTGCCACAGGTATAAGAAAAGCTTTTCTATTTTTAACACCTGCCAATCGAGTGTCTTATCACAAATTCATTTCACGTAGGGAGATCACTAAATGACACCATTTCCTAACTATCAAACTGGATTTGGACAAAGGATGTTGACATAAGATTCAGCATCTGTGCCTTCATCCCTAAATTGTAGTTATTGCCTCTTTTTGCGCATGATTTAAGGAAATGGAGTCTTGCCCTCAAATATAAAATCTTTTTTTAGAAGGGATACCTTAAAGCTTAGATAACAGCAGTTCTTTCTTTTGTTTGTGAGAAATCTGCATATCAACAGGATAAATAACTCTTGCCAGATAGAGATACTGGTCCATGGTCTTCTTTTAATAACTGTTTTTATACAGGTGTTTAAACACCTCGGTAAGCCCAACTAGACTGTGAATGCAAAATTAGTGTAGTGCAGGCTTCTTCCCTCACCTCAGACTTTTGCTTTTGCTAACCTGATGATGGGACTCTATACAAGTACTACTTGAGCTGCGGAAGAAATACCATCATTTTCTAAACAGGCTAGGGAGAATGCAAATTGTTATGAACCATTACTAATTAAACTTTGCCCGTGCATGTGATGTTCATACTCCTTGGTTCATGTGGTAGGTGGAAGACTAGACCTGGCTGAGTTGCTTAAAGTTAAAATAAAAACCAGAACCAACACAGTGTTGCTCTCTTCTTTAAACTCAATTAAAAGTAGTTACCATCCTTTAAAAACTCCTGAAAGACAGGGAATGGCAAGATTACAGTTGGCATGTTCTTACACATGCCACTCTTGGCATGAAAGTGAGTTGCCAGTCATCACAGAATATGCTTTGGCAGTACCTTTCTGACACTTCTGTGTGGGAGGTGTAAGAAGAAACAGGGAGTTCGCTCTCTGCTGTAACCGTTCTTTCAGGAAGGGATTTTTGAGGTGGAGTTGCTTTCTGTGAACTAAGCATCCGGGGTCATCAGAGACTTGCTAGAGTTATAAAATGGCTTTATTTACTTATTTGTTATTGGAGCAGTCACCTGATATGACCAGAAATTTATGTCAGGTCTAACCTCTCTTTTAGTGAACCCCAGAATCCTGGGACCAAGTAAACTAGTTGGATGCCTCAGGTTTCCCTGATTTGCGTATGCTCCCTCTCCCTGGTGTTGCAGCAGAGCCTTGGCTGGCTTCTGCCTCTCTTCTCCTGGCTGGTTGCAGCACAGAACAGGAAATCACAATCGTGCTGCCTATAGTTTAAAAAACAAACACCCTAACTTGATTTTACCAGAGCTTGCTGGTAAGTGCCCAAGTGCATAATCCAAGAGCATAGCCCAAACCCTTTTTGGATAAAGCCAGGAGTCTCCTCTATGATCTCTTTTCAGTAGTCTTGCCTCTTTCCACTAATCCCACTAAAGTACACAGCAGCGCAGTGATGCACTGTAATTGTTGTTGGTGTAATGGTAAGCACGATGCCCAGTGATTATATTGTTCAGCCTTCCCCATGTTCACCTTGAGTGGAGGAAAAAAAAAAAAAGAGACAGGAGGAAGGAAGGCTTTTGGAGGGGCAATGTGCAAGCCAATTTCCTGGAAAAGAGTGCTCTGTGTGCAAGATCTTTAAACTGTGAAGGTTTTAAAGGGCATGGTCGCAGTCCTGCTGTCGAGGAGCTGCTGAACTGTGGCAGACTGCATCAGGGCCGCAGTCAAAAGAAAATGTGAGTCTTGATTCTAGCTGATGTGAAATTAAAAGCCAAAGGCCAGGACTGATTCACAAACTTAAAAAAGAATGAATGAAGGGCAATTTAAATGCAAGAAAGCCTGATATTGATGAAACAATCAGAATGAAATAGGGATTAGTCCAAATTTAGAAGAGGAAGATTTTCCAAGCCTTTTAATTTGGTCATTTCTCCTATTTAGTTTCTTCAGTTTAGTCATAGTCAAATAGTCTTATTAGCAGATTACCAACACAATAATAGATACATTATTAAGGCATTTTTTGGGAACACTGTGGGATTCTTTTAAGTTTGTTTGATTCACTCTTACTTTGGAAGCCCCACAAACTAGCCATTGGTTTAAGGAAACCGAAGCAAAATTTTGCCATTACCCAAAGCAACCTGGATCTGTCTTCCATTTTACTTTGGAATCCAAGTTGAGTTGAGGAACAGTGTGCATCCTCAGGCTTTTGATCTTCAGCTAAATTAATACCATGTAAAGGGCTTATCTTTGGCAAACTGCCACCTTCCTACTGTTGTGAAGTGATAGGTGCTTGTTAATTTATGCTGTAGTGCTACCTGAGACAGGCGCACACAGAGTCAGTTGCTCCCCTACACAGCAGATACCATAACACCTGATCTTCACTCTTCTCATAGTTGAACAACAAATGCCCTTCATCTGCTTTTATTGGGGTGAAGACAGGAGTGAATGGAAACAAGCAAGTGTATGTAGGTACATGAATCTGTGTCAGGGAAGGCAAGAAAGACAGAATTAGTTCATTCTTCTCACCTTGACCCCAGATGTTGATGTTATCAGACCTATACTATCATGGTAGGTGGGACTCCTTTTGTAGTGTTACTTCTAACTTATCAGCACCTGGTGTGCTGTTCATTCACTTCTTCTGTTATAGCTTTCTAGCTTTAACACCTCAGGACTGCTCTTGTTTCTTAAACATCTACTTTTTTGTTTATTTATTTGAAGGCTCATCAGCTGCTTTGATCACCTCCCCTTTTGCTCCTAGTTTCTGAACCTTCCCGAGCTGTGCCTGGTCCTTCTCTTCCTGAGATGTCTTGGGGCTGCAAGAGCTTTCTCAGACTTCAGTGTATCACTCTGCTCATTCCAAAGCCCAAAGGGGGGGGGGGGGGGGGGGGGGGGGGCGGGGGGAAGGTATTTCCTGTGATGCATGCTTCCATCTACCTCCCCCCCACATACACCCTTGCAGTGGTCCTTTGCTGTGAAATGCCTTGGATCTCACCTGCTAGCTAGCTAGCCTTTTCCATACAAACCAGGCTAAAATGACCGCTAAATGAAAAGACTTATGTGCAGCATCCAAAATGGACAACATAAGGACAAATATTTATAAAAAGAGAGTTCTGATGAAATGAAAGGAAACTGTTGCAAATCTACTGACGCTGAATCTAAAAAGTCACCTTTCATTTTCCTGTTCCCAGCTATCTCATATAGACACTTTTCTGACTCAGGTCTCCTGCAGGTATGTGTTTTTTTTTTTTTTTTTTGTGCCCTGGGCTCCAGGTGGCATCTACTGGAGATGTGCTTTTGCCAGCAAAACTGGCTCACTTCCATGGCCAGTCTTTTCTTGAGGAATCAGGCACAGGCTTACTTCTGATCTAGTTTTTACCTTTCCAAAACATATTTCCCTCTGATCCTTTAGGAGTATAAATAAAGACTTTCTCTCTTTCCTGGAGAGAGTTGGGAAAGTGTTCTTGTAGCAGATCATTTCCCACCACTAATATTTAATTAGTTTTTTTAACTGTTTCTGGAGTAACTAAGAAATAAAGCCACCGTTTTCCCCAGCTGACATTCCAGACATAACAGCATTAACCTTTCAATGTGAAATGTCACTATGTACTGAATTTTCTACTGGATACCAAATCAAAAATTCACCATGATGCTTGTCCAAAACTCTAAATTGGAAAATACGTGCAGCTCATTACCAACTCTTGTGGTTGGACACAATGGTAATCAATTGATTTAGGCTGACTCTTGGCCAGTACTTAATTCTGAGGGGGAGATCTTGGGTTTTACAAATTGGATGAATACAGAAGACTGACTTTCAAAACTGATATTGTCTAGTAAGAAGTAACTCTTGAGTCTTCCTAGGTAGCTTTTAAAATTCAAGGCTCTTCTTGTCTCTCTCAGCTATTATAATACTACACAGAGTAAGAAAAAGTCAGTTGTGCAGTTAATTTGAACAAGATGTATTTTTATAGAACAAAACGAAACTCTGTCCAGGAGCTGTTATAGCCTAGAGAACCACTGGCAGTGGCTGGCCATTTTACAAGGCCGTTTTATAAAGTCATTTTGCAAATTTAATTTAAAGTTGTTTTGCTGCAGCCAGATGTTATTCAAAGAGAATAGCACTTTGTTTAGATATTTGCAGAGAATTAATATGTATGGAGCTGGGCATGCTGACTGTGCTGGGGTTTGAATAGCCTTCTGTGTGAAGATGCTGCTGTGGCCCTTCTCTCGTTTGAGCAGAGCGAGCAGAGCTTGCCTCCCACACTTTCTTGTTGCCCTTTAAATAAGGGTAAGAAATGCAGAGGTATTGGAAAGAGTGACATTTCTTTAAACCACTCCTTTGGTTTTTTGAATGGTCATGTTCCACTATTAATAACAGTTTATAGCCTTTCTACTAACCTGGCATGCGTTTAAAAATGTTCAGACAAAGTATTGCCAAGTAAGTGGACTAAGTGTGGCCACTGTGGACTTCTGCTAAAAAGTGTTTCTGCTGGAACACTGCAGGGTATTCAGGTAATTTAGATGGGTGTTTATGCATGTGTAAGATTAAGTTCAAGTAGCCTGTCTTTATTCTCACTTTCAGCTTGAGTTCAAGTGGCATGAGTGCCCATGTGTGAATATTTGTGGGCTGTGAATTTTAATTGTTTTCAGCTGGTCGATGGAGTGAATACTAGTAGTCCTCAGTAGGAGTTGTGCTCATTCCACTTAGAAGTAAAGACAATGATATATTATAGGCAGGAAAGTTCACAGCTAGATGCTTTACAGTAAAATATAATTCTGTAGTTTCTAAAAGCTGGGATAATTATATATATATATATATATATATATATATATACACGCACATATATACATCAGGTGTTTTTATTTTATATATATATATCAAATCTGATTTCTCTGAAATTGTTCAAACCTTATTCACTGACATTGAGCTCAGGAAAGAGATTAAATGGAAAACTGAACTTGCAGCAAGAGTACAGTGCCAGCCTCTCGATGTATCTTTCTATTGTAATGGTTTTTCTGTTCTGTCAGTGCAATCTTTGCATGGATTCATCTCTCTCTCTTGTTTCTACTGATGAAGTACCCATGCAACTGCTATTAATAATCTTTGGAGAAGCAGTCTGGGGCTGCATATTAGGACATCCATACATGCTGGAAAATACTCAGATCTCATTGCTACCTTGTAAGCCCATGGCACTTTCAAACCTATTTTTTCAAAAAAAAAAAAAAAAAAAGTCCTTGCTGTGGACTATTATGTCATCTTAACAGCCAACTTTTCTGTTTTTGAGAAATTTCTGTGATATATGTTTGCTAGTGTTTAGTGATCAACAAATAATCCCTTCTATCTAGCATGTTTGATGTATGACTTAAGTAACAGACAGGAAAAGGAATTGAATATATATTCATATTTATATTTCTTGTCCTCAAGGATTCTTGCTATAAAAGTGTTGTGCAGTCACAAGTTCATAACATTCCTGTTACAAGATAATGTGACAAGAACTGTTATAATCAGCTATTTTCATTGGGCATAATGATTGATAGTGCTGTTATACATCATAGGATCTTGTCCTAGAAAGACAGTGGATTCATGTCTGTACTCTTGGTGCTGAGAGCCATCCTGATGCTGCAAATATTGCAGAAGACAACGTATCATTTGTATCAGGATCAAATTCAAAGGATAGATCCAGTCCTTTGCCAGACAACTTATTGGCATAGATGAGCTACTTTCAGGCTCTGCTCAAGAAGCAGAGCTGACAATTTCAGTGTTTCTCTTAGAGATCCCCTTCCAGGCTAATACTGGCAGCAGTTTCAAGCTAGCAGATTTCAGGGCCGATTAGTTCAACTTGAAAAAGGCTCAGAGGAAACTTGGCTGGCCCAAGCTATCATAGTGAGCTGCTGAGACAAATGTAGTTATCTGTTCCTGATTCTCCTGGGACTCATAATTTCTTCTAATCAACCAGCTGCAAAGCAGATGATACAGCACTCTTGAATTGTAATCTCTGCTTACTTATTAGGAGTTCAAGAAGCTGATTTTAGGAGGGTGTGCCTGATGTTCTCATGGTGTGTGCTGGTTGCCCCTCTATTTCCTGGTATGCAATTTTAAGTGTGAGTTCAGACCTGGCAAGTAAGGCTTTGTCCATCTCAGATAATTCCCTGTCCTCTCTCCCTGTGCTGTGCTGCCACTGCTCCCATTAGCAATGTAGCTTCAAAGCCTTCACTGTAGGAAGGAGGCAGACTAGCAATTCTCAGAAAATCTTTCAGTTTCTAACCCTGATTTCAAAACAGCATGTCCTAATGATGAAGTCCCTTGCTTCAAGAAAAGGGAATCTTCCATAATTTTAATGTATAGTAATTTTTGGTGTGTATGCTCTTCCTGACACAGTTGACCTTGACAGATCAGGTCAGCCTTAACACTTTAGTGAGGCACAGAGTAATCTGTGGTTTTTAAAAACAATACCTGTAGATGTAGTTTGACTCTATCTAATCCTTGGGCAATTACTGAGGGAATGAAAATAAACCTAGCCTGGGACAGAGGGGATTAGAAGAGAGTAGTGAAAAGGGTAACCCTGATGAGTAATGAAAAGGGAGATTATTTTCTTGTAAGAAAATAATTTCCTTAGTCCACAAAGTGTAGTCACTCTGGTTAAATTATTTGTATACTTAACAAAAGGTAATTGTCCTAAATGACATATGAGTAAAAGCATGTTTCTTTGTTTGTTTTACCTCCTTGGTTTCACTATGGTAAATGTTTACAAAGACTTCTTTGTTTCTGTAATCATTTTTTAAAAGTCATAACAAAAAGTCGGTACACATAGCTTTGGTATAATGTAATGGTGGCTGCCTTCTGAGGTATTGTAGCAAAAGCCTTACTGCTTCCTTTCTGTGGTGTAATCTGGGCAGAGGTATCAGGCCCACAGCATCAGAAAGCTTGTGGAAGATCTGTCAGCATAGAGCTTTCTATCTGAACTCCACGCCAAAGGTAACGCTACAAATATTGGAGCACAGACAGTGGGAGGAAGCAGCACTTGAGAGTGTTCTGTGCAATGTTCATCCAAATCACGTTTGATATCACAGACAGGATTTCTTTTAAATTCATTCTTCTAAATGATGGTGACACTAGTCATCTTGCAGCGAACAGTCACCACTAAGCACCATCATTGTCTCTTTGCCACTTTCTTCTTATGATTGTTTTTATATCCTTAGATACTTCCATCCATCTGCATTTTGAGGGTGCCAGACTGTCTGCTTTCTCATGGCACTTTGCATGATCAGGCCTTGGATTTAAGATGATAATATTAACAGTTGTAAGAATGGCTTTTAAGCCTTCCCTGAACTAGCTCCCTGCTGCACAGCAGCTTTCAACCACAACCAGGACATAGTTGAATTACTCAGACAGAATCTCACATGCTTATTCAGTCCTGCCAAGGAGACAGTGACTGGCATGAAATCAGCTTAGCAGAGGCTGTGTGGCTGGAAGTAAGTGGCTGAATAAGAAGTGTCACACTAAGCTGACTATTTGGTAACGCCAGGTAGGTGAAGGAGGCTGAAGTGCACCAGTCAGTCAGCCTCTCATCCTTCCTACCCTACCCCTGCCTGGACTGACAATGATATAGGGAAAGCTTACTCCTTATGGGAGATGATGGGTAAGGTTGCATTACTTGGCTTTGTGGGTGTTTCACCCCTAAAATAGCCATCCACAGCACTGAGCCAGCCTATTGCTGTTGTCGGGCAGGAAAAGTAGACTTCACAGGTCTTATATGGTGTGTTTAAAATATACATTTTTTTCCCCAGTTGTTGGGGCAGAAAAGTAATTACTAAAGTAACTGCAGAAAAAATTGTGGCCTTTTTTAGGATGATGATCACATACAAGGAATGCTTACTTCATTTTCCTGGCTGAATTTATCAATTGACGACAATTTTATATCTTTACATTTTAGCTACTCATCTTGTTGTTTCTTATGGATGAAGCAAAGCACTAATAACTTATTTTCCACTCTATATGGAGTGATTATAGCAATGCACATGGCTCGGGTGGATGGTTTGTATATTTAATCAGCCAATGTAAAATCACTTTGAACACAGCTTGCTTTTGCTGGTGCTAAGAATTACAGCAGCAGGTATAGGTTAGATAAATATTCTGTCTCAGCTGTTTTGTCTTAAATTAAGACAACAGGAGATCAAGTGCAAAGCAGGTATATAACAATAGCGTGATACATGCTCAAAAGGTTTACTTATTAAAATTGTCTGAGACCAGGTTCAATCATAAGAATTACCATAGCGATGAAGTAGTATGTAGATTTTTCTTTGAAAACCAGACGCCACTTGTTCTGTTTGTAGAAACCATTCAGGTCATAAAGTAAATGGTTCTTTCTCATTAGCTCTCAATATTGTTACTTGGTTGTTCTGTTGAGCTTAGAGAAAACAGTGTTTCTTGGTGCTTATTCCACATTCACTGTTTGTAACATGGGTTATGTACATATAGGTTACTTCGGTCATACAATTACTGCTATTTGCTTTAGCTGAAATATTTTTTCTGGTTGAAATGTCTTTCTCTTTAAAAGAAAAGCCATGTAGTATTAGTTTTATTATTGGAGAGATGGATTTTCTTAATTTTTCTGTAACATCAGGCAACACTTAAATCTTCCATCTGGTTGTGTAACAAAGCAAGGCTCCTACAGTCATGTGGTTCAGTTATGCATGTGTTTATCACTTAAGTCTGTCCATGGTAACTTTTTAACCTGTGGGCTGTTTCTAGTTCAACTTGACATAGCAGCAGAAGTTACAAATGCAATTTGGTACTTCTATGCCTGGTAAAACTAGGGATCTGAGTAGCTGAGGGAACAGGGGAGTGCTCTGACTGAGGAAGGGGCTGCAGCACAACTCAGATCTGACTTTGCTTCTGGGCACCCCCATGGGGCAAACATCCTATAATTGCCCCAGCTTGGGAAGACCTTCTGCTGGAGCAAATAATCCACCATGAGACATCCAAGCATCCTGATTTGTCTTTCTGCTGATCTTAGAGAGATGTCATGCTCACCTCGCTCAGAAAAGAATTGGCAATTCAGGGCTGCCTGGCAGATGTTCTCCCTCATCCATCCAACTAATGTCTATACGCAGACAGATCTGACTCCAGCTTTCTGTGCTCTCTCTCTTACCATCCATTCCTCCTCTCCCCTAGGATCTCCATGCTGCTGCTGGCCCTGGGGAGCTGTTTGTTATGGGTGTGCTTTTGTTTTGTTTTCCTCCAAAAGTCAGAGCATTCAGAAACTAGCTGGAGGTACTGCAGCTTTTAGAGGGCAGCAGGACAGCAATTCCTTCCTGTTCAGCTGTTTAGACTCAAAGCTTGAGGGCACTGGCAGGGATGCTCTACTTTACACAAGCTACATAAGTCCTGTGCCCCGAAGCCTGTATTTCTACCCCCATAACCATCAGCGCTGTACTTAAAATTTTCTTTATTTTAGGCATGTTCTTTGGATTTGCCATCAATAAGATGCATCATGTGTATCTGCTGTGTGGAAAAAAAGCAATGAGAGAACCTGTAGGTGTCAACATGAAGATGTGGGGGGAAAGGCAGTAAAGAAGGGTCCGAAGTTATTTATGTTGAATGGCTGAAACACCGCGTGAAGCTAAATAAGGGGAGTAAGATCAGAGGGTAAATGTTTTCTTCCCAAATTCTTAAAATCCCTCCTCTCCACTTTATTTACATTCAAATGCCTGTGCAAACCATTTGCTCATTGTCATGAGTGGCATGTATTTTGATAACACAAAATAAGCACCTCATCTTCCACTGCTACTCATGCGTGCACAATTCTTCCCATTTAATTCAGCAAGACTAATTATCTGAATTAGTGACATTAGCTTGAATCTACAGCTTTGCAGATTGCAGCTCTGGCTTTCTGAACAACTTCTTTAAATGAATTAGTCATGTCTAAGTACAACAGAACTGTCAAATTGCATCCCCTGGCTTTGTTTGACGTTTTGGTCACAAAGCCAGCTTTATGCAAGACTGTCCTCGTGGCAATAGACTGAAGGCAATGGTTAGTCTAATTTTATTGCTCTGACAACCATAAAATGGCTCATAAAGACTGGGCAGTTACCTCACCAGCTGACAGTAAATGAGGTAAGACGCATTTCATTTTACCTTCCACCTCATTGGTGGACTTTGTCACCCGTGCTCCAGGGATGTCTGTTGTCCATTTGCAAGAGTCCCATTTTGGTTTAGCTCACTGTGCAGGCATGAAAACTGCAGCCAATTCTCAGGCAGATCCCAAACCCCTGCCTTGGCAGCAACAACATCAATTAGAAAGGCAGGGCTGAAAACAATAGCCCTTTAGGAATTGATGCACAGGTGCCTTGGATATGGCTGCCTGCAGAGCAGGAGTATCTCTGGGACCAGCAAGGTGCACAGCTGGAGGAGGTATATCTTTTTCTCTTTTTTAACCTTACAATAGTTTAAATTAAAAAACAATACATATCCTTGCTATCCTCCTTTTTGCTAACAAGCTGATAAGTTTCGGTAACTAATGTGCGTGTGCTGTTACTGAGGAAAACAGTGACAGGTTTAGGATCTGCAGCACTTGCTTACCCAAGGTTGAGCAGCACAGGGGAGGAAGGTGAGCAGAAAGGCCAGGCACTGTATTTAACTAGTGAGGTCTACTAGTCTACACATCATTTGTCATCCCTTTGAATGAACTCGTAATTAAGTAGCATGACTGAAGATGTGAAATTCTACATGGCAGATACTGAACTTGCCCCTCATTTATCTCTTTCAAGTTCTTAATGAATTTTCCATTTCAGCTAATGAATAATGGCAATTTCAGGCCCGTTGTCCTATGAAGGAAAATTAATAATGTCCTAAGGATAGTTTCATACCTAGTAGTGTGATGGAGATAGCTGAAATGTCAGAATATGCATTCCTTTTTTTTAGAAGATCCAACATTATCTTCACATTCATTCCAGTCATCATACAGCATGCATTCAGAAGGAACCTCAGACCCACAACACACAGATCCACTATCTGGAGACAAAAAGTGAGGGGAAATTACCTTCTTATTACCTTCTTTCACATACCCTGTTCTGAAGGTAACCATACATTTCACCTTCCTCAACAGGTCCTCTTTTTCTATGCAGATAAGAATGAGGAAACTTGTAGAATTGGGGGAGGGGGGGTGTGGAAAGGGAACAAAACTTTAGTCATCACCCTTTTTATTAGAAAATGAGCTGTAAATAAATGTTTCCACCAGCTCCTACTTCCATGGGGTAAGAAAGAACAACTTATCCTGGTAGCTTTAGTGTCAGTCATTTTTGGCTTTCAACACCAAGTACAGAACTTTAAATGTGCAAAGCACACAATATGAATGTATACTATAACACCTACTAATTTGTCCTCAATACTTGGAAAAAAATGGAAATACAATTAAAGTATTGAAAGTATATTCTTTCTATTAGTCAGATGTGGAGCAAATATATTCAGCTTCCTATCCAGCTACAGTAACTGATTTCCATTTCTTAATTTCTTCTCAGAAATGTATCTGAAGTAAAATACTGAGGAAAAATGTGGTTTCCTGTTAGGAAATCATATTTAAAAATAATTATTTACTCAAAAAAAAAAATGTTTTACATGAAAACCAAGTGGTTTCTTTTGTTTAAAACCTAATTGGTAAAAGTTAATGACTGCCTTGTCTTCATCTCTTTATTCAGTTTACCATGACTTACATCTCACTCCTACTGATGAATGTAAAAATGTAAAATAGTCATTGAGAGACTGTGCATGTTAATTGTGGTTTTAGACAGTGGGATGAAGTAAAGTAATTTGTGGCAAATAGATAACACGCCATGTCCTAGTATTGCCAGATACAAGATGCATAGGATTCAATTGCTCGTCCTTGGCTGTTGCTGGAGGTGAGTACCAGACTGCTGTAGCATGTCCATGTAAGCTCTGACGTTGTCACTAGAAAAGATGAAATAAATTTCTTTTAGAAAATAAGTGTACAAAATTACTTAAAGATCCTGTCAGCAACTTTGGTCTTCATGTTTGCCGGCTTTTGCAAATATTTGCCTTTGCAAATATGGTCCCTGAAACAGATTTCTGCATATGCCGTATAGGCTTGCTTTTCTTGGCTGCCTCTGAAATACGAACAATGAGGTCAAAAATTGTTTTGTTATTCACAATGTTTTTCAAAACTCTAGTTTTGTTTGTTTTTCTGTATGCCTTTATAAAAGTTCTGGATGTTAATTTCTAGCATGCTAGCATTTTGAAGTCTATTTCAGTCTAGGAGTTAACCAGCCTCCCTTTGAAATCATAAATGTGCTTCTTTGGGAGTGCCCACTAATGTGTTTCTGTAAACTAGTTATAATCCTGTCATATGTCAATCATAAGGATTATCATTCTGGAGGAATAATTCATCTTGGAGTATGCCTGACAGCTGTCAGGATCACAGCCTTCAGACACACGGATTGGACGATTGATAATTAGAGGCAGTTAGGCATTTTTCTGATGGAAAAGACAGGTTTGGGGGTTTCTGTTTTGCATTGCTACACACACAGAAAACCAAGTAAAGTGACTTCAGGTAATTTCACATTTGTGATAAGACAGAAGTGACTGCTGACAGCCAAGCACACTGCTGCCTGTATCAGTTCTGGAAGTTGAGAGAATATCCTGATGCTTCCTTTCAGCTGCCCAAGGATGCAAGTTGAAAGATTGACAGCAAAACTGTCACTTTTGGCTATTTTTTGCACTTTGCTTGTGCTCCACCTTTCAGGTGGAAGAGTCCTAAAAAGGTAATTTTGAGTAACTCCTAATCAAATTCTTATCTAATAAATAACACTTTGAAGGAAAAAAAAAAAAAGCACATTTCAAAATAAAGCTTTCTTTCTGAAAGTGAGCAAAAAGTTATTTTTAAAATATATTCAATGTAAAATGCATTAAGAGAAGAAATTTACCCATTTTCCTATTGGTGGTTACAGTCAGACTAATCAGATCACTACTTCTTGGCAACTATTTTAAGCACTGAAACCCACTCCTGGCCTTTTCTGAGTGAAATATCTTTGTATGAAAAGTGTTTCACAGGAATAACACATGTATTCTGCATTATGCTTACCAACCTGAGTCATTTAGCAATTGTTTCCTAAATTTGACAAAATTATGTCCCAAGAATGTGTATGTTTTAACATAGTCCTAACAATTCCTCTATGATCATTTGAGACACTTTATTTCATGTGGTTATGTGCTGATCTATAAATACTGGTTTTGCCAAATGCTACGTCTCATTCTGTTTTGTTCAGCTGAACTTTTATTCTGCATTGAATATAGTTTTGTTACCAAAATAAATGTGTATTTTTGTTTTTTCTTCTGATTTTCTACTCATGAATTGCTTTTCATCTGCATTGTAAATCAACTATGATATATTGCCGCAGTTCAGCTTTTGTGAACTTAAAAAAAAAAAAAAATACTTTGACTTCAATGAATTTCTCCAAAGCATTCTTAAAACAATAAAATGACCATGTTTAAATAACTATAAAACTGAAATGACAAAACAAATCTTTAATTTTCAAGATCTCTTATAATCCCTTTTGTTAATGTGTACAAATATGTTGCTAAGATCCAGATACCAGAAGTCTTGTACAGTTTTTCTGTTTCCATATCTTACATATGCATTGTAAGCTTATGAAATACTCTACTGAGAAGCCCCATTGTACCTGGTAATCAGTGGATCAAAGGCAAACGATCTCAAGTCCATGTAGTACTGTGCTGTCTCTCTCAACGCTGCCCATGATTCGCTAACCTGGAGTAGATCAAAACAGAAAAAGATGATTCTGAGCTTTGATACTGGTTAAATAGTGTGTGACTATTGAGCAACCTTGCCTGCACTGATAAATCAGACTTCCATCCTTCCCCAAAGGTTTATCTGTTACGTACCAGTCCAAGACCCGCACTTTGGATTTTGTTGTTATTTGTTTTTGTTGTTTCTAATAGATGCTGCAAGATGGTGGAAGAAATACCTGTTCAATCACAGCGTATCCCCACGTATTTTGGCTGCTGCTTGGGTCCCAGTAGTTCTCAGAATATGGTAAGTGTCGTTTAAGTCGTATAAACTGATTTGCTGATTCTTCTGTCAGGAATGGTATTCCAAGGACACCTGAAATGGAAGCTGAGCAATACTTGTAATATTAGAAAAATGTTTTAGAATGTGCTCTTAAAAATACAGAAGTTATACAGAAGGAACACTTCTTTGGAATTGTACTTTATTTAAAAGAAATCAAAGATGGTCCTACCTTAGATCTTCAGAAATAATTACATATTTCTTTAAGCCTGAAATTAATAAAACTGCTCATATAAATCATTATCTTGCTGTAAATCCAAAGTGGATAAATTGGCAATCAAATTAAGGTACTACTTTAATTTTAATACTAGATTTGGCTAAAGGAAACATTTAGACTGGAATTGCACTAGTTTCAGGTGTGCTGAGAAAGCTAAAATTAAAAAAAAAAAAAAAAGGTAACTAAGCCTACCTATGAATTTAACTACACTTCCTAAACCTTCTGGTTTAGACATATTTATTTTCATTAGTAGCAGCATAGAAATTGCATGTAAAGTATTGTTTGGGCAAAGGATATTGCACTTCTAATCTTGTTATAACATTGCTTTTGAGGTCATCCCAGATGCAGAACTTCATGCAGATCTTCTTAAAATGACAGCTCTGCCTAAGAGAGAGAGGCTGAATTCCTCATTAACTTCATATGAAAGGTCCTGATATAGCAAAAAGCTTTTCTTTTAGTCTTCCATGTTTGAGACTTAAATTAATTTGGGGCTAAAGTGCTCTGAAATAACACTTCAGTCTGAAATATGTGATTGTTAATGAGCTGCTGATTAAGTCTGAACTCAGATAAGTCAGCCAAATTGAGGCCAGGGTCAGTAAACACCTGTGCTCTGATTTAGTTGGGTGGGTTGAAATGGACAGTTGAGGATGCCTTGCACATAGTTGGTACACATGGGGCAAGAATGTGAACTCCAATGTGTTGTATGTTACAATGGGAGCTCTGTAGGGCAAACTGCCACCTCACTGAATACTCTGCAATGCCTTTATTCATGATATTTTCAGTTTTTCCACTAGAAACTTAAACTTTGTGCCTTCATGCACAATGCTCAGCAGAATCAGGTCCCTTGTTAGCAAGCCTGACCACCTGCAATATGGTCACTCTTCAATTTTTCAAACAGGAAAAATGTATGCTGAATGCACATATATAGCAGATTTGTGAGGCAGGATGTTTGTTGTCTCATTTCATAGCTGAGAAATGCTTGAAAAAAGGTGAGAAAATGTTGATTATCCAGTAATGAACAACAACAAAAAAAAAGTGGAAGTGGTTGTTATCTCTCAACTCTGAAATAGTTCTCTAGAAAATTTACATAGGAAGCAATGAATGTCCCTGTAGTTCTTTTCCACTTCAGTTTCTTCAAGTTCCAAGTTCCAAGTTACTATAATCAGAAACTGGAGGCAGAAACTTGTGGGAGGGGATTTCCAAGGAACACTCACCTTAGAAAGGTGAACAACCACTGGCTAACCGAAGTTCAGACCCTCAGATGTGACCCTCTCTGGTGTGGAGACTTGTTGTACAAGCTGCTCTCTCCCTTAGGAAACTAAGCAATAGCCATTTATGTACTTCAGAAAACAAATACAATTTTGGCCTGGAGAAGAAAAATTATATTGCTTGCACTTATCCATTAAACTGCTACAGTTCTTGTCCAGAACTGTGCAAGATAAAACTAAGCTCATGCCAAATTTCATTACATCTCTGGCAATTTACTATTATCCAGTAGAAAATCTATGAGCTGTTAACTTCCCTTTAGTGAATTTGGGGGATGTTTTGGTATTAAATATTTTGTAAAGTCATGATTACGTTTCTGGACTGAGATAACTGAACTGGGATCAGAAATTGGCTCAGTAACAGCCTTCACTTTTGTTTAAATGTATATATAGCTAGTGGGGCCATTAAACATTAAATTTTATCACTGATGTGTGTTTTGGCCTTCTGGCTTCATGGTGAGCTACAAAAAAGATCATTAAGCAGCTCTTTCTGTGTTTCCCCCCTCCCACTGCCAACATCTTCACAGAGTGAGCTTGTAGCTGTACTGGTGGGACAATGAGGTATTCTCTTGTCTCCTGTGGTGCAGAGTGCTGCTTTTTAAGGGTATTAACTTTCAATTTTTGACATATAGTCTCCTCTGACTGCACATATATCCAATGAGAAATTCTATCCCTAACTCTACCAAATGTTCACTTTGATTAAAGGGCACCTGCCTGCCCCAAGGGGGAGCAGGGTGTCAGCTCTGCCTTTAGCATCTTTTGCCCCCATTCACACCCAGATTTTGTTCTTTTCTATATGCTGTAAAAGCCATAACAAAAATAATTACTATGCTATCTGAAATATTTCCACCTCTCACCTTTTGCAGCTGGATCAATCTTTGCAGGGCTTGTCCCTAGTTGCTGGGGCCCTCTGAAGACACATGAGTAACATGGAAGATAATCAGGTAAGTGATTTTACTTTTTTTTTTTCTATTCTGTTCTTCCCCCAATTATTATACCTTACATTCACGCTAATCCTTCAGGCTTACCTCGTTCTCCCTTCATCTTACTGTAAGGATCATTATATGTCTCTGAATGGGGCAAGCTTCCCTGAACAAGGCAAACTTCATTCACCCGCAGAACAACTCTGGTTGATGCTTGTCTATTGAAACTGGAAAGAGCCTTACTGGTCTCAGGCATATCACTGGAACTACTCAGACAGAAAGGGGTGCACATTTGCTTGTGCTTTGGCAGAGCTCAGAGAAAGCAGTCTGAAAGCTTAAACATAGACCTGGGGGCATCAGACCAGATGTCTCTATTCAAGTAGCCCCTTTAAATACAGCGTTTAGTCTTCAGCAAATAACCTCTGTCTTGCCTCAGTTTAAGTTTCTCAGACAGGGTGTAATTTTTCCCCACATTTTGAATGCCCAAGTAAAAGTTTGTGGAATTTGTTGCTCAGGTAGATGTTTCAGAAACAGTATTCCTGGAGGACTTCAGGCTGCATGTGCAGCTCTTTGTCAAAAGCCAGGAGAACAGAGGTGCAGAGCATCTAGGCATGAGACTAGAGGGAGGTAGGAGCAGGTGGGTAGATAAGAGTTAATGAAATTGTTCACACAGCATAAAATTGAGCTGAAAAAGAAGAATTTCAAATTGTAGTGAAACAATTTTCACTGTTCAAAGTGGTCAGGCAAAATCTACATTAATGTTTTCATTCAATGCTGTTTTCCCTCTTCTCTCTTAGATAAGTGTTATTTGAAAAGCACATTTAGGGATTAATGGCCCAAAGGGAAAAACACAAGGAATGTGTGCAGACATGAACTATTGCAAGGGCTGCATCAACTGTTACCACCTAGAGTGGTTCTTTCATCATCTCTAGATTGACTCAGCATTCTTGTATGAAAAGCTAATTATAGAAAAATTGGCTGTTTTTCTCAAGCAGATGTGAAACATGTAATTACTGCCTTCAGCAGGTAGTTTTGTCTGTCCTGTACACTTAAACAGATTGTCCAGTGGGAAAACTTAGTAATCATTATTGCTATGCTGTTTTCCAAGCATCTTGTTTAATATTAGGGAGAACTGGTATGACACCAGTAAACCTTAGAGAAGAAACAGTGGTAGACTCTTGTCATCTTTGTCAAAATAGCAGCTTAATCCAGTATTGAATGTCAAAAACACTGATTAAGGAGGAGGCATATCAAATAGGTTTGAAGTCCAATCTAAAAAAAAAAAATAATTAGTGTTATACTATAACAAGCAAAATCAACCTACATACGTCTTAAATTATTGTGCATTAAAATCTCTTCATACTAGGCTCAAACAGAAGCTTAATTCTATTGTGCAAGGATAGATTTTCAGAAAGAATGTTTAGCTGGGTGCAACTACTAAATCTTCCTAGGAAGAGCTCTTTTTCAATCAGCTGAATGCATGATGATCCACTTCACATGGAGAGAAATGTGAGCGTGGGATTAAATTTTGACACCTTCGCCTCTTTAGGCACCCATTTAATTGATATGTTTTTTCTTTTTTGAAAGCTGAGCAGTAGGAGACAGCATGCTTAACAGTCTTTGGGAAGAGCAGGCAAGCCACCATTTGCATGTCTAATGGTAGAGCTATATAATCAGAAGAAAAACCATTAAAATTGCTTTAGGATAGAATATGTCTCCCCCCCACAGGGAACCTTTTTATCCGGATCAGCAGCAGTATGTAAGTAGTGAGGAGCAATGTCAAGGCTTGGGACCACAGTTTATCCCTGGTGTGCATCTACCACAGGGAAAAGTGGCTTATGTCTGATTTTTTGTGATATTTACCAAAAAAAAAAAAAAAGACAATTACTTAGCAACACTTCAGTTGCTCTCTGTGAACATTGTCATATAAACTGGAGCTGTTTGTCTCTCTCCCTGGTTTTTGAAGACTATTCCAAGTTTCTGACAATGTGAAAACCCATTGCTGAAGTTATTTATATCGGTGGAATTTAAATGTCAAAAGTTGGCAATTGCTCTGACTCCCTTCCTTTTAGGCTAATAATTCTTATTATCGGCTTCGATGATTGCCTGGTCAAAATGTCATCTCACAGGGGTAAGGCTGCCAGTGTTACCAGCACTTAAAGCCAGCACTTAGGCAAAGCTAAACTTCAGCCTTGGACACTTCAACCTTGATGAGGCTGCTGGTGCTGATGTGTTGGGAAGTTTGAAAAGGTAAATCTAATATTGCAGCTCAGGTATGTTTCTTAAAGTTAGGAATGAAGCAGAATGGACCTCCACGTTTCTGGTGTCTAACTTTCTAAATCCAGAAAAGACTCATAAAGCCAGACTCCAGGACTTGGTCTTGGGTTGCTGTGTTTTGGTTTGGCTTTTTGTTTTGTGACTTTCTTTTTTAGATAAATTTCCAATCATTTCTAAAATATATTCACAAGTTGTAAAATATCTAGGAAATGTTAAATAAGAATATTATTTCATTTTCAGTCATTTTTTTCTGCAACACTTGAGGATTCAGCATGCCTCAATGCAACAGTGTAAGCACTGAAAGAAAAGTGTGGAAGTAGCTGGCTTCGTTTTCACGCAAGTACTTCTCTAGGTTGCGTGGCACTGCTTGGAAATCAATGTGTTTGTCTGTCAGTACTTTACATACATGGGTGGGTAGCTGCAGAGGTAGATTTTTGGATTCTGCAGGCCATCTTTGTGCCATGTGTTGCCTTTTCCCTGTTGAAAAGCACAGTTATACTAAAATCAAACTCTTGCGTGTTGCTTCTGCAAATGGTGAAAAAGAAATGTGTTTTCACATGGGGTATGTATCCTGAAGAACTTAAAAACTAGGTTGATTTTCTAATACCTGTCAACTACAACATTTTAAAGTCATTGATTGTTAATTGCTTGAACATTGTGCATATCCCCCTAGTTTTTAAATTTTGGTCTCATCTGTTTATTTTTAAAGTACAGTAGTGTTTATTCCTCAACAGTTCTTAATTTTACAACACAGAACATGAACTCTGGTTCAGAAGATGAGAACTCAGTCATTAGCAGTCATTACAAATACCTCATTCCTCATCAGCAAAGGCAGACAAGTTACAGACGCAATGCAGAATTGTGTGCTGAATTATGAATTATGTTGGTGTGATGCCAGGGGTCATGAAAATTGTCAGGTATGAGTAAAATAACAGGAATATGGCAAAATTCCTGGATAATCCTAAAGAAGGAATTACTTCCCCTGCAACAAAGGATTAAAAACACATGGTGTTGCTCAGTGGGTCTTGGTGAAAATTCCTTCCTAAATCCACATGTGGCCATCAGTTTAACCTCAAGTGAATGGGCAGGACACCCCAATCAGGCAGCTGAGAGACTTCAATAGCAATCCTAGTGCCAGCACATCACACTCATGCTCCATCCCTTGCTGCTGCTCTATCTAGAGACTAGAGAAAGAGGTCCAGAAAATGTCTCAGAAAACCTATTCCCTGAAGTGTGGAAATGGTTTAGTAGTGAGAATGATTTATAGCAGCTGAGCTGAGGGTGTGATGAAGTGTCAGGTTCTCGTTAGTGAACCTTACAGGCTTTGTGTTAATTCACCACCACCTTGGCCATTTCTGGAAGGGTTCACAATTAATGAAAAGCTGAACTCTTTGCTGCCAGTGGTCAATGAAACTTTTAAGAGCCCATTAGAAATCAGCAGTAAATAGTTCTTCTCACCTTTTAAAGAAAGGAACATGGGAAAGAGAGCAAACAGGGCTGTTCTGAAAGACAAAGGAAAAAGGGAGATAAAGCAAAGATAACAGTCTCCCACAGAAGGGGCAACAGGGTGCTTTCCTACTTCATTTCATGTGGAACTGCATGTGTCCTGGGGGCCTGTCATGGAAAGGAGGTGAGGTTTGAGCTGACAGACAAGTACCCAGGAATAGTCCAAGTTCAGGTGTACAGCAGATCATGACATGCAAGTAAAGGGAGAGGAAGGTATTGAATTGTAGTCTCATGTCGGGGGGGGAAAGAGAGGCTCTCTCCACGTCCTTCCCTTCCTGCACATCTTCATCACAACCAAACTTTAGGGATATAAAAGAAGGAAGAGAGCTTGGCCCAAAAGTGAGAGCACACCTGAAGGTGTTCCCAAATCACAAAACACCTTTTTTTAATTAATTTGTGATTGAGTACTAGCTAAGTCTATGTACATCGTTTTGTCTTAGATCTTGTCTTGATAGAGCACTCATATCTAAGAAATAGTTCTAATGCATGCATTGATGGACATCTTTCCATGATGCAGGCAATCACCTGAAGTCTATAGTCATTTAGTGCCTCCCTGCTTTGCTTTAATTTACTGAGGAATAAATAAGTTTCACAGCATGTGTGTCACTGGTCATTGACTGTAGCAGTCTGTGCTTGTTGAAGAAGTGTTCTTTCAGCTTTGGATGGGGCAGAGCAGCAGCATCATTTTCACGCTGCTCCAAGTTTTACAGAATGAATCTTAATTTTAGGTGCCCTGGTTGCGGGGTGTTGTAAAGGCCCAATGATCAGAAAAAGTGAGAGCTTTTAAAAAATAAAATTAAATTAAAAAATCAGTCCCCTTAAGCAATTTCAAATCAGACATCTAGAAATCACTTGTGAAACAGATCATTGTTAGTCCAAAAAAAGTGTGTGTAAATTGTGTGTTTCTTGCAAGCAATAAATGATGAAAGTAGAGCAATGTCTGAGGAAGATTCCAGGAGAGGGAGGAGGGAAAGAAGAAAAAAAAAAAGGCATTAAGTTACTGTTAAAATTTTAACAGTCAAGGAAACATCCTGTAAGAATCTCTTTTGTTCAGGAGTGTGTCCTCAATCCTAACACCTGAGAGGTTAATATGCAAGAGATTCTAAAGTAATCACAAGGAGCAGAATCAAGACTATTTCACAGACTTGGCTATGCAGCCTTGTGCTCGCCCACTCTCCCATATGTCCTGCTGCAGTGATTTCCAGTTAATTCTCTTCTATCCGTGCTGTTCCAGTGGTACCATGGTTTCTTTTTGCCAGCTGACTATTTAAAATGCCAGAAAGGAATGACATGAGACAGGGTGCCAGGTGCTTACCTGTAAACAGCAGAGAAGACACCAAAACGTGTAACATTTTCAGAGACTTCACAAATCATCCAGAAAGTTTCCTTTATAAAACAGAGGCAGTCATACAGTTTTATACTTTGTTATCTTTAAGTTTATAAATCATTGACTGGATACCTGTCAACCGTTGGTGCATGCAGAGGGCAGGGTACAGTGCTTAGTTCAGATTTGTCTTGTATGCCTCTGTTTGTACACTTTGGACTTTGCCAGCAGAGTTTCTAATAAGCCATAATGGCTCATTATTGTGCAGATACATTAACTTTGCATAAGCTCTGTAACATGAAATAGTGCATAGGGCTTGTTCTGTGTTCAGTGAACACAGCAGGTGTCTGAGTCAGTCTTCTGTATGATTGTTTTCCCCTTGTTGTGGTAATGGAAGTGATCATTTTATTGTCTGATGTATGTGGGAAATGGTGTTTGAATCAACCTGCTCTGAGAGCAGTGCCCAAGCATACAGTATGTTTTCGCTATGTAATGCTTGGATTGAGACTAAAAACCTGTGAGAAAACTGACTGAGAAAGCACTAGAACAGGGAAGAACAAGGAGGTAGGTTCCTCGTTTGAACTAGACATAGATCACAGGGTTTCTTGTCGTTGCCTTCTGGTGCTGGGAAACTAAAGAGTGTGGGACACCATGAGTTCATGCTGCCTTACCTTCCCCTCCCCCCCCCCCAACTTAAATTTTGCCTTTTTCTGTACAATTCTGTCAATAACAGTTGTCTTACCACTGACCAATTTATCTTCGTAAGTTCACCTACACCGATGATGACAGACCAGGGAAAAGCTGAGCTTTATCACATGTTGAGATAAGATGAGATGAACTGCAGTTCACCCCTACAGGTATGCACGAAGGTCCTTACGTCAGGCAATTAGACCTTGCTGATGTTACAGGTCCAGGGCCAGGCTCCACAGTGATGAGCAGCAGTATTTCATCCTTATGTTCATGGCAGGAACCGTGCAGTCTAGACAGTGGATGGAGCAAAGGTTTGTTGGGAAACAAAATGGCGTTTAGCTATGCTTTTAGGCTTATCATTTCTGTCATTACACAGGGGTGGGCAGAAGGGGAGGGTACTGAACAGCAGGCTTAACAGTGGAAACATTAACGGCAATAGATCACTTCACAACTTTATTGTTATTTTAGTACTGTTTTAAGACAATAAATACATACAATTAAAAAGAACCAACAGCCAATTCTGAATAGAGGCCAGGTGTCCTGCACCCTGGAGCCACATTAACAATAACTGTTAATTATCCAAATTCAGGATATGTGGATCAGCCTTCTCCATCTCTGAACTACTAAACTAAATGCTAGATGTCAGCCTTTTTGTGGACTAGCGTTGAAGGTGGAAAGAAGGGGATGGGGGTGGCACAGGTGTCTGTGACAGAAGTGCTCAACAACTATAGATTCCCAAGAAATAAATGCTGAAGGAGTATACTGTGGTTATCCTTTTAACTCAGACTTTTCTAGGCTATATTTTCCATCCTGTTCCATACTTCCATCTTACATGGACCTGCCTTTCTAATGCAGGTTGCCTCCAACAGACGTTTTTTGTTTGTTTTTTTACCTTCATTATACATAACATAGAATAAAGTATGAAAGAATATGTTGGCCTGTCATTTTATATTCATTGCAGTTATCTGTATTTAGAGTGCAGTCTGCTGGTAGAGGAAAAACATCAGCGATATGGCCTAGGCCAAGTGAGATGTTAGCAGCCACTAAGACTTGATGCTACCTGGGACCAGGTAACAGGGAGGCATGCTGGACTGGAAACACAGACCCAAGGTATATACGGTTTCTATCTCATTTTCAGAAGCAAGATGAGGAGATGAGAAAGTTTTCCTTTGGAACAGGAGGAGCAGTTTAAAAAAAAAAAAAAAAAGATAAAAGAGACAGAGGCCATGGATCCCAACTGACCCTTAATATTCCAAGTCTAATCTTCTGGAACTTAAAATTTCATCCTCGCTCTTGCAATTTCCACATAAAATCTGCCACGTGTGCTGGGGAATCTTTTACTGATAAAACCCTGACTCTTATAGGAAAAGTCCTCCAGCGAGGCCAGACAACACAGTGGGACACTGAGGCACCCAGACCCAAGCTTTGAGTTCAGAAGAACACAAGGCTTACTGTCGAGAGGCTTACAAGCCTTGCTGTAGAGAGGACTAGTGGTCAGCCAGCTTAGGGGTTGATACAAGATTTGGGAAGCAGCTAGGTTGCAAACAGCAAGTCTCAGAAATATGGATCCATGACACATGCATACCCGTCCTGCTTTTAATTCTTTCATCCCTTATCACACCACGATCTCTTCTATGCCTAATGTTGGTCTTAGTCCCTCCCATCTTATGTTTTTTCTTGCCCAGCCTGCCTACATCTGCCTTCTTTCCTCAAGATTTGTCTTCCATCTTGTTGCATGCTATGCAATTTTATATAAAATGACACTATGCTCGTAAAACTTAACTTTAGATTGAAGAATTTGTTAGTCTCTTACATGAAGAGTGATTTCCAAGTGTTCTTTTCCATTCCTCCTCTCATATGTCCTGCTTCCCACATCCAAGAGTGCATAAAGCTGTTAGATTCACCATCTCCCAGCCTCCCATGTCAGTTCTGCTATTGCCCACTCTTACCACCTTTCAGTGGTTAATGGCCAGTGTACTTTGTGAAACCCTGTAATGTAAAAATATATACGTATATACGTGTGTATATATGAAGAAAAACACCACTATACTTAGTCTAGGGGTTACATATGTCCACATGGATCACATTCAAAAACTTTCGAGGAGACAGATGTTTTCTTAAATGCTCTTTGAGAGCATTATATAGGCAATCTGGATATCACTAAAAAGTAAAAAAAATAAAAAAAATAAAAAAAAAAGGCATGAATGTCTTCATTTGTTCATTGAACGTAGAATTTTAGCTGTTAATCACTAACAAATATGCAGGCTGCAATTTTTGGAAGATTTATAACTTGGCCCAATGGCTCAAATTTTCATATGGAAGAGTGAATCATCATATCATTTTCATTTGATACCCTCCCTCACTTGTCAAATTTCTGTTCCCTACTTTAAAGCATGTAAAACCTATTCAAAGGAGTTGTCATCAGAATATTCAGTGCAAGTTAAACTTCCCCCCACACATCCTTGTCTTATGTGTAGAAATAGCTAGACATTAGCTGAAATGCTTCCAAAAAAAAAAAAAAAGGGGGGGCAAAAAAAAAAGCTGAGGCAGACACCTGACAGACCAAATGATAAAAGTTTAAGTGAGTTACAGGGACTTGAAAGTAAGATTATGTAAAGCAACATTTGAGGCTACTAGAATAGTGCCAACCTTATCAATAAGTTGTAAGGTAGGCTTCAAACAGCAGAAGTCAAAGTTGGGAAAAGATCAGAACATTTTGCCTTTTAAATTTGATAACGTTAGACAGTAAATCACTGTTTCAGAGGAAAGATAGGATAGAGAATGTAGGTTCTTCCCCCATTGTTATATTTTTTTTCTTTCTTTAAATAAAAAGTTAAAAAAAAAGTAAATGATTTTGTGCAATTTTAGGAAAAGAAGGATAAAAAAATGTTGGGCCTGTTTTAAAAGCAAACTAACCAAGAGTGTTGACTGTTGGCTATATAGTGTCACACCTATATCCTTAAATATTTTTCGATGTATTTTAGACTAGTGAAATAGTTGGAAAATGGCAAATTTATAAAAACATCTGAGACACAGAGGAGCTGAATATCTTTAAGACCACTTAGAGCTTCAAGTTCATTTAAACCAGCTTACATATAAGGTTATAGGGAATGAGCAAACAGGTAGGAGATCAGTCTATAAAGACTGGGTTAGGGAATGAAAAGGAAGATATAGCTGAACAATTTGAGCTGGAAAATCACACATCCTTTTTCTTTCTCGGCACTTGCTTCACACCTGTACATGCACCTCACAGCAGGTAGCTTAACTCTTCTGGTCCAATTTTGCTAAGTATAATGCGCATATCACAGACTTTGCGAACTATGTAATTGCTGAGAAATGTCATCTTCTTCTGGAGGATTTAATATCAAATTCCTCATTTGTTTCAGTTTGTCTAACATTTACCACTTCTGTTTGTTCATCTCTACGACATCTTTGACTTAAGTGGATCTGCCTATATTAGTGTTGAACTTCGTATTTTCAAATGTCTGTTTTGTTGCTGTGGTATCTTTTTGAAGTTGAGATGAGACAAGTGCAAGGTAATTTTTGAAAGAATATAAAACATATGCAGTCTGTGAAAGCCTTCTCTCAAAACGGAGCAGTGAAAGCCTGCACAAAAAGTTGTATGCCATCCTGGGGCAGTCTATAAGGACAAGAAACAGAATGTTTTAACAGAGTAAAGAGCCCTAGAGTTTCTTTTACCTCAGCTTGTTGCTATATTCTCCACCTCATTTGGACTGGTTTAACTGAGCACGAATGTAGCACAAAGGCAAACTAAGAGAGAGAATCCTCTTCCAGAGTCTGTGCCTTAGGATCACAGTATAAGTACCTGTCATGTTGGATTAAATTGGAAGCCTGATGGCCCATGATTGACTGTGGCCAGCAACAGAGATGGGGTCTAACAAAACAGCAACCTTTGCTGTTTCCAACACTGCATACAGCCTTCCATCTCCTGTACAATCATCAGCTTATGCTTAACAATTTGAAAGCAGAGGCAGTAGTTTAGCGTTTAATGTTCCTTGATAGATTCTTGATACCTTAATTTCATAACCAGTTTTAAAATTTACAGGTGAACTAGGTACTGTGTTGAACCCTGTATCTGACAATCATGTGGGTAAAGTTTCTTCTGTTACTTTTGTCTCAAAGGGAGAGCTCAGCTATGTAATTCTGCATACAGAATTCTGCATGTTTGCAGTGAGTGCGCTGCTAGCATCTCAATACAAAAGATGGGTCCTTGACTGGAGTTATGGGAAAGAACTGGGGGCTTTACAACATTTTGGGTTGGTTACTTACTCCTTGCTCCATTTTTTCAGTTTCTGTTTCTGTATTCTGCCTCATTACCTCAGAATAGCACAAGTTTTGGAAAACACCTGCCATCAGCGTGGTGCTTGGGATGTGCCCAGGGGCAGCACACTGCTTCCTACTGCTGCAAGCAGTGCAGGGGACGATGCCCCTCCAGCATCACAATCAGTGTGCTAAGATGGTTAAGTACATCCTTTTGGCGACTTTGCCTATACAAAACTGTCCTCCTGACATGAATTCATCATCCCCTGCTTTTCCAAGGTGACAGTGCAAAGGCAATTTATATAAATCTGTGTGCAGTGGAATTGAACTATGAGTGACAGGGAGGTCTAACTTGAGCAAGTTAACAGGTCTTTTATTGACCACTACTTCAAATGCCTAGAGTGTTTTGAAGTAAGACTGCTGGCATACAGTGAGGTATTTAGCACAGCAGGACTTTACATTTTACACCTTCTGGCTTGGAGATGTGCTTTGGTTTTGGTTTTTATTCCAACCAGCTACAGCTCTTGATGAGCCCATGCTCACCCATGCAGAACAGCACCATCAGTCCAGTCCTGCTGCTCTTGTACTTAAGCGCTTTTGATCTGTTCACCTTTATGAGTGCTGAGTGCCCTCTTCACACAGGGAGGAGTGAAAGCCTTAACTCACCATGTTTTCCCCGAACTGCACTGTGTAAAACTCTTCTTGCAATGACACGTACTCCTTATCTTGTCAGTTCCAGGAGTAGGTGCTGGATGCGCCCTGAGCTCACCTGTTGGAGATGTCTGAGGAGGAGGAGGTTCTAGGGAAGCTCCTGTGGGGCAGGAGGAACAGCTGCGAACAGGGGCAGGAGCTGTCTGTTGAAGCCACTCCATCCATGAGTGACCCTGGGCCAGGGTTTGAGAATATCTGGTGTTGTCCACCACTATTTAGTCATCGGGGCACCTCGCCAAGTACTGCGAGACTTCAGTTGCTCTGTGGGTGAAGTGGGAGCACCCACATTGGGGTGCTGCTGGGGTAGATGCTTCTGCTATGGTGTTTGGGCAACACAGCCATGTATGAGGCAGATGGAAGAGTCACCTCCCTGTTTTGCCCTCCATCTGGTTGTAGTTTTGGCCTATAGTTAGCTGCCAGCAGGTTTGTCTGGGAGCTAACTGAAAACTGGCTCCTTTTAGCCAGCTGAAAGGAGCTGGGGGTTCTGTTCAATGGCAAGTTGAATAGGAGTCAGCAATTTTGGGCACCATAGTAGAAGGAGGGTACAAAACAACTAAAGAGTGTCCAAAGGAGGCCAACAAAGATGGTGAAGGGTCTAGAAGGGAAAACTTATGAGGAGCAGCAGAGGTAACTTGGGTTGTTCAGCTTAGAGAAGAGAAGGCTGAGGAGCGAACTCATCGCCATCTACAGCTTCCTCAAAATAGGAGCAGAAGGGGAGGTGCTGATTTCTTCTCCGGTGACCAGCAATAGGAGCCAAGGGAACGGCATGGAGCTGCGACAGGGGAGGTTCAGGCTGGGTTTTAGAAAATCGTTCTTCTCTAAGAGGGTGGTCAGGCACTGGAAAAGGCTTCCCAGGGAACTGGTCACAGAACCAAGCCTGCTGGAATTCAAGAAACATTTGGACAGTGCTCTCAGACGTATGATTTGACATTTGAACGGTCCTGTGTGGACCTAGGAGTTGCACTCAATGATCCTCATGGGTCCCTTCCAACTCGGAATAGTCTATGATTCTACGTCCAGATGGCTTTTCACTCTCTCTCTATTTAGTTCTGCAACATTCACCAGATGTTCTTTTCACCTTGATAATTTACCACAAAGCAATTCAAGAAATTATATTTATATCCGAAGGAGTACGAGCAAGTATGTTTTACGTCACATATTAAGAGAAGATGAAATTTGTCACTGGTTTAGGGACCTTATGTGTGACATGATAAGTCTTCTCATGTCCAAGAGCTGCAAGGACCTTCCCACAAACTTGCAGGGAGGTGAGGCGAGGGGGATTGCTGTGATGCGGCTGTGATGCCTGTGACAGCACAAAGGACGAGTCACAGCGGGGGAGCTGTCATCAGGGCCAGCAGCAGGCAGTGCCACCACACTGTGGCCTTGGCCGTCGGTGAGTGCGGTTCGCACCTCCTGCAAGCCATGGCTCGCCTGATCTTCCTCGCCCTGGCTGTGCTGGGCATTGCCCAGAAGCCATGGCTGGTGAATGATCATCTGGATGCAGATGGGCGCGAGACAATGCAGCAGTATGCAGAGCAGCTGATTGAAGGCATGGCTCGGCTGGTGCAAGAGATGGAGGAGAGGAGCCAGGAGCAGAGCGGGGTGGCCCTGGGAGCTCTGCTCTTCACTGCATTGAAGCAGTGGCAGCTCTGGGCCTTGGTTGAGCTCCTTGTCCTGATCTTTGGGCTCTGCCGCTGGCTCAGGAAACGGAGTCGTGAGACGGGCAGCAGCAGTGAACACGGCAGCTCTACAAGGAAGGAGGAGGATGACGATGACACAGATGAAGACAGTGACTCTGATGACAGCTGGGATCTGGGCAGAGTTTGGGCCGATAGCACCCAGTGGCCGGCGCCCTACATGGCTGACAAGTGCAAGGTGGTGGAGGAGCTGGTGGAGGAACTTCTTGGTGCCTGCCGAGGACTGTCCAGGAACTGTCTCTTCAACCCACGGCTGCAGCCGGCCATCGGCGTGGGCTGCCTCTACGAAGGCTGGAGCGCCCGGGAAGACAACGTCCTCTACCACCTGCTCGTGCCCCTGAGGCCTCCGCCCGGGCACGCCTTCCACCCAGAGCTGGGCGCCAATGGGGAGACGCCAGCAAGGAAGCCCGGCCTGCGCGTGGAGCTGGAGTGCGCCTGCGCGAGGGAGAGGCTGGTGGGGGACATGCTGTGCTTCCTCCACCACCCCGAGGACAAACTGAGCAGAAGACAGGAGCCCAGCCTGCTACACACCCTCTGCAGCGGCTCCTACCTGAATGTGGAGAAAACCACCCGCTGGTTCCAGGCCTTGGTGAAAGCAGCCTGGGAGCTTCTGCCGCAGTCGCGCCACTGCCACCTGACGGTGCTGCCCTCCCGCCGCTCCTGCAAGATCAAGCTGGCCAGCGCCTCCGAGAGCACCCTCTCCATCGAGTTCATGTTTGGGGTGCAGATAGATGACTCGGACTCCTTCCTGAGCCTGGAGTAGGCCGTGGAAGGCTTCACCAGCAGCACGGCGCCGCTGCACGACACCAGTTTCTCCAGCAGCGCAACAGAGACACCTGTTAGCAGCGGGCAGTGACCACCCAGACCCTTGGAGAGACTCCGTTCCATCCTGGAGCTTCAGCCTATGCAGAGGCCAATAAATTGGTCGTGTTAACGTACACTCTGTCCGCATTTGTCTGTGCAGTACCTTGTGGGGGAATGCGGACATTCCCCCTGCTCAAGCAAGGCCACCTAGAGCAGGCTGCCCAAGACCGTGCCCACGATGTGGTAATTACAATATAGAATATGCTCACATCCTAGATAACAATAACGTTGGAAAAGACCACCAAGATCATCTGGTCCAACCATCACCCTGCCACCAATATCACCCACTAAACCATGTCCCTAAGCACCACATCCAACCTTTCTTTGAACACCCCCCAGGGACAGTGATGCCACCACTTCCCTGGGCAACCCGTTCCAATGCCTGACTACTCTTCCTCAGAAGAAATTTCTGTTAATTTCCAACGTAAACCTTCCTTGCCGCAAGTTGAGTCTATTCCCTCTAGTCACGTAACCCAACTGTTCTCACCAAGTCCTGCTACTGAGTCTCACCCTCACAAGCATCAACCATCGGCCCAAATCTCCTGTTCTTTTTCTTAATATGTGGTGAGTGACTAGCATAACCAGCAACTATTTCCTTCCTTTTTATCAGTACAAATTTTAAGAACGGATGCTGAAACACAGGGAAGTGGCCTGGAAAGTTAGATAATCATTCCTTTGAGTTTTCACCTCATTTGCAAAGTGAACCTGACCCTCATACAACTGTAGTGTCTAAGAAATACATACTAAACTTCTAATGTCCTCAGAGTGTTTACAGTGTTGTATATAGTGTTTTTCTACAGTTTTAGCAACTTTGTTATGCTTTACATTACATCTGATTTTGTTCCTATTGACTATCCTGTTTTCATTGGATAGTGGGTGTCCTTGATGCATAGGGAAGTTAGAGGAGCTACAAGCATTTGGATCTAGGTTGTTATTATCTTTTTAACTATTGAACTCAAGTGTAGGTCCAAGGGTGTAACTGAGTGGCCAGCTCAGTGCCGCTGACAACTCTGATTGTGGCCTTCTTTCTTCACCTGAATGCAGCTGACCCAGTGTAATGGGAAAACAGGTTGACATAAGACAAGAAGCTGAAGCAATGTTAAAAAAAATCTCTAAGAGTCTGTCAGTACTTTATCTTCTGAAACCTTACTTTCTGTTGTGTACAAGATTATGCAGTCTTGTGTGTTTTTTTTGTTTGTTTTGTTTTTGTTTCTTAAAGTTCAGATTTCTACTTTAAAATTTCCTACGGTAGCATAACCTGCAGTTCTCGTGGTGGCAGCCAGAAATTGTGACAGCATTTCAGACAGGTTGCTACTCTCTGATCTTGCTGTGGTGTAGATATTAGCTGACAGCTCTTGGGGCTGCTCTAATCTATCACTCCTGATCTGTGATAGAGCAACCATGGCTTTTGGAGCAGAAAAAAATGTTCCTCCTGATGTAGTAATTTTTCTGTAATTTTTTCTTGCCTTTCTGCTGGCTGTGATGTAAGAACTGTGGTGGGTGCAACTTGGGCAACTTAAAGCAATTAGAAATGTAGAATTATTTAAGTCCCCTCTCTCCCAGAAATTAATCCATATTGCTGCCAGCCCTGTGTGGATTTTAGGCAGTGTTTATAGAGTCAGGCTGATCTAGCCAGAGCAGGACTTGATGACTGTTTCCTCTAACATGTTTCTCAGCTAAAACAGTAAAGCTGCTGGGGGAATCTTGTGCTGTCATCTCCTTTCTACTTACATGCTGCAGCAACTTCTAACATCTATAAACAAACAAATGTTTGAACTAGTGGTAAAGTCGATTTTTATTACTTCTTTTTAAAAGCTGAATAGCATACAGCCAAAAGAATTGGATTTGACGTATAGGACTGAGCATCGAACCATAGTTTGTAATCCCGTAGTCCTGTCGTAAAACAAGGAAAGATAGCATCCTGAAGAGAAATATGAAAAATTCTATAACTGGAGCAATCTGAGGAGCATTTTAGAGATCTTATGGACTGCAGTGGGAATTAACTGCTATTGTTGTGACTTATGCCACAGGTGTATTTAACACAGTCAAGTTAAATCCTTGTTCTGTGAAGTCCATCTGTTAATCTGGCTTCGATCCTCCTGTCACCTGCTGTTGCTGAATGCGGGATGAACTGATCCTTATGTGCACTTGGCAGATAAGGCCTGGTTTTAGATCTCACTACAGTGGTAAAACAGGGATAGATGCACAAGGAAGGTAGTTGCACAGGTATGAAACCAGGTTTGATCTCACTAATTACAAAATATGTCTGTATAGCTCTAGCTTTTTATAAATCATTCCATCATAGCATCACAACTTTATTATTGTTATTACTGTTGCTGTTGTTGTTGTTGTTGTTATTATTATTATTATTATTTTAGTACTAGATACAAAAAATATGTACTAGCTTTACAGTAACAAACGGCCCTGGTAAGTGCATCAATGCTTAAAATGCTGGAAATACATGTACAGAATAAAATATGGAAGAAAAATTAAAATGCAATGAAGAAAAAGGTTTAGATGTCTTGATTAGCATTTTGCTGTTTAGAAGTCCTTCACAGAATCTTTCACAATTATGTATGTGTTGTAGTTGAATCACCAGACAAAGCTGCTTTCATCTGATTCCATATGCCTGAAACTGAGGATATTGCTCATGTTCATTAGCACTACACACTTATTTGTTTTATTGCTGTTAAATACTTCTAGTTCTTAAAAACAGTCACATTTATTTATTTCAGCTCGACTCATGACTTCTTTCTCAGAGCAACTGCTGAGATATTTGATAATGCCTGGTAAGTATTTTGCTTTTAAGAACAAAATATTTTTCATTTCTGTAGAATCTGCAGTGACTGAGTGAGCAAGCTATTCTCTCACAGCTAGCTGGTAAAAACTTTGACAAAATTCAGCCACTTTCTACAAAAGGGTTACAGGAAATGGCAAATGAAACATGATCTGAATGAAACAGTGCAATTAGAATGTTTTGTTTTGCTTTGTCATTATTGTTATATTTGTTAATGGGAATGGGAAAAAGCATTTTATTGAACCAAACCTACATTACTGTGTTCACTACTGCAACAGTGACTGATGTCTGGGGCTACTCCATCTCTAGAAAACACTGGAGACATTCACTGTATCTCATAGGAGAGCATAGCTTAGAAAAGTAAATGCCAAACTGTTATAACAATTTGTCTGATTGCTTGAAAGAAATAATTAACAGCACTACAACTGGTAAGCTACCTAAACCTGAGCTGGCATGGTGGGGACATAGGTTGAAGTCTCTGATTTCCAGGTGTCTTGATTTCCAGGTTCCTGTTTATTGTAGGTTCCTTGTGTTAAACAATGAATCATGGTCTAGATCCAACACTTCTAAACATAAAAGCTTATGTTGGAACTGGCGTGTTACTTTGTGGGGGAAGGACGAGAGAGGATGGCATTTTCTCTTTAGCGTAATCTGTTACAATTAATCGTTCTACTTAAAAATTCCCACCAGCCATTTCAACTACTGTGCAGAAGATCCAGCTTTTAGTAGGTAGTTAATGTTGATTTAGCTTGTCCTTTTACCACAGTCACTCAGAGAACAGTTGTGGCTGACTATGTATTTACCATCTCTCTTTTATTCTGCACACAGATTTACATTATTGCATATTGGTTTGTTCGTTTGTTTGTTTAGGATACTACTAAATAACTTCATAATTAAACTATCAAGTATAAAAGAGAAATCGCACTGTGGGCAACTTGTCAGCTGAAGTTACTTCATAATATAATGCTACAATAGTACAGTAGTTTTACATGGGGAAATAGTACTTTATTAATGTAATAGTTTTTATGTAGGTGAAAAAAACAGCGTAAGTAGTTCCCAATTTAATGTAAAAAATGTTCTTTCTAATTAAAAAAACAAGTTACCATTTCCAAGACAAAAATAAATATTTTGAAAGTCATGAGGGCTAGAAAGTTATTCTTTATAATTCAAGCATTTTCAAAATATGCCTAGATGCAGGACCGAAATACTATGTCAAAATAAAAGGAAATGGTGAACATTTTTCAACTTTCGTAGTAGAATATTTTTACTTAAACAGCATGGGGGATGGGAGGGATTCTTGTGAAATGTGCCACAAAAACACAGTATAACAGAAACTGCATATTGACAAGGTGTTAATTCATCAGTGTGGTACAGGAGCTTGAGAATATAAGGATATAAAATATATTGTCCACATCTGTTAATGCCTTCCTGGTAGGCTGGATATGGGAGAGAAGGAAGAGTTATTTCAGATACTTGTAAGTTAAAGGGTAATGTAATGCTTAAGTCCCTCTCTACTTTGCAAGAAACTAATGTTCTTTGAATTGCCCATTGGCAAGCTGTGTCTTGACATTTATAGGTGAGATTACTGAAGTGTAGCATGAAGCAATTAAGGAGAGATTCCTGCTGTGCCTTGCCTCTTGTCATTGATAAGGATACAGAAAACACCTGGGCTTATCTCTGCCCAGTCCCTTTGCTGCCAAAAAGTTGTAATGCCCTGTAAAATTCTTTTCCCCTCAGTCTATGTGATCTTGATGGTGAAGAGATATAATAGAGAAGATCCACTTAACCGTTCCATAAGAGGATTGGATAGGAAGGGGTAACAGTGACAAGGAGTGTCTTTGTGAAATTAAGCTCTCATATCTCTCACTAAACCCTGGTAACTGGAGATGTGGAACTCTGTCCACATCAGGTGTTAATAAAAATGAGCAATTAAATGACAAAATATCAGCCTCAGAGGCACTCTCAAATGTCAGATCATTCCTGCATTTTGGTGCTGTAGACACATCCCAGCAAATTCACTTGATAAGTGCTATATGTCACAGATGTACACTCAGATAAGCACTCAAGTTGGTACAAAAGCCGGGATACTAAAACTGCATATCAACATCTGGAATGCCTAATGGCTATTTTATTATTTCTTAACTGTCCCTGAGGCATTTAAGTTTTCTGACCTTCCCTTTGCATCAGTAGCACTCTCAGCTTCATTTCTTGTGAAATATTCAGTAGCTTGCATTCTAAAGCTTTGCACCTCTTAATCCTCTTATTGTCTCTCTTTGATACCAACCTTAGCTGCTGACATGACAGCTTTTTCCAATATGTATGTGAACTAAATGGCTTGGATAAAATCCAAGGAACATCGTGCCTCTTGGAGAATTGTAGTAAACAGATATTGCATTAAGACCTTGCTACCCAGAGTTGTTTGTGTTTTTTTTTTTTTTAAGGAAAAAAAAATGCCTATAAAACTATTGTCCCGAAAGACAGCTTAATTCTATAAAACTTGTGAAGGGCACGCAGGGCTCACTGCTCTTGGTCAGTCCCATTTGCTGTGGGGCAGTCAGTACTGCTGAGCTTACCACAAACAAATACAAATGACTTTGAAGTCTAAATTATATCTCTTCCACAAGGAGGCTTTATTCCACTCCTGCAGATGACTTGTTAAAGGAAAAAATAAAACCTTTACCTTTCTTTTTTTTTTTTTTTAACCAAAACTTCTCTTCAGGAATCTCTTCGCTCTTACAAGAGCCAGACACAGGGCAGTTGGAAAGCAGACATGGGATGGTGGCCACCAAGCACTGACAGCACCATGACACAGGTCCAGTGCCACTTCCCTGAGTAATTTGGTATGCCAGGTAGTGATTTGTACGCTGGGGCTCAATCTGCTTCTTCCTGCAGTTGTCCCCAGTCAAAGCAGGACCATTCCCTATTTGTGTAAGTGGCGTCACCCTTTTACTAAAGGCAGGACCAGGATGGCATGCTTGGAGAGAAGTGCAGAATGGCTGACATTGGAAGGGACATCTGGAGGTTGTCTGGTCCAAGCCCTCTGCTCAGTTAGGGCCACCTACAGCAGGCTGCCCATGACCGTGTCCAGATGCCAAAACCTGTCCCTGCTGCTGCTGCTGCTTCTCTCTTCCTCAAATGGGAAGGACCCTATGATCAGCCTTGGGTTTGAAAGGAAGAAATAACCTTTCTTCCCCTGCTGTCTGCATCCTGGGAGATAGGGGAAAAGGGGAGAGGAGGTTGTATTTGCTGGTATGTGTGAAAGGCCTTCAGCTCTGATTGCCTCTTCTAATGTGTTTTTTAGTGTTGCCTTCTAAGCAGCTCCTCAGAGGTGAGACTGTTCACAACTCACAAACTGGTTTCTAAATAAAAATAATCTGAGATAGTGCTGTAGATTGCTGAGGATCTTAAGACTGTGACCTTTGAGGCCGTACACCAATGTGTTTATGTTGGAGTAGCACTAGCTGACTGCTCCTCCAAGCAGCCTGCTGCAGCTCTCAGATGCTCTGAAGGCTGCAGTTAGGAAAAAGCATGTTCCTGGCATCCTGGTGGCTTGGGGCATGTCATTGTTGGGTTACTGTTTCCATACTCCTTGGGGTAGCCTCTGCCATGCTTGGCCACGTGTCTGCAGGAAGGGGAGAGCTTCTGCCCCTGTGGCACAAATCCAGCAATGCAATGCACCAGGAAAAGAGGGGAGAGAAAAAATAGATTAAAGCAGCCCCAAACCAGGCTTCAGTCAGGCTTCTGGTTCCATAAGTTCTGCTTCTTTTCTCTGGGGTTTGTCACAAGGGAGCAGGCAGTCCTCTGTTTCAAAGGACTGTTTGATTAATTTTATTTATTTATTTTGTATTATTTTTGAGATGGTGTGAGTTAGAAAGATTCATTTTTCAACCTAAAGGTTCTGTCAGTAACTTTGTAGTGTTTGTTTTCAGAGGCTCATGAGCAACCAGACTTGACATATTCACTGGTAAGCACAGTGAGCCCCGTGATAGAGGAAGTGACGCTAATTCCCCCTGGGAAACATATGGAGAGTGTACTGGTCTGTGACCAGCTCTTCTATTTAATGCTCCTGCCTGCACACTGTCTTGGGAGTTGAAAGCTCAGCTTTGGAAATGTCAGGTGATGACATTTTCATTTCCCTTTGAAAACTATCCCACAGTCAAATGGATCTCACCTTTTAAGAGGCTTTTTTTTTTCTTCCCTCCCCATGACCATCTATTGTCTTTATGCTTCAAACAGAAGGCATGCAAAACTGTGTTTTTCATTTGGATGCATAAACATATTGCTAGGAATTACCAACACCAGTAAACGTGTTAGCATACTGTGAGTTCAGCTTCCTAGCAGAAAAGGGTTTTTGGTTTAGTCAGGTGAGCTGTTTTAAATTGACCTTTCTATTTTCTGTCATTGATGGCAAAGGGCTATCTGCTGCAGAGAGCTGACCCTCCTCAGACTTGTTCTGGACATCGATCTTGCTAGGAACTGGAGTTTACTTGGTCTAATTCCCCTACCACCACCAGTTTCCAACAATAAAAATCCAGCAATTTTTTTTCTTATTCTATAGGACATGTTTTGAAATAGATCTTTTCGTAATGCTGTGTTGTTCCAGAAGTCTTCACTTCTGCTCCTCCCTACTTCCTCCATGTGTGTTGTTTACTTCACTTGCTGCCAGGAGCATCAGATGCAGCCTTGAATGGAGGCCAGCATTTGCATAGCTCTCATCAGGTTTGAAAGGGATGCCATGACGAGTTTCCTCTCTGTGCAGCTTGGAACAAAATGAAATACGTCCATATGTAGAACACAACTGCAATAAATGACAAAAAGCTAGGGTTAGAATAGCATATGAGAATATTTTAACAGTTCTCTACTGTGGGGGTGAAGGAAAACTTTTAACCCAAATACTGAATCACTATTAATTGGCTATGTATATATTTTTATTTCCTTTCCAGTGGGTAGTGTTGAGCTACAAAGAAAATTTCTTCTGTGCTTTCTGGACAATAGACATAGTGACCTCTGGTAAGGTAGTTACATAAGTGCTAATCTGCATGGTTAAAGGGAATTTTCTTGAAATGAATGGAATACCATGCATATAGAGCCATTTATTATACAACTAAAATATGCCTTAATCAATAAAGAACATTTGCACATTATTTTATGAGAAGAAAAAAATAATATGAGATTGGGGAGGATTGTTTTCTGTTGTTTCAATGATGACTTTGCATTTTTTAGAAGAATAAAATGTGAAATTGATCTTTAGCAAAGCCTATCTAGCTTGCTTTAAGCAGTAGCACCACCACATGTCTGAAAGCAGCCAGAGGTCCAAAGCACAGTAGTAACTCAATTCTGTAATTAGGAAAAAATAAAAATAAAATAAAACTCATTTCAACAAAAATTTCTGATAGCTTTTGTTAGTTATGTAAAACCAGGATATTAGTCACAATTCACAAGCCAAATTAATTTCCCTGATAAATATCCTTCCTAAAATTCTTTTCCCATCTTTTCTTATTTAAGGCATTTCTTATATTATGCCTAAAGTGTTTAAGGTCACAGGGCTCTCCCTGCATTGCATTCTCTCTGGAATTCACGTTTTGTTAGCTAGTTGCTACAGCCCTTGCTGCATTTGTCCTTTAGTTTTATCAGTGCATGTTGGGAACTTCTGGCAGAAGAAGGTGAAAATCTAAACCAAAAAATCACCATCTAGTCGATGTCCTGAAAACTGATTTTTTTTTTCTTTAAATAGCACATATATAAGAATCAAATCTGGGTATCTCATGCTCTTTTAGATAGTCACTCAAGACAAATTTTAACTTAAGTCACAGGCATTGAGAAATCAAAAGAGCACTAGAGACTGCTTTTTGCTCTGAATTCTCAAATTCTCCTTGTGCCATATTGTTACTGCCATGGAAAGCTGACCTACAACATTGCAGTTAGAGGGTCAAAAATAGTATTGGCAAAGGTAAGTATGACCTTTTGTTTGGAAGATAATGAGGGAAGAAGCTTGCAAGGAATAGTCATTCATTTTCCTAAAATACCTAAATCATTAATTAAACCATGATTTAAACATAAATTAATGTGTGGTATTCATTATTAAAGTGTGACTGGCACCTCAATTTCCAGTGTTGTGCTTGAGCCAGGTAAAGAATAACCCTTGAAGTTCAGTTATCAGGATAAGGCCATTTATCCTCTAAATCCAGTATTTTAAGAAAATTCGTATCAAAGCCATCTGCTCATGAGAAAATATTCCGCATAAGCTCATATTGCTGTATATTATATTTTTCTATATGATCTCACACAGTTTCCTAAAAGCTCTTTCTTACAAATGACTGTTGTGGTGGTAACTTCCATTGTTTTGGAGACTATATGGTAAAAATTTGCATAATTTGGTCATTGTGTTTAGCAAGTTGACATATGGATAGTATTAAAGTGCCCTGCTACAACAATACACTGGTGCACAGCTCATTCTTCTCAGGAGAAGTAACTACACACTGTTGTACTGGGGGGTCCTTAGCCATCTTGGTTGTCTGTTTTCTTTTTATTTTTTTATTTGCCCTTTCTAGGAGTAACCAAATAGCCTTGTAATCAAAAAGGTATCAAAAAGGTACACTTGATGTCTTGGTTGTTTCATGTTGCTGCCAAGAGGATAAAGGCAAAATCTGTGTCTTGGTATCTTTAAGCTTAATGCAGGTTGAAAAAAAACTGTTTCCAAAACAGGTTTGTCAGGTATTCTTGTAAGCCAGTTCTTTATATTTAAGTCTTTGAAAGACATCTTATATGAGGATTTTCCTTGGAAGAAGTGCTCCACTTTACCTACAGCAGCAAGTACCTACCAGATCTACTGGCACTGTGGTAGAAAACAGCATCCTTGGAGCATGTTTGATTGCAATAGTAGCATTTTGTTATGGGGCAGAGAATCAGAGTCTAGTTTCTGATGTGTCCAGTCAGCTATCCCATGACTAGCCACTTGCCTTTACCATTTTTCTCCTTATGTTGGAAAAGGGAAAACTGTACTCACATCCTCAGAATACTGAAGATCAAATATGCTCATTCTCCTGAAATACCCACAACATTGTACCAAATGTGATTTAAATATCAGCTGATTTGTAAATAAAGATTAATCTTTAAGGTTTTACATGGGTAAAGAGTGAATTAGGCCATTTAAGTTTAGCTATTTGTCTCTGCAATCCATTTCTGGCTTCTGCCATCAACTAGAGCAGGAAGAGATACGTGTGTGTGAGCTGGAGGGTGTGTTAAGCAGGAGGAACATGTGTATGGTTCCTACCGAGCTGAACAGTTGTTAATGCACACTTGAGTTCTGACAACTGCTTTCTTCTGAATTATCATGAGTGAGAGGAGTACGAAGAAAAATACTGTATGTTTTTGAAACTGCAGATTGTGCAATTTAGGGTATTATCTAGTGATTGCCTTATAGGCACAATTCAGTAAGTGAATGGCCTGTTTGTATTTTGGAGGAAGCAAATGATTTCATTTGTTCTGGGAGGTTTTCTAAATGGACATGAGGCTCCAAGTTGATTAGACACTGATGACAGACTGAAATCCAAGGGTTTGCTTTGAAATCATAGGCTCACAACCAATTCTCTAGCAATTCGCTTAATGACAAGTTCCAAAATCTAGATGAAGTTATATTAAAGTGAGTAGTGAAAAGCTAATGGGTTATCTAACTCAATGTTTAGATTACAGCTGTCGCTGGTAATGCAGATGAACCTCTTGAATTCTTATTTTTCTGGTTATCTATAAGAAATATTCCAGAAATGTATTTTCTAATCATTCTACCTGATACTGTCTCAAAGGTTTTCAGAAAAAAATTCTGCAGTTTTCATTCATATTTGTGTTTCATATAGATGTAGTTTCTATCTGATCTAGTTGGGAAAAACAGGCAAGTTCCTCAGCATGTAAATGTGATAGGGCAAAGCTGGGTAGAAAATGATTGTTCTCTTTTCTGTACACTTTGCTTATCCTTGAATTACCTTAAACACAACAACATTAATACTGCAAATTTAATCTAAGCATGTTAAAATAGGGGCATCAGATGTCCTTCTGTCTTTTTAAAATAGAGTAACATCTTGACAACACTCTATTTGAGAGTAATTATCTTTTACCTAATTTTATTGCAAATCTGAAAGATTTCATATTATTCACTAAGAAAGAAAATGTGGTGACAGTGATAAGTACTCCTCTTAAATGTTTTGTGAGAAAGAAAGTCTTAATGAGGTAGTTTGTTTTTCTTTAATTGTCACACAAACAGTTTGGATAAAGCTTTGACTTAAGTATCTCCTCTATCTGATTACATTTAAAACTTGGATGTTTAAGTGTGTGATGTTTCTAAATCATCAGTTTATGTTGTTTTGAATAATAGAAGTATAAAAGCATACTTGAGAAAATTGAAAAATGTCTCCTCTTTAGAAAAGATGGCTATCAAGTGTGGTCTTCATTCAGAAATCACCACCTGTGTTTTTGAAGTTTACTTTGTTACAGAAGGTTGAGTTAGTTGTGTGTTAGTTGTAAACCTGCCAACATCTGAAGGTAAGAAAACACCTGACTGGCAGCCATACCTGGTGGGGCCTGGTGTACAATGGTGAGCTGCAGATCCTACCAGAGCCTCCCGTTTCATCCGCTCCCCTCTGACCAGGATGAGTGGCAGTGAGGAGAAGGCCTCCTTTCTGAGGTGAACAAAGAAGCTTCACAGAGCAGGGGCTGAATAACCAATTTCTTGTGCAACCCCAAACAACTTTCCTAGATAAATGACTCATTGTTTTTACTCATTACAGGGTGTAAAGCTGATTCACTACAGCAAGCCTCGTACACTTGGCAGGGTAAGCAACAACACGGGCTGAGAAATATCGAAAAAAAAAAAAAAAGTGGAGCTGAAAGAAGAGTATGAAAAAGAGGAAGGAGGGAACAGCTAATCTTTAGTCATTCATTTGATTTCTTTCTGATAGTCATTCAATAAATGTGTGGCAAAGAATGGATGTGAATCCAGTTCTTAAGGCTGCAAGACTGTGATAGCAAAATAATTAAGGCATTCTACTTCATGTTTATAGCTGACTTCCATAGGTTGTTAGTTGGGTGTTTGACCACTTTTGCTACCTTTTTCAGAGGTTGTCCTTGAAAAGATCTCTGCAGAAATAGTATTTGCAACATACATTTCAGAACTATTCATCCCAAGTTTTGGAAATAAAATGAAAACTAGCTGTTACCAAATTATTTCTAGAGCTTTAATATCCCAAATAGAAACTTGTTACAATTAGCATCTTTCTCATCCTTTACTTTGTAAGGTTAATTACATGGAGGATTAGAATTACAATTGTTTCATTTAAGGTTTGTCAAAGAAGGAGAAAGTCCAAGGGTAATTTTTTTTTTCTTAATTTTGAAAAAAAAATAGTGTAGGGATGTGATTATTTCAAATAATTGTCCTAAAGTTTTTGTGGTGACCAAATACAAGAAAATATCTCACAGGTTATGAAGTTTCTGTGTTTAGGGGGCATTGATCACTTTGAAATGCCTTCTAAATAAAATGACTGAATTGATGTGGCTGTTTGGTGCCATCTATGGTGTAAATGGTAAGTATACGAAGCTACTGTTTTAACAGTGATAGTTTGATAAAGATCTTAAGATGTCATTCAGGAGCGGCAATGCTAATGTGCAGTGACAACGAAGTACCATTTGGGATCAAAAGCTATAACAAGTGATTTAGCATGTTACAAAAAAAAATCAGCCACATTTACTATACTTTAAGAAGAACCCGCATAGACTTTTTTTTGTCCTTCACCTTTGCGGTGAGCTTTTTTTAGTGTCTTTACTGTCTAACACATGATCCATGACCCTCTTTTTTTCTTACTGTTTTTCTTACACAACAGGAGTGATTTTCTGTTTTTCCTTCACAGGCTTAATTTTACAGATAATTTGAAGTTCTACATCATTTCCTGCAATTTCTCTTCTTGTTGTCTTGGCCTGAATCTGCATAGGGTAGTATTCTGATTATGATGGCCCAGGCACCCAAAAGAGACAAAATTTGGAAAGAGAAATCAGAGCACCTCCCCTCCTCTTCTACTTTCAGCAAGTTCAGGGAGCATGCATTTTTTCCATAGGCAGTTTATCCTAGTAGGACTAGGAGCTGAAACTTTGAGCATTATTTCTATACTTTTATTTGAAGTACACTTCAGAAAATAATAGCCCTCTTTTTGTTTTTCTGGAAAATGAGTATTTTTCTCTGGAAACGTAATTTTTTTTTTATTTATTACTTGAAACATAAGAACAATGGAAATCTCAGCTGTACATAGTAACCAATGGATCAGATGGTTTGAATGCTGGGCTGCTGAACAGGTGACATAGCTGCACTGGACTACTGGATGAATTTCTGTAGCAGACATAGCAGGAGAAGGGTCTGGTCTGGCATGCTAATAACACCTTTGGTGTTAGTATTTTTTTTTTTGGGGGGGGGGAAGGTCTTAAAATGCAGGTAATGAGGAAACTTGATCATGGGAATGAAAGGGGATGGCATTATGTGGCATTATGGCAATAATACTCTTATTCATTTTTCAGTGAGATTTCTTGAACTGTATAGAAAATGTTTTTAAAATAAAAAATCAACTGCTGTCTCTGGTATTTGGAATTTTTTTATGAGAACTACCTAGAAGGGAAAAAAGGGCAAGTTCAGCTCTTAAAAAGGAAGAAGCCCCATTGGGATAGGGGATGCTTTCTTTAGTGAGTAATCTTTGGTTTTGGGTTGGATTTTTGCTTTTTTGTTTTTTGCTTTTTTGAATTAGCATTTTTTGTTTCTGCATGTCTTTGGTATAGACCCATAAGAACTACAGTTTCAGTTAATTTTTGCAAGGCATCATTGATTCACTGCCACACATACCATTCAGTGATGCTTATAGAAGGAAGTTCAAACCTGCTGTGATTTTTTTGTTGGGAGCATGGAGGGGAGAGCTTTTTCTTGACATTTAGTGAGGGGGAATGTCAGATATGGCTATAGTTTCTGCTACTAAATTTTTAGAAGGAATGCCTTAGAAATCTTGATCCTTCAGGGAACAGAAATGGACTAAACAGAAGAGGTTTCTGGAGGCCAAAGGAATGCATGAGAAAAAAAAAAAAAGAAAAATAGAGGTTACGAATGATGAATCCTACAGAAAAACAGCAAAAGGCTTCTAACCTCCCATGCTTCTGTGCAGAATTCAGCAGCAAACCCTGGTGAGCACAAAGCACAGGGAAAGTAGGGGGCTGAACTTCTGGTCCTGGAGTGGAGCTCTCGGCAAATGGGGGAAGAATGAACAGACTGCAAAACCAAACTCAGATCTCACTGTTTTGAGGTCACCTTGCTGGCAGTCAGGTCAGGATGCTCTTTTGTTGAGCATTTGGGAATATTTCCAAAATATATATTTTTTTAATATCTTAGGTAGTGGTTCATCATCAGTAATGCTGTATGCTGTGCTAATGGAGCCGTACAGAAAAGGCAGCTTTCTTCCTTACACTAGCTAAACTTCCTCTCCCTACCTTGCTTCCCTTCTTTGAGCTAAACAAGGATTTACTGTTTGAGATTCAGCAGAGAAAGTGCCAAGACCATTTATGAAAATGTTTTTTGCAGTTCTCTATCTATTGACAGTTTGGGAGGAACACACCAGACATTGTCCTCCTTGCATGAGTCCTCCAAAGGCTTTGCCCAAAAACTATGACCAGGAAAGAGAAGAGTTAATAATGCAACATAAGCAAGGCAGGAAAGCACTGTGACCTCCATCTCTCCCTGCAACTCAGGCTGAGGGCATTGAGGACACTTTAGTTTAATATCTCTGAAAAGGTTGTGTGTTCTTTGTTCATTATGCACCTAATATTCTCCACACAATAGAGTTTATGCTTTGCGGTCTGCAAATAAACTTATTTACATGCAAAATATTTCAGCCTTCCAGAATGACAGTCACAGGAAGACTATGTAGTTATTACTGTGTTTTTACCCATGGATGAGAATATTTCTTCAATCTGAGAAGGCAGTAGCAAACCACATACATTTTTTTTCTTCTCTGGATGCAGGTGAGCAGATTTGCATTATTGTTACACTTTTATATGTTTTAATTTTCAAACCAGTGCACTTGAAAGCTTAAATGACCTTTCTGGAATGGTGGGAAATTGATTTAGATGGCAGGGTGACTTATAATTTAAGCAAAGTTCAAATCACATTGGCAGGCAAGTCTGCTTAAGTGTAATTATCTGTGACAAAAAAAAAAAAAAAAAAAAAGAGAGAGAGAAAAAAAAATACAAAACTTGGCAGTAACTGGAACCTAAGGCAGCAAACTTAGTACAAAATATAATCACCTTAACAGTTTTTTCATTTTTTTTCCCTGAGTGTCTCCAAAGTATAGAAAAAGAGACACGATATAGGATTATAGGTCATTTATGCAGCTCTTTTTTAATGGTTCCTCAATCTTTTAACCTGTCATTTATACAAAATTGCTTTTAAAATAAATCTTTCCGTGTCTGATTAGTACACAAGTTCCCATTCATGCTGGGACCTGATCCAGCTCTCTAAAATATCAGCAGAGAGGAACTCCTACTAAGTGTACAAGCTGAAGCAATCAATTATTTAGCAGCTAAGTTGTTAACACTGTATCTTTACAGAAGGATTGATCATTGGCTCTATTATTCTGTAACACAGGCGGTAATAAATAAATGGCTGCTAAATCTTCTAGTAGATGAGCTATGGGTACGAGGGTCTGGTAAAGCACCAGCTCATCTGAATACAGATTATTTGGGAATTTCAAAACCCAGATGACTGGCACAGGGTGGTCCTGCGTTTGCTGGGTATTCAGCTTGTCAGAGTCAGATCTGTCTGGTACACACAAAATTATTGTGTGTTATTGTGAGTTCCTCTTGCTTTATGGTCTGTGGCTGATAGATGCTCATGCCATGCCTTCTGTGAGGGAAAGAACTTAAAGCAAGTCCCCAGGAAGACTTTTTTCTGTCCTCTTAAGCTGTTGGCACTGATGAATTACAATTTTGGCATGCTGTTCCCTGGTTGACTTGATTTTTGTTTTGATCTGGTCTGTCTTTCAGCAATTTTATCAGGTTTAAGCTTACTGCCATTTAGGTGCAAGTTTTCTCATCCTGTATCCTTTGTGGCTGTGGAGTCCAAAAGTAGATTTTTTCCTAAGTGCTTAACCTTGACCTTATTTCTGTCTTCTCAAGTTAACAGCATTTTGTCAACACAGTGCTCTTGAAAATCTTTCCCCACCTGTTGCTTGTAATCTGCTTGTTTGCTGCAGGGTGAGATGCAGATTGAACCTGTCATGTACACAGCTGGATGTCATAAATGATTCATACCTATTTTCAAACAAGTGTACTTTATGGAAAAGTCTTTCTTCTAAGTGCTTTATAGACTCGCCAAGCCACTAAGCCTAACAACCTAAATAGGAAAGGACCAATGGTCTGCTTCATGTTTTGGCTGATGACATTATCTTTCCTTAAAACAAAATCGCAATCACCAAATCAGCTGCTAAGCTCAAACTCCTGAAACTATGTATCACAAACTTGTGACTTTGCTATTTTTGTTTTCAGCTTGCCCCCCGGCTGTCTTATCCTGCCACAAGTAACTCTTGCTCTGTGCCTTTATTCTCACATCCTGCTGAGCCTAAAAGCTCTTTTAAGGAATTCACTTTCTTTACATGTCTATGTTAAGATGTTTGTGTTCAGATAATGATTTTCTTTACAAGACTATTATCATTTCTCCCACTTCTTTTTCTAATTGTGATAACTGCTCATTTGTGATAAACTGTTCAACAATAATAAACTAACTGCTCCTGCTAGGTAAATTTTCCAATGTGAGCTATAAACAGTTTGCTCAGTCACTACAGGTGTTTGAGCAAATTTATGACCTCCCTACCTATTTTAATTTTGTAAACACTTCAGTTGAAATAGATACATAAAGCGAACTGCTGAGCCCAAGTAGCAAGCAGCATGCCAAGAACTTGAAAGGTACACTTGGTAGGGGGAGAGATATCAAAGCGTGGGAGACATGTAAAATGCTGAGTGATGAGGAATAAGGAGATGCTAATAAGTGCTGGCTTGAGGAAAGGTCATGCTGAAGAACTGTGGTATTAGCATAGAAAAATCTTTAGCTTCTGTCCTGAGGAGTTGATTTTTGTTGCTTGAAGTCTCAAGGTGTCTGCCTGTTAAGTAGAGTCGAGAAATGAGTTGTTGAAGATTTCCTGTCATGAATCGGAAAGCACTCTGGATCAGAAAGGGTTGCTGGAATGTTTCAGTTTCTCCAGCAAAAAGCATATATGATGCAAGCTAACTAGTACCTTCTAAATGACCTCTGAAAGTCACTTGCAATTCTTCAGTGTTCAGCCCAGAGCGCCTGTGGGACCTGGTGCCGCTGCCACCACACAACTGCAGCGGGCGCCATTTTGTGATCAGCCTCCTCTGCCAGCCGTCCTCACTGCAGATGCTGGGTAAATACAAAAGTCACTTATGAGAGACCAAGAAATGTAATTCCTCCTGAAGATAAACTGATTATTCTGTTGTTCTAAATGTGTTTTAATGACAATATTCACTTTTCCATCACTTTGTATCTCATCTCTTTCTAGCATTATATTCATTTCATTTTCATGCCCCTCCTTTATTCGATCACTTTTAAATATTAAGCCCATTATGCTGGTTCTGTCATATTTAATGGACTTTTCTGTGATTTGATTTATTTTAAGTACCAATTGCTTTTTCTCTTTTTTAGTGTATCGTATCTGCTCTTGCGCATTTTTCCTACAAAATCAGAATCTCTTCAGGTCTTACAACGTGCTTCTGCATTCTTACATTCAGTCTAGGGTCACTTTCTCTAGTGCAGTGAAATGAAGTCTAGCCGATTCCATACAATACCTCTCTCACCCAAGGGATCAGAGTTTAGTTCATTTGGTGTTTGTCGCTCATTTCTATTCCCTCAACTAGTGTGTGCCATTTCAAGCATTTGTTATTTATTTCAAGGAGGTGGTTGTAAGGCAAAGAAAGATCAGTTGGAATGATTCTTAGTAGTAATGACTTTAATTCGTAACTTGTTTTTATAATTCTTTCGGTAGTGGAAAAGGAACGGAGTCCTTCTGGTTACACTGTTCTGTGCTGGGGAATTTCAGCTTCTCAAAATCAGGAAGGAAACAAATATTTTGTCTTACTCCTCTGCTATGAGTAAGTCGTTGCTTTTTAACTTCTGTCTACTGCAAAGCATGCAGATGGGGGGTGACTGCTGGTGCCTGGGATGGAGTAGAAGCAGGGTAGATAGCTCTGCACCCCTGGCAGTGAGCTGGTCTCTCCCTTCAGCTTCATCATCCCCTTTTCTTCAGTCTCGCAGTGCCCTGGGGCCCAACTCCTCCTCCAGGTTGTCTGCATAAGGGCTTTAAGTCCTCTGTCACTTCTGCTGTGCTTCGACTGGGTGTTTTTGCAGGGATTAAGCTTGTCCCTGCAACTTTCTTCTCCCCTGGTGTGCAGCCTCTCATATCTCGTGTCAGCTAAAATTTGTCTGTCCTCCATGAAACCAACCTATCTTCAGCTCCTCCCCAAACCATGACAGTTCTGAAGGGTTCATACTGGATGCTGTCCTTATCACTGTTCAGCAACTCTAATACGGATACTTGGTTTGCTTGCTTTTTGCTTTTATATCTCTTTTTCTTCATTCACCAAACTAGAAACAATAATTCAAAGATGAAGAGGGATTACTTATGCTATAAATATTCAATTCATAATCCTCATCTCTGTGTGTTCATGAAAACTCCCATCTTCATCCACTCTTGGCTATTTCAGTATTGGCTCCTTATCAGCTACATTAGTCCAGTGCTTGCTGGTTGGATCCAGGTCTCTGTTTCAGTCTGTGTTTGTCAAGAAAATTCCTTTATACAGACCAGCAGCAAGCAAAACGCAGTGCATGCAGGACAAAGAAGCACACAGTTGAGTCTACCCCTCAAGAAGTGTGACTCCAATTCGCTACCTACTGATTTAAATGTTTTCTTTTTAGCTATCATCACTCCAGCACTTTAGTTAGTTAATTGCAGCACGCAAACATTAGGCACGTGTTCAAGTTCTAGTTATTATCAGTGTCATTTTTTGTTTGGTTTATACCCGATGCAGATTCTTTATTTTATGTTATTTTAACTTTTGTTTTGACATTTTGGGTTCTGCATGCTTGCCAGTGCTCTGTGGGTGTTTGGACTCTGGTAATCCTCTGGACTAAAAGTCTTATCATTCACCTATTATATCTGACATATTGTTGAACACTCCATTGCTTCAGGTGTGATATTTAGTTTTGCTGGCTCTCATACTCACAAAGCACTGTCTCTGCTCATTGCAAGAATTTTTTGGGTGGCATGAAAGATTTATGCTATCTGTACTACTCCTGTTCTGCTGTGTTACCACAATCCTTTGTGCTTTTCTTAGTAAGTTATTGACTAAGACATTTTGCTTCAGCATCTGTCAGTTATTTCTCCGCTGTCACCATGGTCCTAATGTGTAGGAAATACTTGGCTGATCTCCTGTTGTCTTCAAGGTTTCTGCAATAACCAGAATTTCTGGCTGTGAACCACTTTTTGTATCCACAAGGCATATATCTGAGAATAGCATCCAGTGAAATAGGGTATTTGCTTCACTCTTACTGCCAGCAGATTAAGGAACAGAGTCTGGTTGCTGAAACTATAGCTACCTGTTTATGTTCCTTTACAAGACTGATTTTTTTTTTTTTTTAACCTGCCAAATATTCTTCTAGTTTAATGTGAACTTCACATTGATCAACCTTTTCTTTAGCTTTTGTCATACACCAAAAAGTGAAACTAAAGGGATATAAAATGCCTGTTAACCTCATGGTCTGTGAACATACAGAGCATCTGTTGCTTCATCAGAACCACCAGAACAGCAGCATCATTCTGAAGTGAAGGCTGTGCATGCAAACTTGTTTTTTTGTTGTTGCTTTTCCTAGCCAATGAGTAAGAAAATGCAGAAATGGGCTTACTACAATTCATGCAAGTTTCAAAACCAGGCTGCTGCTTCTAACTGGGCAAGTTGATGGCCTCCTACTTCTTTTGGATGGCTTGCTGTATCTGACACTGTGATCTTGATCAGTGCAAGGGCTGTGTCAAAAAAAAAAAAAAAAAAAAAAAGGCAGTTAAGGCAGTTTCAGCAACTGCATCCTCATTGCTCTAGTTCATTGGAGTGACCAGTTATGCCCCTTCTGATCCTTCCTTCTTGGTTCAGAAGGTGGAGCTGTGACATCTGTTTAAATTTTCACTTGTCTAAGATGTACCATTGTGAGTGCACGGAAGTAGCAAAACTTTGGGTTGCCAGCACTGCGCATATTTATCCATTTTACACAAGTTGGCATTTTGCATCATTTTAAAATAGCAAATGAAAAGGAAACTCAAGCTCTGTGCTCAGTCTGTTAGTTGGGAGAAGCAATCAGTCAGTCTCTGTTTCTAATAGGAAATCTTCAGTTCTTGGCTCTTCTCTGCTGCTGAAACATGTTGAGTCTTAATTTGAAAATCTGGGGAAACCAAAGGGGAAAAAAATATAATCTCTACTTTAGTGCATTTTGTTTATTTTGCTAGTTTCTCATTTGAAACAGACTCTTTAGAACAATCAAGAATTTATGAAATCATCTAATTGTTTTCAGTTTTAAAATCTTTACAAATCCACTGACACTTCCGATTTTTCATGTTCACAAGTAGTTTACACTTCATACTGTCAAAGTAAGCTCTCTAAATAACAGGGCACTATTATATAAATTGACATTTCTGATATTTTTTGTGAAACAGCTTTTAAAAATTCAGTGCTAGTGAAAAAAAGAGTCTGGTAATGAGACCAATTCACTCTTCTAACATTACAGCATCATTTGAGCATTGTCCCATCATCTTAAATCATTCTGAATTCTGAGAACCCTTCCCCATTTCATTTTTCTCTGGAAAGATTTCTGTATAAGCAATGAGAGTCTCCAAGTTAATTTTAAAGATCAGAAAATTGCTATTTCTTTTTAGAGAAAGAGCTGTCTTGCTGTCTTGTACTGATCTCTTGTATGCAAAATTATCTTAATGATATCTTCTTTCATGTCAGTATTCTCCCTTGAGCTGTTTGAGTGCTTTCTGGTTCTCTCTGGTAGCAGCTAAACATTTAAAGCTGGTGTTGGAAACATCGCAGATATACGCTTGTCTTAGCTCTGAGAGCTTCTTTGATAGCGAGCCAGTGATGTCATTTCATAATGCAGGATATAAACCAGCTGTTCATGACCTTTTTCTTTTCTTCTTATAAGACCGTATTTTTCCAATGACCATGACTTTCTCCTGCTTCCATGCCCCTACCCGTTGATATCCCCTGATGCACAGCTGGGCTGCTGCAGTGAGCATCTCTTGCCCTTCTTCCTTCATCCTTGTCCACTCCCTTGGGCACACTGTGCTTCCCAGGGGCAGAAGTGGCTTGAAGGGAGCAGGTCAGAGGGATGGAAAAGGGAGGGTTCTCTTCCAGCATTGGTGCCTCTCTTGGCTAACCTATATTGCCACCTCCACAGTTAATAAGCCCAGCAGAGCTCAGCAGCTTGTGTCCTGCTCAGCACTTTACCTTGTGTATTGATATCTCTCTTGGCTAAGGTGCATATCAGCTAGAAACTGCTTGCATAAACAAGGATGAGAAAAGACGCGGCCTTTTAAAAATATCTGCTTTTTCTTGTTAGTTGTTGTACAAGTTTTTCCATGATCTCTAAGTGTATATTCGTTTTTAGCACGAAATATAGCTGTCCCATTTGGAAAATATTATTATCAACACTAGTGTTATCCAAGAGATTTTATTTGTCTAATCAGCTGAGCTGTCAGGTTGAGTTAGGAAAACCATTTGTATGAATCAAAGAGCAGCCTGTGGCTGCGGTGTATTTGTTTACGATGTTTGTTAGGTATGCATGCTGGGAAGCTTGGATGCAGACTATGCAGATTATGATTCCCTTCCTTTAGTCCCATGAAATTCAAAAATACATGAGTCATACTTTTGAAAACAGTAATGAAAAATGAGAAGAAACTTGTGAATTCTACACTGACTCTGGATGGCAGATCATTTTTTGAGAAACATGTTTAGCATTATAGCTAAATAATGCTGAGCATTGCAGAGCCAGGTATTATTGCTCTTTCAGAAGGTGAATTAATCAAATCTGTAGCAATGCATTGCATGGCCCTTAATGTATTAAGAAACATTATATGCACTTCTAACTGTCTTGGGGGGTGTGTAAAATCTACCTGCTAAAAAAATAAAAAAATGCTTTTGATGATTTGTTGTACTTCTTCATAGCACATCTCTTCTTCTCAGTCATCATTAGAAAAGGCTAGAAAGAATGAAGTTAAAAGGCAAAAAAGTAGCTGAAGGTTGGTGTGCAGTATCAACCTGTTGGAACTATTTTGCTGCATTGTGTGCATGATTATATTGCTTTTTAGTTTGCACTTGCAGTTTACTAAGAGCTAAGGCTTGTCTGCCAGTAGAATAAAAATACTACTGACTTTTATGACTTTATGCTTTGTTCATAAAATTCCTCTGCGCTTGCAGACTCTTAAGACTTTTTAAAAACAGCATCAGTGATAATAAGTGATCACCAGGAGTGATGGCTCATTTTAAAGAAGAATCTTGCGCAGCAAGCAAGACTGTAGTGATTGCTCTTGGGACCGGTAAGCACAAGAGCAGTAAGCAGAGAGTGGTTGGGGCTAAACTGTCAGCAGCATGAAGAAAAATTGTCAAATATATTTGTTTGTTTCTTCAGTTAATAAAAAAGAAAGGCATATGCAAAATTCCTGTTGAATCAATCGATTTCTCCACAGTAATGGACTTGAATTTTAATAGCAGTAATGAAAAGCTGTTTTAATGTTTTTCCCATCGCTTTCCTCATCTCTTAAAAAAAAAAAAAAAAAAGCTCTTCCAAATGCAAATGTACTAATGGCAAACATGTTATATACCTAAATTTCCAAGTTTACAAGAAGAGAGAAATATAAAGCATTTACTCTGTGGCTAACAAAATTAGATTTTAATAATTCTCTGGCCATCTGGAAGCTATGAAGTCCATCTCTGGGAGGCACCCATCTTTTCATCTGTGCATCTTCAAGGCTGCCATCCCATCCCCCTGCACTTCCCCTCTTAGTTTAATCAAAAAGATTCAGCAGTCAGCATGCCCCTATGGAATATTTGGGTTTTGTTGAACGAGTATTTTCTGATTGTTGTAGGCTGCGTTATTCCTTATTCTTCCTGTGCCTCTAGGTCTGCAAGTGAACTGTATTTTCTCATTAAAAAGGGTCTTATTGTGAGCTCTCTTGTAACACGAGGGGGTGAATATACTTTTCAGCCCAGTAAACCTCTAAACAATTTTTGGTGGTGATGTGCATGTGACTGAAGCTCTGAGGCTGAGCCCCCCAGGTGATGATGGTCCTGCCTCCCCCAACCCCTGTGAGGTCCACGGAGGCTGCAGCCATGCTCATCCCCATGCAGCTTGTGCTGCAAGGTACCTCCAGGTGGTTTAGCAAGTGCTCCTCGTTGCTGTGAACGCCCAGAGGTGGAAAAACCCTCAGCATATCACAGCTTCAAAACTAATGATTTTTAAATCTAACATGGCCGAGTTGTCATGGCAATTATCAAATGAATGTTCGTATTTCCTGTAAAGCTGTGTTTTATAATGCTCTAAGCTACACTTTAAGTGACTACTTTGTGCAGGCTGTCTAGGCGAACAAGCTGTAAAAGAAGCTAAGTGCCAATTAAAACACTGGGAAGAACCTCTCTTGCATGAACTCGATGAGGCACTGCAGCATGCATAATCTCGCTTAAACAAATTGTGAAATGTTGCCTTTCATCTCCAATATGCTCTAGCAACACCTGGTTTATAGGACCCAGGGTATTCCGGTGGAAAATCAACAATGGCATGCTTTTGGAAAACTACCTAGTTTGTTTTTCATGTGGTTGTTCCAAGCCATGTTGAGAACAAACTGAATGAAAGCTTTTCGAAATTTATTCCACTGGTAGCATTAAATAATAATAATAATAATAATAATAATTAAAAAAAAATCAACTGAACATTTAGCTGTTAATTACATATTTACTGTTAGGAATTATTTAGCAGCTTTGGTGTCAAATTCTATTAGTTCTCCAAGGTCAAGTTTTAAGCAATGTGGCTGATTATACTTCCCTAAGTTTTCGTGTATTGTAGTATTTCCTTATGTTTAAAACAGTTGTACTTTGGGAGACAACAAATAAATGTTTTCTCCTGTTTATTTCTTTCCACAGTCTTCTGTCTTCCTTCATGCACATATAGGTGAATTCTCTGTAGTTTCTCCGGGGATGATAACGGCAAGGCTCCTTCCCTCTGGAAACACATGCAACTTTGCTGGCATAATAAAAACACCGAAAGGGAGAACCAGCAGCAGATGCAGGTAGGTAAATTGCTAACCACCTAACTTAAATTACTTCCTAAATTATTATTGTGACAATGCACATGTTTTCCGGTGTTTGGAAGGAGTCTGCCATTTTTAATTATGTTCCACTGTTTATTTTATTTTTACTTGTCAAAGCCAGTGGATTTGTTTCTTTGTTTTTCTCATCTCACAGGACTTGTTTTCTTTTTATTTTGTCTCCGTGGAAAGTGAAGCAGTAAAATCTTTCAAGAGGCCAGCAGCTGGGTATCCTGCTGTTGCCTTCAGCCCCACTGTTCTACTGAACAGTGGGAGTGAAGGCTTACCAGCCTTTTCAACTTATTCAGATTCAGTTTCCAGCGTGCAAGTATTAAGCAGAAGCATCAAGACAGCTCTCAAATAAGGGACAGCTTTGCAACAGCATGAGACTGAGCCCATTTTCTCTTTTACAGGAGGATGTAACTCACTCTGTTTTACCTGATGCAAAATTAAGTTGATATTCCTTTTCCTTCCCCTAATGAATTTGCCTGCTCAAGCTGTGCCACTGAATGCTCAGGAAAATGCAAAAAGAGTGTGTCAGGAGCCTGAAGAGAAGGAAAGATGAGTTACAAAATATGAAAAGAATCATTCCCCTATTTAAAGGACAGAATAAATAAATAAATAAATAAATAAAAATGCCGTAGGATAGATATAGTGCATATCTGAAAGCAATGCTTAAAATGCTGGGTCCCTTTGCTGGAAATGTTAGAGGAAATTAATTTCTGTTTCTAGGAAATCAAACCAAACCCACTTCAAAGCAGGCATTCAGGAGCATGCTGCTGAGTCACTTAGGATGGCAAGTGTACAGCACGCAAGGTTTCTGATAGTCCATAAACTGTGTTTCTTAGAGGAATGTTCTTCTGGTCCATACATTTTCCTGCACTGGTTTCTGGGTGCAGCCTTGAGTTGTTTCACTGTAATTTTCTGTTAAATTGGTTTGTCTCATCCCTCTTCTTGGGAATGCTTTTATCTATTTAGATTACTCTTTCGGCAAGTGGAAAGGAAATACAGAATCTGGATTGTCTTCTTGGGACAGATTTCCTCCAGTGCTGAGTTAGGACATCTTTGGGAATATTTCCAGAGGAAAATGGTATTCTGCAGCACTCTGTGTTTCCCCAGTACAGAATAGCTCTGTGTTCTCTGGAAGAACACCTAGAAACAAAAGCTAACTCAGTTATTTGTTTAAAAACCTCTACCGCTCTTCTCTTTAAGCAAAGAAAACCACCGTATGCAAGCCTTTACTGCTTGGCATACCCAAGTAGGGTTTGTTTGGTTCTTTTTTTGTTTATTTTCTGTCTAGATGTCATTGCCAATCCATCAGATATAGTTGGTAAAGTAGAAGGGGAGCACAGAGAGAGGGCACAGGTCATAAACTGTACCAGTGGCAGTTTCTGGAAACTTTTTGCATGCTGTAAAAACAGTAACCAAATAACTGATGCACTTGCTCTGCAGCTGTCCCTTTGTCCAGGAATATACATGGGAACCAAGATAAGTAAATGCCCTGACACCACTTGAGAAGCATATTTTGTGTAGATGGATATTAGCAATTCAAAAGCTAAATTGGGATCTAAGCAAAGTCATTTGCTTGTCGGCCTGTTTATTTTTGACTTAAGCAGTGTTTAATTTCAGAAGCAGAAGGACTGGGATAAGCAAGTGGAAACCTAAAGGGGCAGCTGGCAGCAGAGTGGTGTTGAAGCCGATTCATCCTAAAGGGCAGCCCACTCACCCTCACTCAAGAGAACAGAAAGGTGAAGACCAGGGTGAGAGAAAAGAGCCCCCCACCCCACCCCACAGTGGTTTAGTTGTGGAGAACTTGAGCCATTTCTGTTTCACTAGCAAAGAAAGGAAAAAGGAAAGGCCAATACAAAAAGATTTTAATTTTAAATGCAATATGACTATATATGCATGCAAATTAGGTGAGACACTCAATGTGTCCAAGTTAAAGCAATGTTTTAAAAACTGTAATCTGCTTTTTGTAGAGTTCCTTAATTCCAGTGTGTATTACAAAATATATGCAGTGTGAATAAAACCTGAGCTTCCCTAATAACTCATTGGTGAAAGTAATAAACAATCTTAGTATAAGTTTCTTATAAATAAAACATGCTAGCCTGTTTTGTTTAGGGTCCTTAACTCCTCAGTTCTGTGCTGGTGGCTGGAATAATTAGGTTCTGTTTTGAAAGTAATGATTTTTTTTCAATATAAACATGAATCTGTCACTTTGAAAATGGAATTATATTTCATTTCAGAGATTTTTTTCATAGTTGGAGCCTCTGGCATTACCCAATACTGCTTCTTTCCCGGTTTACTCATCCTACACTAACCATCAAAATTGTGCTTTTTGGGAGGGTTTTTTTGGCTGCCTCGGAAGAGATGCTGTCTTTTGTAATTTAGCTTGGGTTTGCTTGATAGCACTCCCTTTGCTGCCTTCCGCATGGAGGTGGTGTTGCAATAGTTAAAAGCAATATCAAATAGATGAGGTGTGACAGAACTCCCCTAACTCTCTGTAAAAAGCTCTTTGCCCAATTCCCTCCTGACATATCATTGAAGTGGTGTTTGACAGATTTGTGTAGCTATAAAAGCTCTCAATTGCTATTATTACACAGATCTCTGGAAATATATTGATAGGTTTAAGTCTCCATATTTCTGATTCCACCTGCTAAACACAGCCCCAGTCTATCTCCAAGTAACTATCTTTCTCCTTGTTGCCAGACTCATCTGTTAGTTTGACTCTGGGAGGTTTTTGGTTGGTTGGTTGGTTGTTTTTCTTTGTGTGTTTTTGTTTGTTTGTTTGTTTCCTCTAAATAAATAAATAAAATTGCATTGGCCTCTGCACCAGCTGGGGAGGAAGGGTAAAAGCAATAAAATACTTGTAGTGTTCTGGTGTATGAATAGCTACTCGTAAAACTGAAGTGGGGAATCTGCTCACTTCTTCATTCATTTTTGAAAATGGGGAGTCATCCAGGCATGAACTGAAGCAGATGGTTTATCTCCTGTATAAAGGGAGCCATAGGTTTGATTTCTGATAGTATTTTATGCAATTTTCCTTCTTTTTCTCTTTTCATTGGTGTTTCTTTTTGCTCTGGTGTTAATTTACAAGCAATTAGCCATGAATGAACCACTTGCTCTAGGCTGGTGAACTTTGGGACTTTGAACTTTGGCTTTGGGGACCGCTGTGAAGCCCTTGTTCACATGCTTCACATGAGAACCCTCCTCTGACGACTTCTTCACAGCTCTGAACTTTGTTTAAAAGACCAGACAACTGGGCCAAGGACAGGTTGTGATAGCAGCAGCAGTAACATAAGGTAGAGGAAAACAAGGTGCTGCTTGTAGTCCCCCAGTGCCTACAGGTGTGGTGGTATTGCTTGTTAGTTTGGCACTTGGTCACTTAGAAAACTAGTGGTAGTTGCCAACTTGCATGGATCAAGCGAAAGGTAATTTGGCTCTGGCAAAGCATGAAACTAAGCTAAAGACCCTGACAGTAAAAATACATTGAGGCACATGGCTAAGCCAGTCAGATGTGAGGCTGCACATGAGGATGTTTTAAGAGAAGGTAGACTAGATCAGGCCATTCAACTACTAGTTCTTCTGCAGTCACAAGGAGCGAGGGTGATGATGCCAAGGGAAAGAGTCCCTGCTTTTCCACAGGCATGTACTGTCCTAAATCTTTCCTGCTTGTCCTCATCCTATCATGCTGCTCCACACGTACGCACTTCTGTGCTGAACCTAAACTATTCAGGACTATCTGGATTATGAATAACATCCAGATAACGTGGGCATTTAGTACTCAAGCCCACTCACCAAGGAGCAAGACAACACTTACAGCAGCTTCCAGTAAACTTCAGCCCTAGAGTAAGAAAACAAGTTACACCTGCGTTGTGCCATATACTTTTATTAATTCTTCCTGTGCTGTGTGCTGCACCTGCTTCATCAAAGCAATTTGTCTTACTATTCTACTGAGACCAATTGTGTTGGGCATGACAAGAGGATGAGAAATATTTTCTGGAGGTTGCCTTATCTCTGTATTCTTTGACAGTATGGCCATTAGACATGAGTCGTGACTTATGGCTCAGGTTGCTCTTGAGCAAAGGCAACATCTTTGAATTTAGTGGCCTTACAGGCAACTTTCTTTCATGAATTTGTCCAGCTGTCTTTGAACTCTTGCACGGCTTTAGCATCCAGGACAGCATGTGGGAGTATTCTAGCCTAAGTTATCCATGCACAGAAAAAGTACCTCCTTTAGTATTTTTGTCTACCTACTGCCCCTTAGTTTAATTTGAGGTCCCATAGTTCTTGAATTTCTTCTGCATGAATGTCATATTTTCATTTTTCCCCTCTCCCTTTCAAATATACGTGCCCCCTTTGATTTTGTTTGCTCAAGTAGAAATCCCACTCCATGTTCCCCATATGACATAACCCAGCATCAACTACCATAAGATGGCTATAAAAATTCACCAGTGCACAGTTCCAAGAGCTTTGATACTTGACTTGGAACAGAAAGGAGAGGAAAGACCATTTGGGGCTCTTCATAATTAGCCTTATTCATCATATCTACCATATGTATCATATGTTCCTGTTAGCAGTGTATGAAGAACAAAAGATTTCCTATATCAATTCCATAGCACAGTTATCTCTGTAGTATCTTCTAGGTTACAGCTTTCAGGAAAAAATGATTTAGTTAAAGTATGGTTTGAATGCTTCCACAACACTGGAGTCTTTTTAGAAAGGATATTTTACAAATAGTTGGTAAGGTCTGGGTTGTTTGTTGTTGTTGTTTTTTGCTACAGCTGTATTTTGTTTTTTTGTCAGGTGGAAATGGCTTTCATTTTGAAAAGTATTTAAGGACAGCTGCTTCTATTGAACAGCTGAGATGTCTAAAAGCTATTGATAGGTAAATGGCAATTCATTTCTGTAGTGCTCCACTAACTGCACATCTGAGTTTCCATTTGTATACTAGGCACTTAAAGCACGTCTCCAAATTGTAGGTATGCAGGAGTTCACAACTTGCCAAGCGGAACTTAACGATGAAGATGTGCTTTCTGAGCATTCAAGGCTTTTCAGAGGACTTTGCAAAAATGTGGTAATGAAAGTCACTGCCCCCCCTATATCAGGTGGGTACTTAATTGAAAAGGGGCAGACCTGATGCTTCTGCAGCCACTGGCAGCAAGCTCATTTTCAGGGCAACATAACACCGCTCAGGCTGGAGTGGTTACCTTGCTGTCTGTGGTTCTTGATAGACACAGAAAATTTCCTTCTCTTATGTACAGTCTTCAACTGTAAATGCTGCAGACTAGTCAAACATGTTGTTCTGGTAGAGGATAACTTTGATTGTTGTTGTGGGTTTTTTTTAAGCCCAAAGCGGGTGGCATCATTCTGGAACATGTTTAGTTTGTAGGTGACAAATGATCTGTGAACCCCTCAGAGACAACTCATTATAAATGAGGCAAGGCAGCCGAAGTCCCCACTGTTGCTCAGTGTGGTAAGCCAGTATAATTGGAACTATATAAAGTGAAACTGAGTTAGGATTTAGCAAGGTAATACCCAAAGAAGTCATAAAAATAAAGCAACTTGTTTCAGCTCCTTCCAGCACCTTGAGAATATACTGCTGTGCTTTCATTTGCTTCCCACATATGCTGCATATTATTCCTTAATTCTCTCTTGCTTCATTTTACATCTTTGCATAGAGAATGTGTTAATATTTTGTAAGTGCTGATTTGCTGATTTCATTTTGGTCAGTGTTTGTTCAGTCACTTCCAAAGACACACATGAGAGACTGCTTCAGTTTGTTGCATTGTAGTACACAGGCCTTATTACTTCAAGAAAACAACAATAGCAGCAAAATTTTCTAGCCAAATCTGTAAATTAACCGTTATTTTGAATTAATTTCCTAGTCTCTTTTACAAATAATATCATATAGTAGTGTGTCACCATTTAAAGTTCGCTTATTGTTCCTTCCTTTCAGCACACAAGGCTGGACCTTCATGCTTTCTAGCTGATAAAGACCAAGCCTAAAGGTGGTGCTTACACAGTTGTTTTTGGTTTTGTTGCACTCTTCATATCAGCAGTACACTCTGAAGTAAAGTCTTGCCAGTTTAATTCAGGTTTAGTTTTCAATATTTTTTCTCATAGATTCTGGACATCCTATGGTAACATTTATTTTACAGATGGCCAGCTTTAGCTTCTGACTTGCACATAGGAAACTAATCCCATATCTGTTTATCATAATGCAGTTAAACAAGCACAGGACAAGTCATTCTGAAGAACTGCAGAGACAAATGATCAGTCAAAAGTTTAATAAGAGTTGTCTTTATAGGAAAGTTCCTGTAATAGATTCTTTTCCCCTCAATGTCTCTGAAATACAGTATTTTCTTGACTAAGTTGTCTGTTTTCATGAAGGAGACTACTGGTAATAACAGTAATGACAAAGAACATGACATTTAAATTGCTTTTAGAGTGAAAAAGAAAAAAGTGCAGATGGTGTATGAAATTTTAAATTTATCTATCTCAGATATGCTCATCTGCTTCGATGCAGAGTCAAAAATATCAAATGATTTTCTTTGCCCATTAGGTAGATATCTTCACATACTGAATATTGCAAAACTGTTATAGCAGAATTAAATATGTCGCTTGCATGAGCAACAGCACTTTCTGCTCAAGCTGAAAAAGTGCTGGGAAATCCCAACCATGACACACAAAATCTATGGATAAACACTGAATGAAGAGGACTCACCAAAATTTGCTTTAGATTTATCAGAAACTCATAATACTCAACCTCAAATCAGCATGCATTCAGCTTCTTAGCTTTCAAAATGCATGAGGCCTTAAATAAATAAATTTTCCTAAAATACTACCTTCAAGCTACTACTAGATGATCGGTGAACTTAAAGAGACTGAACAATGAATTGTACCAGAAGAGAAATATCACATGTTTGAGCATTTTTTTCTTCAATTTGGATGGGGAGGAAAGGGAAGATGATGATGATTGTTTTCAATAGCACGTATTAATTATTTAAAATCCCAGTGTGAAATGGCCTTTGTGAGCAGAGTACTATCTACACATTGTTACCCTCAATCTCTTGTTACGGGTAAAAATGAAACACAAATTATATGTAAAGCCAAGAATTTATTTTGCATGCAATTAAAATCCTAACAGTTTAACCAAATAGAATTTATTACTCCAGACTAAGTTATTACAGAGACAAAAAAAAAAAAAAAAAAGACTACCACTACTTATAGAGAAAAAGCTTCTATAACAACAAAGAGTTGCGACACTCATGCTTCATGGTCTCTGCTTGTTTTCCTAATATAATTCTTACCATTCCAGTGCCCGTGGTGTCCTAATATTGAAGGTTTTGCAGGGCAGAAGAGATCATGCAGCTTGAATTCTTAGATAGGAGGAATATGATATTGTTAATTTCTCTTTCCTTAGCTTAGGAACATCTTGAAGTAATACTTATGTGTTTGTTAACATGCTTTATACTTTGCTTGCTCTTTATTGATTAGTTCATGATAGAACTGAATTTCCAATATACAGTAGATTTTATGCAAGTTGGATGCTTATTCTTTGTTCTCTTTGTACATCTAAAGGTAGTTTTGCCCAGCTCTGAGTCTGCATTTCTTCGACTTACCATTGGTGAGTTGTCTATAGTGGTGGAGCCTCCAGTGTCAGTCGGTGCCACATCTCTTACTGTCCCATGCATGCACATCTCTAGACCATGTCCTGTGTCCCTGTTTTCAAGGCCTCTCCTACTAAACTGTATCTTCTACAGAGAATAACTGTATTAAACTATGATTATATCATACAAAAATAAGAAAAATAAAGTAAATTAGGCCAAACCACTTAGTCATTAGAAAAAATTGCTCTTATAGCTAAGTCAGGAATTTGCAAGCAGGTCAAGAGAAGCTGAGACAAAGTAAGCTTGACAAGCTACCATCCTGAGGCCCTGCAAACTCAGCAGAAAGTCTATGGACTGTTACTAGCAATGGCAATTCAGTATTTACTGGGCTGCAGGGCTACTCTGTACCAGCTATGGAATGATTTATGTTGTCTTCCTCAGTGATGTGTTTCAAGTTAGGAACATCTTTGAAACATTTTGGAACTACTTCATCTGTTTTTTTTTATGTCATTTCTATGGTGCCATATTTTCTCTCCTAGTAGAATTTGTGGTCCTAGTTCCTGACTTTTTAATGAGCAGGCTGACAGCAGGATTCAGTCATTCCTGCTGAGGATAGACAATAAACTCTTACACTTCATGTCATTGAGGGAATGGGGGTTGTTCAGCCTGGAGAAGAGAAGGCTCCAGGGAGATATTATAGCAGCTTTCCAATACCTAAAGAGGGCCTACAGGAAAGCTGGGGAGGGACTTTCTGTCAGGGAGTGTAGTGATAGGACGAGGAGTAATGGCTTCAAGCTAAAAGAGGGGAGATTTAGATTATATAGAAGGAAGAAATTATTCACTCAAAGGGTGGTGAGGCACTGGCACAGGTTGCCCAGAGAAGCTGTGGATGCCCCATCCCTGGAGGTGTTCAAGGCCAGGCTGGATGGGGCTTTGGGCAACCTGGTCTGGCGGGAGGTGTCCCTGCTTATGGCAGGGGATTGGAACTGGGTGATCTTTAAGGCTCCTTCCAACCCAAACCATTCTATGATTCTACGGCACTTCATCTGTTCTGACTGTTATCCATGCCGGGATCTGGTGATACTTTGGGAAATATGATGAAAAGCAGGCTCCTCTGTAGAGGGCTACATTGAAGGCTTGCTTTGTTTTCAAAGGCAGACTTTTGCTTGAATTTCTCTTACTGTGTTAAATCAATGCACACTTCAAGGAAAAATGCAGTTAGGCACAGACTGCAGAAGAAATGAAGAAATATGACACATAGTTGGACATCCAGTCACATATTTTCCACAATGTAGTAATCACTTTGGTTTGTGCCTCTGGGTTTCCCCTAGATCTGTGATTTACATAGAGAGTTCAAGCATATTACTCCACCATAGAAAGTAGAGGGTCTAAGAGAAATTTGAATTTGTGCAAAAATCCCTGGGACTTGGGAGAAAAATAACTTTTCAATTAATCGAGTCCTTTTGATGTAGTTGTTCCTCCATTGGCTACAGTAATAAATCACACCCAGTAAAAGCATGTATAGAAAGCAAAAGTTAACTGACTTTTTGTTTGTGATGTTCTCTGTTGCTCTTTAATTATACGATTATATATGTATAAATGTAGTTATAGAGAATAAAAAACTTAGTATCTTTTTGCAAACTACACCTGACAGCTAGTTCCCTAGGATGATAAATTCACTTTCTCAATCTAATGGTAATGCATGTTTTTGTTCGCCTCTGGCAAACACATAACATTGATGGTATGTGCCTAATAGTGACCATAACTTTTGCATCACCACACTTGTTCTAGTATGTTCAGTTTCAGTTCCCAGAGCCTCACTCTGGAGAGAGCAAGTAGATACGTGACTGAGAGCCTGGCAGAAATGGGTTCTCAACAAAACACTGGTTCTACATAGGAAGTAGTGGAGGTGTCCATGGATGGACACTTGGGTGCAAAACTATGTTGAGGACTTGTATGCCAAGTACGGTTCTACTCTGAAAAATAACTTGTAAAAGAAATTTCAAAATGGCACCTAGCTTCCAATTGCTCTAAATAAATAAATAAATAAATAAATAAATAAATAAAACCAACCCCCACCCACAACCAAGCAACCAGCAACAACAACAACAAAAAGGTGATGGGGAAAAGCTGCTGTCCCTGTGATGCTCAGACAGAGTCTTCACATTAGTGCTTTGTTGTGGCTGTATGATTTTAGCAGTCTACGAAGAAAGTGGTTTTCACCTGCCTTCAGTGCAATTAACTAGCCTTTTTTGCAGATCTAGTAAGCAATGCTAGCATACGTTCAGTACCTTTCTCTGAGCAGAGCATGTTTCCTAGAGCTAACAGCTAAAATTAGTAATGCCTATTTTATCATTTGATGTTAACAGGAAAGATATGGATTAAATTCAGTGAAGGATCTATTGTATAAGACAAAGCCTTTCTTACAGGCTCAAGAGAACAACCCCATACGAGAACAGTGCTGTATTTTAAATCATTAAACATAACTTCTTGCTGGGGAATGCAAGATAATGATAGCACGTAATGCTCCTCTCTTGCTTGCTTCTTCCTCTTGTATTGATTAGTCCTATACTGCAGGATACTGTGTGAGAGACCAGGGTGCTTATCCTCTATTCCTCTGGGCACTTTGAAGAAATGACCACATTTTTCAAATGACAAAAAAGAATCACCTTAGACAGTCAATCAAGAGACATCAAAAGCAACTGGGAAACTTGCAGTCCCAGGTGAACTGTTACTTGAAGATTATCCAGCTTCCTTTTAAGTCATCTCTGGTTTGTCTTTGTACAAAGTTCTGTTGAGCTCAGTCTGGATTTGAGAACTAAACACTGGGGTTTTTGTTTGTTTTCTGGGCTCCCTTCCCTCCTTTTCTCCTGGGAAGAATAGATAAAAAAGCAACATTGTTAAAGGAATTGGGTACTTGTTCCATGACAGCTAAGGGGTTTGCCTTGCCTCATTAAAGATCCTTTGTTTGAAACAGCTTTATAAGTAATCATAAAAAGAATACAACAAAAACCTCTGAATTGGTCTGTTTTTGAAATAAAATATTCTGTTCAATTGCAAAAGCACTAAAACAATCACCGTTATGTTTAAAGTATGAGAGTTTATGAGTTTGTCTTGACTCAGGTTTTTTCAGGTAAGAATTAGGATTCTGGAATCAGCTGCTGTATCCAAATGCAACGTAAAAGGTAATAACACTTGAAAAAAACATATAGTTTTGCTAAACACTGAGTTTACTAAGAATGAAGCAGACAATGATCAGTTTGAAAGATGTAGACCTTCCTACTCCTATACATGGAATATAGATACCATTTTTTTGTTTTGAAGTTGTAATACATTTTGGAATTGTAGGTGGTTAGGAATATGATATATCAGCAGTTTACAGGCAAGTTGTTTGCTGAATGTGCTTAAAAATTACATACCTTCGCCCACAAAAAGGATGATCAGAGGAAGTACAAAGCTAAGTAAATCTTTCAGGTTCCTGAGCCTAACCCCAACGTTTAGTTTCCAAGGAGAAATCCTGCATCAAGAATTGTTGCATTAGATCAAGGGGCAGGGGCTAAATAAACATCTGCTGTTAGCAAGAATTTGCATCACAAAACTGCATGGTATAGTACTTCTTTGGATGACAAAGTGCTTTTGTCAGAAGCAAGCTTCTAATAGTGTGAACAAGGACATCTGCTTGTTTCTGCCATATTTTAGGAACAGAAAATTACTGTTTGGTCAAGTTATCACTTCATGACATATAATATTCTTCTCATTCTAATTTCCAATTCTGTCTTGCTTTGAGGGAAAAAGAAATCATAAGACCTTCCATAAATATTTTTTTTATGTCTAATTGCCATCTTAACAATTGAAATTTTCCTTATCAAGTAGATCTGCAGTAGTGGTAGAGTTCCAAAAATTACTTAGCTTGTTCATTTTTAGGTCATCTAATTCCATCTTTCTGTCACATCATGTTCTTCACCAAATTATTCTACTGTTTTCCAAGAAGGGGCTTGATAGAGCTGTTATTAGTGATCAGAGATGAAGAGACAGTGCCTCGCATGTTTTAATTTTTATCCTTCGATCTGTAGTGATAAAAGGATAGGAAATGTTTTCATGTTTTATATGTCTTTAGATCTTCGCAACTGTATACTAAACTGTTTTCTGCAATTCTCGCAACACCAATTTTTATACATCATAATTTGCCTAAAATGCGGTGGACTTGTCTGCAGTCGTGTGGTTCACTCACTGCATAGGCTGCACAGCATGGCAGCCCACATACCCTTCTGCCCCATCCCCTGGATTGGGGCATGGGTTCTTGGGGCGATGGGGTTCATGGGGCAATGGATTCTTCTCAAGAGCCATATTCAGGCTCCTTTGTTGTTTATCTCTTAGGGCACATGTGAGACAACAGATTTTCCACAGGATTTCTAAAACGTTTGCTTTCTTTACAGTTCTGTGATGAAGTGGGAATTAAGTGGCATGCCATCCTGCTGCTGCTCCATCATCACTGGCAGGAGTTCTGCATGGTGGGGACAGTGTTCTCACAATCAATTTCTTTCCCTGCTCCATCCCCTCTGTTAAATGTCACTTCAGAAGATCAAGCTTTTCTTCTAAATCGTGGAGTCTCCTCTCTGTCTTGCTGCTAACTGCATCTTAGGCTGGTCCTGATTCTTGCTTCACAGGCTCTGCCTTTTTGTCTGTCCTCAGCTTCACAGACAATGTGCTTTATATCTCTATAGTGGCATCTGTTTATCTGTTGCTTCATTGGATTTTCCGTTTAAGTCACTACATTTTGAAGAAGCAAGTTTTCTTTGGGGTTTCACCATTTCACTCGGAGCAATATCTGTTTGTTTTATTAAGGATTTCTGACCACAGTTTATATAATAATCAGATGCTTGAACGAATCTCAAATCTTGCAAAAGCTACCTGCCAGAAGTATGATCACACAAGGATGGTCAGTAGTTGTGTAGATTTTTTGAAATCTGTTTTAAAGAGTAAAACTGAAATCACTTTAACTACAGAAAAGTAAATCACCCACATCTCTTGTGATGTTCTTTGCAAGCTTGGCAATAATCTTCTCTTTTCCCTTTCATCTCATCTAGTATTTCTAACCTCTCTGTTTCTTCCCTAGAGATTTACAAACAAGTTCCTTAACATGAAATATCAAATTTTCTTTTCGTATTTCTCTCTTTTTCTAGAACAAATAGTGTGTCCCTACATAGCTGATAAAATGACCAGAAATTACCACTAAATTAAGTTACGAGTTAAGTTCTTCATGATTCAGGATTTCTTGTGTGGTGTGCCAAATGCACATTTCTTCCCTTCTCAGTATGATATTTTTTAAAATATTTCTTCTAGAAATGTTGCTTCTCAGCAAGTTAACTGATTGGATTACTTAAGTCTTCATCTAATTCTCCCTTTCTGCTGTTCATCTATTCCAGCATCATTTATGCTTGTTTATCTTCTTTATATCTTCTTTATCTTAGTAATTTATTGCCTGAAAACATAACCCATGTTATACTTAGCAACAGTCCAATATTTGCAGTTCTTAATCCTGTTCCACTTATACTAGTCTGTTACTTGTCCCAAAAGGAATACGAGACATGTATTTAGTAAAGCTAAGAGTTCAGAACATACAGAATATGTGAATTTACTTGCTGTTCATAAATCGGACAAACAAAGACTTCATTAGCTACCATGCACCAGTTATCATAGGAATACTGAAATTTTATTTTGAAATTTAATTTAATACACTTGTGTTACTGCATGACTGGCTGTTGTTTCTTATAAAGTACCTCATCTCAACTATTGACTTTTCATCTGTGGGAGATCTCCTAGCTCCAAAACTGCCCCTTCACAGGGCAGAAAGAATGCAGGTGTAGGAGACATTTCTGTCCATACTGAAAAGCTTCAAGCTATGAGGCTTTTCCTTTTGTTCTTCAGACAGCTTTTTTATCCCATGTTCTATTGTAGCTTCTGTTGCTTTGATTGAAATCCCTTGCCAAATGCTTTTGAAAAGCTAAATATAACTACATCCTATGAATTTGCCTTTATCTAGGTAGTAATACCTTCAAAGGACACTTATAGGTAAAATAAATGTTCTTTCCACTGTGCAAATGAGTATACAATAATACTTCAGTGGTGCATGGATCCTATGGAATTTAGAAAAAAGCACACATTATTGTGGTAGCTTTATACTATGCTCTTTATGCTATTTATAATGCGTCTTTTCAACTGAAGCATCATTGCTATCGCTAGAGACTTTTTTTTTTTCAAAATTTTCTCTCAAACTACAGAATCTTTTTAGGATTTTCAGATGAAGAGGAGTCAAGGACTTCTTTGGCTAATTTTTGCACTTAAGTCACTTAGCAAAGAATAATAAATGAATTCCTAAAATTTAGAGATAACAATGCAGAAAAAGGATTCATAATGTGTACTTTCCAAAATGCAGAGCAAACGTTTTATTCTTGAGAGAAAGAGAGAGAGAGAGAGAGAGAGAGAGAGAGAGAGAGAGAGAGAGAGAATAGTCATTGTTACACATTGTTTAAGTGAAACTAACTTTTTGCAGGACAGGAAATATAAGTGCTTTCATATTTTAGAAAATTTGCATTTGTTTTCATGCATAAACATACTTCAGCTATTTATACAGCTTATGAAAATTTCATGTAAAAATTCAGCTGAAAGTAGCTGAAAGCTGTTGCAGAATTATTACATATGGCTTGCCCTATTCCTGTTCTCCCCTCAGCATTTTCTTACAACACTTCTGGGAACAGAATATACGGCGAGGTGGATCCTTGTGCTGAAGGAGGTCACCAACTTAGCTGTAGTGATTCAGCCTCATATTTATGAAATTGTTAAATCTGTTTATTCCATCAGGAAGGTCCCAACACAATTCTATGCTGAATGATTACTTTAATAACAAAGCCCGTATTCCTTATGCAAAGAATATTATGCAAATAATTTGTGCGCATAACAAGTTTTATGTGAATTGAAAAGGTATATAGAGTAGCTTTTAAAGAAATACAAGGTGAGCTGTAATCTGGATCTTGAAATAGTCTTTTTCTTGATAATTTATTATGCAAACTGCTCATATTAAAACAGTCTGGATTACTATTCCCATTTTTTTGAAAAAAAAAAAGTATGGAAGAAACATAAATTTGCATTCTGCTTATCATGCAGTCTTCTGGAGAGTCTGGTTAACGCCAAAGCTGAAGACCTTTGAAAAGTAAAAAATGAAGTGTCATTTCAAATTCTCATTTCCTGAGTTTATTAAAACCAGAAAATACAGGGTTCAGAAAATACAAGTGTTCAGTAATGCCCATTAATGCTCTCTGGAATTGTCAACAAGTTGTAAAAATTATGCGTATGTAGCCTATAGGGTTGATCTGCACAGAGGTGGGGGGCCTGGTATGATGTGATGTGAACGTGCCCAGAATTCATAATCTTAGAAAGAGTAGGTGTCTGTAGCTGAGGTGCCCTTTTTTCTCCACAGGCTTATAAGGGTAGTCAGAAGTCATTCTGAAAGGGGCTTTGCAGCTTATTTCCTTAGTTGTTTCTTTGTGCCACTACATCAGGGGGCATACTGAATCTGAGCATTAACTTAAAATGTCAGCTGCTAACCTTTTGAATGGTCATTTAGGGAGCCTTTACCATTTCATGACAGACATATATAATTAAATGCCTAAATTTCATGCATCTTTTTTGGAAAAGCCTTGTTTGTTAAGACCACAGATGGCTCTTCATTCTGCAGGCAGGAGAGCCCCAAGAACAAATGTGAGTATTTCATTGTTTGGTTTTGTGCTTTCTGAGAAACCACTTACAAAACAGAGCTAGGGTAAGAACAAAAATAGTCCATGCACAGTCAATTTTTGGCTTTACATCATGCAAAGTAGAAGTTTGCCCCAGAAAAAAAGCTACGTTTCACCATATAGAGACAGTCCACCTGCCTGGAAAACAATTTACAAGTACTGGGGAACTATAAAAGGTCAAACTTTACACTGAATTACACTGTAAAATCAAACACAGATGATTGTTAAATGGAACTAACTAAAGCAGAAGTCCAGGTGGTTATATAGCTGGAAGCTCCTTTTCCTAAGGAAAATGTGAATGGATACAAAGCAGTGCACCAGAACTGCTTTGGATCCATAAGGCTTCAGTTCTGCCATTTCTGTGCCTAGACATCTGTAGGGGGAAAAAAGGCCGCATGCAGGAAGCAAGCTTTAAAAGGATGTGTTCCAGGACAGATATCTCCATCCCAGAAGGAAACTAGATCACCTCAGTGACAAACAAGCTCTCTTGCCTTTTTGTACCCTGTGGAGCATCCCTGTGCTTCTGAGGTACAATATAACAATCTGTGATTTCCCTCCTTAAGTTAGCTCTGCTTGTGGAGTGTTTATTTCATACTCAAGCAATTTAAAATGTGCTTTCAGAAACAGTAAAAACTGTGCAAAAAGTATCCGAGATTCACTAGACCTAATCTGAAGTAAAATACCACAAGGTGTTTGCACAGCAGGCTCAGCTGTCTCCTGCACTGTCATTTGTGACTGCTGAGTTCTTTTCACCTGTGGGTTCTTGAGTAACTAACTGGCTGCTGTGCAGGCATGGTAGTGACCAGTTGCTTCACTACAGCTCTGCACGCTAAATACCAAGAGCTCACAGCAAGACTGCCTCAGGAAGAGGTTTGTTATATAGCAGAGGCTGATGTGAGGGGACAGGTAGTACTGGATCTTGCTTGCTTTAGAAACTTACAGAATAAGTTTATCGAGGTAGATATTGCTATTGTTATTTTTTAAAAGGGTCCTTGCCCTACAAAACACGTCCTTAAAATGCTGTTGGAGTGTATATAGTAAATGATTTTGTATTTTCCTTTCTGATTGATAAATAACAGCACAGGAAACTTTATTTCAGATTCTAAGACAGTTTTAAAATAAGTAAGGAATGAAAGATGTTTCCCCAGGAGATCTGTATTCGTGTGCGTGCTGAAACACATGCTTTCCCTTTGTCATTTGACAGCCAGAGGCACATGGAAAAGGGACATGGTAAAATGTCTGTTCTGTTATATACTACACAGGGAAGGCTCAACAGTGAGAATAAGAGTAGCCTAAGGTGCAAGACAGGTACAGAAACTTGCATATACCCTAAGTGACATTTGATTGTACAGGAAGGATTAATGCAACTAATGTTAAGCTGGTTTGGCTAGGTTTTAATGAATAAACAGCCTTGCTCAGCATTACAATGGCTACTAGCTTCCCTGGAACAATCTCTGAGTCGGCCAGCAATAAGCATGCGCTCTTTCCACTGTTGTTACATGCCTATTTACATGTAGCTCTGTTTTCTTGATTCACATTTACTGGACATCAAAACACAAACATATGTTTAGCTCTTACTGTTTACTTTATGATGGTGGCTGTTTGGGGCACCTCTAATGTTCTTCTGTCCAGCATGTGGAGCTTGATGTGCCTGTTAAAAAGTCATGCTCCTAAGACCTTTACCCTGACCATTTTTTCATTTTTTTATTCTTTTAGAATAGTAAATATGCTGAATAAATTTTACTCTACCTCATATGTCAGTGAAGTTTCCTTGTGATTATGGGCACTAACTACAGGTTTCAGCATCTTCACTTTGAAACTGATGTAGCAGTTTCAGGCAAGACAATGGTCTGGTTTACTGCCCTTGATGCTGGTTGTATGAAATACCAAGTACAGGAGGATGTGTTTTGTATATACGTTATAGTTAGCAAGCTATTTGGAAAGGACAGTCATATGCTGAACCACAAGCATTTCCAGTCATCTTATAGCTCATGTATGATAATGAAGCTCATCTTCTATGTTGGTAATTTTATTACAGTGATCAGATCAACTCAGGATTAATGCTTCTTGGATTTGGCAGTAGCATCTTACACAGTGATATTGCAGGTCATTCCTTTGACAAGAGGACTAATTACATTGCTCTTCTGACAGTCTGTGTATATCTATGTTTTTTTTTTCATTAGAATAGCTCCCAAGCCATTTTTCAGACAGCTCTCAGGACTTTGCTACAGGTTTTTATTCTATACAAAAAAGTAACTTTTCTCGAATTAGATTGTTCTCACATTCCCTCAAGCATCAAAAACCCAGAATCTTTTTTTATTTCAGATGGCTGAAAATTCCACCCCCACATACATCTTTAAAGATTAAAGAAAAAAAAATAGTGAACTAGATAAATGGCTTTGCTTTGGATAGAGACCAGGCCTCTAGCACTTCAGATTTCATTTTCAAAAGAAAAGGATCAGAATATTAATGTATATACAATTGGGAAAATAACATTGTCACATTATAGCTGGTATAATTCAACCTGCCCAATGTTTCTGTGTCGTGCTAGAAGAAATAGAATGTCAGAAAGCAGTAAGTAAAGCTGCATGTTAATATGAATCTAAATTATAAGACACAGGGTGAATAATACTTGCAGTTAAACTGGCTGGGACAAAAACTTATTGGTGCTGTTCAGGATGTATATTGATCACTCAAAAAGGTCAGGAAAAAATTCATCCTCTCGCAGCCCACGCTTCCTTCTTTCACTACAAGTTTGTTGAATATGAGCATATCAGTTGTTTGCATGCTGGTTTATTTGCTCTTCCCTGTTGTTGAATCCTGATGGGGATTAAATGAAATATCAGTTTAACCTGATAAAATAATTATCGGTCGTATTTGCAGCAAGCAATAGTGAGGAATTATATGGCTTCATATGAACTGATTAGTATTTTATTTGTTTTCTGATTTCCAGAAAAAGAGATGTGTCAGATCTCAGTCTTTGGAAGATTAACCTGTCATTGAGCTAAGTACTGTCATCAAAATAAAGGGCTGTCAGACAATAAGCTGAAAACTGAAAACCTGTTTTTTCCACGACCGTCAATCAGAGAAAGGTAAAAGCAGCCAGTTATGCCCACGGTTTTCTACAAAAGCTGCAAGCAGGATGTTGCTCAAGAAAATGGTGCCTTAAAAACAGAGGCCACTTTCTTGAAAATTCCACCTGAAAATCAGAATTAAAAAACAGGATGTTTGAACATGGATGTATGTTCCCCAGAATTGTGATCTAACAGTGTATCTCCACTACTTGTAACTTATTCTGTGAAAGCAGTGATTTGTAGGACAATTTAATGGTATTTTGTTAGGCAGATGAATCTTTGTGTTGCTGAACAGACAGCTGTCTGTCTCCATGGTCCTACACAGCCATGGGCAGTGGTGCAGTACACAGTCCAGAAAGGTCCACACAGCATCTCTTCCAAGCTCCCCATGCATACCATTCATTGTATGACATACAGTCATATCCAAAACATCCCAATACAAACTCGAGAACTTTTGAAAAAGGAACATAGTCTGCAGTGTGGCACAGAAGGAGACATCCCAGGGAATGACTGCAGACTAGAAAGGGATTCAACTTACATGTTGTTGAGCTAGAAATGTCTACAACCTATCTGTTTCCTACAGATTTTTTCAGATACCCTTTACAGCCTAGAGGAAAATACCTGCTCTGTGAACCATGGGTGTTGTCACAACTGAAGTGAAAGATAGTGATCTAGAAATTACCTGTGTGAGGAACTTAAAGGCACCAAAGCTGTTGTATGGGAACAAATTATATCAAAATCAAAAGCAGAAGTGATCCTAAACTTTCTGCTGTTTAAATCCCACATTTAAAGCTGGTGGCTTGCAATATTATACTATCATTGAGAATTGAGAGCTGTAGTGTAAAAATATGAATTTACCAAGTTTATTATGATAAAAGACCTTGCAATAGTAGGCAAAGTGGCATGGATGGTCTTTAGCATGGATGGACTTTAAATGTCTTAAAGCCAGTAATACTCTTAACAGGGTGACTGAGCACTCTAAATCTCCAGCTCAAGGTATCATTTGCCTTAATTACTTGTGGATCAGCTGTCTCAAACTGCTGGCATTTTCTTGAAAACATCATGTTGGTGATGCAGTGAAAGTCAACCTATAACCTCCTAGATAAGTTCAATTAATACTTCCTTACAATTAACTTACAATAATAATAAACTCTCTAAATAGCAGGTTTATCTTTACTTCTCTCTCTCTCTCCCCCTCCCTCTTAGGAACAAAATGAAATAAAAAAATAATAATAAATAAATAAAAGATAGAAACCCTCATATAGTATATAGGAGGTGAAGACATCTATAATGTATTAGCTTTCAGAAATTGAAATCTGATAGCCAGAGGTTAATTTGCAAAATTACAAAGAAATATAGGAAAAGTAATTTCCTGAAAATGTCGTGAATTGAACACCCCAGAATTAAGAGGGTAAAGTACAAGCAGAAGATAAATCAGAAAAGGCTTAGAAGATTAGCAGATTATTTAATATGAATTTGTTGCACTGTTTCACTCTAGTGAGAAAGGGCCTTTTAGAATACAGAGTATAATAACAACAAAATCTTAATGCTCTTTGTAATGAAGAAAAGAAATCTTTACCAATTTATGACACCTTTGGTGGAGAAAGAGAAGGACTTCCAAATTAAGGAGCATTTTCTATAATTGCAGCGTGGATGGATTACAGGCTTGCATTAAGAATTAGCAGTCAATTTAAGAGCAGAATATTTCTGAACTTACTGAAAGTAAAATAATTTCCTTCCATTAAACTAATTGTCAGTAAAGTTTTGAGTGCTTTATAGCTCACAACTGTTTCTCATAAAGGATAGGAAGCCTAACAGTGAGCAATTCCCTGAAGTATGCATCATTTATTATTGGACCTCAGAACTCAGCCATTTTGGGCTCATATCACAGGAAGCTGTTTCATTAGTAGTCTTCATGATTAAGGTGACCCGTACCTGAGTTGCTTTTGCTCACATTGTCTTCCATGCTTCTCCTGCAAATGAATACCTGGCTGTATGGAAATAATGTCATTTTTAGAAGGCAGAATGTGTGATAGAATTGGAATATAAATTAGTATCATCTGGCCTCAGTTTGTGGATCTTGCCAAGTCATGTTACAAATAAAATTGCCTGACCACTGTCTTTTCCTTGTAACAGAGGGTCTGTATTTCTGTTCAGCAAAAGATGAGTCCATACCCAGTACTTCATGCTGTTAAACCAGTTACATCTTGAGGTCACGTTCTTGTGTTACAGTGAAATATTTACTTTACTGACTAAGAATTCACCGTGATACAAGTTCTCCCTCCTTTGTAATCTTTGATCCTAATCTGTCTTTAAGTATTGTTTAGATACTGTCCTGGTTGTCATGTAAATGATGAATGGCTACAAACTCCCCCCAAATGATAATGATTTTTTTTTCCTCAAGTTACCATGATACTCTTTTTAAAACATTAACTTTTCAAAATTACTGCACAATTCTTTGCAGATATGCCACTCACTATGATACTTATCTCTTCTAATTCTCTCTATGTTTCCTTTAGCCTTTACACCACTGTCTCAATTTAAGGCATACGTTTAAAATATACATATTTCTTAGACTTATAACTTGCCCAAACAGGGACTAGCTGATCACAGCTGACAATCTAGTCTCTGATTGCTAATGAAAAATTAGGTCAGCTGATCACTCCTACCTCATGTACCTTTAATTGCTTTTTAATTAAGTTGTTCTGTGCTAGAAAATGAACCTAAGATTTAATTGTCTTGTGTTCCTTTAGCAGCAATTGTTGCCCTAAAGCTGGTAATTTGCAAGCTGCTTTTGTTCATCTTAACCCTACCTTCTTTGCTTAACTGTCTGCCTGTGCACAGTCTTTCATTTTTATGTTTCAAGACATGCAAACTCTGGCATTTTGACAGAATAAAAGAAGATAGTAATTTTCATCACTACTGTACTCAATCTCTTTTTTTTTTTCATGAAAACTAGGCTGGTTCATCTCAAGTTGCTGGATATCTGGCAATTTTACATAAACTGAAGATCAGCCATTTAATCTGTCAGATGGAATAATGTGGGATAGATTTGATGGATGGTTCATAGAACACACATTATTCCTGTTTCAGGGATCGTTGAAATGTCTGATAACTATGCCTTATACTATGCTCATTTTATGTGTTCAGATAGTTCATTATTTTTCACACTTATCATGCCTGAATGGTGACGATAATAGCTCCAGTACTGCTCTCTATCTGTAGGAACGTGATGCTAAGAACTGGAGTAAATTACATCTGTCTCGATCTTTTTTTTTTCCTTGGAAAGCATGATGTTGCTTCCTTTCCTCATCTCTTCAATCATCTGTTGGGCCTTGTTGTCATTAGCTATGTCAACACACTTCAGGGAAATGTAATAGCTAAGTCTCATCTAAACAGACTTGAGAATTTACTGTGGCCATGAGTCAAACCAGAGCCCTTAATGCTGTTCCTCCTGCTGTCCTAATCTGTCCCAAATGCCCAGGACACCAACATCAATCCGGACTTCAGGAGTTCTCTGTTTTCTTTTCTTATATGCTTTTGTTGGCTGTTTATTTTGGTGCTTCCATTAGCGTAGAAGTTTGTCCATCTCTTTTTGTGTGCTAATCATTTTTAACTTTCCATGACTTCTATACTGGGCATCTAGACCCAGGATTAAATTTATATGGCTAGTCTGATTTGATCGTAAGTGATAAACATCTTGCTTTTATTGCCAAGTTACAGTACTCTACATGGACCTTTCATAAAACATCTTTCCAGGGTATCTGCACTGATAAGTGACAGTGCATGAGAATGGAAGTTAATCAAAACAAATCAGTCATCGTGGTGGGTTGACCCCAGCCAGCAACTGAGTATCCACCAGCCATTTGCTCACCCCCCCTACCTTCACCCTCCATGAGATGGGGAAGAGATTCGGAAGGGCAAATGTGAGAAATACTTGTGGGTCAAGATAAAGATAGTTTCATAATCTGTTTCATAATAATGATGAGCTAGTGTCTGGAACTCTGTTGGATTGAAGTGGGAAACAACTAGCAAGGAAGTATTTATAGACCAGCTCTGCCCTCTTGAACCCATTAACATAAGTGGAGTTATATCTGATGAAAATAACAGCAAAGACAAAACATGTTCCAAAATGCCTTTGATGAACCAACAGCATCTAACTCTTCTTAGCTGTATCCATGTTGTTATGAGAAGCTAAGTAGTTTAACGCCTAAAAAACTTAACTTAGTTGTAAGTGACATTTTAGAGACTTTAGATTCAGGTGCTTTTTAGATTCAAGAGTAAGATAAGACTAAAGACTTTGGCATGAGGAAAGTTAAAAGTAGGCTTTAGTGATCACAGGGAGAAAAATTGCTGTTCTGAGCTTTAATCTGCATTCATGAGATTTCATTGCCTTTCAGTGAGATTTTTGACAAAACTATTTACATAGCAGGACCAAAACCTTATTCTGCTAGTATTTCATGTGGAACAGCAACTAACCAATCTGAATGCCACCTGCCTATTACAGCTTTTTTACCTGAAAGAAAAGTCATGCTGAAGAGTCTTTTGTTCTGCTTGCACTCTGTAGAGAACAAAATGACACTGCTGTGTAAGCTCTTTCAAGGAAATAATTGCTAATTTATTTTTTTTTAAATAATAAGCACGTGTACTTTTACTAAAGGAAATCATGCTTAAAAGTTCTTTAGGTATACTACTTACAAATTATTCAGCTGATGTTCTTGGCCAAGTCCGTAGATTCATTTGAGAGCAGCAAAAATGTTGTGATGCAGACACATGTATTTGTTTGATGGGGATGATGCTGTGGATGAAACAGGAAGCAGCGTGCTGCTTCTAAGCCAGACAGGTGAGAAGAGTTACTGTGCTATTTGGCATAGCTGCAGCTAATGATACAAAACATAATGCATTGCATAGTGTGGACTGTGCTGTATAAGAGTGAAATTGAAATTGAGGCTAATGATCCCCTCAGGTTTCGGTGATGAGATCTTCCCTGGAGAATGATGTCTTGTATTTATGCTTTATTTTTGGTGGCTGCATAACCACTAAATCTATTTAATTGATCTTATATAATAACCTGATTACAAAAAACGTTCCAGTTCTAAAAATATTTCAGACCAAAGGCTTATGTCTATCACAAGGTACAACGGTAAATGGGGAGTATCTTCAATACAACATTTAATTTACAATATATGAAAATAGAGTATTAATATTATCTGAGGATAGCATGACCAGGAGTATCTTTCTGAGACATAATTTCCCACCTCCTCATCCCAGAGTCAGCTATGTCATATAACTCTGTTCATAACTTGATCAAGGTCCACGTTTTAGTGCAACAGATAATCAGCAGCCTCTCCTTTTACTGAAAGCAATAGAAACTCTTCTGCTTGCTAACAAACTTTTCCTGGATTTAAGTGTGTGATTGAGTCTAATTTATGAAATTTTGTATTCAATACCTATCATAATTCAACTTGATTGTGAAAAACTACTGATAACTAATATTACATGCAATCTTTTTTCTGTAAATAAATGCCACTCGATATAAATGATATCTATGGCATTCTTGTTTACATTTCTCTTCATTTATTGGTACTATATTCATAAATATATGGTTGATAAAATAAACCTGACATTCTTGTTGAAAAACACAATTTCAATTTTCAGAAAGAAGACTTTAAAACCAGTGATTAAACATCTGTTACTTAAACTGCCATGAAACAAATTTGTTTTTGTTTTTTATTATTATTTTTCAAGACAGTGCTGCAAACAGTTCACACAGTATATTAAAGGCAAGGACTTATCCAAGATTTCAGATCCCTTAATCATGCTAACTTAGTTTCAGTCATACATTTTTAGCATGTAGTTAGACTGATATAATTACTACTTTACGCAGCTGTAGGAATATATGAAGCTCTGTCGCTGCTTAACTCCAGTGTGCCAAACACAACACATAGTCTTGCAAGGCGTGGAGCCACATCTGCTCTCATAAATTTGCTGTAATAAGACTCCTGAGGCTGGGGTTGTTGGACGCCTAACACTAGTTTTGTCAGGATGGTCACATGCAATGTAGCATTCAGGCAACTGTTTTGGCTTTGTTGGATGAATGAGTTTAAATATCTGTAGATAGTTGCCACACAGAGGTAAGATAAACAGAAAAGGTACATCAGTAATACTAATGTGAGTATCAAACTAATGCTGTATCAGAATGAGGCAGTATCTGGACAAATACGTTTCCTGCAGTAGTTCAATCATTTATCTTAATACGGTACCTTGGACTGCTGCTGAGTGCAGTATTAATTTCTGAGCACTACAGTTCTGTGTTGAAACTGTGTGAATTGTTGATTTTGTTGCTTTTCTCATGTGCTTCTCTTAAAACTCAGTGAAAGGAAGCCCATTGAATAAAGGTTTGTTTTAGCAGATTTATCAAAATAATTTAATTTTTGTGGAGGGGGGGAGTATGAGTCAAAAATACTGGCTTGTCAGTACTAAAAGACTAGATATTTTGACATAAAATATCCAACAATTTTAGAAATCCAAAATACACCACACTAGCTGTTTCTTAAATTATTTAGTCTGTTTCCAGTCTTCCTTGCTTCTTTGCAACAGTACCTATTCACCTGTTATTTGTTTGATTTTGAGCTTGTAAAGCTAATTAAGTTCTATGGTTTCATTCCACCAAGCAATTCTTACTTGTTCTTTAGTAAAATTTACAACTCTAATTCACTTTGTCTGTCTACTATAAAATTACCTGTCTCCTGTTTGATGCAAGAATAGGTTGAATGATGTCTTCTGTTCAGCCCTGTCCAATATTATTGAACTCCAACTGAAAAAAACAGCTGATTTAATCAATATTTTCCTGTCTTACACTGCGTGTTTCACTCTCTAACATACAAAGCCAGCCTGTCAGAGAGACTGTGGTCTTCCAAGCAACCTACACTTTTGTTCCCAAACAAAAAGATTTTGGGTAGCCAAGGTGCTTTCCCTCCAGTTCTTTCAACGTCTTCCAGCCCTCTTTGAGGACATGCAACACCTCTTCCTGTAAGGCATTAGTCCTGCCGTAATTTGGCAGGGCCAAGTTTGTATGCCTTGTCAGCCCTTCACTTTCACTTTGCTCTTACAACTCTAAATGCACGTTTTTTGCTCTCTGGCTGAAGTTTGGGACAGCCATCCCTTACTCCCTGCCTTCAGGACTAATTGGACTTTTGGATCATGCTGCAGGGCTGAGAAAAACTGGAGTTGCCCAGTCCAGAGCCCTTGGGGCCTGTACCCTCAACCTGATGGAGATTTCACCTGCTTCCAGGACAGCCTTGCAGAAATAGACTGTGTAGTCTCCCTGATTTCAAGTTTTATTTAACGCTTACTGTGCCAGTTTTAAGATGTTAACTGTAAGAAGGCAATAGAAAGGATATTTCCAAGTTCCTTTAAGTTTATTCTATGCTCTGCTTATCTGTAGCACTTATTTGAACATGGGTTACTCATTAGATGGGATGCAGTGACAGCATTCATGGGATCTGGCCTGTGCATGTAGAGGAGGATGCTAGAAATACCAACCTCTCATTTAAGGTAAGCTTTTCTGTACCTGAAGCAATCTTGCTGTGTTCATCTTGCACACTTGTGGATTTGAACCTTGAATTCATTGAGGTGTGCCTTAATTTCAGTCTCTGATTCAGAGTTTATGCTGAAATGTAAACAAAGATGGAGCACTGTGCAAAATATCCAGAACAAAATGAGTATCTGATCAAATTTTTCCCTGTCTAGGACATGCCCGACAGTTTTACTCTTGAGCAGAAATTCTCAGATGCATGTAGTTAACCTAGAGAGTGCACTTGTAAGACTGTGCTTGGGCAAGAGTTACAGTTTTGAGGACTTGGCTCTTCTGTGTTGTTTGTGTTGGGGAAATGCTATTCAGCTGCACAGGCAGTCATTTTAAATAAAGAGAACTGAGAGATTTCTTCCTTCACAAGCTCGGTTCCCATTTTACAACATTATATAACTCTAATCCTGGTTTCAGGACTTCAGCAGGATGAAAGTGGCAGGTATTTGGCTCTTTTCTTGTCACATCACTGAAGCGTAATGCTGGATTTAGCAGGGTGAAGTAAGGATTTTCATCTCTTACTACCGCTTATGTCTCTCTCTGAAGCCATTCATAGCCATACTCCCTGCAGGTATTCAGGACTGTTTTTTCAGGCGGTGAAAGACTGTTCCTTCTTCTGGACAGTGAATTGAATAAAGAGCAAAGCTGCAAGTAGTTTGTCCTTGGATGAAGGAGGAAATCTTCAGTTTAGTGCTAAACATGGTGGTCAGGAAATTGCATAAATTGTATACTTAAAGTTTTTGGCAGATGCTATTTCTACTGCATTTGAGGCAGGAATAGGGATTTGAAAGCAAAACCGAAACTTCACATTTAGAATTGAAATTAGATGCATTGTGGCAATAGTGTTATGTCAAATCCCTTTGCAAGTGTCTCTTCACTTTTTGCTTCATTTTAAATTTGGCTCATGATACGCTGTGTTTCACGTAGGGACTTTTAGATATTTTTCAGACCATTTATCTCCTGAAGCAAACGGGGAAAAAAAGAAAAAAAGAAAAAAAAAAGAGTAATGTACTAAGCAAATAACAGAATTAGATGCGTGTTCTGTGCTCCGGTTACTTTGATCATTAAAACTGAGAAGCTCTAGGTCAGGCATAAAGAGAACCTGGTCCCATAGTAGGCTTCTGCTCTTCCAAAGTCTTTTACATTGAATAATTACCAGATAAAGCACAGGAACTAAAAGTAGATAGACAAAACTTAATCAGGCTTCTTATTTAAGGACTATCAACTTTTGAAGTGGAGAAGTGGAGACATGAAGAAGCTATTTGTTAGCAGAATGATGACATTTCTGTTTGACTGAACAGAGATGCTGTGGCCAGCTACATCATTAAGCCTGTCAATGTAATTTCTCTAAGTCAATTTATGAGAGGAGAATAATAATTCCTAAATTAAAAGAAATCTTGAAATCACTCAAAAACCTCTTAATAACTTTGATAGAAGAAAAACTATGAATGTGTGCTCTTACTATTTGATTCTGCAGATGCAGTTTGCAAAATTGTGTGAACATGCTGCAAATGAATCGCCAGGCTTTAGTTCATGCATTAACCAGTTTCTTCAAATATGTGTTATAATAATGGTATAGCAGCCTCAGCATTATCATGGGTCTAAATCTTGGCAATTGTCCAATAAAATTGCCAGCGGTACCACCAGTGGTTTCCTAAAGTGGCTTTTATGCCAACAGGGAGAAATGAATTAAACACAGACTTTAAACACCGATTTATTTATTTATTTATTTATTTATTTTTTGTGGGAAAGCATGGCTATCTTAATACCAGAAGTCCAGGTATCTGAAATACCATCTGTGTCAGTCTTTATAGTCAGAATTTTTGCAGATAAAATTAAGCTTGTAAGAAGTTTGCTTCCTGTACTCTGTGAGTTAAGTTGCACAATAACAGAATGTGCAAGCACACGAGCTTGCAGTATGGTTGCCAGGTGTTCTAAACCTCTGTCTGTGATCAGGGACACTCTTCATTTATTGAATAGTATCCACGAATTGATTATCATTCATCCCAACGGCATTCAATAATTCAGTAATTCAGGCAGTGTTATTAGGGAACACAGACTAGGCAATATGAATATTCTGCCTGAAAGAAGATCCTCTTCCCTTCTCCGTTGCTTCCCTCTTCATCCCCTTACTCTGCTGCTCCCCTCACCCTGCTTACCAAACCGAAAGCCACCATGCATACAGCTAGTGATATGAGTAAATATCTGTATGTTGCTCACTGGATGCTGTTTCTTCTACACCTCTTCCAAGGACAAAGTGAACAGACTGGGAGGGAACTTCTTCCCTGAGATGTCAAGTGACAAAATCAGGTGTCAGATCTGCATGAACTCTTTCTGACCCAAGCATGGTTTCTCTGCAGCTCTGCTTCAGCTTCATATCTGAAATACAAGGAAGTATTTTTGTAAAACATGGCCTTTTTCCACCAGTGATATGAATCTAAGATTAAAAAAAGATTTCTGTCCTTCTGTTGGCAGTCTGCAGAAGACAAGCTGATGGCATTGGATAGCACAGACACAAAGTGAAGACGTATTGAATAGCACAAATAGTTGGCCTCCAGTCCAGTTCCTTAATTTTAAACATAGAAAATTATACATGATGGCTGCCAGATGGTTTAGTGTCATCTTCTACAGCTGGTTGAAAAACAGAATTAATTTTCATAAAATTGAGAAGTTTTCTGCCACTTAACATTGTACTAAATTGGAAACTGCCCACTAAGTAAATTTTCTGATAGCTCTTATAGTGGAATGGTGTGCACTGAAATCTTGTAAGCACAGTTTGTGTGTAGGATTTCAACCTTCCTCCATACGTCCTTTTCTTATTGAGCTACCAGAAGTTAAAACTTTGCAGTTTTTAAGAGCATAGTTTTGCTTGTTGCATTCAGTTTGCTTCACTCTACTGTACCAAGAGAGAGCTTCACTAAAGGTAATGGTCCTTAACAAAAATGTCCCAGCTGAGTGACCAGGACATGACTTCCCTGGCCTTGTTGCTTTAGGAATCTTCATCACTGTTGTTTTTGTAATTGTCATTGAATTTTTCTAGAGTTCTGCTGTAATTTTTTTGCAAGACGAAAGCTATCACAAGAACCACTTACCTGCATGTTGATAGGGGATCCCACATCTATGCTTAAACTATCTGAACTTATAGCTGTCCAATTTGATTACATTCATTCAGAATTAGAGTGTCTTCCTCTAGAGAATGTCCAAGCTGGTATAATTAAAAAAACAATACTTCATTATTCTTACTAGGTGGAACATACTGCTTTCTTAAATACTCCTGACACACAGATACAGGCAGAGATCCAGTTTCATTGAAAACCAGGGTAACGTCTCACCTGACTTACAGTTACATGAAGGCTTCATAGAATTGCCATCAAGGCGTGTATTGATGCAATTTTTCCAAATGAGTTTTGTGAGGGAAGTGATGGTCCTCTCCTGTTTTTCGGTTAGGGCAGTGTCTGCTTGTGTCCCCATCCTTAGCTGCACTGAAATTTTAGTTGAACTACTTTACTAAGCTCGCGTGCCCAGGAAGAGGCAGGGGGCTGTGGGGCTGCTGTGTGAGGAGATGCCAGGGCTGCCCTGTGCCAGATCCAGCTGGCTCCAGTGGCCCCATCACAGGGCACAGCTGGGCCTAGCAGCCACCCTGGGGACAGCCAGAGTAAGAGAGGACAAAACACCACACAGCAGTGAGGAATGAGGGGAAAAAGTGTGAGAAACAGCCTCATGAACACCAAGGTTAAAGAAGAAGCAGGGGAGTAGTTGCCCAAGGTGCTGGAGCAGGAGTTGCACTGCAGCTTCTGGAGGAGAGCATGGTGGAACAGGTATTTCCCTGCACCTCCTGGAGAGTTACCTTAGTGGTGCAGATAACCACACCATGGCAAAGGAGAGGATGATGGTGGAGCAGGTGGACATGACCTGAAGGAACTGTGGCCCATGGAGAGCCCATGCTGGAGCAGGAGAAAGTGTGAGGTTGAAGGAGCAGCAGAGAGAAGCTGTTATGCACTCACTGCAACCTCCCATTCCCCATCCCTCCTGTGCTGCTTTGTGGGGCAGGAGGTAGAGGAGGGGGGAATGAAGGAGTGAAGAATGGAGAAATGAGGCTGGGAAAGTGGGGGGAAGGGGGAGGAAAGGCATTTTCCTTTAGTTTTGTCTTTGTTTCTCACCATACTATTCTAATTTAATTGGCAATAAATTATATTAATTTTCTCCAAGTGAAATCTGTTTTGCTCATGGCAATAGTTGGTAAGTGATCTCCCTGTCTTCATCTAGACCCATGAGCTATTTCATCGCATTTTCTCCCCCTGTCCTGTTGAGGACAGGCAGTGAGAGCATCTGGGTGGCCATCTGACCACCAGCCAAGGTCAACCCACCACCAGTAAATATATGCTATGGGAGTAACTCTTGGTAGGTACAAGTTTGGTAGGTATGTACTCACCTTGATTATTTTTTTACCAGTCCACACTACCTGTGCTTTCTGCTTAGTTGCAATGTTTTGATGTGAACAAATTATTACCCCCCTCCTTCAAAAACTTCACAGATCTGTGATGAACTCAAAAGACACCACTGCGGGACCATTCAGGGAAGCTGCAGCTCAGTCTGCCCCTGTAAATAAGCTGCTTTTCTCTGGCTTCTAAATATTGCTATTTCCATTTAGAAAGGGAACAGCTTCCAGGCAGCTTTAAGGTGAAAGTTAAAGATCAGCTCTCTTCATGCAACTTTTAAATTACTTCCCCATCAAGGACCCAAGAAACAGACATTATTTTTTTTTGTGGGATCTTTTTACGTTTTGTCCTATGCTGTCTTGCAGCATCAGTAAAGTTTACTACGTGTGCATGTCTACTGAGGGCTTAGGTACTGGAAGGTGACAGCAGATGGTTGTCAGAAGTACACATTCACATTTTCCGAGGTTCGTTGCAGCAAGAGCCTGCCTTCAATTTTACATACATTTCCAGGAACAGTACACAGAATTAAACCACCTGTTATGGATCTTCTGATGAGCTTCATTTTAGATTACGGGATTTGAAAATTATATTAGTATCTGAGGGTAGGTTTATCAGTTGTCCTGGCATTTTTTTCTCCAGTACTACAGAATTATTAAATACTCCAATATCACTGTTAAGGCATAGAATGATAACTCAGCTATGAAAATGTCATTATTCTCCAGCTGATGGTAAAGAATTAGTTCACACTTCTAGGCTTCCATATCCTCCTGAATTAATTGATGTTTGATAATACTTTCTCCTCTTTTTTTTTTTTTCATTTTTTCCTTTCCCTATTTGCTTTTCTTCAGCTGTTGGCTCCTTTACAAATTTCTCATGATTCCTTTTATACACACACATAGTGCTTAAATACTTCTTCTGAATGTAAATACTAATTCTTTTTCCTTATTTCCTTATTTATAAGAATAACCAGAGATACCTCCTGAACAACTAAAGAAGTCAGAATTGTTCTACAACAAGGTAAAAAAATACTATATACAATTAATTTGTATTCCATGATGATGTGCTATTATATAGCTGTAATTATTCTTTGTGGATCTTACTTTCCAAGGAATAGAGCATTCTTTGATTTATATTCTTGAATTTAATAACATAAGTACATTTAATACTCCAGAGAGCCACCTTAAATTATGCAGAGTAGACAGAAAGGTTATGCACAATACAGAAAACCTGAGCTCAGCTTTAACTTTCAGTTAGTGTTGTAAAATATTGTAGCAGTCAAGCCTATCAAAAGCATTAATACAAGAAAGAATTTAGTTCACCCACCCAGGGTTGTTGGTTTTGGGGGGCAAATATTTGTGTGTGTGTGCATATGTGTATGAATACGTTAATTTTTTGAAGACAGACTGGAAATTTTTATCTCAAAATTATTAGTGTGTGCAGTTTGCAAAACTTGGCTAGCTATCTTTAAATAATCTTCAGCTTTACAAGGACCGCTTCAGGAGGTGGATCTTCTGTCTTAAACAAATTATATCAGCGTGGTGACTTTTAAGAACTGTGGGAGAAGCAAGGTTATTCCATTAAAGATTAGTTTTCCAGGTTCATGCAAACAGCAGTTTGTCAAAAATAGCTTGTGTTTCACTGTGATTTGCATTTCAAGGATAAGGCCAGATTTAGTAAGTAAATGAACTTGGAGGACTTAGAATACTTTTCTTCTTTTGTATCTGCTATGGAAAAGATTTGGTAAAATCTTCGTGCTCAGTGTTGTATGTTGAACATGTGATTTGTAAGGTAGGAGAAATTTTTTCTGTTATCTCATCTTCCTGGTAGTTTCTATCACTTCAGTGGATATCGGTATCCTCTAAGAAAACGGAAGTTTAGAACAGATTAGAGAATTTCTGAAAATGCAAGCTTGTGAAATTGGAAGATCCATTGAAGTTTCTCTTTCCAACTAACTAAAATGGCTGATAGGAACCTACTTGAATGCACAAACTGAATATGTGACCTCCACTTAAACTAGACAGCACTTCTCATGAATCTTCAAACAGCTTTGGAACCCAAACCATTTTCCCCCTTTCTTTCTTTTCAAATTGTTATTGCGAGTCTGAATCCAGTTTTTCAGAGCTTAGAGTTCCAGCAGTTTACTCTTAACAGTGAATGCTGATATGCTGACCTATTACATGATGATGAAAATAGCTTAAATTTAAAAAAAAAAAAATTGCAATACATCAGCAATTTTGTCTGGAAACTCTGCTCTTTACTTTCTAAACTCTATCAGATTTTCCATGTCTTTATTTTAATTGCATACCGTGATTAAGCTCTTACATTCCCTTTTTAAAAGCACTGAAGTTATGACTTCCTGTTCATAGCATGCAACTTCTTAGTGAAGACAGATTCTCCGAGATGTATTTGTCTCAGCTTTTCAGATTGAAACACAGAGTTCTCTTTATCAACTGTCAGTTAAAAAAAAAAAAGAATAAATGTTGTGCTTACTGATATTTTTTCATCTTTAAATTTGTTATGAATTGCAGCAGTCAGGATCTATCTTTGGAATTGTGGCTGTGTGAGACAACTTTGCAGAACAGTTAGTGCTGCATAGCACAGTGGTGATGAAATTCCACTTGAGGAATATTAAGTATAAAAGGTCAAAAGATTTTTCCCACATCTTTCCCTTAAATTGAATTCCATGCTGTTTTTATTTTTCTGTATTGCCTTTCAGGATGTAATGCCAAATCTGATAATAACATAAAATCATATCAATTTCTTCTTTGTTTTCTTTGTCCAATCCTTATTAATAGATCTTTCAATTATTTGGGGTCCTTCTGACAAAAAAAAAAGGGGGGGGGGGATGAGAAAACAAAACTTCCCAGCCCTTTCAGTCTGAACTCAGCCATGCAAAAAGCTGGAATTTGGGTGGTAAAAATTCAGGGAAAACTTTTTGGATAGGTTATACAGTAAGTTCCTGTAATCACCTGAGTTCGTTCTGCTGTTGTCCATACTTGAACTATGGATATGCCTTACAGGACATTGCATGTCATTTGTTCTGGGTTGCCATGATGGGTTATTAGCTAGTAATTCTCCATGTTTAAATGTATATTTATAGTACTTCTCAATAGAAATGTGACATAGAACAGAACAGAACAGAATAGAATAGAATAGAATAGAACAGTTCTGTTGGAAGGGACCAATGAAGACCATTGAGTCCAACTGCCTGACCTCTTCAGGGCTAACCAAAAGTTAAAGTATATTAATTGAGGGTGTTGTCCAAATGTCTTTTGAACACTGGCAGGCATGGGGCATCAACCACCTCCCTAGGAAGCCTGTTTCTGTGTTTGGCCACCCTCACAGAAAAGAAATATTTCCTAATGTCCAGTCTGAACCTCCCCTGGTGCAGCTTTGTGCCCTTCCCATGGATCTTGTCATCCGTGACCAGGAAGCAGAGGCCAGCGCCTCTCTCTGCGCTTACCTTCCTCAGGAAGTTACAGAGAGCAGCAGGATCACCTCTCAGCCTCCTTCTTTCCAGGCTGGACAACCCATGATTCCTCAGCGTCTCCTCACACAACATGCCCTCTAGCCCTCTTACCAGCTCGGTTGCCCTCCTCTGTATGCTTTCAAGTACCATAACATCCTTTTCATATTGCTGAGACCAGAACTGTACCATGATATTCGAAGCGAGGCCACACCAATGTTAAATATATGAGAAGAATCACTTCTTTTGATTGGCTGGCAATGCTATGTTTAATGCATCCCAAAATGAGGATTACCCTCTTGGCTGCCAGGGCATGCTGATGGCTCATGTTGAGCCTGCTGTCAACTGGTACCCTAGGTCCCTTTCTGCACAGCTGCTCTCCAGTAACTCATCTGTCCCTCTGTACCTGTCTGGCATTACTCTGTCCATACAGCACCTGGCATGTACCCTTGTTAAATTTCATGCCATTGGTGATTGATTTACCAATGCTCCAATATATCTAGATCCCTCCACAAGGCCTCTCATCCTTTGAGACAGCCAACAGCACCTCCCAGTTTAGTATCATCAGCAAACTTGCTAAGGATGCATTCAGTTCCTGCATCCAGGAAGGAGTACAGGCTTGCTGTTAGCCAGGATATAAAACAAAATAGCCTCTCTAGGTTTGAAAGACTATTTCATTCAGTTAAAAAAAATAAAGTGAAAATAATTTTGTCCCTCACTTGCCACATCTACAAAGCAGAGTATGCTAGGAAACCACAGCAACACTGTGAATTGCAAACACAGCTACGGAAAACTTATTAGCCTAAGGGGGAAAATGGCAGAATTACTGAAGTGCATTCAGAGATAAATGACATTCAATTTCAAATATTTCTAGTTATTGAACACAAGAAGAAAAATGTGGTGTGTCTTGGGCTTCCTAAATTGGCTGTGTGTCTGTGTACAAGCATAGATGGACATGGATTATTTGTAGTCTGGGAGATGTGCCTTGGTGCACTGGAGCTGAATGTGCTCCAGTTTCCTACTGAGTCTGTCTGTGACAAGGCACTCAGGGGGAATGTGGTGCTTTGCGTGCTGTGAATCCCCGTGCCAGTTCACAGAGAAGTAATCTTGACCTTTAGATAATCCCAGACTCTACACCAGCAAGGACTGACAAATGAAATGCAATTACTACTGTCAAATCAAGTTATGATTTACTTATTAAATGTAAGATTTCTTTACAAGGCTGGTGGTGCTGAGTATGTTATGTTTGTTCTTCAGTTTTAGTTTTTACAGTCACTTTATAAACATGAACTGTAAAATTCCCCAAAAGGAATTAATGAAACAATGATATTTAGTATGCTTCTGAAGGAGGGATAACTTTTATTATGTTTCCCGTCTTTTTCTTCTCACATAGGATGGTGGGAAGGGAACAGGTTTGGTTGTCTCTTTTTTTTTTAACAACAACAACAACAAAAAAAGATAATGTTGTGTCTGTGTTGCATAAGAGTTCCAGACAGACAATGATGTCACCTCAATTCTTTATATAAAGGGCTTTAGTAGAATTAGAATATTACTTAAGTGACCTTACCAACATTTTAGAAACAATTTACAAAATTAATTTCAAGAGACATCTGTTAAAGTTTACAAGAACCATTGGTAATTAACTAATTTAGAAAAAAAAATCAACATAAGAAGAAGAATTAAAGGTTAATTGCAGTCTAGCCATCTCCTTAGTGTGTGCTGTCACAACTCTTCTGATTTTCTTCTCTTACTAGCTATATCAGTGGCACCCAATTTTGTCTTTGTATACATCATGGCTTTGATAGCAGGCAGATTCCTACATGTGTTTAGCTTTGGCCTCTTAGAGAACAGGTATAGGACATAACAACAATAAATCACTAATTTACAGGTTTATTACTGTGTATTCAGAGTTGCATATCTTCAGATAGGAGCACACTGAAAAGCTTATAGGAAAAATTTAAATATAAAGTATCCTAATAAGGAAGTGTTAAGCCTGCATGAAAAGGTGATGGGAAGATGCAAATGAAAACTGTAAGGAAAAAAATCTGACACCAATAATTTTATGATATATATGCAAAATACAAGTAAACTGGGTTTGCCTGTATTGTAGCCAGACATCCATCTAGGACAGGACCTTCTTCACAAATAGCTTTGTTTTTTCCAAAATGATTGGTCTTCATTCCTTCAGTCTGACCACCAGCTGGATAGAGATAAGGCAATTAAACATTCTTTGGATCGTGTCTGGACTGTAAAAATAGCCCTACTCATTAGTCAGCTCAGAAATACTTCTGGTCTCCTGTTCTGTCTCTGGCAATAGCCAGGGGCATATACCTGGGGAACAGATGCCCCTCAGCCACCCTCCCTGCTTCTAGCAGCCGGTGGCTGCTCAGTCAGATAACAAAGTCAGTAAATGGGTTTCATGGACTTTTCCTACACATAATTGTCTAATTGCCTTTTGAACCCATATTTGTTTACTATTGTGGGGCAATTAGTTCCACGGTGTAATTATGCAAACATTTTGATTTTTTTAGGACTTCCAAGTGATCCTTTCTCAAATTATTTTGCAAAAATATTTCAAATCATTCTGGAAAGGCTGCCTTAAATTCAAAGGAGAGTAAGATTTTTTTCAGTTCAGAGGCCTGCAATTTTTATGGCCACAAGTAAGATTGCTGCATGTCACTGTAGCAAAGGGATCAAATAAAAAATTCTAAATGGTGCCATTTTCCTACATCCTTCAAGTGCAAGCTATGAATTGCAGAGACTGATGGCGCTAATATATAACACTTTGAGGCTTAGTCAGAATTTTGCTATGGACAAAATGCTGGGGTTAGAGTTTACTCCCTTGAAGCTTTTCCATAAGAGCTCTTGATGTCTCTGTTGTGATATCATGGGATTTGCTGTCTGCGATTTTAGGTTTCCAATGCTTCATTATATTTCCCCCCCATATTTCATAGTGTCATGCATAGAAAACTTGATATTAACTAGACAATTTATCAGAGCCTTGAGGGCCTTTATTTTATAACCTGTATTTGTAATCTTGAGTAACTTCCATTACATCATGAAGGTCTAAGTGCAGGTGTCATCTGGTAGAGTGTGCAGAGGCTCCAAGTGACCTGTTTTATTTGGTTCTGTTGTTTTCCATGTCCATGGTTTCTTTCATGTTCAGATACAGTAGTGCCTGTTTGAGACAGGCACTACTCAGGCAATAGGTTTCTGAGCACAACTGTTGATGATGAGGTCTTTGGAATGAGGAGTTCTTTGGAATTAAAATCCATTTTTCAACCTGATACATAAACTTAGCTTCTTGTTTCCAGGTCACATACTTTTTTATGACATCATTTTTTTTCATGCTTTCTTGTATGGCCATACATTCTCAAAGTCCTGTCAGTCTGTCTGCTCTGTGATTATTTTCCTCTTCTGGCTGCTTTTCCCCCATTATTACATTGCCATTACCTTGCCTGCAGATATACAATCCAAATTCTTCACTACCTTGTTATTCTCCCTCATTCTGCTTCTTGACTTTGCTTGTAGCGTCATACATATGAAGAAATACAATCCCTGACTAACCTTGGCATGTAGATAGAATGAGCCTGAGACAATTGTGCTTTAACTAGAGAAGCCTGTTTTCCTCAGAGTGAAAGTGAGGATACTGTTAAATTGCTAAAAAGAGTTGCCAACATAACCCTTATGTTTTGTACTTCATCGCTATAATCCACCAGTAAAGCTACCCTAACAGGAATGTGGCCTACAAGAACTCCTTTGAAAACATCTCCTTTTTGCATTTGATTCTTCTTCCATGTTTCCTTTTTCTTCTGGACTATTTTGCCATTCTAATTTTACATGATTAGTGTGTCCCAAATCTTTATTCACCAGAAAAATTAAACAGAGCTCAAAACACGCAAAGGCAGCATGGTCCAGGGTCATTCATGCCTCCCTCCCTGTGCACACCCAACTAATGTGCCATAGAGATGAAGTTTGTAAAGCATCTGTCTCTCATGGCTGTTGTGTTGACTATTCACAACTAAACCAGCCTGACTCTTCGACCAAAAGAAAATTCAGGTTATGCAGCTACACACTGCTCCATGGGAGGACTGCATTCTGCTGCAATTATTCATTTTCCCTATACAAAAGAAGTGGCCTTTCACTCACTGTGCTGCAGGTCACTCTTTTCCATCCCACTCAATCGATCTATTTTCTTGTACAACACACTGTTTTGTGAGACCAGGCAGTGCAGAGTTTAAATAAAGTAGTCTCAGCTAACTATATTTATTAGTATTCAATTTTATTGCAAGCTTTTACCTGGATCTGTTCTTACAGTTGTTACCTGGTGCAACCACACAAAAATTCATGCTGACCTAAGGGAAGGGAAAGCATGAGACTGCACGAGCAGTGGCAGTGGGGGAACATTTTTTAGGAGAGCAGTGGCTTATGCAAGACTCAGACACTTGTAGAACTGCTTTCTAAAGACAATGTCATGGTTTTTGTACATGGTGTATAGTTGTTTTCATTTTTTCAGGTTATCCAAGTCAAATAATCTTACTGTTTGGGCCTATAAGGTAATACCTTGTACTTGGACCAAGGTATATAGAGAAGTATTAAAAATGAAAAGTCAATTGCTATAAGGCAGCTGTCCAAAAAGTATCCAAAATATTATCCAACTATTAAAATAAGGATAGAAAAATAAGATGTTCAGAGAAGCTTTACTTGAGGGTGGTATTTGAAAACCACTCACCAAAGCATTATTTATATGCTTTCTACTATTTAAAGCTCTTTCAGCTCTTACAGATGCATCTTGATGTCTCACAGTAGGACTTAGATCAACTTCTTGTTTCTTCTTATATATTCAGCAGCTTATCTTTTCTTTTGTGACCTCTTCCCTGGAAAAAAAAAAAGGGTGAGAAGGGAAAGTGACTGGAACTCATTCAACCTTCAGGTTACCAATTTGCTGTAGTTTCTATCAAGACTCCACAAGTTACTGTGAAGAGTGTGTGCTTTGTCTTTATAAATATAACCACTGCAACAGTGAAAGGACGTCTGGGCTGAAGGTCTGGTTAAAACCTTGTGAATTATTAAAACAGGTTTAGAAACTACTCTCAAAATCCCTGAGTGTCGCTTACTCAATATTCATCCAGTTTACATAGCTTTAGCACCACAGATGCCAACACAAGGTGAGAATCAGCACAATGTGTCCTTGTGCCCTGCTGAGGCTCTGCAAACTGACTGTTCACAAAGACCGTGATCAGCTGATAAAACCATGGTGTCCTGAAACTGGGCACTGGTAATCTTGCTAGGGTGCTATATTTACTTAGTCTATATTGGTAGTGATCTATAAGAGGTTTAAAGTAGCTCTCAGAGGCAGAGCTGGTGTTTGAATGATTGTTGCTGGGAAGCAAGAATGAACGTTTGGATGAATAAATACTGAAAAAGGTTACCTGGTATGTTTGACACTATGGGTGCTGCTGGATCAGCCGATGACATTAATGCCATGGAAATTCACCATTGGTACACAAAATTTATGAAGGAGTGCCCATCTGGACAACTTTGTCTGCATGAATTTAAACAAGTCCTGGATCTGCATGGACTTACTCCCGAAGCTAACAGCTATGTTGAACAAGTATTTCACACATTTGACATGAATAAGGTAAGAATTTATTTTTAACTTCGTGACTTTCTTATGGCTCTACCATTTGATATGTTCAGCAACATGTCTCAGGGTGCTGGTAATGCTGGCTATTCAGAGGTAATGGAAGTGAATGAGAGGTGATTCAATAGAAAACTACTGGCAAATAAATGGGAATGGCAGGCAAACAATTTTGAATGCTCTGTTCCCAGCACGTTTTGCTGTTTTGGATGCCTGCGTTCCAATATTTGTTGAATAACTTCTCATCTTTGAAACATGTATTTTTATTATTATTCTCCATGTGTGTTTGTAGTTGGAAGTTTATTTGCATAACTCCACTTGAAAAATATTTTTAAAAGCACTAAATTTTTGTCTGGGTCCATTGTTGTTAATGCTTTAAGAATATAAAACACAGCCATGATGATTTCTTCTGTCACCAAATAAAAGGTTTCTGGATTCATTCTGAGCACCTGGTATGACTTAGGTTGGTATCAGTCAATCCCCCTTTTCCAAAGACTCATCTTTCTGATTCTAATCCCTCATCCCAATTTTACTTCTTAACATCCTAGGTTAACACAAAAGCCTCCAGCAGCTGTTGGTTGCCTTGCTGTTATTTGTTCTTCCAACTCAGGGTTCATACAGGTTCCTTCCAGCCATGAGACCCATCCAGAAGATTGTGCCTTGTTATTTTCTCCTTGAGCCAAAGGAGAAAATAAAAATTTCTATTAAATACTACAGAAATGGAGAGTCATTTGTAATTCCTACAGAAATGTTTGTCCTTGACTGAAATAAGGTTCAGGCTGATTTGTCAATAGTAGAAACAACAATCAAAGTCAGCTTCCAGCTGAAAAAGCAATCATGGAGTAAAAACTTATTAATACATAAATAAGTAAAAACATTAGTATATCAGAAAATTGAGCCCTCAACTTGCTTAAGTCACTTTTCAGAAAACTGGAATGTGAAATGAACACTTCCTAAAAATCAGATTTCTGTCAAGGTGATGGCATTCCAATGCAAGACCGACTGCAGGCATCAGGAAACTGGGTACTTGCTGCGGAATAACTGAGGATGGGGACAGGGAATAGGAAAGTACCATTTTGAATAGTTTTACACCAACAGAAATACCCAGGAGAACTTGTCACCACTGTTACTAGTGGTTCCTATCTTTGAAAATACCTATTCCGCTCAGTAAATAGTGTAACCAGTACAGGCAGCAAGTGCAGAATAAGTTATATCACAAACTTTCAAGGTGCAGTTGCTCTTTACCACCCCTTTCAGCTTTTTCTACTATCTGTAACCCCTGTAATACTAAATATAATTAAAACTGTAACAGTTTTATTCACTTGTTTATAATACTCATAGTACTGAGAATGGGGTTATTTATGTTGATATTTGCTTTTTATATACTCAAGGCATTACAGTCCAACAGATTACAGTTGTGGAAAATAGTTTTCCATGTCTAAGTTATTTCCATAAGAAAAAAATTTATGTTGTCAAAGTAGCTAGCCTCTCTGCATGAGGACAAGCCATGTGTGTACCTGGCACCTGTCTAAATAGGGAAAGAGCTCAAAACTAAAAAGGGGGAGAGCTTTATAAAAAGGGGGATGTCTTTTAATTGATCAGCTGTGTTTTTTGTTTTTGTTTTTTACCAGTTACTGATGACAGAGCCTCCCTTCTAGTACAGATAGCTTAGTACCCAGGGAGTAGCTTGCTCAGGTTTTCTGATGAATATTAAGACATAGGCCTTAAACTTGCCAGGTTATACACCCATCAGAGTTTTATTGTTACATGGTCCCATCTAGCAATCTCTAATCCTGTTCTCTGCTCAACCCATAACATTTTAATCAATTGGCATATTTCAATAAAATTTCCTGGAGTAGGAATTTTAGCTAATTAGTTCCTGAAGTAGTCATAAAAATTGGCAGCTGGGTAGCAGGGACACACCCAGGATGATTGCCCCACTCATGCAGAACTCAGCTTTTATTCATTGTTCAAGGCAGCAGCTGGTTGGCACAATAATCAGGCACTTGTTTTCTTTTGCCTGGTGAGGATACAGGGTAGAGCCGGGGTACCAGGGTGAGGAGATTTAGCAGACAATAGACAGAGTCTGTACAAATGAAGGCTTTTGTTTTGCTCTTCCCAGAAGAGCTTGTTTAATTAATGTTCCATGTTAGACAGAAAAAGATGTTTCAATATTTTATCCATTTGGAAGTCTTCCCCCCATTTTGATGAAATTAAACAACGATTTGGCCTTTAGGGCTTCATAAAATCCACTATAAAACTGCTTATGCTAGGCTTAAAACTTCATTATTTAATAATGAGCTCCAGCTAAAGATCTGATCTTCATTTTCAGTTCTGCAAGATGTTTTAACAATCTGCCATTAGCTACTGTAATCTGAGGCATAGATTTCATTGTATATTTTCTTAATTGAGCTGTTGCGGCAGAAGGCTCAGGAAAAGTTATTTAGAAGGCAGGATTGGCAGGGTACATTGAGAATAGTCAAATACCTGAGATTGTACAGTCTGTATCCTTTTGCAGCAGGGAATATTAAGAAGAACGGAAATCTCCTCCCAGATAAAAGACTGTCAAGTTTTTCTCCTTGTCCAATCTGTTTGTATAATTTAGTGGTTGGAAAGGCTTAAAGAAATGCATTAACTGAACTGCAATGTTTTACAGCAGTATAGCAACAGGATTCAGATACTATACATAGCATCTAGATGAGCTTGGTTATGTTTTTCTCTTGTAACACATACGGGATTTTTATGGCTTGTCATGGGCTTTCTTAGAAACTATCCTCATACTGCTCTTGATCATTCTGACCATATCAACTCTTCCCTAACAAGAGTGTGACTTCTGAGTAGTGCAATCAAAACGGATTTGTCTTCTGGATTCTGGTCTTAATGCAGAAATCCAGCTCAAGACTCCTTTCCATGCTAAGCTCAGCCAAAGGATCTTATTATGAGATGACTCAGCTCTTTGCACGTTACATGAACCAAGCCTCTCTGCCCTCCCTCATACTTCAGTGGAATAACAGCCTACCTGATTCAGTCAGCAAAAACTATTTAAGTACTTCTTAATAGAATAAGGAGATATCCTCTTTTATCTGTTTGTGAAAAAAACTACATATAAATCAACGTTCTGACAGGTCATAACGTTTAGAGATGCTAAAAGTTATTATTCAGACTGTCTTGCCCACTGCAAATTGAAAACTACAGGGATGGTTTTCTGTTTTTTCTTAAGTCTACATGTTATTTTTCTACTGCTAGAGGATCGGATTTTGTCTCCTGCCATAATGGTAAAAATCTCTTGCCAGATCTTTGACATTACTGAATGAGGAAGAATTTGGGATCTAATATCTTGCAGTATGTCTGGCATTTAGGAATTGAGATTCCAAGCAAATAACAGACTTGGTGTGCTCCAGGCTTCTTTCTGAACCTGAAATTGCTGGAGGTGGCTTTATCAGCTTCCAATTTCTATGATACATGCTTTAAATATTCTGATTTCTATCACTGTATTATCTGAGAACCCATCACTGAGATTGTGTGAACAGAACCTGTGTTAAATGGATTATGCAAATGAAGCAATATGATTATATTTCAGTTACTCTTACTGCTTAAGAATTATATAACTAAGGACACATTCCTAGTTCTTTTTACATCAAGATTATATGAGAGGTATTTACCTCCTACTTCAGGTTAGATAGGATGTAACTCAAATTCAAAGTACGTGTTTTAATTGGAGGGTCATGGAGAGTGCTTTCGAACCCTTTGAAAAGGGTCCTAAATTTCACTAGCTCTGATTTATGTACTTTCCTCTGGTTCTGGTGTGTGAAATTCACCTCTTTTTTTTTTTTTTCTTTTTTGTATTTAAATAACCTGATGTCTCCTGTGTGAGATTATCAGAACATTTGTTTTCAATACCAATGTTTTCCTACTGTATGGTCTGTTTATATATTATCCTCCTTCAGCTGGATGAACATGCACTCACTAACACACATTAGTGTCACCATATACGTCATTAGCAGGATTTTTGATTCTCTCTGTTTTCCAAAGGGTTGAAAGTAAAGCCCTCCAAACAAAGCACAGCATTTGCAACACCATTTCACTGTTTGGGAAGCATTCAAAGTCATCATAGCCAGCACATCTTTAGTGCAAAGCATTATGATTTTAGTAAGAGTACCAGGGCTGCAAACCTGACACAGGCTTGTACACAGCATAAACAAAAATGTCATCTTTCATCTTCAAGACAGCCCCTGCAGCTGCAGGATGAACCCTGGGAACATGTTGAGGTAGCTCTGGCCAGGGAGATGTATGTGCTTATTGACAAACCTGCCTGTGTTCAAACAGATCGCAGAGGATGATCCTATGGAGTTTCTATTTTTGCCTAATAGGGATTACCTAATCTGCAGGGATCTTCGAGTGGTTTATAGTAGTTTTACAGCTCATGGATTGTGGCTCAGCTCTAGCTGGAGGCAAGCCAGGGAACACAGCACTGTGCAAAGGTAAACAGTGTGCTGTGGATGGAGAGAAAGGGCGGACGGCGTTATGGGTGCTGGGGAATCAGCAGATGATTTTGCAGCAATACAAAACAGTCTGTGGTACAAGACATTTATGAATCATTGCCCTTCTGGACAACTTACTCTCCATGAGTTTAAGACAATACTCGGTCTATGTGATATGAACCCTCAGGCAAACATGTACGTTGAGCAGGTGTTTCAGATTTTTGACATGAATCAGGTAAGAAACTTTCTTGGACTATTTTCATCATGAAATGTGTATGTTAGCTTGCACAGTGGAAAACTTTAGCTTAGTGATATCAGATAAGAAGGGGTAGGTAAACAGAAGTTGTTTTGGTGTTTTTTGTTTCACTTTTTCTCATCAGCACTGCTTAAATTCAGAAAATTGGATTTGTTGGATTCTTTCCAATGTCTTTTTAGGGGGTTTAAGAGAAGAGCTCTTCAAAAATCTACCAGAAATGTTCGATTCCTTGCAGGTAGGACTGGCCAAGAGTCTTAAAATCCTCATGTTTCTCCCTTTCGCTGTTGAAATGTTGTGTGAATATTTCTGTCTTCATTCTCCTTTTTAAAAATGTTTTTCCCCACTGTTTCTAAAGCAGAGTTTCTTCAGATCTATTAGGCTGCTTTTTGGGGGATGTTTACAATGAATATCATTTTTTTTTTCTTTATCTGATTACCACCATTCTTATTCTTATTTGGAAAGTTTGTAAAACAGTAATACAGCTGTTATATTTCCCTTCCCAACTCCTTAAAAAAAAAAAAAAAAATTAAGTCTGAGCAGGGGAAGGATGATAGACTCGAATTATTACATTAAATCAGAATTCCCAAGATGGTGTTATTTGTTCTAAATATAAATGGAAAGAATCAAGAAGTGCAGAGGAAAAGGAAAAAAAAAAAGTAGAATCAAAAATACAATTAGGCAAGAATAAGATAAGTAGATACCAGCTATCCAGGAGGGAGAAGAAATAAGAAAACTGGAAAATAAACAACATATATATATATATATCAAATGAAAATGTACAAACAGTGAAAAGAAGAAATAATGTCTAATCTCAACTTGGTATATTAGTTTGAACCCTTGTGGAATTGAAATGCAGGTTGCAGAGAAGGAGTGTTGAAAAGATAGTTAAAATCTTCGTGACAGATCCCTTTTCTATCCAAATCTGAGCTGACACTTGGACCAAAAAAAAAATGTACGGGAATAAACGTGGTAGTTTGTTGAGCTGCAGTAAGAGGTAAAAGAAGAGGCCAGGAATAGCAGCCCCAAGATCCAGCACTTTGGGCATTGCTCCACAGAGCCCACCTTTCTCACAGGCCAAGGAAAGCACTTGGACAGAATTGCTGAACACCAATATGCAATTGTTATTTAGCAGCTGCAACAAATCATTGCACCTCTAGCTGGAGCCACTAGGAGATGCAAGTTGCTCACTGTCTGCTGGGCTTGGGAATGGCTTGAGACACCAAGGAGAACATCTCCAGTCAAAACAATGGTGCCTAATTAAAGAAGGCAGACTCTCCTTTTAATCAAATGTTTACTAATGTCTCTGTCTTTTGGCTATATTTTCCCTCTTCTAAAATGCTTAACTCAGTGGATCTTTTTGCTGTTGAGGGGTGACAGAATGAATGAATGAATGAATGAATGAATAAATAAATAAATAAATAAAAAGGGTACTTGAATAGCCAAAGTTCTTCCAAATGGCTGTGCTGTGTAGGCAGATAAAAAGAAGCAGCTAGGATTTAGAATTGTTAAAGAGCTGTACGTAACATAATTAACTTGAAAAATCCAATTTGTCTAAGCTGAAATCCTTTATGAAAACAGTCTGTGGCATCAAAATGTCATTGGGGTGGGAGTTAATTCAGAGACATGACCCTTAATACAAAGATTTAGGGGACTCTTGAAACAAGAATTTGTTAACTTAAATTGAAAATGATTTCTATTAATTTAGGTTAAAAAGGTATTTGATAATTGAGCTTTTTTTTTTTTCAAAATTAAGTACTTTTTTTTTCCTTCCCAGATTATCAGCATGCAAAAGTTGTGGGATTTGTTTTATTTTTATTTCTCCCAGTTGGAGCCAGGCCACTTCCTTGACCTCTCAGGTTTGACTTGATGAGAGGACCGTTTTCTGTCATTTCTAGTAAGACCACTTAAAAGTAACAGTTTAATAGTCATTACACTGCCTTTCTGTCCTCAGACAGAGGTTTTCAGTCCCACTTGATTAATGTCAGTTCAGGAAAAAAAGTGAATTTGCAATAGCTACAAAAAGAATGTATTTCTGACCCCACATGCATAACTGCTTGAGGAGGATATATTTCTCTGGTGACTAGAAACCTTAATGAAAATAACAGCTTCAGGAGGAGCCCCTTATTGTGTTAGTCTTTGATCCCAAATGGGAAGCATAAGGTCAGTATCTCAGAGCGCTTCCTGTAAGCATTAAAACAAAAACAACCGCGCTGCAAATGTTTCTGTGGGAAGTATAAGACGTTATTTCATTACACACGGTCTGTTGGTTATTTATAGATACTGGTGAGCTGTGGTGTGTGTAGCTAACCAGATCAGCAGAATCATGTCTCTGAGTGCTTAGTATAATGACAAAAATGCCTGGGCTAGAGTACACACAACTCAGGTAAGCACAATTCCTTATCTCATCAGCAGCACGTGTATCATTGTGCTATACTTGTAATCTCCATGTCAGGAATAATGAGACAGTAGTACAAAAAGGAATTAGACATAAAAGGCTTCTGTAGATGTACTTCTAAATGGTCGCTGCCTTCTGTTTCTGTTTTAAGTTCATACATAAACCCAAGGAGATCATTGTAGAAATATAATAGAAGGCACACAAGGAATTTGATTATGACCTAACAAAGTTGTGCCAGTGCTAGATCAGTGTTTTCATTGAGAGAATAATCAAGTGACTGTACACCTGTTCCCACATACTTTGCCTTGTATGCCATGGGTAAGAGGCCATAGGAAACAGTAAAGAATTATCTTTTCCTCCTCCCCATGCTTGAGTTAGCAGGAATTTAGTGAGTCTTCTGCTCTCAGGCAGAGACTGAATATTGTGCCCCACTAGAAACTTGCCTCATCGGGCAAAAGCTATCTGGTTTATGGAGGAGAGAAATGCATTTAAAACTTATCGTTTGCTACTTCGAGCACTAGCAGTTGTCTTTTTTTTTGTCTTATGCTTCAAATAGGTACTATTCAGCTGAATCTACCATAGTCTAAAGATATGTGACCTTGTTTCACAGCACAGGGTTTTAGTATCTGCTGCTCACAATTGAGTTACCACTGCTTTCATAATAAAGAGAATATCTTCTTTAATATTTTACTTTTCTGCCATTTTTCATATCAAGATAGTTACTAATAACCCTAATGTGAAGGAAAAAATAAATAAATAAGAAGACGAATAAAAAGAGGAGCAACCACTATTATCAGCCTATGTGGAAGCGTTATCTTTTTTTTTTTTTCATTTCTAAAGAAATCCAGATGGCATCATGCCTTCCAATACTGATGAGATTTTATACCATTTTCAGAGCAGGATTAATGGATCTGATGTTTTTCTCATGTTTGGCTACAGAGACAGTTTTTCTTTAGCTGCAGTGTGAATTTTCTGTGTGCCCCATGTTCTTGCAGTTTCACCGAAGTCTGTCCTTGAACCAACAATCTTCTTTATTGCAGGATTGTCACGTTCAGTGCAAGTATGTTGCATCCCTGTTACCTGCATGTACCTCTTTCTTATTTCCCAAAATATTGTACAGACTCCAGAAAGCTCCTTGGTGTCTCTAATGTAGATCTCAATAGATACTGAAAATTTATTTTTGTCTTTCACCATCAGTTCGGTTTGCCATAGATTGCTCATTTGAAATTGATTCACTGTGCTTCCTATCTACAAGGTAGTCCCTGTAACCTTTGTTTCAGTGCTCTTTGAGGTGGCTTTGCTATATTAATTTCTTCAGTTCAGCTCCATGTTGTTATGACTCTTTTCTTTTTTTATTTAGAAAAGTAGAAATGTTCCAATGCCATTGGCTTTAGGAACAGGTGACTTCTGTAGAATTTCTACTATCTCAGCACACACTTTGTCTGTAAGTTTATTAACTGCTGTCAAACTATGCAGTAGGTTATAAATTTTAGCCTTTTTGTGCTCTATAAAACTCACCTTGTTGTTTTTTTTTTTATTATTATTATTTTTATTTTTGTCATGTGTAATATCAGTGTTACATACTATTCCAGTCTCTCACTAGGGGTGAAGGATGCTGTGACAGTGAACTATAAATCAGATCTCTTTTTCCCCAGGCATTTTTGCTGTCTTTTACAAATCTTTTAGTTACTGTTATTAAATGAAAGGGATCCTGAAAACAAGTACTAAATTAAACTTGGAATTATTTTAAAGTAACATTTTCTTGTTAGTTTTATGAGAAAGTGCAAAATCTGACAGAAGTCTGAATTCTAAGGCCCCATCTTTACGTCAGCACAGCAGACTTTGTAATGTGCTTCAGTCACCATGGGTACACTGTCCCATGGCTTGTTATTTGGAAGAAAGTAGCAGGGGAAAGGTGGGGAGTTGTGGGGGGAAAGAGTGGGAAATATGGGTGGGAGTGGAGAGGGATAAATAGATGTGGGCAACTTCCAAGTTCCCTGTGCCTAAGAGGGATCCTGGGAGCAGTGTTTGCAGAAGGTGATGTGATTCCACAAGAGCAGAGAGAGAAGAGGAAGGATGTCCAGGACTGGTTGAGTTACTGAAGAACAGTCCTTACCTATCATACCATGTAAAGTTTTCAGCCTGCCTAAGTTAGGTCCTTGGTGCCCTGTCCTTCTTTGGTGTTTGACATTTGTGCATTGTTTTAAGCTTTTAAGGTATGATGGCTGAGGAAAAAAATTGCTTTTTGTCAGACTATACATAACCAAGAAATTTGTCTGCTTATTTCCCTTCACCTCCCTTGTCCTTGCTTCCTTTTCCCTTACCCCCACTGCCCCAGCCTACACTCACCTGCAGACAGGCAGTGGATTTCAGCTAGGGTGCTCCTCCCTCTGCAGAGAAGCATTTTGTGGCACGGATGGGATCCTGTTGTGTCTCCCTCCCTTTTTGCCTCAGCTCAGAGACTCCCTCAGCTCCGATAAATCACCTAAGCCCCACAAAGACTCTCCTGCCATCCCTGAGGGATGGCAGCAGAACTGCTTGCTCCCCCCAGGGCCTCCCCCATACCTGCGCCCTGCACAAGACGTGTCCCCACTCTCCCTGTCACAGGGATCACACAGCAGCTCGAGGGCTCAGAGGTGGTCTCTGGGGGAAGGACAGCACAACCACCACCCAGTTTGCTGGATGTGCTCTGCCTGCAGGAACACCTTTGGCTAAAGCCACGATAATGTTTGTGTTTTCCTGCTCAATCTTCAGAAGTTTGTGGACACTTCTGAGGAGTGTTCAAGCTTTCTTACTCATATGCCTGACTAGGATATATATGATATTAAACTTAATAATATCCTTGTGGAGAGAACGGTAGCAAAAGCCATTAAGAGCGTGTGGAGCCCTTTTCAGAAATTGACGAAAACCCCATAAAATATTAATTGTTCTCTGGCTACAGTTGTGCTGAAGGGAGGTTGCTGTTTTTCATAAGCTACTCAGCACTTCACAGGACTGTGCTCTTTAACTCCGCCAAGTGATGGTAAATGAAAAGGATAAGCATGTGGGACTGTCTTGCTCCTACATCTCTAACATCCTATATTTTTGCACTGGTATTTATAACTCCAGATTTGTCTGTGACACAGTAATGCCCCTGAGCTGCTCATCTCCCTGTATAGAAGCTAATCAGTACAGAAGTATTATTGATACCTAACCACTTCCCTGACCTCACAGAGGAAGAAAGAATTCAATTCCTGGAAGCTGTAAAATAAAAAGCAGGACTACAGCACTGACCAATAACAAGGAAACTTGTATTTAATCTATTTAACAGACCAAGCTGATTTTTGTAAAGGAGTTCCCGTAAAAGATTCCTCTTTTGCTCAGGTTATGTCAGTAGGCTCATGACCAGAGTGTTGCATTTTCTTTGGGGACCCGTGCTATGAGGGGGCAAATAGGGTGCAATTGCACACCTACAACAGAGAAAATGTAACACTGTTTGCACTCTCAACTTTCTCCATCCTTATTTATGGCATAAATTGTAACTATTTCTTACAGTCAGTCCAGGATTAGACTTCTATGTGTTGCTAATGGTTAGCATGTAATTAATAGTCAACCATTGTGAGGATCTCCTAATTTTTCTAGTACACATGTTTGTAGTGAGTGGGAGAGTTTGGCTTTTCAAGAATTACAATTTGACCATGGCTTTGTTTACTTCCACTTTAGCCACATTATGAAATCCCATCTGGTTTAGAACCAGGCATTAAAGGTAATCTTACATGGGTACAAATAGTCACTAAGTAAAAATAGAAACTCAGTTGTAAGAGGTTTACTATGACCCTTTAAATGCAGTACTCGCCTGAGTTCTGGTCATGAGCGAGACTCTGAACCTGGGAGATATAATCGTGAACAGAATACAAGAGACACTTGTGTAATAATATGGGTGCCAACGAATCATTGCCAGGTGATGGCCCTGTCCCAGAGATGCATCATTATTACAGCAAATTTATGAGAGAGTGCCCATCTGGGCAACTTAGTCTGCATGAATTCAAGAAACTCCTGGGTCTGCAGGGGCTGGATCCACAGGGAGATTTATACATTAAACGAGTGTTTGATATCTTTGATCTGAACCAGGTAAACCTTCTTTTATTTATGTCTTTAATGTCATACTATTGTTTGTGAGTTGTAGCCTGCAGGCTTTTCTTTGTGATCTGCTCACAAAACTGCTGTTGTGGACAGGATTGCTGCTGTGGTGTGCTAAAGGTGAAGAGGTGGGACTGTGCTTTGGGAGCTTTGAGGAGGACTCTCACTAGTACTTTCCAGATGCACTTGAAAAATGTCAAGAAACAATTCTGAAAATGAGATGTAATTTGTAGTTCACTGGATATTCTTCTATCCTTTGTTTATCCTATGCTTGTATGTGAGCATATAAAAATATTTGTATGTGCAAATACAAAGTTAGTTAATAAATTCCTTTTTCACAACAATGTTATACAAAAGGGACAATACAGTCTCCACTTAACCAATGAAGTGCATCACAGATGCACAGATTTGTCCAAGGTACTGTATTGAATGTGTGGCACAGAGGAAAATGTAGTTAAGATTAGGAAATAACATACAGTGCCCAACTTATGAGACCGGACAGACTACCAAATGAAGAGGTAAAGCAGATTCTTTGCATTGTATCTCCAGTTTACTCTCCCTGAAACTGCAATAACTGCTTGTGCTTGCAGTCAGCTCTCCCTAACATGCAGGTAATGTCCAAGTTATGGCCATCTGGTACTTGTGTGCAGCACCTTTCAGTAGGTGTAGAAGACCTTAGACCATGTCATTGTGAAGGAAGAAAGCAAACATCAGAGAATCTAACGACTGACAGACTGCCAGGCAAGTGTGGGCTGTTTTCTAGGTCTGTCTTGAGGACTGTCTTACGCTCGTAGGTCCTGGAGATGGCCAGCTTGAGCCCTCCACTCATGGCAATGCTGGAGTGTCCCAGGACACTGCCTACCAGCACATGCTCCGCAGATTTTTGAGACTCTACAATTCTGGATTGATATAGAATTGTGGAGAGTGAAATAAATGCAGCTTTCAGAAAGAACCTGTGCTCAGGTTTAGTTGCTGTGGCAGTGGCCAGATGCATTTAAAATGGCAACACCTTGCTAATAGTCACTTCTCTATCTATGGGGTAATGTAGAGGGATTCAGTCTCAGAAAAACTGCTTTACTACTCATCGTATTGCTAACCCTCACACCTTTTATGAATACATCCTCAAGGGACAGCAGGCTATGGCTGTATAGCCAATACAAGAGAAAGTATTTCCTGCTACTGCCTTTTTCCATGTCTCTGTTCTGAGTTGTATTTCTGATTTGTTGTATTTTAATCTCTATTTAGTTATAATGACTGTGTTTCTGTTACCATACAGCCTGAATTACTTTGCTTCTTTTTCTAACACTTTGTTGTTAACAACACTGTTTTCATAAGTTTAATTACCTTTTTTTTGTTTATTTCTGAGACTGAAAACCACTATTTTAAGGTATACTTTTAGAAATAACAAGTATCAGGCAAACACTTTTCAAGTACCTGTCCATGATGCTTTTTATGTGGTTAAGCTGGGAATAAAGTAGCAACAGAACAGCCTCTCAGGGCAGGAGAAAGGAACAGTGTATGTTATTGATGAGGTAAAATAAGAGGATCCCCTCACTCCACATGTTCACTTTTTGTCCTGTACCCTTGCTACAGCTTTTTCTTCTCCACAGGGGTTTTTGGTGGAAATACAGGCTTTCATCCTGACAGGTGCTTTTAGTTAAGTACAGATATGTGAAGAGTGGTCAATGGATAGCTGACTGGGAGTATCACACTGTGGGCTCTTAAATGGCAGCTATGATTGTACAAATAAGGGGTCATTATCCTTCTACAACATTATGTAGAACATTTAGGCACTCTGCAATATTAAACAGATGATAATCTTTCATCTGCAAACCACTGAAGTTAATGTATGTGAGTGGTTACATGCATAATAGGCACGGATTCAGAAATAATTTGGTTATTTGGGCTCTTTCTTACAATCAGTTTCCTTCGGCACTACAGAGACTACTCAGGTTTGTAGGTCAAAATTTGATTTCTTTTGCTTTTGCACTCTTGTCTGGTTGTTGCTTTCTAATAAAGGGGTCATTACCACAGTGAGTGGTGGAGTATATAAAATTTCTTGATAGAAATGATTTCTTTTCGCTTAAAAGTACCCTTTATATAGCAGTGCTGTTTAGAGCTAGCAAACTTGAACATTCTCCCATGTTTTGCCTAGCTGACTTTTATAGATATATGACCTGATTTTTTCCTTGTATAACTTTTTGTAGCCAGACAAAAACACGGTTTAAAAGTGGGTTTTTCACAGTTTAAAACTGTCATGACTTCTATTGCTGAAGTTTATATATAAAATTATATGGTCTGTGGATTGGTTTAAAGTTCATCTAAATCTGAAGAAACTAATTCTTGGAAACTTAAGTCATTTAATCAGGTCCTCTTCTGTCAGCATAAAATATGTATTTCTCATGTGGGCTTCTGTTTTCACACAAATAGAAATCTGCTCAGAAAGCTGTGCTAAAGTGCTAGGCCTGAGATTAAACTACAATTTCAATTATAGCAGCTTAATGCTTCTTGAGGTAAGTTGGGGTCACCCATGCCGAGAAATATTCCATCATGAATATTATAATTAAACACTCTTAAAAAGCGCATAGGCTTTCTCCTCCATGTTTCATATATGCCCAGTTTAAAACCTCTAGAAGGTAAAATGTGAAACATTAGCCTCATAGGAAGCCATCAAGCCTTGTGGGGAAAAAAATTACAGTAGTGAATTGCATTTCACCTCCTTGTTAACCTTCCTGCCTCCAGTTGAGGTTTGTTACAGACATCTTTCGCCTACTTAGGATTTTCATTTAGAACAAAACAAAACAAACAAACAAAACAACAACAACAACAACAAAAAAATAGCCACTTGCCATTGAACTGTAAACAGTGAAAAAATGATTTTGGTAGCAGGGTAGGGGTTTTTTGTTGTTGTTTTTGTTCTGTTTTTACCAGTTTGTGATAGATCGATAGCCTAGTCAAAGCTTGGTTCACTCACGTCATCTATATAAACGTTAACAAAAATTCAATTGCAAGCCAAACCTTAGAGTCCCCTGAATTTCTTTAAGTTGGAGATAATAGTTCAGCACCCTTCTTATGGAAATGACATTGGTCAGTCAACATGTGACAGTGGGCGGTACATCTTCACAGCACAGTTCAGTCTCGTGTAGAGATATTGAGGTTACTTCTGGCCTTGGCCATAGCCAAAGCATGTTAGCTAGGAATATTGCACTAAGTTACCATGCTGAAGAGACAGTGCTACTGTGGCTGCAGGGCTTTCTGGACTCAGTTATCTTGCATGTTTGTATGTGATGGAGCATAGCATCATACAGGTATTCAAGCCACTGTCTCAACAGAGTGTATCTGTTCAATGGATAAAAGCTGTTTCCAGTCAGTGCCCATTTCTGTTGGAGTTTAGTGATCCAAGCTTTGTCTTCTCAGGATCATACTCTCACTTTAAATCAAAAATCCAGATCACTGTCATCCACATCCAATGGCTTGCAGATAGGTTTGGAACTGCTAAATTTAATAATTGAATTCTGCAAGAATAGATTGATTGAGTTCCTGTGACCTGTGAAGGACAAAATTTACATAGCCATTTAACGTGTGAAACAATGTACTGAAAATGGGATGCTGCTATGGTAGTTCTCTTACTGCCTATTTCAGCATTAATTGAAACTAGATACAAGAATAAATGTCTTGTCGTTTTGTAAGAAAATTGTATTTTAAAAGTTAGATACACTATGAAGAGTAAAGAAGATTAATAGGATTTTGGTATGTAGCTCTAGAGGAAAAACATGCAATTTCAAGGATTTTCTGCTAATGTTTTGTAAAGCATCAGATGGTCCTCAACAGAGAACAGTATTTCTTGCTAAACCTCTTGTGCAGAGATTAAGTTGGTAGATGCAGAAAAGTGGATGCTCTATAGCAAAGAGTTTACAAAAATCTTTAGGTAAGTAATCAACAACTGCTGTTAATCTGTAGTCATCTTTCTAGTTTGTGCTTTTTCATTTAATATTTAAAGTAGTCCTGTGATAAAATAGAGTTCATCTGATATCATTATGCAGATTAGAACAGAAAAAAAAATTTGAAAAGGAATCCATCTTAAAATCTAAAGAAGAAAGTTACGGCAGATTATTTACTGCAGAACAGATAATAAGAAATGCAAAGTGTGTTACTTCAATAGAACAGTTGCCTGTCAAAATGTCTACATAACAATGAAAACTAAATCTCAAAACATCTTTTGCTGGGAGCCAGATCACCACTCCATTTTTCCTCACTCTACCTCCTTCCCTACTGTACTTCTGTGCCTTTATTTTATTTTATTTTTTTTTGATTTACACTGATTTTCAGCTAGACTTTTCATCATCTTATTCTGTGGTCTGACTATAAATAGATATTATCCTCTCTGGTTATTGTGGCTTGAATGGGATTAGTCGATATCTCCTCTTGGGTATTGTAGTAGAAGGAAATGTACATCATTTGCTATGAAATCCTCTGTGAAAGCAGTGGTTGTAGCTCATTCTAAGAAAAATATAAAAACACTCACACAAATATTTAATGTTTTTCATAGATGTTTTAGTGATAACTGCAACTCACTGACTTGCAGTTGCTTTTTCCTCCACTTTTTCCCCCTTCTTAAGAAGTATGAGAGACAAAGAAATGTTATTTTCATTGACATGAAGTGATAAGTTGTAAATGTTTGATATGGCCCAACTATGCAATGGCTTTCTGTCGCTATGTGACAGCTGCCGTCCATGTTCCCATGAGAACATGAAGAGCTTTCAAAGCATTGCTAGAGAGCAATACTTCAAACGCTACATGGAACCTAAATATTAAGTGTTCCATTTTCTTATGAGATTAATTAGAATGACTCAGGGTATCTCTGTTTATTTTCCTTTGCTTAAAACTTTGTTCTCCAGTTGGGCTTCCTTTCTTGGACTGCCTTCCTCTGAAGTGTCTCGAGAACCCCAAATAGCTGCTATGATATGAATTGTCACGCTACCTAAGAAACTGCCTAGACTGTTTGTTGCATTCCTACATCTCTAGAGGCACTACCAAAGTTGACACACATTTGATGTTATAGCTTATAGTTGTGAGAGGATGATAATTATAAAAACATTTTCCCAGACTTTTCTGAACAGCTTTTGGTTTTTGTATCCTAAGTCTTCAAATAGTTTTGGAAACATAAGTTCAGCTGCACATGTAGTTTTAGGGATATCTTTAGGCTGGCATAACTTTTCGGGCAAGTAACTTTTCCTAGCTTACTCTAACCAGCCAGGTTAGCCAAAGCAGTAAGGCTGAAACAGCAACACATGCGTTACATACCGCAATAAGGGGTCAAGAGCCATATAAACTGATATTGTGCTTGCAAGACATGTTAGGTTTTATGTCACTTCTTTTCTGTCCTTCTTGAGATTCTTGTGTTGGTTCAGCACACATGGGTAGTGCTACCACTTTGCCTAGAGAAGTAAAACTCTTGCTTTTTCTGGTTTTGATCACTTTTTCATTCTCACAATTGCCTCTAAATAAGTCTACACAACAGGAAATATTTTGAAAATGTTTTTCTTTTCATGGCAATCATAGCTGTCACATTGTAAAGTCAGCAATAAAAACCTGTGTGTCAAAAAATTAATTAGCTTCTAAACCAAGGGCTAGATGAAAATAAGAATAGAAATGTCTCTTAGTCAGAAATAATCCTTCTGTCAGAAGTAACAGAAATCTACAGCTTTTCTTGAAATATTCTGGCTTTTTGGAGTTGATATGTACATGTAGAAATCCTTTTCACATTAGTTTTGGACACAATCCAACAAAAGCAACAAAGCCAGACCATTTGTTTCGCCTTAATCTGAAGTAATGTTGCATAAAATTATCTCCAACATAAAGTAACTAGTCTGATTACTGTAAATAAGGACAAGATTAAAATATGGATTTCTGTGTTCAAAGTAGTGTAGTTATATCATTTTTGTCAGTACGCCTAAGTGCCTTTTAAATGGACTGTAAAAAAAAAAAAAAAAAAAAAACAACAACATGGAATAGAAATGATTTTCTATAACTATTTAATCTGGCTCCATGAAACATTACTCAATTGGTTAGATGGTTTTATAGATGGTTTTAAAGAATGTCTTTTATCTTTTTCTTACCTCCAGATTTTTTTTTAAAAATCATTTTTTATATTGATTCCAAAAAGGCTGTAGGAATCCTTTACTTTGTAGGGATTTCCCATAATTATTGGTTCAATTTCACAATCCTAATTTTGTTTTCTAATGGTTTGGTATAGAATTTATTGCTGTAATAGTACTAACTTACACTATAATAGTGTGTCATTGCCAGCTAAAAGACTATTTTAATAATATCAGTAAAACCATCACTTGCTAAATGTCAGTACAGAGGAATTCTTGAATTCTTGAGTATAGACGAATTCTGCTGCACCCACTACTGCTTTGGCAGCTGGCTGTCATGAGTCCCCGTTCACAATAAGACCCAGCACGTGAGATCTGCACAGGCTAAGACTGCCCAGCCTTTAGGTCCTTTACAAAAGGAAAACAAAAGGAAAGCTTTAGAGTTGTCTCCTGTGCACCTACTCAATGACCAATCTTATATATCAAGCTGAAGCAATTACACCTTTGTAGCAAAGTGTGTAGGGCTTCTTTGAAAATTTCATTTAAGTGTACACAAATTAGCATGTACTATGCAGATGTCATTGAGATTTAAAAGCACTTGGAGCATATTACTAACATTACCAGTTAATGCTGAATTTTATCACATTAAGTGAACAGGCAATGAAGATTAACTTTGCACAGTTAATCACAATTACTTTAAAATACTGCTTGTTAAATTATGATGTAGATAAAGAGAACAATGAATTTAAAGAGTTCAGTAATATGTTTCTTTTATTTAAAGAAATTATTTTTTAGAAGTACAACCATAGTTTTTTTATTTATTGCCTTAATAATTCTGAATAGAGCAGTTGAAGGGTACTCCTAGTTTACATTTTGTTTTTTCTTCCTTTATCACTTTAGTGTTGCTTTGAAATATCCAAAAGTATGCAACTGTGATTAATGCATTTGTTGGTGATAATGATGTTGGTGAACTAAGCTTTGGAAATGATAAGAATTGCAGAAGAAATGCAACAGAAATTGGGTGATCTCTTTTAACTAACTTGGTCGCAAACTCATGTAATGACACTAAATTTATATTGTTCTTGTGATGAGACATGATCTATAATCTTCCATTATTACAGAAATAAAAAATGCTTATGAGATAAAGAAGGTAAAGTATTAACTTTTTTTTTCCTTGAGGTCCTTTATCTGATAGTACAGAGTAGTCTAGAGAATAATAGGAAATGTGTTTTAATTTGGGGGAGATTTCTTACATACATTCCTTGAAACATTAATGCCTAAAATATGACCCACCTGTGGTTATCTGCCATATAGAGCATCTGCCACAAGAAGGCATTTGTGTCTTCAAAGTTCTTTTTCTATAGGTTTGTCAAGCAAGAAAAATTTGCTTGAACTGCCAACAAAAATTTGCTGGAAAAACAGGCCATGGAGTCATGGCTGTGTGTTTTTTTGTTGTTGTTGTTTTCTCTCTCTTGCCCACTGCTTTATTATAAATTGATAAGGATGCTCCTAAAAACATAGGCAGAGGCTCAAACTTAGGGGGTGGAGAAAGCTGAACCCCATCATCTGCGAGGCAGTGGTGGAGGGCTAGGTCCTTGGGCACATGCTTTCCTTCTGTACAGCCCTCCTGGATGCTGCTCTGCCATGCCACAGGCTGAGCACAGGGCCCAGCCCAGTGCCTTGGTGACATCCCTGTCTCCTTGCTTGGCCAGTAACCTCGAAAGAAAATGGTGAGTGGTGGCAGCTAGCTGGAAGGCGGGGGGAGTGAGGGAGAAGGGGAGCTGTTAATTTTAAAGAAATATAATTGTTGGTCATCCTAGCATTTTGGATTTCAAAAGGTTTCGCCAGGGTGGTGAACACACCTGAAAGCCTGGTATTTTCTGTCCCCAAATATCACAGGTCTCGAGCTTGACAAAGCAGAACCTTGTGTAACAGGCTGATCAATATAGCCTGGTCTCTTTATATAACAGTGGGTATGCAGCTGTCACAAAACCACTTAATGATTTGCTGCTCCTAATTCCCTGCTTCTTTCTTCGTCCTTACCTAATAGCCTTTGCTTGCCAAGAGTTTCCCCCCTGCCCTGTGACAAAAGCCAGCTTTGTTTACTGAGGAAACTGGTGATTCTGGCCACAGCCTGAAGGAAGCCTGGAGTCCTCTCCAAGCCCCAAACTCCATCAGACCTCTGGGACATGTCAAAGTAGCAGAGTCACAAGTAGCTCTGTATTTCTTCAATAATCTGTATGCTGCCTTTGATGAACAGCTGAAAGTCTTCAGAAATTAGAAACAAACAAAACAAACAAACAAACAAGCAAAAAAGGCAAGGAAATTGGGGAAGATGCAATGGATCAAAATGAATCCACCTTTAGTTTTCTGAGGATGGAGAAACCAGGACTATGAATTGGTAGGGCTAGACAGAAAGGGAGGAGTACACAGGATTAGCTATAAATTTCACACAGTTATTCTGAGCTGTGGTAATCTGCTATCTGACCTGTGCCAATATATACATAACAGCTTCTCTCTCCGTTATCAGGTTTAAATAGCAGTCTAAAAGACTGGGAGGGGAGGGAAGGTGGCTTAATGTTTTAAGCCCTTGGTTTGAAATACCTGGACAGTCTATATTTGCACACTTGTCAATCCAGATAAAGTCTGTTGAGCTATTCTCCTGCTGTCACGTTGAGTTTTAGAGATTTTTCAAGAGCAAATCTGAAAACAAGGCACCACTTATAGACACTTAATAGAGTCCTCAGTACTCTAGCTAAGACGATGAGTTCACTATTAGTGGGGTTTTGTGGGGACAGAAATCGTCCCTTTCCGTATGTGTAACTGTTGTGTGTGGCAGGAGATAGCTGGCTCACCCAGAGTCTGTCTCCATAGGACTGCATCAACACTGTCAGGAAATCGTGTTCAAGAGCTTCACACCCAAAGTGCCCAGTTCTGGTTGTTCTGCCCAAGCCCCGAATTACTATGCTGTTTAGGATTAGCTGTGTATTCACAGCTTCCAATTCAATTATTTTTAATCTGTATCCAAATAATTTGAAGCTGTGAGAGTTTTTTAAGGACCTGTGAAGATTAACAACACTATTCTAGGAACCAAAGCATAAAGCCCTTCTCAGGCTTTCAGGGTTTGAGTACTAATTGCATAAGGCCACCATTCCTTCACTGTCCTTTTCCTTCACAGAACACGGCTCTCTGTCCTGACTCAGTATAAGTGGGCAGCCTCCAGCAATTACACATAAACTGACATTCTGAAACAAAAATATCTCACAAAAAAAAAAAAAAAGATAATATGGGATCTCCTGAGAACAGAGTAATTTAATAACTAATGAATAGTCCCATTTTTATATACCATGATGCCCTTGTCCAGATTCAGGGAAACCTCATGTTTCTGGCACAAAGGAAGATGTCACCTGTCATTTGCTTCTTTCTAGCTAGGTTTTCAAGCTAGTTATTTTCAAACGTGGAGATGCTTCAGATCATTCAATTTTGGGATGGTAAATCCTCAGACCTTGTCACCATTCCTCCCAGTATGTGGGCTGCACCACTCTGGTAGTCTGACCTTGACTGAAGTGAACAGAGGCCTTTCACCCTGTGGTATTCACTGTTGCTTAAAACTAATTTAGTTGCAAGTTCTTCACCTGAATCTTTTCCTTCAGAACAGATATTCCCAGCTCCAGCTCACTTTTACTTTAACCTTTTCAATATTGTGAGGCTGAGCTCAGATTCTCGGGCATTCAGCTTTGTTGTCTTCTTTCTTCTTTCTCCGGTCCTAATGTCACGGAGCTGCTTTTTACTGATCAGGAGCTGGGCAGTGGGAAATGTCTCACAGTGCTAGAAGCTTCTGCTAGCAGAGTCAAGGGCTAACGGCAGGGTGAGACCACTGACCGCCTTTATTGCCTGCATGGGAGCTTGTTCTCAAATTAGTCTGATGCTTCCAGGTCACAGGCGTGCTAAAAAGAAAGGGACAAATTTTGCTGGGTGTAATCGGTAAGATCTCCACTAAACAGAAGGCCTTGTTTCATAAACGCTCACTTGACACAGCCTGATGGCAGTAAGTAGCTTAGCAAGCCCAAAGACATGGTTCCCAAGGCAGGTCACTCAGCTCTGCAGTTGTGTCTGGAGGCAAGGTCTGCACAGCAGGTGCAGAGCATTGTGCAGGCCCTGGAAAGGGACCAAGAAGGGAGAGAGAACTCAGCCCTGTAGGGGCTGAGGGTAAATGTGGCAGTTTTGTGTTGGCGAGCAGCTAAGGCAGGATGAGCACAGGGCAGCCATCGCAAAGGCATGGCTTACGCAGGGCCTGGGGACAGCGGGCAGGCCAGGGCATCAGGGGATGGCACACCTGCAGCCCAGGGAGCAGGCATGGGGCCTGGGCAGAGCAGGGCAGTCCATGCAGAGACAGTCAGAGCTGGTGGTGCCCTTAGGGCCCTGAGGATTAGTGTCATGCAATCAAAAAATTCTCCTTCCAGTTTTGGAGTCTGCTTTTGTGCTTGTTTTGTGAATTAAACACTGTCACAAGGGGCTTCGAAAACGCCCATCAGTGAAATGAAAGCCAATCACAACATCAAGGGGAACTAGCATGCACAACTATCATGTGGTTCAGTCTGCCCTTAAGCTTGTGGTTCTCCTGGTTAAGTTGGTGGAGGCTAAAAATACATTTATTCATTTATTTATTTTTATTGTCTGTTAAGGTAAGGAGTAAGTCTTTAAGACTTATTCAGGGGCATCTAAAAGAAGTTTTGAGGGCTTTTCAGTGGTTCTCCAGCCCTCTCCTCAGAACTACTTTGGGGAGATTTCCCCCATCTTGTGAGGGAGATTTTCTTCCTTTTCCACTGTATCTAGAGAGTGTATCTTGTGAGCTTAACCCAGCAGGCTTTATGTATGCGGGCAGGGAAGGGAGGATAAATTCACCCTCCCTCTGAATGCTGGCGGCATTGAGAGTAACAGGTTGCCTCCAAGGTAGGCAGGTGCCAGCTCCACACAGGCACAGACAATAAGCCCTGACACTCAACAACTCTGTCAGTCACCCTGCTCTGTCCGGTGTCCTAAAATGTCAAATAAGAATGTTTCATTAGCGCTAACTCCTTTGAATAAAAATATTTTGAATTAGCACTTTGCAATAACACAGTAAAGCACTGGAAGTAAATTATTTCTGTCTTCCAGCTAGTAAACAGCTCTGCTTATTGTGGTTTTGGTGCTTTGTTGTTGTTAGTTTTCCTTTATTACTATTGTCTTATTATTTATTTTATTATTTTTATGGTGTCCCTTTGCTTGTGATTGAGTGACATCCTAATGAGCAACAGATACTTTACCATGTGTGCTGCACAGCATGAAGCTTTACAGAGCCTGGAGACACATGACGAAATACCTAGGCATTTGTATTGTGAATGGTTATAGAGCAGCAGATGGGTAAATCAGAACTGCAGTATTCTTTTAATAACATCATAATACATTTATTGTACTATTTATTGTACTTGAAGAACCAGGGGATTATCTTCATAGGTTATTGTTATGATTTTTTCCATTATTTAATGCACTATTCTGAGGCTTCTCTTTGCCACTGTAAAAAAAGCAGCATTTATCTTTCTTTGGGAAAGCTCTGGATATGTGTATCACGATTTCTATAGCTTTCACATCACATAAATATTTTCTGTATATAATGTATGTTTTTTGACGGAGAAAGGAAAAACAGCATGCTTCTTGTCAATGCCTCTGTGCAACACGCTTCTGGTTCCATATCATGTAGATAAACATGTTGGCCTTCTCAGTATTCATATTCCTGGAGCAGTGGCTGCTGAGGTTAACATGTTGCTTGTGGTCTTTGTGTGTCTACAGCCGTATGTGTCTGGGGCTTTCCTAGCAACCACAGCATCTCTCAGATGTGTTTCAGAGATTGGTTGTTTGTTTTTTACCTTGGTCCTCAGTCTCTTCCTGCTTGGGACAGGCCAAATAATCCACCAGATAAGAGTTCATACTACAAAACATTAAGCTGATTTTTACATTTTCCAAACTTCAGGTATTCTGTTGCTGGTCAGAGCAATGGAAGTAAAACAAAGACATAAGAAGAAAGCTAACAAAATACAGTTTTCCAAAACCCAGAGTGAAAATATAAGGGAGAAAAAAAAAATGAATCTAGTCACAGACATGAAGAAAGCCTAAAACTAATCTGTAGCTTCAGTAAGTAGTATGAAATTCAATAAAGAAGCAGCAATGTGAAACGCATCTAACCACATTCTTAATAGATCTATAAAATTAGGGGGTGGAAATGTAAAATGTCTGATGAGATGTTTCTTGAAATAATATTTCCAAAAATAAAATCCAAGTTGGTGTGCCAGAAAGAAGCATAAAGTTTGTGGTACATGATATGCCATTTTTTGGCAAAGTATCTGCTTCTAATACTGGGCCTAATCTTGCTGGAAAACTACATGAAGTTACTGTCAGATTTCTTTTCATCCCAAACTGCAGTTGAGGGGTATCTTTGGCTTCACTGATTTTACTGCAATTAAAATTACAGTAAATTCAGCAATGATGGCAGAACCTGCACAGAAAGTCTGTGAAGCCATAAGTCAGCCTGCACAAGATATGCATACACAATTTCTGCCTGTACACTGAATCCAGTGTGTTGGATTGGATTTACCTCTTAGGTGGTACTGCTTTGCACAGAGCAGCTTTGCACAGAAATGAAAACAAGCACTACAAGTATGGCAATGAGTCACACCATGCCTTTACAAGACTTCTTTTCCTTTGTTCTAATACCGTCAGGAGGACAGATTAATGCCTGCTGATGTATGACAATAAAAATAAGTAACATGCTAAACCTAGTAGATACTCATCCAGTCTTCTAAGTCACAGGCCATCTGAAGCTGATGACAGTCTTTCCAAGGTTTTCCAAGTGTTTGGATTCTGACCAATGTAAAGATCACAAGATTACATTTACCAGCTGCTAATTCTTTTTATATGCACATAAGAAACAGTTGGAGCAAGTACTCTCCAAATTCAGCAACTGTTCTTCCATCCTCACCCCTTTTATACAGAAACAGAGGAACTGTTACAGTAGCTTAGACCACCTGACCGTGGAGTCCTGTCCATCAGTAGCTTCAGAGAAGGAAGCAGAAAATCAATCATCAGAATCAAATCAGAATTAAATCAATCTCAAATGCTCCTTTGCTATGAATATCCCCCAATCCTCGCTATTTAGAAACTAGTTTATGACCTGAAGGCTTTATATCCCATGCAAAATCTATCAGTCGGAGAGACCTGATGCTTATACAGATAAACCACAGTATCTGGAGCTCATGCCAGGTTACCAGTTACCACATACAACTCTTATTGCATGATCTCTCAGATGAGTAACACCTGGAGCATCTCTGTTGCACTGGAAAACATCCATATTTCTGCAGTAATCATATGAAGATAAGCATCTCCACTGCAGACATCTCAACAGTACCAAACTGGATATCCCAGACTCCCCCCTTCTGCATGTAGAAGCCTACCACAAACCTGTTTTTCTTCTCTGCAAACAATGTCAATAGTAATTGCTCTGAATTGATTTGCTTCCCCTGCAGCTTTCAGGGAAGAACAAAACTATCTGAGCTAACACTTCTTCCTACAGTGCTTCCAGTTGAGCTCATCCTTTTTAAAGACCACAGGAAATTTCTATGTTAAGGTGCTTTATAAATCAGCTTGTATATTGAATTCAATGACCTGTTTCTGTGAAATTGCCAGAATGAACAGAAAGTGAACATTATTAAATGGGTTTTTCTCTCTTTCTCTCTTAGGATGGATTTATAGACTTCTTGGAGTTCATAGCTGCAATAAATTTGGTTATACGAGGGAAAATTGACCAAAAATTGAAATGGTATTTTAAGCTATATGACGCTGATGGAAATGGATGTATTGACAAAAAAGAACTATTAAGCATATTCACGGTAAGCAAATTATGACCAATAATAATTGCATTTGGCATAGCGCGTTATCTCTGAATCAGTAGTTCATCACATGTTGTATTTTACCTAATGCTTTACAGTCACAAAACCAGAACTGTTCCGGCTAGTGACACTCTTGTCATTGGTTTCTTGCTTACTGAAATAAACGTATCTAAGTAGTATTTTACTTTAAAACATAATTCTCTATATATGCTGATTTACTGAAAGTGAAAAACTTTAGAAACAGTAGAAGCATTATTGAGATAAACTGTATAAGAAGGCAGGGTAGAGCTGAAGTAGCATAATGAATAAAACAGCTGTTTGCAAGCATTTGTGCCAGTTTGTTGTGGAAAAATGGCTTCTCAAACTGAACTTTCTGCACAAAAAAAAATATAGATGTCATCAAAATATTCAAATATTTTCATTCTTTTTGAAAGGCTTTTAGATTTGTTTACTACAAATGCCATTACTTGTTTTTTTAAATTAACTTGGGGAAAGTTAATTTTGTCATTAAATCCTGCACTGACATTTTGATACAAATATTGTAGATAATCTTTTTTTTCTGAAAATGGGCCTATTTCAAACCCACAAACCAAAACAGTGTAATTCTTTCTGCACAATGATTTCCATATTTTCCAACTTGCTCTGGTGAGCTAATATTTTGCACTTCAGTAGCTGCTTTCAACCAAATGATATTATAGGGTTCCTTGCAAATATGAATAACTTTTAATACTTCTTTCTAAATGTACAGAACCTGTTACAGATCAAGGTTTTGCTGCAGGGAGCATAAAATCTAAATAGGGATTTAATGTCATAATAAACAAGGAAAGTAGTTTCCCAAGATTCTGTCTTGCTGCTGGTGCCTGGCTAGTCACTGTTAAAGACTTTCAAGAGCTGCTGCCTCAAATGAAAGGAACCAGAGCTAGATTAGCCATGTGGTCAAACAAATTAAGTTGATGCATCTCCTTCTAAAGAACGGCTTTCTAAATGCAGAAAGAGAGGCTGCACAGCCTCAATTTCTCCTCATTTAAGACTAATGTCATCTTTCTGTTGTTGCTATTCTCCATCATTTTCTACTTGAAGGCATTGATGCAGCTGCCTTTGTCTTGGACTCTATCCAAAAAGAGAATTAACAACATTTTAATGTAAAGATTTCTTTTTTAGCTTAACTGGTTTTAAAACTTCCGCTTCTCTTTTGGAGTAAGAGAACTTTAACTTAAACCTGTACAAGTCATTTGACTTAGGCTAGATGAAAATAGATGAAACTCTAACCAAAAATAAAAATTCTGACTCACAGCCAGTAAGGGCTTTAATTATACTGAGCATCAGTAATCAAGGGTTTATCCAAAAAGATATATCAGATCTGAGACTTTAATATAAATCAAATAAGTCCTATTAAAACTTCATCTGCCCCTACAGCTATACAAGCTTTGGACCAGCAGATCATTTTAAGACATCAAAATTCTTGCCAGAGCACCAGGCACCCTGTCAGTGCCTTTTTAGCAGTCCAGATAATTTATTATTTAGGGGGATTTTGTGGTAGTCAGTGATTCAAGTACTTCAGGAAGCACTGCTTTCCTCTTAGTGCTACAAATTTAACTGTGACAGAGGTACAACCTTCTAAAGGCTGCATTGGGGTCAGGCATACAAAATACCAAAAGTATCCATAGTACGAATGAGTAATACAAACAAGTTTATGTACCTATATTTTGTAAAATTCTTGCTGCCTTTCAGAACTCTGTGCAAAGTATGGTAAAGATAGTGATGGTTAGGGATTCTACATCAGTGATGGATGTGTTTAGCTTGCATTTTATTTCTGTATAATGAGTTCTAAAATAGTATCTAAAATCATATGGTGAATTATCTTGCACAACACAGTTCATCTCATGATAATTAGACGTAAAAAAAAAAAAAAGCCTAGTGTGCCCATTATATAACAAAAATAGATGTTTATACATAGATATGTATCTATTTTCTCAGTCACTAATTGTGATATTGATTCTGAGTCCAACTCTATAAGCACATGCTTGTTGGATATGGGCCACCAGTTATTAACATATAGGCTTCTTCTTTATTGGCCAGAATGATCACCATAATTCAGAAATGATCGTCTCAGTGAATGGGACACAATTTTGCAAAGGTATTCATTTATACCTTTACTCCAAATATTGGATACCTTTGCCACAGAAAAAGCAGAGGGGAGATTACTTTTCTTAACTTCTTTGGAGGACGAGTAAATTCTGCCAACTTTCAGGACTGCCAGTCTAACTTTATTTGTGATTACTAAGTTAAACATTTTTTAATAGAAAAATGACTTAGGCTTTCTCATCATGTGCTTTCAGCTGTGAAAAATAATACTACATTTAAATCACACAGAGCATAGGGGCACTCTCAACACACAGAACTCTCTAGGGTGAGATAAAAATGCTGGTGTGGAATCTAGTGTATTGCAGAACAGAGGTGCCACATGGTTTCAGAAGACCTTCAGAGATATGTAAATGAGGTCTGTAATCTTCAGGCGGTGTTATGTTAATTAAATTTCCAATCCTCATTACTGAAGATTTACTTGAAATAGCTATTTATTTGGCGATTTTGAAAGGGTTGGTGAACTAAAGAGCTGCATCCCAATTACTGCAGTTGCCAGTGTATTGTTTTCACAACTTGAAGGAAAAAAGTCTGACGGAACTTTCTGCATTTCTGTCTTCAGGCTATCCAGGCTATTAATGGACACACCAACATGTCCGCTGAAGAATTCACGAACATGATATTTCAGAAGATAGATGTGAACAATGATGGTAAGAATTTAGGTTTTCTTGGTAATGGCAGGGTTTTTTCCCCATGAGAGAGTGTAGGGTAAGGAGGGGAGTTGAACACACTACTGAAGAACTCTGTTTTAGATAAACTGAAAACCTGTCTGTTCTTCTTTACCTATACTCATCCAGGTTTACAGTACTGCCTCTATTAACCTGACACAGGAATTATATGCAATAGTGGCTAAAACACGAAGGTCTTGCACTGTTCATCCAAAATAACAGTGCTTTGGTTGCACAGCAAATTGAAGGTATTTTTTCAGTATATCTGCAACGGCTCAATCTACCTAAACTGCATAAGAAAACCAACTAAGATGCATGGTTGCACATGCCCTATCATGTCTGAAAGATTGGACAGCGTAGTGGATGTCTCTTGAAGTCTGAATGTTGTCACACATGAATGTCTTCCCTGCTATTCCTAACCATGAAAATGCTCCTACCGGCAACCACTATAGTAATTGACAAATTAGAAATGTTAGGAAAGCATTGCAGAGCAAGATCAGATTCCAGCCAAGAATTTGTGGCTTTTTTTTGTTTGTTCATTTTTTTTGAGGTCTCATTTGGTGTATTAAAGTTATTTTTAAGGAAGCTGTTTGCAATATATAATCAGAATATAAATAGTGATCTTGTGATGCATATGAATAACTGGTAGAACATTTTTCCCACCTGTTTGGTCCATTTTTGGGGTGAAGGCAAATTACAGACTCCAAACAACACAGTCATATTCTAGAATGTAACCCCAATACTATGATACTTTTTACTTTGACCCCTGCTTTGACCATATGTTTACTTCCAAGTAATAGTTGTATCTGAGCTAGACCATCAGCTAAAAAATAACTTGTGTCTTCAATATTAGCAATGAGACGCCAGAACATGAATTATTCAGAATCACCTTCATAATACTCCCCTTTCAAACTACTTTCCATAACTAGATACTTTTTTAAATAGCTACAAGCAGCAGGACTAACTCAGCCTGAGAAATGGGACACATTTTTCAAAGTTTATCTTAAGCTATGCTGCCTCCTTGTAGCTGCTTATTAAAAATAAAATAAATAAATAAAAGTAAATAGACAAATAAGTTGTGATGGCCTTCCTCACATTAAAGTACAAGAAATAATCTCATGGCAGCAGGGAGCAATCCCTAAAACAAATCTCCTGATGGCCTTGCAATTTATTTTCATTACTTGAAGGAAATTTCAGGCTCATCACAGTCCCAGTGAGCCTGGACATGCTAGCATAACTTCATCTCGCTGGTAACTGCAGTGTTCTTTGTGCAATTGCATTCTGGTATTGTTAATTTGAAATATATAGCCCTGGGATCAAAGGAGGGAAGTCAAGACCTGCTGAAGGGAATGGGCGGACCATGAAACAGGACTGTCCAGTTCTGGCAACTGAAACCAGCATAAGCAGGAAAGTGATGCAGCAGGTCCATCTGATGACTCCAGGAACCCTATTAATACATTCCAGTCAGTCAAAGGTGACAAAGAGGGGGAGGAGATGGGGAGTAAGAGGAATATGTGGGACGGGGGGAAAGATCTGAAGAAGTGAGTGGATGAGTAGCAAAGCAGAAAGATGCAGACAAGTGTGCAGAGACAGCTCCTTCTGGCTCCGCTCCTGGGATTATATGAGGGCACTGGGGTTGATAGGGGAGGAGTGAACATTCTCGGGACACTGTACATCAACCACTGGAGTGGGTCTTACTCCTCTCGCTGCAGCCTAAGAGCCAGGACTTGTGTTAGAGGGGCTCTTTTCACTTAGTGTGTATGTGAGCCTGCTCACAGTGCAGTGGGGACCATATGACAAAAGAGGAAGCAGCCTTTATTGCCGATGGGTCATTTTCAAATTCTTCACATGCTGATCATTTTTGGTTTTCAGTCAGATTAAGCTTCCAAAGTTGCCATGAACAGAAACCAAAACAGAAACAAAAAAAACCTGCAGGGACCACTTAAATGTGAAAATAGCTAAAATTCATCTACCTTAAGCATTTACCAGAAGTGTATGTGATTTACATTGCTGGGCCCCAGAATGCAGGGGCCCTAAGTCATCCAGCAGGTTTCTTTTTGCCTGGCCTCTTTCAATTTCTTATTTCAGTAAAAAAAATCATTCATTTTTATGATTTTCATAAAAAAAAAAAAAACTTAAGAGGAAAGAATCACTCTTCCTCTTAAACCAAGGCCTATTTCCCCTCTCAAATAAAAACAATATCACTGGAATAATTTCTAGCCAGAGAATCGTGTACGCTCCAGTGTACCCTGCCACCAGACCGATGCCTAGGACTGGTCTTTGCCTTTGCTGCCAGGGAAGTAAGCAGGAGAAGAAGAATGTTAAATGGTATTCCTGTTCCTGCAAAAAGGAGGTTGTCTTGCAATTTCCAAAGTATTACCTGATTTTGGAATGAGTCCAAAAAAATCACACACTCCCAAAAAATCTTAAAAATCATGACCATTTCAGTTGCTTGGAAGAATTTCTCTAATCAAACCACTTAACTGATTTTTTTTCACCATCTTATCCTGGCTCTAAATAATCCTTGTAGTCAACACAGGGGATATGCTTTGTAATCCTCAGCAAATCATCCCCTAATCTCTGTTAAAACCACCTATAAGCTAAACTCCAGTTAGCTTGGTAAGAATAGCTTCATACAGCTAAATTATGCCAGAATGAACCCTTCATTAGAGCCCTTTTCTCCACACATCTATCATTGAAGATGCTAAACACTGTAGTTGTCTTAGACTTCTGTGAAAGTGGCATTTGATCTGTTTTAATAAAGAAAAGTGAATATGAGTTCTAAAATCTGATGCAAAATGGGAAAACATGAAAATATTCTTCCTGCATTTGCATATCAGCAGAGAAGTATGGGGAATCTTCTTGGGGGATGCAACCTGGCATGAATGGCCTTGTGTTGGGTTGAGAGTGATTGCTGCATTCCTTGGTTCCTAAGGATTATCTGATTTCCTTTTAGGGGAACTGACTTTAGAAGAGTTTATCGGTGGTGTTGAAAGAGATGAGGACCTAATGGAATTGATTACAAAAAGTTTTGACCTTTCCAACGTACTCAAAGTCATACAGAGCGGCAGGCGGCACAGCATCTGAAGGATTCAGTGACGGATGTGACATCTGTTGTCATTGTTTCAAGAAAGATAATATTTGATATATTCAGAGAGCTTGATGTTGTCAAAACCAGCCCAGACAATAACAATCACTCAGCTCCAGGAATAATTGTCCCTTGGAATTTTCACTCTTGACTCCACATCTCTCCTCTTCTTTATTCTGTCTCTCGCTAAGGACTGTGGCAGCTACAGAACACAAACCTTTGCCCACATATAATAGAAAAGATGTTTGATGCAGTACAAATAACTTGTTTGGTCTCTATGAACACTGTTCAGAATAATTAATAAAACAGTGACAATATCATAAAGTGCAACCTTTCTAGAAAACAGAGAACTAATAAATTTATTCTTTTAAGTACAGGTTCTTTAACCTGCTATCTAAAATGTGGCAATAAACATCTAGGTAGGATTGGCTCCTATCAGGACCAATTAAGAACAAAGCCTGGCTTGTATTAACTTAACATTTAATCTAATCAGTGCTCAAAATCAGAGAAGATTTTCTGGGAAACACCTCAGTCAGCTCAGTATTCCAGAGATGTGCATCCTCTTTAAGAAACCATCTACCACTCTTGATTTCATTACATTTGTAAAATAAAATAACATGATGTTTTGATGTTTTTTCACAAGGTTCAGCTACTGTTCTTTCAAATTAACTTTTATAGAAGCACTGGGATGAAATTTTGTTATCTTTGTAGAGTAGCATTAGAAGTTCAAAGAATGTTTAAAACAAATAATTTTGTAAGCACTGGAACGAATATCATCTGGTTTCCCAGAGATGTGTCCTTTGACTTGTATGACCTCCTTTGCAAAACAGTTCATTTTCACTGGGCTCTTTGCCACAGCTTCATGAGACAAAAGGTAAGATGTATGATGACTAGTTCATGCTGATGGGACTGCTGGTGTCTGCCAAACAGACTGCTTAACAGATGAATTCTTCCTGCCTTCCCCTGACAGGGAGTACTATGGTATTTTTGTCCTGCCCAGACACCTGGGCGAAAGCTTTTAGCAATTTAGTCTCTTTGAGACTTCTACCTTCTTTCAAACTGGGTTGCAATCATCTCTGAATGTGGTAGCTGTTAGGAGTACAGAGAAGGGATTCACAGATGGCATGATCACATACATCTCATTTTTTTAGGAAACCAAGCTAAAAACAACTCAACCTTACTTTCTAACAAACAAGATTAATTCTTTAAGCTGAAATGTAACTGCACGAGTTGTCTGAAAAGGGAAAATCATAGCTCTCTCCAGTTCTGTTGGGATGGATTCTCTTTCAAGTCTGCAACCAGTTCTATCAAATCACTACATTATGTCGTAAGAATAAGTTCTCCTTGGCTGGCAGTGCCCTGAAGGCATCACACTAATACTAGATGCTGTTAGAAACATCAGCTTAATGCAAAATCATTTGTGCATGGGTAGGTGCAGGTTGAAGGAAACACTTATTGAGACTTAATATGAAAAAGTTTTTTTTTTTTTCCTAAGTCACTACAAGTCCATGTCCATTTGCACAGAAATGTGCTCCATCATCTGCAATTATTACCCCAGGTTCTGGTTTGATCAATGGAATATACTAAAAGTATGCAACAAGCATCACTTGACATTATAAACAGTTCTGACATTATAGTTCTGATATTTGAATCTTTTATATCCTTTCCCAAAAAAAGAGCATGATGTATGAGATTGCTGGTGGGTTCGAACTTTAAGTTCTTGTTTTTATTCATCATTGACACATTAATATCTCACTGTCAGTATCAGTTTTCTCACACCTAGACTTCAGAAAATCACTTTTCTTTATCTACTGTTTTGCATTTAGATTCTGTGAGGATGGTGGTCTTCAGAACTGGCTCTAAAATATTTAAAATACAGTGGTCCAATCTAAGCAACTTGGGTATACAGAAACAGCTGTGTTTTGGATTGTTGCTTTTAAATAATGAAGTTTCTGACTTTGAAACGTGACTACTGTCTACATATATTGGTCTCTCTCTCTCTCTTTCTCTTTCAATAAATGGATATTAAAAGAGAGTATTTCCATTTAAATTTGCCTATTTTTTCTGTGCAACTGTAATTATATGACGAGAATTACCAAATCAAGGGGAGTGTTGTTTTGTATTAAAAATTAATATATGTAAAGGAAGTTCTTAGCCTTTTGTGTGTGTGAAACTAAATTTTAAAGGAGTACCTGACATGCTTACTTTATACACCTCAATATAAAATTATTTAGCAGAAACCTATATAATTAAGAAAAAGTACCTTTTCTGTTTAATGTAAACATTGTGGCACATTTCCTAAAATATTTACCTACAAGAATTCCACACATTTTTGGGGTTGTTCACAAGATTCCATCTAGATTAGTGTATGTCTCCTTTAATGACTTAAGCACTATTCGATATACAGGTGCTTGAGATAAATGCATTGCAGTCACAATTTTCTACTGATCTCAGTCTTTTAAACTTGTCAGGTGTTCATTGAACATATCAGTGAAATCAGGTGGCACGTGCAAAAAACTGCCTAATCTGACTCCCCGAAGTCTTGTTCTGAAACAACCTGAAGCTGCAGCTCATCACCACACAGGTGCTTTGTATTAAAGAAGGAATATTTTAAGCTGACCTGTCTGTTCAAATGCTTATTGCTGATTTAATAGACAGCAGAAAAGGAAAAAGCAAGCCAAACGTTAGCTCACATTACATTTACCCCTTAGCAAATATTTAAGTGGTTAAGGGGTAGTGATGAGCCACTGATCTATTGCTACAAAACCCTGCATGGGAGGAAATAAAAAAAAAAAAAAAAAAAAACATTATAGCATATGCTCTCAAGAAATGTCTTTGTCAACAAGACTGATGCAGATGCCAGCTGTGAAACTCTGGAGAAGCTGGGCTGCCTATATCATCATCACAGGGGGGTAGGTTTTAGTTAGGATAAATGTGCCCTGAGAATAGCTAATCGTTTTGTCACCGTATTCACCTTGGAAAGAACCACAGGTCTCAAATTCACTCTGTGCAGCTGGGTGAGCTTAGCCAATCAACAGGGTAATTGGTAGTTTCTCTTCTAATATAAGCTCTTTTACTGTTAAGAAATCCTTTTGGCATTATGCTCTTTTTATTGCATCCAAACAGCTAAAGGTAATTAGTATGACAGTTCTCTTTTTCAAACAATTCATAATTGTCCTAACGTTATCTCCTTTTCTATTCTGGTAGCTTAATATGCTAGAAAAATAAATAGGCACTTTTTCTTTGGAGAATCTGGGAATTCAAAGTGACAAGAAAATTACCTTTTCTTATAGATATGAAATTGCTTAAGCATTAACAGGCATGATTAAACCTTATGCCATAGTTATGCATCCCTGATAAAGTGGGAGGAAAGCTTGCTGTGGTGTGGAAAAGATATTGTAGCTGCATTTAATTTTTGACCTTATGTAAGATTAGCTGTATCATGTAGAGCATAATGGTTAAATATTCAAGCCTCAGGTTCCCTGTGTGTTAGGACATATGTCTACTTATTTGAAGAAACTGGCTCAATGTCTACAAAAAGTCTTGAGGGGTTATAGAAACTACTGAAGAATTCAAGGAGGGATTTTTAATTATCATTTTTAAACATTCTATTAAATATAGAAGAATATTCCAAAAGTTGGAAACACGTAGCTTTACACTGTACTTTTTTGACAGGCCTTTATTAGAAAGCTGAGGGAGAAAGTAGCTGAATGACATGTTTTTTAACATGGCAAAATGTAGCTGCTGGATGGAACAGGCTCTTTTCTCCAGTCCCTGCCCAACTGTTTGCATCGTTAACATTTCTACACTAATAATAAAGCTTTGGTGAACCCTTGCTTTGGTCTCCAGTGACCTGACAACTCCTGATCTAAAGATTAGGAAGAGAGCCATGGTTTAGCTGGTATGTGTAGCAGGCAGGGACCCTTTTACTTCTACAGTTTGACTGGGACACTGAGTAGAAGACAAACCACTGGCTCGTGACTCTGAAGACAGAAGGATGGACTTAAAAAGTGATGTCCTGCACTGATTTTTGCCTACAACAGCTATGTGAGAGAAGGTACAGCCATCAAAGGTAACTTATTTGACAAAGAAATTTTTTTCTAAGTATTTTCCTGTACCTCCACTCAGTTTTTATTTCCCCTTTCTCTGCAGTAGAGCTGCGAGAGAATTTAAGACTGTTAACTACAGAGTTGTTACTATGCCTATAATCAAAACTGTAATGAAATACTATCTTTTGAGTTGTAAAACCATCAAATTCAATTGCTTCCAGTTTGAAGTTCTAGTTACTTTAAATAAGGTCTGAGCTTCTTGTCTCATTTAAAGCTGTACTGTTTACCAAAAAAAAAAAAAAAATTTAAACTACCACTATATACCTCACAAAATGCTGAAGAGGCGGGGAGGGCAGAAGGGAGAGAGGTGCAGAACATCCTACAAAACCATGGGGAAAACAAGCAGAGGAGGAAAGCTGAAGAGGTAGAAAAAGCAGAGGGCAGCAGGCCCCGTGAAGGAACATCAAGCTGTCATAACCTTGTCACATAAGGAGCATGCTGTAGAGGAAAAGCCAAATGTTAAAGTATGGAAAAGACTCGGGCTGTGAAGAACCATGTTCATGTTGTAATTGTTCTGTGCTTCAGGCCCTGCCCTTCACCATGCATGCAGGCTCACCATGCACGAGGCTGAGTGGAGAGGGATGAGACCCATTTCCAGCACTTTCTTGCCTGCTGTTTTTTGTGTTTTTCATTTTTAGCTTTTACAGAGCACTTTCATGCTCCCCCAGCCTCCTCGCCCGGACCCTTACACTGTAACAACCCCCAACAGGGCACTCTGCCCGCCCCTCAGTGGAAAAGCCAGCTGCCGTCTTCACCATGGGCCTGCTGAAATGGCAAACCACAGCTGCTATACACAACAGGCAAAATGTGAAGTGCAGAGGCAGCTTCTGAGCTAGGCCGCATTTCCAGTTCACCAAAACTGTTGGTGTGATGTGGTAAAAGGCCAATATTTAAACACATTAAGTGCTATTTCTTGTACAGGAGAAGCCTTTCTTCTTCAGCCAGGTTTTGTCAGGGCTCCCCAGGGTGGCAGGGCCTGGTTGTGAGGCCCTGCCCTAACACACACCGTCAGGGAGCAGCCTCTACGCAACACCATGCAGAATATGGACGTTTCTGCTGGATTCATCAGAAACAGACAGAGAATTGATGACTGGAGAACTGAATGTGAAATGGCCACCAAAGTTCCTGCCCTTTCTATTCATTCTCCAGCTAGCCCACAGGGTTGTGGTACCGGGGTCACAGAGGAGGGGGCTGTCACTGGCACCACTGAAAGTGTCACCTGTCCACCAGCACAGAGTTTTCAGATACTATGCCATTCCTCTCCAGTATTCTTCAAGAAGCCATCCCTTTTCTATAAATAAAGCTAAATAAAATAAAATAAAATGCTATCAGCACATCAAGTGCCTTGGAACTGTCCATTATAAAAACATTTGGCGTTTTGCCAACATAAAGACGTAGATGCATTTTTCATAATGGCTAACTGTCTAAAGCTGATTTATATTTATCTATTTACTATTTGTGAGTTCAGTTGTAATAAATCTTACTATTGAAATGCCAGAAATAAAGACATACCTGGCTGTTTTAAGCATTGATAATGTTATGTGGTAAAGTTCTACAGCCCACAAGTTCTGCAGTAAGGCTTTACCCTTCTTCTGGTATCAGCAAGGCTCAATTTTTCTGTCACCACTGCATGAACCCCTGTGCTCAGCGGTTACATCACATCTGTGGTGAGCAAGCCAGCCACAAGAGTGGTGAAATAGATTGTATTCAGGCCTGGTGAGGTCTCACCTTGAGTAGCGTGTTCAGCTTTGGGCCCCTCACTACAAGAAGGACATTGAGGGCCTGGAATGTGCCCAGAGAAGGGCTACAAAGCTGGTGAAGGGCCTGGACCACGAGTCCTGTGAGGAGCGACTGAGGGAACTGGGGTTGCTCAACCTGGAGAAGAGGAGGCTCAGGGGAGGCGTTATTGCTCTCTACAACTATCTGAAAGGAAGGTGTAGGGAGCTGGGAGTCAGCCTCTTCTCACAGATAACTAGCGATAGGGCTAGAGGGAATGGCCTCAAGTTGTGTCAGGGGAGGTTTATGTTGGAAATTAGGAGACATTTCTTCTCAGAAAGAGCAGTCGGGCATTGGAACGGGTTGCCCAGGGAGGTGGTGGCGTCACCGTCCCTTGGGGGTGTTTAAGGAGAGGTTGGACCTGGCACTTAGGAACATGGTTTGGTGGGTGACATTGGTCGTAGGAGGATGGTTGGACCAGATGATCTTGGAGGTCTTTTCCAACCTTAATGATTCTATGATTCTATACTTAAAAACTCGGTTAATTCTACAAATGCTCAGTGAAGCTCTGTTTAAACAGAAGGTAAATAGTATTTCATTTGAGCTGAGATTTTTCATGCCTTGCTGCCCTAACTAAATTAAAAATCTTTATCAAAATGCACCATTTAAAGGAAGAACCCAAAGTAGGTCACGTGCTGCCCTGTATACGCCAATCTCGTGCTAATAAGTCAAACCAAAATTGCCTTCTGAGACAGTCTAGCATTCAGAAATAATCAGATTAGTAATGTCACAAACAGGGTATTGAAATAGTGATAATTTGCACAAGCATTTTTTTTTTGTACCTGTGTTCTAATTAAACGCTAATTGCACTTTATTTCTCAGATACCAAAGGAATTAACCACTCAAGATGTCTTCTCTTTCTTCAAAGAGGAGGTACAACAGCCCAGCAAAACAAATTTAACTTTTTTCATTCCTCTTTAGGTTATTTTAATTAGTTATTCAAAGTTATCAGGGTGCCAGCAAGTGTGTTTGTTTAACACAGAGTAGAAATTTGCACCCTGTGGAAAACTGTTTATTACAAAGCCCATTAACTTCTTTTCTCAGGTCACTAAGCACCTTCTGAATGGCAATGATACTCAAACATTGCTTTTCACAACTTAGACTGGTAAAATATCGATGGAGAAAATGTTTGGTATTCCATTCTCCTTTCCCATCAGGCATCTAGTCTTCTGGCTTTTTGAATATAGTAATTTGACCATAGTAATTACAGATCTCTTAAACTCTACCTTTCTTGGAAAAGCCAAAGTACACCCAAAATGCTAAATGAATGTGGACTTATGGAGCCTTTGTGGTCCCATGAGAGTCCATGATCCCACTGACTGCAAACTGGAACAGAATTTCTTCAAGTAATGTCTAAAGATATATCAAACTCTTGATTTATTCAGAATCTTATTAACCTTTTATGCAGCACAGTATTTCTATGGGCTACTGCAGACAGGTGTAGGGAAAGAATGAAATAAGTATTCTGGGAATACTTTTTTTAAAAAATATATATCAGTGACATGATTACTTTCCTGTTAAAAACAATGAAATATTTATGGAAAGAAATGGCATTTTTTGTGTGTTTCAAGAGGAACTAAACTGCTATCTGGCTTTAGGCACAGCTTTTGATTCTTAGCATCCATCCAAGCGTTCCTTCCATCTCTGTCCACAAGGCAATAAAAATTGGGGTTGGTTGTTTTTTGGTTTGGGTATTTTATTTTCTTTTTTGCATTGGCAGTGTACCTCTGGCACATAGTTTTAATAATTTCAGACAATATAGGAGGAGTTTATGCATTTCCTCCTCTTTTTATTTAAATTACATGTATTTGACAATCTCATTCTGTCCTGCAGGATTTCAAAACCTCTCAAATTTAAAACACAGCTCACTTTTAAAAAGTTGCTAATACTTTGAGGAAAAAGTTGAACACTTGTAATTAAGTTTTGGGGTTTTTTTATTGTTCTTGCATTGTTCCTTTCCTGTGCTAAAGGTTTTCTATCTCAAAAGAGGGTCTTGAACTAGTTTTTAATTAGGTCAGTCTTCCCTATGATATCCTCTTCACCAGCTCAGCCTCTAATGGTAGTGCCAGCTAGCAAACAGCTTCTGGTGATGATCATAATAATTCAGTGATCTTCTAACTAATGATAACTTCCAACAACATTCTATAATAGTAAACATCAAAAAGCTCACAAAACACAAACGACAATTTGTGACCAGAACTACCTACCTACTATTCTAAGCAGAGTATTTCTTCAGTTTTCCATGAAAGTTTAGGCTCTTCTCTAGGACTTCAAAGTGCACAGGGAAAACAAATACATGAAAAATCCAAGCTTCCTAATTATCAGTTGTTTTTTCCAAAGTATCCAAACTGGTGAGATTCCTGAGCATCCAAGCTAAGAGCTGACTTTCCCAGGACAGTGGAAAGAGAAAGCACTTGTGTCGATAGGGCAGAGCATCAATATTACTGGCTAAAGAAGTTGATATGAACAATCAAACAAAAGAAGGGCATAATGCTGCTCTGAAAAGAAAAAGGGAGGCTCCAGAAATGATGTGTTCTGCCTGCCAGGGTTAGTGAATGCCTCTGGAGAACACAATTATAAATCTTAATTTGGTATTTCCTGGTGGGTTTTGATCGTTTCAGAACACACATTTGTGCCCATTCAGATATAGGATGTGCTCTGCTGTCAGCTTCTCTGCCTCCTGTCTCAAAAGTGCCAAATGCTGCCAGGTGTCTGAATAGAAGCCAAATGCACAAAACGGCCAAGAAGCTGCTCCCAAGACTGAAGGGTAAGTGCTGATCAATGATTTAAGACAGCTCGTAGTGAAAGGGGGTGTGTAAGAGATGGCCATAAGTGCATGTCCTGCAGGTACACAAGCTAGGGGAAAATAGTACAACAAATAATCCATACAATTGCTTCAGCTGGCAGAGAAATTCTCACAGCAAAGCCCCCCTCACAGTCCCCCAGAGTTTTTCATGACAGTGATGATGGCAATGTATGTTTGTGACATGGCCATCCGTTGCTAGTAGAATGTAAATTTTGTACGACATAAGCAAGTCAGATATGAACGGAGCATGACAGCTTGTTTGTCCCTGTCTTTGTCCTATTGCCACAGTTTCAGTCTGCTTGTGGCTGATTTTTTTTTTCCCCCTACAAATTCATTCTGCTTTCTTCTTCTTACCCAAAGTACTACTGGTAGCTCAAGGGAGACGGAGTCAAACCCTGACAGAAAGCAGGAGAGGACAGATAGAAATGGCTTTGTGGCATCTGGGGAGTAGCATCTTGCTGGAGAAAACTGTTTACCCACAGATGTGCTACTCTTGCTGCTTATTTTGATTTCTTTGATTTCTGCTCTGCATTGGCATTCAAGGTGCACTCAGAAGATGAACTTTCCTGTTTATTGCAAAGAGATAATAAAGTATCCTTTCATATATATCTAAAACAGACATCTGGAAATGCGAGCCATGGTGCAAGGAGGCCTTGTGACACTATTCCCATGGCAAGGCTCTGTTTATCGGACTGAAGAAACACTTCCCATATCGGGATAATTTGCAGTAAAAATTGCCACAGATGGTGTTAGTTAGCATTTGTGGAGTTTATGAGATTAGTATTTGGCGACAGATCTATCTCCACATGTTTTTATGATACCAAAATGAGTGCAAAGTTAGAAAAGCCTGAATGAAGGCAAATGTTTTTTAAAGGACCCTTTGCTTGAAATTAATGTTACTATAAGCTTTTCAGTAGTATGGTCACCAGATACAAGTCCAGCTCTCAATTCCACTCTAAAAATAATCCTAATTTGTATCTGTACAGGATTCCCAATCATTGTATGTTCTCCCACATGCTACTAATCTGTTTATGATATCACCAAAGGCCTTTAAGACATTTAAGCAGGAGATACAAACTTTTGTATAACAGCTCCTTTGTTCCTTCCCAGCACCTATCTTGTTACGATGATCTTACATATTTTTTTAAGCAGAGGTGACACTAGGAAACACTGTCCTGGCTTGTGTAGCAGGAGTACAGCTGGAGCTAGTGGTACTCCGGTACAAAACTTTGAGTGCTAGATGACTGAAGAGGTGAGTGAAAGCAGGCAGAGTGCCTCAGGACACAGCAGCTGTGCAAAACCCTATGCTCCTCACTTTTCACTTGACTGTTTCCTTCCCAGCTAAACTGGGAGAGGACTGAGTCTAAATCTTCCTTTTTTTTTTTTTTTCCTTTTGTTTGTTTTCAAGCAGGAGAAATGTAGTTCTTCCTCATGTCTTGAGAAAAGGGCCTACAAGCATCCCCACTTGAACCATCTCTTGAGGGCTCAAGGAAGTTTTCCAGGCTTTCCCTGTTCATCTTGGCCCTGCTCCTATTTTTACCCATCTCCACGCAGGCTACCACTACCAATGTGCAACAATTTTTGATTTTCTACCCTAGCACTTTGCTACCAAGTCTTTATCCATCCCCATCAATTTCTTTTTCTGCAACCCAATCTTCCAGCCATCTTCATGCAGACCCTGTCTTAATTTTAAGCCATCTTCATGTATGAAATATCTTCACGATTGCTTGAAGAGATCCCACAGTAAGCAAGGGGCAAGGAAGAGGAAGATCAGAAAGTCAGAATCCCACACACCAATGCAACTGGCCTTTCTACTTCAGAAGTGATAAGCCACCCAAAGAAAACTGAAAGCTTTGTGTCTAAGGTGGTTTAACTCTTCCCTGTTCATAGCCATGAATTTTTACCAGCTTTGTAGCAGAGGAAGGATCCTCATACACACACACCTTATTTTGGGTAGGACGTAAGGGAATTTTACAACCTGTAAAAGTACATGCCACTCAACTCTAGCTTACTACACCATGACCATACAGTAGTGTGTTCGAGGGCTCCTGGGGGCAAAAAAGGGGTGCTTGCACCCTGCGCAGCATTACCTTCCTTGCTAATGTTACAGTTCCAGTTGTTTGGAAGCTGCTGAGCTACTGCTGCCCCTGCTCCGCTCACATCTCTGCTTGCAGGACAGAGCTGGTGAGAGATGACTTCCATAAAGTTTGCCACAACTGTACAAGAAGCAGAGAGCTGAAAAAGGAGGAGAGGAAACAAGTGCTGAGGTACAGCTCTATTTTCTTTTTGTTCTCCACAGCAGCGAGTCTAGCTTAGAAAGGTGTGAACCTTCATAACTGCAGCCCAGCAAAACCATTTCCTGTTTTCTCCTGACGAGCACCAACTTCTGTGCTCTTAAACCACATAATGCTTCTTTATCCAGACTCCACAGCAACGCTTGTGTCAAAGTATGCCGTTCTGAAAACGACCTTTTACTCTCTGCATACCTATAGTTCTCTCAGGCAATTGCAAATGTTTATGAGCAATTTTCTAATAAGGATACGGACACATCCTTTTAATGCAACTAATCTTTTCTAGCTGAGGAACAGCTATAGTTTCATCTGGTTCAAGTGACCAGACATATGCTCTTGAATGATGCAGACCAAATATTTATTTCAACCAGTTCAAAAATACCTTGCGGGCTAACACTTGTTTGCCCAGCTCTTTGTTGAACAATTGCAAATGAGAAACAAATTCAAAAAGTCACAGCTTGTTTATGCATAATTTGTATGCTCGCAGTCGAAAGGGCTATGTATCTCAGCTAAATCATTTGCAATGAATAATTCTACCGTTCAGTACAGATGCAGAGCATTGGAACTTACAGAACATTATGGAAATGTATCTTCCATCCTCAGGAGATGTGAGAATTTTAATTCCTGGCACTGAAGGCAGGCTTGAATGAGAATATGATTAAACTTTTATAACTGCTTGATGTTTTCTTGGCTCAATCAATATTCTTTTCAATAAGCCCTTGGCCTGTTTCAGAAGCACTGCCAATATTTGTTGTTGAGTAAATGTGGCTTTATTTTTCACTCCCGCTGATGTGATCAACAGAATGACATTGATGACAATGGGTGCTGTGTTCAAACATTTTAAAACAATTTAACCTGCCAACACAGGACAGAGGTTAGGTAGCCATACTGATTACAGCACATCTTTTGCTGGCCTCTGTTACAGACAAGCATGCTTTGATATCGCCTCCAATGCATCTGATCGTGATCATTCATCTGTGCAAGCTAGCAGGAATGGATTGGGTCATGCAGACTGGTCACTTCCTTCCCTTCAAAGGAAGGCCTAAAGGCATGTGGCAGACAGTCATGCATTCTTCGGGAGGACTGGCACACTGGGGACAGACCCAGAGCCTTCCATCCTGATGTTCGTGAAAGCACTCAGGGGAATTACCTACAATTAGTTAATGTCAATACTGTCAAGCAATAGCATGCCAGACTAGAATTTAGAACATGCTGACAGCCTACTGACCAATATGCCAGCATCACACGCATAACTTCGGGCAAATCACTTAGTTCTGTACCTCAGGTTTTCTATCTATCAAGCAAGGATAATAATTCTTCCTATATTTTTTGAAACAGTTTGAAATTTATGTAGGAGAGCCGTGATGTGACTGTTGAGTGGTGGCATTCATTCAGCACATTGATGACACTCAGTTCTTTGCCAATACAGGCAGGAGATACTTCTACAAAATGCTAGAGAGTGAAGGATTTGGAGCAAAAGTCAATCCAGTTAGTTTTAGTTGATACTGAGAAATGGGGAAAAGTGGTGAGTAGTGAAAGGAGCAAGAAGCACTCATTCCTTTTCAAGGAAATTCTCACTCTTGGCTTTTATGGTAGTACAATTTTACTAGGTCTGATTCCCGAGCTTTGGGCTTTGATTACTCAATGATAAAAAGTGACTTTTGTTCTCACTTCTCCATTTCCACAGCTGATGAAAAGAAGACTGACCCTTTCAAGGTAATTGCTGTCCTAGTAATTGCTTGTCCCTCTATTCTCAGACATGGTGGTTGAACTTTGGACCTGCCTTTATATAAGGTTACTGTTACAAATATTTCAGCCTTCAGAAGCTTTTAGAAGTAACCAGGTACTGGGGGCTGAGCTCCCACAGCAGCCAAGTACCCACACAGCTACTTGCTTGCCCCAGTGGGACAGGGGAGAAAATCGGAAGAGAAAATGTGAGAAATCTTGAGTCAAGATAAACACATTTGGGCAAGAGAAGGAAAGGGTGGTGATGGGGAAACAACAAAACAAGGGATGCAAAGGTAATGGATCTCCTTCCCACAAGCAAAGGCATGCCCAGCTGGTCTCTAAGAAAAGGCCATCTTGGAAGAGAAAAACCTTCTTCTTCCTCTATCCCATTTATTATTGCTGAGCATGATGTTATATGGCATAGAATATCCCTTTGGCCAATTTGGGCCAGCTGTCCTGCTGTGTCCCCTCCCACCTTCTTGCCCACCTCCAGCCTACTCATACTTGCAAGGGGAACAGTGGGGAAAAAAAAGAGAAGGCCTTGACACAATACAACCCTGTTCAGCCACAGCCAAAGTATTAACTGATGTGCTACCAATACCATTGTAATCACAAATCCAAAATGCAGCACTGTAGGGGCTGCTATAAGGAAAATGAACATCATCTCAAAGATGACCCGGCACACCAGGAAAGAAATTAAAATAGCAAGAAGCTACTAAAGCCAAAAGCCCCATTTGTGCAGTGGAGTGATTAGGATAGAACCAATTAAATTAGTCCCCCACAAAATTAAACATGCTTTTGCACAACAGAGAGCAGAAAACAGCCTTCAGAGAATGGGCAAAACAATGAGGGCACCCTTAGAGCCTGCTCCAATTCCCTTCCAGCAGGCCTGCACACATTCTTCAGTGGTAGGAGCTAAATAACCTTACTCAGCCCATGACTGTGTTTGGGAGCTCAGCAAATTGTTTGGCTTGACGAGTAAGATTTTTGATGACTTCCTGATGGCCAACTGTTGGTTTGGCACTGATGTTTATATATTATATATATAAAAGCAGTTATGGACTGCTTGGGTGTGTTTATGGTTTGAAACCAGTTGACTCTTTTAACTGGGACACTCATGTGAGGGCTGCCTTGCGTAAAGGAACTGATTTCTGACTCCGGATAGAGTTATGAGTATGGGGGAGTACGATACCGTGTCTGTCCTACATCTGCAAGAGCAGGGAAGGCACAGACTGAGGTACCCTGTGCATTCCTCGGATGCTCACACTGCCTTTCCCACAGGCAGCCAGCTCTTCTCCCTGCCTACAGTTACTCCCTGCTCCACCACCCTGTGGTTTTGCATGGCCTCCTCATGCCTGGTTATATTCACTGACTTGACACAAGCTGAGCTCTGCAAGGGTTTCTGGAAAGGAGCAGTTATTTTATGCCTACATACTCCCCTGTACAAAGAGTAAGAGCAGCATGTAATCCTAACGAAATATACTGAAGAGAGATGAGTTTGCCATTTAAATAGTCAATGTAATGTTTTGGCCGTATCTGAAGATCAACATTTACAGAGAATAATGTGTAAATTCCTTTTTATATGGTTCTTCAGAGGTTGCTTCCAGAAAATGATTTACTACTCCAGATGCCTAAATAGTAAAAGATATTGACTGACTGGAGAGAGTTCAGAGCAGAATAGTAAAAACAATAATTTAGCACAGATGTTTTGATTTATAAAAAGAAAAGAAAAAAAGATAAAAGATTAAAGGGATAAAATACAGCTTGAGGCGAGGCTAACTGATGAGCTAGAGAGAACATAGCTGTCCTGAAATATATGAGTGATGTAAACACCATGAATAAAACAATTACACATGGCAATGCACCACAGGGTAAGCAATGGCACATACAACTCTATCCTACAAATTATTCTTCTCTAAGCCAAACGTAATTAAAGAGAAGTTGAGGTTAAGTCTTCTGTCAACCATTTCTTTGCAGACCTACTCAATAGAACGGCAGAAGACAGGATGAAGTTCTCGCACTTCACAGGGACCAAAAAAAAAATAAATCTTGAAATGTCTGGGTTTCTGGATCATATTAAATAGCAATATTGTCTCTTATAGCAAGAAAAAAAAAAGAAAAAGAAAAAAAAAGAAGGACACAATGTTCGATGTTTATTTAATCATAAGATTAAAAAGATGCTGGCTGTCTTCATATCACAGGAAATTTCCTGCTGATATCAGTATGCCCCTCTCCTGTTGCAGAACAAGAGTGAGAACCTATTTAAAAGCAAAGTCTCAGAAGTCTGGGTGCATACTGACTGCAGGACTGGGACGTTTTCATTTCTCTGCTGGTACTGTCCAAGATCCATGTCTCCTCACAGCACATACCACAATTATATCTTTACAGCCCAGCCACCCCCACTCAAATGAGGATTGCAAAACACTTTTCCCAATACTCAGCTTATTTGTGATTTCAGAAATAGCTTTAACGAGTTGTTAAGTATCTTTATTGGAGTGGAACCTAAGACAAGGATGTTGTGTAAATGCAAGATGAATGGGTACTCCCTGTTCATTTACAATCTCAATAAATAAGCAAGGCATGGCAAGCAACAGATGCATAAGGAAATACAAAGGAACACTAAGAAAAAGATTCCCAACTTCATGGTCATGCAAGACAAATGACAGCTGCTCTGTTTCTTATAGAGACCTTAACAAACAAAGTTTTAATATTGTTCTTTCTTGGTTCCCTTCTCTTACTTGATTACAGATTAATACACTACATTGCTTTGTATTCTGCATAAACACATCCCCTGGCATTAGGCATTACCTAATATTTGTTGACTTTGATTCTTAAGATTTGAATCCATTTGGATTTTTTTTTTGTTACACCTTGGCTGGACTGGATGATCTTGGAGGTCTTTTCCAACCTTAATGATTCTATGATTTCTATGATTCTAAAGGATAAGCTTTGTAATTCAAAGCTGATGAACTAGATTGCACCCCAACATTTGTCAATCTCATCCCACTGGGATGAATGCAGAACAAATTGCCTCAGACCCAGAATCACACTGGTGATCACCTAACTTGAGTAGTCTTGGATAGGTTCTCATCCCCCTATGCAGGGATGGATTTGCAGAAGCTCTCTGTGCTTTCTGTTGCTATTCACTTTGATTAAAGCTATGCTTTGACAATATAAATCTTTATATAAACTTTGTAAGACACTTAAAACCAGTACCTACTCAGAATAAATCAGATTCTCTACATCTCAGATTAAGTTGCCAAAACCAATGGATACTCAATACTTTGACCCAAGTCATAGAATCATAGAATTGTAGAGTCATAAAGGTTGGAAAAGACCTCCAAGATCATCTGGTCCAACCATCCCCCTACCACCAATGTCACCCACCAAACCTTGTTCCTAAGTGCCAGGTCCAACCTCTCCTTAAACACCCCCAAGGGACGGTGACGCCACCACCTCCCTGGGCAACCCGTTCCAATGCCCGACTGCTCTTTCTGAGAAGAAATGTCTCCTAATTTCCAACATAAACCTCCCCTGACACAACTTGAGGCCATTCCCTCTAGCCCTATCGCTAGTTATCTGTGAGAAGAGGCTGACTCCCAGCTCCCTACACCTTCCTTTCAGATAGTTGTAGAGAGCAATAACGCCTCCCCTGAGCCTCCTCTTCTCCAGGTTGAGCAACCCCAGTTCCCTCAGTCGCTCCTCACAGGACTCGTGGTCCAGGCCCTTCACCAACTTTGTAGCCCTTCTCTGGGCACATTCCAGGCCCTCAATGTCCTTCTTGTAGTGAGGGGCCCAAAGCTGAACACACTACTCGAGGTGAGACCTCACCAGGCCTGAATACAATCTATTTCACCACTCTTGTGGCTGGCTTGCTCACCACAGATGTGATGTAACCGCTGAGCACAGGGGTTCATGCAGTGGTGACAGAAAAATTGAGCCTTGCTGATACCAGAAGAAGGGTAAAGCCTTACTGCAGAACTTGTGGGCTGTAGAACTTTACCACATAACATTATCAATGCTTAAAACAGCCAGGTATGTCTTTATTTCTGGCATTTCAATAGTAAGATTTATTACAACTGAACTCACAAATAGTAAATAGATAAATATAAATCAGCTTTAGACAGTTAGCCATTATGAAAAATGCATCTACGTCTTTATGTTGGCAAAACGCCAAATGTTTTTATAATGGACGGTTCCAAGGCACTTGATGTGCTGATAGCATTTTATTTTATTTTATTTAGCTTTATTTATAGAAAAGGGATGGCTTCTTGAAGAATACTGGAGAGGAATGGCATAGTATCTGAAAACTCTGTGCTGGTGGACAGGTGACACTTTCAGTGGTGCCAGTGACAGCCCCCTCCTCTGTGACCCCGGTACCACAACCCTGTGGGCTAGCTGGAGAATGAATAGAAAGGGCAGGAACTTTGGTGGCCATTTCACATTCAGTTCTCCAGTCATCAATTCTCTGTCTGTTTCTGATGAATCCAGCAGAAACGTCCATATTCTGCATGGTGTTGCGTAGAGGCTGCTCCCTGACGGTGTGTGTTAGGGCAGGGCCTCACAACCAGGCCCTGCCACCCTGGGGAGCCCTGACAAAACCTGGCTGAAGAAGAAAGGCTTCTCCTGTACAAGAAATAGCACTTAATGTGTTTAAATATTGGCCTTTTACCACATCACACCAACGGTTTTGGTGAACTGGAAATGCGGCCTAGCTCAGAAGCTGCCTCTGCACTTCACATTTTGCCTGTCACGCTCCCTAGCACAAGCAAGGGTGCTGAAAGGGACATACAAGCTTGGAATATCAACATGCTTGATATATCAAGAATACAGCTGCAGTGGCTAGGTGTCCAAGCTTTAGCTACAGACACAAGTAGATGGGAGGGTTCAATTTCTGAACGAACAAGTGGTGTAGTAAGTCCTACGCCAATGTGGAAGCAGCACATCCCCAGAGGAGTCACACTCGGAAGCCAGGAGGACTTCTCCAGCGCTCTGCAGGGAGGGGAGCTTTTATGCTTTAAGCTTTCCTTTGGCAAGACACAGCTAAGGGTAAACACGTTTTGCCTGTTGTGTATAGCAGCTGTGGTTTGCCATTTCAGCAGGCCCACGGTGAAGATGGCAGCTGGCTTTTCCACTGAGGGGCAGGCAGAGTGCCCTGTTGGGGGTTGTTACAGTGTAAGGGTCCGGGCGAGGAGGCTGGGGGCGCATGAAAGTGCTCTGTAATACTTAAACGGCAAAAAACAGCAGGTAAGGAAGTGCTGGACACGGGGCCCCAATCCGCCCGAGGCACTGCGAGGCCCGGTGAAGGGAAGGGCTGGGCAGTGCCCCGAGTGTCCAGGCGCTGCCTCTTGCCGGAGGGCGGGCGGGTGGCGCAACCCGCAACTGACGCCGCAGCCAGTGGCAGCTGCCGGTGGGTCACTGTTGCTAGGTGGAACTGCGACTTTTGGCCGCTGTCAGCCGTGAGCGCAGTGCCCAATGGTAGGATTTTGAGCCGTGTTGACTGCGACGCGACAGCGGGTGGGCGCTCGGCATCCTTACCACCCAATCAGAGCCAGGAGGGCAGAGCGCTGCGCGCTTCGATAGGCTGTCGCAGCGGGACTGATGCGATCGAGACCCAATGGAAAGCGAGAAGCCTTGCGGGCGGCGCGCAGTTTGAATCGGCGCGGGGCGGGGCGGGGGTGTCCCGGCCCCGCGCCATGGCTGTCGAGCTGGGCGAGTGGCTGCAGCGGAGCAACTCCCGCTTCGTCGCCTCCATCAACCGCATCCTGGAGTGGGTGAGGCCTTCCCTCCCCGGCCGGCCCCGGCCTCGGGCCCCCCTGTAGGGCCGTCACCGGGAGATGGGTGCCGTCATGGGACGTCCTCCGGGGATCCCCAGCTTGCACGGGGCTGTTCTCACCCAGGCTGGGTGTTTGGGTACCGGGACGGGTGGGTCTGCTGCGTGCCTGCTTCCAGTTTCTTAGCAGCGAGCCTACAAGAAACCCTGAAACAGGCTCACGTGACCACTTTGAAAATCTTGAACCTCCGTCTTGTCAGTGTTATGGCCTGAAACTGAATGACTTATACACGTGCTTCATATATATGTATTTATTTATCTAATGCTTCATACGTATATATATTTATCAATTTATTTTTCTTGGAATTCCTGTTTCCAGATTGCTGGCTCCCAGCTGATGCCAATAACACAGCACACTGACAGTTTCATGTCTCGATTGAAACAAAGTTGTGTAAAATGCCTGTTAAAAGCCTTGTTAACTATTTATTCTAATCTTAAATATTTCTTTTTATGTAGTATAATCGTCCTTTTGAAGATGATTTTCTTATTTCCATGGAAACCCTCACTTTTGATACCCCTGATGGTAAGAACTTCCTTAAGCTATGCTACATATTTAGACTTAGAGAAGCATACTGCGTATTACACAACTGCAAGCGGTTACGTAATGTGAGATTTCACCAAATACCGCATGTTTTGCGCTCAGGTGTGGTATTTCATTTGTAAACTTTGATTAGAAATACCTGGAGAGATGGTTCACACACACCTTTTTAGTCCATCGTGTGCTCCGTTTTAGACAACGGAAAAGAATTAGTAGCAAAGTACAGGAAAACAATGGACAATGTTTGAATAGCTTGGAATGAAAGAATCAAAATGGAGAAGGATGAGAGGAGACAAAGGAACAGAGCTAATAGCAGGAAGCTGATATGTTTAATTGGATTCTGTAGTTTCAGGTCTGCTTAGCATTCTGAAGGCTGCTGTAAAGTGATAAATTTCTCGCACGTCAGATGTCGTCAAATGTCAGGGTGGAATGGGTAGATAGTGTCGTCTTTAATTTTTCATTGAATGTTCATGTGGTTAGCATAAATCTATAACGTGTTATGCCATGTCATATTTTTCTAGTGTTTCATTATAACTGTTGGTCTGTTACACAGTGAAAAATACTTATGAAGAGCTTATTGAGGGGAAAGAAACTTTGAAAATTGACTTCTCTGAGCTTTAGTGGGAATTGTGACTTAGTAGCTAGGTGGTGTTATTGCGAGATGAAATGTTCTGCCAGTTTTTATCCTTAGTGAGGTGTGGATTACTATGCATAATTGCCATGTAAGTTCTCCTAAGGAACAGCTTACTAGGCATACCCAAAAGGTATGAACACAGTGTCAAGCCCAATGTAATTGTTGCACCAAATATTTACCAAAGGCTGGGGGCGGGGTGAGGTTCATGCATACGTACAACAATGTAATATAAGGTCTTGGATTTGAAAAGGTTTGGTTATAGTTTTGATTTGGTAACTTCTGTATATGCTTTCTGTGAATATGGATCTTAGCCCATAAAGCCTTGATTATAGTTTTAGATAACTTCAAATGCCATGTAGTGTGCATGCGCTAAGTACAACTTATTTACTCAAAATAATATGCTTTTTTTTATCTTCATAATATCTGGGCTGTTAATGCTCTTTGGGTTTTAGCAGAGCGTTGTTAGACTCATTTGATTCTTTTTTACTTTTTTTTTTTTAACCAACTTCTCAATTATGACTTGAAATTACAATGTTGTCTTGTTTTGTTTTCCTATAAGTTTTTGTTTGAACAATTGGATTGGAGATTGTTTAGATTTGATAATGTCTTGTTACTATGTAATGTGTTCTTTCTATGTGTTTGGTAGAATGCTACTCAGTATAGATAAACAGTGTTACAAGAAAAGCTGTTTAAATAAACATCTCTTGTTATTTATAGGACCAAAACAATGGGGGGAAGTATCAAACAAGAGTCTTAAAAAATGGAGGAAGAAACTACTTAAGGTATCTAATGTAGTCCTACTATGCAATCAAAATATAGTAATTTTTTTTTCTTCTGTATTTTGTGTAGGAATAGATTCCAGTCTTGCTGTGCCAGGAGGTACACTTGCAGGAGGTATTAATGAAGTCAACAACTACCTTAAAATAGGGTTTTAGGATAGGTTGCTTAAGAACATCAGATGAGATGGATAGAAATAGATGATGTATTTATTATTGGCTAATACCACTGGTTAACCTGGAAAAGTATTTCCCATATGTAGTGTTGTGGGCCTGTTTATTGTATGCTCTTTTTCTAAGTACTGATGTTAAACAAGCAGTCATTTCTTAATCTATTTCCTAAACTCCTTCATAAGAGCTTAACAGAGAATTTGGTCAAAAGCACAGTGTTTCTCAATAACTGTATAAAGTCACCTAGCTGCTCTGTTCCCTACGTTACCTGTCAAAAAAGTAAAGCTGAGTAGTGTGCCTTACTAGTTAACACAGAAGCTGTTCTGAACCCCATGGTGTGAGGAGTGAAATTCAGTCTTGGGGTGTAAGTGGATTTAATGGAGGCAAATGTGGCTGTATTTCTCTCCTTTTGAACTTCTGGGAATATCTTGCGCATCATCATCTAAGCGTTGCAACAAGTGGCTGCACAACTTTACAGGCTAAATCCATTAAGGACTGTAAGAAGAATTCTTGTAGCCTCTCATGTGTGAAGTTAACTACAGCTTATGTTATTGTAGTGCTTTTAACAGCAACAGCATGGCAAGAACTGAATGATAAAACATACCTATGTTTTACCATGTATTTGTTGCTTTGCTAGTCAGGCCGTGCAAAAGCTGAAGGAAACTGAATGGTTATTTACGAAGTGACAACTTGTAAGATATACCAAAGGAAATAAATGTTTCAGTTAAAGTAAATTTGTTATTCTAAGATTCTTCTGATGTTTTTTTTTCTCTGTTTATAATTGCAGCATCATACAAGAAGTCAAAGGAATACAGGTAAAGTGTTTAAAAAAACAAGTGCTATAAATTATCCAAAAGAGTCTTGACTTCATAGAAAATACCACGTTTTTATGTCAAATTCCTTAAGATACTTACTGGTTTTAAAAAACAAACAACAAACAGATAAAAAAAGAAACACATCAGCATTTAGGTTCATAAGGATTCTGAAATGTAGCTAAAAATGTTTAAAATGAGTAATTTATAATTGGTGTTGCTATCATCACAACTTGATTTAAAATAATCTCCCCTTATCAATTGTACAGACAGCTTTTCTTCTTGTATTTTTAGTTTTTGTCAGATGTTCTTTGAATCTAAAAATCCCACCCTGAGTTACCTGGCTGTACATATGGAAGAGTTTATAATTTACTAGCTTTCTGAAAATAACTAGACAAGCACACATATTCAAAAATATGTGTGAAGTTGCAGGGTGAGTGATCACAAATTTAGCAGATTGTTCTGTATACTGAATGAATCGGGCTACCTGCAGAAAAAGTAGATGTTTAATTAGAGATCAAGTATCATGATGGAAATTAAATCAAGATTGCACACGAAGTGTAATTCTGATACTACTTAATCTTCAGATGTTATGCTTCTCCCTTTTCCTTTGTTCTGAAAAGGATCTGTATGTTCCAACTAAATAAATGTCTTTTTACTGGGATAAATGACGGGGGAGACATTATGATATATAGTGCAGTGAAAGTATGTTGGGCTTTGTTTTTTTTAAGGTTTTAAGGATTTTTTTTTTCAATCTATTGTTTATTTTATCATATACAGCAAAGAGGCTTTTATGCTAAATATTTGGAGACAAAACAAAATGCAATGTGTGCCTCCCTCCCTCCTCTACAATCCTACCAGAAATTTGTCTACACAGGGTTCGTATATGTATTTTGAATCAGCCTACAGAATTTAAATGTTGAGCTGAGAAATAAGGTGCTGGTACAAAAACATGGTCCAGACCTTTGACTGAAATTTTTAGAAAACGTGTGCTGATGGTTCTGACTAGCCAGTCATTTTCTTACTACAGTCTCAGAAAGCGAGAGAGTCTAGCAGGTAGTTTTTTAAAAGATATAGTACCTGAATTCTTCTAGAGGTAATTTTTTTTGTCTGTTTGTTAGTCTTTGTTTTTGACCTAAGGTCTGAGTGGCATAGAAGTTCTTATTAGAACGCTTTACCTCTTGGAGGATTCTTAGTACTACAAAGACTAGATATAATTAATTCTAAACTTAGTGTTCTGCATTATAGATGAGGTAGAGGAACAGAAGATTTGATATTCTAAATATTTTTTTAACAGCTTTCAATACAACTCAGCAGTCTTTATTATTTAGTTACGTTTTAGTTATCGTAGAGAAGAAATATTTAAATATTGAAGGTGGAGAAATAACTGGTGTTAGCAGTGATTGGTATAAGGAAAAACCTCTTCTTACAGATTGTTATTTGTATATGCTGTAAGAGAATCTCGTCAATTTTGTTCTATTTATGCAAAACATGTCTTGCACTGATCTTTCTATTTCAACACAAAAGTACATGCTGTAAGTGTTTGAACTGGTTCATTGTGGTTGGTGTTAATAATAAAAATATCACCAACAGGTTCTGGCTATGGATTGTTGAAGCTAGCATGCACAATTTACCCCATCTTGTTCTGTATTCTTAGATTTTCCTCACAATGTGTTTTCAAATAGGTTACTTAAGTGTGAACATACAAAGCATCTCTATAGTACCCAAATATTTATGATGCCCCCTCTGCCCTTTTAATATTATTAGTGTTGTTTCTTCAGTTCTCAATTCTGAATTTTGCTAGACTATTTTTTACTATTCAGATAAACTGCCTGGTAGCCCTATGAAATTTTACTTGGTCACATGACAATCCTTTGAGTGGCTTTTGTATGGCTGTTCTGAGTATGGGAGAATCATCTATGTTAAATTTCAACATAAAAAAAAAAAAGGGCAATATTTCGGTAATATATTATTGACACAAAATTCTTTCCTTGAGCAGAAAATTTTGTAAAACAAAACACCCTCTGCGGTGTTTCATAGTTCTTGCTCAGCAGGGATTTTAATGGGACATTATCGTGTTGTCCTGATTTTCTATGTTCCTAGCTCAGAAACATCTGAAAAACGCTTTATTCAGCTTTTAAAAATATATTGATGAAGTATTATGACGAATGCCTTACTGTAGTTTATATTTGCAAAGTAGTGAAGATCAATTTCTTGTCCCATTATGTTTGCACTGCGTAGTGTTTTGACTAACTGGACTGACTCAGAAAAAGAAAAAAAAATGAGGAATTAAAAAAAAAAGACAAAAGAGAATCCCTAGGTTAAACATATTAGAAAAGCTTTCCAAACGTAAATAAAAGAAAGCCCTGACAGATGTTTCTTAGAGATTATGGAGTTGCTCTTAATGGGTTAGACTTCTAAAGACAAGTTAGGTATAGTTGTTCCTGCCTTAGAAGGGAAGAAGGAATAAATGGCATGTTTAGGTTCCTCTCCATACACTTGAAGCTTTTAGGAAACGGGAAATCTTTAGATATCTGCCTAACACTATTAAATAAATTGAAGTATTTACAGAAGTAAATAATATCCATGTGCTTCAGTTAGATGTTAGATACATCTCATTACCACTTAGAGAAAAAAAAAAAAAGTAAATTCCTTGTGCTATTTGACATCAATTTATCTGGAAACAAATATAGAGAAAACAAGAACAATAAATTCTGTGTTAAGGAGAAATTTCTTTAATGACCATCTTGAGTAGTGTAAGCATATCTGCTAAAGCACGTAGACTCAGTTAATGTAAATGATATTTCACATCTATCCATCCATGAGAAGTCCCTGCTACAGTCTTAGCACAAGCATGTCTTGTGCTTGAGGATAGAGATCCTGTCTTTTGGGGAAGATCCCATTTCTGTAACTTGTGCAGTATGAACATTAACTAGATGTAGGCAATAATTTTTAGGTGCATGTCATAATCATATGGTCTGTATACAAACTCCAGACGTTGTAGCTTGTGGATCCCTTTTTTAAATCTAACAAGATGACATTTAGAAATGTAACTTTTTTCAGCAATGTCAAAACAGTTTTCAGACTTGAATCATTTTAATAACAATATCTGACTTAGATGCTAATTGTGAAATTAGCTTATGCATAAGTAAGATTTGTTTGAAGACAGCTGCTTCTCTGTGGGTCTTAATGTTTTGATTTATTGAAATCAGCTTGAGTGCTAGTGTTGTTATAGCTAATGTAGAATAATATATGGATTGAAATGTCAAAGGAGGAAATCAGCTTAATGATTTTTAGTGAAATATGGAACATCTTAGACTGTTCTTTATATTCCTTCTTAAGAAATAAATGTAGAAAATAAAAAGAGATTACTGGTGGGCCTATCTGTAAAGGAAGGCAGGCGTGACAGTTTTGGAAGGCTTCCTTGCCAAAAAATAAAATAAAATTAAAAGATGTTACAGAGTTTTCATAGAATATCCTGAATTGGCAGGGACCCACAAGGATCACTGAGTCCAACTCCTGGCTCCACACAGGACCACCCAAAAATCAGACCCTGTGTCTGAGAGCTTTGTCCAAATGCTTTTTAGACTCTGGCAGGCTCGGTGCTGTGACCCCTTTACTGCAGAGCCTTTTCCAGTGTCCGACCACCCTCTCAGTGAAGAATCTTTTCCTAATATCGATCTGAACTTCCCCTGATGATGAAATAAAATCATAGAATAGAAGACTGGGAATTCTTCCGCCATTCCTTCCCCCATTTTTCAGGACCAGTTAGCCTCTTTCTCTCTTCTCAACGTATGTCATGAAAGTGAACAAAAAAAAAAAATTGTAGTTGTCTTCCTTTTTTGCAAGTCATACCAAAAGGGACAAATTTCATTTTCTGTGTCACTTCATAGGTTAAGAAGAAAACAGATAATGTTTTAGATTTACAACTATGATCAGAATTAGTCTGCTTTGTTTGATGAGAATGTTGTTCTGTCACTTGTCTATTCTTTGCTTCAGTTCTCCATTTGTTAAACGTTTGAATTAAATATGTTCAAAATATATAAGCGTTTTATATACAAAAGGAGAATTAATGAGTTCAGGTGCAACCTTGATCTGTTATCTTTCTAATGGGTGGGGTTTTTTTCCTCCCATATGCACACTAAGAAATGTCAAAGCAACATGCCGGTGATTTTGAAGATGGACATTCGACAGTACATCAGGTATGGGTGCTATGTTTCATCTCCTTTTTTATAAAGCCTCTTTAGGAAAAACATTTATATAGTCACAAGCTAAAAGCTAAGAAATTATTGATCTATGAAACTATATTTAGAAGACTTACTAATTTCTGAATTGATTGACTTTATTCTTCTAATTGAATACTTCTGAGAAAATTAAAGGCTTAACGCTTTTTACTCATTAATGTTAAGTATTTTGCTTCTTTGTTTAAGTATGTCACTCCGGTTCTTCAAACTTCAGGTACTTTATTACACAATTGCTTCACGTTTCCCCTCGTGATGTTCATTGCATATAGTCGCATTATTTAAGAAGAGCTCTGTTTTAATTATAAGGTGTATGTTCACATACAGTTAAATTCTTGTGTTTTGGTTAATGTGATCATCTAGTATACTTCCCCAGATTGATTGTTGTCAGTTTTGTTTTTTGAGATAGTGATGAAATCAAATTCTTGATTGCTATGTGTGGTGGTTTAATACATATTGTGATGGTGAATTTGCATTTTGTTGTGTTTTCTATGTCCCTGTTTGTTCAGAATATAATCTTTCTATGCTTACCCTAGGGATATTTTGGGTGCCTCAATTGTTATTTGCAGTTGATGCAGGAAGAAAATCTAGCTCTAATATTTTGGAGAAGCCCATAGTTGGACAGAAATGGTCCATTTTACGATTAGTTTTTGTTTTGACGGAGGTCTCAAAGAATATTGAAAGACCAGTATTTGTACTTGTCTAAAACTGCAATGACGTAGAATAGTTTGTTTTTGAGCAGAATCCATGTAGTAATATACTATAACATTCTTTTTTTCTACTAAATGTTAGTTGTATTTTGTTGTATTTTTATTCAATTTTTGATGAGTAATGCACGTTGCTTTTAGTAGTTTTTATGTATGTGTCATAGAATTACATGTCCTCCCTCCTGCTGTGATATTAGGAGTATCAAATATCAACTCTGATATCAGCCATGGATTTTAGCTGAATTCCGGCTGTTTGAGGTTTATTTAAAGTAGAAGATAGCAGTTAGACATAAGCTTTAAGCTGTCAGATGTCTTCTTAGTTAGGCAGTGCATGTCTAGCTTTTTTTATTATTGCTTGTAAACTCTGTATGTATCTACAGTAACTTCTTTAGATGCTTGATCTTAAGGAGAAAATAGCATTTGAAGAGTGTTACAAAGAGACTGATTGGTCAACCACTTTTTTTAAAATAAATTCTCGAGAATTCTGTTGAGATGTGGGTTGTAAGCATTTTGAAAGGGTTTCTTTTCCATTCTAAATAAGTGTTTTATGCAAAAAAAAAAAAAAAAAAAGAGAATTATTATATAGAGAAGTGTTTTGAGTGGGCAATTAAAAAATAAATTGCATTGGAACAGAGAGAACCCTGAGTACTTCCTGATAAAGATTGTGTAATTAAAATTCATCTGTCAATTCTTTTTTGTTCTTGTTGTATAATAGCTTTTTTTTTTTTACATTACTCATCTGAATATGGAAAGGCTGATAAGAAAATAGTTTTCCCCATTGAATAATCAGATGTGAATTAAGATATATTTGTGTATAGGTTTGTTGATAAAGATGGTGTCACTTGGACATAGTTTCTGGAATGCGACTTTTTTTTTTTCCTCCAGGTAACAAGCAGGGAATTCTACAGGCTAGTTAATATAGCTTATGCTACCAAGTCTTAAAATTGTTTTCATCTGCTTTTAAGGATTTTCCTGAGAATTCTTCTGTGGATGTATCTGACGCAGGTAAGTTTTGTAATTTACTTTTTAATAGCTTTTTGAAAAAAAATTTTAAGTAATTATTCTGTATAATTCTACGATATAGTAAAAGTAATTTTAATCCATGTTCACAAAGTAAAGAATCCCTTTCACAAAGCAGAGAATAACAAGAGACTGAAGTACTTGTAATGCTACAAAATCAATGTCCACATTCCTCTTTAAATCTCAGTCCTGAATCCCTGATATGCTGAAAATCCAATGTGGAAGATGTTCAATTGCATTTTCTTAATAAATTGAAAGGAACAGTGAGATCAGGAGTTTTGCATGAGTGGAAATAGGACATTAGTTTCTAGTGGCCCAGTTAAAAAGAAACTTCAGTTACTTAACCAGTAACATATTAACTTCAACTGTCATAACATCTTCAGGAGGCTGGCTATATTTTATTTAGCATTTATAACAGTTTCAGTAACAGTCTTGTGGCCTGGCTGCGAAACTTTAGTGTTTTTAATCTTGTATTCCCAAATAATTACTTGATTGTAATAATAATCTTCAACTGTTTTAAAAATACTTCAGTCTTTTACTGCACAATATCTTTTGATTCTCGTTAACATAAAAACATACAGTTTTCTATAAATTAAACTATGACTAGGTGGTACCCAGCATTTAATGATTTAAAGAGCAGTTTAGCTACTTTAGCTAAAACTTTTTTGGTGTTGTTTTTTTCATCTTTAATATTCATACGGGATGCTTCACACTTCTCAGCAAAGGCAGTGATTGTTCTGATATTATACATTATTTTTGTTCTAAAAGTATACAAAAGCTGTCAACAGCAAGTACAAATGAAGTAAAACAGCTCTTATCTGCACCTATAAGTATTGGTCTGCCCTTGATAGGGAAAATGATTAGGACCTACCTCCTTTGGTTTCACAGGAAGTAGCATAGCAAAGCATAATGATATTTGAAAAACGTGTTGCATCTGTTAGGATCACAGAAAAACCATTTTACTTGGAGAGAAAGGGCAAAGTTGAATCTGAATTATTTAAACTATAATACACTTAAATAAACAGGATCATATCAAAGTCAAAACTTAAATTTGGCAGTAAGCCCCTCACTGAAATGTTCATCTCTTCAATATGATACATCTTTTAGGTAATATTAATATATCGTGTGCATTTACAGTGAAATAACTTCCTGTATGTTAAGACAAATTTTCCAGAGAGACAAGTGGGAGTTTTTGTTATAATTCACTTCTGCATTTGAGGAACAAAGGTGTTACCTGATTTCCCTCTTGGCCCTTAAAACACCTTCAGATTCCCTGGAGAAAATATTTCACTTCCTTCCATTCTGTGCAGTACCGTGGTTCTCTACTGATAACTAATGTTCCAGTGCTTTGACATCTGATTGTGAATACAGTGAAGATGTACTAAAATCACATTTTTTTGAGATTTCAATTCTAGTAGAGTATTCAATTTGTTTACAGACCAGCTCATTCTATGATGCAAACTCCTTTTCTAATGTTCAGTAATTGGCATGATGGAGTGCAACTCCTTCCTTATGGGTCCCTTCCAACTTGGGATATTCTATGATTCTATAGGCTAGACATCAGGAAGAGGCTCTTCACTGAGAGGGTGGTCTCACACTGGAACAGGCTCCCCAGGGAAGTAGTCACTGCACCAAGCCTGTCTGAATTTAAGAAGCGTTTGGACTGTGCGCTTAGTCACGTGGTCTAAAATTTCGGGTAGACCTGTGTGGTGCCAGAAGTTGGACTCGATGATCCTTATGGGTCCCTTCCAACTCGGGATATTCTATGAAACATTCTTGGAGGTTAGAATTGTTAACTTTATTTCATAGACTATCCTATATTTGTAGTAGTCTAGTCTAGTCGTTTCAGTGACCGTTTAGAGAGCAGTCTGCCAATTTTGTGCTTAACTACTGGGGAAGAAGACTATATACCAGAAAAAGAATATCACCTGTTACAAAAGGAAAAGGTGGGCGAAACTTTTCCAGACTAAAATATTAAAGTTCTTGCTAATTTCTCTACAGTGGATGCTTAGTAACTGATTTTCTGTGGATAAAATGCCCACGACTGTGTCTTCTATTAGTCATGTGGGTAGGAACTGGCCATCTGGCAGGTATGGGTTTCCATTCTAATGAAATAGTTCAACTCAGGTTAGACTGTCAAAGCCAGCCCTCTGACTGATCAGCGTTTTCACCAGTGGATGCAAAATTGTGTGGTCTACCCTAAAAACAGTGTTTATTTGATATGAATCTTTATCCTAGCTCTATGATGGCAGCAGCCCACAGAGCTTTAGGTGATGACTGCAATGAGAGGGAATGTAAAAGGAACATGGGATTATAAGGAAAAGATTTTCATTTTGTTTTTAGTGGTTTAAAAAAAGTATGAAGGGTCAATGATGTGCTTGATATCATAAACAAGACTTTTTTTTTCAGTCATTATTTTCCCTTTCAGGGTTATTCTTCCCTCTTCTTTCTCTTCCTGGAGTAAACATAATCATGGGACAAATACATAACAGCCAAGGAAATTGAGAAATTGGGGCTTACAATACAGTCAAATGTTTTATTATCATGAACGACTGAGGCTTTAGCTAGTAATTAATGGGAACATCTGGCCACCTCTGGCAAAATCGTTTCCAAAAATACTCGTAGAATACCTAAAAATTGAGTTAGAAGTTTTGGACTTGTTTTTTTAATATTCTTAGGTCTGTCTTATTTCTTATCTTCACAATTCTAAAGCTGTCTTGATAATAAGAAACTAAGAAAGGAAGCATGGTACAAGCAAGTGGCAATGTCCCATTCCTTACCATTGTTGCTGGGATAAATAAAAATGTAGAAGGAAGGAAGTGGGAATGATGCATGAATACTTCTGAAGAGCAGTGCTTTGAAAATATTTTACCTTATGAAATGGCTAGCATATGTCTTGGACTGGCTACAGACAAGTTATCTTAACTCTTATTTGTTTCCCTCACAAAATTATTTATGAGTCTATAAATCATGTTTTTTCAATTGGACTTTAAAAGGAATGTAATACAGATAAAAAGCCTTATAGTAGAAAAGACTTTTCTGAAATGAAATTATTTGTTTCAAAACATTTCCAAGAAACTTGATTTTGGTTTTGTTTGAGTTAAACTACGTTTTATTTAGTGTTTATGTTCAAATTGCAGATGTAGAAAGTGATGCTGATATAGTTTCAGTAAGAAAAAGATTTGAAGACATCCACTTCCAGGTAAAAATTATTGGTGTTTAATGTAATGGAATAAGTTTGTGTTCAATAGAAATAATTGAACTATTCAAACAGCTTATATGTGCCTGAAGAGTTAATGCACTGACAGTATAAGACTCTGCAGTCTGCATCTTAATGCACGTTTATTGTCAATATAGCAAATGAGACATTCAATAAATAATGTCATGAAGAATGATATGAAGTAATTATGTGTGGTTTTCTCTAGTATACTTATAATCCCAAACCATCAATTCATTGTACAGAACAGGCACTTCTGATAAAATTTATTATAGGTATGCAAAAAGAATAACCCAAAATAATCACAAAGCAAAGAAGCTTTAAACATGATTCTTTATCCTAGAATATCTCAGGAGAACAGAGCAACATGATTTTAAAAAGCAAACCTTAAATAATGACCATCATAACAAAAGCAGAATGGAATACTCTGCTGTTGTTTGCCAAAGCTAGACTATGGGTATCAGGACTACCCAAACAGGTTACAGTGGTGAAGAAAAGTACAATATACGCTTTGTATGTGAAGCCATTCTAATCCTGTATTCAGCTTGTTCAGGTACAATTACCAAAAAAATATTTACTTTCCTCTTTTGTTTAGCAAAAGAACAAAAGTTAGTTCTAGGCATTTTCATGTCTTTGACCTTAAAGAGGCAACGTGTGCTTTTCCGTGGATCAGTTAACTAGCTAGTTATCTCTCTGTTTTCTGACATAGTTCCTTCTTGAGACTTTTTTTCTTTGACATGAAATGTACATCAAATAAATAAGTTTTATGCAGGCGGGAAATCTTTATCGAATAACACCAGTTTGAAACAAATCTAAGTAATGTTTGTGTTCTTCTGTATCAATAACTTCTATGTGTTTTAATCCTTCCCTCCTGCCCCCAAGAATCTGGATGTAGATAATGTGAAAACATCAGAAGAAGTAAAAGTTCAAGTGGATGTGATAGTACAAGATGATGCAAGAAGAATTCCCAAGTGGATTATGGTAACATATTTCTCCTGTTCCGTTAAAAGTTATTTGCTAATTAGAATAACATAATGACTCTCTAACTATGCACAGCACAATGAATCATAATATAACTTCTCTGCTGCGCTCATTATTGCAATTCTCCTACATAAATATCACAGTATTTCAGATCTTTGGCAGCAGCAATTATAAGAAAAGGAGCAGACAATATCCAAATAGTTCTTTTTCTGAATTTTATGCTTTGTTCTTTTTACCCTGATGTGTGAGTTGGTTTTCACTTCAGTAAGTCTTCTGAAATGCCTAAATATTGAGGTTTGTAGAGGGGGAAAAATAGAGATTTTAAATTTAATTTCTTTACGTTACATGGTACAGCATCTATTTCCTACTCAACTTGCCAGAGATATGTAAATTATCCACATATATATTATATAGTTAATTTAATATGCATAAATATACATATATATGCATATATGTATACATTCTAATATTTAAGAAAAATGAATAAAATATTATATACAATGTAGAATTTGCAAAGATTATAATGGGTTTCCAAGACTGAACTTGTAATTCTCAAGAATTCTTACTGGAATCTTAGACTAGATTTTTTTTTTTTTTTTATTTTACTGCACAGGACCAAGCATAGTAAAGAGAGGGCAGAAGGATTCACAAATAAGATTTTTATATTACCTTTAACATGCGGAAATCAAGGATGAATTCAGGATTCATGTGTTTTGGTTTTTATTTCATTTATTTTTCAGGCAGCACCTCAAGGATTGTCAGAAGATCTTCACTTAGTTTCACCAGTGCAAGAAATGATAGGTACAACTAAATCTTTTGTCTGTGGGTCAGATATGATAGTTATGTTTTTTTTTAATTGAAATTGATTAGAAATAAGTATTTAATTTGTTGAAAACACAGGGAGTAATTAACCATCAGACCAGTTCTCTAGGCAGATTTCTTGCCAAGAAGTTAGATGTGATTTTGCTTATGGCAAACTGTATTTGAAAAACAGAAAATAAATAGCATGTATGCATAAAAGCAGCTTTTGTTAAACAACCCCACAAAAATGCATAGTTACAAAATTCAGCAGAATTAAGTTCAGCTAAATGAAAGCATGACTTTTTGGTTCTATTTACTTTAAATTTGAGGAATGGCTTTGGGTCTGCTGGTTTCTGTTAGACAAAGAACTACTTCACTAGTAAGCTTGCTTTCTTCAAATCTCCAAATGTGCCCCAGCAAACCTTAGATAAAATTTTGGTGTAAATATTTTAAGCCTAAAAACTACAAAAAGCATTATCCTCCTCATGCTTTACCTCAAGGGAAGCTGCACCGGTACTAATTAAGTACCAAGTTTTCAAGTAATATGGAAATAGATTAACAAAATCTGTAGAATCTGTTCCTCCTGGTTAGAAATTAGTGTGAAACAATCTGCCTCTACAATTAAGATATTTTCTATCTTTATACTAAGTTATTTTAAAATATTTTTTTCAATATTTGGAAATGTTTAATTTCCATAGAAATAAAAAAATTTCCATAGAAATATTTAATTTCTACCTTCTATAATCTGTTAATTCAATGTGGTTAAAAAGATATTTTAGTTTTCCTTAATCAATTGTATGTAATCACCCGTTTAGCTTGGCAGAAAAGCTTAATGAAATCTGTTAGCACATAAAGAATATATGTACCACTTGCAATTGTTTGTCATGTAACATGTTACTGAAATGTCCTAATTTTTTTTTCTGATTTTTCTTTTGTGATTTAAGTTTTGTTTGTTTGTTTGTTTGTTTTTTGAATAGGCAACCACACCAGTGTTTTCAGAAAGAAAGTAGAGCTGACAAATGCATGTGCTTCATCCAGGCCTCACCAGTTCCAATTTTCTGGTGTCCCCATTTCACCAAATATAATAACTGTACCCAGACTTCAACCTTTTCGAGAAATTAATAAAATTTGCTATGACAGTGTCTTGGAAGAATACCAGTCTGCAGATGAGGAATGTTCCTGGAGCAATGTAACTCTTGCAGACTTGTATCCTGCAATGGTAGAGACGCTGATAAAGCTCATGACAAAGCAGATTCGGAGAAAAGCATTTAAATACATGTTTGGACACTGTAGGCACAAAAGATGGTGTCCTAGAAGACCAAAGCTCAATGTCACTGTAGACAAAATAAGGAGGTTCAGACCACTTAAATTGAAGAAAGCACTACCCAGCATAAGCAGTGGTAGTAAAGACATCCAGAATCAAACTTCAGGAAATAATGTAAATGAGAATAGTGGACCTTGTGATGATCAGTGTTCTATTAATAATTTATCTGGTCTGGTACCATATTCTTACCTAGATACAAGTGGAATGGAAATGGACTGCTCTAATTCAAGTGTAGATCATCATTTGTTATTTGGAAAGGGACAAAAAGTTCCTGAACAGACTGTTTTTCCTAATGTTTTGGCTAGAATGGGAGAGACGTTTGTAGTGGAAGATCCATTACCGACTGCTGTCTCACTGAATAATTTGAAATGCAACCAAAGTGGTAACTTGGCTTACAAATTTTCTTTGGAATACCCTTTTTTAACATCTACCGCCAGTTCAGACTCAACAGTGCTTGATCTGGTAAAAGAGAGTAAAGCTCAAAAAATTGATTGTCCTTCTGATGATACTTCGGGATTTTGTTCATCTACTTGCTATTTCAATGACAATAGTAGCGCTTTTGTACCTGTCACAAATCATTCTCTTGCAAGAGCATCAAATACATTTGTCATAAATCCTCAGATAAAAATTTCTGAAAGAGAGATTTCTTTCCAGCGCAGACACTCATTTTCCTCGTTGTCTATGAAGCACAGTCCTTCAAAGATGCCCCAGAAATATGAAGATGCATTTGAAAAACTCTACTATAAAATGTGTTCCAAAGAAATCCAAAAGCCTTTCACATTGACAAAAGCGCTTTCAAACTCACAGAAGCCTGAAGAGAGAGGACGATTAATGAAGTATAACTTCAGTGGGTCTGCGAGGTCCAATATACAGTATGACAGAGCATTTGAGAAGATTTATGAGCAATTGTCTAGTGAGGCAGTTTCAAAACTTCCTGGTTTTCAGAGAGCTTCAAATTTAAGGAAATATGAAGGAATACAGATATCTGAAACTGTAAATGCTCTTGTTAACTCACCTGTTCGATCTTTACCTGCAATTCCCAGAGTTAAGAGACTAGGCAATTTTCAAAATGATCTTCTTTGTTCACCAGTAAAGAAATTGAAAAATATACCTGAACATTATTTTTTTCCAACAAAATATCAGCAAATATCTCACAGGAAAAATGTAAATCTTCAGACAGTTGATGTGGATTTTTTGAGCCCATACAATGGCAGTAACACCAGCTTTTTTAACAGTCGCAACTGTCAGAATCAGGTACTTCAGAGCATTGTAAAAAATGGTTGTGTACTCTGTGGTGATATTTAGAGAAGTGCTTTAGAAATGGATTCGAGCTGGAAGGTCTTTAGACTAGTGACAACATATATTTATTTCCAGTGCTATTTGGTTGGTGGAGTTGTTTTGTGAGTTTGGGAGGATTTGATTTGCTAAACAAAATACAAGTTGCATCAGGTCTCCTGGATCTTGTGAGGAAGCTCACTGTATTTATTAACATGGAAAGTGGTTTTAAAATGCTCAGCAAAAGGTTTTCTCGTATTTTTAATACTCAGTCACTGGTTAAAATACTCTCATACAGTGACTCTGTTAATTAACAGATTATCCTTCTGAAACTATTGTTTTATTTATTATATACATGAGCAAGGTGAGACCAAAAAAAAAGCTCTTTTGGAATCACCAGACTTGTTTAAATCAGGCCCTTATTTCCAAGTTTCCAGTTGTTTCTTCTAAGGCAAGCTGAGAAATAATAGAGTGTTTTTGTTGATGTAGTATGTTTATGCTTTATTTTCAGGACTCTGGTTTTCACGCTTCTTCAGATAGAACTTTTCTTGTTAGTCCTGTTACTTCCCTGAAAGGTTAGTTTCAGAAGCTTTGTGAATTATTATTATACCAGTCACTTCTTTAAAGGGTACATATATAGATCTCCTCTATAGACCCCTGTCTAGGTGACAGCTCTTCTTCCTCATTAATAATTAGGTGTGCTTGTTTTTCTTTAATAAGTAAGGAGTCTAAGTAGAAAAGGGTTCCCTGAATCTCACAATAGTAATTTAGTAAGCTTTTTCTGTAGGAATTTTCCTACTAAAGTATTGCTTGTTACCTGTTAGCTTTCTCTTCTTTTTTTTTTCCTAACTTTACTTTCTGTATAAAAATGTTCCATAGGAAATGGATAGTTTATTAATCCTACGCTTGAATAACCAAATGTTTCTGTGTGGCTTTTACAAAAATGTGCAATTGCCTTGTTGCATGCCTATCATTACTTGCTTAGGTGAATTGGATTATTGATCTGAAAAAGACCACTTTTGCAGATTCAGGACAGTATCATTTTATTAACTCTGGACTGAAAGACTGCTAAGGTTCTAGATGCTAATTTTATATTTTTCCTTTAATAATCTGGTTTTGGTTAAAGTATGCTTATAACATGATGTAGGTTTTCTTCCAGCTTAGTCAAAATTGACGATATTTCTTTTCTATACCTCGTTTTTATGAGTCAGGTCATCAAATAAGTAATTAACATGCAAGGGAAAATACTGAAGAAGATTACTTATAAAGTTGTTAACTAATATACAAAGAGAAAATGGCAAAAGAAATGGACTTGTTTGTATGGTCCTTGCCTTGCTGCATTTTCATTACCAATAAATAATTTTTACAAAGAATTCGATTATTCGAGATGACATATTATTTGAGATGTATCCCATCTGTCTTATTTTGCCTTCCTCAAATTTTAATTCCTCATACTTTGTCACATTTTTTGTCACATTTTTTTTCTGGAAATAACTATTTCTCCTCCTTGTACCTTTTTCTAATGGTCATTAAATAATAACAATTTGGGAAAAAGTTAGCTTATACTTAAATATATTTGAGGCTTTTGAATATAGGTTATAAAATGTTTTTGAAATTAAATTTTGCCAGAAGAGAATTTTCTGACTGAAATGTGGTGATTATTACCAGTGTCTTAACAGGCTAGTATTTTTAAAACATATTGTATTCTTTATGCTACTTAGCATCATTCTTACCCTTTCGATACTATCTTTCATCACCAGAATCTGGGATTGCAGATGCCTGCTCTAGCTGGCATAGGACAACACAGAATTACAGCTGTCCTGGAGGTGCACAGAAACATCATCAAAAGTAAGTGCCTTTGGAGAAAAAAAAAATTCAGAGGAAATTCGTACTGTTCTACATTTATATTAAATGTAGGGGGTTTTGTTGCTTAAATGAGTGCATCTATAATGAAAATGAACATGGATGCTTGAGAGAACACAAGCTCGAGCCTGCACACTTGAACACTGGGAGGCAAGTGTGGACAAAACTAGCCAGAGACCAACGTGGATGGCAGTGAATACAAGATGGACCTAAGGGATCAGCTACTCCAGTTCTTATTTTGTGTTCGTTATAGGGATATATATTATTTCAGCCACTATGTGACTACATAGTCGTTTTGATTCTGGCTGTGTGCTTGAGCTGACAAGTTTTCTCAGATCCTTAAGCTCTGGAGAGTGTAGGATATTGCCATTTAGATGGACTTCCAAAAGTCAGCTTCTGTGCAGTTGATCGTGGTTATATGCATTTTGGCTCTGTGTAAACAAGGAATGGATATGTTCAGAAGGTATGAGATCCTTGCCTCCTGTTCTGTTATTACTATTGGCAATGTATTGACATCTCTGGATAGAGAAAACGCCTTTCAGCACCCTGGAAAATGGCCTACTACATCTATTTTCCTTAGCAAATATGGCTTCTGCAAGTTTCTCAAGTTTCTGATCTCTTGGCTTTTTAATTATTAACTAATTTAATAGGTAGCAGGATTAAAAAATATTACAAGTTCTCTAAACAGTTTTGTTTTATTTTCTGAAACATTTCTAACATTCTTTTTGCCAAAAAGTCTGTTCTGGCACCATCAGATATGCTGCCTTCCCGAACTTAAAATCAATAAATGCTTTCACCACGCTTAAGGTGATCATACAGCTAATATTAAAAAAAAAAAAAAAAAGAAAAAAAACAAGAAAAATGACAGTGCTCAAATTAAAAATTTTGATTTTCAAAGGAAGCCTGAGTGCGCTTTTAAACTATTTGTATGGAGAACTTAATCTGAAAGAGACTGTATTGTATATCAAAAAAGTCTCAATTTAAGCAAAGATGGTATTAAAACTTAAAAGCTTGCATTACAAGCATATGATAATACCAATAAAGATTGTATTTGGATTATTTCTGATACAGTGGAAGATTGGAGGTGTGTTGATGACTATAAAAGGATGTTTAAGTGATCTTGACTATACCCACTTAGCTGAGAGCAATCCTGCTCTGTTTTTAATTCCTTTATTTCCTTTTTTTCCTGAGTCCACACTAAATAGCCCTCCCTATTCAATTAGTAATTGTTCTCAAGAAGGAAAAGGTTTTCCTTTCATTAATGTATGCAAGTAGAGAAGTTTGAGAAAGTATAGGAAATCAGAATGTCACTGTGTGCGTTCTTGTCAAGCCATCTGGAAGAAAATCTATTGCTCTGTTCCTTAATTACACAAATACACGTTTGCTGATATGTAGCCAAAATGGTCTGTCAGCTGGCAAGATTCCTTAGGCCTGTGGTGTGATATTCTTAGCCTTCTATGGTTGAAATACACTTGCCAGGACTGAAGCTCTTTAATGGCTTCAGAGCCCTCGAAAGTTTTATGCCTAAGCCAGGTGGCAAAATGCTGTTTGTTGTAGTAACTGTTTGTGGAGAGGAGAGGAAGACATACTTCCGGGAAAAGGAAAAGGAAAGGAGACTCTTTTCCTGTTTATAACTTTACTGCCTTTATCTAGAGGCTGATTATGGAAAAGACCTTTTTCAGAAAAGGAAATATATGGGAATGCTGTTCTACAACTACACTGCTATACTTAGTTGTAAATATATACCAGATTAGTTTAAAATAGATCTTAAAAAATTATATGCCATTTCTTAAGTAACTTGCAAATAAATAACTGTATTCTCACTTGTATCTTTAATTTTTAGCTACTTCTGAATACATTCAGAGTTTGCATCTGAAAATTTAATAGAAAGTTATGTTAACATAATTTGGGTTAATATAGTAGCTTTACTGAGATATTGAAATTGACACAGGATGAAAAGCTTCCTCTTCAGCTGAACACACATAGGAATGCAGGCAAGGAGTCCTGCTGCTGTTCACAATCAAGGTGTTCACTTATCTTGCTTTGGTGTGTTGTTTCACTTTCATTCTGTTCATCTGATAGTCAGCAAGTATAGTATTTTTGTGTAATTTATTTTATGTTCTAAACAATTATTTTTCACAGGGTATCAAGAAAACTAAGTTACACCAATGGAAAAGACCGAAATCCTAGTAATCCCTTGGATGATGTCCTGGTCAAAAGTCACCAAGGAACCTTCATGGACTGTTACAGAGAAAACATTGTTTTATAATCTTTGATTTGTGTTCATTATTTTTTTCCAAGAATCACAGATCTATTAATAATTTAAATATTTAAGCAAAAGATCCATAGTATGGAAGAACATTATTGTAATACATAATTAGTCGTGATTTATACTTCCCTGTAATATAAATTCTCAGGAGCTGGTTCCTCCCTTCTGACAGTGTACTCCTTACTCCTTGGGCTTCATCAGGTATTGCAAGGAATCAACATTCCTTTCTATGTCTCAGTTTATTTAAATTTTGTATATGGTATTGTTTTTAATAATAGAATATGGTTTGTATTATCTTTTTATCTGCTGAGGAACTTTGCTTTTTAATCTATTAATACTACAGTTTTAAGTTCTGTGTCCGCTTAATTCCCACCCACCCCCTTCCTGCTTTATAGATATGTCAGTACTAAATGTATGCTAAACCGCACTGGATGGTCCAAATGCAGTATCATGCACCCCAACTTTTAATAACTTTTAATATGCCTGCTATGCAATTTTAGTGTGTAATCTTCTAAGTAGCTCACCAGATTTGATTGTACAATAAAATTTTATACAATAATAGATTTGATCTCTATGTTCTCACCAAGTTCTAACTGACATACTATATATTCTAAATAAATACATGCTCTGAACTAATACCTGCTTTCAGAACTTTATTTTAGGTATAAATTCTCAGGACAAGTTTGTATGCCTACAACAAATACATGAGAACAATGTGGCAGGGTCCCACAGGCTTTCGTTGCTGTGCTCCTTCTTGGCAAGGGGCTTGTTTTAGTGGTAAGCGTTAGGTCAAATACACTGTTTTATCGGCATTGCCCGATGTCAGCTTTCCAGGCTTCAGAAAAGGAAAAATAGTTTTCCTTGACTGCCTTTCTTGGCATGTGTTTTTTTTATTGTGTTTTGGTGTTCTGCTGTTTGTGTTTTGCTTGCTTATTTCTTTGTCTTTACATTATTGTAGCACTTAGAACCAGATTTTTTGTTACTTTTAAGTGGTGTTGAATGGGGCAAGAAGTCAACTTCAGTAATGCTTACTCTAGGGTAAGACAAACTTCAGTGGGTGGCTTCTGCAATGCATATGCACGTGTTCCCTCCCTCATCGTTCCTATGTTAGGGTCTTCAACAAGTCTTTTAGAAATGCTTTATGCTTTTGTGGCGGCTCACTTCTGGCCACAGATATGGATGAACAGTAGGGAAACACTTTATGAACTACCCTTTTTTTTTTTTTTTTTCATTTGTTGAGGTAATTATTTCCCAGTATTTCTTGAGATACCACTACCAAGAGACTACAAAATTCCACTAATATTTTCTGTTCTGAAGTAAGTCTAAACTGGAATCATTTTTTTGGACATGTCTAAATATGACTTCTACACAGCAACAGAACACGGGCTTACCAAGGTAGGAAAAAAAGTTTATTTAAAGAACTTAGCAATAGTTCATTCCATCTATGGAAATGGCTTAGAATTTTAAGAGGTAGTTCTTGGAAAAACTCCTGGTGTTGGAAGATAAGCTCATGCCGGTGCAACCTTTTTGGTTCCAGCAGTAGCAAGGAATGGGAGAAAGTTACACAACTGTTTTTGGAATTTGAAAACATCCACTTGTTTGTCTTCTGATTCTTAAAAGTGTTGTATCACCAAGGGTCTGTCATGACTGCTGAAGGATACCTGTTCTAGACCTATGAAAATTTAATGGTGCTACTTGATACTCTGTTTTGATATCTATTCTTGCATTCCAAGCAGTGTTCTGCTTCTGCCACCATATTCCTATTAGGCTTGTTTTTTCACGTTTCCACTGAACTGATACTTGAGTCAAATGCTAAGCTTACTGTTATAAAGACAGCTTCAAACTGCATCCTTCTGCTTCAAAATATTTGTAAAGAATGCTATAAAAACAGGTTAAGTTATTGAGATAGTACAAAACTAGACCTAGGATCTCCTTTTCTTATTTTGTTTTAATTACTTCTGAAACTATTTAAACAGAATGGATTTAAGGAAATTCTTTATACAGAATGAATTTAAGAAATGCATGATAGCTTACACAAGTCTTTGTCAATGGCTTGAAGATGGAGCAATATGGAACATGCTCTTTCATTTAAAAATTAGTAGTCACTTGAAAACAATCCACCCAAAAAAAAAAAAAGGTTTGGTTCCTTATTTAAGCAAAGAGAAGGTAAAGATCTGGAGGAATAAAATTGAATCTGGACTTGTAGCAGCATTAGTAATGCCTTGGATTGATAAGCCTGACAAAAGATGATCCTGAAGTTGAGGCTGTGAGAGCAGCAATGAATAATTTATTGATAACAGTGATTAAATTGGAAAGAAAATGTATATTGAAGGAGGATATTTACAAAATAACTCTATTCTTTTAGAGGAAACAAACTTTTGTTTTAGGAAACAAAGTTGCAGGGAAAAGCAGCGGATGAATATTTCAGTAAATAAATAACTGGACTGAACAATGAAGGCTAAGTATACAGAGGAAACTAAATGTACCAAAACATTATGCAGTGGGCTTATTGTTATGTGTTTACTCAATGAGAAGCGTATGCTTCATTTCTATTGATATTTTTTCTAATGACCGGTCTCAGAAGTTCTTTGATCTTGGAATTTTGAGAGGAAAGGCATAATCAAGAGTACAAATGCTGAGAGAAAGTTAGGAAATAGCAACCCTTGTACAAAGTTTACACAAATTTTATTAACTGAAAATAATAGCATTCCTTTTTTCATGTATGTGTTGGAAAAACAATGACAAATAGCTCCATGGGACTCTCCTTATATACTGGAGAGGCTGTTTAAGAAAGCTTTCACTTCTGATTGGTTCACAGGGCTGAGTATTGAATCTGATTGGTGTCAGTTAAATTGAAATATTTTACATATCATTAATGCTACTCAAACTATTTTGATATATGAAGCTATGCAAGAGCTTGTAAATACCTAGTTTATTCTTCCTTACTTTGCCCCTGCTAAAAAAAAAAAAAAAGGTACTCTTTCCAACCTGATCAAATTAAGATAGCACTTCGTGCTCTTATCTTGCTGTTTAGCTTTGGATTTTGGATTTGACTTCTGTTTTTTTTCCCCTCCTTGGGATTTTAGTTAGGGTCATCATTTAATATGATGCTCCATTGAAATGGTGGTGTGCGTATGTTTGTTTTTAATTGATTCTTCACAAGTATTTATTCCTGTTTCTCTAGTGTTAATGTGGTCAGTGGCCATGATAACAGTCAGTTTAATGCTACTGAGTCTGCCTTGTTTCTGGGATCTAATGGTCAAACATACTGATTTGATCTCTGCACATGAAAGTCCATGCTAGCACAAGACACTGAGCGGCTTGGTCTACAGGGTCATTCATTTTGGTCTAACATAGAAGTTAAGGCATGTGAGAGAGATTTGTTAACTAAGCTAAACTAAATGTGGGCCAGACTGTCAAAGAACTCTTAAATTCATGAAGAAAAACAAATGTGTTGCATCTCTAGACAGAGGCAGCCACTTCTGCTTTTTCCAGAGGTGGTGGCTCTTTGTACTATAGGTTGTTTGTTTTTTGTCACTGCTTTCGAGGCTGCTGTCTCTTTCAGGACCTGAGATGCTGTCATGTCTCCAAATGTCCTTGAGCATTTCAAGCTCCTCGGCACTGTGCTCTGCATAGATTTTAAAGGCACTAATATCTTTTTTTTTGAGAAGGCAGAACTTTCTGACACCTAGAGGCAGGTGTGGTACATCAGCATGTCTTGTTGTTTTCTGCTACTACTATTTAATGGCTCCCAGAATGTGCTACAAAAAGAAATCCTCACTATAAAATCTTACCATCTTATGAGTGCAACCAGTATGTAAATAACTTAGGAAATAAAAATCTTTCTACTTAAAAAATAAAAAATAAAAAATAAATGATAAATGCACTGTAACACCCAGTAGGAATTTAAATATCAAATATAATTTTAGAAGGAAAAAATTCTCTACAGGAGATTTATTGGTACAGATCATTTGTCAATATCTTATTCTTGAATATGGATGAATAAAACACTGTTAGTAGAGGAATGAAGATTTGAGATGTATGTTGATATTGCTCACAGAAGGAAAATAAAGATATATAGGAGTTTTGTTAAATCTTCCTAGATGTACAGGTACTACTTAAAACAAGTTGTTAAATTATTCTCCAATTAGCTTTAAGTATATTCCTTTAATACTGTAGGCTACTGACAGTGGGGAAGTACACAATGTTGAATAGCAGATCAGTGTTTAATTGGGAAAACAACTAAATCCTTAAGTGTACTTGTGCAAAACACCATTTCTTTCCAAAAGTATTGTGAAAACCTATATAGAACAGTCGTACTGTGCAGGAGTTCTTACACACAAATGAGTAGGTCTTTTGTGACTGTTTGAAGGTTGATGGTTGTTTTAAGCAAGGGTTTAATTTTTACTTGAATACCATGTGAATGCTGTGATACTGCTCCTACAATTCCCTTTCAAAACTTCTTCAGGAGGACAGGTCCTTTAAAATGTCAGTTTGGACCTACAGTTATTTCTTGCTTAGTCCGTGGATTTGCTTGGAAGACAATTTGGAACATTTCACTTACCTGTTTTACACCTATGTTTGGTATGTCAGTTTGACAGGATACAGTCTTTAATCATTCACCGTTCTTCCAGAACAACCAAAGCAGATCTCACTTTGTGATTACATATTTGGTTCATGAAGCTACTTCAAATGTTCTCTCCATTTGATGTATGAATCAAACCCATTAGTCTTATGGGATCATCATGAATGGCTTCTATGTTTACAGTATTTTCAGCAGCCAGCTGATCACTGTTGAGGTAAATGCTAACTTTTGAAGTGATAATGGTGGGTTTGGATGATCTTTCTTCATCCTCTACTGAAGGGTCTTTTTTTCTCCTTGGTTTTCTGCGTTTTCCCTTGACACTGTGATCAAGTGAGGCATAACACATCTGATGGTCAGGCTCCACCTGGAAGGAAATTCACTTTGCATTTAACATTCAGTAGTCATGCTTGATTTAAAATTATGTCTGAGGCTTTCAGTATGTCTGTATTGTTATTGTGGTAGGGGCTGAAGCTTACACAAACTAGCTGTAAATGAACTAATTGAAAGTACAAATGATTAAGCTATGGCAGCACAGAAAACAGACCAACATAACCAAATGGTAAATGACTCATGTTCTTGGAATAATGGCAGTAAGAAAATAAATAATTAAGGTATTATTCCCTCTATGGGAATAAGGATAGCTTATATAATCAGCCCAAGTTCTTTGGGATGCAAGGCATTGTTTGATCTGTTTTTCTTCCCCCATTTGATCTATTAGAACGCCATTGTTCATGACAACGGTTTTTGCAGGCTTTGTGCGGAAAACAGAAGATGGACGATTCTTTGTTCTATATCTCATCTGATTTCCAGTGCAAAATGTATGTTGTGTGTGTGTATCCACTGCTACTCTCTATACATTTTTCAAGTCAAACTGTTAAGTGCTTTTGGCATTGGAATTTTCATAGATGATTCTGTTTCTGTGAAGTTTATGTTAACAGATCTTTAGATAAGAAAGCATGTTTCTTCCCCCTGGAAGTATCCTGAGAGAGAGAGGCTGGAAATAACTCCTTATGAAATACCTGGAAATCAATTCAAAAAATTGATACTAGGAATGCTTCAATTACAGACAAATTTCAATAGAAGCTTGTATGCTTTTAGGTATCCAAGTAACAACAAGATAAAAATCAATAGAAAATCAGTTGTCTTTCATTTGTTAAGGCATAGATTTTTGTGCTGGGCAGGAGAGAGTCAGTCAAACTCATGATTACCATGTGATGCAACTTATGTTTTCATTTGGTTGATGTCCAAAACAAATACAATTCTTCATATAAACCGTGGCAGTAGATGTATTCTTAATTGAGCCTGATCTGCATGCCTGTGACTGAGCTTTATTATGCCATATGGATAGAAATGAGCAGTCCATAATTCTCCTGCTTCCTTTATTAATGGCCTAGACTGAACTAAGTGTCAAGTCTGCGCTTAAATTTCCTGATGAACTGAGACACTCAAGCATGGTAACTTTTGTGATGAGCAGTGTAAGAATTTGAGTTACTTATTGTCATGGGATTACCACAAAAACTCTGAGACAGACCACATTACCCTAATTTGGATATCCAAATTTAAAATTGAAGATACCTGTAGTTGGTTAACTGGCATTTGAGGCTGGGACTTCATCTGCTCGTAACAACATTCCTCTATAATTTACCAAAGTAGAAAAATGTTATTAAAGACATCCTACTGAGGATTAAAAAATCCAATTAACAAATCCCTCTGACAGAAGTAACCCCACCCCTTTACCCCCACCAATTTACTTTGATAGAAGCTTCACTTGTTTTGAAGTGACACACAAGTCTCTCCCTCTTACTCTGCTTACAGAGTAGCTTAGAAATTCAGGCACAGACACTCTAAAATGGAAAATAATGCTCTATTCATGTGGATGATAAGCTTCTTGTTGTGCACTAAAGGGACATAGTTTTAGACTGCTAGAACATCTTCAGCTGGGGATAACTTCACATACCAAAATATTCATCAGTAAAGGTGATCTATTCAGTAGATGACCTGGTCTTATAAACGGTGCAGTACATTAGTTTGCTGTTCTAACCCAAGTAGGTATTACTACAGCAATTTAAAAAGGAAAGGATTCCCAAGTTTTCTGAGAAACACAGAATGTGTTGGTCATCTTGCTTTTAACTTCACATTTCTCATAGCCACCAAATAGACACGTTTTTAAAGTGAAGCTTACCTAAAATTTCTTGACTGAGATTGCCATAAACTGGGTCATCTTCTGTGTAATGGTCATCATAGCTAGAATGGGAATGGAAAGATATTTTAAAATCACATAATAAGCTTTATTTAAGACCCCACTATTCTACTTCGAACATTTTACACAAATATACAGTGAAAGATTGTATATGACCTAAAAAACAACACGAAGAATATCTGGGGGAATGGGAGGTAATAACACTGGATTTGCAGGAGGGGAAGAGAAGGCACTGTCAACATTCTGAGGATAAATTTATTATCTAGCCAAGGATTGAACCCTTCTTTCCTGTAACTTAAGTAAGTATAAAGGTAATCTCAAGACTACTAAGCTACTGGTTGGTGGAGTTCTAAAAATATTAATGATCTCTTAGTAACAGTGAGATAACTGTGAAAAGTGGCCCAAAAAGGACTTCATGGATAAGTGTAACCAACCTCTTGCTTTATTGGCTCACATACCATATAATCATTTGAGAACTACATCAAACTTTTCTAATCCTGCTACTCATATTTATAGTGACTGCTGTGATAAGGAACCTTCTACCACCAAAATAAATTTGTTCACTGTCGAGTTATATGCCTTCACTCTCAAGCTAAACTCCTTTAACCTACAGAAATGTGCTCCCTTTCAGATGACAACTTCATGTGCAGAGGTAGCTTAATCCTTCTGAACCTCCACTTTGCAAGCTAAATTTGACAAGTCTGGGGGAAGCTGGTGAAGGTCAAAGAGGCCCAATGTAGTAGTGTGGCACAACAGGAGTGCACCTTTAGAGTCAAAAAAAAATGTTGCTAAGGAATAGATAAAGCTGTATGTGGTTGGGAAGGAGGGCTAAATTCTATTTAGCTCAAGCCTGATTCGATTCACTGAAATCCGATTAACAATTGGAGTATGAGGTACAATCCTGGAGCATGGCTCTTAGTTTGGTTCCATCTGAAGGGAACCCTGTTCACATCCTCCAAGACCACTTTGCAATACAGACTAAAGAAGTAAATGATGCTTTTGGGGAGGATGTTCTTAAAAAAGTGCACTCATGATTAAACTAAAATTCTTACGTCAATGCACCTAGACAAGACCAAAACAAAGTTCAGCTTTGGATATTTAATGGTATTCTGTATTCCATTACCTGGTGTTTCTTGAAAATGTTTTTAAGCACGTTTGTAAAAATGAGAATCATTAGAGTGAAGCACTGTGTGATCCTGTTCCCATTGCATCCCTATACTGTGACTTGTAAAGAGGATGTAGTAATGCAATCTTAGACTGCTTTTTTCAGTGGTATAATCAGCTGAACAGACAGTAGCAAACAGAGGGACTTCCCAATTTCAAGTAAGCACGTCATTGAGGATTGGTTTGGGAAGAAGGACAACATCTTTTGTATTTTTGTTTCAAGGGCCTCTTATGTTTGTGTTGAGGCGAAACTCCTTCCATCTCTGTTTTCTAAAGTAATTTCATTGATATAGTATAAACTGGGGAGAGATAAGGAGCTGTCCAGCAGCTGGAACCAGTTACACGAGTTACTGCTCCACAAGTATTAAATATCAGACTATAATTTCTCATTATTTTCTGAGAGTTCTCTTTAATTATAATAGATTCATTGAATTTGAGTGATAAATAGTGTTTTGGCTCAATATCTTGTACTTCCTTCCGTATATAAAATAACCATATCAACATGCAGTTATTTATTGTTGATAAAATGACTGGAGTACATCTCTCCTGTGTGAAATTATTTCCCTCCCTCCTTCATAGAACTTTTTTTTTTTTTTTTCATAACTCTCCTGCTCTCCAGTAGTTCCAGGCAGGCCATGTGAGATAATGGATTTTCCCCCGTGTCACCCCTCTAAAGCCATCTATCATAATTTATTGCTTACTTTGCCCTTCTGAGAAAGAAACTTTTTATCCACTCTTACCTTGGACTGTTGTCTTCGTAGTCTTTATACGTTTTAGCTAGAAAATTTGTTTAAAAAAAAAAAAAAAAAGTGAAAGAAAATGAAATGTGTTATTTAAGGGTGCTTCAGATAATTGTCCTAACCAACATGCTTTTGATTTCACTGTATAGAAGTAAGTCTTCCAGGCTCTATTTTGTTAAGCAACATATATGTGTATTAAATATAATCCCTTCTCCCAAAAATGTACTGTAACACATGGGATTCATTTCTTGTTTCCTCTTCCTTCTCCTTCTAACATATCCTTTTCTATGCCCAGGGAGGTGCATCATGTGTTTATATTAGAAGATGAAGGGTTCATTTTTTTACTAGATCCATTGCTTCTGTCTCTGAAAGAGAGATATCCTGTGATCCACAGATGAAGAAACTGAAGCAGAGAGGCAATAGCCACAAAGAGATTTATTGCTAGAGCTTGATTAATAACTCTGGAATGCCTGACTTTCTAACTTGTGCTCCAGGACTCCAGACTTTACCATGGTAAGGCTTTGATACCAGAACACTGTAGCATCAGCCAATCTGACTGCAACCTTGCTCAAGGTTAGTTTTGTAAATGACTGTGATTTTTTCACCATATAAATATCTGCCTAATAACACTAAAAGTCAAGATAAAACAAAGAAGCGACACCCTCCTCCCCCTCCCAAAACACTCCAACATCTCTTTTAATAGCCTGTAGTCATACCAATTCTCTTATTCTTGGTGATTTCAATTTATTAGCATAAACCTTCTGTTTATGTGGATTACATATGTGTGTAAGCCTTTAAAGTAGTTCAATCTAACAGTGTTTGCCCATTCATATTCATACAGCACAAGGTACAATTTTCCCTGTGTAAAGACAGGTTTTCCTGAAGGGTTGCAGTAGGATTGTACAACTGATTATAGAATTATATGCAGAAGATTGGTTGTACTGTCATAGTCAATCACATTTAAAAAAAAAAAATAGTTAATTTTAACTAAAAACTGAGTATGACTGTAGTCATCCTCTAAAAAAATAAAACAAATGAGTTCCTTATTGTCAGTGACACATTGGTTTAAGAGAGAGAATCCCATGATGAAAAGCAAGTTTTTTTGTTTGTTTTCGAAACAAACTGATTAAGCTGATTAATTATGAAATATTAATATTAAAGCTTAATATTAATCTAATTAATTATGAAAGCCAAAATTCAAATAAGCATTCAGGAATTTGGGGAGGATCAGATTTTCTCAAATGTATTTTATGTTAGTACAGTTACTTAAAATCATTTTTAAATTAAAGTACAGTTGATAAATAAGTAACATGAAATGTACTCAAAAAAAAAAAAAAAAGGAATTAATGACTTTAAAAGTACACTATAAAAATAAAACATTAGCCAGAAATAAATTCTTCACCCTGTACATTTTCTGTTGATTTGTCATCAGAGGACAGATTTGGATAGTGGTTTTTAGCAGTGGGTTGGGCAGGTAATAATCACTCTGTAATCTTACCTGATTCTTCTAAAAATTTTAAAGTTACATCCTCACAGCTAGAATCATTCTTGCCAAAGAATAACTTTAAGACTCAAAAGTATAAATCTTTTGGCTTGACATCTCCCAGAAATGATGTCTTTCTCTGCAGGTGCTTTTAAACAGTCAAATTCCTTTCCTTACAGAGACAACATTACTTACTTTCTTGCTTCTTTTTCATATAGTGTGAAATATTCAGTATCAATGAAACAATCAGAGCCAGACTCAGAAAGGCCAAAACTCCCCAGACAGAAGGGTGGCATTCCATTTCTGTAACTGAAGGAAAATCATTTTATATTATGTATTGTCTAGCAATTACACTGTATTCTTTGTGTTTGGTTGATTTTGCTTTCTGTAATTCAAGCCTTTTGTTGTTTATTCTGTGGCAACCATTGCTCTATGAGCTATATAATTAATATCAAAACCAGATGCTAAATAACAAGAAAACAACATTCATAAACTGTTAACAGAGCTGTGGTTTCATAGCAAATCAACCAAAGGTTGGGCTACTAGTTTGCCTGTAAAATGGAGTAAAAAATCACATATTACTTAAAATAAATAAAAAAAAAACTCATCTTAATGAATAGCTTTGAAAGTGTTTTTCTAATTGCCTTTAAAAAAAAAAAAAAAAAAAGGTAGCTGGAGCAGAGCAGAGGTCAGATGACACTGGCACCAATGCATTTACTCCTATTGAGAAGACAGAGCTTTGTTCCTTGGCTCACTGACTCCAGCTCACCTTAGAAAATGCCCCTTCTGGTTTTTGTTCCCTAATTACATCGGTGTTGAAAAACTCTTTTAGTTTTAATTCCAATCCACAGATGCTCTTATGATGATTAAACAAGATAAGATAATCCTTGTTAGTGAGAAATTGTGTCACGTAGACTTCTATGTAGCACTTCTCCTTCCTGATCTGGACTCTCTCTTTTTTAAAGGAACAAAGCAGAGCAAATAATCTGTAAATTCCTGACAGCTTTGTAACTGTTTATTCCACATAGTCCTTCCAGTGGCCATTTATCCATCCTTTTAAACTAAATATCCAATTTCTATTCCTTTCTTTTCTCCTAGTTTAGTTCTAGAAAAGTTATTTGAGGGCTCTCCATTACTGCAATAATGGTTTTCATGTTGAGAGGCACTTTTTTGCAATGAGCTACGTGAATGAGACATTCATTACAAGAGACAAAACACCATTATATAACGCTATGTCATTCCCATTTTCCAGAGGAGGAATCAAGAAAAAGGGAGATCTCACCTTGAGAAGATGTAATAACGTCAAGAGTAACCAGTGTTTGGAATGGGGTTACTCTACAATGAGTCACTATAAAAAATTTGCATCCTATGCAACCTGCCCAAAACTACAAGAAGTCTATGCCAAAGACAGGAAATTTTAAGTCTCAATATAGTCTAACTCTAAATAATAATAATCATCCTTCCTTCTTCTTCTGTCCTATCTTTTGTGAAGTGATTGCCTTCCATTTTTCTTATTTTCATTTATTAATGCTTTTCCTAAGACTGTATTTTGTTCAGCGAGCAAAAACAGTATTGTGGCCTGAGAGAAGGGCACGTGTACCTGTGACAGAAACAAAAACCCTGTGATTCATTGGAATAAAAACAGGGAGTAGATTTCAAATATACAGCTTGGATCTGAGTTTCTACCTTTTTCTAGGTATTGAAGGCTATAATTTATTGGTCTGTTTCAGGAATTCTCTTTTTCCTTGGTGTTTCCAGAGAAAAAGGAGAATTCTTAATTAACGTGGAAGAGGTAACCAAATTTTTGTGGACAAGATTTTTTTTTCATATTTCAACTTCTGAGTTATATTTGAATCACTGACTGGAAAATAGTTGATGTTGGAAAAAAAGTTGTTTTCCTTTCCAGTTTCAAGTTTAAAATCTACAGTATTTGAGTAATTCCACTTCTCTAGAACTTCTGAAATACTCTTAGGAAAACAACTTTTATTTCTAATAAAATGTACCAATGTTTTAAATCTTACAAACTACAGGTCTTTCTTATACTTAGTTTAGAAACTTGCATAGGTTTGGGGAAAGGTAGAAAACAACAGTTTCATTTATCATTATTTAATTTATTTTAAAGTTGATTTCCCAAAATGTCGATTTAAACATCTGCTTGTATTTCAGTAGAATATGTGACTTAACCTATATACATACACAAACATGTATGTGATGTAAATGTCTTTTTTTATCTTTTTCTCTTACCTTTGCAATATGAGCTACTTGTTTTTCAGACAACCCTACTTATATTTCAGAAATAAAATCAATTTTCAGTTACCCCATAAAACCATAGCAAAGGCCTTGATCAGACACACAGGAGTGCCTCTGTGTTTGGCCTATGGTTTTCTAATGTCAGTTTCAAGTTAATCTTAATTTTCAAGTACAAAATATAAGAGATTTTGTTTTTATATCTCAGATTTACAGATATACAACTCCCAGCTGTCCCCCAGCTGTTCTTTTACTACCTTTATATTTGTTGCCAATATGCTAGCTATTTACATTTATAATTGCATTATTCAAATATTTACTACTTTGACAACTGCAGTGGTAGAAGGAAAGCTAATACTTGTTTGAAGAACAGTTTGTCTCCTCAGATAACTACGCTGCTCTCTTTATGTTATGATAGCAGATGCAATCTGTGACAGCTAACTGGTTGTGCTAAAGAAAAAAAGTAAGGCAAGTGCGGGTGGAGACTGAGAGATAGCAAGAGATGTTTAATTATAGTTTAGAGTGTTCTGAAATAGTTTTATTCCATTCTCTAATTTTAATTCTAAATCATCTATTGTCAAATGTAGCAAAACTAGATTTACCATTCTGAAATTATATATTTATTCTTAAGAACCCTTAGAACAGTGTTCGGGACATTTCTACTCAATTACCTTCAAACTGATTAAAAAAAAAATATATATATATCTTTGGGAAAAATGTCCTAAGGAAAAAATACGCCCCTACGGACAGTACACTATCATTCTAATAGGATAAGCCTAATTTCCATCAGAGTTTTCTGCAATAGTCTAAGCCTAAGAGCAATAGTCACTTGGTCATACTGAAGCTGTTCTTAAAGCAATGTGCTCCGCTGTGAAAGAAAAGAGTTCATCGTATAGCCAAAGGTTTCATGAGGACACCAATTCTAGTTTTAATTCAGGAGAACCTGGGAGGTGGGTACTACCTTTAATCATTTGGGAGGTGGTACTACATTTAATCATTACAAAGATGCCAGTATTTCAAATACCTAATACCAGAATCTCCGTAGTATTATTGGTACATTCTTATTCTGCTGTTCTTTCATTTTAGTTTGGAAACAGCATCAAACTGGATGTCCATCCAAGCAGAGTATCTGCCTCAGGTAATTATTTACTCCGTCTGGATGATTTATTTATTTATTTATTTCTACTTTTGTGACTTTAGGGATGGGGTTACCCAACTCTTTATAGTTAATTCACACAACAAAATACAGGGAAACAAAACTATTTCCAAAGATTTAGTTATTTGTGTTTTTTCTCCCTTTTAAATCTCTTGATGACTTTCTGCACCAACAAATACAGGACACAGGAATAAATAAATATTTGTTGACTTTTTCCTAGGTTTGCAGAGTCCCTTCTACTGTAATGAGCGTGGGGATAACAGACAAAAAAGAACAGACAAAATTGAAACACTCTAGCCTTTCCTGGATGAATTCTGCAATTACTGCAACTTGAGGGAATTAACATAATCATTCTTTCCTACTATCCTATCCTACTTACCTTTTGGTGGAACAGGCCAGATTCAGCAATTTGGGGCTAGAAATAGATGTGTTTTCTCCTAGCAGTGTATGTATAAATAGTAGAAGTATTAAGCTCTGTTCCTTCCTGTTCTAATGTATTTATTTTATTCAGAGAATCTGTCACAAAGAGTAACAGGAGTATATCATCCTTCTACTGCACTTTCCTACAAAAAAGGAACAAGAGGTGGGGAATATAGATACCTATCTAGCAAGAGCTGTCTTGCCGTCTATTGTATCAACTCATTATTCATGTAAGCAGATTAATTACTTTGATAACTACCAAATTTTAGAAGATAAGCTGGAGCACAAAATAGGTTGTTTCTCATTGTTTCTGTCTGTAAATTTGTCAAAGATTAAACAAAATTATTTTTTCCCTCTCCTATTAAATGGTGAGGTAAATAATATTCTGTACCAATGACCCCTGCCAAAAAGAAACCCATTAAGAGACTGATGAATGTTAAATTAACATTAATAATGCTTCCACCTGTGTGAGCTTTTAAGACAAGATTAATTCTCTGGAAAAGATTTGTTAAGATGCAATTAATTAATGCATAACTAATTGCTTTGTAAGATACCAACTTCATACTTCAGAAGGAAAGAAGCACACTATAAAATAAGAAGTTCTATGCTTAGTAAATATTTTAAGAATAAAATTGATGTCAATGCTTAGTCTTCATTAACAAACCTTAGTGCTTTTGCCCACTTAGCTGAAGATTAATGAAGGTTTAAGCTGTTGACAGTGACTCAGCCTCATCATTGTGTTTATATGTTCTTAAAAATTTGACTTCAGCAAAAAAGGCAACCTTCTTGAAGGACTGGTCATCAACCGAAGTATGTTTCTACTGTTCAATTTTTTTTTCCAAATTTATAATACTGAAAAGACAAGACTCACCTGGTTTTGTTGTTTTTAGGAATATACCCAGTCTCTTTATCCAACAGGAAATCAAGTTATGTTATGTTGGCAGACCTTGGATGTGCTTTTATTTCAGATCTGACAGCATAAATCTATCTCCAGAGTTGCCGTCAGTCTTAAAAGTCTCTAGACTTTTCTTCCCCTGCATTCTTACAGACAGGAAATGTGGTTCAGGCTTTTACAACTTTACTAGCAAACTGACAGTCTCCTTGAGTGTACGCCTCTGAGAGGGAATAAAATATTCATATGTGCACTTGCATACAATAACCACTTGTCTTGCCACAGAAGAGCATGTACGGAGCATGTACAGGACTATTAGTTCAATTTTATATGATAAAAACCTACTATGGTAATATTTATATGAGACCCATACTGTAAGGCTTCCTATTTGTGCTACGTTGAATTCAACAAAAGTATTTTGGATGCCTGTTAAACTCAATTACAGAAATATTTTACATAGGAGTGCTATTTGACTCTTTCCCTCTTGAGGTTTCTAAACCAAGTCTGGAAGTCCGTCGCCGAGAGAGCCTACAGTTTAGCCAGTAAGACAACACAGAGGCATGATGCAGAAATTACACCACTGCCAGATTTGGAAGGTCAGGTTAAGATATAATATGCTCCCTCTGTTCTTTAAAGTCTGTGAATCTGGGCTTACAACTCACAACAGTTGTGGAAAAAGAGGGTAAATCAGCATGTGTCTTACTGTGTGTGTTTTGTCTTTTTTTTTTTTTTTAATTTAGCAAAACATGCCTGTGTTTGGCTAGAAAAGACATGTTATTCTCAGAATTGCAGTAGCTTCTTCCAGAGGAAGCTTGCATGTAGATCACTGTTGAAGAGGCTGTCTTTTAACTTTTTGAGGGTTTTTGTGCTTTTTTGTTTGTTTGTTTTCAGAGCAAATGGTTTTATCTCCAATTACACATAATGTAGAAGTAGGAGGCGTTGGTTAAGAAAAAAGGTGAATTACATGACAGTTTGTCTTTTTGGAATACATGAATTGAAAATGTCCTCACTATAATCTAAGGAGCAATGTAAAATGTTTGTCTTTGAGAAAGGCTCTTATAGGAGGAAACAATCTAGGCAGTATAAGTTTATTTGGGATGTTATTACTTCAGGATATTATTTTTATATTAACTGCCTTAGATTAATGCTTAAGAAATAATTTACCGGTTTAGCATCTTCTTTGAATGTGCAGGTGCAGGTTAGTCTTATTTAATATGACATACTCTTCCATTTGAATCCAAAGGCAAATAAGACTCTTAACTATTCAGAGCTTTATCAGAATGAGGTGCATTGATTATGAGACATTAACATAGAAATAATTAAAAAGTTTTTTGAGTTTATAATTATCTTGATGAAAAATTGTATGAAAAATGACATATTTTTAAATGGTTATAGCTTTGGTGTTTGCCGGCAACTGAGTTTAGACACCTTACTTATAAATGTCAGTAGAATCAAAATTAGATACATATTTTCTCAGTGTTAAATCAAAAAGCATAGGTCCATCCTATTTAATCCTATATTCCATTTTTCAATGAAACTTCCTTTCAAAAAGTGAAACATCCTATGATATGTGGTTTAAACCTTGGCTTTCAGCAGGGAAAAAGATACATTTTTTATGAAATGGTGACCGCAATTGATACCTTTGAAAGTAAAAGGTTTATCATGAGCTTAGGGAAGTAAAAGAACTCAACTAGTTATAACAACTGCCTTTAGTAGTTCCATGTCGTAGGCTCAAGTGAACTGAAGTGCCGTGAAGCCACCTGATGAGAGTATGCAACTCAGAAAGAGACCCCTCGTAAAGAAAAAGAATCTTTATTTGAGGGGGAAGATGATGAGAGTGGGAAATACATGTTTAATAAATGGAGACAGTTGCTTAATTTCTCAGCTAAGAGTGTGAGGAGTAAAACTGAGATCTGCTGAGGATTCAGAATAAAATGTTTACCAGCCTGAACAAGAAGCTTACAAGTAATAAACTCCTTTGGAGATAATTAGAGCCATAATGGGTAGGTGAACAGTGAGAATACAGTAGGGGATTTCTAGGTTCGTAGCCCTGGTAGCATGTTAATAAATCTGTTCTCCAAGAGGAAATCATTGTTGTACAGTAGCATCTTTGGTCACAGGAGTGAAGTCGATTGGATTAGACATGAGTTTGATGTGCTCTGCTGGACAGCCTGCAACAGACTGCAAGATCTGTTAGACAGCAAGAAATTCTTCATTGCAGGCCCTAAAATCCATTGTGAATATGACTTCTTACTTCTCTTTCCTGTCTTTTATATCTGTGTTAAGGTTAAAAAAAAAAAAAAAAAAAAGAGAGAGAGAGAACCAGCCGTCTGCTTAAAGTTTTGTTATTCAGGATAACAAAGACAAGGATAAATTGTGCCTAATTTTAGAAAGACATGACATAAAGTAATGTCACTCCATGCACATTTATTGTGTACAAAGATGTTTCCGCTGTTTTTGAAAGTCCCTGAGCTGTAAACTGCTGGGGGCATATTCTGGGGAAGTATCTCTGACCGCTTATCTACTTATTTGATCTTTGTTAAATATATGCTGCTGGTGTCTCCAAGATACGATTCTAAATCAAATAGACAACTGTCTAGTTTGGGAATGGTTCTTGCTAGACAAGTTCTTGGAAATGTTAAATGAAATACTATTAAATATGGTTATGCACAGGCATATAAGAAGGAGTAAGTCTGTGCTCAAATAGAGTCAGACAAACAGTACGGTTTGGCAGAAGACTTGAATGATCAAGTGAATCTGAGTGAGGGAGCAGTTGAAAAAATAATGAAAAGCTTACAAAGTATTATTTTTTTTGCTGCTTTAGGGAAAGGCAGGCAGGAGAATCCCAAAGCAGTCAAGAAAGATGATGTTTGGAAGGGAAGCCATACTTGGGAAGGGAGAGGGTTGATCTTAAATTTCTTTCTTTGGGCTTAACTGAGTCTTTCTAAGTTTGATATTAGTGTAGGAAAAAAAACAAAAGATTAAGTAATATGTTACAAATGTTTTTGTTTGTTTGTTCATTTTTGTCTTGAAAATATGTGGTGCTATCTACAGAATGGAATAATTAGAAGTCCTTGCAGTACTTGTCTTTTAAGTACTCATGTTATAGGGAATGGTAACTCACACTTACTGTGAAGTTTGTTAAACTTGTATAGTAAACAATTTTGGGGAAGGAGATATGGGACAGCAGCTAAACATGGTAGATATATATATATATATATCCAATTTCTATGATGAGGTCGCTGTATGTTGCCACAAAACATGGAGCTAAGGCAATGGCTGACCAAGGAAAGACTGCAGAGACGCAGAGGATGTCAGCAAGTTTCCAAAAGCAAGACCATTACTGGAATATATATGTTTAAAGTACTTTTCTGGTTCTGGATGAACTGTGGCAGGATGGAACTTTTTACAGTGGCTGCAATCCATAGCAGTTCTCAGCAGTCTCTTCCAAGCCTGGAATTTGCTACATGCAACTGAAAACTTTAAAAAAATATATATATAAAAAAAAAAATCAGCCTTATCAATCTGAAAGTCATTTCACAGTTTGTATTTCCTCTTCCTTCCTCCCCAAGAAATCAAAAAGCCCCCTCGATTCTTTTCTCCTTGTTTTCAAGTGAGACACTCTTTGCTCTGCCTCTAAAAGAAGACTTCTGGGGGCTGTCTTATCAGTTTCTTAGAAAACGGGTGTTAAAAAAGAATATAAAATTTTTCAAGTGTAGTCAGAGAAAAGACGAATTTAAAAGGTGGTTAGCACAAGGTTCTAATGCATTTGACTTGATAAATCAACATCTCTTATTTACTTAAGAACTCATTTCGTTCAGTACATTTTTGCAATATATGCATGTCACCAGCAAGTTGTACTTTTCTAAGACCTCAGAATGCATACTTATTCTAGCTTCCTGAAGACAAAATAAACTGCACAGCTGACAATAGAATCAGGCCTCAAATGTCTACTTTCTCTATCACTACTCATATTAAAGCCTTTCTTTTAGAAATTATATCATTTATGATGCTAAATGGTATCGTGGAAAACCCCTTTGTAAGGAATAGAAGACAGAGAGACTGGTTTTAGTCTTAAAAAATGCAAGGTGTAAATGACCTCTCTGTTTGAAGTGGGAATATGTTTTTAATCGTAAATCTTGTCTGACTCGCTGGGGAAAGCAACTATAACAAATGTTTTGAGATGAGCTCGTGCTAAAGTGGTGTCTACTCCGACACTAATCTCATGAACACATCAAGGAAATAGAACTATTCTTTTAACCTTAGCACGTGGCTCTTTGCTTAGGTTGCAGGTGCAGAGGTGGTGCTACATCTATAGTAAATATAAATTAGCAACAATGCTACAGAAGAAAGAGGAGAGTGAGAAGTTTGAATCCACCCTCAAATGCTTCAGAGAGTGATTCTGACTAATACTGTGAATTTTGTACTTATGGTAAAGTTAATCATTGTCTTTTGTGCATTGTAGACAATGTCGTGAATTTCATTGTTTTATCTTAAACCAATGTTAAGCTCGATGTTACCCCATTAATAGCCCCTGAAATTATGGCTCCTATTACAAGCAATATCATGGGTTTCCTGTGGGGAAACCACAGGTTATTTTTTCCGCATGTTACAAAACCTTATTATCAAAGACTGTTAAGAGAGGTAGCAAGAGAAAACTTCTTATCTTGGTAATTCTGCACTGTCAAAATTTCCATTGAAAGCTAACACTGCACACTTGTGCAGCTTTGGGTGGGGTTTTTGTGTTGCGTGATGTGAAATTGCTGAGCAGAGTCTCTGCATGACTACCTCAGAGCAAACAGAACAGATGCCCCTTCATCCAAAACCTGTAGAAGTATGGCCTTTCCACTGAATTCAGTGGATTTTATTTTCTGCTCAGACAGCTGCTGTATTCTGAGAGAGATGTAATCTCTGGTGGTGTTTCTTTCAATAGGCACAAGAAGAACATATTTCCTAGTAAAGTTGCTATAATCCACTTACCTGGTTTTACGATTTTTGTAATTCTCCCTTGACATACAACCTTTGTTATCACAGCACGACTAATGTTGGCTCTTAACTGGGCTTTGGCCTAATCCCTCTTTTGGACACAGCAAAACTTCTGAGCTCTTTAAAATCTGCTGGAGACCTAAGATAGGCTGTCTGGTTGGGGGTATGTTTTAGAAGTCAAACTCATCTGTATATGCTTCTTCTCCCACCTCTCCTTGCCATGACAATGCAGGTAAAAGCATTTGAGCCCCCTTGTTTTCTCCTCTAATATCCTACCTGCTTTTTATCCCTGAAGGATGCTGTTCCCCTGTTATGACACAGTTGCTGGAGGGCAGTAGGAGTACCACAGCACTGGGAGTCAAGGGGCGTGTTCATGTACATAAGTTTGCAAAGTCACAGGCATTAATGAGGAAATAAAAATAAATAAATAAATGCATGAGCCTACCTCAACTTAATCTCTGTGGTTACACATTTGCCAATAAGCCAAGACAGCTCTGCAGTGCAGCTGAGCACTAGTGAGACATCTTAGATCCGACCCATGTGCATGTAATTTCAGATGAAGACCTGAAATAGTGGCTATGAAGATAGTTCTTTAAAAGTGGTCAGTGATGCATTGGAGTAGTGAGTTTGGTCTGAATCACTCAACTTCTAAAGCTTTCAGCTTAACAATGTTGTGGTTCCATCTTTCTGTTTAAAGTAGTATCTGGTAAGCAGATAAAACCACTTGTATCACCATGTACACGGCTGTTAAAAACATTGTTTTCTTACTACTTCCTGCTCAACAGTGGATTTGGGTACAGGGTAGTGTGTGCTAGTTTCCTCATAACAAAAACTGTCAGCGACTCGTTAGCATTTGCAGAAAGTAAGAGCACAGGTGTGCAGAAAATGTCTCTCTCTACAAAGCATTGTAAGGCTGTAGAGTGATTGTTCTATATTTGACACACATGTTTTGACATTTCTCAGAGGCCAGAGAAAGAAAACACCTTAAACATATAATACTTTGAGTCTTGGGTTAAAGTTCCTGGATGAAGGAGTCAGGACGTGCACTTGAGCATCTGTCTCCATGTGACAACTGAAACGTGTAGTCATGGGCACTAGTTAGGTGTTGTGGGCACCCTTATCCTGTCACGAACAAAGGTTGTGTCCTCAGTGGAGGCAAATTGTCCCAAGAAAAGTGTCATAACACATTCCACTAAGGTCCATGTCTAACAAGGTAATTTCATTTCAGAAGTATGGCGTTGCTGGAAAACTGACCACCTTTAAGCAAGCTCTGTGCTTGTCAATTCAGATTTATAACCTATCAGGAATAATCCTATGATTTTGGTTTTGGCTTAGTTTCTAATCTAGGGTACTGCAGTCTTTCAGTTCATGTTTAGTGCTTACTATCTTTTATGTTGAGTCTATTTGACTAGTTAAGTGCTTTTCTCTTTCTTGAAAAGATGCTACTTATAAGTATTTTTCCAACTTTTTGTATGTGTACAGCTCCTTTTTCCATAGCTGATGCTTAGGAAAGACTTACCCTATGGGCGATTATTGATGCCAACAAATTATTGCTGTGTGGCTTAGTACTTTATTTGTAGTACTGTCCAAGGATGTAGGAAATATTTGTATGTCACTCTTCTCTTTCTGTAATCTAAAGAACAAAATTGCATAGTATTTAAAGGTGACAGGCAATGTATGATTTTATTGCTATTTAGAAACTTCTGTTCAGATGCTGATTTACCTGATAAATAAAAACCTCACATCCTTCTACTTCACCATTGATGTACATATTTAGGTTCAGCTCTCTATCAGATGTGACCAGATAGAGCAAAGACATTGTGACTGGGCTCGGTTTCAGCCAGACACGCTATCCGTGTGAGCACTGCAGAAATAGATAACATTTCTGTCTTTAAAACTCCGTGAGGTTTTAGCAGAAAGTGTTTTAAAACTAAGTAGCTCATAGAATAACTCTTTAGGCCATGCTCTGCAGCTGCTGGAAAGAAAGGCATTCATAAATAGAATTCAGAAGCTTGACAACATTCCCTACAAGACAAGGAGGCACGTAGAGCAAGCCATTTTCTAACCTTACCTGAACCTCCCTGATGCAGAGCAGGCATATTATTAAGTAGTACAGGGGGTGGAGAGGTATACTGAGGTAGTTTATATGCTGTACCCGTGCTTCAGTGGGAAAAAAAAAATACACCTGAAAAACACACTACAGTGGGGGAAAAAAAGCACCCCTGAAGCTTAAAAATGAAGTGAGGCAAGCAAGGGAATGGTATTACTATTTGATCTTTGTGCACTAAGCTTTATTTCCTTCTTAGTACAAGACTAAATGTATGCTTGAAAACGTTCATCTTTGCTGTGAGCTATAGCATCATGGATACAGCATCAGTTTTATGCCTCACTCTACCTGAAGTGAAGCGGTATTTTAGGAGGATGGCACCACGCTAAAATGGAGAGGACGGCACAAATAGTTTTCTGTAATCCTTGGAAACACTTATCTATTTCAGCTGAACAGTCACAACCTGGGTGATGCAGCTACGTGGGGAAAGAAAAAAAAATGTGGTAAAGGCTGACCATTCTGGTTTGCGGCTTTCTCCTACTCAGTGCTTTTATTTAGTGTTTGAAATGTGCACATCATGGCTTTACATCATGGGACAGTTACAGAAGGTCATTTTGTGAGACAGAGATGTCAGGTTCTGATTTTCCTGGCAAGCAGCTTTCCTGGAGTTGTGTTACAACTCATTAGCAGTAACAAGACTGAGGAGTCTGAAGAAAAGCTGGAGTTCTCTTCATATGGATGGAAGACTGCTTTTCTTTTAAAATTATTGACTTTCAGAATACATCAAAAGTTTGCACTGAATACGATTATGAATAAAAGTGCAGCATTTGATTGACATGCAAACACCAGAGTTTTTTTCTCTATAGCTAGAGGCTAAGGAAGTTCTTTTAAAGAAGCTGTTGATACTTTTTTTTCTTTTTCTTTTTTTTTTAATTGAGAGAAAAGAACCTCTGAGGTCATTTGTAGCTCACAGAAGGTTTCTATTTCACTGGTTAAGCATGTATAATTGCATGCATGATTCATACACTAATGCTGTGACTTGGTGCTAACTTTTTTTTGCTGCTATAATATAATGGAATTCTGTATTTTAATGTGCCCATGCTCTGAGCTTAGGCAATGCTGAAATCCAGATGGAAGCTATACAGAATGGAATCTGTACTCAACTCCTTTTTAAGGCATCATATAGAAGACTTCTTGCAGGACTGTAGTGTCTATCCTTGAAACCAATAAAAATACTTCATAAACTGAAATCAATGAATGCTGTGTGCATCATGAACAACACCATTGTACACCCAACTCAGAACTGCAGTCAGTTCTGATATAGAATATCTCTCTTATTCAGCAGCAGCCCTGTGAGATTGTTTAAGGCCATGATGGAAGGATGCCATCAAATGAAAAATGCAGACTAGCTACTCCTGATTAGAGAGTAATAACACAATTTCCTCCATATGCTGGAGTAATTTTTTCTCTTTTTGCAAACCTATACTACCTTTGAAGTGTTGTATGTGCCCAGAGTCTTGGGCCTGTATTTCCCCTGAGCTTTACTATATTTGCAAGTTCAGGCCTTAAATGACTTGCTGAAAGCACTAATTCACATCTAGTTTAAGCACAGGAGAAATCTGGCAATTTAATGCATTTAAAAGCTAAATGTGTCCAGGTTTTCAGGAAGGGGCATTGTACTAGTGTTTCCAAAATTCCTGGAGCAAGGGAGTTTCTACCCTACCTATCAGGCTTGTGTTTTATAACATGATTAATTTATCAACTCAGTAACACTACCCCATGTTTGTGGAGAGCCTGACAAATTATGAAATACTACCTGTGCTAGTCCCTTTGATGCCAGTATTTTTATAGTAGTAGTGATGACTTAGATGGTTTCATTTCAAGTTTGAAACAGCAAAGGAGGGGAGCAGAAAACTATTAAAATGAACTTAATTGATGTATCCCATGTAGTACTTACAGTACCATCCTTCTACGTCTCTGCCTTCCTGATGTGATTCCTCCTGCTTCCACCATCCTGGCTCTGAGGTGAGTGAGGAACTCCTACCCTGGGCCTACACACAGTTAGTAGTTTGCTACTGGCAGGCTATGTCCTGAGCACTGTCCTCCCTGGTCTGTCCTACCTCCTGTGCAGGCCTTGAGCTTCTCTCCTGCATTGCTTCATGAGGTTAAGCTCACAAAGTATAAGCTGTGCAGCAAGTGATGGGGGACAGTTGGGTCAGGTTGTTCTTCTCTATGTGAGAGACCTGACAGCACCAACGAGGCTAAAACCAGAGGCTTGTCCAAGCACACCAGCCTTTAGTAGCATGTCACCAATGCCTCCTTCTAGGAGGTGGAGGGAAGGGCATGCAAATCCTTAAGACTTAGAAAATGCAAGTATTGAGATGTTACTTATGCCATTAACCCTTCTTGGAGCAAATTGGCTTCTTCAGTGGTCAAAGAGGTCCTGTGATCCCATATTATTGAGCTGTGGGGTTTATTTTTACAGATCAGCCATATTCCTCTCACCAAGGCTGCCAGTTAATTGGCAGCTGCCTTGCTGCAGCTCAGGGATGAAGATGTTTGTTATCCTGGAGGGGGATCAATACCTGCTGCTTTTCTTCCAATGTCTGGTTTCTGGCAAACATTAGGACTTTTCTGCTATTTTAACCCAAACTACAATTTAATTAGAGGATTTTAAAACAGTCGATGCATCCATCTGCTGTGTGTGAAGACTTTCTTGTAATGATAAGCTCAGTAGCCAGAACTTCAGATCCTTTCAGCAGACACCTGTGTTAATTTGGAGAGCTCTTCAAGTGATGCTTTCTTTTGGGGCCAACTCTGTTTTGTTGTTCTCATCTTTCTGCTTTATGCACAGAACTAGCACTGTGCAGTCAGCAGGAGCTCGAGGCTTGTCGCAGTGTCAGTGAATTTTTCTCATCCTCTTTTGTCTCCTTTTCCTCCTCCTGTGTTCAAAGGGTGGCTTATGTTGAGAGAGCAGAGCATGGAGTGAAAACAAGCCCATATATACATTTGACAAATGTCAGGTCAAGATATATAATTCAGTTTACCACAGCAGAGTGACATTTCCTAGACAGCCCAAATGCAATATCCTTTTCTGTACCTTAAACACCATTCAGAAACATGGTTTCTGTTGGGAGAAAAGTACTGGGGGTTTATGTTGCTTCATTAGAATGACAAACAAAAGAAGTGGAAAGGACTGGGTGCCAAAGCTGTATACTCATGCAGTATTAGGTGCTATCTCAAGGTGAATATTCCCACTCAGAAAGAAATCGTGAAAATATAGACAGAGATAGTGAGTTTCTAAGTCTCTATGTATGCTTTTCAGCAGCACATTTTGGAGATGAATTCATTTGGTCTCAAGAAATTCCTCAGGTTGTTGGTGCTTGAGTTTAATGATGAGCCTTATACATCAAAGGTTGAATGGGAGCATAGGCCTTGCTGGAAAGGGCAACTGGGGGATATTGCAGGGCAAACAGCGGGATGATTTAAGATGAAGAAAATATAAGAAATAAACAAAGAGATATGAGAGAAAGACACAGGGCAGAACTGAAATCCTTTCTGTAAAGGACGGATAACAAAGGTTCCTAAAACATTTGGTATGCTTCTTTAAAATAGCCAGAGGGATACAGCTTTGGATGGTGGAGCTAATACGTCCTCCTCAAAATCTCTGGGGGGCCTGCTGGGGGACCAGAGACTTGGAAGTGGGCAATGGACAAATAAGGCCTGTCCATTTATCTGGAAAAATCTATGAAAGTGTTGAAGCTTAAGAAAGAGCCTCACATCCAGCTACTTTCTTCTCTCCCTTGCCTGCTCTGGGAAAATACTCCTCCTCCTGAGGAGGGCAAAAAGGAGTCTCTGTACACATGAGCAAAGGACTCAGAACAAAAGAAATAGGGGAGTTTTTCTAGTTTGAAAAGGTGTATCAGCTGTGCAGGAGCCAATTCTTGAGGAAGCCTTTGTTCTTCCTTTAACCCATTCATTGTGGGTTTCCTCCCCCACCAGAGATGAAGGAACTCGATCTCTGACCTCTGGAGAATAAGGCCCCAACAAAGTTTGATAAGGAATTAAGAAGACAGTAGTGTAAAAGGTATCGACTTGCTATTTTTATTTTCTGATGGCAAAGCTAGCCTGAAAAGCACTCTTTTTTTTTTTTTTTTTTTTTGCTGCTTTAGCGCTGTCAGTGGCACTGTTTGTGGTTTGTGGGCTTGCCGTTATTGTCGTGGGTTGGATGCATTTTGTGGTATGGGTTAATTTCTTTTTTATAAATCCAGGTCACTTCATATAACACATTAACTTCAAAGCAGCCTGTAGTGCCAGACTCAGTAAGAAGATGTGAAAAAATTAATGCCAGTTGTAGAAATCTATAGACTTAAAAGGCAACTAGGAAAGGACAAAGAGTCCTGCACAGTACTGCATCACTTTTATGTAAGTGTGCCAACTTGCCTGATTTATGTGTCTGTGTATACTTAGACTTATTTTCCTCCTATTATCCCAGAATTTGGTTCTGTTTTGTCATGGCTCTGAGACTATTTAAAGGCTGCGTGATATTCTGTCACCTTCCCGAGTTACGCTGGAACAAATGTCCAAATGCTCCATTTCCAGAGGACAAGGACTTGTGTGCTTGGCTGTGGATGTGAGGACATCTGGTTCTGCTACTGTCTGGACCATGAATTCCTCTGTTCCGGGACCAGGAAAAAAAAGGCTGGTATTTGTGTGAGTTTCTCAGGTTTCTTCACTCTTCACTTGTCCATTTTATCTCAACGTGATTGTTTGGGGTGTTTGGGATTCTGGTAGCCTAATAGGAGAAAGTGATGTTACAGGAGCGTGCAGGGTGGTTTTGCTGTGTCTGCGATGTGTCAAACTTATACACTGACTCTAAACATGGTCTGCACCAACATGTACTGTGTTTGGGCTTTGTCAGATCTAGTGTCACTCTGCTGCTCAGCACATTCCTACCAAGGCAACCATGGACAGAAGTATGGTGAGATGCCTTTTGTGGCACTTTCAAAGGAAGGATCACATTAGTATTTACTGAGTGGTAGCTTTTCAGAGAGGCATAGAAATCCTGCATGGTTTTTGGCTCGTTTGGTTATTTACTGGGAGAGATTAATCTGAAGTTCCTGGTTGACCACATTGAGAGCTAATATGATTATTGTCTAGCCATTTTAGAGGGAAGAAGGTCTGGCAATTTAAGGAGATTAAGAGGGGCCTATGGAAAAAGCACTTAGAGTTTTCTCCCCAAGGCAAGCAAGCACTGTTTCTCAGAAGTAGCCTGTGATACCTAATATAAAGAGCACCATCTACTGATGCAGAAGAAAATGAACAATTTGTATACATTTTTTTTCTTTTCCTTCCCCATAGTAAAGCTATTGTCGGTTTTCTGAATGCAGGTCTTAATCAGGATTTTGCTTGTCAGTAACAATATGGTTTATTTATTAACTACCCTTGCTAAAGGTGCTGATAGATAATATTGTGTGTTTTATCAATATATCAGTCTGATCTGTCCCTCAGTGATGCCAGCAAAGAAGGGGCATAGGTAACATCCATAATGTGCATTGATATGCCCACTGAATATAGCAGTTTATTTCAGTATCAGTTTAGAACAGGCTGTCACGCTTCCATGGACTGTCACGGGTCCTTTCCAATGCCAGCTCCACTCAGCCTCCTGGCTGAAAGCTGAGTGGTTTGTAATAACCTTACCCAACAGCTTTATGTGCTTCATGCTGGAAACACTCCGCAAACCTCAGGGACTTAATACTGACGTGGTTTGTTGTGTGTGGGAATGGATCACAAGGGTATTCTTGCTGTCAGCTTCCAGACAGACTACACTGTGTTCACCTTAGAAATTTAGCATCCTCTTAAAAAGAGGAAAGTGTTCTTAGGGTACTCTTCACCCCTCTGGCTGTAGGTCAGCCTGACCTGACACCCTCTGTTTTGGAGGAGTATCTGTATTTGGAGAAGTATTTTCATCATTGGGTCTCCATCTCTGATTCTCTATCATAAGTGCTTCTTGTTCAGTGCCAGAAAGGGCATGAAATTGAATCTTTCAGAATCCATAATTAGTGAATTAAAAGCATTTGCTTGAGTACTCTTTTTGGAGGGGATAAGGGTGAGCACATCACCTTTGATCTTTAAATAATTTATTAAAAAAAAAAATCACATTCAAAGATGTTAGATGCTTCCTTAATCTTTCTGATTTAGAAGCTTACCGTAAGTCAGTTCTGAGAGTAACAATGAGACCTTCACAACTACTTGGGCCTCATCCATTGTAACTTCTCTATCCTGTTACTGCCTAATGATATGTGAACGAGGAGCTTTGCCTTGCTTCCAATTTTACAGAAATACAAGTCTGCCTCTTTTGTTGTACACCAGCACCACTTAGTGCTGAGATGTGTCAGAGGTCACTAATGGAAAAATAAGTTTATACATCATGGTATTCAATTTCTAAGTGAAGCCCAAGGTTGGTTGGTTGTTCATTTGTTTTTTAAGTATTTGTGTTATACATTAGTTTGTGGGATCTCCCAACTATTTTTTTTTTCTTTTTTTTTTCTCCTGAACTTATACAGCTTGCAGCAGCAATTCCTACTGTAGCAGTACATCTGTCAAGTGCACAGTTTATGCACTGGAATCTGGGGTAAGACTCATTTCTTGGCCACCTCTTGCCAGCCATCAGCCAGTAACTTCCAAAGTCATGGATTCAACAAATGTCACAGTTAAAATTTAAGGATTCTGGGCGTTCTCCATCTCTAAGTTTCCATGAACTCTAACTGACATGCACAAACTGAATAAAGTCAGAAGATGATCAAGGAAAAGAAAATATTCGGGGGGGGAGGGGGGGAGAGAAGAAAAGAAGTTAACTTTTAGATAGTGAAATGCTAAATGCTTGTGTTTTTCCCCTCTGCCAATTAGCTGATTTAGTCATGGGGATTTTCCTCTTACAAACCCTGTTTTACAGAACAAGGCCAGTCTTTTGGGTTCGGTTTACTGCAGATGTTTTGCAACAGAGGAACTTGGAGAGAGAAACGGTTTTGTTTTCTTTTTTTTAATGCTTATATTTATTTCTGATTCCCTTAACTAGGGAAAAAATCAAATCTAGAATCATAATAATATCAAGCTCCTCCTTTCCTAGGAGGAAAGGGGGAAAAGACAGAAATAAAGATATTCTGAACCCTTCAGCTATTCTCAATATGTTCTTTTGGATGTCAGGGGAATGTAAGAAACAAATGAAACTACTCCTTGCTGGTTCTCAAAACCAAATATGAGCAGAAGGAAGCTTGCAAGATTTTTGTGCATCATAACCTTATACCGGGCAACATCTCTGTTGCTTTACATATTTACATATGACACTTTGAATACACGCTCAAGATGTTTCCTTCATTGTCACAGCTAGCATTTGGTGGTTGCTTCTTGTCCAAATACAGATCTGCTAATGCTTCATTGCAAACAGCTGTCCCCCAAAGCAAGACTGAAAGACTGCGCACAGACCACCTTAATGGAGTTCTGCTATATAATGCTAGGAAGTAGAAAGTGGTCCTTGTGACACACAAGGTTCTAGACATTTGGACAATGTCCAAAAATTTTGATTGCAAATGAGCACGAATGATCTTCGTTGTCCTCTCCAAAATCCTCCTTGCCCCAGTACCCGTGTACAGTAGAAAACAGCAGTGTAGAGGGGTGGCAGCTGCAGAAAGACGACAAAATCTTTGGGATTGGGCAGAGGGAAAACGAAGGCTCATCTCACTTGCATGCAGAGCAGTCACATGTCAATGAGGGACTAGGGCCTACATACCTTGAGCCTAGTAATAGCAATCTATCAAGCTGATGAAAACACTGACTCTTTTTACTGCAGGGTGAATGGAAGGATGTCCAAAAGATAGTTAAAAGCTTATTATGGAACAGCCTTTAGGGTTATATAATTCTCTCTTTAGACCTGTTTTTGGCTATCATCACATCCTTTGGTTTTTATCCAATACTGGGGAAGTGCAGAGATAGAACTGTGTAAAACATCCAAGTTTGTCAGTTATCTGACAGTGGCAAAGTCTGCCAGACAAAGACCTCTGTTCTTTTCTCTATGCTCCATCTAGGCTATTTTCTTATTTCATTGTAAGACTTCATTTCAATTTCCTCTCCACTTAGTAAGTGTATTGAAAGAAGACTTTGTTGCTTCTTTCTTTCATACTAAAAAATTTGATTATAGTAACTATTTTGTCCAGTAGAGGAAATCAAGTAGAGAATTAGTGAGAAATTCCATTGCTAGAAAAGCTCAACATTTTACAACAAAATATTTTTAGGATTAGAAACTTGTCTATACGTTGGAGTAGAAAAGTTTGTGATTATTATTTTTTTTTCAGTGAATAACGTGGCTATTGTGTCTTTGCACAGTGACTGGCAGAAAATCATTATATGGTTTAATTTAAACACTGTTTCATTATCCTAACAAATGTGGGTAGGTTTTTCTTTAAAAAAAAAAAAAAAAAAGTATGTTTGGGTTTTTCTGCTTTTTGTTTCAAGGTCGTCTCTCTTCCTTAGGTGTGAAGCTCAGACAGGTCTCACAGCAGAGATTATGCTTTAGGCACAGCAATGCAAAATAGTCTGCTTCATGCTTCATGACACTTTTTTTGGTAGAATTTTGGGGTTCGGTCTTGACCTGCAAGAGAAGATATAACAAACAAAGCCAAGCTAGTCAGAAATACAAAAGTGTAGCTGTGTATTTTTCTTCTGTTCTACACTAATCAGTCTACAAGTCTTAAAATGGTGTCTAAAAACATGACTTGTCTGTAAAAAAAAAAAAAAAAAATGCTTCTATTGTATTGTAAATCTGGTCCTGCCAAGCTATGGGCATAAGTAAGATAGTGAGACTTCATGTGTTGACTTGGTTTGAATGTTACTCGCTTATTTATTGGCAACTTTTATGGATATTTTCATTCATATCTATGGCCAAAAAAAATCAATCCAGATAAAATGAGCACTTTCTTTAAGAATTCCTGGTTGCAGCCATACGTGAAGTTTGTGGAGGACCTGACTCTCTATTTGTATTCCTGCTCTGTATACACAGGCATAAAGGAGGTGGTGATAGAAATGGCAGAGGCCCTGGCACAAGAAGCAGGGATGAAATGTCTGCATCTGAAGTTAGCTGCTGATCATTATCTGACTCAGGATAAATACTGTTCAGCACCAGGCTCTGGTGTAGGGTTGCCCGACTGACCTTGGCACTTCTTTCTCTTCATTCAGTGTTTACACAATGATGATACAAAAGGCAATAATGCACTTTTTTCTGTTTGAGTAACCTGCCTAGAAAGCTCACAATTAGAGTCTGTAACAACATTTACTGTAAGAGTTTTTCATCAAAAGGTCACTTCAAATAAAATCTAAACTTTTCATTAAAAATGGATTTGATGTTTTGTTTTTGGAAAAGCTTGATCAAATATTTATTGAAGATTCCCTTGTTGCAACAACATTTTGCAATATTTCTTCCCTCAACAGTTGTGGATAAATTGTACTCTGCAGAAACTCATTTTAAATGGTTGACTTTTTGTCCCCTTTGTGGTCTGTGCTTTTTGAAACCTTGAACTTCTTCAAAGGACAAAGTGTGTTGGAAGTACAACTAGTCAGGCTGGTATGTCTTTACGGTGCTTAGCACAACAGAAACCCTCATTTCAGTGGCGCCCTCTGGCTGCTACTGCAACAGTTGCTTAATCTGGTTTTAGCAAAAGGACGGGCGCAAAGGAAACAAATATTTTTCTGAGTTAATAAAAACAGGTATTTATTACTTGGAGTGGAACTGCAGGGGAAAATGAATAAGCTAAGAGGAACAAGGACTTAAGAGACAGGAGGCTATGAAATTAAGATGATACATAAATGTAAGGGAAGTAGGAAAGTATGTGGCAATGATCAGTAATTAGGGCAACGAAAGATATGTAGCCAAAGAGTCAATAGCACCAAAGTTACCTGGATGCAAGGGGACACTTCTATTTAAAAAAAAAAAAAAAAAAAAAAAAAAAAGGAGGACTCAAAGCTAAAGGGAAACAGATTCATATTGCTACTGATATGAGATGTGAAGAGATATGGAAAAAGTGAAGTGTGGTGAATTGAACAGAAAACGAAGGTGGAAGAAATAAAAATAAATATTCTGATGGTGCTTTCAGCAGGCTTAGCTCTCAAGGGGCTGGACCATCTCCTTTCCTTAACTTCCGCAAGTAGCTAGAGTGTGCTATAGAAATAGCTGGTTAGCCCCTGCTGAGATATTAATGGACTTTCTGAAGACTTCAGTGAATGAACTGGTGTCAGCTGCCTCCTCCTCCCTCATAAAATATGGTTAAAATGCTGCCTGTCTCTGCCTGTTCATATTTCCTAACAAGCCTGGGAGCACTCTGGTGGAAAGCACCTTTACTGGGGCACTGTGTAATGGGACTGGTGGTCAACTTCCCAAGACCAGCTCTGGGGCTCCCAGTGGCAAGAGCAGTGTCTCAGAAGTGAGGCAGAGATCTGTGAGGCTGGAGTTTGTGCAATGTGTTGAATACAGCTAGGCAATTTAGAGGATTTAGGTGATGGTTAAGAAGATAAATGCCAAAAGGATGAGGAAAGGTCATCGGCCTTTCAAGATATCCAGCCCTTGTTTGCAGCACTGCTGCACAGTGAATAATCTAGTCTCTTGATCCTGGTTGCCTGACCGGCTGATAAACCCATTTAAACCATCGTAATTCTAGCTCATATGATTCACCATACCCTCTTCAAATCTTAATTTGATCCTGAACACCTCTCCCCTATTTCATCCCTATTAGACATAAGTGAGGCTGAAGGCTATATTCAAGTTTCCTGCACAAATTAAAGGCTAGCTAACCATGTTGTGCAGACTGCTTGTAACACTACCTGAGCTGTCCTTTTGATGCTGAAAGCAGTTTGTGGCTGGAGATATAGTGTCTTGGAAAATTAATTTCCTTCTGAGAGTCTTGACAGCACGGTTCCTGTGTGGACAGGCCCCACATTAAGACCTCTTTAGCCACTATCTTGCACTTTAGTCTTTCTCGTCGTAATTCCTAAGAGTAATTTAGGCCAGCGAAGAAACTAAGCAGTCCGCCCTCTTCTGAGGGTCAGGAAGAAAACTGAGAGAGATCTGAGTAAAGCAAGGTCAGACTCATTATCAAGGAGCTCCATAAATTGTTGTTGAGTTGGCTGGTGTGTGCATAAACTAAGGGTTGAGGAGATACCAACAACATCCCTACTCTTACTCAAGTTTTAAAGCTTGGTGCAAAACTGTTTTTTTTCAAAGTTTTTGTTACCTTGGACTAGAAGTTTATTAATGTTTTTGGGGAAGCTTCCGTGGACTGACAAACAAAAACTTTTTCTCTTATTTGCTTAGAGTTTTTGGTTCACCTTGAGTTTTCTGAAGGTCTTCCTATCCTAAATAACAAATTTTTACAATGCAGTAAAATTTCCATTTGCAGCTAACTTTTCAGTAGGTTGCTCATGTTAGCAACAGTAAATTGTTTTACATGTTAACTTTAAATCCTTCCAAGGGGGACACAACTTCTGTTTCATTTTAGGAACAGAAATTAAACAGATCCACAAGAATTGTCAATTTTTTGATCAATTAGCTGTTATCATGCTAGATGGTGTGCAACATGTCTAGGCTGTCAAGATTCCAGTCAAGTGACCGAGAAATGACAATTGCTCTGTTACATCCAAAAGTAAACTTGTGTGGAAGACAATAGTTCAGAGCACAGCCCATGGTATGGAATACACGGAGTAGCTCCACTGAGTCCAGGTAAGTACACCAGTTCCTGACTACTTTTATGAATGTTGGCTAATGTGAAACTAATAGGAATTATAGGAGCTGGTAGTTATTTCTGATGCAAGTAAATAACAACACATTCTATTAAGAGAAGGGGAAAGGAAAAGCAGTGATTTGTGGTGCTCAGCGACTGTTACATATTAATAGGTTGTCCTGAGAGGAGCTGAGTTTGGTCCTTAACTGCTGAGTATTTCTCTTGCTTTTTAGCTCTCTCTAACAGCAGTAATAATTTCATAGAGGTACTATATATTGTTGGAAGTCAAATGGAAAAGAATGGGGCATCTAATCTAATCTAATCAAACGTGTTAAGGAATGGAGGCATACTGAAGGCAAAAATTCAGCTAGTACTTGACCTGGATGGTAGGTCAAAAAAATATATGCTGCTCTGAAAATTACTGCCAGGGTCAGCTGGCTGGTCAGTGCAGCGTGCAGGCCATGTTTGCATTTGCATTGTTTGAGGGGTTCAGCTTTGAATTTTGTTATTTTGATTGAAACAAACAATATATATTAAAAAAAATATTGATGGCTTGTTAAGATTATTTAGCATTAGAACAATTAAAAGGAAACACAACTTCTTTGTTGAAGCCAAAGAACAAAAAACAGCCTGAAATCTACATAATATTTTTAAGGAGGTCAACATTTGCAATTAAATAACTGCTCTCTTTATATCTGTAAGACCTGGACACCACCTTAATTCTAGGAAGCTGAAGTGTGTTGTTGACTATGAGTCTGGCTTGCGACTTGCTATACAAAATTAAACTCTAAGACTCTCAAGAAAAAAAAAAAAAGTCTTATACTACTTGTATGCAGTGTTAAATCATTAGGGGGGTTGTTTTGTTTTGTTTTTCAATACAAAGTGCAGTACATCTGTAACTTTCCTGTTAAGGAACAGGAAAAGTAGGAGAACATTATGATTTTTATAGTTCAAGGTCATTCATCTTTCCTTCATGTTACTCAGCCCTGCAAAATTCATGTCCACATATATCAAGATATCTCTTGATGGCTGTGAATGTGATCTACCAGATGGAGAATTTATTTGAAGCTGGAAAGAACTTTAAGGAAACATTAAGTTATTTAGGGTGTAATTTTGTACTTTCAGTGGCAAAGATACACCTTAAAAGAATTGGAATAAGATTTTATTGTAACAAAGTTATTACATACAAAGTTTAGGCAAGGATGTTGAATTTTCTGGGACACCAGAAATAGAATTGCTGTTTTAAAAAATAGATGCTGTATCTAAGTATTAGAGTGTTTGCCAAACATTACTGCAAAAGCATGGAAATAAGAATAAAGGACAAGAATCTTGAATAGTCTAAATATTGCACAGTGTACCCATGTGACTATTTTTCATTTAGTGTTTTGGACTGGTATACATTTCCTTATATGCATATGTGTGTGTGTATACATACGTATATATATATATACACACATACTTTGCACTGTGATTCTCACTGTCAGGCTCCCAAAGTAACTCAGTTGTTTACATGTACAACTACTGTTATATTTAAGTAAGATCCTCTCTTTGTTACACTTGATTGCTTTCCTGGCCAGTAGTCTCCTTTGTCTGAAGGTAGACAACATCTTGGAGGAGGAAGGTTTATTTATCTGTGGTTGCAAAGTGTCAGACACAGGGTAGGTAGAGCTCAAAATAAACTGAAAATAGATAGGTCCTGCGTGTTGTGTTCCTCTAGTATGTAAAGGTTTGGGGATTGTGGAGATCATATCTATTAAGCTATTTTCAGGTCATCTTTTGGGAAAACATTAAGCTGAAGTATCTTTAGTTATCATTGTCTTCTTCAGCAGCACAGCTACCTAGACTATAAATGTTACCTTCCCCTTTCCCCTCCTTTTAAACTTTGTTAAAGGGGTTTTGTTTGTTTGTTTGTTTGTTTTTTCCCTTTGAAACCTTTCTTAAAGTTTAAAAATACTAACATCAAAACCTTTTCATTTAAGGTAATGTGGGTCTCTTTTCCTTTGCCTTTCCAGTACTTAAAATACAAATGCTGTGGAATAGTATAGTGTCATTAGCAAGCAATGATCAGCTCAAGATAAAACACTCGAATGAAGGTTGTAAGTAGTTTATCTCCATCAGCCTACTAGATTTCTCCTAATAACCTTCTTACTGGTTTAGAAATGTGTCTTCTAGTCTCTCATGGCTACTGAACAATTTCTACAACAGTCAAATAATATTAAAACGCTGAATGTGCTTAAATCTCTAAATGACCATTTGAAGTTACTTGAACCTTATAGCCACTTTCCTTAGATAATATCTTCTGATAATGAAAAAGCTCTAGGCATTTTGAAAGCTCACCTTTCTTCCCTATGCATGTAAAAGAAGATCAAAACATACTATTTAATAGGGTAAAAGCTTAAATAATGGAAAGTTCCTTCTCTCATTAATAGACCAGAAATTACATCAGACTCAGAGGGGAGCACGCTGAGTTTTGTAGGTGGTATTAGTAAGACCCTCCGTGCTTTGGTGATAGGAAGGAAAAGCTGATTTGGAGCCATTCCAAGTAGTTTCATGTCTAAAGAGAATCTGTTCACTATTTTAACCATTACCAGAAACATTCCTATTCAGATATTTTAAGATTTGAGATGGACTCTGAGCTTTCCAACCATTTTTCTAGAAATGTCTTAAAATTCTATTTCGTGTTTTGGTGGCACACTGGAATAACAGGGTGACCGAGATAAAGCTGAATCATAGAAAAACTGGAGGCAATGTACTGCCCAACGGTTTAGGGTCAAGTGTTTTATATTGATAAACTGTCTGAACTGTTTTTCCCCATTTTCAGGATCAGAACGGCATTGCAAAACACTTTTTTCACACTGAATTTTTAAGACACAACTTTAATTTTGTAGTGTACTTCTATATTATTTTGGTAACAAGGACAGAAATAGAAAAAGCAGCATAAAGTCTGGTAGAAACATTGCCAGGGTGCCTCTTTGTTCAGATTATTAGGACTTTGGCCAAGCAACAGGACAAGAACAGTAACAAATTCAGAAGAAAAGAAGGAACCTGAAGCGGGAACTGGACTTATACAGAGTCTGAGTTAATTCATCAAATCCTGCATTGCTTGCAACCAGTCACCTTCTTGAATTCAAAAAATGTTCCTTATTTTTTCACCTGCCAGGGAGATTTATATAAGAGACATTTAAAAACACATTTTAGATCAAAAAAGTACCTACTCCTTAGTAATATTTAACTTATTTTCTTAAGAAAGTGTTGTTCAGGTGCACTAGAGGGGTTTAAAAATACTCTTTGAAGACTCTTCACATCATTTCATCCTTTTTTCTCAGAATATTTTGGGCCAAGTAAGAAATATGCATTAAAGCACAACCCAGAACTGCTGTTGCAGGTGCTGTGCCTCAGAATTTGTGGGATCTTATATTGGCTAAAACATGAGAAAGGAAATGCTCAGGAAATTAAGCTACATGTGTCCATATGCAAAAAGCCATTGCTCAAATTTAATTGGCAGGATTACAAATCAAAAATGCCATCGTTAGCATAATTCTGTTTTGATGATACTGTTAGCGATTAGGAGTTTCTCCAGAGAACATACAGACCACACATTGTCAAAGGAAAGCGACAACAATTCTCACTTCAAGAAAAACTTCCAATTTACATAACTAGCCTTGACTCATGATGCAGGTTTTATAAATGACTTTGTCAATCTAAGAGACGCTTGCATTTCAAATTATGAAGCCCCTGTGAGTACAGACCCATTACTCTGAATGGAGAGGCCATAAAAACATCAGTACCTTTGACATAAAACTGATGTATTATGTAATAATGTTTCAAGTAGAACTTGGAGCTTCATTTATCAGCAACGTCTGTAGTTGGGTTTTGTACAGGTTATGAATGAAACCCTGAATGTTTCAGTCACATCACAGATGCTAATAAAATGACATAATGCAGAGGCTGAGGGAGATGGATGCAGGATGTAATGACTCTTTCAAGCTGACTGTTCCCAAAAAATGGGGGAGGAGGATGGATGGGAATATCTACTTTAGAATGATGCTTAGCATCTTACTACAGATAGAAAATTGAGCTGTTTGATATGGGAGCTGCCAGACTAAGTAGGCAAAAGGCAGGTTTCTTACCTAACTCAGTTTGTGTAATTCAGCTTATTCTAGCAGCTTGTGCATTTCACTAGCTGCTCATCTTGACCACTGCATTTCCCTGTATGTAGATCAAAATTATAGCTGGGAAAGTGGAAGATTAAAATCCAGCAAAATTCACCTGTGAAAAGAGATTTAAAACAGGGTAGAGAATGGGAAAGAAAGGATGAAAAAGCCAGAATTCAGAAAAGCCTCAGTAGGATAAATTTAAAGCTAAGATGCAAACCAACCAATATAAGTGAAAGCTGCTCTTTCTCTCTCGTGGTAATCCATGTGCATATTAACAGACCCAGTGAATTAGTGAGTTAAGCCTTCTCAACCACAGCCTGAAGCTAGAACTCCCCTGACTGAGCACCTGGAGTTTGGTTTCACTTCTCTAAGAGCTCTTGGCACATATCTGCAGCATGGGACTAAGGCTGCCTCCTGATAGCACTGACTTGTGTCATGTGTGAGTAGTAAAGTATGACAGGAAGAGACTCCCGAGTACAGCAGGTCAAGCCTATTTAGTTGCTACTCTGAGCAAAAGCCAACTGAATCCTGGCCACTTGCCTAAGTAAATGTACTCTGCTTTATATCTGAAAGCAGCTGAGAAAAAATCAAGTAAGCAATGCCTCCTGTGAAGCACACCTGCCATTACCTTTGCATCTCTTTAAATATTACACTCCCTGCACTTTCTTGCTCTCCAAATGCTCCATGTAATATCCTCTTGGGGAAGGGATGAAGGTTTTCAGACCTATCTGTTGTAAAGGTGTGCACTTAGCTAGAACACTAGCTTATAACTGTTGTCATTTTGTTTGCGTTTGGGAACATCAATAAGGCTGTCACAGCATTATTAGGTAATATGGCTTAATTTCTTTAGGGGGTTACATAGATAGATCTGTTCTGTATGTTCCTGTCATGGAATGTTTCTAATGAACTAGAAGGCAGTGTGGTTTTTTGTGTTGTTGTTGTTTTTTGTTGTTGTTGTTTAAGTATCTGACTACTCAACTTTTCAGGAACTATTTATCGTTAGAATAAAGGAAGTAGCTACTTGAACTGCAAGATTCTTGCAAAGATACCAGGCTCCTTTTAAATTGCTTCTGAGATGTGATGATAAATACCTGATATCTTTGCCACTGTCTTTCTAAAGAAGAAAATTAGTTTTACTTTTAACAAGAATTTAGAAAAGCATACAGTTTAATTACTTCTCACACTGGAATCTGAGACTGTAGTTAATCCTGTGCTTTTCAGTTTTATGCTTTTGATTCCCACAGTGACCACAAATCTGTTCCTGAAAGCTTTTCTCTCTTGCTTGTCTCAGTCAGATCCCACACGCTGTTTTTCAAGGTGATATACAGCTCTTTAGACGCAGGAGGAAGTGAGGAAGGAAAGGAGAGGAGAAATCATTCCATTATAAATTGGTGTAAAAATAAAACTTTAAGGTGTTACACAGAAAATATTGACTCTCTCAGAGTATTACAGGAGCAGTGCATCTCCACCTTTCACGTCCTCCTAATCCTATTAGATAACACCAGGAATAAGCAGCTGGCACAATAACAAAAGCCAAATAAATGCTTTTGAACTGTTGGAAGTATGAGGAAGGCAGGGGGCAGAGGGGAGAGAGAAGTATAAAGCTCTGGGAGTCTGACAAGAAGCCAGGAGTATAATGCCGCTAGTCATCTTCATAATGGCCATCACTCAGATGTGTCCGTTTTAGACTTGGGAAGATTCTCCCAGTAGTATTAAATCTGCTGGGGACTTTTTGATTTCAGTATCATCTTGCACAAAAGTTCTTATGAATCTCTGCTTTTTTCAGTATTTTAATCTTTCTTTCTCAGCTAAACTAAGAAAGGTACCTATCTGAGCTCTGCAATTTGAATACATTTTCAAATAATATGAACTTCTGAGTGCATATCTCTGTTTTTCAAGGTGTCCTACAATTATTATCAAGAATGAGGAGGTGGTGGGGTGCTTCTGTTACCTTAGAGTCCCTCCTCCTTGGAACTCCATTGCAGCAGAATTTTCTGGTAAGCATCCTGTGCATCCAATGATTTCTGGGGTTTGATTGTTTTTCTTTTTATTCTAAAGACTCATTATTTGTGTAGCCTAAAGTGTCTACATAGCATCTGCCTCACATTCCACATAGGAAACTGAGACAGAGAAGAATGAGTCGCACTCAAGACAACAATGTTGGCATAGGAATACAATTTATATCTGAGTCCACATCTCTTCTGTCTAGTGACTTGTTCCCCTGTCCTCTCCTTTTCCAGCTGAATAGGGCAATTGTTCTTTAATGGAGGGAAGCAGGTTGAAGCAATACAATGTTCCTTTCAGATGCAAACTATACAGAGTTTCCTAGCTGTCTAACTCCAAACCAGTGAACCTATACCTGTAAATCACACCTGTATTGAAAGAGTTTCCAAAATAAAGATTCTTGTGTGAGCTAACTGAACTTTTGAAAATTCAGTTACAACTGAAGGCTATGGCTCCAGCTACAAGCAGAACACAAACCCAGGTTACCAGGGAGGAAAGAGGAAGAGGATTCGGAAGGTTTCTTTGTGGCAAATCAGACTCACAGAAATGTTAAAAAAAAAAAAAAAAAAAAAAAAAAAATCAATATCTCTAAGCAGCAACTGTAAGCACCTTTTCTTTAGAAGTCCTTTTTTTTTTTTTTTTTTTTTTTTTTTTTTGTTAAAGAGCACCTTGCTAAAATCTTATAGTACTAAAAAGGGAAGGTGTTGCCAGGGCTTAGGACACCTTTGCAAACTCTAGGCCCATAGCCGTACACATACAATCATTGGCTGCCAATTGTATGGCACAAGTGTGGCAGGGAATATAGGATTTTGTTTCCAAGATGTAAACTTATGCTATTTTGATAAATAAGAAGTCACTTTCAGTGAACTGAATTGTGAAATACATGGTCTATCCACAACTCTGCCAGTGCCAAGATTTCTAGCAGCTGCAAGGTTTCTACCTGCTATAAACCCATGACTAGAGGACACCTTTGTGTCAAAACAGGAAAGTTGTATGGGAATGTGTGCAAACTTGGGAATTATTCATGGTCGCACTGAGTGTCAGCCTGTGGATAAACAGGTTTTCAGTATCCATGGCTACTCCTGCAAGTTTGAAGATTTAAGATTATGGTGAATTTAGCTTTTATTCATTGGTTGCCAAATAATTGTATTTTTTTTCCTCTTGTGTAAACATCCTGTGTTTTAACTATATATTGAGGAGAAAAGCTTGTAAATGGAGGTTAGCAAAATCCTACCATGTATTTATATTCAGTTGTGGTTTGCTTCCAGATATGAAGGTGATGTTAGGTGTGCTACCTGGCAAGCATGAAATCCTCTTTCCCTTGGCTGAGGGTTCTTCACTTCCAAGAAGACATCACCACTCAGAAGATTGCTTCCAAACTTTACTTCCCATCACCATCGGAGATGTTGTGTTTAGTGCCAGCCTGCATGTGCTCAGGTGACAAGGTTAGTTTCTCCTGGATGTTGTTTAGCATGTTCCAGTGGATGTCAAATTCGGCCTCAAAGGGAGACATGAAATCTAATGTAAAGCAAGCATTGCAGATGTACCATATTTAACATGGGCTGTTCTGGGAAATGTCTATGTTGTTATACAGCCTGTAGAAATGCAAAGCACATGTCACTTAAAAGGTCCAGGTTTGTTGTTATGCTGATTTTATAGCTCTTCAGATACTGTTTCATAGTCCTAAGTTTGCATAGTAGGTTAAAGCATCATTTACATCCTGGTGTCATCACTCACTAGTGTTACTAATGGCTTTAAAATAGCTGTGATTAGAAGCCTGCTTATTAGGATTAGGGAAGCAGCACTATTAATACTGTGTAGCACTTGTCTGTCTCAAGAGTTACCTGGGAGCAGACTGAGGTTAAATAGTTGTCCAACTGTTGTACAGCAACAACTAGTGTAACATAAACTAAACCTTCCACATCCAGAAATGGACTGAAGTTAATATAAATTAAACACCAGAGCTGGATACTCAAAGTCCTTTTCTGTACTCCATCCATTGAAGGAAGATTGCATAATTTGCCTTTTCATAGAGTCAAGTGCAGTAGTACTTGATGTTTTTTAGAGTACTTCCACTAGCACTGACAATTGTGGGCAAAGCAGCAGCTGCTGCCTTCATGGTCACGCCTCAGAGGGATGTTACACATGTGCACATCATAATGAGATAATAAAATTACAAATTACTACTTTGTTTCGATTAAAGTTAGAGAAGCATTGGAGAGACCTCACTCCAAATGAGCGTCTTTGTGGGAAAGTCCTTTGAATGTTTCCTGTCTTCTTTGGATGCTGAGGGAAGTATTGCATTTTTCCAAGCTATCTGAGGGCTTAGAGGTTTTATAGTGAATTATTTTCAAAGTAAGTTAACAGTTTGCCAGACTTAATGTAGAGCTGTAAAGGGTGCTTCTAAGTACTAGTTCAGAGAGGTTTTTGCCACCTGAGATATTGTGAGATAATTTATATCAGGAAAATACCACGTAAAAGTCACTACATCCTTGTGCTCCTTAAGCTCTTGAGTATTTTTGAAAATGTTAAATTCAGGTTCAACTGCTCAAATATTACAGCTGCCAACTGTCCTATCCTTATTAGTTTCTTGATTCAAGAAAACTGTGCCTTTTCTGCACATTTTTTAGTGAAAACTAACTAAAGATTTCTTCACCAGAAGTTGAGAGACAACAAAACTGTCTGATGTCCCTCCTCTTAGAGGTGACTAATTTGGGTATCTTGGGAGAATATAAAACCAAGGGACTGAAATAAGTCTTTTTGCAGAAGTATCTGTAATAATCACTGCAATGAATGAAAAATGATTTTTAAGTTAGGGGTCTGAATGTTTTGCCTTCTATGGAAAGCAGCTGGCTTGCAATTGCTTTTTGTTTCCATGTTCCCTTATTATAGATGTCTGCAAATTACTTTGTTGTGAGTGTCTGAGGAGGAGTGTTGCAGAAGGTTCTGCTTCCCTTTCTTTCTGAAAGACAAGCTGGTGAAATAGAGTTAAGCATCCATCACAAGTTTAAAAACTCTCACATGAAATCTGGAATGTAGCTTGTAACTACAATTTTAGATGTTATGACAGAACTGAATCAATGCCCTAGAAACGATGTACTTGGTGAGTATTTGAAGTGTATAGAAATTGCCTTGCTTTCAAGGAAGGAAATGAAGTATAAATGCTTTAGATCTAGCCCAAGATTCCCAGCTCTTGGACTCTCAGGGTTAAATCTGAATGTGTTTTATTCTCAGTATTGGAGTGGGGTGTAAATGGAGTTCTTAAAAGATTTGACACAATGTATGGCCTGTCATAGGAGTTAAGGATACAGTATGCAATTATACCGTAGAAGTTGCTTGTGATGCCTTGTTACCTTTTGAATCACTAAATGAAGTTTTTAATTACTGAAGTGCTGTGTCTGAAGACAGCTAATATTTGATGTTCCAGTAGCTGATAAACATTTGCTGTGACCCATAAACCATGGATTTTCTCTGGTGTTGCAAACAGCTTGCAAAAGAAAAAAAAAAGTCAACATTTATTTTCCTAGGTGTTAAGAAAGAATCTGCATCCCATTGGTAGTCTGTAAAATCATTTCTGGTGTTTGGCTTCCTCTACTGTACTGCATCATTCCTATATGGAATAACAATGCTCTCCTGAACTAGAGAACAGTAAATGACAAGTGAAGGGCAGCTGTTAAACACTGAAAAATGTGTTTGAAAGTGGTCAGAATTCTTGAAGCTTGTTAAGATTCTCTGAAATAGCTTGGAGGTTCACCAAGCAAAACTATGATCTGCAGTGACCTGAAGGAGGCACTCTTACCCAGAAATCAGTTTTAATAAGTATTTCTTCTACCTCAGAGGCAGACAGACTAAAAGTCCATCTGAACACTATTAAATGGACCCTAAAGCCACTAAGAAGTCTTGTTTTAGTATGTGAAACTATGGGAAGATTTCAAATTTTCACATCTCTTACAAACCTGAATGTCTGGTCAAGATCATGAAGAAAATGTCAGTGTCTCCTATTAAATATATATCTATTTTATTTTTATTTATCTCAAGTCTGGAAATGGAGAAAGCACAGACTCATAGCTATGCAACAGGAAAAAAATATGCAGATTCCCTGAAGACTGAAATGCAGTATCAGGCTGCTTGAGGCCATAAAAATTGTTGTTGAAAATGATAGCTTTTTTAAAAAGTGAGGCTAACAGAGAGGTTATTTCTAATTCAGATGAGATCAGTTTGCTGTATTTTTGTATGCATGATAAGTAGAAAGACGATTTGGGAGTGTAGGTAAGAGTAAGTGAAACATAACCAGCTGAAGACTAGTACATCCCACATTTTACTAAATCAAGGAGAAAAAGGAATAAGCTGGTATGGACTTTGAGCAGCCTCTGCCTCTACCAAATACAGGCAAGCTGCTCAGAAGACTTGTGTGTTTTATGTTTCACGTGTTACTTTTATATAAACTGCTATGAAAGTATGACTTAACTGGAAATGGGTCCTGTCCCACTCCCGAAAGCGAAGGAGATGGCTCAGAGCCAGGGCAGGAGCTGCTCTTCAAACTGGGTAAAAAGGACAGGCACATGCATGAAGCAGGTTACTTCACAATTCCTATGGTTTTATACATACCAAGGACTATGCTTGGTCTATTTGCACTGTGGTATCCAGATCTTAAAGTGCTTATATAGTTACATGTATTCCTATGACACAGAGAAGAGCTAGTACTTCCATTTTATATATAGACAGAAACTGAAATCTGCTCATCCTGCTCATCCCACCATTAACAGATGCATTCAAAACCTGAGTTCATCCTTCCTATACCTCACATCTCAATACAGCGAGTGTATGAGAAGATGGGGGGTGATTTTTGATTTTTCAGGTTGTTTTTTGTTTTCAAGAAATGCTGTGGGAGAAACCTCAGACCTTGATAGGCTCAGTGAGATATGAGAGTATGTTTTGAGGATTGTGACCTTGAAATAACCAGCCTATCCATTTTGCAAAACCACTTATCCAATCTGTACCTTGCCTGTTTGCCTAGGAGAAGGTTTTGGGAAACAACATCAAGCACTTTGCTGAAGTTCAGGTAAAAATATCCACTACTCTCCCAAATCAACAGAAAATGTTATTTTGTTGTAGAAGGGGGGTGATCAGGTGAATCAGGCATGATGTGCCCTTGGTAAACCCATGTTGGCTTCACTCAGTCACCTGCTTGATTTGGTTTGTAACGGTTTCTAGGAGGACTCTTTTGATTACTTTCACAGAATTGTAGAATAGATTGTGTTGGAAGGGATCTTAAAGGTCATCTAATTCCAACCCCCTGCCATAAGCAAGCACACCTTCCACTAGCCAGGTTGCTCAAAGCCCCATCCAACCTGGCTTTGAACACTTCCAGGGATGGGGGTGTTTGCAGAGACTGAAGTAAGACTAATGGGCCTGTAGTTTCCTGGCTCCTCATTTGGGCCTTCTCATAGATGGCTATGGCATTTGGGGCATGAATTCCAGCCATCGTTTGGGGCAGACTTCTCTGGCTTCCTAAAGAACAAAGATTTCTTCTAATTGTAAATTATGTCCTGCAGTATCTTGACTCCTCTTTAGCTTATCTCCCTCCCTTTTCTAAGATTTGTTAGGGTTACGGGATGGGGAAGAGAAGATGGCTGTATGTGGGTTAGATCCCATCAGCAAGCTATTTGCTTAGTGTAACCTGCTCTGTCACTTTTAAACTGACATTCGCCTCTACCCAGCAAAGTTAGAACAGTATCCAGTTCATGTAAAAGCAGTTTTATTTCTGGGATCCTTGCTGTAAAATACAAAATTCCCCTTTCTTTAAACACAGGTTCTATATATGTCCCATAGTGACAAAACATGCAATATACAATCTGTTGAAATTTTAAATTGCTTAATTTCTTGGAGTAAAGGGTTACACTTTGCAGCCTGTAATGACCCTAAAAATGATGCTCCCATAAACATCAGTAGAAGCACTGAAGACAATGGAGAGGAAAAAAAAAAATCTTGCCTGAGGTAATCCTGCAGTTTTTGTGTATTCTGATTATGATTCAGGATGGCACTTAGTTTTGCATATGTTTTGTCTTGCACGTATATAGTGAACTCAGCAAGGGTATTCGCGTAGTTGAAGGTAAGGATGTATTACAGCGCTCTGCCAGATGAGATTCATAGCAGTCCTCACCTGTCAAGATCCCACTTACTGTGAACAACACAGCAGGTCTACCAGGAAGAAACACCCTGCTCACACTGGAAAGCACTGCTTTACTCTCCAGAAATCACCAAATCTACCTGCCTACATGTTATGAGTTCTCCTGACGGGCTATAAATAGGTAGCTAACAGACAGAAGAGTGTGTATGTGCAGAACAGTGCAATGTGACTAACTCATTAATTCTGTCTCAAAGACCACCACGATAAAGGCTCATTTCAAAAGAAAGACTTCCACCTACTGAAAATTCCTAGTTTCTTGAGAGCTGGATTAACAGGTCACACACAAATGCAGATGCCCCCATGCCACTTCACCTAAATGTCAATAGATTTTCTTCTGCCACCACCAATCACATTTCTCCTAAAGAAATCATTCTATAGCCTTTGTTGGGGAATCAGTGAGGTTTATTTCTAGATCTTTTATTCTTGACTTGCATTCATTTCACAGCAAATTATTTCCTTCATTCTAAAATTGTTCTCTTCCTCAAAAGGAAGTGAAAGGTGAAATGCTTTTCAGACAAAACATTAGGCAAGTTTTTTTAATTAACTATTACATTCTTTCTCCATTCCTTAAAATCTTGTTTAGATTTGGTACCTATATTTTAACATTATAGATCCTGTGAAAAATCAAGAAGTCTTTCCAGACAACCCATTATTCTTAAAATTTACATATACCACATTGAACAGGAGACGGGAGGACTGTAACGAACAACGGCAGAGTAATGAAATAAGCCCACGGATATAACCCATCTGTAGGTAAATAATTTTCAACCAACCTCTAGCCTGAGGGAGATCATGTTTCATTTAGACATTGAATGAGCTAGCTGCATCAGCAAATCCATCTCTCAGATGTTACAATTTATTCCTGCCTGACGTTGAATTCCATATAACAGTCTGCAGGCAAAGAAAACTGCTGATCAAAACTTGTTTTTTTTAAAATGCTTGCACTGGTGTGATAAACCACAGTGAAGTATAGCTGATGCGTCTTGGTGTGAGGAAAAACTTAAGTGATATAAAGGTTTTGGTTTTGTTGTTTGTGAATCTTTCTGTTTCAATTGCAACTCACTAAGTAACTCTGTCCTTCCTGTTGAAACAAGATTCTATGGTCCAGTACATAACCAAGTACCATGCTCTAATGGTTTGTTTGTTTTGTTTTGTTTTGTTCCTTCAAGAGCTTAGCCAATGGAACTTCCTCCATTTGTTTCCAGGTTTTAGCAATCCAGAAGAGTCACCTGTAAGCAGTACCTCTGTGATGGTTGGCATGGCTGCAGTAAGAATACAGCATGTTCCTAAGGAAGAGACCCTATACTAGCATGTTAAACATGGAAAACCCTCCAGTTCAGGGCATCACACACAACCCTTTGCAACCAGTGCAAGTTGAGAAGAGAAGAACTCCTAGTGCAAGTCATCTAAACCTCATTAATCCCCAAGACCACTTATTTGTTGGAGGGAGTTCTGTCTGAAAATTGAAATGCTTGGAATTACAGTGGATTGGTGACCAAAAAAAAAAAAGTGTTCACCAAATGTAAGAGGTACTGTCTTCAACTTAATTAATATTGTATGTTGTCTCTGTTTGACCTCTTGTACTCCTTGGAAAAGAAGTTCTAGAATCGAGTTGTAAGTATTTTACCTCATGAGCAGTGTGAGGGATGTTTTAATTCTGCACCCCATTTCTGTGCTGACTTGGAATTTATGAGACCTCTGAGAGACTCTTTGAGAATTTAATCCTCTATGCTTTGCCAATAATTGTAATGTTTGTTGTCAGGGTAAGCCCAAAACCAAGGAACAAGTGTCCAAATGGTCCTGCTTTACTGAGGACGTTTCAATGTTTGACTTGTCTATGCTGAACTGAGCTCAAGTAATTAGCTCAGTATTCAGTAATTGCTGCAGTGGTATCTGGGGGCCTAAAAAGAAAGATGTAGCACAATAAAGTGCTAAATTAGAAAGAGTTCTCTAACAACGTGTGAAAAGCTACACACCACATTCTGTGTCACAGAGTTCTTCCTTCAACCAATGCATATGTATGAAACATAAGCAAAAGTTTAGGTCTTTTCCTGAGTGGTCTCAGGAGTCCAGCGGTTTAGGTTTGTTTTCCAAAAGCAAAAATATTGGGACAATTTCAAGCCATGGATGATGTGCTTGTCCTCTTTAATGCATGCCCTAATGCCTACCTGCATTACTTTTTGTAGTATAATTGAACATAATTTTTTAAAAAGCAAGGATAAGATGTGAAAAGATATTGAGAACCCTTAGCTGTTTTGTGATTGTACGAATTGTTTTCTGCTCTATTGCTGTTCTTTGCTCTATATGAAATTACATTTCTTTCTGTGGTCCATGTTCATTTCTACAGATATACAGATAAAATGGGCAGCCTGGTAGGCTACATGAAGAGTAAATGGTGCTTATCAGACCAGAAAGTATCTGCACTTCCCTGTAAGTCTGGAGCATACAACCGTAGCCAGCCTATGAAGCCACTCTGGGCAACTGTAGAAAGGTTACGATATAAAATGGGGAACATATTTTTGACTTTGGCAGAGCAAGATTGCTAAGAAAGTATTGCACTAATACACTGATTTAAAGAAGAAATCTTTTGAATGCGGTGTCTTTGTTCCCCAAGCACGTCTGAGAAATTTCCACAAAGTAGCTGTGCCTATTTTTCAAATCAATGTTTTGTATTTACAGTGTATAGCAAGATGGCCTTCTGTAAGACCTGAAAGGGATTAATTTATCAGCTGACTTAAGCCCATTTAGCTTTTGTGGTTTGCTGCTTACTACTTAAGACCTTTCCTTTGTCTCAAAGCATATGGTGGTAGTACCAGTATAGTATTCAAGACTCGGAGTTATTCTGACCCTGGTGATGTAACAGAGGCTATGTAGGTCAACCCAAGTAAAAAGAACGTATTTCAAAGGCTGGTAGGTTTACAGAGGCCAAAGACATTATGAAAGCCCCCCCGGCCATATCACAGAGTCACTCTCAAATTTGAAATAATGCTTAGCTTGAGAAATTGGGGAAGAGCCCCAAACTGTTTTAGCTCCTTATTTTCAATTGTGTGCTGTTGAATTCTGTACTTACAAAACAAAATTAGCACCAAGTATTTTGCTCAAAGTGGTTTAAGAATAGCTATGCAGCTTTTTACCCAGCATCCTTGGTTTGATGCATGTTTGCACTTCTCTAAGAAAATATTGTGATTGCTTGAAAGTGGACTTTTTAATTCATTACAAAACAGAACTTCATTTAACATTTGAGACAGAAGTTCTCTCTGCACACACACACACACACACACACACACACACACAAAGTTTGGGTTTTGTTCCCTGAATATCTCACTATAACATACCTGGATTCGCTGCAAATTGAACCACCTTTTTTAAATGGAGCCTTTGATCTTTGTCCTTACTGCAATGAAAAGCAATGCTATTACCCAGTTTCCAAACTTTGATTCCACAGTAAATATTCTCCAGAAATAGAGATTTATAATTAATTACTATTCCATAAAATGTGTGGGACTGACTGTCATATAGGTGGCACTCAATTGTGGATGTCTATACCAGGCTTAAAAGTATGAAAGATGTTAATTGTAAAATAATAATTACCTTGTTATTGCAGAAAATTACCAAGAACAAATGTTTTTGAACATGAGTCCCTTCACCTATTACAGCTCTGCACTGTTCCCCTGGATTCCCTCCTGACTTACAGCAGAATAAAAGGGAAATTGAATCCCTCTCTGCATTTAGCAATGACTCACATTATGGCTGAATTTCTGTACTGGCAGAAATCTAATGCCTAAATTATGGATTGCCAACTAGAGCAGTCACAAAGCCTTTCTTCTTTCTGCTGCTGTAATTGAAGTTGATATTTCCTCTGCTTGTGATGGAAGTAACGGGCCTGAAAACAAGCGGTACCTAGCTGCCTCTTGAGCTGTGCTGTAGGTAACGGTGCACAGTCAGAATAAAGTTGTTCTGAGGGCTCCCTCTGTAAGAGCAGGATGTGGTGTTTGAGCAGATAGGAATTCTTTGTGTTTCTGCAAGTCTCAGAAGTCCTGAAGTACAGGCCAGGAACTGAGAAAAGCTCTTCCAAGAGGAAAACAACCAGCTAAGTGGCGGTGTGAGCATTTGCTGTGTCTCATGGCATCTTTATGCTCCTTTAGCAGACCAGTTGCTCCAAGCTAAGCTTGAGAGACAGGAGGAAGGAGGGTGGTAAAATCTTAGTGGGAATGTGGGGGACTGCTGACCTTGTGCCTTCCAAAAACCACCTGTGGCTGGGAAGAGGGCGGAGGGCAGGAGCAGCTGACATGCTGGAGGCATTTTTGTCAGAGTTTCACTGGCTGTGGGTGGGGGCTGGGTGAAGGCCGCCACATCCCCTGCTTCTCCAGCCATGTCTGCCTCCTCCCCAAGCACTCTCAGAGGCTGGGCTGCCTTTGGGAAGTAGAAAACACATCTTTTGTCCTGGGATCCTCCCTCTCTGGCAGTCAGGGAGGAGGTGTCAGTGCTGCTTCTGGCCGTTTGTGGTAAGGATGGGAGCAATATTTCTCTTGTGGGGGTCGTGGGGTTTCAGAGCTTGGGAGCTGCAGCATATGAATTACTGGCAGTTTTGCTGAATGTACAAAGGGATGGAGAGCTGGCTGACAGGAATCTGTGCATGCATCCAACTGTGTAATGAAACTCATCATTTGTTTATTGCCTTTTAGAAACGCAAGCTAAGATCTCTGAACCACTCTAAGATAGAAGTGCGGGAGAGGTTTCTGACAGGCTCTGATCACTTGATAAGAGAGAGGCCATCTCACTGCTTCTTTCTTGGGAAATTGATTACTGAGATCCCATGTAAGTCCTCTTAGTTAAATCACTGCCATGCCAAAACATTTAAGTCTGTTCCCTCTTGAAGGTGAAGGGATCATTTCTAACCCCCACCTGTGGTTTACACGTGGGATATGACTACTTCCTGGATCAAGAAGTGGGCAGGATGCTTGCAACCAGTCAGGAATATGCCCATCCAGTGCACAAAGCACGACCCACACTGAGGTTCAGTAAGCCACATGTGATCTGGATGTGGCCAGCAGACCAAGGCTTATGTTTGTAATACCAGAGAGTAAATGTCAGCATTTGATTACGTGACATCAAATGCAACCACACTTGCTGTATGGCTGTGAGACAAAAGTCCATTTAAGGAACGAAATGCCAGACAGTCCTGAGACAGCTAACAGTAAAAGAGACATTACCACAACAATTGCAAATGGTACTAGAGCGCAGAGCTCCAGTTTGGAAAAGATGGGCTTGCACAAGCAAATTCTTGATCCCCTTTTAAGCTGTGATGTGAGCTAATGGCTCAAGTTTTTGTGTTTGGTAGGGGTTTTCAGTTATTTGTTTTTAATGAATAAGTACAAGAAAAGTCCTTGTTAAATACATTAACAAGGTAAAGAAGCAAATGAAAACCTTGTTTCTTCCATAAACACCTACAAAAAAGAGACAGAAAACATTGCTGTAAAATGAAGCACAAGACAAGAAATAGATCAGAAAAGCGTGGATGACATCAGGACAACTGAGGCTGTTGCTAAAAGATGTGTAACAAAAGACATTACTGATTCAATAACACTCACCATAATAACTGGGCTGTAAATTTGCACGGGTACAGCACCTCTTATGCATAAACAAGGAGAAACATGGACAGAAAACCAAAAACAATAGCTGAGGCTCTAAGGGCATGATAAGCAGGCTTGTCTCAAAAACTTGCCTTTCAGTAACTACTTGCACTTAACTAACCCATCACATCACAAGGAAAGAAATAGAATGAAAACTGAAATTCAAGTGAAAGCTAGGGAAAGCCCCTTGGAAAATTCTGTGTTAAAATGCTCAAGGCTTGTAATGAATCCTTTTGATTACAGAAGTTCGGTACAGCTCGAGCAAAACTTGGAACTGTAAGGAATGGTCCAGCAATTCGTGTCACTAAGGGATTTGAAGGGTTAACATTGAGGCCCGAGTCTAGGTGATAAGAGAACAAAGGGGTGTTTTAGAGAAAACTGTGGACTACTGCACGGGATGTTGCGAGAGTTTCTGAAATCCAGCCCAGAGGCTACCAAATAAGGAGGAAGGGGGAGCTGAAGGACGACTGAAGGACAAAAGCTTGGGAGGAAGACCACCAGCCTGCAGCCTGAGAGACCACCAGAGACTGATACACAGGCGCCCCTGGGAGGGTTTCAGATTCCGGAAACCAATTATAATAACCCTGCCTCTTCTAGAAGTAGTAATGAATATGTATTAGCCTAGGAGCATAAAAACCAGCCGCCTTATGTAACAGGTGTGCATCCTGGTGGAGTAGAGACTCCCGGCGCACCCAGCGCTGTTTGCTTGCCTCTATTCATTTAATAAATTGTAAACTTTGATTGTAATCCTATTTGGGACTCAGTCATTTATAACAACTGGGGGCTCGTCTGGGATGGTCTTGGTTCCTGAATTCTGACTTGATCTAGGAGGGGCGCCCCCACTGTTTGGTGGCTCCTGTTCGAGTCGGGTCAGGACTAATGCCATCTTGAATGTGAATAAGGGTAAGCAAAAATTTAGATTTTTTTATGAGCTCCCTTTGCCAGCTGCAGCACTATATTTTGCCTGTAATTCTGCACGCGGAGATCCGAATGAAGACGACAGAGTTGTAAGTATTTAAAGTGTATACCGTTTGGTTGGGTGGGATCCAGTTGCCTGTGTGTGTGTGAGAGTGTGACTGAGACGGAACTTAGTTCCGAAGCGATTGTGAAGGTCTTCTAACCGTGGTTCCAATCTCCCGTGAGGGACTTGGCCGGTGAAGGACCGAAGCGATTCCTATAGGATTCGTGGGTGGGTGATAGGTCCTAAACCCCCTGCAAGACAATCTCACTAAGGCAACCAAGGGCTGTAGGAATTGCCACAGTAAAATTCCTAGATGGGTCAGACAAAATCGAAGACCCGGGACTAGAGAAAAGGGAGTAAATTACCAGACATACCACCAGAAAGTCCATTAGGGATAATGATTAGAAATTGGAATGATAGGGGCCCCAGAAAAGGAAAAAGTAAATTAAAAATGATCCAGTATTGTATGATAGAATGGCCAAAGGAGCCTTTAAGACCACATGTCTTTTGGCCCGTTTTTGAATCCTTTGAAGACTGGATTTGCCAGGCCTTAAATATACATGTTAATTCAAAGGAACCTTTTAGCCAGGAGGAAAACGATTATGCAGAATTATGGATCAGGACTTCATGTCCTTTTCCAGCCTCAATATTTACACTAAAAGCTGATGAGAAGTTTGAAGAAGAGAAAAAAAAAATGATAAAGAAAAGATGATAAATGGGAGTCATTGGATAACCTACCACCTCTATATCCTAACAATCCACCCCCCATGGTGCATCTTGTAATCCTATTTTGTTTTTAAATGTTTTGAGTGTGACAAGGAGGAAGGTGGGAGCATTATCTAAGTAACAGTTTAGAAGATTTGGTATATTCGAGGTGGTGTTTGGTCAGTTTCCCAAGTATCAGGGGAGGGGGGCTGACTGATTATCAAAGTGGTAGAACGGAGAGTAACTTCTTTGGTGGTTCGGGCCTGAGCTCTGGGAATTTGGTAAGAAAGGGGAGAGCAAATTTATTTAGGCCTCAATACCTTTTAAACCCCCATCTTGATGGATACACAGGAGTGATTCCTTGTTTTGTGTAGGCTTACTAACAAAGTGCATGAGAAAAATTAACATTCGGCTTGAAATTCGGTCTTGTTGAAATGTAAATTTTGTGGAAACGGTGTTATTGTTTGTCTAGAAGATGGAAGGCTGAGTGCTTCAGGTGTTTTTCCGAAGTCCTGTGGATTTATGATTGGAACGGGGCTCATTAATAATCTGAAATAGTAAAGTTTGTATGTGGAAAGAAGAGTTTAATCCCAGAGAATTGGGACATTTGGGAAGAAGATTAGGAAAAGATAGTAAAAACCTGCAATAAAAAGGTTTGTGTGGAAATTGAAACAAGGGACAGTAACTAATATAAATAAATAAAAGGGAATGGGAAATCAAGGAAATGGGTAAAATCCAAAACAAAGACATCCTAAAGAAAGCCTCCTTGGGTGCATATTGGCACATTGGAGGGATATTGTTAGAAATGGGGGCACAGAAAGCAAGAGGACTTCCACTAAGTATTGCAATCAACTGTGGCCACTATATGAACTAAATGGCCACTTTATGGGTCAATCGACTATAACAGTGTCTTGCAATTAATGTTGTTTTTGAGGAGAGAAGGAAAATAGGATGAAATGTTGTATATTGATATGTTGTTTCAGCATCTTGGAGGGAAAAGGGTATGGAATTAAGTTGGCCCCGACTGAGCCTTTGGTGTTGGCATTAGAAAAATACAGGCTGGAGAAAGATAAAGGAAGTGTTAAAAGGGTTGTTGAAGGTGTCAAAGGTTGTGTGGGATGTAGTATTTAACAGAGCTGTTTAAAGCTGAATGAGCAGGGAAAGAGGATGTAAGCATGCTAATAGTTCCGCCTCAACCCGAGGCTGAGATCTCAAAATCAGGGGTGTGAGCCCTCTGGGGCAGAGGGACCATGATGGGTCCGAGAGAGTTGTCATGGAAATAGAAAAGCAGTTAACTCTTAAAACAACCTGAGTTCATGTGTGAGCTCAGATTGCCAATGGGACCGCTCAGGGAACTTTTAACGATTGCATTCCCCTGACCGACCCCCCCCACTGAGACCCTAACCACCCTGGAAATTATGTAAATACCAAAATAGGGTTAAATTGGGAATTGAGAATCTGTTCCAACAAGGTCCAAAAGAAACCCCTATGGAATTTTTGAATTTTTGGACCAACTTTGAAATGCAATGAGAAAAAAATGGACCTGGCTTCAGAAAACAAACAGAGGCAATTGGCTAGCCTCTTTCCAGGGCAATCGGCCCCTGATATCAGAAAGAAATTGTCTTAGGCTGCAGGACAAACTTACAACAGTCAGGAATGACAGGGACCTGGAGCATCTACCCTAGCACGTCCACTAGTTGAAATAAAGCTAGGAAATGAAAACAGAGGCTTGAATTTTTTGTTCGTTACGGGAGCTTCTTTCTCTGTGTTAATTAGTCTGTAAATGTAATAGGAGCAACATATTCAGTGTTAAATAGTTTAAAAGGACGATTAGGAACTAAGACAACTACAATAATTGGAGCCACAGGGAAGGAGGAGGAACGGCCATTCTTACAACCCCTTGATTTGCATTTTGGGGGTAAGGAACTAACCCATGAATTTTTGTATGTACCAGAATGCCCAATTCCACTCTTGGGATGGGATCTATTAGCTAAATTAGATGCAACAATAACCTTTGAGGATGGAGAATTAAAAATGAAGGTACCTGAGTCCAAAGTAGAACAAATCCTAATGATCAAAGATAAACTCTTTGTTAATTAATATTCCAAGAGAAGTAGAAAATGCGGTTATACCAACAGTACGGGAAACAGATGTACCAGGGAAGTCGAAACTGGCACAACCGGTAAATGTGGAATTAAAGGAAGGAGCCAAACCTGTTCGAATCAAACAATATCCACTTAAGATAGAAGCTAGGCAGGGAAAATTATTGACAAACTTCTCAAATATCAGATTCTGGAAGAATGTAAATCGGAATACAATACTCCAATTTTTCCAGTAAAGAAGCTGAATGGCGAGTATAGATTAGTACAAGATCTTAGAGCAATAAATGAAATAACAAAGGACATTCACCTGGTAGGAGCTAATCCTTACACATTATTAACATCTGTGAGAGGGAAATATAAATGGCTTACCGTGATAGATTTAAAGGATGCCTTCTTTTGCATACCTCTTGATAAAGATAGTAGAAAGTTATTTGCCTTCAAATGGGAAAACATATTGAAGTTTTTGTACCACATATGGTAACAACCGTTTTAGAACAAAAGGGGGGCCACTGATTATCACCCAGCCGGATGATGAAATATCAGGCAATACTAACTGAACAAGATGACGTAACCTTGAAAACGACTAACCTGTTAAATCCAGCAGTATTTCTAGGAACTGTTCCAGAAGAAGGACCATTGGAACACAATTGTGTGGAAATAATTGAACATACGCCAGCCGCAAAGATTCGAAGGATGTACCCCTTGAAAGGTATTCGGTGGGAATACCACACTCTGTGGCACCCACAAAGCTCAGGGAAAGTAGAAAGGATGAATCAAACAATAAAACAACAATTGGCTAAGTTAATGATCGAGACACAGCTGCCCTGGACGAAATGCTTACCATTGGCACTTTTAAACATAAGAACTAAACCACACAGTGAGACTGGATTATCACCATATGAAATGTTATATGGTATGCCTTATTCTCAAGGGATGCCCCTAGGGAACAATGTAGTTGAGGATCGTAGTATTCAGGAATATATAATTACCATTGGAAGGAGATTACAGGAGCTAAGAGAAATTGGGATGATGACTCAAACACCACCTTTAGGATTTGCTATTCATAAGATACAACCAGGAGACAAGGTCTTAATAAAAACCTGGAGAGAGGAATCATTGAACCCTCAATGGGGGGGACCGTATCTTGTTTTACTTACTACTGAAACAGCTGTGAGAACAGCAGAAAGGGGTTGGACCCACGCATCCAGAATAAAAGGACCAATAACTGCTGAAGCCTGGAGGGTTGAGTCCACTCCTGGGGAACTGAAACTGAGACTAAAGAGGAACTAGTATTCTGGCAGTGAGTCTCTGCACGAATTAAGGGCACCGGATAAAGAGGACAAGTCTGAAGGAAGGAAAGGGAGAAGGCAAGACCGGGGTAGGACCCTCCACTGCGGTGTGTATGGTCTACCGAGGGAGGCAACCCCTACGGGTATTGACCGCCGAGTGAGAGGGCCTCGACCGGACTTCTCCCGCACTAAGGTCAGGTTGTCCTGAGAAAAGTAACATAAGAACCTTTTTTTAAACCCATAATAAAATTGTGATTAGTTTTCCAGGAGCTGGATCACCACGAAAGGCTGAATGGTAACACAAGCTCTGAAAGCGGGCCCAACCCCGTGATTGAAGGCGTTTCCCACGCTCTCAAGATTGGACGGCGCAAAAGGATAAGAAATGCTATACTTCCTGGTATTGTTTTTACAGGGGCAATTGGGCCATGGGCAAGAATGGAGGAATAACTTTTTCACTCTGGGGGAGGAAGTGGCCAAGGCCTTTAACGTTAGTAACTGCTGGATTTGTGGAGGGCCGGGGGGGAACTGAAAGTTGGCCCTGGGTAGCAGGCCCGGTCAAACCCAAGCGGTGGGTCAGTAATTTGAGCGAAGTTCATAATGGGACACAATTTTGGAAAGAGGAAGGAGGCCCATGGCAACTGCACTCGTCAGCTCGGGGTATATACTGCTTGAACAGAACAGGAACAGTGGCGGTGGGAAAAAGCATTTGCAATTGGACTCTGTCCCCCAGATATGATTGTACTGATCCTGGATGTAGTCCTATAAACTGTACAGCACGTAGTGGGAAATGGAACGCCACACATGTTCAGCTGAGAAATGGGACTTGGCTGAAATGCTCATATAGGGAATTTTTTGGATCTGGATGTGAAACTGTGGCAAGAGCACAAGCGGGGGGACAATTTGACAGTCAAATCTTGAGCTGTCAGCGTGATAACACCACTAAGGAACAGCATGTGGTGTGGGTCTATTGCTGGAGATGGCAGGATGAGAATGGGAGGCGAGTGTTCTTTAAACATTTCTGGTCAGCTTATAATATGACAGGCCACTAAAGAGAACTGAATTGTAACTGTAAGTGGAAACCCAATGTGGGAGCTTGGAAGTGCGCATATACGAGTACAAACGGGGCAGACATTGTAACAGGACCACTCGGTAACAAGGACACTCTGTATTACCACGCCCCAAAGGGTAAAGAGGGATGGGATGGTCCTTTTCCAAACGGGACGTGGGCCCTAAAGGGACATTATTGGGTGTGTGGCAAACATGCTTACAAGAGGCTACCCGGAAACTGGTCAGGAATATGCTATGTGGGGTACATAGACCCTTGTTCTTTTTATTGTCACAAACACAAGGAAATCATTTAGGAATAAGATTATATGATGACCTGAACAGAATGAAACGATCTATTGATACTTCCTTAGCCGGGGGTAGTGCCCAAAAAATGGGGAAAGGATGAATGGCCTCCTGAAAGAATCATACAGCATTATGGGCCAGCTACCTGGAACCCGAATGAGGTGGTATCGGGAGCCCGAGAACCCATTTATATTTGAACCGAATAATTAGGTTGCAAGCTATCCTCGAAATTGTAACCAATCAAACGACGACAGCCTTGAATCTTTTGGCTGATCAATCCACTCAGATGAGAAATGCTATCTTTCAACATAGGATGGTCTTAGACTATTTACTAGCAGAAGAAGGGGGAGCGTGTGGAAAACTGAACGATTCTAATTGTTGTTTACAGATTGATGACAATGGAAAAGTGGTTAAACAGATAACAAAGGAAATTATGAAGCTAGCCCACATCCCAGTAGAAACTTGGAAGGGTATGGATTGGGATTTGTTTTCATGGTTGCCCGGTGGACCATGGGTTAAAAGGATGCTATTTTTATTTTTATGTGGTGTAATGATGTTATTGTTTATACCTTGTATGATACCTTGCCTTACGTTGTTGATACGGCGAATAATAAATAGCACCCAATTTGTGATGACTTCAGTAGAGAAAAAAGGTGATGTGTCAATAATGATGCTTAAGAAATGGACCCCCCGAGAACTGACTGATGAAATCCAGTTGTTACTAGCAAAGGTTGAAGAAGAGACACGAATTGATGATATTAAAAAGAAGATGAGGGATTGTAAGGAATGGTGCAGCAATTCGTGTCACTAAGGGATTTGAAGGGTTAACATTGAGGCCCGAGTCTAGGTGATAAGAGAACAAAGAGGGTTTTTAGAGAAAACTGCTGACTACTGCATGGGATGTTGCGAGAGTTTCTGAAATCCAGCCCAGAGGCTACCAAATAAGGAGGAAGGGGGAGCTGAAGAACGACTGAAGGACAAAAGCCTGGGAGGAAGACCACCAGCCTTCAGCCCAAGTGACCCCGAGAGACCACCAGAGACTGATACACAGGTGCCCCTGGGAGGGTTTCAGGATTCCAGAAACCAATTATAATAACCCTGCCTCTTCTAGAAGTAGTAATGAATATGTATTAGCCTAGGAGCATAAAAACCAGCCACCTTACGTAACAGGTGTGCGTCCTGGTGGAGCAGAGACTCCCGGCGCACCCAGCGCTGTTTGCTTGCCTCTATTATTTAATAAATTGTAAACTTTGATTGTAATCCTATTTGGGACTCAAGTCATTTATAACAGAACTATGAAGAGTGTCCTGGTAAAATGGAATAAAATGTGTTTTCCTTCTGGAAAACAGTAAGTTGAAATAATGTGTAGTAAATGTTAAGCTGTAAAACATCTCAACAACCTGAATCTGAATGATCAGAAAAGAGAGGAAAATATTCATGTCTGTTGTTCAGAAGCACAGTAGTGCTTAATCAGATGGCTGGGACAAACATTAACAGCTCTCCACGGCCAGCTGGGCAGAACTGCTGTTCTGCTGTGTATCTGATTGTAGCTGGTGCAGGAGGGCTGCCCTCTGTGCAAACTCCCATGCTCCTGTTTTGGGTGTAGAAAGCCAACTTGCTACACACGTAACTTTTCTGGGGCAGGCAAAGTGCAAATAAGTGTGATGCCTAAAACCAGGAAGATACCTGAGCAGCATCCTAGAGAAGGTATTTGATGGTTTCCCCACCTCCGCCCCATGATGTCCACCAAGAAGCATAGTCACCCACGTGCAAATGCAGCAGCTGCTCACTGCTCCTGTGGGCTGCATGCAAGCAAGCAACAAACACCATTTGCTATGTTTCATTTAAGGTGGCAGCACACTAGCTCGTACTGCTGGTGCAACCTGAAGGAGCTCTGCTTGGCTGTGTGCTCACCAAAACTTGTAGGAAAAGACCATGGTTAAAGCTGATCCAAAACTGATCCTGAGAAAAAGCTGAGTGTAGTCAGCACAAGCTCAAAATAACCTTTCTGTGATGCAAGTTCCCATTGAACTTTTCCCCAGATTTGCTAGTTATTTCTTCCCCTATTTCATCAGGAAATTTACAGCCTAATCATATCCGAGGACTCTGTTTATGCTGTAGAGTTTTTTTATCATCATCTACTTAACTGAAGAATGCTTATATCAGTTTCCACTTACTTAACGAGATAATGTTTTTCAATAATTGTTTAATAACAAGCTCAAGCAGAGTTTGTTTAACCAAACAGAAGAAAATCTCAGTGAAAATCTGGATGCCTGTGAAATGGTATATATTTTACTGGGAAGTAGGACAATGGTTAAACATTATTGCTTCTTAGATCAAAGCTCTGAAACATTTCAAATCACAAATCTTAAAATAAAATAATCCTTTGATATCTTTGAACTGAAAGAAAATGTTTTCTGTTGATTTTTTTTTTTTTGAATCAGACTCAAAGAAGTGAAAGCAAATCTAGAGACATTAAATAAGTGGATTTGGATTAAAATCTTGGACCTCTTTAAATGGTTGGTCTGGGATTAAAATCTGAGCTTCAAGACAGATGTATTAGAAATAAGGACTTTTTTTTCCTCAAATCTTTGTCTATACAGCTTTTATTGTTTGTAATGACCTTTCACATTTTCCACTGAGTTGTAAGCCTGCTTTGTGAATTGTCTTAGGATGTTACTTCAGTTCCCTAGATAAAATAGACTTACTATCTTAGTAGAGAACAAGCTTTTGCAATGTAATGTACATTTTCTGTAATGTAGCAACAAGCCAAAATGTGTGTTTCTATTCTGGAATCTGGAGTGTTATAGTGTAGATATAACACTGAAATTATCTTTGTAAGTAAATGGCATGTAAGAACAAGAAGCAGGTAGGCCTTACTGGTAAATCATTTGCCGTAGCTTATTGGTATAATGTAGCTCATTAAAACCAATGAATCTGCAGTTTTCCAAGGAACCACAGTGTATGTTGATAAATGAGAAGCAGAGATGTTGAAGCGTCATTTTTATCATATGTATACAACATCAATTTATTCTCATCTTTGAATAAATGGGGGAATAGTGGTGAAGGGGAGCTGGGGCTAAAAAAAACTACAACTGCTGTTCCATAAACAAGAAGTGATTTCACTTTCATTTTTTTCTGGACGTGAATGGTGAAAGAGGGGGATTCATTTTGCAAAATATCAACCAGAATACTTCAGGTTGGCTCTTCCTTTAATTCCAAATTCTATCTGAGAGTAGGACAGATAAAGCTTGTGTGTGGAAAAATGTGCTCTTCTCTCATTCTACTCTTCTTAGAGCTGTGATCCAATTGCAGCCCAAACACACAGATGAATTATCCCAGATGTTAAGCTAGGTCTTTCATCACAAAATGTGTCATTCTGCTTTCCACCAAGGAAATAGTTACTGGTTTTTGTTACTGTTAATCAGCAGGTGACTAAATACAAATCTCTTTGATAATACAGAAGACCCCTGGGATCTTGAACTTGCTTTTGGTTTGTGCTTCACCCATTACCTACACTAGTGTTTCTGCAAGTAGCAATTCTGAACAGTAACATAGACTGGAAAGTTGATTTTTATTTTAACACTCCAAAAATGTTCATTTCCACTCAAAACCAAATATATATATATATATACATTTCTACTGATTTAAGACATTGGATAATATGTCCTTCCATGCCTTTAACAAGATGATGGCCAGCAGTGAATTCACTAATGCTGATCACACAGATCCCCAGCAGATGTGAAGAGCCAATTAACCCTTCCATTAAGTGTTTCTAGTAGCCTGGCTATTGATAACACACCTTGGGACTACAGGGACTGAAAGGCAATCAAGTGAGTCCCTAATTATCTTATTTTCTTTACTTAAGAAAGAACATGTAACAGTACCCAGCTGGCTATATTTGCAGTATTAGCTGTGAACAAACTCAGGAGGGCATCTCGTGAAGCACAAGCTTGTGTTGTGACCCAAGTAGTAATTGAGCACTATAAATAAAGCTATTACTACACTTCTGATAGATAAAGAAGTGGAAGCTAGTCACTTGACAGCTGTGAATTCTTGCCCAACTGGCAATGCAAACACTTTTTTTTTAAGAGGGCTGTTCATTTGAGATTAACTTTTATTTAGAGTCACAGTGCCATCTAGAGACCACACAGAAATTTTGACCAGCTATTAGATCAGCTTTTAGAGGAATGGAGGTCCTTCTTTGGTTCAGTACATTACTCCCTGAGGATACTGCTTGTCACCGAAGCAGTGGCTTTCTTTGCTGCTGGTTAAGGCAGTCAGCTGGAATACGGATCTATTGCTTCCTTTGTTTCTGTTTGAGATCTGATGTTAAAAACAACAATGCAAAGAAGACGCGGGGCTGGAGGGGAAGCAGGCCTAAACGAAACTAACCTAACAATCAAGCTCAGCCCCTGAAGTAATTGCAGCCTGAACTGCAGCTGTTAAAAACATCAGCCCAGTTGCAGAAGGCACCAAGCACTTGTAAGATTATCCCTGCGAATTTCCAAGCTAATCATGGTAGCATATGCTTTCCCTTGCTGTGTTTATGGAAAGGAGGGGGAGGTTAAGGCACAGATAGGAAATGCTTTAGTTTTTCTAGCCTTCCTGGTACAAGTTATGTTGGGAATCGTGTCTGCTTGGTGTTGGCCAACATAACACTTTCAAGCTGAGCAAGTGCCTGGGGAGCATTGCTTCTGCCCCACTCTGTAACCTGCAGGGAAAAAATGCTTGGCAAAAGCCACTTACCAGAAGGATCAAGGTAAACAATCTGGGATGAGAAATATTAAGAAGTAATACATATTGATTTTTTTAATTAAACACAAGAGATTTAATTAACATCCAAGAAGCCAGTCTGAATTTTCCTGAGACTTGAAGCGTAAATTGAGAACTGCCCTTGTAAACAGCCACCCGCAGCTGTGATGGAAAGCTCGGGATTGAAGTGGCCTCAGGGTGAAGAGCCACCATCAGGAGCTGGGCAACAGGTCCGTATATATTTTCCATGGCTGTAGTTTGTTTAATTCAGTCAGACATCCAAAAAAAAAAAAAAAAAAAAGTTGGGTTATGTGTATATTGTCTCTGTGGAGGAAGTTACAATCATTCACTTAATCCCTTTTGGGGATTAAATCAGTCAGAACACACAGGTGCTGCCATTTGTGCTTGCACTTCACATCCTTGGTGATTTGAAGGAGAAGGAAGAGGAAGATTTGGAGGCTTGGGGTGTTGTAAAAATTATTTAAGGAGGACCAGCAACTCCACTGGACTTGCAGTCCTGCTTCCTCAGCCCTTCTTAGTTCAAGTAAAACTATTTGAAAACTGAGATGATGCCTCCCTGTACCCCGACCCACTTTCTTAATACTAGATGCTTTAAGATGCATGTCTTGTTTGTATACCATGCAAGTTTAAGCTCTTCTTTCTCTTTAACAGAATGTAAATGGAAACTGGGTATCTCAGTAATAATAATAAATACTCTGTGTGTTGCAGAAGAGTCACTGGCAGGCAGCAGGTCTATGCTGGACCATCAAGTCTTCAAAGGTACGTCTCTACATCTTGAAGAAAACATTCTTCCCCTGACACAGGGAGACCTTGATTTTTATTGCTCCTGCAATGAGAGTATGAGGGTTTTTAGCTACTACATTCTGATCTCACTGTGTTGTTTTTGTCTAGTGAAAGGGTTTTGTCTACTGGAGATGAAGGAGGAATGGTGCATTGAGCTTAATGACTACTACAACCAGCCCAGGATTACTGTTCTGCTGGAAGAGCAACTGTGCATACATTTATCAAGGGTCTTCCAGGTGATCATCACGTAAAGTAAGTCTTGACCTTTCCTGAGACAACTGATAGAGTGTCTGTGTTGGGGTAATGTAGAATCTGGTGGACAAAGGAAGTCCTTGCTAAAGGACACACCACTGCTTTTTGCTCATGCACTTGTGCAGCCATTGGGGCACAGCTCCAATGCACTCCTCCTGCACCTTCATAGCAATGTCCCTTAAAAAAACAGGGTAGATCCATGCTGAGGTGGGTATGCAAAATCCTTCCTTGCTGTTTTCTGTTTCTTAACACCTAAGAAATTATATTTTTTTCTGCCTTAAATAAGAAAGGAATGGGTCCATTAAAATAAAGCATATATGAAAATTTGGGGGCTGACCTAAGTATCCTGCTGCGGCCCTCAGTCCAGGGGTAGTATCAAAACAAAAGAGGTGCCATGCACCCATCAGCCTCGCTGTTTCCTATTGTGAGGAAAAAGAGACGGGTCTCCCCTGGATCTGCAGCCTTCCCTTTCTTTTTCACTCAGCTAAGTGAAACATTAAAATAGGGAAAGAAAATGGCAGCACCTCCTAATCCATCAAAAATATTTAGGCAAGAGAGTTCTTAGGAAGTCTCTTGAGCTTGGTCTCAATTGCAGATGTCATTCCTTCATATCCCTTTGTAGGACTAGGCCAGAATGGCAGAAAACTCACTCTGTGTCTTTCTTTAGGTAGATGGATGTGTATTGTTTTATTACAATAGGGTAATGCAGGCAGGAGATCTTTCTGTTTCATTGTTTTGTATCAGTTACTTTGCTGGTTCCTTCTTAGTTTCTGTACATAATTTAGTCATAGTTTAAAACAAAAAACAAAGAACTGGAGGAATTCTGAAACATTATCCAGAAATCTGTTTTCATTCCTGCTATGAAAGGAATTTCTTGTATGTTTGGGGGGTTTTTAAGTTTTTAATGTTTGAGTACCTTTCTAAAGCCACTCAAATAGCCAAAGTCTACCTGCTGGTCACCCAGTATTAAATGTAACCATAGTATATTTGTCTGTAACAAGCCAAGTGAGCTGTTATTTTATGAGAGATCTTGAGGAAGCCAACAGAGCTCCTTTAAGTTTGACAGGGCAATTTGTTGAATCACTTCAATGTGACAAATCAGCATGACAGGCCTTCCTTATTTTTTGGCAGTCAGGAAATAACTCCAAGCTAACACAAAATGCCCAGCATGTAGTAAAGACCTAGGGCTGTGGAGCAGAGGGGTCTAATTGGGCTCCCCAAGAGGGCACACAGCAAACCAGGTCTGTTTGAGAGCTTGTTGAAAGTCATGTTAAAAATTGATATCTTGTTTGGGACTGATTATCTTCAAATTTGCAAGGAAGCCCATCGGTAAAATCTGTTTTTTTTTTCTGTAAATTCAGATCTCTTCCTGTAAGTTTTTGGAGCCATGTTCAGGGCTTTCACCCTGGTGCTGGCGATGGGCTGGGACCCGGCAGGGCTGTGTTCTAGCAGTAGCCAGAGCTCATGCTGGGCCATGACTGAAAGCAGCTCCCAGTGCCATGTTTGTTTATTGTGTTTTTGTTTTTTCTGCATATACTTTAAGTGGTATCTTATGACAAATTTTTCCTTCACGGGTGAGAAAACCAGTTCTTGTGAAAGCATTGCTCATTGATGGGAAGTACAGCATGGTTGTTCTTTTCCTACCCTTTTTGCTTCTGTATGGCTTTTGCTTGCTTGTTCGTTTGTTTGCCTCCTTCTTTCCACTTTAGTGGAATCATCCTTATCTCAAGCCGTGAGCCTTTTTCTTTCCAGCATACTTTTTTCTCTCCCTCTCCTTTTGAGGGGGAGTAAGAGAGTGGTTGTGGTGGAGCTTGGCTGCCCATCAGGGTAAAACCACCAAAAGAGGCAACAAGTCAGAGAATCATTTCACACAGCTTGCATGCTGCGAGATGGAGCATTTGGTTTGAATATGAATTTGATAGCAGCAACAGCAGCAGCAGGAGGCTTTATCTGCCAAACAGTAAAAATGAACCAGAACTGAGAACTCCATGAGCAAGAGGGGATGAGAAAAAAATATTCCTGCCTGCTTCAGTGATTCAAATGCAGTTTACTCTGCTCTAATGAATTACTTGTTGTATGATCAATGCTTGCACATAGGTCTTTTTTTTTTTTTTTTTTAAGATTAGCTTAAATGGTCTTTATATATTATTTCCCTTCATATCATTCTCCAAGGCCTTTTATTCTTTGTGGAAATTGTGTTTCACTAAATTATAAGAGGAAATTTGTTGGAATCTAATACCTGGAGTGTGTTTCAGGTCAGGCTGAATTGTTTCTCTGCGTTTGCTCAGCAAGTGAAATGCTCTGGTGCAAGTGGGATTCTATAGCCCTCAAAAACCCTCTGGCTGGCCAAAGTCTTTCAGAAGGCATCATGGTCTCTTGGAGAGGTCACTTTATGCCACCAGTTTCCTCAATTTAAAAATATTGAAGACACTTATGTAACGAAAAACTTAATCTCTCATTTTTTTTCTGACATTTTCTGCAAGAAATATGTTAGCTGAAATACAAAAATCAGAAATATTGTAGCTTCAGGGAATAATTGAATATGGGTCTCTGACAACCCTGATGACCGGGTTGCCACTGAAAAGGCTTTTTTTTTTTTTGTATTCTATCGTGATACTGAATTATAAGCAAACCCCCTGCTTACACATATGTATATGTTTTATAGGTGTACAATGTTTTTAATTATTCAGCTCTATGACCGTTTAATTCTAATTTAGCACAGAGAAGTTTGAAATTTACTCGTATTTTTTTAAAAAAATGTATTTTGAAAAATAGTCAATCTGTTAGGAGGATTATAAATCACGCTTTTCCTCCTAGGTTTACATTTGATTAGAATGCTAATGGAAAAACTTTGGAGCCTTAGGGAAATATTCTAACATTTCACAATCAACTGCAACAGCAAACCATAAGTGATAGACACGAGTGAAATTTTCTTACTGAATTTACACCATAACTACTACTTTCAGTCTGAAGGAAATCTTGCCATCAACATCACAAAAAGCTTTGTGCTCTGGTGCAATACATAGCGTGATTTTTACATCAGTCTCCAGTTTTGCAACGGTTGTGAAGTTTTCAAAATTAAAAGTAATTCGTTACTATAGAATATTAACTACTTGTAAAACCCTTTATTGGTTCGGTTGTAAAGTTAAGCCCCAGTAACACGACTGTCTGCCAGCACAGCCCAAGAACGTGTCAAATTTTCAGGAGACTTAGCTAGAAGTCATCTTTTTGTTTTCATATGTTGTGCTTTTTGCTACCTGGTCAAATTACAAATGATCCTTCAGCTTCCTGTTTTATTCACAACTTTAGCAGTTTTCAAGCACACTGACTTTGCCTTTAGCATCTTTTGACCACAGCTTTCAATTTAACTCCAACCTGTGCCCTACAATTATTTACTGAAAACAACTCTTCATGTCAAGCAACCTAGCTTTTCCTTAGCTTTCCTTTTCTTACCAGAGCCACTATTACGAGCTTTGCTGTGTTAAAGCTGCAGCCTGTATAGGGGGAAGAACCTGAATGCCAAATGTGCACACTAATATGAGGTGTTACTATGAAAAGTAAGTTTTAGGTTTTACGTGAACAGAAGGAAAAACTGAAAATGGGTGAAGGTAGCAATACAGCAGAAAGAAAATTGGAGTTAAAGGCAACTGGGGCCTGGCACTGCTGCAAAAAACGTTGCAGGTCTTGTTTCAGTACTAGCTGTTCTGTGCAAGGAATAGTAGCTACCTATCTTGCTCCTCTAGTCAAAAGACTTTGTTCAGCCAGAGGCACCAAATTTTATAGAAGTAGTGGCCAAAGTTGTGTCAGAGAAAAACAGAACTATTGCAGGGTTAGAAAACCTCTGGGGAAAGACTGAAGGAAATGGTTGCATTTATTTAAGAATATAGAATAATGATTATTCTGATATACGAGATATTTAGGGAGTGATTTTCCATGTAAGCTTGAGAGTAAGCAGTCTTTCTCTTTGGAAAAAGATTTTTTTTTTTTCCTCTAACATTTAAAAAGTCAGCTAATCACTGTAGGAGGCTATGCTAGGAACTTTCCATCCTTCAGTGGACGATGGAAAAAAAAAAAATGCAACCCAGTCCTATTCTGAAGTGGAGCAAAATGATTTTAAGAGCAGATTCACACCAGCCACAGCCTGGTTTAGTGTTGCTAAAATGTGACTCATAATGCCCAGAGGCTCGTTTCAGCATGACTGCCTCCATCATGCAAGCCCACAGCAGGCTTGGAGGGACCCAGCTGGTGCATGGTGTCTTTCTTGCACCCTTCCCTGCCCTCTGACCAGGCAATTTTGTGCAATGGATTCCTCAGCACATTGTTTTGAGGCATCATTTCCATTACTTTCCCAGGCTTCTTGTCACAAATTACTCAGGACTGAGCAGTTCTCAGACTTCTCTTCTGAAACGAAAAGCCACTGTTGCCACAAACTGTCCTTAGCATGAACTAGCGCGGCTTCAGGCCCTACCACCACTGTGATCACAGGTAGCTCAAGAACTAGCTGTGGCTGAGAAACAAGAACAACTTTGTCCACTATAGCTTACAGAAGCTCCTCTGCACTGATCAGAAGCCCAGGCTCAAGTCTGGATACACAAAAATTACTATGAATCCTGAATTATTACTCTCTTGAATTCACCAAGAAAGACTCTGCTCCTCACTGTCACGTAGGCAACACCCCTTTCAGATTTCAGATGAGACCCTCTCAGACATTATACCAGCTAAGAATTTCTGTCAGTGAACAACTGTGAAGAAGCCCAAGTATTGTGCTCTCTGTGAACTTCCCTGGCCCATAACATGAAATACTTTCAGGTTTCATTGCAGTCAATACCATCAGCTCATGTTTCTGACCACTTCTCAGACTATATAGAGAGAGCAGCCTGCATATGCAGGCTTGTGTAAGTCAAAATTGCTCGCTAAATTTGTTAAGCCAGAAATACTTATTAGGAAATACTTGGTCTAAATTTATTGGCAAATTTGGCCCGTGGAAGTAGGTCATTATGTGACCCAAAGGTACATGGTGGAAATTCAATGAGGTAGAGGCTCGTGGCACAGCTCTGAGGTGGCTAACAAGGGCATCTCTCACCACCTTCCAGGTATTTATACAGTGTCTGTCAACAGGTATCCCCAACTGTGACCTGAAAGTCCTGTTTCATCTTTGCCAGTGCTTTGCATTTTCACCATGGACTAGCCCACCAGTGCCAGAGCAAAGTGTATGTACATGTACGTATGCATGCAAGAGACAGTGACGAGTCTATGTCCGGTCAGTGAATCATGTTTGTGGTTTAGTGATAGACCAAATGGTATTTACAGCCTCTCTTTTCTCTTATCCTCCCAGATTTTCTTCTGTTCTATTTTTCTGATATTTGCTTTTAAATCAAATTCCTATTTTCAACTCCACTTGAATACTACAGCTGGGTAAGGTAAAAGGATCACATCAAACCCTGGGTAACCCTCTTCTATTGAACACTGTCAAGGAGCTGCAGAACCATATTGCCTTGATGTATTCTTTAAATTCTGAGCTCTACTAAACTTGCGACATGCACACTGAACCACAAGAAGGTTTTGTATGATTGAAGTTTCCGTTTCACAGTGAGAACTTCTGTCTGGGATTATTACTTCATTGTTTGAATAAAAAACTGGGAAACCCTAAAAGGAAGGAGGTTTTCCAAACAATGATCTGACTAGAGGGCAGTTCCAATCTTGCTGCATCAAGCATGCCGTTGGCCCCATCTCCAGCTGAAAGAAATAAATCGGAAATGGGACTGTGCTCATAAACACATGAAGGGTGTTACACGCCTGACCAGTGGCACAAAAAATTTCTTCACTTCCTAACAGAAACTTACGGTGATGGCTGAAAATTTTAAGTTTTTTTAAAGCTTAAAAAAGCTGGCTTGACAGTTGTACACAACTGAAGTACAGGGTCCCATGTTCTCACCCAGATCTGCAACAAATGGGAAAGAAACAGACACCTTTTTCTCCTGAAAAGCAAAACAGAAGTGTTTCTAAAGAGAAGGGAAGCCAACACTTGTTTCGATACAGGGGAATTGCTGCCTTTCTTGGAAGGGGGGAGCCTCTGAGCCCGTTGCACTTTCTCTTGAAAGGAAGTTGTTGGTTTCGCCTTAATTTTTCTGTGTCCAGATCAGAACTAATTCTTTAACAAGCAGGTAGAGGAGTTGGCTTCCTTAGACACAACAGGAGCAGTTCATCAACATCTGATGCCACTTGAGAGTTGAATACCAAGCTCAAAATCTGCCATTTTCACCAGTGTAAGTACCATTGTTATGATACTACATGAGTTCAGTAACTGCCCAGACCTTGAAACAAGGAGTTCTGACTCTTCATTTCAGAAATGAAAAAAAAAAATCATTAATTTTCTGATAATCCTTAGATGTTATACCGGTACAATATTAGCCATAATATAATGTGTGGCTGCCATTTCCATTTAAATAACTGTCTAGATGCACACCCACAAGATCTACTGCATTTACCGTCTTCTGTTTCTAGCTAATGAAGTCTTTATGGATAAAAATGTGAAGAACAGTCATTATGCTCCTGAAAGAGAAATTTGCTGTTGTTGAATATTAGTTTTCCTACCACTGCAGAGGAAAAATAAAGTGCCTCAACCTGGGCAGCAACAAACAGCTGCTCTTGTTCCTGTTCAGAGCTGTCCTTCTGGGTGAGTCATCCACACCATGCTGCCTCATGGAAATTTCACATTTATGAGATGACTTCAGAGTTGTCCTCAGGTGACAGAGCTGGGAGGTGAACATGCAAATGGTGCGCTTTAAAATTGGGAAGGCCTTTGCCAGTGCCAGCACTCATGGATCTGGACTCTGTTTTGACCTCGGCAGCAGGCTGTGTTGCAGCAGACCCAGATCCTTCTCCCCAGCTTGGAGGACTCTGTGTCTCCTGCTTTCTCTGTTCCATCCCTCTCCCCTGGAAACCCAGCCTCACTCTATCTGCATGATCAGTGCTTGTTTTCTTTTCAGTCTCACCTTCTGAATCTAGCTTCCTTCACATCATTAGGTCCTCCCTCAATTTCCTTTCTTTCAGAAACACAGTCCAGCCTAGTTCTTACCCCCTGCTTCTGCAGGTCTGTGTGGTCCCCCCAGCCCCAAGTCCTTGCCTTCCAGCAGGGAAACTATGAAATGCCTGGGAGAGCATCTGCCATGGAGCTGGGTAGCATTTCCTCAGTCAGGGAGCAGCAGTTCTACACGTGGCTGTATCCTGCCCTGGTGGATCTCACAGCAGCCTCCTGGGGTGCCAAAAGACCCTGTCCAACCCCCTTTTCCTTCCTGCCATGTTTTCTAAGTCATGGCATAGGTACAGTGGAACTTCTTGATAAAGTTGTTATACCTTAAAAACTAATTATACTTTAAAATTAAGAAGGGAGCAGGGCCTGTTTTGAAATGGCCTGTTTTGAAAAATCTAATTCTCAAATATTGCTGATCATCTTTCATTGAAACTTGAAAATTTGATTAAACCATAAAAATAACAACAATCAACAATTGTGTTATAAGGTGAGTCTGGCAAGGCTTTGAGCAACTTTAAAGGTAAAAACTGACTTTAAAATATAACTATGCTAAGGCGTCTTAGCTACTGTACTGTACTTAGCTATTGTATTGCTTAGAGCATGATACACGACTCAAATGTCAACTCTGGGGCATGACAGAACAATCTTATCTTCTGATGTGGACTGTGACTAGTGTAGACAAACCGTTTCCCATTTCCTGCCTGCTGTCACAAGCATTAAGTTGGTAACTATAACTGCATTACCGACAGACTGGTGGCAGCAACACAGATGAACTCATGTATGTACTTCAAACTTCCAGCTTCAATTGTTTCTCAACAGCTGCATTTGGAGTAAGTCTTCTTTTAATGTCAGTCTTCTGACTGTTCCTGGAATTGGCCTGAAGGACAAGGAAGCTCGTTCCTGTTTGTCCATGGAGTTCCCATTTTTTCACGGAAAGATAACAAGGAAAGCCTGTGAAGAACTGCTGTGCAAGAATGGAAAGAATGGTAGCTATTTAATACGAGAAAGCGAAAGCATGGAAGGAGCCTTGTGTCTGTGTGTTTTGTAAGTACTCGAATACTAGATTTCTTATGAGTTTTCAGATAGATTCAAAACCAAGGGTTCATATTCTCTAATGTTACTAATTCTTTCCCTAACATTAACAGATTCAAAGTATTGGTGTAGATGTACTCAAGCAATGCTGGTTGCCTTGGGCTTCCTTTGTAGTGAGTGGTGAGAGGGTGGCATTTGCAAAAGACAATTCATACAACACAGGATTGATTAATTGTTCTCTGGTGATGCTGGTCTCTCTCTACAGACAATAAAGGGAGCCCAGAGGAAATATTTCAGCCTGCCAAAACATGGTGAGAAGAAAGTCACTCAAAGTTACTGCCTCTGTAATGATGAGTAAATAGCATTTTAGCACTATCGAGACCCTGAAAAGTCTCATAGTACGATATAAAGCATGTCCTTCTTCACATGCTTTCTGACTATTTGGTGAAACCTTAGCCTTGTGTTTCTTACACCGTATCTGATGTAAGAATATAAGCTGAGACTGAAAGCTGTAATGTATTGTTCAAATTCATATGGCAAACCCATGAACAAGATGAACATAAAAAATTACTACCACTAGTCCCTAACTTACCACAATTAAAACCTTATGATTTTCTTTTCCTGTAGGGAATAGTACTTTTATTTCCCTTTCATGACACCTGTTTTACAAGTTTTCATATATAATTGATCTGTTCCTAATGCGCTCATGGTTTATAAGCTAATAACTCTTGAGTCTTTTCTGTTTGAACCTAAAAGATTTTATGCTCTCCTTGAGGGTGTATTTGAGTGTGATGTGGGGAAAAAAATCAACACCACATTTAATTAATTAATTCAGAAATATCAGGGCATTTTTTGTCAATAAGCAAAATCTTGTTGCTTTTGAAACAAATCAAAGAAGAAGGGAGAAAAAGGAGGGGGAAATGGAGTATTGTGTTGGTGGATAAAAGAAAGAAGGATCGGGAAATGACAGAGAAATGGAGTAAGAAGTGAAATGGCAAGTGGGGAGCAAACGGAGTACTTGGGGAGGGAACTGCAGGAACCTGCCTCCAGTGTGGTGTGGAAGGAGATGTTCAGAGCAATGGGAGTGTATGAGGGAAAGGATATATACACCCTGTCAGAAGGGACAAATGGAGATCCCGGCACAGAGGAGAAATGACAATATTAGTCCCTGACTTGGGAGGATGGCTTTGGAGATCTTATGCAGTAGAGGTAGATAAGAAAGCGATGATATACTTGTGTGTGTAATGAGTTTGAACTACTGAAGTAACAAAGTGCACATCTACTGAGTACATCGTGGGCAGATGCAAGCTGACATAAAGGTTAAGTGCAGTGCTGCACTAGCACAGTTGCATTCCCTCCCTTTTTTCTTTTTATTTTTTTTTTTTGGGGGGGGGGGGGGAGGGAAGGGGGTTCTTTTTTTATTTTGCTAAGGGCAAAGCAGATCCACTTTGTGATAGTCTGCAGTTGTGAATTTGTCTATCTACAGTGTTCTGGGCAAGCATATACAAAAGCATGTGGCTTCCAGCTAGCCTCTGGATTTTTAATGCTGAAAGAAGGCAGCATATTTGAATTTAGTTTGTGCATTAACAAAAATAACAGTTAAACTGCAGGAGTGGCAGCAATGGTATAACAGGTACTGGGCTTGTAGAGGTGAAAGGATTGTCTATAGATAGCAAATGGGAGGGTGGTAGAGGATTGGCTCAGAAACTGAGAGACTGTCAGTGACTGAGTAGGGAGAGAAACTGTTCGAGGGGAATGCATTTGTTCTGAAATTGGAGGTATCAACACTAAAACTTTCAGTGTTGTTTCAAGACAACTTCTGGATTAGAATTACATCTTAAAACATTGCTTAGCACCTAACAGGGTTGATACACAAACTGATGCTCACCTGTGTTAAAAAAAAAAAAAAAAAAAAAGGTTGTTCTCAGCTTAGCTGGTCAATAGACATAGATAGCAATTCACATGCTACATAGAACAAGCAAAATTTTTGGTCCTTCCAACTGACTGAGGGGAGGTGATATGCCCACAGAGGACCTGAGAGTCAGAATGGTGGCACCAATTCAAAAACATCTCATCACTAATCAGGCACAATGCACAGCTCTTCCTCCATTGTGTACTGCTGTTCTCATCCCAAGCTTTCACAGGTCTCTGACATTCCTGTAGTCCAGACCTATTGCACTTGCTGCTGTTCTCATGGTTCAACATGTCAGCCTACCAAAACAAACTCATCTCATCCTGTTCGTCTGCCTCTGGATCTTCCTTGTGCCCAGACCAGGCAGTTTGTTAATTTGAAATATAATATGCAGCTGTTGAAGTGCATTTAGTAGTTGATTTGGAATAACAAGTTTTCATTGTAATGGCAGTTTCATGTTTATTTTGTCATAACTACCGCAGTCAAAGTAGGCACTAACAGGCACTAACCTTCCAATGTTTGACAGGTAAAGAATGAGTTTCAAAAAAATCAGTTTAGGTTATTATTCTTCACCTTTATGTCTTACTTTTACTTGCAAATTATGTTCAAAGAATGAATACTAACATTATAAAAAAAACTCATAAGCCAGATAGACAACCATGAATTTCCACAGGTATCTCAAGAAGGGGAAAAAAATAAAAAAGATGTAGCCCTGGGATGCAACTCTTTGAATCAAAGTAAATCTATTCTAACTGGAAGTTTTATACTGGTTCCAGTCCATAGTAACTTCTTCAGTTACTATGTAACTTCAGTCCATAGTACCTTCTTCAGAGTAACCATCCATTTACATGCAAGTCGCCTAAACCAGGTTTTTGCCGTAAGATTCTCCCTTTCAGGACAGCTTAATTGATTTAGCTATAGCTGAAATCCTTCCATTGAACATACATACCAATTAAGAGAACTTGTCTTCAGATATTGCTTTTTTGTTGTTGTTGCTTTGTTGTGGTTTACATCTCTCTGCAACTTTACTGCCTTTTTTGATCATGATCTGCAGTTCATCTTCTGAACAGCTGCCATTGCTATATTTGATAAAGCTTTTGTTTCAGTTGATAAAAGATATCCAAAGCTATCAGTACCCTGAGTGTTCAAACTACGTTTATTATTTTTTTGTGTTTTTATTAAAAAAAAAAAAAATGTAAGCAAAACCATGGGAAATCCAAAGGACAAATAATTTTCTAGAAGTAGAACTTGTGCGGTCATTTTCTGCATGTTGGTGACTGGAAGCCATTTTCTACTAACATCTCTCCAAGAATTCAACATTCATCTTGTGATACAACTGCAAAGTGAAGTTGAGGGAGGTATCACATGGGGAGAAGAGGATAGACAAGAGGATGGGAAGCTTATGGTATCAAACTATTCTCATATAAAGGCACGTGTTAGGTTTAGTTCATGAGTTCTTTGAAACCCTTAGTTGGGGCAAACATTTCAAAATTTAAAACCTTCTCTCAGTTTTTGAACTCTGGACTCCCCATTGTCTTACTTTTCCACCTTAGTCTCAGTCAATCTTACTGTACAACCTCTTGTGTCTCTAATATCACCTGCTATTGGCAGATATTTCCAGTCCCAATGTCTGTTAAAAATGCGGTTTTCCTTCCTTCCTCCATTGCGTCTGCTTTCAACATTGTGGGTCAGAGACTCAGACCAGTGTTGACCCAAATATCATGTGTGTTCTTTTTTACGTGCTCACTGTTAAATATCCAGTATCATACACATCTGGTCAAAACAAACACATTCGAGGTTGAAGTAGCCTGGTACACGACCACATCTGGTATACGTGGAAGTATGAACAGCTCAAGGGGTAACTGTGGGGAAATTAAGAGTACGAATTTATGCTGCTACAATTACTTGAGGGCTCTCACAAGGAAAGCAGTTTACATGAAAAGTATTCTACAACTTCATACTTTTGTGTATGCCATGGAGACTTCTACATCTGTTTTCTTCAGAGGAATGCCAGTAGATCTCGTGTGAAAGGTGAGCTGCAAGTTTTCTACAGAATCATTCTTTACCCTTACTTCGATTAATGTGGTTTTCCTTCTGTCTTCTCTCATCCTTCCCAACTTCTATCAGTACAATAGGATACATTTCCTAAGACAGCGTTCTAGTGTCATTTCAGGCCAATGTGTGTGTTTTCTATACAATGTTGCAATCTTCTGTCATAACCTGGGTAATTCTCTCAACCGTGTTTTATGGTGTAGATCAGTCTTTTGAAAGGTGATGGTTTCTCCTGTGGTGTTGCTAATTAGTTTGAAGGCAGCCCATTTTCCCCTGGTGTACGACGTTAGGGAAAGAAAGGCACCTCACTTTTCTCTGTAGCTATTTGGGTCTTTGCTGTAGCTCCATTTTTGAAGTAGGGGTACATGTTAACACCATCTTTTCAGTGTGAAAAGGATGTCTGACAGTAAGTCCAACATGGTTGGAGTCTGAGAGTCAACAAGGCCACAGCTCCCCCTCCTCCTCACTGCTAATGGAGATACTGCAGTTATCAATGATGCATGTGTCTGCTCTTTGCCTCCATTTTATTCCCATGCTGACATTTGCACAAAATGGTTTCTAGTGCAATGAAGCAATTCTGCTGACGGTGAGTAAGGAATCAGGCATCCTACAGAAGCAAAGATTTCTTACACATGCATGGCACCTCAGCATGGAGTTCTAGGCTCTATTTTGTGTTTTACTGCCCAAGAACAAGTAGCAGTGACATCCAGCCCTGTCTGGGTGTGTAAACCTGAAGCATTTTCATTGCCTTGACTTACCAGATCTATACTAACGGAGCTGTAGAAGTACAAAACACAGCACAGAAAATGGACCTAAGAAGCTGGAGGAGAGCTCAGGCAGCTAGCTGATGTGGAGGTCTATGAGCTAACTGGCTATGCTTGGTCCAAGTCTATCCTAGGGAAAGTGCAGTGAGTGCAGATTGGACACAGCACTCTTAGGTATGTTTACCATACCTGGCCTAACTCCACAGGGCAAAAAAGAGAGCAATACATGTGTTCCAAAAATCAAACAGCTCTGCATTGTCATGTACAGAGGGCTAAATCTGAAATGACAAGGTGGGAGAAAGTAATATTTGGGTTTCTGAGGCATACGAAAACGTGCCTGATTAATTTTTTCTAATAGATGAATAAACAGGACTTAGAGAATCTGAAGTATTTTGAAGGCCGTCATATATGAATGAAATAGAAAAGTGAATGAATATATATGTAATTGATGGTTTTTAGCATCAGACATTCCTTTAGATGTGTCTCTTTGGGTTTAGTCTTTCATAGCATTGCAGTTTACTTTAAAAACAAGCCAACAAAACCAAAACCTTACTGTCAAGTTCAGCTGTGGCAGTCTAAGCAATTTGCTGTAGTCTGACAGTTGATGAAAAACATAATGTATACAATGTTTTTCACAGCTTTGAAGAACTCATCTACACTTACCGTATCTTCAGGGAAAAGCAAGGATATTATAAAATACAGGTAAGTAATCTTCATTTCATCAGTACAGATTGCACTAAAGACAATTTTCCTGAAAAAATAAATAAAATGCATTGGACACAGGAGTTGGACTCGATGATCCTGTGGGTCCCTTCCAACTCAGATATTCTATGATTCTATGAATACATTTCCAAGTTTCTTTTATATTCTGTTCAATTCTTGACTTTTTAATGTTATACTTATTACATATGAGCTTACATGTAGTTATTATCTTCACAGAAATCCCTAATAACCTAAGTCAATCTGTTTTTTGTTGACCAGCTACTGCCTGATTTGACCAGTTCTTTTTCATAGTACTGAAGAAAAATCTATCACTTTCATTACTTACTCCTGTTCCTAATTAGCTTTTTCTGTTTGAAAGCTCTGCCATGGCACCCAGAATCTTGTAGGGTTTTGAATAATGGAATGATCTTTGATTTTAAAATACCTGCCCATCAGTGTGAAACAACTACACGTCCCATAATTCTGTGTGATTCTGGAGATAAGGTGATTCTGTGATTCCATGAATCAGAACCCTACACAAAGAAAGATTCAATTTTTAGGCAAGTAGAGAGGACACTTAATAAGCTGGCTCAACCCTTTGCTTGTAATAGGATAGACAACAGGACTGACAACATTCAGGTAGCATTTAAGTGGAATGAGGCAACAAAACTCACTTCATAAAGGACACACCAAGCTGTCACATGCTGGTCACTCCTGCTTATTAGTGTTTTGGGCTGAGTATGAAAAATACCATTTCCGATGCAGAATTTAATGGTTTGTTGACAAATATATATATATATATATATATATATATGAGAGAGATTATAGCTACTCTTCTAGGTTTTGCCTATCAGCACATAATAAACATTATGTTTTTTCAAACACAATTTTCCTTATGGGATTTTGCCACAAATGTGAAAGAAGACTTCCGTTCCTCTCCTTTTTAAGTCAGACTGTTTTGGATTACTAAAACAATATACTAAAATAATATATTGATGGTGATGGGGAAGGCCAGGTCCAGCCATGGCCTTTCTGGAGTGTAGTAGGTTGACTCTGACCAACAGCTAAGCATCGCCACAGCAGGACAAGTTGGTGATAGGGAAGAGAAAAGCAAAAGTGAGAAAACTTTGATGAAGGCAAAAGACAGTTTATTAGGTGAAGTGAAGTCATGTGTGCAAGCAAAGCAAAGAAGGAATCTAGTCACTACTTTCCATCAGCAATCAGATGTTTACCTGCTTCCTGGAAAGCAGGGTCTCAGCAGACATAATGATTACTTGGGAAGACGAATACTGTAACCACAAGCGTCCTCACTTTCCTGAAGCTTTTAATGCTGAGCATAACATCAGCATAATGTCAGGATACCCCTCTGGTCAACTCAGGTGAGCTCTCCTGGCTGTGTCCCCTCGCGGCTTCTTGTACACCCCCAGCCTATTTGATGTGGGAGCAGAGTAGTAAAGAGAATCACATAATCGTCTAGGTTGGAAGAGATCTCCAAGATCACCGAGTCCAACCTCTGACCTAACACAAACAAGTCCTTCACTAAACCATATCACTAAGCTCAACATCTAAACGTCTGTTAAAGACCTCCAGGGATGGTGACTCAACCACTTCCCTGGACAGCCCATTCCAATGCCTAACAACCCTTTCGGTAAAGAAGTTCTTCCTAATATCCAACCTAAACCTCCCCTGGCGCAACTTTAGCCCATTCCCCCTCGTCCTGTCACCAGGCACGTGGGAGAATAGACCAATCCCCACCTCGCTACAGCCTCCTTTAATGTACCTGTAGAGAGCGATAAGGTTACCCCTGAGCCTCCTCTTCTCCAGGCTGAGCAATCCTAGCTCCCTCAGCTGCTCCTCGTAAGACTTGTTCTCCAGACCCCTCACCAGCTTCGTTGCCCTTCTCTGGACTCTCTCGAGCACCTCCATGTCCTTCGTTTAGCGAGGGGCCCAAAACTGAACACAGTACTCGAGGTGTGGCCTCACCAGAGCTAAGTACAGGGGGACAATCACTTCCCTAGACCTGCTGGCCACACTGCTTCTTATCCAAGCCAGGATGCTGTTGGCCTTCTCGGCCACCCGAGCACACTGCTGGCTCATATTCAGCCGCCTATCAACCAATACTCCCAGGTCCTTCTCAGCCAGGCAGCTTTCCAGCCACTCATCTCCCAGCCTGTAGCTCTGCTTGGGGTTGTTGCGCCCCAGGTGCAGGACCCGGCACTTGGCCTTGTTGAACTTCATACAGTTGACCTCAGCCCATCGCTCCAGCCTATTCAGATCCTCCTGCAGAGCCTTCCTACCCTCGAGCAGATCGACACACGTACCTAATTTGGTGTCATCTGCAAACTTACTGAGGGTGCACTCGATCCCCTCAAAGATCAAAGAGACAGCCTCTATGCTGTGCAAGCACTGCTCTTAGCAAAAGACAAAACACTAATGTGTTATCAACACTGTTCTAATCGTAAAATCACAACACACCACCATACGGGCTACTATGAAGAAAGATAACTCCATCCCAGCCAAAACCAGTACACAGAGGCGGAGTCATCCAGTCCATAGTGAACTGAAGAAAAGATAGAGGATGGAAAAAAAAAAAAAGAAAAAAAAAAAGGTATCTCTGCCAGATAGTGATGAAGTGAATCCAAAGCCCCTTTCTCTTTCAATGACTAGTAGAGAGAGTGGGACCCTCAATTTGATAGAGATAATTAATGTGCTTACTCTCTGACATTACTATCCTTGAGCTGCCAGTGTTGCAAAAGCCTCTGTATGGATTACTCAGGGGTTGTGCTGTGGAAGCATTTCAGTCCATGTGTTTAAAGGCAGTTGTGAGAACCCTGTTCTCCTACATTTAGTGTCATCCATGTTTGGCCTCACGAGTCTCTGATGCTGGTTATAAACTTGGACAAATCTGAGACAAATAATAAACTCCCGCCTAAAAGCACAAGCTGCTGCCTGGAACATTCATATGGGTCCCCAGACATGTTAGCTGCCTTTGCAAGTCTTGGAGGGCAGACTCAGGGAGTGAAACATTTGACTGAGAAGACAGCAACTGGTTCTGTTCTTTTGCAATGTAAGAAAACAACATCTGACTCATGAAAAGAGTGAAAATCAGTAGCACGTGGACTGTTGTTGACTGAAATCCCTACATGAATTCCCTACATGAATTCCCTACATGAATTTTGTTCTCAGTAGCTGGCTGGTCCTACATCCCTGGTCAGGGATTCCTGAAGGGAGGAACTTAGACAGATGTAGCCAGGCATGCAGAGCTGTGAAGGGGTTTGGTTAGAAGCAGTGACTATTGGACTGAAGGAGGTAAAATTTCTTTGTGCTAGGATGGAAAGCCTGTGATCTGAACCCAGACAGAGAGCACTAAACAGCTTCCCCTAGGCTGCAATGCACTCAAGCAGGGATGGTGAGAGAGGTTATGCTTAGTACCATAACCGCACCACCATACAGGTACCTCTGTGATATAACAATATTCTGTCACCAAACAGGTTTACAAAATAGCCCCTTGGTGAACAATAAGCTAGGCACAGTCCCTCTCGCTTAAGGTACCTTATGTGAAATAGACTTGTAAACTAACTTTATTTTCCTTTCCTTGCAGACTTCTGAAGGTATTCCAGAAAAGGTATTCAGAACATTAAAGGATTTAATATACAACTATGAGAAACCAAACCAAGGACTAGTAACAAATCTTCGCTACCCAGTCCAGAAAACAAAGCCCCTACAAAGAAGCCAGAGGCTCAAGTTAGGAAAGGATGACGTTTATGATGGTGAGAAATTTAGTTCAGTCTTTGTCTTTTTATTAAGGCAACTGCATTGACAGGTCTGATGTTGGAGACGTTGGAGGGGAAAAAAAAAAGCCATCTAATTTGTGGCTTCTTGTGATTTGTGTTAAAACACGACTTATATTTAGTTAGCACGTTGAAAATAAGAAATACATAGCCTTGTGCTCAGGATCACAGCCTTGGTACCAGAGAGTTCCAATCAGATCAATACCTGTGCTATTGACCTGATTTATTGATTTATTGACTATCAGTTATTCACTGCACTTGACTTTCTCAGGAAGAAAAGGTCTTGTGGATACAACTGTTTAATAACAGAGCTTGCTGATTCAGAAAAGGCAATTCATGGATTTATGGAGTGGATGACCCAGTCCAGAAGACACTAAGCTTAAAAAGTTGGCCCTGCAATAGCAGACAGAATACTAAGAAATCAAACTGAATTAATAATATCTGTCTATCAACACGGCAACATGCCATCCTGCTTAGAGGGGTCTTTCAGAAGAGCAATTTCCAGCCACAAGTTTTGTTTGTTTTTTAATTTATTTATTGATTTCTTTACAGAAATTGATGAAAGTGACTACATTGCTGTCTTACCCTGAATGATCTGTGATCTGATGATTTGAAAAGCCACCTTTCTAGGCAGCACCACAGCAAAACAGGACAGCTGGGGAGAGTTAATGGTTGGATATTCACAGCAGTGGATCTATACCTCTGGAATTAGTGCCTTTTGGAGACTGTCAGAGCAACTGTATTCTGCCTCAGTAGATCCAGTACAAAATACTGTATATTTTTGTGCATTATTAAGAGAATTATTTTTTTGACACATGCATACATATACATATATATGAGGGGAAAGGGGGTTGTGTGTGTTTGTGCATTTTGTGTTTTTGTTTTGTTTTGTTTTTAGCAAACTCTCCAAGGTATCAACTGCTGAAATGAACAATCTGTTAGAAAGCCAGCAATGTGAAGACAATAAATGAATGTGCTTGAAGCCCTAGTTTATGGCAAAAATGATATATGTTGATAAAAATGATATATCCTAAAAATTTTATTTGCATCACATGATACTTAAAAACTGTTATTTTGTTTGTGATTCATGTTACTTCATTGTTGGATATATGGGTAGTAGTTCAGCTGTGTTAAGGAATACTAGTATTATCCTGCAGGTTGGAATAATCTAAATTAAAACAAAAAGGTTGTTGTAAATTCATGCCTTACAAAATTAATCAGTAACATGAAAATGATTTGAAATATTTTTCATATTGATGAATGGTTCTGGTTTATAATTAGAGGAGTGCAAGTTCAACATCTGTGTAGTTATGCACATATTTTTTTTTCCAATAGGTACTGCATACATGAGAATGCTTCCATTTCATTTACCACTGCCATTAGCTGCCATTACTGTTATGTGTATGGGTTTTATTATTTTTTAATGTAAGCACTTCCTTTAATCTTTAACCCCTTGCTTTAAATATTTAATGTATGTGTGTGTTCTGAAGGTGGCCTGTAACTGCCAGCTAAAGTCATAACTGGAGTGTATGTCCTGATTCTTCCTGTTGCTAGCACCAACTCCCCCTCGGTCAGTAATCTTGTGGAAGACATTTATATTTTCTGTATGTTTAAGATCTTTCACAAATGATTTATGCATTCATTTTAGTAGACTTGTTTCGTATTATATGTCTTTTCCACCACTGTTTGTTGAAAGGATTTTAGATCCTTCAGTGCTTTGGACTTCACTGTGACCCTACTAATGGTTTTTGGTGCCAGGATAAAGTGGTACTTGTTGCATGAAGGAAACAAAAACTAAGAAGAAAAACTAATTCTCACATTGTGAAAAGTATTAATATGTGTCCCAAAAAAGGAATTGAAAAAAAAACAATTGTTCTTAAAAAACAGTACTATTGGAGGTGGGGGAAATCCTTCCCTCTCTAGAAGCACATACACTGGTGTGTCTTCCCTACTTGGAGAATTCAACAACTTGCCCAATACTTGGTTATCACATGTATCAGACTAAGCAGCTGCCATGCTGATATCCAAACTAGTGCACCTTGGTCTTCAACGGTATAAACACTGCAGTTTTTCTGTAATGAGAGTCTCAGGAGTCCTCCATGGGCTTTATCAGTCGGACTTATGATCGGCCTTAGGAAAAGGCAAGCGACACCAGATCCAGGACTGTGCTTCATGACCCTGATGGCGTGACTCCTGATGCCTGAAGAGCTGACCATGACAATGGACTGGTCTGTGGCGCTTTTTAGCTGGCAACTGCTGTTTCACATGCTGTACTGCATGAGCGCTGAGTTAGTGTTACAGTGGCTGAGGCTCCAGACACTGCATCTATACCCAGTGGTACATCCAGGCCCGTACAGCCACGACTTCCCTCCAATGCCTAGAGCACTGTGCCAGGCAGCTGAAGCACAGACCCTGTGACAGATCAACTACTTAAAGTTTGGAGCAAAGGCCCTGAAGAAAAGGAAAACGATGTACAATACACAGCTGTATTTTGTAAGAATAAAATATTCTGTTAACAGTATGAGGGGAAGTGGTTAATATGCACATCTCCAAACGATCAGCATGCCTAGTACAGGGGAAAAAAAAATCGTGGGCATGCTTCCAAAAGGCACGCTCAAAAGTTTCAGCCCCCAGCAGCAGCTCCCTAACATCGCAGTCGCACGGGGAGGGCTATCCCGGCGGAAGCGCCCACCCAAGGGGCTCCACGTCCCGGCTTTTCCTCTCTTTTCCCTCAGCACTAAAGCAGCACCATACACCCCTGCTGACGCCACCCCTGCACCCACCCGCCTCCCGGCAGGAAAATGGCGGTTGTGGCGCCTCCCGCCGTGCCCCGCGCGGTAGGCGGGCGCTCCTGCTCAGTGGATGCTGCCGCCAAAATGGCTGCGGCGGCGGGAAATATGAATGGGTTTTGTTGCTCCCTCCTCTGAGGGGGTAGCCGGAGGGTGCCATGGATGTCTCGGGCTGTATGAAGTCGCTGCTCCTGGCAGCCACGCAGTATAAGGCTGCTAAGACGCCGTGCAACGCGGCGCTCGTCCAGCGCAGCCTGGAGGTGAGGATGGCGCCGGTGCCGGGGCTTCTGGCCGCGGTGGGAGAGGCGGAGGAGCGGCACAGCTCGGGGTGAGGGGTTGGCAGTGGGGTTCCCTCAGGGTCGCGGAGCTGGGCGGCTCCTCTCGCACCGCCACGGTGCCCGGCCGCAGCTGGCCTCTCTCCGCCACTATCGTTTTGGGCTCTGGGGCCATGGTGGGCTCGGCCCCGCAGCGGCCCCAGGTGTCCGGCGGGGAAGGGGAAACCCTCCCGGTGCCCGATGGCCAGGGCAGAAGAAACGTTTCAATGTCTAGTTCTGTTCCTCTGCTCTTACTTCATTATTTTACAATCGTATGCGTTTTCTGTGTGTATATTCCTACAGATGTGTGCTGTATGCTTATATGCATATATGCTAAGTGTATAAAGGACGTTTTTCCAGATCCCCTGAATTCTTCCCAGCAAGAATCATTCAGTTTTGCGACTTAAGAATACAGTCTAAATGATGGACTGCTCTTGTGTCTGGCCTCTCTCTTTTTCATGCAACTTGTAAACAGATGGGTTTGCCCCTAAGGGGTAGTCTTGTTTATTTCCCTGACTTCGTGTAGAACCTGCGTACAGCCTCTTCAGGGGGCTTGTTTGGTGAGATCAGAGACTAACACGCTGGCTTAATTGCTTACTATGCAAAGTATCTTTTCCAAATACATTGTTTTTATTGCTAATACTAAAACATTAACATAAAAACTGGCACTTTGCTTAACTCCCTTCTCCATATCCACTGTAGAGAGGCACATAGGGGATGTGCAAAAACAATGTTTTGTTGCACAATTATCCACATATAACTCATGTCTACCCGTGTTGATGTGCAGGTGTATCATTTTCAACATATGGGCTTTCCTGAAAACAAGTTCCTTTTTTCATCTTAAGCACAGAGTACTCACAAAACAGCACTGTTACCTTTTACCTTCAAGCAGAGTAATACCTTTGTATTTCTGTCCACTTCTTCAGAAAATAGGTTATTGGGTTGAGCTGAAGGCTAATCAATAAACGTTTGTAATGAGCAGAATGTATGATTGTGCCTTAAGAGCAAATAAATCCTGTCTTTTATTTATGCTAAAATCTGTATGAAGAACAACCTGGTATTAATTCTTTTCAACATGCGAAGAAATAATAAGTGTTGTTCTGCTACATTTTAACAAGAATGTGTTGTTACAATGAATGCTGTCAAAAGGCAAGCAAACAAAACAAGTCCCAAAATGTCATAACTGACCGCAACATAAACTTGGTATTTTCAAAGAGTAAAGGAGGTACATACAGAGGAATAAAAAAAAAAAAAAAAAAACTTTTTTTTGTGTGTGAGCAAATTCAAATGTGGATGTCCTATTACAGTGGCGGATACATTCTCAGTTTGTCAAACATGGCAAAATATAGTTAATGTAACTTAGTGCTTTGACTTCTCTATTAAATACTTTGCTGCAGTTAAGTAATTGAGGTTATTTTTCTCCTTTCATCTCCAGGTTATCTCGGGACTGAAGCTTACACGATTATTTGCTTCAAACCAGATTCTACCAAGTGAATGTCTTAATTTCTTAGTAGAACTCCTTGAGGATGCTAATATAGACCCTTCTCTGACCTTGGCTTTGGTTACTTTACTATCACAGCTAGGTAAAGCTTGCATTTTAATTTCTTATTTTGGGTCTGAGAAAGGAAAGACAAGGTGGATGCTGATTGTGGCACGTGTGTTGAACTTCATTTTTCACACCTTATGTTCTAAGTATTTTTCATCACGATGGAGTGCTTGGCTGAGCAACCCAACTGTATATACAAGGCCAAAAAATATTTTAAATCACTATTAGAAACAGAGTTCAAGTCATTAATGTGAAATGACAATGATCATGCGTGTCAGATTTTTTTTTTCCTCACTGGGCTGTGTGAGAAATTATTTCCTTGTAGGGGCATTGACTTGAGAGCTTGAAAATATTTCCTAAGTTAAGAAACCTGCCATGGGGATGTGAAAGGAGGGAAGAACAATATTATATCAATGATTGTCTTTGCCTCAGTTTAGCTCTCCTATTGGAGTGCTTGCTAGGCAGCAGTGTGGATTCTACGATGTCCTGGGCCCATGTACTTCCAAATTAGAAAACAGGTTCTGGAGCCTCTTGTTTGTTGGGATGGATTTTTTTTTCCCTTTTCCCATAAAAAGTGGGACTTAACTGTCTAGGGAGCTCTGTGTTCACCATAACCTATGTATTTAGGTTACATATAGAGGGAAAAATTATCCCTTTGCTCTCTGCTTAGAGTTTTTCCCTTAGGTGTGGGTGGTTCTTGGTGTTTTGGGACCTTTAGGATGACCCCTTATTTGTCTTTCTTTTTTTTTAATGGTTATTTTAAAATGTTGTAAAATATTGTAAAACTTGTTGCTGGGGTTCATAATTATTTTTCCCAACCTGTGCAGTCTGGAAAATTTTAAGAGTCAGTCCTCCTCCAGCTGATCTTTTGCTTTACCTGTCATCCTTGTTCACTGTGTGTTTTCCAGGACTGCCTAAGCAGAATTGGATTTTTGTACTACTGTTGCTAGATAACCTTATCAAGGTATCAGTTTTAGTCTACTTGCTACCTTAGCATGAAGCAAGAAACTAAGGTCATTAATTTTAAGCTGTAAAGCTTTTTAACTGCAGGATTTAAAATCTGCAATCTTTAAAAAGTTAGAGCTTATACTTTGGAGGTAGGCGGTTTCTTCAGTGTTGAAACATCCCAAAGAAAAGTATTAGCATTTCAATTCACTGTAAGCTCAGAACTAAGGTAGAGATTCAAGCATGTAGGAGCTGTGATTTGTAGTTATTTGTGAAACCTACTTGGAAAAAATGGCCAAAAACTAGGGCTTATGCTTAGATAAGTTGCTAACACAATGATTGCTTTTGCTGTTACGTAGGGTGTTTTTGTTAATAATACCTAAATTCTAGCTTTAGACAATGACACTAGAGAAGCTCTTCAGGATACCTACAATCTGACCAGTGTCCTGGCAGGAGTGGTTCATCGAAGCTCTACTAATCTTAACGATCCAGTATTACTACAGGTAACAGGATCTAATGCTTAATAATATTTAGTTATTTTTATGAAGTATACATTATTTCAGATAGAGCTTTTTAAGAATTGTTATATACACCTACAGTGTGTGTTGAGGGAAAGTTGACATAAGCTGTGTATTTTATTTGCTGTGTGAGTCTAATATGACAGGATTTTAGCACTACGTAGATTTCTGCATATTCTCTTTAAGATTGCTTGTGCTTCTCACCTTCTCTAATTAAGTTACAAAAAAAAAATCCTTCTTGAAACTGGAAATTTCTATTGCATAACATCACTGTATGAGAGCTTGGAAGCTTATTTTTCAGCTGAGGTAAACTTGTTAATTTATTCTAATGTTCCTAATAAAAACCTGGATATTGTTTTGTCTAATCAGTATTTTGACAGGTAAATGGGAATGAGTGAAGGGAAAGCTGTGGTTGCTGGTTCTCACTGAAGGCTTGCAGGGCGTGTATGCCTCCTTCCCTCTGGTCATTGCTATTTTACTAGTGAATATAAGGGGCTGTGCTAATAGAAGCTCATTTTTAGGAGCCAAGTGTAGGCATTGTGACATTATTGCTTTAGTTATTTTTAGTGAACACGTGAAGTCTCCCAGTCTGACTACACCAACTTACACCTGTCCTTTCTGTGCACTGAACAGTAATGTTGGGCTTTTTTTTAGAAAATATGTACAGGATTTCTCATGTGTGGCTTTGAGATTTCAGCATGCACTTGCTGGCTATCTGTGGTCACAATTTTCTTTTCAGAAGAGGGAAAGCAGAAAAATGAATTTACTAGCAGTTATGTTGCCCTTGATCTGTTGGAAATTAATCAAGTGGCCAGTACGAACACTTTTCTAATGTTTTGCTATTTCTCAAAATACTAGGGAGTGCAAGATGACTTGGGGATCCAGGTGACTTACCAGTCAATGGAAAAGGTTTTGTAGTCATCAAATAGATACAGTTATAAGGTTTTTAAACTCTTACGTTAGGTATTCTACAGGGTGAGACTTCATATCGACTGCTTTCCTTAGCTGTGCTGTGATTCTTGTCATGTCCAAGTGTATTCATGTCACATTAACTCAGTTATATGCCAGAAGAATGTTGTACTATCACTGTCTGTTGAAAGTTTTTGAGGTCTGTTGGCGGTTTTTACAGCAGGTATGTTTTACTATAAACATGCTTTCTGCAAGAGGCTACAAAGTGCTTTTAGATTTTGGTGAAACTTTGGGTACAAAACCCCTTTCTCAGTGACAGAATGGAGAATTGGCTGATGATGAAAAAGGGAAGAATTGGTAGGCTAAAAAGTTAACTCCTCTGTTAAAATAAATCTTTACTAACCTGTCTGGGTTTTTAGTAAGTACACAGTAATCAGTGTGGTAGGGTATTTTATTTCAAGTACTTGCAGCAGCTTGTATAACTATTATGTTAACATTACAGTTGGAAAATGAATTCATTTGTAGTGTTTGGTTATTTCTCCTTTCAGTTTCAGCTGTAGGAAAAGTCTTTTTTACTTGTTATGTTCTTCATTGAGATGCTATAGGGAAGACATATATGAATAGTTTTTTATTTCCTCAGAGTATTCAGCTGCTTCAGAGGCTAACCTACAACATTCCAGTCTTTTGCACTGGTGCCAACCTCGATGAATTGATTTCATTTCTAATGTACCACGTGTAAGTGTGTACTCATTTATTTTTCTTCATGGGAAATCCCTAGCTAGGTTTCTAAACTTCCTGAAGATGATTTGCACATTGCACTAACTTTCTGGTCTTCAGAGTAAGCAGTGACATTTTTGCTGTGAATTTACCAGGGATTTTTACTTAAAAACCATGTTTTTAAAGTTTGTCAGATGTAGTGTTGTGGGTGGCTGAATGCTAATTGGCCTCTTAGCCCATCCCCAGGAAGGGGAAGCTAACAAACACAAAAGCCATGGGAAATATTTATGCTTGCTGCTATGAGCAGACTTCCTTTAGAATAATATGAATTTTGTGCGAGTCTAATGACTATTAAAAACACCTGAAATAAAGGACCTTTGATAGTGTTCGTCTCCAAATCTTGTTATTGCTGTTTAGCTCAGTTAAAAGCTGCCCATAGTCTGAGGCCTGCAGATCTTAGTTTTGCTTTGCTTGGAGGAATGGTATCTTACTGAAAAAAAAAAAAATGTAACTAGATTTAGGATGCTTTAATGAAAACATCTTTGTTTAAACTTCTGGACTTTTCTTTCCAGTCAATCCACTGAAGATGAGTTGACGATACCATGTTTAGGACTTCTGGCGAATCTCTGTCGTCACAACTTATCTATTCAAACTCAGATAAAATCTTTGGTAAGTGTTTTGTTTTTGTGGCATGGCTCTCTGGCTTGAGGACAAGAGTTACTTGACTATGAGGAATTACCTTTCTATTTCTTATGCATGTTTTCCACGGATAAAAAATAATCCTGACCTTTTTGTTCAGTGTTGTGTCCAGTGTTGGTGGTTGTTTCTCTCAAATTGGAGAAAACAATCAGTAGAACTGTAAGCTGGGTTTTCTTTTGTTTCTCTGCTGTTGCACAGGCTTGCATTACACATTCAGTTATTGCAACCGTTCTCTGTAAAGGAAAGGTGAATTTAAAATTTGAACATATCTTCTGTAGAAAAACTAAATGTTAAAATATAAAGACTGTAGTTGAATTTCAGGCAAAACTTACTGCAGCTTGCCAAAAAAGACTTTATTTTCAAAAGATAAATCTTAAAAAAAAAAAAAAAAAAATTAAAAAATTAAAATACAACAATGTCAGGTCAGGGCCTTTGAATCCTCAAATACACGTCCATATTCGAACCATTCCAGTTCATGTCTCTTCATCAATCAGTACAAATGTAACGTTTTTTGATGGAGAAATAAAATTTCATCTACATGACTGTGAATGTTGTACTGCTTACCTTGAAAGGAAGGGGAGGTGGAAGAAAGAACTATTTTCAAATCTGATCAGAGAGGAGATAGGTTCCATTTTCAGTGTTTTTTTTTTTCTTTGAAGTCTTAGCAAAATGACTTTCTTATTTGTCTTTAAAATAGTGATGAAATTCCTTCCTCTCTTTTTATTGTTCTACCTTATGCAAATTCAACAAAGAATTTAGTCATCGATGTCAACTCCAGTAGTTGTGCAGTAGAAGAATGCTAAAAGAGATTTCCTAGAGAAAGTTTGTCATTCTAACATTTCTGAATCATTCATGATTTGTTTCTTATTTTAAAATATGAGCAAGATGTAAGTTTGGTGCTCTTACAGAACAAAATGAAGCTTATAATACCTGTCTCTTTTTTGTTATAGAATAATGTGAAGAGTTTTTATCGTACCTTGATAAGTTTCCTGGCCCACAGTAGTTTGACTGTGGTTGTGTTTGCACTTTCAATATTATCAAGCCTTACTTTAAATGAAGAAGTAGGAGAAAAAGTAAGTGATACTTTGAAATCGGTTCGCTTCTCAAGTTGTTCATAAATCTATTGGCCACAGTGGCAAAATCGAGTTCTAATTCCAGCTAACGTTAATGTGCAAGAGACCTGAGCAAGTTAAGTATGTTCTCGAACATAGTTTTCCTTTTTCTTTTAGCTCTTTCATGCTCGGAATATCCATCAGACTTTTCAGTTAATATTCAATATTGTTGTAAATGGAGATGGTACTCTAACAAGAAAATATTCTGTTGATCTACTCATGGATCTTCTGAAAAACCCCAAAGTTGCAGATTATCTTACCAGGTATGGCCTGACTTTATCAAAAGTATTGAAGATTTTTTTTTTTATAAACTTTTGTTCAGCTCTTTTTGCTATATGCCATTTGTATTGTGAACCACACTCTGGAAAAAATCTGTAGATGCTTCTTGTATGTTACTAGTTGATTATAACTATCCTGCCTGAAACTCAAGGATTCTTGTGTTACCTGTTTCACACAGAAGTGTAAATCAAAACGTGTCCTTTCCTTGTTGATTAAGGAATATTTAATGCTTGTTTTCAGTAATTTTTTGTCTCAACAGTATCACTGGTCGGACAACTTCATGAACAGCTACTGTGCCTTTTTGCAGGCCTACACTAATTTGAGGTGGAATAGTATTGTCGAGGTAGTAATAATTTTACTGTAGGGCACTATGTAGTAATTGTGCAGAGTGCTTGTCTATTGCTTCTGCAAATTCAGCTAGTAGAATTTAGTTCTGAAATTCCATCTGAATCTTCTAGCAATAAGAATAGCTGGAAAATCTTGGTGTATTTTAGGGATTTTTTTTTATTCTTGGGATATTTTTGGAGTTGAGCTTGTCTTTTAGCAAAATTACACCATCAAAGCTATCAGTGTACTTGAAATGTTTGGGGGTAAAAAGGAAATAGGTCACGTTTCATCCCTTGGTATAAATCTCTAAGAAAGTTCAAATTTCAAATGCTTTTTTTCTACGCCCCCTTCCCCCTCATGTATGCTATAGGTATGAACACTTCACCTCATGCCTTGGTCAAGTATTAGATCTTCTTCATGGAAAGGATCCCAATTCATCATCTAAGGTATTTATACTTAGTCAGCTTAAGGCTAAGAGGGTACAACGCATAACCTGGTTCCACTTCTGTAGCCATAAATAGGTTCCTTGTGTATGAGGATTGATTTCAAGACTCTAGTGACTTAGTGTTTATCAGTTTAAGTCTTGTAGTTATTCAAAAGCCTGTCAAGTTGTATTTGCTTGGTGTGTTGTTTTTGTTGGGTTTTGTTTGTTTTGCCAGGTTTTGTGTGCCTGTTTTCAGGCAACAGATATAAAGCCAAAAAGCAAACATAAATACCTTTCATACTCTGGCTACTAAGAAGTGTGGGTTACTGCACCAGAAATGCAGTGTGTGCCTCACTTCACATACCAAGACTTGAATTAATACTACTCAGATTTTGAACTGATGGTCAGGGAACCATGACACTAGTTTCAAAGTAGGGAGTATGTGCTTTCACAGTAATTGAACAAATTGATGCCAAATTGGGTTCTATTCAGCTTTGTCTCACTACCACCTTAAATAAATGAAACATCAGCTATCTGGTGCTAAAGACTAAAATACGGTATGTCATGAAAATGCTTGGGCAAAGTATATCTTTGAAACAAATCTTAAACTTTTTTTAAGAGTGCATTTCACATCATAGTAAATAAATGCTCATGTTTCCATGTACGTGACTTTTGTAAAATTCAGTGCATACCAAAGCATTTCTACTACTGGTAGATCACTAGACAGCAGTTGTCTCTTTTTCTTTTCTTGTTTAAGAAACGAAAGCAGTACACTGAATGCCAACTGTTGCAAGCCTTCACCACTTGATGGTTTTCTTTGGTCTAGTGGACTGTATTGCTGCTGCTCACTTGACTTTATGGAGGGAAAAATATCGTTCATAGAACTTCAAAATGCCAAGAATAGTTGATTAGAACTTAAATATCTCTTTAGATTTGGGCTATGGGAGTTGCAGTTGCTGTATGAGTAATTGGTTTAAAAGCGTTCGAACTCTTTCATTGACTTCATACAGATCTTAGAACTGCTGCTCGCCTTCTGTTCTGTGGTTGAACTGCGTCATACCCTGCGGCAGGCGATACTGGAACCATCTGGCTTGCCAGTCTCTGGAAATACCAGATTTGTGACTCGCTCAAAGACTTTTGAACCATCTGTTGCATTGGTACACTTGTCAAACCAACCATTGGAAAGCTCTGAAGACTGTTCAGTTCTAGCATTGCAGCTATTCAAAGAGGTTTTTGAGGTACCAGAGCTGATAATTAAGTTTAAAGTGCTTCTTAGCAGCTATATTTTTGTTTCAATTTTTAAACATCTAATAACATTTTACTTGAAAGGTAGCATGTTAAAATATACCTGACTTTTTTTGTTCTAAAATTTCATACTTTAACACTCGGCTTTTCTTTTAAAGACGTGTATTTCAAAAATATATCTGTTCTGAAAGTAAAATGGAAGATATGGCAGTTCCATACCTGTCTATCCATATCTATCTGCCATATGGCCAGGTGGCAGATACAAAACTATACAAGACTTGTTTTCTAGGACTTGTAGAAGTGAGAGTTCCTACTCTTTCACTGTTATTTGTTAAACTTTCTTCTCCAGTGTGATACTGATCAACAGTCTTAAACCTAAAATAGCAAGAGCCTGGGAAAGCTTGATTAAAAGCTGGTGGAGGAAGAGGTAGAGTAGGCTTGTCTTCCTTCCTCAGTAGTTCTAAACATTGACATAAAATTTATTACAGGATGCTATTAATAGTGGGAACAGTGCCTCAGCTGAACACTTTGTGGATCTTTTGCTGCCTGTTCTTCTTGATCATCTTCAGATGCCAGAACAGATTGTGGATGAGCTGTTAGTGAAGAGAAAGTGTGAAAGGATGGTCAAGGCTATTAATGTCCTCACAGATATCCTTTTTACATGCCTATTGGCAGTTAATTTATGGTTTTTCCACCATGATCTTCTCCACTGTGATCTGTTCCAAGGTATTAGAAGAAATGTCCATTTTGGGTCACACTGATAGCATTTAATGGCGATAACTGCACTAATTTTACTTAGCATTGTCGTTTTGAAAGATCTTAAGTAGCTTTCTAATTGTTGTGAAATTATTTTGTAGTACAGGGATTCAGAATAAAATGTGGTGGCTGTTCAACAGTATAGAAGTGCTTTGCAGATCAAAAATGATGACTTTTTGGTGAAATTGTAAGGAGGAGGGTGGGTGGCCATCTTCTTAATCATTAGAATATTTTGGCCTAGCTAAGTCTAATGCAGTGTCCAGCCAAATACGATAAAAACTTAGACTTATGAAATAAGAGTAAAAATAATGCGAAACGATACCATTTTACTTTTTTTTAAGGGGTTTCCTTCATTAGAATTTCAGAACAGCTTTTCTAGTCCACGTAGTGTAACATCCTGTCTCTGACAGTATTTGGGCCAGATTTGTCAAGGAGTTTGAGAATGCTGACCTATCATGTCCTCTTCAAGCCTACAGCTCTAAAGTACTTGAAGGTTGCATTCTTCTGCTTCTGATTTTTGTTTTGTTGCCTTTTTGAACTTGGTGTCCTGAAGTAAAGAGAATGTGACAGCAGGATGTAGTCCGGCATCTCAGCTGAAGTCTGTGAAGAAGTTTCTTGGCTAGTTCTCCCCTAGCTAATTAGTTCTTGTGTTAGGCACTGGTTGTTCAATCCCTTTTGTTCATCTTCTTTCTTTATGCCGCCTCATTTTATTGTGATTTTCCTGTAGCTGTCTGTTTCCAAGTACTTTTTTTTTTTCAGTTGAACAGCAGAGTTTTCTTGGATTGTCTGTTAAGTGTGACTTAAGTGGTTTATGTAGTTGGGCTTTAAAAGTATTTTGGAGTACGTCATGCTTGGATGTAGCAACTGTCTTATTAAAAATATTTCCTTATGGTGACAATACCTGAGCATAGATATATTAAGAATAAAACTTAACTCAGTCTACTGCTCTGTAGAGATGACATACTGAAAACGCATGCCTCAAAGGTACTGACTGCCAGCCAATGTGTGTCTCTAATCGAACGCCAATTTACCTATAGCGGAATTGATGCTGGTTTTGGGGCAAAGGTAGTGGACTCTAAAATGTGGTAAGCACACAGTTTTTTCTGATATCTAATTTAGCTAGACCCGTGTGAGTTTTGATATTGTTCCAACAGAAAATATACTGTAGTTGAAATTACCATTTAAATTGAAGTCAGTACTATTTTTAAATCAGATTTAATATTTCTGTGGCAATAGAATGTAACATTGGTCGGTTCAATAGATAAAACCTGGCTTATACATTCTGGTACTGTTTTGTGTGTAAGCTGGAGTTCCACTGATGTGGGACAATGATTTTAAGCATCTGTTAATTTAAGCTCATCTGAGGTGAAGCTTACCAGAAGTGATATCACACATCAATACTATGGGAAGAGGGGAGCCAATGATTGTACTAACAAAGAATATACATTCCTTCAACTCAGTGTCATTGACTTGAATATCAATACAACAGAGTTATATGCCCAATAAAATTGACCAGGGCTTAAACCCACTTCACTTTCAAGTTGAAAGTGTTTTTGAGCTTCACTGCTGTCCTTGGTACACTGGAAAAAATCAACAGCATGTCCAAGGAACTGAGTGATTTCTTGTGGTGTTGGCATTGATGCCTTGCTAGACATGTTTAACATCTTCATGAAGGTATTTATTCATTTTGTAAATTGACTGAATTTATCAGTGCTGGTTTGACAGATCTCTGCTTTTTTTCCCCACTTTGCTTTTGCATTTGTATGTTGAAAAGCAAACTTGCTGCTGATACTATCTTGAAAACACTTGATCTTATGAGCAGACTGAAACAGGAAGTACCTAGTATGGAAGTCAGCTTCTACAAAATTCTGCAGGTATGAATTTAAAATGTCATATAAAGTGTATGTGTGAAGAAAAGTATAATAGCACTGCAGCAGTTTTAGTTCTAAATGCTTTTGCATGCTCGTCTCTGAGGTAGTAAAGCTGTTAGGGAAATAGTCCCCCGGGTACTGTTCTTAAACACCGTTTCACTGTTAATTCTTCTAAAATAAGAGCAGTTTGATTTTATACTTCTTATTTCAGTAATGCATGGTAAGGATTATCCTTTTAAGACTCCATTAGGATTACAGTTTGAAAGTAGCAAAGTTATCACAACTGTGTAATCACATAGTTTGTGAGGTTATTTACTATTAAATGTATACATCTATGATGTAACTCTACATAGACAAAACACTCTGTTGACTGGATAGTACATTAGCTGCTTACTTTGTAGATGGAAAATAAACCAGACAGTCAAACAAACACTTCATGCTATTTTGGAGGGTTTTCTTTGAAGAATGGGAATTGTGTAACTTAATAGGTAGCAATCGTAGTCCCACAGCTATCAGGAAATCCTAATAAAACTTAACACTTGTGATCCTTTATGATGGAAATCAAGCACTTAAAAACTTGAAGGAATTAAGTAGTTTCTTTGCCTTTTATGTCAACTCTAACTGGGAAAACAAAATTTTAAATACACCCAAGTGTGAACTGTTTTTCAAATCAGTTCTGTTTCATTAACTTTGGGCTTCAGAAACTTAGACGGGCAAAATTTAAAAAGGCAGCTTTGAATAAAAATTTTCTGTGCTCATGGGCATTGGTATTATTTTTGGTTTTGTTGTTTACTCATATATTATGACTAAAGTAGTTTCTTTTTTAGGATCAACGCCTGATTACACCTTTGACGTTTGCTTTAATGTCAGACTACAGAGAACAAGTCCAAGTGGGACTTAGAATACTGTTTGAGGCTGCACCCTTACCCGATTTTCCTGCCATTGTGTAAGTTTATTTTTGCGATAGTCTGGTAGGATTTGAAATTTTTATGGCCTTAGTGATGCTTGTGTTTCTTGACATATTACTTTCAGTTCATCTGAGGTAGTAACTTTAGAAAAATTGTCATTTCCTCTTAATCTGTACTTAAGAGAAAGAAGTGGTTTTAGAGGCCAGAGGAATTACTTGAAATACTGACAGTTATTTAATTAATATCAGATTCTAGAGAGCATAATAGTGACTTCCATCCCTCAGGGTTCACTTTTCTGAAGTCTGTGCTTGGAGCTTTATACTTGGACTGCATCCGATGTTCTGTCAGAGTGCTCTGACAGAAGTTTAACTTGGAACAGTGTCTAAATTGCTTTTTATATGGGGAAGAAAGATGATCAAATGGATTAATCATGGTAACTTGCTTCATTGTGTTTTTTGAGTTGTTTTTTCTTTTGAGAAAGCTCTGGGAGATGGTGGCATGTACAGAAGGTTATTTCTTTTTTTAAATAAAAATATGGTGATAACAGCTTAAAACTGTTCATCCCAAAAACATAAGTGCTGTTTTTATGATTATGATAGTACTATTTATCAATAATATCCATATGTCTAGTTAGATATAGACTTCAAAAGGGCAATCAGGGTGAGGGGTTTTTATTTTGTAAGTAGAAGAAGGTCTGTAACATCATCAAAAGAGCTACAAAATCAATTTTGAAAGCTGAGGCAGCAACTCTGATGAAATTTCAGAACAGGTATGCAACTCTGGTGGGCTCAGGCTGCAGGGAGTGTTCTGGACCTCTCCCTAAGCTGGGGTAGCAGGAGGTGGTCTCCTAACCTGCAGGAGGTGTGCAGCTGCTGAGGACCTGTGGTGCCAAGTGAAGGAGCTGTAAGGAAATTAGCAGACTCATCATCAGAGATGATGAAAAAGGGCAAGACCAGATCTTCCTTCAAGGCCTTGCAGCTTCAAAATGTGGTAACCTGACTTACCATTCAGGGAGGCTTGCTGCTTTCTGGGAGACTAGGCTTAGGAAGTTTTTGGAAAAATTACAGAGGATTCTCTAGCCCTCAGGCTATTACTATCTGCTAGCCTTCCACAAGGGCAAAAATGCTATGGCAGGGGAGACCTGAATATTACCAAGCATGGTTACATGGCTTCTGTGGCATGGGGAACAATGGTGGTGTTCCACTTCTTCCTGTGGGTGAGAATGGAAGGGCTTGAGGAGGAGCGGACAGATTTTGTTGGTCAACGATTGGTCGTGTAACCCCTGTCAAACAGGTGTGGTTTCCATGACCAAGAGATTCAGGATCAAGGACTAGCTAACATGATGAGGAAAGCTGTAAACTAAAAACAACAGGGGAAGGGATGACCACAGTCGATCAAGTGAAGAAGTGGTATACTGGGTTGGAAGGCAAAGGGTGTGGGTACATGTGAACAGGAGGGACCTTACAGCCATAAAAACAGCAGTGCTAAATCAGAGTCACCCTAATATGCACATAAGTAAGGAATTGTCCACAGCAAGATGCTGTGGTGGGGGGAAAAGCCCTCGTACTTATTCTGGGAAATCAGCAATACAGGATGCTTCTGTGAAGTATCTGCATGCAGCGCTAGGAAGCAGCAGAAGAAACTGGAGGCCTTCTTGCAGTTACAGGGCTCTGATCTGTGGTCCTCATGGTGTCCAAGCACCCTGGTGTCTGCTGCAGATGTAACACAGTAGGGCACTATATTGGATTTACGTGGCAAGGTTTTGGTAGCAGTGGGTTGCCGGGGTGGCCTGGGTGAGAAGAGGCCAGCAGCTGCCCCATGTTACGTAAGGGCCAGTTTCAGCTGGCCCCAAAGGGACCTACTGCTGCCTGCCCAGAGCTGAGCCAATAAGCAATGTTGTTTGTACTTCTGTGAGAGCAGATTTAAGAGAAGGAAAAAAGGAAGAAGAAAAAAAAACTGCTGCATTTTAGCAGTTGGGAGAGTGCAAGACTGATTCTCACTCCTCAGACACCAAGATTGGTGCAGAAGGAGGGCAGGACATGCTACAGGCTGTTGAACTCAATGACTTATTTAGCTTGGTCTTCACTGGTATGCTTTGCATTTGGGAATCTCAGGTCTCTGAGATCAATGGGCAAGGCTGGAGGAAGACTGGATCATGTTTTGGAACATGTAAACAAAATGGACATATACAAATCTGAGAGAACTGACAGGATGCAACCAAGAGTACTTAAGGAATTGGCTGATATCAATGTGAGGCCACCCTATATCATCCTTGAAAGGTCTTGGTGACTGGGAGAGGTTCCTGAGGACTAGAAGAAAGCAAATGTGACTTCTGTCTTCAAGGATGACCAAGATGACCAATAGCATCCTAGAGTGTGTTAGGAAGAGCATTGCTAGGAGTTTTAAGGGAGGCAATCCTTCCCCTCTGGTCAGACTACATCTGGAGTGGTGTGTCCAGGTCTGGGCTTCCCAATGTGAGAGAGAAACCTATCAAAGTGAGTCTAGTGAAGGGCCATTACAGTGTTTGAGGGGCTGGAGCATGTGTCATAATAGAAAGCAAGGCTGAGAGAGCTGGGATTGTTTAGTTTTGAGAAGACACAGAGGGATCTCATTGATGTATATAAATGATGGGAGGGAACAAAGAAGACTGAGCCAGTCATCTTGGCGATAGTCATTAGCAGAACATGAGGTAAGGGGCACAAATTCAAACAAGAAAATTTGTTTAAATATACAAAATAAACTCTCTTAAGGCAGTAAGGGCAATCAAACACTGAAAAAGGTTGTCCAGAGAGGTTGTGCAGTCTCCATCCTTTAAGATATTCAAAACTACTAAATGTAGTTCTGGGCAACCTGCTTAGTTCAACCCTCTTGTTCTAGATGATATTTGCAATCCCTTTCAACCTCAACTATACTATGATTGCATGATTTAGTGTATATAAAACACTCTTATAATGGACAGTGACAAACTGGGTGGAGGAACAAAGGATCTGTACAATTCAATATGCCTGGCATTGCACAAAGGAATAGGCAAATAACATGCCTCTAAATGCAAGTTAGAAATTGGCTCTGTTCACTTAAGCAATTGAGACAGCACTTCAGTGAAGTCTTTGGGTTAACTTAGTAATTAAGGAATTTATTGAAAGGAAAAAGAAATTGACTGGTGACTTAAAAATAAGCTCTGATTTGGACCATGTCCCAAGTAATTGCCTTGCAAATACCAGCCACAAGTTACATGCAGACACTGGGATATATGTACTGTAATTATTTGAGTCTCAGCTTTTGTCTTCTCTTCCTTGTAGGAATGAATATGAATTTATTAGACTTCTATCTTAATGCTTAAAGTATGGTTAAAGCTTAAAAAGTGAAATGTGCTGTATTCAATATAATATTGTGAAATACCATCACAGAGGGAAAAAATAAAATTTATTGGTAGCACTCTGCCTTTTGATGATTCAATCTTACGTTTATTCCTGATAAAAACAAAATCATTCCTACTAAATACCTTCTCGATCCTCCTACTTACAAACAGTGGCACAGTTATGCTGTTTCGCATGTCATTATTCAACTTGTTTCTTGGGCTAATAAGACACAGATGATCTGTTTTGCTCAAGAGAGCTGAACAACATGCATTTTCTGGTGAGGTACTGCACTTGTTTCTAACAGTTAGCCTTAATAGGCTTTTAAGTTTTTCCTTCAGCTTTCAGCATCTCTAGACAGTATGGGCACGTATTTGGAACCACATCTTAAAGTTGTGTGGTAATGCAAATGTAACTGTTCCAGTAGTCTGTCTTTTCAATTAAAAAAGTTAATTATGCTGTGAAACTGTTTTCATCTTCAGTCCTTGCAACAATACTTGTAGCAGATTGTTTCATTAATATCATTTATGTTTATACAGACTCGGTGAAAGCATTGCTGCAAATAATGCTTACAGACAACAAGAAACAGAGCACGCATCGAAAAGAATCCAAATGCAGTCACCCGTGACCAGCGTTACACCGAGAAGTTCTTTGTCTTGTTCTAAAGGTGATGAATCTGTGACTTCAAATATTCAGGAATTAATACAGAAGCTTCATTCTGGACTAGAGGTTAGTAAAATTTTCATACCTTTCCTATATAATTGACTTTTTCAGTTACGAAGGAAAAATAAAAACCTTAACCTCCAAGTGTCAGTTGAGCTCAATTTACTTTCCTACCTAATAAAAATTTGCTCCTTTTACTGAGTTCCTGAGTGAAATTCAACGATGATTCTTTGTGCAGTATCAGAAGCTGGGCTCCTTGTTTAAATCCCTTCTTCTGGTTGGGTTTTCCTTGTTCTTCCCTCTGTCAGAGGTGGAGGCAGATGTCAGATATAGTTGTAAATTACTAGACCTGCTGAGACATGTACAAGGAGCTCCCTTACCCCTTTGTAAGTAACCCATGATGAAATAAAGATGATTATGTTGCTTTATAAGGGTACGGTGCATGTCTTGTATGTCTAAACAGGCACACAAACATTTACGTTTTCTTGCCTGTAGCTATATCTTGAGCATTTCAAGTTTAGTTTTTGTGACCTTCTTGGAAAGGCAGTATTACTACTTCAGAAGGAAGCTTTTTACTTCTGTGCAGCAATGTGCATTGTAAATGAGACACTCAAACAGGCACCACATATGGTGCGCCTCTTTGGGCGCCATACTGTGAGATACTGAACATATTTCCTTTTTCTCTTTTCTGTTCAATGCAAGGTAGTAGTTGTTCTGTAGCCACTTTAGACTGAGTGAAGGGTTTTTGCCTATGTTTTCTTTTGACTCAAAAGAACAGTATGCAAACAGCAAAAAATGAACAGAATGTACCTGATAATGGCTCGCCAGCTATATTAGTGGCATTGCCTCCAGCCTTCCTCTGTCACAACTCCTTCCTCTCTCCTTTGCAACCTTCCTCTCTGTCACAACTGAAAAGAATAAAATTCAGCAGGCCACCAATCAGCTGCTAGAATAATATTAAAAAAAAAAAAATTCAAGTGACACTTCATTGGTTTCATTCTTACTCTGCCACTGGATACTTGTGTTGATCATCCTCTTCAGGACTGCATGTGACAGTGTGTAAGTATGCTGCTGAGTATCTAGTAATGTAAGTCAAAGCAGCAGCAGTGCCTAACAGCACTAGTGCAGCAGCTTCCAGTAATGTGACAGTTGGTGCAGCTCTTGGGATTTTTGAGGGAGGGAAAACATTACTAATATTCAGTGAATCTTTTGTTAGACCTTCTAGTAAGTAGAATTTTCCTTTAAAAATGCATTAGTTAAAAATCCGTATACACAATCACCTAAAACATGTAGTACTTCATCTCTGTGCATTACGTGTGTTGTGTGAAGCTCAACTGTGTGCAAAAACATTTTGAACACTATTAATAGTATTACTGTACAGAAAAAGCAGAGGGAGCTTACAGAAGCTTTTCTTATAGTTTTCTCTGTGTCCTAGATATTACTACAACTTTGCAAGCAGGAAAAGAAACTACTGGTTTCCTGTTTTAGGGACAGGAAAGCAAGCTGGGAACTGGAGCTAGCTATGTGGGGGTTGTTAATATGCCAAAAAAAATCTTACATAATGGTTCTAAATGGTGCAGAGATGGTACCTTTTTAATAATTGTTTATTGTATGAACAGCAGAGAGAACTTGCACTTAGTCATGCATCAGCATATATGAACAACTGTTCAAAATTGGCATTATAGTAGCGGTACTGCCTAAGAAATGTATCCTGAAATCATCAAGTAACATTCTTACTTGACTCAAACATAGTTTAATGAATAATTAAGATCTGTAGGGCCATATGTGCTAAGTAAACAGAAAAAGGACAGAAAGCTCACAAAACTACGAAGCTCTTTTAGATGCGTTATCTGTCCAAGTAAATACAAATTTACAGTAGCAGTAATTGCAAAACTTTTCCACAGATGAAGGAGCCAATCGCTGATATGAGGATATCTGAACTAATGGATGTCTATGAACAGAAGCTGGCATCGTTAGCTGTGAGTACAACCTGATGTGTAGGGGTACAATGCTGTCTGTAGATTCAGGGAATGTTAATAAATGTGTTCTTCCTATGCACAGTCTAAAGAATCTAGGTTGCAAGACCTTTTGGAAGCAAAAGCTCAGGCTCTGGCTCAGGCTGATCGGCTGATGGCCCAGTACCGATGCCAGAGGGCCCAGGCTGAGTCCGAGGTGAGTAACAGGAGTCTTTTTCTGGGACTTTGGGATAGGGCACAGTAATAATTGTCTGGGCAGCTTTAACTGTATTTGCACATGTGGAAACTTTATCCTGCTTAGCTAACCTATGCTTACAAATGATGACAGTATTAATTTTCATGATAACAATCCAAAGGAAAACAGGACGTTTCTTTGGAACAGTTTCTTTAATGTCTTTTAATATTCCTATTAAAACATGACTTATAAAACAGAATTGCTTGTGATTGCATTTTTTTTTTTTTTGGTGGGGGTTTTCCCCTCAAAGGCAAGAACTCTTGCTGCAATGTTGAAGGATGCGGAACGAAAAAATGAAGAACTTAATGCTTTGCTGAAAGCTCAACAGATAGAATCTGAAAGGGCACAGACTGATATTGAGCAGCTCTTTCAACACAACAGGAAACTGCAAACAGTTGCTGAGGAACATGAAATACTGAAAAAATCATCTGTTGATCTTCTTCAGAGGTAAAAAGTTTAGGGTTTGTAAGCAAATACTTCATAGTCAGTCGAAGTGACGAAACCCTGTTTTGGGTTAGCTAAGCATGTTAGAAGGGCAACATTACATGATACTTCATGGTTTTAAGTAGAAAGTACTTTTTATCTCTGTATACTTGCAGAGCAGGTTACAGTATGTCATTCAAGAAGTTAATATGTTAAATGGAGTGAGAAGTGAAAATGTAGTTGTTGAAGGCCCAGCTCAGGAAATGGCAAGAACTTTGAGCATTGTTCTCTAAAACAAAATGACAGTGCTTAATTTCAGATGGTGTTACACCATACTCTCAGCTTCTTTCTTTGATCTTATATGCTGTCTTTCTTGAGCTTGCATCTTTGATCACTTTTGTAGCAAATGACTGAAATGAGGTTAAATCCATGTAGGGGGAAAAAACACACCTTATGTGTTCCAAATTATTTACAAGCATTATTTCTTTAGGCTCTTAAAGTTAAAATAAAACAAAAAACCACATAGGGCATGTGAGACATAAAAAGTACGTAGGGATAGAAATTACTTATGGAAGAAAACAAACATGCTTTGGAAGAATAAAGGCTTAAAATATCTGTAGTGTTTCAATTCACATGCATCAGTTTTGTCACTAGGTGTCAGCAAGACAAAGAAGCTGATAAAATTGAGAGCAAGTTGGTTGTGTAATAACAGAAGCAGAAGTTATGTCAGAAATCTTGAAGGTATATCACTGCCAGTAAGGGAAGTAATTGAAGGAGGAAAAATGTACGCAATTTGTCCATTATGGCTTTTCTTGAATAAGTATCTAGTGTTGTCAGTGTGGAAGTACCTACTTTTTTGCCTGAGTTGTATGTAGATATATCCTTTATGAGCATGCATTTGACTAATCTGTGTAGAATAAAGCATCTTCAATCTGTTACCTAACAGCTATAATTTTCCTAAAGTAGGAATAAAATAACTGACTGATTGTTATACTGTTTTTATAAAGTAAAAACATACTTTCTAAACCATCTGTAGACTTTCAATGCTGTTCCTTAAAAATAACAAGATAACTACCAAAGGGGGGTGAGAATTTTCCTTTTGGTAGGAAAGTAGCAGAGCAATTTGCTTCAAGCATGAGATCTGCCTCAAACTGTTATTAATTACTTTGCACTGTCTCCATTATGTTCATTTTTTAGTATCACTGGATAACTGGAGGTCATAAACTGTCTCAAAGGGTCCCTTCAAAGATGACTACAAAAACCTTATTTATAACAGTTTGTTTATGTCAGATATCTAAACACAGATATCTGGTGTTTTGTCAGTCTCTAAGAGTTTTCTACTGGAGGGATTTTTGTTAATAATTAGGGAAGCTTATTTTTTCAAGTATGTTCTTTTAAAATATGTATCTTTTAGCTTGCGTGGGATGATTGCACAGAAGATGTCAAGTTTTTTTTTTTGACAAACTATTAAAGTAAAAGCTCTTCAGAAGCATTTATCCTCTTCAACCATAATCCTCTAATTTATTTGTAGGTATGAAACAACTGAAAGACAACATAAAGATCTACAGATTACATGCAATTCCCTAAATAAAGAAATGGAAGCAATGAAAAAACTAAATGAATCACTCAAGCAGCAGAATGACAGGTAAGTTTGATTCAGTCCTTTAAGTAGACAGTGAAACTAAGTAGTGCTTCAGCATTCAATTTTTCAATTCTCTATGCTTTAAGCAACATCTGAGAAGTAGAACTAGAAGTAAAAGATCCTTCAGGGTTGTTTTGTATGTGTATATTAGATGAAAATCTGTAGTAGGGACTTCAATTTTGTTTTCTACTATATTGGTTGGGGGCAGGAGGGAATCCCTGCAGACTACAGCAACAGTAGTAATTTGAAAGAACTATTGATAACAACCCAATTTGGGGGTGGATTTTTTGTGTTTTTTTTGAGGGATAGGGGTTCTTTTTGGTGGTTGCTGAATTGCTGAATGCTACTATCACCCAAGGTTTTCAAGTATGCCCTTTTAGCCTGCAGAATGTTGTGAGATATCAGCAGAAGTACTTGAGGATTTAAGTGCTTCTTTAAGATACTGAAGAAGGGAGGGGGGTGGGGGGGGAGAGAACTTACTAAATTAAAAATTATATTAGAAATAGTGTTGATTTGGTATTCTGTCTCTGGTGCAAAACTTTATTCCTTGACCATAAAATTAGCATTACTTGTGCCTTGAGGACGTATTATAAGTTTTTTTTTTTTTTTTTATTTTCAATGGCTTAAGATTAGAGGTCTGATGTAATTTTCCCCCATGTATCTAAAGAATAGGGCTTCTATTGGAGAAATTTTATTTAATACTAAATTTTGCAGAAGGTGTCTTTAAAATATGCTTACAGGCAAGCCTGAAATTCACTGTAGAAATAAAACACTTTTCTTGGTTTGACTTGCAAAGTTCACTTCATCCTTCCAGGTTCTTGCCTAGTCAGTGACTCGAACTGCTCTGATTACTGCCTTGAGTTCTGATTCAAATGGAAAATTTTTCATACAGATGGATTTATTTGCTTCTGAATAAATGTGGACACTAACTCTTATTGGTGCAGTGTGTAGCTCAGTGTAATTGGGGGGAGCTCCTTTTTAAAGGCAAATGGGGAGGATCAGTTACCGGTTGCTGCATAGATATTCTTGAACTACCACAAATAAAACACCACAAATAAAACAGACTACGGAAATATCCCTCTTACCCCTTTATTGCCAGAGGCTGCAGTTTAGAAATTGAGAGATAGTAAGCAGATAAAGTAAGCAAGAGTGACAATAGGCATCATGTAGGTGAGGCAAATGAGAGATGATACATGCTAGTTAGTAATGGTGAAAGGAAATTGACTTTGTGGAGTTTGAAGTACTTGGGTTACAGCTATAATGGATGGATAAGAGCACCTATATATTAGGATAATTAGAATAATATTTAGTTCCCGCAGTCTTAACTAGTGAGGACTGCAGATAACCTATATATGGATTACAGTGAAGTCTTACGAAATTCAGTTTTTGCTGAGTGTTACGTGACAGTCTGTAGATGTTCAGAATGATATTAGAAAATCTTTGCGCATAGATGATAACACTTGCATGAAATGGGTGTTAGCAATGATATTGTCAAATCAGGAGCATACTAAGAGCTAAAAGCCCCATACATCAATCACTAATGTCAGTGAATTCTGACTATGGCTGAAAGACAACTTCAGTTCTATTATCTTCAGTTCTATCTCTTTGAGGTATCTTGAATGCCTTGTGGCTGTAATCAAGAGCACCAATTTCTGGTGTCTAGGCTTTAGGAATGAACGTTTTCAGTAGCTTTCACTGTATGTCTTTGATCAAAGGAGGGAAATAACGGTTTCATGAGGGAAAAAAAGGAGAGAGAACTTGTGCTAACACCCTTCATAATTTTGTTGATTTGATTTGAAGCTCCTGACAGCAGTTAGAAGTTAGACAAAAATCATTCTAGCTTCTTAGAACAAAGAAATGGTAATATATATCACTTTGATAAGGAAAATTTCTCTGTAATTTTAGGACTGCTGCACAGTTGGTTGAAGCTGAAGATCACAGAAAAGAATTACAGCAACAGCTACAGGATAAAGATGGCAAAATAGCAAGTAAGTCACTTATGTAAAGGTCACTGAACCTAAAGAACTAACTGGTTTAAATAGATGTTTTGTGCTATAGATAAGCAGCTATATTTTTCTTAGTAACTTGTAGATCTTAAAAGTAGCCAGGGACATGCAATTTAACAGTTGAATTAAACAAATGTGTATATATACATATCTTTGAAAGGATATAAAAATGTGATTTCCCAGACTATATGGATTTCACCGAATCTGTGTACAGCATCGTATGTTCTTTCAGGATCTCTTCACAGCATGTTCACTAGACCTATTTTCTGTAGGAATTGCAAATTACAAGAGTTGACTTCAACTCTTCAGCAAATGCTGGAAAACAGCTGCTAGAACTTAGCAATAGGTGGCACTACTCAGTACTTCACTTATTAGCAGCTATGTTGAGTATTAAAAATAAATGTGTATACTTGTTTCCTAGGCAATGCTGTATGTCTTTTCTAAGTCTGACAACCCCTTTTTTAATGTGTTGATTTTCTTAAGGCTTGCAACAGAAAATAAAAGTTCTGGAAGAAAAACTGAGAGCTCAACAGAAAGAAAAAAACAACGTGGAAGAAACTGTAGATATTCTTAGAAAGGAATTAAGTAAAACAGAACAAGCAAGGAAAGAACTGAGTATTAAGGTAAGGAATTATTTGCATCTGCACTCTAGAGACTGGAGTATTAGACATCTATATCTCTGATAGAGCTGGATAATCAATATTTCAGTGGTAAAGTGACCGAAGAAACTAGACCAGTCCCTGTGGTGGTGAAGAACAAACTCTCTCAGATTTAATTATGTACCTTTTGAGTTTTGAATTGCTGAGAAAAGAAATTGAATTCAAGAGAACAGTCATAGTCAGGGTTTAAGAGGGCTGTATAAGTCAAGGTGTGTGAGTACATAATACTTGGAAGAAAAACTGTGGTGAATAAATGTAAATAAATGAACACAGAACATTCCTCTTCAGTTTCCAGTTTTGGCTACTGTAAAATGCAGGGGGGAGTTTCTTGTTTTGTTTTCCCCCCTCCTGTTTCTTGCATCCTGTATTAAGATGCTATGTATATATGTATGCAACAAAATACATCTGATTTTCTTGGTCTTTGAAATTCTAATAAAATATCTATTTTTCATCTCTAAAAACAATGTCTTCTCTCAAAACATGAGAGAGACAGACCAGTTTGGCTATACCACAAAGTTAACAGGGTAATATTATTAAAATATATAAATTAAAATCCCGGAAACTTCAGCAGAGCTGATATACCCTTGCCTATAGGTAAGGCTCCCAGTAAACACACAATGCGGAGAGGTTCATTTTTGATGCAAACTAATCAGTAATCGCAACGGAGTGTGCAGTCTGTCAAAGTATTTCCAGTATTGGCATTCTCTGGAAGCAAAGTCTAATCCCTAGGACGATATTCTGTATATAGCAAATATTTCACTTGTTCTTAATAAATAATTACCATACCAGTGTGTGGATTGAAATGAAACATGGATAGTTTAACCGCTAGCACTTCTCCACTTCTCTTGCTTAAATAGAACAATGATAATGTGGGGGTTGGTTCTTCCCCTTGGTATTTAACGTTTGAATTGCAACAGTAGCTGTAACTTTTCGTGTGCACCAAATGTATAGCTGAGAAAAGAATTTCTGAAACAAGTTTATAATTTTAAAACTGTGCTTTTTAATTGCTTGTTTAAATTCACCGCCAGGTCACTTACCTTTTGCTGTATACTGTATAGTTTTTTTTCAGTTGACAATGGAGGAAATAGTAACGTTTTGTTTTTTTTCTGCAGGCATCTTCTCTGGAAGTTCAAAAATCTCAATTGGAAGTACGCTTGGAAGAAAAAGAAGCACTTGTAAAATTACAGAAGGAAGAACTGAACAAACATTCCAATATGATTGCAATGATCCACAGTCTAAGTGGTGGCAAGTTAAGTGCAGAAACAGTGAACCTCAGTTTATAGGGCTCTGTCTTTTAAAGTTTTAGTATAAAATACATATGAATAAATATGTAAAATAAAAAAAATTGAAGCTAGCATGCTATCTGTCTTAAAAATCATCTAAAACTAAAGTAGCTTAACTATCAATTGAGAACAAAAAATTAATTGTGAAGGCTGTTGTTTGAAAACATTGAACTGCTGTATACCAAAAAGGTCTTTCTGTGGTCTTGGTAGAACTACTATCCATCTGTATTGGGAGCTGAATGCACCTTTTTGTTGGTGACTAACCTTCCAAAATATCTATAGAAAAATGGGAGTCGCTCAACTGTTTTGTCTGTTTATGCTGTTATTGGCAGTCAGGTAAGTATGCTTTATATGTTAAGCACTTTCATCATTTAATCTTGTTCACTTTCTCTTCTGAATACCATCTGTCTTTTGTGCAGTGATGCTTCCTGCTGTCTAAGGCACAAACACAGAAATAAAATGGATTATATCAATTAGAACACATTACACTGCAAGCTGTATTTATCAGCATATTATTGTGAATACGTCATGTAGTAAATATGGGGAGGTGTTTCTAATTTTGAGGAGATATTAATCTGAGCAAGTAGAAAAGTGTTTTTTCAAAAAGGAGCATCAATTAGGGAAAGCATGCTCATAATGAAATATATGAATCTACAAATACTTCGTAAATATTAGATACTACTTTCCTAAGCCCACATCATTTTATTCATTCTTTAAAAAAGATCTGCACTTTTTTAATAGTCCAGTCTGGTACATGCAATACTTGTCAGCATTGCCGTTTTCTGCTGTACACCAATGGGATTTCATATACTGTTCATGGTATAAATATTTAGGTAATTTTTAAGTATACTTTCATATGAAAGACTAGAACTGAAGTTTTTGAGTGGCAGAACGCTTTCCTCTCATTAGTTTACATATGATGTGAATAACATGTCTTTTAGCAGTTGGCAGAATTACTTCCTTAATATATATTTTTTGGTATAACTACCAGAGTTTTGGGTTATCTCATATATATCCTCTTCTGTAGCATTACTGACTTTATTTCTACCTAATTTGTAATGGCTAGATCTTAAAACACCTGACTTTCCTTAGGTTTTCAGTTGTATAATAAATGTCTACTCATGTCTAAGTATAGCCTTGTACATTCAGTTGCAATTATGCATCAGATGAATTGTATCTATTTTAACCTGTTCCTATAACATATATATTTTTATGACTTAAGCCCAAGTAAGATTTACAGATGTTGTTCTGGTCTCTGTGAAGACTAGGGGAATAAAAAAAAAAATTGCTCTATCTTCTGTGTCTTGCTTATTTTGTTAAGTGAGGGATATTGTAGGGATAACTGCCAGCTCAGTACAGAATACATGCAGTTTGGCTGCCTTTTTGCATAAAATGTAGTTATTGCTTAGGAAGGTCAGAAAGTGTCAACAAAATTGCTGTGTTGAGGGTTTCTGTTAGTTTTGCAAACTCATTGGGGAAATAAAGCCTCATTAACTATAAATTTCTACTTCAGTGTAATGAGTTAAGAAATTTGAGTGTCAGAATTAAGTTTGCAGACCTGGATTCATTTCTATTTAAGTCTCTTGGTCACGGTGCAAGGGCAAATAAATGTTTTCTACTCACTTTCTGCCAGAAAAGAAATTTAAGTAGGAAATGTCAAGCATGTTACTAATTAAACTGATAAATGCTGGTTTTACTTTGTTTTCAAACTGTAGAATGCAAGGGCAAAAATGTCATGCTACTCACTGGAGTAAGGTTATATTGTAATAAGGTTCATGGCCCCAGAAAATGCTAAATGAATCTTCGGAGTTTACAGTATAAAATCCACAGTACTAGGCATGGTATATAAATATTGATTGAGCTCGTTGTTTTTCCCCCTTGGAAAAATGTGCTATGTCAATATGATGTTGTTCTAAGCCAAGTATTGCTGAACTCCATTGGGATACACAGCAAACAAATGCATGGACCCATCAAGCCACTTTGACAGCGTTTCTGTGTACCTTCCTGGCAGTGTTTTTTCTAATCAGCAACGAAGCAAATACGTAATAGTGGCTAATGGAAATAGCAAATAATTTTCTTTGTTTAAAATGTTTATTCAAAACACACAGCTCTTCTCACCGTAGAGTAAATCTGTAGCTTTTTACGTTTAGCTCTCTTTCTACGTGAATTGTGTTCTAGGATTTTGCTTTTAGGCCTGTTGATAATATCAACATTGAAAACAGTTCTGTAATAAAGTTCCCCATGCAGTTTTAATATTCTTGTTGCACATAATATGCTATTGGACTATTTTTCCCACAGGCTCCTTCATTTAGTGCAGAGTAACTGGTACAATGAACAGCTCTTCAATAGAGTCGATTTTTAATTATCTGTGCATTATGTCAGGTGGTCAGTTGCCTGTTTTACACGCACAGAGACTTGAGCTGTCTTAATTCAGAACACCACCAAGTCTCATTATTAGGCACTCTAATCCTTAATATCTGAGTAGTAGATGTCTTTTATCCTATGTAACCTGGAGAAAGTTTTCATTTATGTGGTTCTGTGTAGCTTTGTACATTGCCTCAGTCATGCTGGATGGGGGAAATCTGTAGTGTTTGTTTGCTGTACTCATTAGTTCTTTTGGTGTACCTCTTTGCTATGAGTCAACAGTCTGGAGCTGGTGCCCTTCAATATATGATTTGTCGTATGTTGTCTTCATCTTACTACTACCCTTCTTTTTGGTGTCAATTCTGGATTCTCTGATCTTTTTACTACTTCCCTGCTATTGATCTTTTTTCTTCTAGACTTTCACTTTCCCATACTTCTTCGTCTCTCCACTCCTTTCAGCACTGATTCCAATGATTCCAAGCAACAGTGCCTACTGCTTGCTCTCACCTGGGGAAGTCTGTCTTGTACGTAAATTGGGAAGCCTCCCAGCGCTGGTCGGTTCTAGTAGTGGAGTCTTTCCAACCTTTGGATAAAACAGGCAGTGTCATTGAACTCAAACTTCTGAAGTAAGTGCAGTTGGTCATCCTTGCCAGCGCATACAATGGAAAATTAAGATTTTCCTGAACCAATTCCTATGTTGTCACTGTCCTACCCCTATGCTTACTCCTATTACCAAGACAGCATAGTTTTATTGGTATGGTCAAAACAGGTATGTTGTGCTATCATGCCCAACTTAACATGGGGAGGGGGGGAATCTTTCCTCCCAGGCATGTGGAATTTTGGCTGCATTTCTTCTTAACTTTATCCTGTAGTTAATATCCTGCACAAATAGTACAACTTCTGAGCTTTACAAACTGAAAACATTGCTTTAGAAATTAATCTTAAGTGCTGTGGTGGTAAGTAAGCCTGTTTAGAATAAGCAATGTAATGAACAGATGGTGTGCTCTTTGATAGATGTTCAGGCAGTGTTTAGTACTGATTGTGAGTAGTAAGATGTATTTAAAAGCTGTGTAAACAAAATACAAAATTCGGAGTGAAGAAGTCTAAAAACCACTTCTTATGGTACTGATTCATCAGTGTCAGAAGTGTTAAATGTGGGCCAGGAATTATGTTTGTGCTTACAGTTGTCTTGATTTGGAGGTGAGAGTCTAATTCTCCAGGAATTCTTTAACAATGCACTTGATTTACACTTGTTCTCCCAAAAAAAATGGAACAAACTCCATTGAAACTGACACACAGCTTTATGGATTTAGTTTAAGTGTTCTTGTGAAGATGTAAGATGTTCTCTGCTCCTTTTACTTAAAAGGATTTGCTGTTAACAACCAAACATCAAGTGTTTTTAGGCAAGTACTTGTTTCACAAGAAATGCTTTCAACCTTACAAAGTTGGTTTGTATATAAACACACTCCTCCATACATTTCAGTCTTGTTACTTGTGAAATCTCCAGATTCGTTCACTGTCTGAAACATGCGTCCTTTTCAACTTTCTCACCAATTTCCCTTCTGCAGGGTGATGAAACTGGAAAGTCTGCTGGCTTTAGATCCCAGTGACACATTTGTGTATCTCTATCCCAGCCCAGTCTAAACTGGATACTTTCCTAGGAGTACATAGAAATGAGGCACAAGGAATTAGGTTGAATTATGTCATGCTGAAAACCATATAGCTATTCACGTAAGTATCCTGGTAGACCTTGACCATGCCTGACAGCTAGGACAAGGGGCATCTCCAGAATGGCAAGTGTAGATTGTTTGGTGACTGCAGGGAGAGGGGGAAAAAAAAAAAGGTATCTTAATCAAAGAGGGTGTTCATTAATTAAAGAGGGTATTCACTCTTGAACAGAAATAACAAGGTACTATGGATCCTTAATTTTATGTCCACCTTCTGCTCAAGTCTGCCATGCCTGAGGTTGTGACACTGGCAATCTGTGAAGCTCTTCCTAAGGAACAACCTTGTGTCCATTTTGACACGTTGTCCTTTGATCTGGATTAACTGTCAGTATTGGCTGAAGAGCAGGTAGTCAGTTGGTAACGTCTTATCAGGGATTGTTTTAAAGGGGAATTAATAAGAGCAACTAGCTGCATCCATGGGTATGTTTCAGGCTTGGCATTAGCACTGTGTGCACTCCATGCCTCCTTTTAAGCCTGCGTGACTTCCTAATTGAACCATAAACGCAAGTTTGAGTCTAGAAGGTGAGTTTAGGGGTGTGTTGGTTGTTTTTGTTTGTTCTTTTGTTGTTGCTGGTGGTGGGTTTTGTTTGTTTCTGCTCTGTTTGCATTTATGGCATTAGCTTTTGTCTGAAATGGAAGCTGAGGAATTCTGGGAGCTCTGATAAAATGTGTTGCGGTAGCAATGTGTTTATTGTCTGTCTTCCTAATCCATTATTGTTGGGCTCTACTGCTTTTTGAGCTAATGTTGCATTCACTGTGCTTATAACAATAGATCTTTTATTACTGAGCATGTCCTTGGAAATGTAAATAGAAAAGTATACTAATATATCTCTGCTCAAAACTTTGTCTGAATATCAGAAGAGGTTGAATAGATGCACAGAGCACAGAACTTCAGTCTTGCAGTGCAGGCCCTGGCTTAGCTTGAAAAATGACCTGCAAGGACAGCGTTGGTCACAGTCTAGCAAGAATTTTTAATATCATTTGGAAGCAGTCAATCTGGTGCCGAACACCAATGTTGCCACACTTAAAAACCGAACCTGAAGCTCTTAGGCTGAGTTTTTTTGCATGACCCTGAAGAAAGCAGTCAATGACTCCCGTTTTCTTTCATGTTTGGGAATGATCTGAAGTATCTTTTCAGGCAGTATGTAATTCAGTTGTGAACAGAGAACCTCTTTTTATTATTTTGATACAGACCTCTGAGACTCTTAAAGGAGGTACAAAACCAAGGGCAGCATATATTACTCAAGAGGGGGCATTGCATCGCTTGATGCTTAGATGGATTTTGAAAGCACTGCTTATATGCTTGCTGGGTTTGAAAACATCATCTCCTTTTAAAGCTCTGTGTCAGAAATGAACTCTTTGGTGTTTGAGAAGTGTGAAGATGGCCTACACGCTCCTCGTTGTGAGATGGGGAGCCCAGGTAGATGGCAAGTGCAACTGTTTTCTTTGTGGGGTGTTTCCAGCATTGCCTATGTTTTGGTATAAGAAAGCAGAGAGTAGGGAAAGGGAGAATATTGTCCTAAAGAAACACAGGAGTGGATAAAGCCCAGATTTCCTTGGCTAAGCTACTGTAGTATAATTGGCTGCAGTTCTCCTTTAATGTGGCTGGCTCATGATACTGAGCCTTTGTTCTAACTCCAGCCTGTGGGTTGTCACTTAATATGTGCTGATTGAATTCTGTAGGATCCCTTCCCTTTGAGCCAAAGTACATTTCTGAAAAGGTTATCTCTGCGTGGAAAACAAACGCTCAGTAATGCTGAGATCTCCCACATAGCAAGAATGGCTAGACCTCGATTTCCCCATATGTAACGGAGCCTTTGTGCAACAGTAAATACTGTATTAGTTACATTTTTCTTCTGAGCAACTGAGCTTACAATGTGTTTTAGGGTTTTGCACTGTATTAAGTTATTAAAAACTAATTTTGTGAGTAAGCAGCTGTTGTTTTGGCTCGGTTTTACCTCAGAATAATCTGTTTGAATGTATTTGTTTATATTGATACCCAAGTGTTGCATTTCAGCAGTGTTTTACAGTACAGCCAAAAAGTCCTATAACCTTTGAAGGAAGTAAAAGGCTATTGTAATTTAAAAATCCAGAGGCTTATGGTAAGCCCCAGGAGAAAAAAAAAATCTAGTGCTGCTCAGTTACAATATATTTTGTTTAATCTTGATGGGGGCTGAGTGCCAAAGTCAGGAGCCATTTCTGCTTGCTTGTGTGTCATATCAAGTGCCTTAATTGTTTCTCTTTTTATCTCTTGAGGATAAAGCTTAACAAAATATCTTCAGGCTTATTTTTATCGCATATCTAGCAATTGGATTTGAATATAGGTTTTAAAAGAAGCCTTTAATTTTCTTTCTTGTATTCAGGGTGAGATGAATTAAGACAACTTCTTTGTTGCTTTCAAAAGCAGTAAGAAATCTGAGAGCTACTGTGTTCACTGCAGGATCAGTTTAACAATTTGCTTTGACACTGTGAAGTTCCTCAAGATATTCTGGAAGGTATTGAGCTGTTGCCTTGCTTGTGTTCTGCAGAGGCCAAGTAAGTTCCTCTTTTGCCTTTCATTAGCAAGAACAGAAGTAATTTTTGCTGGGGGAGGCGTTAATACCCCAGGGAGCAGCACCCTCTGTACATGAGGCTGTTGTCACCCCTTGACCTGTGTGATGCCCGTGGCTGAAGTGCCATTTATTTTTAGGCACGGTGCGCTTAAGGAGCGCCATCTTTGGGCTGGCTGATGAATGCTGCCCTCCGAGGTGGCTTGTCCCCACCAGAGAGGTAACAGGCTACAGGCTGTGGGCAATGCCAGGACAAAAACTGCTCCTGCCTCTCTGGGTGAGCTGCAGATCTAGCTGCTCGGACACCTGCTGCTGTTTAGACTGTCCAAACACCTACGTACATGTGAAGGAGCTTTGCTGATCTGTAGCTATTTAACAAATGAAGGCATATCTAATGTGTAGCCCCCTTCTATCTTCATTTCTGTATGGCGTTTATTAACTGTATCTATGTACAATTACCTTCATGTTACCGACAGAGAACCACAAAGCAAATAGAGGTAAGCTGCTAATCTCTGATTCCTTTTGTGAAATGTCAAAAACCTCCATTTGTTAGTCATAGAATGGCTCAGGTTGGAAGGGATCTTAAAAATCATGCATCTCCAACCCCCCTGCCATAGAAAGGAATACCACCCACTAGATCAGGCTGGCCAAGGCCCCATCCAGCCTGGCCCATAACACTTAATACATACATGCATGCACAGGTATGGTTTTTATACAAGTATCTATGCCTCCAAAACATAGTTCTTCATGTGTTTGGCTGCACACTTGGTATACAGTACTTTCATGGACTTTTACTCAGCATTCCCTTACAAATCAGTAGGTTTTTGCAAACCTAGGGCATCACAACCAAGTCGCATTGAAAATAAAACCAGGAATAATGGTTGCTTGGCTAAAGGCTGGTGTAACTGGCTTGCTTGCTGCTGTCACCCAGGTGCTTTGAGGTGAAGCATCCTGGCATACTAATGCAGCCAGCAATTACTTGAATCTTAAAATCATCTTTTCTCACTTCTGACTCACGCAGAAGGCAGCTTCAGCAACAGAGCAAAAAGGGGCATGCAGACAGCAGTGTCTCCCTTGCCATCTGATTTTGCCTTCCTCCCCACGCAGGCCTCTCTCATTCGCAGAGTGAGGCAGAGCCCCCAGGGGAAAAATAACATCTAATCACATCACTGGAGGCACAGCGCTTACGCACGAAGGTACTGGAGCGAGGTCGCGCAGCCTCCAATTTTAGTTCTATTTCTGAAGCCTGGAGTACTCAAATGGCGATTTTCCTTCCCCCTTTTCCTCCTGCTCCTAAGCCTTGTTGATTAGAAATCTAACTACTTGGGGCCTGATGCTGTCATGTTTATTCATGAGTTGGGGAGAAGGAAATGTGGAAGCTAGTCCTAAACTGCAGATACAATTTGATTAGCTTACCGGGTCTGCACACAAGGAGGCTTGTAAAATGCTACTAAAGGGTGAGCCAAAGTGAGAGCCATTCTGAGGTAAGGAGTCCTCCAGGAGACTCCTGTTTTTTAGGAGCATGATATTTGTTACATTTCCTCTATCTTTTCTTAATATCATGTTGACTCTCTGAAGAAAATGATTTACTGTGTCAATAAATCTCACATTAGAAGGAAAATATTTAAAATATCAGTCTTAAGTTCTGTAAGAACTTTACTATCCTGTATGATGCATGCAAATTTAAAAAGTCTGTGCTACAGCCTTGGATATGCAGGGTGTGGGAGCATCTTTTGCCGCACAAGTAAAGAAGCATGAGGTGGTTGCATTACAGAAACTGGAGCATCCCCTCTACCATTGCCTGCCCCATATTCTTCCATTTCCTAGACCTTAAGGTAGAAAGTGATTAGAGGAGAGATAGAAGGAATGGTGCTAATCTTTTTGGTAAGTATTTTCCATTCATTGTAGTGCTGAAGTGTGATTAAAATTTTAAAGCAGGTAGCTGAAGCCTGGCATTAGTCTCTGTCTGTTGTTCGGTGATAACATTTTCCTGGATTTCTCCCAGACTCATTAAACGTCATCAGTCATGGGCAAATCTAACAAGGGCATGTTGGAAGAGAACTCTGCTGGACTGAAATATTAAGCAGTGATCATTCTTGCCACTGACATGAACCACTAGTTTTTTGTTAGCCAGTTACAAGGGTGCCTCACAACCAAGAGGTAAGTGAAGGAATTCAATGGGGGTACACAGGACTGGCTCTGCAGTGGTAACTAACATCTTCTGCACTTGTCCATAGCCCAAGGTAAAGTTAAGCTCAGCAATTTAGGTCAGATCTTCTTTACTGCTGGATGAAATCAGTTGCTTTCTACAGTTCATACACAGCCAGCTTCCCTTTCATTCAGTAAGGCACTGTGTAACAGTAGGCAATCACAATAGCTTTGAGATTATTCTTACCTGCATATTGTTGCTCTGTGCAGAGATCTCTGTAATCTTTAGTGCTTTCTGAGGGAAGAAGGTGGGATTTTTCCCTCTTCCAGGCACAGCTCTGCAGTCTACGCTATGATCTGATTCGATTCGTTAATTTTCTATATAGACACTGCAATATACAATGAAGAGCTCACCAGCTGAAGTAGTGCTTTCTGTATGCCCTGTTGGGGTAATCTTTGCAGCTCACTCTGCTCTTCATAGTACACACGTCCTTCCTTTGCAATGTTTTCATCTCCATAAAGGGTAAGAAAAGATGTGTTTATTTTTACCTGTTTACAAAGGAATAAAACCTAGTAGCTCTGGGTCTTGAGCTCATAACTCAGGTGCCAACACTTACAAATGCTGATGTGTGCAAGTGAGACTGGATTTTATCTTGTGTTAAAGGCTCTGGCATGCCTGTATCTTTAAAACACAATGCTCAATGTCCTCAGATGCAGGATGGTTTAGGCAGACAAAATGCTAGTGTAAAGGCTAACTATAAACCTGTCTTACTGTGAAACTAGGAACTCATTGAGAATGGTTTTGTAACACCTTAAAGCTATTCATATCTTGCCTGGGAATTTTGTTTGGAGATATTAAAAATGCAACATTGATGTGCAGTAAATAACCCTGCGTAGCAGAGAGTATTGGCTGGTTTATGTGACTCAAGTGGGTCGATAAGTGGGTAACAGATGCATGTGACATGCTGGAAAACCACTTAGGGACCAACAGGCAAGGTCGCTCCATGTCATTGCTGCAGCGTGTTGCAGAATTGCGGAGCCAGGTCTCCTGTGCTCGCTCCTCCAACCAGGAGAAATATAAACTCCTCTCCGCAGATCCATGCACACGCACGTCGACTTCAGAGTAAAGGAAAGCTCAGAGGCAGGAGCTGGTTACTATGGCTATGTGCATTACTCACTCTACTTGGAGAAATCTAGCCAGCCATCTCTGTGTGTATTAGCTCTATTTGTGCATGAAGGAAGCTTGTTGCTAGCAGCTGTGTGAAGCTGCTGTGCTGAAAATCCAACTTTATTCACACCAGTCAACAACCTGATTTTCAGGCATTTAAAAGCAGCGCACGATGAAAGCAGTAAAACTCTCACACTGTGGGATTGGGTCCTTTGTCCTCCTTAAGCCCTGCTTTGTTCCATGAAAAAGTGACCTCAGCTGCCTTGTCTCTGTGCCACTACTGGTGTTCCTGCTGGGGTGGAAATGACATGTAATGGTGTTGGCTTGGTTGGACTGGTTGGCCATTTGGGCTGTGGTATACATGATACGAGAAGACCACCTTCTGTCCACGTTGGCTTCGGAGTCCAGCTGCTGACTTGTAGGGCTGTCGTTCTGAGTTTCACCTCATTGAACGTCATCAGAATTGATCAGCGAGGGTAAATGTAGCTGTGGGTGCTGAGAGATCCATAGCACAGCCATAAGCCTCATTTTTATTGGTTACAGATATAAATATTTTTATCGTCCCTTGCTGAAGCTATCCCCTGAAGCTATCATTTCTGTGGGGGTACCTAGCAAATGCATTTTCCTTTTTAATGTTGCAGGCTGTCTGTCAGCAGCTGTCAGAGCTGGGCATTGGCTTCCCCTTTTATATAGCGCTGCACAAAGATAAAAGCTTGGTAGGTGAGTGGGATTACCCCAGGCTGTCACCATCACAGGCTCTGGCTGAAGCTCTTGTTCCTGTCTCCAGAGCCTAGATTTTTATGTGAGTGGGAGCGATGGACTTGGGTATCCTCGAGAGGCTGTTTGTACCTTGGAGCTGAAGGGGGTTTTGCACTTAAAGTAGGGGCTGAATCTTTAATCTCGATGGAAAGTAGAGCATTTTTTTCTGCAGGCTTAAAGACTTGCCGTTTGAAAATGGGCTAGACTGTTGGAATCTGCAAATCTTTTAATTAGTCAGAGTTCAAATTAATTAGGAACTGTCATTTAAAAATTAAGCGTTTGTCACTTTTACTGAGTTCTGAATGATCTTAATGGAATAAAGCAGACACTTGAAACTTTCCATATAATTAAAAATAATTGAAGTCTTATGTCTGCATGCATATGAAGGTATCAGCTAATAATTAAGCTAAGCTATTAATAATGGCTGTACTTAATGTTATGTATAGCATACAACCAGGCTAAAAAATCTTAGATTGGTCCACTGTGGTATCGGAGAGAATGCAAAATATTACCAGGCTTCTGCACGTTAATTTGCAGGCAAGCACTGTACTGCCTGAAATGCCAATCTTGTGGGGGAGACAAGGCATGCATACATTTTCACCGGTGGATTAACCGTGCCACTCTGCTTTTGTCTTTAAAAGTTTAATGCCTTAATGGTTGAGTGGCTTGCATATTGCTGCATGAAACGTCCCCCATACCACTGAGACCTTGGCTGCTGGTGGGGATGAGGCAGAGCCACGGAGAACAGCACAAGTTCTGTGCTAGCAGAGCTCAGAGTAGGATCTTCATACCACTTCTCTGTACAAGTTCTCCTTTTTTTTTTTTTTTTTAATTTAAAGCCTGTAAAAATGAATGGGTTATAGCGATTGTTCATTCAATGACTTCAGAAAGGTGGAATTGGCTTATAAAAGCTAGTAGGAATACAAACACGCAGATGCCTTAGTCATGGTCTGTCCTCGCTATACAGCAATATTAAGACCCTGTATCAGTACCCTATATGTGAGCACCCCAAGCTGTGTATGTTGCTTACTTTATTTTAGTCAGGTTTATCTTTTATCTAATCTCTTAGCTTCCTGGATCAGTGATCATCCTTGTCGTGTTCCTCTTCACATTCCTAATTGTAATTCCACCCTTAAGAAATATTTTTCTCTAAGTTGAATGCATATGTACAAGGCTGGATTTACTTAGACTGCCTCATCAGAGATACTGTGAATGCAGTAGGATGGTATATTATTTTTAATATCCCATAATATTTTTAATATTAATGATCTGTTCCCATCATTAGTTCAGGTTTGTTTTTTGTTTTTGATTTTTTTAGTATTATTTTTTAAAGCCCCTAATCCTTTAAGGCTAGGAATATACTCTTTCAGCAGCTGCTGGATTCCTTTTTTTTTTTTTTTGTATTTTAGACCTCTAAAGAAATTCTGATAGACACGACAAGTGCTGAATCTTGAGAACGATGGACTGGATGTTAGTGCTTAATACGTTTTGTCAGGTTGTAAAAACATCTGAGGTGATGTGTTCAGTCTGTTGTTCCAAGGAAGACTTTATTTGGGGGGCGAAAAAGTAGGATTCTTTGGAGACGTTAATGAATAAAAGAGGAATAAGAATTAAACGACATCCACTCATTTTTTTGCTTGCCCGTATATGTCTGCTTCTTATTTTTTAAGTGCAGAGCCAAAAGTGACAACCTCTCCTGGTGCTCTCCTGCTGTGCACTTCCAGAGAGTCCAAAAAGAGGAGGAGGGAGTTCAGGAGCTGGCCCTTCAATCACCTTGTCCTCAGCTGAGGCAGGGAGACAAAGGAGGTGAAGCTAAGGAAAAATAAATGATATTCATATGTTAAAGCAGAGCTGGATTGCTATTTGGTCCACTCTTTGAATGCATGTGGTTACGAGCTACTCTCACAGCTGCCTGACAGTCTTCATGCGTGCCCTGGTGCACAGGCACTCTCTCCTCATCCTGTTGTTGCTCAGCTGGAAAGTGTAAGGCAGACACAAACCCTATTCAATTAAAGAGCACTCTGCAAAAATCTCTCCCCTTTGCTAACACCCTTTTTGCTTCTGGTTGTGATAACAGTGGTGGGAGACATTTAACGGAGACAGCTGGATTAAGTTACACGTTGCCGGCTACCAAACTGTGGTTATGGACCTGGACAGCATTTTTTTCTCCCCATGTTATGACTTTATCAGTGGTTTAGTGTCAGAGGTCTGGAGCTCAGCTCAGCAGAGCCGTGTGTGACATGTCACGTGTTGTTACTGCTAACAAACAGGCTGTGAGATGGGGAACAGGAAGAGAGTGGAGGATTTTGTATCATTTGCCCTTTTGCAAGCTCCCTTTTATAACCTGTATGAAAGTGCATGTTCATACTTGTTTTATAGTCTGTAATACTCACCAAAAAACATCTTGAAGCTGTAGTTCAAAGGATCGCATCTTTTCTGGTTAAGGGAGTAATTACTTTCTTTGAACTCTACATGTACCGTGTGATCAAATCAGTAAGACCTGCCTGCGTGTCATGGCTATGGGACAGTGCTGGTGCCCACTGGTGGACTCAGTCTGAGAGTGTTTTATTATTTATGGGAAAGGATCCATACATCTGCCTCCTGATTCCCTCTCTATTCCTTCTCTTCTTGAAATAAATTCAACCCATATCCCAATTTGCATGCTTCTTTCATCACCCCAGCTGCACACCCTGTGTGGCAATAGAAAGCTGTAAGTAGTTCAAGTGTGTTCATGATGGTTTTATGGTTTCTAGCTGCAAGTAGCTAGAACTCCAATCTGTGTGTCCAATGTAGAGTAAGCCAATTTTTTTTTTTCTGAGCTGTAACCTGAAATATAATGGGTTTGTTATTATCTTTTGACTATGTTTGCCTCTTCTGTTTTGAACAGCAGTGCCACTTAATGCTGCTGCTCCTTATGCTCTCAACATCTAAAATCTGATTCTCACACATCTTAATTTTCTCCTCGATTCAAAATAAACTGATCTGACAAGAATGACATGCCATTAGCTTTTACATGGGTAAAATTGCTACTCTTTAGACCAAGTAAGCATTAAAAGGGATGACCTGTCTGGCTAGAAGCTCGTCTCCCCACGGAGACTGAAACTGTCTGAGCAGGCTGTCAGATTACTTTTCTTGTTGGCTTTTCTTGGTCCATCAGCATGGCGATGACCAGACTGCTTAGTCCCTTTTCTTTGAAAGGTCATCAGCCTTGTAACTCTGTGATGAGAAATCAGCATGAATTGTCCACCTCATTGCATATGTGGACGTAGCCCTTACCTTGGCCTCGATCAGTTCCTCTTTCTTAGAAATAATATCTGCATCACTGCGACTTTTTTTTAATGATAATAGACACATTGCAGGTCTTGTAAGATGGAGGTGCATCAGTAATGGATGAATGTAGGTATTCTGACCATGCTGAAAGAACAACGGAAATCATCTGCCCTGAAGTTCTGCAGTTCCTACTCTGAGGTTCTTCTGGTGCACGTTTGGGTGGCAATGAGAGCAGAGATCTTTCTGCTCTGAAAAAATCCTGTTCATCAACTGCAGTATGACAAGAAGGACCAGAGTTTCCACCAGGACCAATATATCCTGACAGGCAAGAGGCAGAATAATCTATTTTACAGAGTTTCCTTTTCTTTTTTTTCCATAGCAAATTTTCATACCCCAAAATAACCTGTATTTTTGTTAAAAATTCTGTGTCAAATTTTTCAGTTAAGCCTGCTGCTGTAAGTTTGGATTCTCTGAAAAATGTCAGTGGTGATTTTAAAAATGTACATCTTTCTATGCTATATAAATAAAAATGTTATGTTGTTGCTGTGCAGGAACCATTGTTAGGACCCCATGGTCTCCTCTAGCAGAGGCACAGCACAGGTGCCCGACCTGCAGGACAGCACTAGGAGAGGTGAGACCTTGTGCACAGCTCTGTGCACCCGCAGGGCAGCAGCAGCCCTTGAACCAGCACAATTCCCAAGTGCTCTTTTGGTGAATAGGTTTGAATAGATTGAGCTGCTGGTGAGAAGTTTCTGTGGGACGTGCTGGATCGAAGCCTGATGCTTCCTGTTGAGTGAGTTTTGATGAAAATTTAACAAATTACTCAACCGGTCTGATGGTCCCGTCAAATGAATTGCTTGGTGTTTCCATGCTGCTGAGCTACTGATATTTGAAGTGAAGCTTCTGAGGCCCCCACTGATGCAGGCAAGGTATATTTCCCATTCTTGCTCAGTGTTTTTTCCAGTAATCTGTCTTTCCGTCATTTACCTCATCCTACCAGATGTGTTATTTCTTTTCTTCTTTCTTCTAGACCATTGTGTGAGACTGAAGTGCCTAAAACTGTGGATGTGTACTGTGCACTTTGGCTTTGTGCAATAATTCTCGAGCATATAATTTGACTTTTTTCATCTCCCTCCTCCCCACCCCCCCCCCAAAGACACAATACATATTTCAATTACAAAAAAAGCTTTTAAAATCAGTTCTGTTGCAATACCATTAGCTGCTGCCGGGGAGCTGCTATGACTCCAAAGGGAGCTATGCGTGTAACCTCACTGGAAATCCCAGCTGCTGCTGGCTCCTGCGGCAGAGGCAGTCCTCCTCTGCAAATGCAATGCCTGGCCCCTCTTGGCTGTGATCTCCCATTGGGTTTTGGTCTGGACACACAGCACAGCCAGTCTCCAAATGCTCTGGATTATTCTGGCTGGTCCAGCATGGCCCTTTCTCACTGTAGCCTTCCTGACCCATCTCTCATTGCTTCTGGCATCTCTGCATTCCCACCCCTACTCTTCACCCAAACAGCAACAAGCATTTTCAGCAGCCTGGCATGCTGCAGTCTGGTACTTTTTCCCCTTTTCCAGTCATGCCCTTCTGTGCCTTTTCGTAAATGATTTTGTTTTTAGGTGTGATGTGCTCATTCAGGAACAGACCCTAGTCTTGCTGGGGCTGAACCTGGGCAGCAAGGATGAGCTATCCGGGGGAGCTGGGTGCAGTGAAATGGGGGGAGCATAGCAGTGGCAGAGTTGGCTGTGGTACAGCATCAGTTCCCAGGATCAGTTCTGTGGGGTCTGCACAGGACAAGTCCCTTTTGTCACCTATTAAGCTGCAAGTGTGGAACACCATAGCTGGGAGGGGAGAGGTGAGAAAAATAAACTTTTTTCCATATTTATATAAACATATACATGTGTATATATGTTTAGATATACACAGGCATATAAATGTATGTATATTTATATGCACACCCCAACCACTTGCTTCAGAACAGTGCCACTAGAGAGAAGGATGGCGTGTCCATTTTGGGAGGTGTTGATGCTTCTTGTCAGTCAAGCTTCTAAGTCATTAGACCACGTCAAAAGCACAGACTTGTGCTTTTTCAAGCTTACGGCAGAAAGTAACATCTCTGGAAATAGATTTTTAAGAACTGGGATTGTTTTTTCAAGCTTTGCTGACTGAGTTTCTTGGCTGAGGTGATCGGCTCAGCATAGCTGTACTTGGCAAGAGACAGTATCTTGTCTCTGCTTACAGAATGTAAATAGTGAAAAATCACACAGTTGGCTTCCTGCAGTGGCTCCCAGCTATTTAGTGTCATGTCAATCACATAGGGTCTGTTTTCTCAGCTCTTGCAATGTTAAGTAAGTATCTCTGCAAGGCAATTATTTTGCTGATTAAACTGTTGGTGCATTTTTTTGGTATAGTTTGCAATTGGCATAAGGTAAACACAGCTACAAGATAGCAAACAATCCTTGACAAGGAGTCAAGCTAAGACTTGGAGTTACAGAAGCAAAAAATTGAAAAGTTGCTTGAATCTAGAAAGGCATGAATATTTCCCTTTCTTTCCCCCTCACCTCTGAAAAATCAACCTCTGCAGCAGCAAAAATAAGTGAGGTCTGCGCCTATCTTTGCCCATCTCCAAGAGGCAGGCTTTAAATGCTTGAGGCTGAAATGTAGAAAAGACAAACAAAGGCAAGTTGTCTTGCTGGAGCTTGGCACTGAGAGATGGAATATGTTGTCTGAAGGCCTCCAAGTATTTTTAGGGCAGTGCTGCATGTTGATATGGAAATGGGGCTTTCGGACTATTTGAGCAGAGAGATTACATTGTAGTCACAGGCTGGTTGGGTAACGAAGCACCCTGCCTTCCAAACTCTAGAGAGAAATTCATGGATTTTATTTTTTCTTTTCTGCCTTCATCAAGGCTAAATCACTTCTGACTAGTAACTTCAGAAGGGCACAATCTGGCAAATGGGCTTCAGCAATTCTAATGACGTGCTGTGCAAATAAATGCTTGGTTAATGAATACTGAAAAGATTAACCTGAACTACTTACATACATTATTAAGGCATTTAACTCTCTGCCTTTCCCCAGTGGTTACAGGTAATGCAGAGCACTGGAAGGGGGCGGTGGGGAGGGGAACTCTCTAAAGGCTATCAGGATATGTGGAAGTTGGACAAAGGATGCAGAGCAGTTCTGAAAATGTGCCATTGTGTAGTCCCTGACCCAACTGTCAGGGTGGGACACTTGAGGTTGTTGAAGACTGAAAGCTTTTTGTGGCGGGGTGGGGAATGCCAGCTTTTAGAGACAGGTATAAGAAGGCACATGACCAAAACCTTTGTTCCCTTTGCCAGAACCTCTCCACAGCCAAATATCTTAGGCCGTTTACTCACTTAGGCTCATTCCTTACCGTTTTCACCTTTTTGCTTTTCTTGGGGTGTGTAAGTCAACCCGAGGTTGATTTATCAGCGCCAGTAATCCGCTCTCCAAGCGCTGTCAGTCTCGCTCCCAGAAGCTGCACTCCCCCATTAGAGCCCTGACCTATTCAAACGCCCTGAAGATAGCATAATGACCGTGTGTCAGCGGGGCAGAGGCACCAGTGACAGCTCTCAGAGGTTGCTCATCTCGGCAGGGGTGGGAGCAGAGCCCTGTGGGAAGCTTGGCGATGCTCCCGAGTCTGGCTTCTCGCCTCCTGCGGTTTTGTGCGTTTGGCCTCTGCCACCACTGGTGGTGTTTTCAGGCTGCTCATGCAGGAGGAGGTATTCTGGTGCAGGGGTCTGCATACCGAGAGCAATAGATCATGGATGTCAGTGGTTCAAAAGGCACTTGAGTTGTTTTTTTTTTTTTTTTTTTTCTGGCTTAGGAATTATCTCCCTTGGCACGCTGGCATAACAGCAGGTGCTTTCCATAGAGAAACTTAGCTTTCCTTTATACTATCAATGGTAAGCTTGCACACCACACAGTAGCTATCAGCAAAGAATTAAACAGAGGAAACTGCTTAAAATGATTATTCTGAAAAAAGTGCGAACAGGAGCTACTCCTCCCTCTGTAGGTTGCAGACGTCTGTGCCCACTGCCCCGCACATGCACTGGAGCAGGAAGGCTTGTACAAACTGGGAAGTCTCCTGTCCCAATAATGTTAATCTGCCTGTCATAAACATACTTTAAATACACTGTTTAGTTCCAACTTTCTTGAGATGTAGCAGAGTGCTGCTATTTTTAAAGCTAAGCTTCTCTCCCCCTCCAATTTCTCTTTGGGGCATCAGCAGCTTAAATAATGGCAGTGTAATTCTTCACAAGAGAAAATTCACCTGCTCCTACAGAATGGGCCTGGATTTGCTGCTGGGTGTGATGCTGTATCTTCCTTACACCTGTACGGATGGCCTTTTTCTTTCAGACAGCACTCAGCTAGTTCATTTTGCCTCTTTCCTGTGTGTCCTTTAAACAGAGAGTAAAACATCAGCAAGGAGCAATGACCAAAACAACCTGGAGGTGAATAAGAGGCTCTCAATCTCTTTCGATACAGTCACTCAGATGCATCTTGTGGATGGACAGTCTGTCTGCTCTCTTATGGAGCAGCCCAGAAGACCATGATTCAGAAGACACTTTCTCCAAGCACCCGTATCTTTAACTAGTGTTCTCCTATCTTGTTGCTCCGGCTTTTCAGGAGTGCCAGTTTATTACAGAGCATGCTTTAGTCTAAAGGCCAACTTTGTCAGAACACACTGGGCTGGTTGCTTTTTTCTAATAAAATAGAATGGGTTTCATAATTAGGCTTTTACAGATCCCAGGTGTCACCTTTACTATATAAGACCACACTATTGACACTATCTGTGTCTAGAGCTGATAAATGTTATTGCATTCTTTTCTAATATGTAATGTCATTAAAAATAGGTTTGTCAGAAGCACTTCTTATCAAAGGCCCTTGTTTCCCCAGAAACGGTGACCAGCATTAACCTTTCTAAAAGTAGCCTCTGCGAGAGACAAGTGTCTGTGGTTGTCACTGTTACAAATTTAATCTAGAGAAAATGTTCAGTGAATTCTGCTTCTTATTAAAACAAAACTAATAAACTACAGAAAGGCAGGAATAATGTGTGTAGTGCCAATTCATGTCAGGCCAGCAAGGAAAATAAATTGATCATGTTTGACCCAGTGTTGTCTTGTGTCCCTTTTTAGTGGCATATACATTGGAAGTGCCTTGGCATCAGCTGCAGAAACAGTTGTTTGCAGCCCCTAAAAAGAAAAAGGAGGCGTGGGAGAGAGACTGTAGTGTTTGTGCAGGACTGATAAAAGCTGAATACTTACAGAACAGAAAACACGTAAGTGATAACAGAGTATTTGCAAAAGATGCTGCCTTCTGCCCAAAGTAGGTGGTAATGGGAATATTGTGTTTAGAATTAAAGCTGCTGGTAGTAAAAGAAATGAGCTAGAAGGAGAGAGCATCAGTGTGCTGTATCCTCACGGCATGAAATAATCTTATTCTTAGACTTGACAGCAGGTTAGTGGTATCCATGAATCTGGGTGATGTATGCAGTTTATCCAGTTTTCAATTACATGATCAGGAGCATCTGCTTAAGCTTTAGAGAGTCATTCACTATTCACCTCATTTGAGGTCATGAGCTCTGTTCTTTGTTGCCAGATGTAAAAACAAAAAGGCAATGAGTTAAATCCAACATCAAAACACATCCATGCTGCAGGGTACTGAGTATCTACAAAGCAGCAGGCTTGGAAGGGTGGGAAGTGATGCTGATTTAAGGAAATAAGTAAGAACAGCACGACTGCCCGTTGAGTGCTAGAGCACGACACAGGCAGCTCAAGCTCAGGTTGCTTTTACAGGTGATCCAGACCAAGACTGAAAGCCTTACTCTTAGCTTTAGCAAAGGGCCCTCTCCTCAGCTTAAATTTGTCTGGAGCTGGCATGTCTCTAGTGAAGCAGTAGTGATTCTCTGTCTCTTGGTTGCATTCCCTTCACACTAAAAATACCAAGTCACTGAAGCACTCAGATCCTCAGACCTGCCACATCAATCTCCCATCTCTAAGCCTATCACTTCCACAAATCCCTCCATTGCTTCCATAATTATTTTGCCTGTGCAACCTGTCACTGTCCAGTCTTCAGGACAGCAGCTTTAAAAATAGCAGATTCAGTATGCAAATATTTTTCTTCTTGCCAGGTCACAAACAAAGCCATTTGTTCCTGTGGTTATCTAAGAATTCGATGAAGCTATGGGCAAGCTCCCTCCCTGCTCCCCCTTGCTTCCATGAAATTGAGTTTTCTGAAGTGCTAACATGTTTTCTTCCCCTTTGGCCAGCAAGCATTGCCCACAGCCTTTATTTTTCCCTTGTGCTTTTATATTCAGTTCATGCTGGAACCAAAGGAAACCTATATATCTATCCATGCTGGTAAAAGCAAATCAATCTGATGTGTCGGTTGTTTTGCTGTTTATGGGCTGAAGTGAAATGAGTCCTGACTTACTTATGGCACTTGTTTTACAGGAAAAATGAGTTGACAAGAAGGCCAAATATTGCCTAAACTCAGTCTCATAAATGAGTTTGCCGAAGCAAAGCATTCGCTAAAATTGATGCTTGCTTTATTTTTTTTTTCTGTGGTTTACTTTCCAGGCAGAATCAATAAATTCTTAAACTTCTTCGCCATCTCACCTTTCTTATAAATGGCGGAATATCGACATATCCCAAACCTGAGCCGATGGGCTTGACTTTTATTCTCTGGGGCCCAGCAAGGGGATTTAAGATGCTTGACTGGAATTTGAGAACTCGCATCCTTGCTTTGATGCTTTAAGGCTGTTTGGCTTACATAACCAAATTCCCTTTAAAGTCACTCATCCCTTGCACAAGATTTGCTCCTTATTTTCTAGGGGAGCTGCATCTGAGTAATCTTAATTTCCCCCTTCCCCAAGCTAATGTTAATTAAGTCCTCAGGCACGTGGAGAAGCTATCCTTGCCCCTGCACAAACACAGCAGAGAAGCAGGAAAAGTTTCTTCCATGAAGTCATGGAGCAAGAATGGAGCCGCGAGGGGCGGGGGGCGAGGAGCGCTCCCCCCGACATTCCTGCCCTCCGCCTGGGCTGGGGCGCAGCCAGACGCACTCCCTGCTCCGGCATTGTCTCCTCATCCGGCGGACAAATATAGGCATGAAGAAAAACTCCTGATGCCTTTAAAAAGCCATCACTGGTGACCTTGAGGTGGGAGTATATAAAGTCTGGACCAGGCGGAGCAGTGACACTGTGTGTGCTCTCCAGGGTGAGTACCGACCTTTCTCACTTCTAAATGTGTGTGGCCGGCTGTGCTCTAACACTTTGCCATAGTTTTCATGTGGCTTTAGGAGTAGTAGGAGTATCGCTAAACGTACAGAACTATGTTGGTTGTCCTGGGATGCTGATTGAATGGTAGAATGGCAAACATGCTTCTTTTTTTGCTAACTTCAGTGCATTCATTTAGCCAGCTAGAATAAACATTTAGGAAAATGTCAGGTCCATTATAATTATGCATCTGGGTGGAATGGTTGACCGCTACCTACAAGTCATGTTTGGTGTCTTCTCTGTCATCTGTAAGAGGTGATGATTTGTGTGGTTCATAATTTTAAACAGCTTGTTGCTTCAAAGAATTCCTTAATCCAGACTGAGTTACAAGCCTTGGAGATTTATTGGTTTCCCTTTCAAAGGCAGGCAATGATGGCTTTTGTTGGTATAGCAGCTGAGCGACCAGCACTGTGGTAGCTCTTCCAACAACCACAGCAAAGGAAGATGAGGTCCCTGATTTCCAAATTTGAGTGCACCACCAAATTTCTGGTGCTCCTGGGTGTGCCACTTGAATTTTTGTCCCAATACTGGTTTTCTACAGGGCGCAGGTGCTTCCAAGGATCTTCCAAAATTTATGTACAAGGGCTACCTCTTTTTCGTTATTAGCCAAAGTAAACTGAAAGGAAAATGAATGACCTTAGTTCTGCCTTCCCTCTCCTGACTATACTACCTCTTACAAATAATCCTATGACCCTAAGCCAAACAACACTTCCAGTTTCTCATATCTTGCAGTGTATTTCCCATGCTGAGTCCTCTGCACCCCCAAGTTTTGTGCTTCCTTTTGTGCAAGTTGTGTGCTTCCTGGGCTCTGGCTTCTGTCTTAACTCCCAGCACATGAAAATACTGCAGAAAAAGGGATTCTGTTCCAGCTGTAGCAAGTGCTTCCTTACACTGTAACATGTTAGACATAGTGCTTCAGCCCTAAATATACATGAAAACAAAACTACATCAAAAAGTCAATGCAGGACAGCCCTTGCGAAGAGGTCTGCAAATGGAGCTAAATCACATGGAAAAGGTTTGGTGTATATTTGGACTTGTGAGAATCTGTCCTGAATCCTAGAGATAAAGACTGGAGTAGCTCCTCTTACCTTTGCATGTTTAATGTGAAATGGCACTTACATGCCTTAACACTGTTGTGTTTAAGTGTATGAACTGATGTAGTTTCTGTGCTCTACCAGAGCTAAGACACTCCCCGTGGGAGACAGACTTTGCTGTGCTAGTTTTGAGTTGTCTCCATTTGGGAATTTTGTTCAGTTCAGATGATGTTAAAATAACTGCTGATAGTTGTCCTTAGGTAGGCTCTTCATCTTTAGAAAGGAAAAAAGTTGAGGCTAGTTCCGGGAAGAAGAATATTTTTTTGCTTTAGAGCAACAAGACAGAAGATCCTAAGCTTACATTGTGGCAGGGGGAGAGGGCTGAATGTAAAACATTTGGCAGCCAAACTGTCTTAGGGCTTTACATTCCCCAGGAGGAATGTGCTGGGGGAAGAAGAAGGAAAAAAAATACTGCCTTCATTAATGAAGATCTCTTATCTATAAAAAGATTTGTTAGGAAGAAATTTAATTAAATTTTAAAAGACTGCAGTGTCTGTCTTGATAGGACTCTTGAAACTTTATCAGCTGCTCTGGATATTGTGTAGTAAATAGAATAAGGGAAAAGGTAATATCTGAGGGTCACATGCAGTTTCAGTACTAATTAAATAGTATTGATTTGAAAGAGAAAAATATCTGAAATACTTAAACTGCGGGAGGGAGGTGGAAGGGGATGGACACCTTTTAGCAGCACAACTTTTAAGATGTCTCTGGACAGCATCCTGAGTATTTTACATGCGTGTGTGTGTTTGTGTAAGTTTTTATAAGTATGCGTGTGTGTATGCATATATATACATAAAAAATCATTTATACAGTTAATATAGAAAGCACACGTGAATCAAATTAATTCCTAGTAAAAAGCTATCCGTTTCAGTGGTATTCAGTAAGACTTATTTCAGCCCAGTTATCAAGTTTTGAATCCTTAAAAATAAATATATTGTATAGCTGTTTAGACTAATTTTCCTTAAAGATTATGTTCTGTGTTTATAGCTTCCATTATATAAAGTGCCACCGATTTGAGCTATCTGCTTTCCAAACATTAAAAATAAGAGTGGGATAACCAGCCTTAGTGCTTGGCAGTACAAACCCAGCAAATCAGTCTCGCTTACATGAATGTTCCCTGCCCTTTCTTACATGATAAGAGGCTCCTAAACACTGTGGCCTTGTCATTTGAGAAAACAAGTGTTGTAGGTATTAAGCTGGACTAATAAACTCAGATCAATGTGGAAAACAACAAAGCCTTAGTGCCAGTATTGCAGGCACGTTTGCCTTCTGCCGTACCCAAGCCGGATGAGTCCTGGGTTTTTGCCAGGCTGTCTGGCACCATTGGAGGCGAGCACTGCGGGCACTCCACCGTCTCCAGCTCCGGTTTTCTGCAGCAGGAGCATGGGCATGCCTCCCTGGAGCATCGCCAGGGGGTGTAAAGCATGCCCATGCAACAGCTCACAGCAGGGAATTCTCGCTCTGCGGTTTCAAGACAGCGCCTGCCAGAGAGGATGCGTGGCAGGGCCCCGGGGGATGTGCCCCAGAAGTGGAGGGCACGCAGCCCACTCCAGGCGAGTTGGTAGGAGGCAGAGCCACTGCTAAGTGGTTTTCAAAGTCACAGCCTGAAGTGGTCCCTTTTATCTGCTGCTCTTAAGCACCATTCATGCCATAAAGAGGAGACTGCATTCTCCCATGGAGATAACTGCGACCCGTGTCGGGGTTTTGAACCACACAGAATCTGTCTGGCTTTAAATAAACTGAGACAGGCAAGGGTTTAGCAAAGGGTTCAGTAAAGCCCCAAATCTCCATTAGGTATTTCTGTTTCAAATAGTCATCGCTTTAATCAGCCACCTGCCACGTTCTGCTGAGTGTTTCATATTGCATCACACGGTCCAAGAAATGCAACTTTTTCCTCCTTTTTGTTAGAGCGGGTCCCTGCTTTTCTCCTCCTTGAGCTGTGCCACCTTGAAAACTTGCCAAGATGATGGACATGTCGGAATTCGGGGAGGCTGCTCCCTTCCTACGAAAGAGTGAGAAGGAGCTGATGATGGCACAGACCGTTGCCTTCGATGGTGAGTTGTGGCACCATTTATGCTGGTGGTGGCGTGTTAACCCGGTAAGGGTTGCATCCATAATGTAGCTGGGGGAGTGCAGAGCAAAGCAGGATGCAAAGCCCCTGTTGCTGCTGCTGCTGCTCTTGAGGTGGCTGGTTCAACCAAGTTTGAATAAGCTTCATTATTCTGCAAAGCTACAAAGAGCCCTAAGGCAGTGCTGAAGGGAAGCAATCTATCAACTCATACTAAGTAATTAGCTAGATTTAGAAGCAAGACATACTTGCACCGCACTGCTAAAAGAGAGATCGCTGCTTTGTCCATTTGGGAGAAAAATGTCGCACGCTGATGTTGCTGTAATTTGAGAAATTCTGTGACCTGACTAAATGTCCCTGCTGTACGTGTACCTCTGCTCGATTTGCATGTTTTATTGACAACCCAGTGCTAGGTTTTAACTTTCCATAAGTTATTTTTCGTGAAATGAATTTGTGAACTCTGAGGTGTAGTAGTAAGAGTAAATTCACCAATAACCACAGCAGTATAATATTCAGAGTAGTTGCTAAAACAAGTCATCTGAAGCCCAACACAGCTAATCCAAACCTCTAAAAAGCAGTGTACATAACTCGGTGTGAGTTATTAATATTACTGTTTTTCAAGACAGACTTCAAAGGAATGTGCAGGAATAAGGTTAAATCTGATAGCTGGCAGGCAAATAATATGGCCTGAATTCCTCATTCAGACAGCAATACTCTGTGTGGCTTTTTAGCAAATGGCTTCATTTGGGCTCGGATCTCAGTTCCTCCATCTGCACACTGGTGATGATGATTGTGGATTTCCCATGGAGGCTGAGGCTTCGCCAGCATTCGTGAAATATTGTGACACCTTGTGCTGGGAGGATCTAGGGAAGCCAAGTGGTAGTTTCAAAGGAGAGACAACATTTGGAAGCCCTGAACCTTCTGTTTTGGCACTCAGCTGCCGCAGCACTGCTGATCTGCTGTGGTCCCAGAGGTTTAACTAACCCTAGCAATCTCACTTAGTAGGGCACAGCGTTATTATTCAACTCAAGACTGTGAACCCTCTGTCTCCTTAATTTCACAGGGAAGAAGAAATGTTGGGTTCCCGATGAGAAGAAGGCTTATGTTGAAGCTGAAATTACAGAAACCAGTGGTGGCAAAGTGACCGTCGAGACAACAGATGGACGGGTACAATAGCATTTTTGTCTGACCCATGATGAATGAGGGCTGAGCAGCAAGCCCCAGAACATACCTGGCTCGGTTTAAGCTCTGCTGCCCGGTTCATGCCATCCATGAAATAGGCTGTGAACAAGAAGCCTCAGTAACTGATGGCAAATAAGAAACAGCCAAGGGAAAAATAGGAATTTGCTGGTGCCTGAAGGAGCATTAGTATTTGCACAGCACTGTGAGCAGAGGTATGCGACGGACCAGTCCAGATTTGTACCCCAGAGAGAGAAATGAGGAGGTGGGAGGTAAAACCCTATGCTTATAGTGAATTCCCATGGCACCACAGCCACACCACCACTCTCCTTACTTGTACCATCTCAGCCTTCCCTCCTTCTTTCAGTGTCTGTGAAAACAAATGGCATTATGTACATAGGCCACATTGAGCCAAAGAATCTCCCTCTACAGGGAAAATATGTTCTCCTCTAGGGTATGTGAAGTGACAGAAAATCTCAATGTTTTCCAGTGGTGCTGTACTCTATCTGTCTTTGCAGACCATGACTATAAAAGAAGACGATGTGCAGTCCATGAACCCTCCCAAATTTGACATGATTGAGGACATGGCTATGCTGACCCATCTGAATGAGGCATCTGTGTTGTACAACCTGAGGAAGCGCTACAGCAACTGGATGATTTATGTAAGGGTCACTACTCTGTATCTCTGGAAATACGCATTTCAAAGGCTGTGATATTTGAGCATGTGATCTTCGTATTCAGTTTACAACTTGGATATGTTATAAGACTGAGGGTCTCACTCGCTTTTTCAGAAGGAAAAAGGAAAGTTCCTTGCAGTAATTTTGACTGAATACAGACAAGAGTGAATAAGACTGTGTCTAGCTCTCTGTTTTTCCTTGCTCGTCTGGGAAAGAGGTGTCATGGGACAAATTTTCAGCAGTCAAGACCTTGGGGAGACCTAGTTTATTTTTCCACTTCCAATGCTAATCCATGCCATTACCAGCTATGGAGATTTCCTTGTTAAGAAACAATGCCTCAAGCTTATAGCACACATATAACTCCTTTTAACTAGGAGCCTGTCTATCTTTAGTTCAGTAATTTTATTCCCTTCATTTTCAGTGTGGACATCTGTCTTGTTTTGCTCTGGCCTTTTTCCCTGCTCTGTATCTTCCCTATGACATCATTAACATAATTTCTGTTATCACCAGAACAAGTTTCAGTGGCATCTAGTTTCATGAGGCCAAACTTTTGCCCTCAGCTTGCTACATCCAATTGTGTCTGAAGTCAGTCAGGAGAATCTATGGATTTTTCTAGCCAATCCTTATTCAGGCTTTTGGTTTACATCAGAGGAGTGAATTCAATTTAAATTCCGATTGTTATATAGCTTCTGTATTTAATAACCCCTGTATAAGCATGTATGGCCTAAAATGTAGCTTTGTCTTGTAGATCATTATAGTTAAAAAATGAAATTTCATCATCTTGTTTAATCCATTTACAGCTTGTTTTATTTTGTTTGTTTGTTTTTCTGCTTAGAAAATTAGGACTGAAGACTCATGCCAAGGCCATTCTGGAGCAGGTCCTAATCCTATTTTAGGGGAAGACACCTGCAATCGTTAGCTCATTGAACTCATTAATCTATATGCACGTAGTGCATGTGCCCATATAATATCTGGGTTCTGAGAAGTTTTCTGCATTGACCCGGACTAAGTACCTGAAAAGTTACCAGCTAATGCTAATCCCCCAGTGTTACAACCGGAAACTCATTCTTCCTCAGAATTGTCAGGCCCCAGCTAATTGATAAAGCGAGCCCACAGAGTGACTATAAAGATAGATTTTATGTATTTATTTATTTGCCAACTACATTTCTCCAAAAGCTGAAAAAGCTCTGGGGAATAGTACGATGAAGTTATTTTCTCTTTGGACATCCAACTGAAATTTGCCCCAGGGTGTTCACATCAAGTTAGTAATGGGAGATTTTTTTCTCCCAGATTTCTCTTCCTAAGAACAGAGTTCAAACAGAAAAGCTCTTTTTTTTTTTTCTTCTTTTCATAGTTATTGTTTTCAAGCGGAAACGGCTTTCAGTGGGTGGCCAGGCAGAAAATCAGACAGAGGTCTCCTTGCTGCTCCTCTGTTCATCTGGAGGGGCTGTTTCTCTCTGGCTGTCATCTTGACAATAATTTCCCCCCTTTGGAAAACTGCTTAATATCTGTCATGTTGGTACCATTGATTGCCAATGGGAAGTCCAGTAGCAAACCAGTAGCTTCAGGAATTCAGATCAAAGGCTGCAATTCTGACCAGAATTCAAAGACAGATCAAAAGCTGGCAACATCAGTTCCTGCTGGGTTAACTCAGATTTTCTTTCTTATTCCTTGAAAGTTTTTTTCCACCTTTTTCTTGTGTTTCCCTCTAGACCTACTCAGGCTTATTCTGCGTGACTATAAACCCCTACAAATGGTTGCCTGTCTACAAGGCGGAGGTTGTTGCTGCCTACAAAGGCAAGAGGCGCTCAGAGGCTCCTCCTCACATCTTCTCCATTGCTGATAACGCATACCACGATATGCTGCGTAGTAAGTGGCGCTCCCTGCTTTTAAATTTAGTTTTGCTTTATTTAGCAGACATGATTGATACCAGATGGCCGTTTGTGAGAGCATTTGCAGTGTGCACCAAATGTGCAGATACTCAACAAGCAACAGGGGCTTGGGAGTCTGCATCAGTAATTTTTTTTTAATTATTGTTTTTTCTGCCCTGCCTGTCCCTGTGCTAGTTGTGGTAACAGCTCATTCTGATGCTCATCAGATGCAAACATTCAGAAGTTAATGAAGGGCAGCTATGGAGGATGCTGCGTGCACATCGTTGGCAAGAACCTGCTGTGGATCAGCAGCACTCTGACTGTGCGTGGGGTCTGAGCGCCTACTGTGCAGCAGCAAGCTCTGCTATTTTTCTGTGAAATCTCGCCCCAGCCCTCAAATTACTGGAAAAAGAGTTTGTCAGCAGAGGGCAGCAGTTATGTGCTTACACCGGGTCCTGTGAGGCTGCAGGATAAATCCCAGAGAGACTTGGTGTGGTCACACGCTGCTGTCGCCTGGTTTTCATAAAATGGCAATCACCATGTTCTGAAAGGGGACAAAAGGTGCTGGGGCAGAGGCATGTCTGCAGAAAGATGCTTTTTTATCAGATGAGAGTGAAATATGGCCAGGCTGCCCAATATGTATCTCATCAGGATGTCTGGAATTAAAAGAGAAAAGAGGGATTCAGGCCCAGTGGTTCCTAGAATCTGCTTCTAGTTAGCATTTGCTGAACTGGTTTAATAATATATTGATTGCAAAACGTTCTTATAAATGTTTATTTCTGCTCAGGCTGTTAACAGTAGCGAGACTATAAAACTTGATTTCAGCAGCATGGCTCACCAAAGAAGAGTACATATATACAGTGATGAATGGCCCATGAACAAGCAGTAGAATTGCTTGGGTTGGTGCAATAATGCAGGGCAGAGGGGTCAGATGTGAGCAGAGACCTACACAGAAGTAAAGCAACATTTTGCTGACAGGAAATTACTTTCTTTTTGTTGTTTATTTCCTAGATGTAGGGGAATGTGCATGACTTGCAGGTCTTTAGTACTGACTTGAACAAAACATGAGAGGAGGCTTCAGGGTACGGGAAAAACTGGCACTGCTGGAGGTTGAACTAAATAATGCTTATTTTTACCTTTCTACTGCTGCTTCCTGTGATTCTCTCCTGTCCATTCAGGACTGTTTCTGGAATAGTTGGTTCTGATTTGAAATGATAACAGTCAATTTCTACAGCCAACTAAGTTTGCCTCAATTCTTTTTTTTTTTTTTTTTCCCTCCACAGATCGAGAGAATCAGTCTATGCTGATCACGTAAGTGTTTCTCTTTTGGCTGATTTGAGATTCTTTTGCTGTGGAAAAAAACTTCAAAGGGAGAAAAAATACTATTGAAAAATCTCCTTGAAAATCCTATTGAAATACAAGTTGACCCTTAAAAGCTCAGCTATATTGCCTGGAACTTGATCCAAGTCAAATAATTGGCAATTTAGCCACCTGATGGCTGCCTTGAGCCCCATTGGAAAGGAATAGCTGAGGGTTTGATGGAGGCTGGCCCATTTCTGATCTGCATTTGGTGTTCTTTCCAAGTAGGCACGAAAACAACTCGACAGGCAGTTAGAGAAGCTTCTTCCAGGGTTGTCCTTGCTATGTCTGTCCTCTCCAGACACAGAAGATTTTCTTCAAAATGTCATTGTTCTTGCTGCAAAACATAGTCAAGAACATTGAATAGACCCATCCCCAGGAAGGAAGATGACCAAGAAAAGAGGAGGCACATTTACTGTCAGTCATGAAAGACAGAGAGCTGTCTCTATCTCTACACAGTTCACATATTCTACTGGATGATGCTGGCAAAATACTGTAGCTCTTCTGTATGTTTTTTAACTCGTTAGCTGTATAGAGTTGGATCCTGAGTCTGGACATTTTTTAATAAAACTTTCTATTAAAACTTAAAGGAAGCTCAAAGTAGTGTGGGTTTGCATTAGATTTCTGAATGCAGTCACATGAAGAATTAGTTGCTGTTGTTGTAGGCATTCACCTCTTCATTCAGTTAATATGACATGATTTCCCCTGGAATGACCCAAAAACAGGCTGTGGAAATCAGTCAGTGACTGTAAGAATAGCCTTTGCAGGGCATGGAGCTGACAGGATGGGCGGGCAAAAGAAAGGGTTAGAGCTGATTGAGCGACTCTAACGTTACCTTCCTTCTTCCCCTAGTGGAGAATCCGGTGCTGGCAAGACTGTCAACACAAAACGTGTCATCCAGTACTTTGCCACAGTGGCAGCCCTGGGTGAACCTGGTAAAAAGAGCGTAAGTCTGCCAGCAGCTGTTTCATTTCAAGCTTCCAAGATATTTGTTGTGCACAACATTGCAAGTCTGCATCCTGAGTGCTGGACCATGTGCTAGACCTCAATGGGCATGGTTAAGATAAGAAATTATTGGGAAAAGATATTGATGCATCTAAATGGCATTACTGAAACCATGTAGTCCTGAAGGTAGGAAGGCAATGCTCATCCAAATTTGCCATGTTGCAGGTGGAGCAGCAAAACCCCTTCTGGTTCTGAACTACTGCTGGTTGCTGATACTTTTTTCTAAGAGTTTTAGTTGTCACGTGTTAAATGTTTCTGAATGTGTTAAAGCTGGTCGAATGCTGGGAAGACCATGAAGATTAAGAAAAATAGATTTCTTTTCACATGGAAAACAGTCTTCAAAAGCATAGCTTTGATCAAAACGTCTGTTTTGTTGAAAAGCCTTTTTGTCCTCTAAAATAGGAATGTTTTGACAAAAGGTTTTTAAATCAACTTCTCTATATTTCCTTTTGGTTAAGTGCTGTTCTGCTTTTAAGTGCTAAGGTTACAGTGAATACTGCATTCATGTTGCTTTTTATTCTGTGTTGCTATGAGTTTATTCACTATGCTTCATTGCGCTTCAAGGTTCAACGCTTTTTCGTGGCAAATTGATTCCTATGAACTATACGTATAAAGCTAAGACTTCAGCCAGCCTCAGATTCTGTTCACTCACCTCAAGTTCCCAAAATCTCATATGCATTCATTTGAAGTCTGCAAAGCTCTCTTAGGAAATGAGTGAGTGGTCCAGAGCTAGCCTTGTATGTGCATTGACATTGATGCTCATAATGGCGTCAGAAATCTGGTATGCTCATGAAAAAATTGTGCAAATAACAGATATTGCAGCTAGAAGACTTTGTCCATGTAACTTGTCAGCTGAGGTCACATTTTATCTTCAATATCATCAGCCCTTTTTTCTAATACTCCAAGAATTCACGTGCAGCACAATCTGATTGTCTAAAACATGCCTGTTTGCATTTACATTCTTTTATCCTTACCATCTGGTACCAGCCTCTTTTCTCTGTCTGATTTATTAATCTTTTGGTTCCTTCTGGAACACCTCTGGAGCAAAACCAGGCATATGTTTGGAGTAGGGAGTTAAAATAATGAGCTGGGTAGGAACAGCACTTGGCTATTTTGTGATGTGTAGTGAATGCAAAATAAGATTTCAGAAATTCCTGCTAGTATGTTGGCCCTGACTAGATGTCTAACCTCGCTAATGTTTATATTCTGTGATGTCCTTTTTGTGAATACTCACTTTTTTTTCCTGTCTTTTGACAGCAACCGGCTACCAAAACTGGGGTAAGCATTCAGCTTTGCTTTTTTTTTTTTTTTTACCTTTTCCATGTGAAGATGGTACTCAGATCTGTCATTCCATCTCATGAACCTCAGCATTTTGCTTTGCGTGGTTCCCCTATTGAAGTGTTCCCTGAAGCCAAGGCAGTTGTAGTTTTCTTCAGCAAACTGAAGTTTGTGCGAGTGGTGGTTAATACTTTTCTCATTTCCAAAAATTCTAGACACTAAAAGCTCTGAGTGCTTTAAAAATTAGTGCATTTCACTGCAGTGCTTGTCACTGTCTTCAGTTGCCCCTCTCCTACACACATGCACTTGGATGTCCCCAGAGACTTCGCAGTACACGGGAAGATATGGTGATTTCATCTGCATGCAGATGAAATAAATTATCAAATCTACAAAGCAAAACAGCAGAGAGCCGCTGAACATTTCAGGCCTTTTAAGCATTCCTAGTTGACTGCCAATTCTGCTGTTATGCCACTCATGCTGTGCCACCCCTCGGGTGGAGCTAAGCTGCTTTGCTTGGGAGGCTTCTCTCTATGAGTGAATGCATTCCTGAGTTAGAGTTACTGTATGAGTTTGTGGCCTGTAGGTTTCTCAATAGTACGGCAACTTTGATTTCTAGGGAACCTTGGAGGATCAAATCATTCAAGCAAACCCAGCCCTAGAAGCTTTTGGAAATGCCAAAACCCTGAGAAATGACAACTCGTCACGTTTTGTAAGTCTGTAATGCAACATAATGATGTCGTTGTCAAAAATGCCACTTGGTAACATCTCTGCAGTAATCATTTCATAAATTGCTTCTCACTTTGTCCACTAAAATCGTTGGGCTTCTTCACAAGGAAGGAATAACAAAGTAGGATCTGTCTAGGAAAAACTATTGGAGGGATTAATGAGGAAAAAAGAAAGATCAATCCACCTTGAATAGTAATTTAAACAATTCCATGAGCAGGAACCAAGCAAAGCCTCACTTTATGAAGCCCTTCACATCACCTAATTTTAAACAGCAATGGGAGATTCTCTCCATGACAGTTTCTGCTGCATAGCCTTATTTTCCTGCCATTTTCCACCAGCCCAAGTCATCCCCCCTCTCTACAATACCTCTACGTTGTCATGAAGTGTCAGAGATGTACCACAATCCCTGCTCCCTCCTACATCTTCCCCCTCTGCAGACCTATACAGACAGCAGTTCTGCTTTCGATCCACACCATGTACTTTTTTTTTTGGCTCAATAAGCTGTTCCTGCTTGTTTCTTAGTGTTGTCATGAGGGGGCCTCTCTTCGTTTTCATTAGACCTGTAAATAATAAGTCAGGACTGCAAATGAGGGGGAGTCACTACACGCACACACATGCACACAGACTTCTGTCTCATGTTTAGGTTTATTGGCTTATTGCTCTGAGTCCCACGTTCTTGTAAAGCTGTAACTTGAAACTGGAAGCCACGTGCTTTCCCATATCTCAGCCTGGTATAACAGTACACAGTTATCCTTTCCCCACAAGCTGATTAAAGAGCTGTAGGTACAGACTCAGGCTGCTTAGAAAACTGTTATATCATTGTTTGGTATTTCTCATTGAAAATGTGCCTGTGCAAAGCCAAGTAGTTAGCATAAACTGATTCTTTGAACCAAATGATTGCTTTCAAGTTTTCCTCTTGGTATACTATATGCACTAACTAGAATATTTTTCTCTGGGATTTAGGGTAAATTTATCCGAATCCATTTTGGAACCACAGGCAAACTGTCATCCGCTGATATTGAGATTTGTAAGCAGCAAACTTTCTTTTTTCTCTCTTTTTTCTTTTTTTTTTTTTTCTTTTTAAAGTAATTATAAATACAATTCCTCATCTGAAAGCTTGGAGAACCTTACTCACTGAATTTTTCTTTGTGAAACCAGATTTACTGGAGAAATCCCGAGTGATTTTCCAGCAACCAGGTGAAAGAGACTATCACATCTTCTACCAAATCCTGTCAGGAAAGAAACCAGAGTTACTAGGTAAGCATTTAATAGATGCACTCTTTAAGAACTAGCCTTTCTCTGAATAGAGAGCAGCTAAAGAGGAGACAGGGAGCAAAGTTGTGTTCAGAAAGTCCCTTATATTTCCACTGATGCAAGTACCCAATAAAGTGATGTGATTTTAGATATTAGAATAAGGGAATGAGACTTGGATGTGATTTCTAAAACATAGCATTATAAAGCCAAAATCCATCATATTGAATTCATGTACTTCAAGCTCTCAAAACATCTGGAAAAATCTATGCCTTTAAAAGTGTTTGTGGCAATAAAACTTTAAGCATGCTATTTGTGTGTGTGTGTGAGCAGCTTTGCTTATATATCCATGAAGAAAAGCTATTTCCCTCTTCCTGTCCCAAATGGGCATAGTATCCTAGCACAACTCACAGCAAAGGAGAGTATGCATGACTGCTTGGCGATCTCCCCTTTCAAGTTTCCCCTGGCTGAAGGCAGTCCCATAGACCTGCTGGAGAAGAGCAGAGAACAGATGAGGACTCCTTGCTCCCATCTACTAATGCTTTAAATAGAGCCTTCACTAATCATTTAAGTGATGTGGTTAGCTGACTTTTATTTGTGCTCTAAGAAACACATTCTATAAAATGCATTGAAGAGTCACTCTGTTGCTACACTAAACTCCTGTTAAGCCATAGCAATCATAATCTGTTCTGAAGTCTTATCCTGACAGTGTGTGGTCAAGTCCCTAACCCTTTTAGCTTTTATGTGGCCTAATGACAATTATGGGAAAGATTTCAAGGAAGCATTGCACTGAGATTCCTCTGTGAATCCCTGTGCTGGGAAAATACGGTCCTTGTCATAAACTGTCTGTATATTCCACAAACAACATTCACTTTTCTAGCCAGGAGGGACATGTTTACAGGCTCTTGAAAAGTCTGAAACCAATGGTGGCTTTGCTTTGTAGACAAGAAATGCACATCTTTGTACATAAATACATAGTTATCTAAATATAGATAAATGTATGTATTTGTATTTGTCTATATTTATAAGTGATTGCATAAGGTAGTGACTACATAGCAAAGTAACATGTAGACATAGAGAACGTGACTTTATATACACATAATAACAGACAAATACATATATATTTACACACACACTTAAATATGTACTTCCACTCTACTCTGTACTGGTGAGGCCTCACCTCAAGTACTGTATGCGGTTTTGGGAGCCACAATATTAGAAGGACATAAAACTATTAGCATCCAAAGGAAGGTTACAAAGACAGTGAAGGGTCTAGAGGGCAAGACAGTATGAGGAGTGGCTGAGGGCCCTTGGTTTGTTCAGCCCAGAGCAGAGCAGGCTGAGGGGAGGCCTCATGGCGGCCTGCAGCTCCCTCACGAGGGGAGCGGAGGGGCAGGCGCTGAGCTCTGCTCTCTGGGGAAGTGACAGGACCCGAGGGAATGGCATGGAGCTGGGACAGGGGAGGGTCAGGCTGGGTGTTAGGGAAAGGCTCTGCACCCAGAGGATGGTCGGGCACTGGGACAGGCTCCCCAGGGAAGTGGTCACAGCACCGAGCCTGCTGGACTTCAAGAAGCGTTTGAACAGTGCTCTCAGACACATGGTCTGTTTTTTTGAGTGCTTCTGTGTGGAGCCAGGAGTTGGACTTGATGATCCTTGTGGATCCCTTCCAACTCAGAATATTCTATGATATATGTGTATGTAAATAAAACATTGACATCTAGCTTGGTCAAAGCTTGGTCTGCTGAGTACAGGTGAAACTTTCTGTGGATTTAAGGAAGCAGGACTCTATCTGAAGTATTGGAGCCTGATAGCTTTCTAGAAAATAAAACAATAATTTTGACTTTTGATGAGAAGAAAAAGGAAAGAGGAGAGAAGTAAAGAGCCATGTCCAGACTTTTGTTCATTAAGAGAAAAGAGTCTTCTCCAAAGAATCCTGAAACTCATTTTTTTCAGGGGGTTTGTCATAAGAGGGAACCATTCCTGTTGTCCCCATCTTGAATCCTGCTAAAATATTTTTCCTCTGTACCTAGATAGTGTTCTTACGCTCTACAACCATGCAAAGCAGAAAGTAGGGCTATGTAGGAAACGATGACCTCAGTATACTGTAAAAACTGCTTAATAGAAGTGTATGCAGCATACCCAAATTCTTTTTGTTTACTCTTTCTCTAAATCTTGGTCTTCAGACTGGAACAGTAGAATGAAAGAGTTGGTTGCTGCCCTGCACTTGAAAAAAGCATTGCACACATGTTTGTGTAAAGACTAGTGTATGTCAGATTTGATCCTTTCAATCTCTGTTTTTGGGGGGATATTTTGAATGGATGGAAGCTTTTACCTTGGCAATTCCTTTCCAGATATGTTACTGGTCTCCACCAATCCATACGACTACCACTTTTGCTCACAAGGAGTAGTTACAGTGGACAACTTGGATGATGGAGAAGAATTGATGGCAACAGATGTAAGCCTGTATTGATTTCACTTTTTGCTTCAATGATTAGATGCATGTGGGGAGGAAGAGTGCTGGCCAGGAACCAAATTTCTGTCACTGAAACTACTAGAATAAATGGAAACAGGAATGGGTCTCAATTGCGTTCAAACCATGAATCATGAGGCCTGATAAAATATTATGCTTTTGAATCTGGCCCATATAATGCCTATGGGCTCAATGTTCTTACAATTTCGATGCATAAAACACTAAATAATGGGATCTCTTCCCTTGCTTCCCAGTCATTACTGGGTCATCAGGGTGTTCCAGTGGCTGCTTTGAGATAATGCCCCTTGGCAGGTTAATAATATCTCCTGTGCAAAGGTAGATTGTGGGGCTGCAAAATGCCATTGCTATTGAAGAGCCAAGCAATAAAATACCCATTTGTTTGCTTTTCACAGCAAGCCATGGACATCTTGGGATTTGTGCTAGATGAAAAGTCTGGTGCCTACAAACTCACGGGAGCCATCATGCACTTTGGGAACATGAAATTCAAACAACGACCCAGAGAAGAGCAGGCAGAGGCTGATGGCACTGAAAGTAAGAATAACACTTAACGTTACTCCTTACCTTCAAAAGTCTGGCATGTTATCAAGCCCTGTGCTGAGGAAGGTGCAACCTGTTTGATTTGATCTTGTGTAGTATAGCTGCTGTTCAGCCAAGAGTGCTGCACTTCATTTCTAGCAGTGATTTGTACAGTGGCAAGCAACCTCACTTAGTAGAGAGTGAATAGACACAGTCAGAGCAACACAATGAAACTCCATTTTTTGACCATTTGAACAAAATGGTTGTAAAAAGTTGTTGCTTTAGCTTTCCATTTCATTTCCTCAGGCTTTCTTCTTTGCTTCCTCTAGCACATGAAATAGTACTGTTTCAACTGCCTATATCCGTTGTGAAAATTTGTTCTTATATCTAAAGAGTTTGTCAAGTGTGTTTCTAGCTGACCTTCTCCTCCTCAGAACTGAGCATAGGCACACCCAAGATGAATAATTTAAAAAGCAAGTTCTTTATCTAGTTTCTCTGTGGATGTAGATGAACTAATAACTTTTTCTTGGCTAGGTATGTTTTCACATAGCAGTTCAGAGCCAGCTAAAACCTTGTGTTCTCCTGATCAGGTGCTGACAAAGCTGCCTACCTAATGGGAATCAACTCCTCTGATTTGGTTAAGGGTTTATTGCACCCTAGAGTGAAAGTTGGAAATGAGTATGTGACCAAAGGTCAAAGTGTTGAACAGGTAAGGATAAACTGTCACAGTGTTTGGATACCTGTTCCACAAGGCTGGAGGCTTCTGTAACATCCCAGAGAGACACTTGGTAGAAATACTAACATGCGTACGTGTTGTATGAACAGTGGATCCTCTAGTAACTGTTCTCATTTTATATCCCCAAACATGGGGGAATAGATGATGAAAGAGCAGGATACTGGTAAAAAGATTGACAAGGGGATAGTGGCTTGCACTGCCTTTGGGATTGTTTTTCAGATGCATTAGCAGCAGCCACTCAAGGAAATAAGGTGCAGTAAAAGCACATGGGACTTGGTATCTAATTCTGGATGAGAATAGTTACCTAGAAGAGATGATCTGTGGATTATTTATACACTCATTTATTATTCATGTAATTCTAAGTTCTGTGTGACCTCAATCAGCTAAAGGCAATATCCACTTAAAGGTACCTCTTAATTTAGGAAACAAATGTCATTGGATTAGCACTGCTGCAGGCTGTAGTAGTATTCTAGAAGATACTTCAGCATTGTGGTTAAAATGAAAATTGTTGTCTGAAGGCAAGCTATGGCACAGGCTCAGTAACTGGAGAACTGCTGGAGAGAGCTACTGCCCTATTGGTGTAGTCATGCATTTGGTAGGCTAAAGAAGAGGCACAGACATTTCCTTTCCAACGTCCTGCTCATGACATAGCATCCTTCAAAATTAGAAACAAATGTCAAGGAGTAGCTTAAGCACAGACATCCCCTATGCCTACAGCTCTGGTTATCATGGCTGACGTCAGGCCTGTGTGCTTTGTGGTACTTAACTCCACAGCAGTACAAGGGATGAAGCCTTTTGCTACTTGCCATCCAGCTCTTTCCAAAGAGGAACTTTACTAGAACTTTATGTACGTGTTTGTACACATGACTGAAATATATATAGCAATGATTTGAGGAGAAGTCAGCATAGATAATGGAAGAAGCTCTGTGTTGTATTAACTTGTAATCACCTCAGCGATTATAGGAAAAAATGTGATATTTAAACTGTAAGTAGAGATTTAAAAATGCTAGTGTACTGAAATCCTTGTGTTCCACAGTGAATTTTGTTGTATGTAGTGGCATTTTGAAACACATATTTTAGGTTTTGTATGCTGTTGGGGCCTTATCCAAGGCAGTGTATGATCGAATGTTCAAGTGGCTGGTGGTCCGTATCAACAAGACATTGGACACTAAGCTACCCAGACAGTTCTTCATTGGAGTCCTGGACATTGCTGGCTTTGAAATCTTTGATGTGAGTATTAATGTGTGAGGACTTGGGGAATGACATAGAAGTTACTTAACAATACCTCTTGCGATGGGTATTTTTGTCTTCTAAATGGACACAAACCCAAAAGGCAAGAAAGCTGTAAAGCAAACAGCATATATGACTTTACAAGGTTTTCCCATGAATAGACAACGCTCAGTATTCAGCACAGCTGGACATGCTTATAGTTCCTGGGGAGGAAGAGGGTCTTTAGCAAAGACAACATCTCATATTGTTTGAGCTGAATTTTAGGACAGTGTGCCCACTGTAGCCACTTTTTCTCTTTGAGAGAAAGTGCCTTTTATAGGGTATAGTATTTCGTCATTTTATTATTATCACCATAAAAAATGTCTGCAACATAAAGCACTTCATAACTTCTGTTTCTCAGAATCCATTCCTGAGGGGTAAGTGCTTAATGCTATTATTTGCTCTCTGTATTAAGCAGAGCAAAGAGTGCACTGGCTCTGCTTTAGAGGACTTAGACGGCATGCTGCTGAGGAAAACGTGTGTGCATTCTAAGTGAGAGACTTGAACAAATCTGGGCATCCTCACGCTCCAGAGGACAGCACACGAGGCAGCCAGCAGCCTGCTATTGAACTCCCCCTCCTTTGCCTTCAGTGTAATGCTCAGTAGTTTCTCAACCTGTTACTGTTTAGAAGGTTGTAAATGTAAATAGCTTCCCTCTTGCTTTTCCGTTAAACCTGTGACATAGTTCACTATGTACAAATGCATCTCTTTTTAACTCCTGCAGTTCAACAGCTTTGAGCAACTCTGCATCAATTACACTAATGAGAAACTGCAACAGTTTTTCAATCATCACATGTTTGTCCTGGAGCAAGAAGAATATAAAAAGGAAGGCATTGAGTGGATATTCATTGATTTTGGCATGGACCTGCAGGCTTGTATTGATCTAATTGAGAAGGTATGTACAGGAGTGCTAAGGTGTATTTTATGAATTGTTTTTATTCATGATGTTCCTTTGGAGTTATCCTCAAATCCCAGTCAACAGAGCAGGATAAACAGCAAGACAGATTTCTCACCATATGCAATATGGAATCAAAGAAAAATCAATATTTGTGCCATTTCTGGCTACTTACCCTTATTTCAATAAGTTTGCCCTAAAGAGCCAACAGCAGCCACAACTTGTACTTGTTTTGTGTGGCTGTGTGGTCTTCCTTGCTTTTTACTTCACTTTTCTCTTCTCCTACTGTTCAACACTTTACTTTGTTCCACATATGACATTAATCAAACTTAATAGTCAGCTTTTCAGGGCAAATGTCATGTTTCAGTCATGTGTCTTGTACCTCTACCCATGATGTCCTGTTTCTTACATTACATGTTGATGTGCAAAGCCCTTCAGGCTCTCCCTAGCCTGAAAGCATTGCTTCCCTCCCACTGCTTCCCTAGCATAGGATATGCCTTTCCTTTTCCCTGCCTCATATGTAACATAATGTAGCCTTGTTGGGGCAGATGTTTCTTGCTGTATCCCTTGCTGTATCTCTTTATGCCATCTCTGCTGGCATAGCATCTAACCCTGTTGATCTTTGAGGAAAAATGAAATTCTGAGTCTTGCATTAGCAGGACATTTGGAACAGCTGAAATAGTCAGATTATTACGTGCTCTTGTACTTAATCATTTTCTTCTCCAGGGTTAGGATGTCTATGCATATCACCCTCGTCCCACAACAAATCTGTCCTGTCAACTCCTAGGAAGTTAGTCTATCTTGTTCTGAAAGATGAGCAATAAAATGTGAGTTGGTCCAATTGTCTAAATCAAACCATTTCTGGAAGCCATCAGAAAGCCTCCTAAGGCAGACATGTCATACTGAATAGCCAAAGGTGTGGTTACTATTTTAACAGAATAGCCAAAGATTTCATTCTCAGAATGGGAAGAAATTTTGCAAGCTTAAACTTCCATCAGATCAAACATAAAGGCTGCACAGCCACAGTAGGCAGGCTAAACATTTTCCAAAAAAGATCTGGAGAGGGAATTTTTATCAGAGGGTATGGTAATAGGACAATGGGAAATGGCTTAAAATTAAGAGGGTAGATTTAGATTAGATATAAGGAAGAAATTCTTTACTGTGAGGGTGGTGAGGCACTGGAACATGTAGCCCAGAGAAGCTGTGGATGCCCCATCCCTGGAAATGTTTGAGGCCAAGATGGGTGGAGATTTGGGCAACCTGGTCTAGTGGGAGGTGTCCCTGCCCATGGCAATTAGGTGATCCTTAATGTTCTTTACAACCCAAAGTATTCTATGATTCTATGATCTTTTTAATCAACAGCCATTGGGAATCCTGTCAATCCTCGAAGAGGAATGCATGTTCCCAAAAGCAACAGATATGACGTTCAAAGCCAAACTTTATGACAATCATCTTGGCAAGTCACCTAACTTGCAGAAGCCCAGGCCTGATAAGAAAAGGAAATATGAAGCTCACTTTGAACTTCTTCATTATGCTGGTGCAGTAAGTTCCTCTGTTTGCAAGTAGACCTTATATTAGAGGTCTTCCAGGTGTGTGTGTGGGGGGGGGGGGCGGTTAGCCTGTAGCAGACAGTGAGGGAGGGAAGGTGGGAAGGGTGAAGATGGAAAGGAGTTAAGAGCAAATGCCTGCTCTCTCTGCGTAAATATTGCAACACAGTAAGATGCCACCAGACTTTAGGACATCTGGTTCTTGGCTACACAGATAAAGGAAGTGAACTGAGGAGGGCTAACAGTGGTATTGCTAAAAATAAGCCTTGCCTTTTCTTTTTTACTTCTCCTGTAATCAGATTCAGATTAGTGGTTAAACAGCAGCAGCATCTAACTTTCCATCTTGTTTCCCTGTACAAATGAACTAAGTAATTGCTGCCTAACTTCAGGAAGGTTTAAAAGAATAGATTTTACATCACTTATTACTCGTGTTAGGACCAGTGTGTCAATACAGCCAAAGGAAGTGTCATTGATTTTGCTGTGAAGGTTTAGTTAACAGGTCTGCTGATGATGGGGTAAAGGAATACAATCCAATGTTGTGACACTCAAGTCAAAACATACACAATTTCAAAGTTGCATTTTCGGACTAGATGGGCAGAAAGAACTTGAGAGGGACATAAGAAATATTTTTTATCAAACTAGAATTGATAGGAAGCCTCAGTACAGCAGAGCTGGAACCTACCTAGTACTGGTTTGAGTTCATTTTAAAGTATAATTGAACTGTAAGCTGAGTTTGCTTTTATTATGAGAAGTAATGCCCATCTTGTTCTTTATCTGTAGATGTTAATGTATTCAGCAAAGAAAATGAGAATTTTTATCTCCACGTGGTACTATTAACAGAACATATTTTTTCACTAAACAGAGAGCTGTGGCAAAGTCCAGGAGTTAGTTTTTTAATCACTACATTTCTGTCAGAAAATCTTAATTATTTGAGTGTAGTATACCATTGTGAAGTGAAATTATTACCTGTGTGTTTTATAGTTCGGCTGTTATAAGTAGGGTTCCTGGGACACTGATGATATGTGGTGTATTTACAGCCAGCCACTTGGAGTTCATAAGAAGATATAGGGACCAACAAGTTTGGAAAGAGTGTGCGGGATTCAGATGGTAATTGTTAGGAAGAGAAGTCGGGCAATTAGGAAGCAGAGAATTGGATGGAAAGTGATGGAAAAACTGGGTGGCTGGTCCTGCTCTGAGAACGGCATTTCACAAAAGGTCATTGGCTTCAAGCCAAGCCTTAAGGAACTACTTTGACAGAGAGCATTTGCAACCTCTGGTTTATGCTTTCAACACCTTGCTGTAGGTTCCCTACAACATCATTGGATGGCTTGAGAAGAACAAAGACCCGCTTAATGAAACCGTAGTAGGGATTTTCCAAAAATCATCCAACAAACTCCTGGCAAGCCTGTTTGAAAGCTACGTTAGTGCTGACAGTGGTAAGCAGAATCAGCTCACATGAGTTTTTGTTCATTTCTGGGGTGTGTGCTTGGAAATGAATTTAAGAAACAACTATAAACTGCAATTGACTCAATGCTAAATGAGGCAATGACTAATTATTTAGATGCGCACAGCATCTGTAGGAGTCTGCCATGTTATCCTAAGTAGGCCATTAACTCAGCTAGTTTGAATGCATAATACCTCTAAGCAATTTTGGCAAGGAAATCTGTGTTGTGAACACTCCAGTGGGTGTTTGAGCATGCAAGTGTTCAGTTATGCAGGCAAGTGTTTCACAAAACATTTTGTACATAAATGCCTGTCAACAAGAACAGCTCTTGTTCCCTATGCTGTAGTCCTCCTTGCTAGCCATCCCGAATTAAATAAGAAATACAATGTTTGAGAGAGAATCTTGAAATATTTTGTTGGATTAGTGGCAAGAAGATACTGAATGCGACTGAACTCCTTGGCCAAAGTAGTAGAAGATTTTACAAATACATCTTCCTTTCTGGTTGCTGTTGTTGATATGTGTTTCTTTTTTCCTTTTTGTTTGTTTTTGAAAAGACTGATAGACTAATGTACATCTAAGGATGCATTTAAGCCATGCGCATTATACAGAACTGTTTTACTTGACAGAAGACAAGTAGCAAGCATCCAGAAAAAGGATGTTGTGTAAATAAGACTGGCATTCTTTACAAAGATGTAGTTCTTATGTCCTGAAGTTGCAATCACTTACAGCCTATTTATTAGTAACCTCATTCCTGTTGATGATGTTGTCATGAATCATAAGACACTTGCTGAGAAAGCAAGCAGAATGCAGACTTCATAATGTGTTAAGAGATGGAGCTGAATATAAATAACAAAAATCATGCCGTTAGCAAATTCTTGCAAGTTACTAACTGCCTGTTTGCCTGTGGATAGTCCTGTCTGTCAGAATGCTACCTTGCTTTTCTTCAGTGTCAGGAGAAAAGAACAGCCTGCCCAGATTAGCCTCTTCCAGTCTTGGCAGTGTCACTTTGGAAAAGGGGAGATGATTTTGATAATTGCATCAAACACATTGTACTCTTCACCTCATCTTTTACATTGACTGTTGACAGATGACAGAATGTCAGACCTCCTGGGAATGATCTAATGGTCCAGTATTTTAAAAACTGCAGAAATTCAGAAATTGCTGTATATTTTTGGGTCATGCTTTGCTCATGTGTTGTGCAACTTCGTAAAGGTCATGTCAAAAAATATCATTTCTTTAAGTGATTTTGACTCTGAAGCTTTAAGCAAAATTCAGGGGATGCCAAGCTACTGTATCTAAAATTACAAAATAAATATTTATTTCTATCTATTCTGGCCAAACGTAATTTGCATGAGTTCAGTGTCTCATTAGCTGACTTGAGAATCAGTGTCTGTACAGTACAATGTGCAGTACAAATTCTGCCTAAGCATTGCTTTCTTTAGTTTCTTCCCTTTCTGTACCATCACACCCTATAGGCATTTTAGTGAAATACAAGCTACTCTGTGTTGTTAGTTATCTTTTTCTGCCTTATTCATATTTATGGTCTTTCTATGTAACAAGTCATGCTGTCCAGATTTGAAATGAAAATGCAGTGCAGAAAGCTTGCAATGGTATTTGACAAAAATCCTGATTGTGGACAGTGAGCTGCAAACTTGACATTCAGAAGTTTTTTGTATAATATTTGAATGATCACAGCCATCAAGTCATCTTTGGTTTGTCTGTTTCCCGTGCCCCTGCCCGCACCCCTTACTGAGATATATGGTGTGATTTTTACTTCTTTTCTTTTTTCTTAGCTGACCAGGGTGGAGAAAAGAAACGCAAGAAAGGTGCCTCTTTTCAAACCGTGTCCTCATTACACAAGGTTTGTTTACCTCACCCCCACCTGATGGCTAGTGTGGGGACAATACTTTGAAGAGGGATGTAGAACTTCGTTTCTGAAAGGGTTGTTAGGCATTGGAATGGGCTGCCCAGGGAAGTGGTTGAGTCACCATCCCTGGAGGTCTTTAACAGACGTTTAGATTTAGAGCTTAGTGATATGGTTTAGTGGAGGACTTGTTAGTGTTAGGTCAGAGGTTGGACTCAGTGATCTGGGAGGTCTCTTCCAACCTAGATGATTCTGTGATTCTGTTAACAACTGTAATGGACAAAGGAAACTGAAATTCAATATCAGAATTGGATTCTGGGCCTGGGTTATTGACCCTGGCTAAGTGAATACTTTGTTATTAAAACTGTATGTGTGAGGGGCTGCTCTGTTTTCTTTTATTTGAGCATTCAGTAGGTAAATCATTTTTCATTCTGAGAAAGTATCATTTATTTCATGGCTTGTAGCTTTGTGCAAGTCTTTGGAACTGGAACTGATTACAAGTCATTTGCTAGTCCCTGCTTTGTCACTGCTTCTAATGGGATCCTAGGATAAGAGCAATTGTAGAAAATAAAAGTTGTTGAAAGAAGTGGAATATAACCTCTTTTTTCCTGAGTAATTCCCTCACTGGAATGCATTTCTGGTGGAAGCTGACATTAGGATCATCCCTGGGGAAAAAGGGGGCTTGTAATTTAATTTTAGTGTGTTTTTGTTTTCTTTTTTTTTGTTGTTGTTGGTTGGTTGGTTGTTTTTTTTTGTTTTTTTTTGGGGGGGGAGCTTTCTTTATGGGTTACATTGAGGAAGATGTAACGTAGGCTAACATCAGGTGGGGAAGTTGGTAGGGGTCTCCCCCTAGTCATGTATTTTATTTGGTTAAGTGTTACTCATGAAGTGAAATCACAGGAAACTGAGAGCCATATCTTGCCAGCTGCAGAAATGTAAAGATATCTGAAGGATGTGTTTGCAGACAGCAATTTAATAGTCCAGTAATAGAGGTCCATTTTCCAGAACACAAGGAGCTGCTAAGGAGCTGGCTCAGGTTGTCTCATTTATCATCCTGACTGGCACAGGAGAAATTTTCAGCTTTAACAGCCTGCTCTGATTACATTATATTTCACCTCTAATCTTCTCTATTTTCTGCATACTAGACAAAACACTTTCCCGAGAGCCTGGAGATCACTGGCAGGCACCGAATGCTTGGCTCCTTCTGAGCTACGTTGCTGCCTGCCTGGAATATGTCTAAGATTAATAAAGGGAAAATGTTTGGCCAGGAAGACAAAAGCCTAGCTTTTACAAGGCACAGATGGGAAGGGTGAAGTGACTAGGCAAAAATGCAGTTCAAGTCAGTCTCTTCAGGTGAAAGGAACTTAGTGCTCATAGTGGAAGGTGGGAAGTCACTGCTTACACAGGATGGAATGAAAACTGTCATCAGACAGTACAGTGTGAAGAGAGCATCCTGATGCTTAAGGCCACCATAATATTCAATGAAAAAAACATGGTTTAACATCAGTGATTTGTTAATGAAGTTAGTCATCAATGTAATATGGTTTATTGAGGGTCTTCCATTTTCACATACTATTACATGAAGAATACGTCTTGTAGATAGTGTAAGAGGAAAAAAATGCAAAAATGTTCTGCAGGATGATATTTCATCTTGCTGGATATTCATGTTGTTTCTGACATTTCTGGGACTGTAAGTAAAACACAAATCTTCTTAAGATTTTGCTAAAACTGATGTGGATTCCTATAATGAAGTTAATTTCTATTTTGATTTATTTGAAATCATTTCTCTTCAATGATTTTTAAAGCTTATAATCTTACTAGGAACTACGCAGATGACCTTAATAAACTTAACTAACAAACTAGAGAAATAAGTGATTGAAATTCCACAAAACCATTAAAGCTAATAGTGTTTTGCATGTCTGTTCCAGGAAAATTTGAATAAGCTGATGACTAACCTAAGATCTACAGCCCCTCACTTTGTACGATGCATTATCCCCAACGAATCAAAAACACCAGGTATGAAAAACACAACTGTCTTAAAATTTTAGTATACTCAAACAATGTCATCCCAGTACTTACTTGCGAGCCCCCAGAACATATTTCTATACCACCTGTGTTATTCACCTTTTCCCATGGTGTTGCCCTCTCAGATAACACCTCCTATTTTTCATTTCCCACTGTGAAATGAAGATTAAGCCCTATGGAAAAATTTTGTTTTGTTTTCCCCCCGTAGGTGAAATGGATGCTTTCCTTGTCTTGCATCAGCTCCGCTGTAATGGTGTCCTGGAAGGCATCCGCATTTGCCGTAAGGGTTTCCCAAACAGGGTGCTTTATGCAGACTTTAAACAAAGGTAATGCCAGAGCTGTGTTGTCTCCTGTCTTTATCCTATCAGTCAAAATAAGCAAAGCATGTATTCTCATTTTTATTTGAGGTATTTTATTTGATTCAAGTTTATTTTCTATACAGTTTGCCTGAACATAGAAGGCAGAATTATGCTTTTGCCTGTGTAGATGCAAAGTAGGAAATTAGTCTAGGTCATTTTTTTGCTAGTCCTATTCATTGCTTATCTGTTGTTAACAGGTACCGCATTCTGAATCCAGGTGCAATCCCAGAGGATAAGTTTGTCGATAGCAGAAAAGCTGCTGAAAAACTGCTGGCGTCTTTAGATATTGACCATAACCAATATCGTTTTGGACACACCAAGGTAAGCAGAAAAGACTATCAATGAGTATTTAGAGAGAAAGGATGGATTTGATTGGCAGAATGGGATATCATGCAGTCTCTGGTGGTAGCAATTAAGAAAGAGTTGATAATACAGGGAACCAGCAATATGGCAGCAAAATGATATTAACTTTTAAGGTGTGCTAGAGAAATTTTATTTCTCTAGTGTAAGCGCCCATAAAGCTTTTATTACAGCAACACTGCAAGCAAATGAAAGAGCAGCTGATGCTCCATGCCTGTCAGTAAAACAGTATTTTATTTATTATAGCGTAGATAAACTCAAACATATATGGACTGCAAGATCAGCTGTAGCTTTTTAAATGAAGCCATGTGCAATTATGACATGATCCCATTCAGCAGAGACCTGAGAGTTGGGAGTTGTGTGGTTCAGCTGACCTGCTCTGAACCTTCTACAGCCAAAAGATACTGTGTAGCGTGATGACAAAATGGTTTGGCTATTCAAAACTGGGGAGATGAGAGCCAGTTTTAAAGCAGTTGTGGAACTGTGCAGTGCAGTTCCTGATGCAGGTAGTATTTGGCCCTCTATTTTCCTTTGATTATAAATGTGCCAATAAAATTACCATTCTTCTGAACAATTAGAACAATGTCTGTGTAATTGTTGGTGTACCCTGGAAAAAACACATTCGTTATGGTCAAATGTCATCTGTGCGTGTACCAGGTGTTCTTCAAGGCTGGTCTGTTGGGCTATCTAGAAGAAATGAGGGATGAGAGACTTGCAAAGATCTTAACGATGATCCAAGCAAGGGCACGTGGCAGACTGATGCGTATTGAGTTCCAGAAGATAGTGGAGCGCAGGTATGAATTCACCCCTTTCAATCATAGCAGATAATATTCATTACAATTTAATTATATGTTGAATAGAGGCTTTATTACAGTCCCTAAAGCTATAGCTAGTCCTAAAGTAAAGGTTTAACTTGCATGTCTGATAACAATAATAACAACTATATATTGTTGCTGCCCGCAGCTCTGACAAATATCAGATTTGGAAAATTTTTCACATCCCTGAAAATCAAGAGCTGTGGAGAAAGTATCTTGCATATGTTAGGACCTAGAACAAGTTCCCAGTATTACTGGGACCAGAGCCATAAAATCAACTGGGAATGGGGGGAAAAAAAAATCTAATTTTCTCAGTTCAGGATAACCATCAGGGGATTTTGTTTTCTTCCTAAAACAGGGATGCCCTTCTTGTAATTCAGTGGAATATCCGTGCGTTTATGGCTGTAAAGAACTGGCCCTGGATGAAGCTTTTCTTTAAGATTAAACCTCTTCTGAAGTCTGCAGAAACTGAAAAAGAGATGGCCAATATGAAGGAAGAGTTCTTGAAACTGAAGGAGGCTCTGGAAAAATCTGAAGCCAGGAGAAAAGAACTTGAAGAAAAGCAAGTCTCTTTAGTTCAGGAAAAAAATGATTTGCTTCTACAGCTCCAAGCTGTGAGTAGAGATGTATATTTATATATTCATTAGATGTACTTTCAAGTTCAAAAGCTTACAGACCAGCATGTTAGTGCAATTTGACTAAAATAAGCTGTTGGTCTTGTCAGAGTCTTGCCAAAAAGTAGAGCAGATAGAAATTTTCATGTTCTAGCGTAAAACCAAGTGGGCTAGCAATGCAACTCTTAGCAGAGTTCTGTCCAAGGCAATTTTTGTGGCAATTAGATGTGGAAATATTCTTATAGGGGCAAGCATGACTAGTCATTTTCACCACAGTTTCATCCTGCTCCATTAACTTTTGGTCTTGTCTTCTGAATCAGGAGTAGGAAAGTTTTCCTACACTGCTATGTAACATTGAGTCAGGCTCTGTGAACACTTAGAAAATAGGTGACAAATGAGGCAATGACCACTTGTCTTCTTCCTTTCTCACCAGGAGCAAGACACTCTGGCAGATGCCGAGGAACGTTGCGACTTGTTGATTAAATCCAAGATTCAGCTGGAGGCCAAAGTCAAAGAGCTGACAGAGCGGGTTGAGGATGAGGAAGAGATGAATTCTGAGCTGACTTCCAAGAAGAGAAAATTGGAAGATGAGTGCTCTGAGCTCAAAAAAGATATTGATGATCTTGAAATAACACTTGCAAAAGTAGAGAAAGAGAAACATGCTACTGAAAATAAGGTACCTTTAGAACTTTGCCATGTTTTCAAAAGAGGTCAGGCAAGGATAACCTTTTTCACAAGAGCTACCGGTGTACTTGAAAACTTTACACTGCCTGTTACAAAGGCCACTGTAAAGGATCGGCATCTACAGAGTCATTCCAACATATGAGGGAAAAAGTGTTGTCTGAGCCTGAGTTTCTCTTTTTCAGAAGTGGGTTTTGTTCCAACACTGCTAAAGAATTATGTCTAGTTTTGGCATGTTTAAGCAAACAATTTTCTGCTGAAACCATGAATTCTTCCAGCTCTCCCTCTGAGGGCCTGCAAATATAAAACTCATCTCCTACTTCTCCCAGAGACAATCAGGAGCTGGAGTTTGTCACAGTGAGACTGACACTGAAAAAAATTGAATGTATTTGAAATAAAAATGTCCATAACAAGAATTGGCACATACTGGCTCCCTTGATGACAGTTTCACTCAAAATCCCACAAGGAGTTAGGGGAAGACATCCCTTTCTTTCCACTGTCTTCCTCCATACAAATTCAGTATTGACAGTCATCTGAGCCTGGTTGTGATAATCCCTTGCTTAAGAGTCTTATAAATTCACCATCCTCTCTTCCACAGGTCAAAAATCTGACAGAGGAAATGGCAACTCTTGATGAGAACATCAGCAAACTTACTAAGGAGAAGAAGTCTTTGCAGGAAGCTCACCAGCAAGTTCTGGATGACCTACAAGCAGAGGAGGACAAAGTCAACACACTGAGCAAAGCTAAACTGAAACTGGAACAGCAAGTGGATGATGTAAGCTGGCTCTGCCTTCACTTTTCTGAAGGCTTGTTTTGTCTACCACTTAACAGTTTTCATGTGTCTGAAATGTCACAGAGCTTTGCAATGTATTCCTGTTCTTTCAGAAAAAATCAAGGATTTATAAATGAAGTCCTTGTTGCACCCTGCAAAAAGTAAAATTACAGCAACACTATAAATACTTATCTGTGTAGACACGCCTCTGAAAGGAATGCAATAAAAGGGAAAATCCACACTCAGTGTGCGCTTGCATTGTAACTGGCATGCAGTCAAACAGAGCTTTGCTACCAAGAGAACTATAATACTCACACGAATGTAAAGCATGGACTAATCCTTACACTATATTTATTTATCCCATGTGTCTACTGGCTGCTAGAAACCAAAAAACATAAGATCAGATGCTTATACTTAAGTACTTCTGATTCAACACTTGCTAGAGCTCCACACAAAGATGGGTTTAGCACGCAACTGACTGTTGGACAATCTATGTTGAATATATTTAATAAGTGACCTTGTACCAAAAGCTTGAGGGCTCACTTGAACAAGAGAAGAAAGTGAGGATGGATCTGGAAAGGGCAAAACGCAAACTAGAAGGGGATTTGAAGCTGACCCAAGAGAGTGTCATGGACTTGGAGAATGATAAGTTGCAGATGGAAGAAAAGCTGAAGAAGTAAGAGACTATTTCTTTTATACAAAGTAAAGCAGCACAGTTAGTACTGCCATTTATGAGACTTCGGGTGTGTCATCCTGCTCTGATGGTGGCTAAAAGGAATTTCCATGACAGAGGAGAGAATGTATAACCAAGGAGGGAGGGGAAAATCATTGTTACTTGCATACAGTATGCCTGAAACATTATAATTGATTACTCTTATCAGCATATTAGCGGATAAAACTGAAGGAAGACTCTAAAAAGTTGTCCATTCTAACTAACTATGACAGTACTGTTGAAAGACACAGCTTGGTTAGGGATATTTTTTTCATTGAGTAAGAAAATAATATTACTTTGTATGACCAAAAGAACAAGAAATGTAATTGCACAACTTATTGCAGAGTCTTGGCTTGGAAACAACTGCTCAGAGAAGGATGTGTTTTCATGCACATGGTAATACATGAGGATTGTTTCCATTTTTAGATGCATTAGGAGTTTTATTGAACAACTTTAAAAATTGCATAAGCCTAACTTTGAATTATGGGGAAAATTGTCACAGTGGGATTTTCCTTTCCTTGGCAGGAAAGAATTTGAAATGAGCCAGCTGAATTCCAAGATAGAAGATGAACAAGCTATAGTAATGCAGCTGCAGAAGAAGATCAAGGAGCTTCAGGTCAGTGTGGTTCTTTCTCATCTGTCTTAGGATGAGTCTCTCCAAGGCCAGGCTGGATGTGGCTTTGGGCAACCTGGTCTAGTGGAAGGTGTCCCTGCCTATGGCAGGGGGTTGGAACTAGGTGATCTTTACGGTCCTTGCCAACCCAAACCATTCAGTGATTCTATGATTTTTATGCTTCACTGAAGTGCTTTGCAGAGAAGAGATTTTCACAGCAAGCTGCAGCTCAACTTTGAGACACCAAGTGGTGTAACTCTGGAGCAGCCCGTATTAGTACCTTTTCCCCTCAGGACGCTCTCTCCATAGTGGTTCTTTCCCAGTAGCAGGACTTATGACTACAGAATGCTAGTGGTTTCAGGATAGGCAGAAAGGTTTTGGTGATGTGTTTTAAGCTCTGAACAATGAACCTGAGGATGGTTGTGGGGATGCTGTGGAGGATTCAGCAGTGAATAGGCATGGATTTGAAATTTAGGATAAGGGCTCAAATGCACAGGAAATTTTCGACAGAAATTAGAAGGCCAAAGGCAACCAGCCCAGTCCAAATTAAATGTCTTGACCCAAAATATCAGCTCTGATGCTTTATAAATAAAGAACATTCAGGTAACTTGAATGTGAAGCATATGTTCATCAAAATAACTGGTTTTTAATAAAGACTACTCCCAATGAGTACTCATTATACATGCAGTTTGACACACTGCTGTATTCAAAATCCTCAGTCTTAAAACTCCTAGAGAGAAGTTACTTTTGTCATGTAGCTCTTAGAGTGGAAGTAAAGAGAACTCTTACACTCCCCTTCAATCACAATTAGTTGCTATTCCTCCTTCCTACTATAAAAAAACTTCTCACTCTGTTGTACTTGACCTAAATGTAAAGTACATGACAGAATACAAGGTCAGTGTACTTCAGTGTCTTCAACTAAAGCTTGTAGAGCAAACTGTAGAGCTTGTAAAGCAATCTACTACGAGAAAGATGTAACTCATCATCCGTACTCCAGCTCAAGATCCGATTTATTGGCACAACTTGGCAAGTCCTTAACTGCTCTGCTTCCATCTCTGTTGTGAAGTGTGGGCTGGCAGAAGGCTTAATTATTTGTAAGGTGCCTCAAGTTTTTCTGATGGGAATCATCATGGAGGGTAACCCAAAGGTTCTTCTGTCTTTTTGATAGGCTCGTATAGAAGAACTGGAAGAGGAGCTGGAAGCAGAAAGAGCTGCTCGAGCCAAGGTGGAAAAGCAGAGATCAGATTTGGCCCGAGAACTGGAGGAGTTAAGTGAGCGACTTGAGGAGGCTGGGGGAGCCACTGCTGCCCAGCTGGAGATGAACAAGAAACGTGAGGCTGAGTTCCTGAAGCTGCGTCGGGACCTTGAGGAGGCCACGCTGCACTATGAAGCCACAGCTGCCACCCTGAGGAAGAAGCATGCAGACAGCGTGGCTGAGATGGGGGAACAACTGGACAACCTCCAGCGGGTCAAGCAGAAACTGGAAAAGGAGAAAAGCGAGCTGAAGATGGAGGTGGATGATCTGTCATCCAACATGGAGCAGATGGTGAAGGGAAAAGTAAGTGTCTTGAGGCTTTTCAAACCCCCAATGGTCATGTGTAGCCAAGGCTGGTCTGAAGGCTTCCTAAGACGCCTGGTAGAGCTGGAGTGTTTCAGAAGGTGGTTTCTTGCAATCTGGTGGTGTATGTGTGTGTAGTATCAACCCTTCCTCAGCTGGTGCTATAACCTTTCTTACCTTGGAGATGAGACAGCAGTTGAGAGGGCCTGTCTAACACATAGTGCATCCCCCATCTCAGACATACTGGTTATTTATATATTTCAGAGCACAAAACCGTGTCACTTAAATTGTGCTCCACGAGGCTCATGATGACTGGTGTGATGCCACCCAAGGTTAGGCTCCCATCCCAAGCACAGTACCCTCAGATCCTGTTCCTGGCTCACTGTTTTGAGTCATGTTAACAAGGAGTGTAAAACAAAAGCTTTGTGACAGTCCTGTTTATTTTTACTTTCTATGGCTGAATTACCCATTTTGCTTCCTGAGCAGATAGGCTTGGTAGCTTTCAGGGCACTCTAAAGAGTCCTTTCTGTGCAACTGAAGAAAAGAGATTTTGTTACTCTGAGAGTTAGAAGGCTGTCATCAGCCTCAATTTATGATAAATGGCAATTAGAGCGGAATCAGTAAAGCAATTTTCATTGGAGGTGATATTCCCATCTAGCAATTAAGATGAGGCTTATGACTGAACTTCATAGGCATGTGATTGCTTTTGAAGGTCTTGCAAAGTCTTTTTACTCTGGTGAATCAGTTCAGAATGCAGTTAAGGGAAAATGAATGTGGAAGATGGTCTGGCGGGGAGACCCCTGACTGGGGCTGCAGACACAGGGCTCCTATTCCCTGCTTTGTTGCTGTCCTCCAAGATGACATAGCAGGTTTTCATCTTTCAGTTCCAGTGTCCCTGTCTTCAAAACCGTGACAAGACTTTGATCTGCTTTATTGAAGAGCTTTAAGAGATACTTATGAGAAGCTCACTAAGAACAAGGGATGTCATTTGTCCCTCTGTAACCTTTGCTGTTCATGAACTGTATCTTGAAAAACACTAATTACACACACGTGATGATGAGTGGGATAATTTCTTCTTGGTCACTCTTATATCTGAGCCAAATCCCAAATTCTTTATTCAAGTTCTAGGCGCTCAGTGTTCCTGGAAGATGCATTTCACTGTTGTTCTACTTGGTGCAAAACAGAAAAGTAGTATTTTCTAGGTCAAATTTTTCCTTAAACCAGGATACCAACAGAACATGATGTAAGTGTTTTTTAAAGCTTATGAAGACCCAGCCTTAACCTCTGCCTCATCGCTCCTTGTATGCTGCTGCTGAAAGAGATATATGGGTCTTTGTTATTTCTCTGAAAGGGACACATGCACACGCGGACACACACAGATTTGGAAGGCTACAACTTCCAAATAGTTACTTGGAAGCTACAGCTTTGTATGTTTTTTCGCCTGCTTCCCATTAGGCAAATGCAGAAAAACTTTGTCGCACTTATGAAGATCATCTGAATGAGACAAAAACTAAACTGGATGAAATGACTCGCCTCATGAATGACCTCACTACTCAGAAGGCAAAGCTCCAGAGTGAGAATGGTATGTGTGACATGTGAGTGTTCAGCCCAGATAGATTACTGGGATTCAGTATGTCAGGCGGCTACATTAAAGAGGAGTATTGTGCAGTAGCATTTGTACTGAAACTGTTTGGATTAGGACTGCTGAATAGAGCTGTAGCTTCATACCTTCCAATTTTCCTGTCTTCAGTATTTTTATAACCTTGACAGAAGAGACCCTGCCTTGGACTGGCTTTTAAAACTAATCTATAACCGTAGTTACCAGCATGATGTGCTACCACCTCATGAGCCGAAATGGATGTGTTGGCTAAATATCCAGTTTCATAAACAATGACATGTGCATCTATCTTGCAAAGCTAGAGGGAAGATGAGGAAGTTGGCGTACTGCTGTTGTCTGTGTGAACACTGCCTTCCTCAGCATAACCTCAGGCATTGCAACCTAGAAGATACTTGGATCCAGTCAAACATATCCTCCAAGTGTGTGCTATGTTTTTAGCTAGAGAACTTTTAAATCTCAGCATCCTCATCAGTTATCACTGTTCTGCTAGATTAACTTCCCATGTGTTTTCAGACACATATATTTCATTTTCTGCCAGTTATCTTGTTAGTTCTATGTACTCCTATAAGGCTGCAGTTTCCATCCTGTAGTGATGCCCTTCTTGTGATAAATAGTTTTCCTTATGTATCCCCCTGTTCTGTATGCTGGCAGTTGTGAGGATATTAGGGTACTTTGGAGCCAACTGAAAAGGGGTCTGTGGAAAAGCAAAATAGTGAAGAAAAAATGTAAGCAAAACCAGCTACAATTGCATGTGAAAGTAAGCATCAATCTAGCCTGATCCATGAGATGAACTAACAATCATGAATCAAAGTAATGACACTACAAATAATAATTATTAAAAAAAATAAATAAAAAAAGAGAGAAGAAAGTGAAGTATCTTGATGGTTACAAGTTTGAAAGACACTTCACAAAAGGTCAGCCACAATCATTGTTAGTTCTTTTCCTCTGCAGAATTGGACAAGTCAGACTTTGATTTTTGGCTCTGGCCAGGAATGTGTCACTTCCTGTTCTTACCCTTTTTTGGTCAAATCCTGTGACAGGTGAATTTGTAAGACAGCTTGAAGAGAAGGAGTCACTGATAAGTCAGCTGTCCCGGGGAAAAACATCATTTACCCAACAGATTGAAGAACTTAGGAGACAGCTAGAAGAGGAAACCAAGGTAATGCTTTGATGGTGTCCCATTTATTGAGTTGGAATGGGAAAAGCTACTCATGTTCATTTGTACCCTGGATAAAAGCTGCAATGACACATAGGAGTGAGAACACTTCCTGGTAATTGTAAGGATATAAGTTCCTGCCCCTGGCAGAAGTAAGTCAAAGGAGAAGAATTTTGGAAAATATCTGGTGTCCGTAACTGGTAAATAAAACTTATCCAATAGTATACCCAAAATCTTAAATCTTGCATCTTAAAAATTCGGCTATTTCTCCAGAGGTATCCTCAGTTTTGATAGTTTGCCCAGCATGTCACCAGTAGGGATGACCTCAAGTACTTCTTGACTTGACTTGATCAGTACTGTCAAGGCCAGAGGCAAAAAGAAACATATTTCTGTCTCCATTTGAATTTCTAGAGTATGTTTGTTTGGGTTTTTCAGTAGGTACCCGTCCAATGCTTTGACCTTTCTATTTCTGCAGTCCAAAAATGCCCTGGCTCATGCCCTGCAAGCGGCCAGGCATGACTGTGATCTCTTGCGGGAGCAGTATGAGGAGGAGCAAGAAGCCAAGGCGGAGCTGCAGCGGGCTCTCTCCAAGGGAAATGCAGAAGTGGCACAGTGGAGAACAAAGTATGAGACTGATGCCATACAGAGAACTGAGGAGCTGGAAGATGCCAAGTAAGTGGGCACTATAGGTTTCATCTCCCCCTCAGCTGGGAGGACTGTAGCATCTGCATGTCTCCAATCTGCAGGATCTTCCCCCACTTCCACTACATTTCCTCCATCTAGCATCTTCATTTTATTCTTTTGGGGACCTTTCCTTTATTTCCAGGACCTCTTCCTCCTGTTGTGACTACCAAACCCTGTTTTCCTACTCTAGTCTATGAACAAAAGCCCCAAGGCATGAACTGATTCCTTATCAGTGGTTATGCCTTTTAATCAGAGAATTCAGTATGTGAAACTTTCACTTAGACCAGGTTTTATCAAAATTTACAATCAGTCCATACTGGTTACAGCTAGCAAATAATGACAGGCTTCTGTTTGAGAGGTGAAAAGTTCAATTTCAAACATTCACACACATACACACACATGCACAAAATTATCTGCCACTTGTCAGCATTCACAATTTAAGCTATTCTTCGCCTCTCTCTACCCTTCTCTCTAGAGGCTTGATTTCTATTTATTTTTCCTTGCATTTCCCTTTTGGAAACTTAATTACTGAGATGCTGCTTTGGCATCAGTTTTTCTGGATAGCATGGCAGTGGTTGCTCAGTCATTTTACTGTCTCTCCCCACCTGGCAGGAAGAAACTTGCTGCTCGCCTGCAAGAAGCTGAGGAAGCAATTGAGGCTGCCAATGCCAAGTGCTCTTCTCTGGAAAAGACAAAGCACAGGCTGCAGAATGAGCTGGAAGACATGATGATTGACCTGGAAAAGGCCAATTCAGCAGCTGCCACCCTGGACAAGAAGCAGCGTGGGTTCGACAAGATCATCAATGACTGGAAGCAGAAGTACGAAGAGTCACAGGCTGAGCTGGAGGCTTCCCAGAAGGAGGCCCGTAGCCTCAGCACTGAGCTCTTCAAGCTGAAGAATGCCTATGAAGAGACACTGGACCACCTGGAGACACTGAAACGGGAAAACAAGAATCTCCAAGGTAGGTTTCATTCAGGCCCCATGCCTGGTGTGAGTGCCACAGCAGGGAGGACAGCTGTAGGGAAAGGCATTTCTTATGTCCTTGGGAATTGCTTTCACGTGTGTTTAAAGATACTGACTGATGTTGGAAATGAGGGGGTTAAGCACAGAAAATGTTATGGCCAGAGGACTGATTAGATCTGTGTAATCTAATGTTGCCTACAGTTTTGTTTAAAACAGTAATCCTCGTTGGAAAGAAGGAATGCTCTTAAAAGTCTATTTAGCTTTTTACTGATAGTAGAATCCACACTTGTTAAACCAATGGAGAAATTCACATCACTGGAAGAAAATTTCTAATTGTCCCCAGTGCTTTTCTTGTCACTCCCATCAGTGTGAGGGGCAGGGGAAGTGAGACCACCACTGGCAGAGGTGCCAGCCGCAGGAATGAGAAAGATAGCAAAGGTGCAACAAATGAAGCCTAGATAGCTCCTAAAGCAGGGCACGATGTTGCTCACCTGCCAATCACAGATAAGAGCTAAACCACTTCAAAAAGCATTTATGAGAAAGTTTGTGCCTTCAAGTACATCGGGTAAAAACAGCTGCTGTAAAAGTAAGCTGAACACAAGCTGTCTGATGTACAGATGAGACTTTGAAGTAATAGTCTGAGGCACAGATCCTGTATTCTCACTCCCTGACTTGCATTATGTCTGGGACACTCAGACTGACAATAAATGCCTCCGACCTTTTCTTGTTTCAGAGGAGATTTCTGATCTGACCAACCAGATTAGTGAAGGAAACAAGAGCCTTCACGAAATAGAAAAAATCAAGAAACAGGTTGAACAAGAAAAGTCAGAAGTTCAGCTGGCTCTGGAAGAAGCAGAGGTAAGGAAAGAGAGCTCAAAGGAAGAGGAAAGGATGTCTTTGTCATGAATCTCCTTCCTTTTTGATTCTGTCAGCAACGTTGAATGTGTTGATAGCAAGTGGAACTTCTCTGCACCCAGCTCCCCTGGGCTTCCTAGCCATCGTTTTCAAGAGTGACTGGTGACTTTTGGAGATTTCACCTCTAAGATCATGAAATGGAGGCCATGTCAAAGGAGGTGTCTTGTAGGTTTTTGTGTGTTTGTTTTTCCTTTTCTTTCAGAAAGCTCTGAAATCCTCTGCCCATGTTCTGAAAATCTAGCATGGTATATTCCAGTCTTTCAGGAAACAGAAATTGCTGGGAATCATGGCTTTACAATATTTTATCAGATATTTCTAGTGTCTAGATTTCAATCAGCAAATTCACCACTTCCTGTCTTTGAGCATAAGAAAACAAACCTCCTGATGACTTGAAATACTCTAAGGTCTTAGATAGTGTGTTAGATACTGCAGCCTGCTTAAAAAAAAAAAAAAAAAAAAAAAAAAAGTGGTACCAGGCTCAGAAATGAGACAAAAACAGGCCATCTAGAAAATCTTTGTTTCCCACGGGAGTTTGATAGAGACACTTAAAATCACTGTGTTCGTTTATGTAGTGACAAGTATGCATGTACCCAAGAGGGACACCCCATCCCAGTTTCCAGAAACAAACCAACAACATGGAACAGGCCGACTGGAAATCCTGGTGATTCACTTAGAAAGGCAGGTTGTCAGGTTTTTTGGAAGTTTGGTGCATTGCAGAGCTAGGAAGGGGTGTAGGTGTTACTGGCTAGAAGCAACACAGCACGGGATTGTTAGTGAGGGCTGCATTTCATTTCAATTGTTCTCTGCATAGCATATGCTAAAGTGAACATCTTGCGGTGACAGGGATCTGTTAATACCTCAAATATTGTGCAACTTCTTTTGTCTGTTACAGGATGCTTTACAGTTTGCAGGGATTTCACAGCCAAACAAGCAGGTCTGGTGATAAGAGCAGAGGAAATAGCACATCTTGCTTCCACAGCTTTGAGATGTAAAGAGTGATTACATGCTCTGTCACTGAGATTTTCTCACACCAAAGAATACATCTGGTTCTTGGGGGATCTCAGGGGCATACTTTACTTTCCTGAACTGTGTGGAATGCCTTCCTAAAGCTCAGTGAAATTATCGGCTAATGAAAGTAAAGTGATGATGTATCTTATTTTAATTGTGAAAGCAATGGCTTAATGTTGACTTCCTCCCTCCCTTGTGAGTTTGGGTTTCTGGCATTCACCACTGGTGACGTGGTACTTCTGTGTGCTGTTAATGTGGGGTGGTTCCTTGGCATGAAACCTGCATCTGAGTGACCTGTAGCTGCTGCACGATGGCCAGAGATTAGCAAGGATTTTAAACAGCTTTGCCATCAGAAACCCCATTCCGTTTCCATCATCTCTTAAGGGAAACACAGCTAAGCCAGTGCAATTTTACCCTTCAGAGAGCACTTCCAAAATATGTGGTGTTCCTTCTGCTTTCCTTCCCTGTTTGAGAGCAGCACTGAGTCACAATGGCAAGACCTGGGAGTCTGAGGCCCTGTTAGATAACCACAGGCTGCTCTCAGTGCAGTTTTTGACTGCCATTCATGAGAGATGATGTAAGAACAAAGATGCTGGGACTAACCTGCCTTGTTCCATAGCTTCTTTCATGTTAATTGGAAAAAGGGGACAGAGTAGTTTTGTATTTTCATACAGAGCTGGTATCTGCTATTTCTTTCCTTAAAGTCATTTTGCATAACGAGATTGTGTACCTGTGAGGCTTTCAACACTCCATGATTTGGAGAGGTCCTTATGAGCTGGAGGGAGTGTGGATCCCTCCAACTTTCCAAAACCAATCTGGCTTTAGCTTTTCCTTATCACTTACAAGCCCATGAATTTCCAGAGAGCGTCTGTATTGGGGTGCAAGGGGAATGCATTTGTTGGTATCAAAGCCATACAGGCAAAGCCTAATATATCTTTTTGTGAGCCATGGACTATTTGACAACTTGTACTCTGAGGAGCTTGCTGCTCAATCTTCCAGCTGCCAGCTTGCATTAGAAGGCAGATAAATGTGTTGTTTTGTTCATGTCCTTGCTTAGAGAGAGGGGCAGGGAAGTAACTGTGCTGCTGGGAACAGTGAGAAAAGCATGAAGGGATCATCTGTGCAATTGCAAGCTCTTGGTGCTTTCTGTTTCAGGGAGCTTTGGAGCATGAAGAAAGTAAGACCCTTCGTTTTCAGCTTGAACTTTCTCAGCTTAAGGCTGATTTTGAAAGGAAACTGACAGAAAAGGATGAAGAAATGGAAAATATGAGGTACTGTGCAGAGACAAATATTTTTTTAATTCTTATTTTTAAGGGGAAAATCTCAAAAGATCAGAAATATTTTCAAGACCCAAGCCAGCCAAACAAAACACAGGTAATCACACCAGCAAAAGCTGATACTTGGTATCAGTAACTAAGGCAGCTCTGGTTATTTGCCAAAGGGTAGTCCTACTACATTACCTTTTCTTAGTTCAAATATTCCTGTCAGTCCAGCTTCTGCCCGTGTACACGTAAGCCCATCAGACACATCACAAAGCAACCATTAAACAGCTGACTGGCACAGCCAAAGTCATGGACACAACCATGAGCTGCAAATCCTACATGTTTACAGCATGGAGACAAGCATGTCTAGCTAGTCTGCTGCCTCCTTCCAATCCCCTGGGATGAGTGCCTCCCAAGAGGAACCACAGGCAAAATCAGTGGTGCTCAAATGGTGTTAGCTAAAGGCAATCTTTACCTCTGCACGTAGTTAATTCATGCAGTCATGGCTACACTGATTGTGGGAGGATGTGAGGAGTCTGCAGTTACCTGTACATCATTTGGGTAACCCCTGAGACTTGCAGAGGTACAGGAAGTGTCAATACAGAAGGAGAGGAGTTTGCAGATGAAAGGGACGAACAGGAAAAGTGGAAAGCAATTAGATGGCAGAGGGATGATGTCTTTTGTCGCTCCTCTCCTCCCTGCAGTACAAACTCTAGTCTGCAGAGTTACACTGATGCTGGGCCAGATTTTTAGCAATGTGTATGCAGTCCTTCAGGAAACTCTGAACCACTTAGTGTTGTAGTGTTCTTAGTCCAAGAAGCACATCATTATTTGCTAGAAGGGTAAAGGCCAGGGAAAGGGGAGGCCGGAGGTCCACCTTGGCCAGAGCAGATACAAGCATTAACATGTTAATTGCTTCAGAAAAACAAACAAGATTTTGGTGCTTTCAGGGGCTATCTTCTGATGTGTCCTGCAGATGTCTGGATTACGGAGATCCCAGACAGGCTATCCTAATTAGTGTTTCTGCCTCAGCCTCATGCATGTTTTGCTTCTAGACTGCTCAGCAGGCAGGCTGTGGTGTCTCCTGGGAATGTGGGGCACAGTTCAGTGTCTTGCCCAAGCAATAACACCCTCAAGGTTTCCCTTGTTGACTTGGTGATTTCCCAGAAATCCTATGCAATCAGCAAAACTCGTCTGGCAGTGAGAAAAAAATTCACTGTGTGAGTCGTATTTTGTGCTTTGAGTTTCTTTCTGGTTGCAGGAAGGCAAAACCTTTATCACTGGACTCAGAGCCTGGAATTGCAGGGGTTTTTTATGGTTTTTTTTTTAAGCCTCTCTGTTCAGATTGTTAGAGGAAAATAATGCACCTGTCTCTATTTGTTTTGCCATCTCTTAAATAGACAGTAAATGGCCTTTCACAGCCTGTTAATTACAGTGCGCTCAATCTCTTCTAATTGTAGATGTCCATAATGCAGATTTCTATTCCTGAAATACTCCTGTCATAACTGAGTATAAGAAATGTATGTTTGAACATCTACATTACGATGCGATAAATTGTATCTTGCAAGTGTCATTTACTATATACAGGGTGCCTAGAATGATTAGCTTGAACATAGCTACCTACCATCAGTTTGATTAATTCTGTTCCTTAATGCCTTCATAATAAGGTTGAGGTGTAAAGCAATCAAGCAAACAATTTGGTAAATACCTTGGTAAGTGACAGCTAAGTTTGAAATGCTTCTTGCTAGGTTCAAACCTGTACTTGCTTGAGCTCATGAGAGATTTAAGGGAAATCTGTAATATTGCTGTAATATTGCCAAAGGAAATGAGGGAGATGAATACTATAGGTTCTTGCAGATCAGGAGTTAGCTGAGAGTGTGAAACACAGCAGACAGGTAGATGGCAATGAGACACTGGAAACACATGCTATGTATGTCATTCAGGAATGTACTGCTGCTTCTAGCAACAAGACACCTGGAGAAGGTGAAGTACTGTTGCAGGTAGTTCTGTGTTCCTTTCCAGAGAGTAAAATGAGTCCATTCACTCTAAATGGCCCTTCTACATTATTCCAAAACCAGGAGAAATCAGCAACGTGCCATAGATTCACTGCAGTCCACCCTTGATTCTGAAGCCCGGAGCAGAAATGAGGCCATTCGGCTGAAGAAGAAGATGGAAGGGGACCTCAACGAAATGGAAATCCAGCTCAGCCATGCCAACAGGCATGCTGCAGAAGCAACAAAGTCAACACGTGTCCTGCAAACACAAATAAAGGTACTCTGAGAGCTGTCAGTCCCAGGCTGGGTTTCATAGCACACAGCAAAACAGTGATGGTGATTAAGAGAAGCTACTCTCAGGGACATGCAGGAAAAGCGCTTAATGATCACCTCCGACATGAGAGAACGCTGAATTATGGATCTCTTCCAAGACTTGCATACAAGTGGGATGAGATCCAGGCGTAAAACCCCTGCTGGCTACAGTTTCATGTTGGGGCAGAAAGTTACAGCATGAGGTACTGAAAATCTGATTTTTCATGTGAGCTTGCAAATCCTTTAAAAGTGGAGAGCAAGTCAGTTAGCCAGAGTACAGATTGTGTGTGTATATTCAGCTTTCTAATGTGCTTCAACATAAGTAATTTTTTTGTTGTTGTTGTTTAAAGAGTCTTGCTAAGAGACCTTTCAAGTCATCGCCTGCCTCATATCTCTCCCATGCTATGAAGCTCGTTCTGCCTCAGGCAGAAGCACTAGTTCTGACAGACTGCAGATCAGGTTTTTCCCTCTTTGCACCACATACCACAAAAGCTATTCAGATTACAGTCTGGAGGAAGCCTTTCTCCAATAAAGAAGCACTGAACTTCTAGAGGTGGTCCTCTCATGTAAGCACAGTGGCTCAAAATGCATTCGGACTAGTAAAAACAGGTCTGTTTTGTTATAGGAACTTCAGGTTCAGCTGGATGACTCAGGGCATGTGAATGAAGATCTGAAGGAACAGCTGGCGGTCTCTGACAGGAGGAACAATCTTCTCCAGTCGGAGCTGGATGAGCTGAGGGCTTTGCTAGACCAGACTGAACGGGCAAGGAAGCTGGCAGAGCATGAGCTGCTGGAAGCCACCGAACGTGTGAACCTGCTTCATACTCAGGTTGGCTTTTTCTGGATTAAACAGCCTTCCCTGTTAAGCACTGACACTGTTTGTTTATCCATTGCTGTCATAAGGCAGACACACTCCTTGCCCACCTTCAAAGTATAAAATGGTAGAGGAAATAAGTCACTCTGCAGGAATGCCACCTCATTACTTTCAGGTTAGCTGGAACTGATGACTCAACCAACTGCATTAAACAGTTCACAGAAATATAAGGATGGGAGATAACAAGAATAAATTTTATTTATTACTTTCGTTGGTGCTATAAAAATCCAGCTTCCTGCTTTCATTAGGCTGTGGCTGGGATAGGGAGGCATTTCTTTGGAGAATCACAGAATCACAGAATCATCTAGGTTGGAAGAGACCTCCAAGATCACCGAGTCCAATCTCTGACCTAACACTAACAAGTCCTCCACTAAACCATATCACTAAGTTCAACACCTAAACGTTTCTTAAAGACCTCCAGGGATGGTGACTCAACCACTTCCCTGGACAGCCCATTCCAATGCCTAACAACCCTTTCAGTAAAGAAGTTCTTCCTAATATCCAACCTAAACCTCCCCTGGTGCAACTTTAGCCCGTTCTCCCTCGTCCTGTCACCAGGCATGTGGAAGAATAGACCAACCCCTACCACGCTACAGCAAGCAACAGTGTTTGCACAAGGTGCTGTTATTACTCAGCAAAGCAAACTTCAATGCCTGGTTGTGAACACTAGGTGCATTGTGCACGGCAGCAAAGCATGCTCTACCACATCAGGTCTTCATTAAGAGAACCCTTTGGACTTGGTCACAATGGTCACCACAGTTTTTACAGGGTTGTGAAGGCACATATCCTGATTCACCAGCATTTTTGCTGCAAAACCCAATTGTCTCTTCACCAAACAACCAACATTCAGAAGGAAATGAAAATGAGCTACAGGCTGGCAATATTTTATGATATTCAGCACTTGTGATACTTCAGCAGTTTGACATGGGGCTTTTGTTTTAATCACCTTATTGACTAACTGATTATGGATCATTACTTTTCCAAGATGAACTGCTTTATTCATTCTTCGGTTTCAGCCTCTTGCTTATTATTTTATCTGAATTGGAATCTGAATATTTACATATTGAAAGTATTTTTAATACTTCCTCATTCTGAAGCTAAGCTACATAGTAAAGGCCAACCCTTACCACATACATGGGTCTCCCTCCCTAAATATTGCTCTGTGTAATCCAGGGGCTGCAAATATCATTAAGCCTTAGTGTGCTATGGTATTTAGAGAAGTTATGTCTCTATTAATCATTTTTCCTAATTTTCCACTGTTTCTTTTGCGGAAAACGTAATAAAAGAACACAAGCCTAATCAATCAGAAGAAGAAGCTGGAAGGTGACATTTCCCAGATGCAGAACGAAGTGGAGGAATCACTCCAGGAGTGCCGAAATGCAGAGGAAAAAGCCAAGAAAGCAATCACAGACGTAAGTAGCCTCATTCCTTGCTCAATTTGTTTCAGTACCACGCTGTCTTAGGACAACCCAAAATTTCCTAAGCACCTGTTACAAACCTGATATATCCCAAGTGCTCCACAGCTATCTGGAGGCAGCTGATGAAACTACAAAAGTAAACAGGCTAGAGGTTAAGAGGAAGGAAATACTGCTTGATCTTTTTTTTATTATTTTCCCCAAGAATGCAGATTCCTCTGATCCTCAAAGTCTCAGGTCATGTCATTTTTGAATTATATACCTGGATAGCCTAAACCAGTTCAGACTGAACTAGCACTAACAGGTTGCTAGGTGTGCATAGAATCTGCTGTGAGGAGTACAATTCCCAAATCCAAAATGAGGTGTCTATTAGGAAAACATGAGGATGAAGATCCCAAGAAGAGACAGTGAGTGCATTCTTCCTGTCAGGAAAATGACATTTGGACTAGTATAGTTTCTTTCCCCACAGACCTGGAGAAACATAGAGTTTGGCTGACATATGACATCATACCAACAGACAGTAAAATCTAGAACTGGATGTTTCTGTGAGTTGTGTCTGGAGTGCCTGGATGAAGCTATTCTTGTACCACGGTCTTCACTGCTTCTCAGCTGGCAGTACTATTACTGCCTGCCAGAGAGAAGACACTGATTGTCCTTGATTCAGCTCCAGCCTGGACTGCAATGATTGCTGTCTTCCGATGGATGTTCAGTGATGGATACAAGAATCTGTGCTCTTGGAGGCAGGGACACATGTCAAATCAGACATGAGCTAATTGGTACCCTTGTTACCAGTCTTACAGAACGGTCAGGGAATATGTAAGATGTTAAAACTGAGCTTCCTATCACAGCACAGACTGCAGTAATTGCTGTGCTGTTACAGCTGCTCAGGCAGCTCTTGTCTGTGGCTGTGCAGGGAAACTCGCCTGCCAGTTGTTTTAATTCACTACCTTTCAAGAGCCCCAAATTCCAATATAAGACTTCTAATAAGTTATGGGTGAAATGTCTGCAGTGAGTGGCGTAGGTTTACTAGTAGCTATTATAAATGAGGACATTGTGTAGCATGGATACCAAAACAAACAAACGAAGACTTAAATCACAGCATTAGAATATGGAGGGGGAAAAAAAGCATTCTCTCTGTCCAGAAATGATAAACATACACAATATATGCTTGGCAGCATTAGATATAGTCAATGAACCAAGTAGTGGATGATCCATCATCGATCTTCTATCTTTTTTTTTTTTCTGAGCCATAATTCAACAGCATGACAGAAGTGCTGTACAGTTTGGTTGTTTTTTCAGGCAGCAATGATGGCTGAGGAGCTTAAAAAAGAGCAAGATACTAGTGCTCACTTAGAGAGAATGAAGAAGAACATGGAACAAACCATTAAAGATCTCCAGAAACGATTGGATGAGGCAGAACAAATAGCCCTGAAAGGTGGCAAGAAACAGATCCAGAAACTGGAATCCAGGGTAAGTTTGTGATCAAGCTATGGACTGCTATCTGCTGCTTTACAGACTTAAGAGTGGGTGGGTGCCCTTGGGGTGCCTGGTAAGTTCAAAGGATGCTGTGAATGCTTTCCTCTGTTTCACAAAATGCAGGTGAGCAGCTCTTGGACACATCCTTCCCTTTCAAGATCCAGCTGCTGTGAGCTGTTCTAGCACAGCAGATGACCAAGCCCTTGATTTAAAAAAAAAAAAAAAAAAAAAAAAAAAAAGCAAAACATCTACAACTAGGAAAAGCCTCTGCTTCCCTCAGATAAACTTTTTTGTTTTTTGCATATGTATATAGAGCATCTAGTTCTGAGTGGGGCCTTTGGCTGCTGTAACAGCTTAAATACATTTATGGAAAAAATAGAATGAAAAGGCTACATTTTGATCTATTCCTGAAATTCAGCTCTATTAAGATGCTGAGAAAATGAGCACGTATTGAACTGCGAACTAAGTTATATGCTTCTTTATATTTGTAGCATAATGGCAAGTGTTTTTCCTTTTTTGCAGGTTCGTGAGCTGGAGAATGAACTTGAGACTGAACTCCGTCGCAATTCAGATGCCCAAAAAGGAGCCCGCAAGTTTGAGAGGCGCATTAAAGAGCTGACTTATCAGGTACACTGAGGACTGCATTAACCACTAGGTCCCTGGAAAGAAATGTCTTCTCCCCATCAGGGCCTTAAATTTGTTTCAGTGAAGGACGAAATAGGACATTACCCAGAGTTTTCTCGTTGCAGGAAGCTTTAGGGATGGGAGGAACATCTTCCTAGGGCTACCATCATCTTGTCTGACTCATTGTAACCAGTGTTAGAAAGCTTACTATTGCTGGGATTTGGACAGTTTTAGCACAGTATTAATATGGAGCAGGCTTAGATGACTATTCATACTGCAAGAGAAGAAAGAGCCCAGATGTCTCACAGCTGTGCTGATGTTGCTAAAAAGAGCCAGAAGGAGTCAGTTAACTCTGCATAGGGCTGCCCAGTCCCAGTGCTCTGTCACCTACTGCTGGGCAGCAAGGTCTAGTCTCAGCCTCCAGCAGGCTTACTAACAGCTGCTGTTGCTGCTTGCCTTTTGAAAAGGTCTTCAGCACAGAGCACTGTTTCCCTTGCTTTCAACATTATTCTTGAGAAGATAATCCCATCCATCTGATGTAAGACATTATTTAGCATCCTACATGTTGTCTTACTCTGACTTGTGTATGCCGAGGTTGTTTTCTTAGAAGACAGTGCTGTGGCACAGGCAGACAGAATTAGCAGGTCCTTCTGTTTATGGACTGTGACAGCTTAAACCTGGATGGTTTTACCAGATATGCCTGCCTCCAACACAAAATTTAAAACCTGCAAATTACATATATTTTAGGCTTGCCCATTGGTCTGTTTCACTCAGTTATGACACACTCTGTAATGACAAGAGAGGTCCTCACCTGCCAAGCAAGGAGCTCTGTGTGTGTGTGTGCATGTGTGTGTGCATACGTGTATATATGTGTGTATATATATCCATATTTACATATATATAAATAGGGAGGCTATTCTTAGTCCTCAGCAAGCAGGCTCTCACAAATCTTCAGCCTACAGAATTTTTCCTCATCTACACACAGGCTGATCACAACATGGCTTGTTTATATTTTAAACTACACATTTGTTAAATAATATATATGCCACCCATAACTAGTGGACTGTGGGAGATGTTTTTGGCCTTTTTACGCTATTAACCTAACTGATGGTGTTTTGGTACAGTCAGAAGAAGATAAGAAGAATCTGGCCCGGATGCAGGATCTGATTGATAAGCTACAATTAAAAGTGAAGAGCTACAAGCACCAAGCAGAGGAAGCTGTAAGTGACAATTTAGGCCTTTTTTCCTCTGAGAAATTTGTTACCCTATAACCACAATCTTTAAGCAGCAAAAGCTTTTAGTACAAGTACAGAATTTATGTGTATTACTATTTGTATTTATAGAAACTCTATACTTATAAATGTATTTATATATATAGTATATAGCATTTGTGTTGATTACATTAAGAAAAGATATTCCATTTTATCTTAAGATTAGAGTGTAATTTGCAGGGGGTGGAGGGAAGGGAAGGAACAGGAAAGACCTTTTTTTCTGGCTAGTCCCTCAGGAGACATGTTGAAAGCCTCCCAGTTCACTTGAAGAGTGTTGCTGCAAACATCAAACCCTTAAAACAAACAAATAAAAACCCTCATCCCTCCAAGAGTCTAGTGGTTCCCATAGAATTGTTAGTTATTCGTGTTGAGCACTTGTGTCCTGCTTGAAATGGAAGGCTTTGCTTCATGTGGACTGGAGGAAATCAGCTGTACTATTTTCTCTCACCAGGAATCACAAGCCAATCTGTACCTTTCAAAGTACAGAAAACAGCAACATGATCTCGATGATGCTGAAGAAAGGGCTGAAATAGCTGAATCTCAAGTTAATAAGCTGAGGAGCAAGTCAAGAGATATTGGCATGAAAAAGGTATGGTTCTACTATATGGAGCAAATGTGACTCATTAATACACAGTAGCACGTGCTATGTATGCAGGAAGATCTGTTGCATCTCCTACAGTAATATGGACTAGAATAAATAGTTATTTACTAAATTTTTTAGTTTCAGTCAAGCCTTTATTTTAATGTTACAGTAAATCTTTAGGACAGCAATTTGATGCGTATACAAAATGAAATCTCTGTTCTCTCAATGGTGTCATTTAACCTCTCCGCTCAGCATCCAGAAGTTGCCAAACTGTCTTTTTATGTGGGATATTTAAAAGCTCCATCTCTCTCTCTCTGTCTGGTGTAGATTTCTACATATGTAATAAAGCCAGAGGATGACAGCACTAGCAGATTGCCAGATACTTTAAGACTGCTCTTTCAAAAATTGTTTTGAATTGAAGAGCTGGATGAAAATAGTAGTCATTAGTCACTTGGATGCCGGGAAGTAATTAGTAACTAGAAATATAGTTGTGGTGTTTTGCACTTGATCAAAATGGTAGTAGAGTAATACGGATGAAACTAAAAGGAGCCTAAGAACGTGGTCTGGAACTGAAAGCAAACCCTTGCTTGTCTATGCTTGCCTGATGGCAACCACAGCAAGGAATACTGGCGTTGCTACTTGTAGGAAAGACAGAAAGAGGAGGTGGGTCATTGCTTTATCTATTTCATTTACAAATGTAATGTAAACTCCCATACTTAATATCATATAAATTTAATGGGGGTTACAACTCCAAAGTCAAGTAACATAAAAGAAACCTTTCTGTAACCATTTAGTTATTTTTATACCACTTGATCCCATCCCTTCCTTCTCTCTACTTTATCCACAATTCTGTGGGAGGAAATTTCTGCTTTTATATTGGACTAATAAAATCATCTTTAGTTGAAATGAATTACTGTAGCTCCACCATCTACGTTAAAACTAGATGAACATCTGGTCTCACGCATTTGCATATGATGGAAGCAGTACTGCAACTAAAGCTCACATGAAGTTTTGTAGGCTTTAAGAGGAAAAATTTCCACATTTTTCTTCAATTTTTTTCCAGCTCCCCCCCCCCAAAAAAAAAACCCTCCTAATTTCACAAAGCCACAGACACTAAAATACGTAAATCATGAAAGTAATTTATGTTCAAAATACTTTGTAGTTTATTCCCTGTATTTTCCTAGCACCTTCTTCTGCCTCATAACTGCAGAAGTCATAGAGAAGTGGACGCTTGTTCAGACAATGAATGCTGTCCCAAAAATCAGGGAACAACTCCTTTAGTAAGAGAAAGACATTGGAAAGACTTTTTTTTTTTTTTTTAATAGTGTAGCCCTAAAAATACCTTCTCTGCTACTGCTATTCATGTTCCTGGAAACTTTTGAAAGTATGTGTGATTCAGAGCGAACATCATATATTGCAACGGGGCTCATGCATTGCAACAGGGCTCTATAGAAATCCTCTGCTATCAAAGGGATGACACATGCCTTAGCATAAGGACAAGAAGCCTGTCTTCTTAGCTGAAGTAAGACTCGAAATGATGGCTAAATTCAATATGGTATGTCCATTTAGTGCTAGTGTATTTCAGACACAAGCTGGTAATGCCAGGAAGCAGAAGCATTAGTTAACAGAAACTTCTGTCATTTACATGTGAACTTGAACTCTAAACCCCCCTGTAAAACTTTAACAGTTTTTAAAAGTTTCATTTTAATTAAACTGTTAAACAGTTCAAATTCAACAGTTTAATTTTAATTTCTAACAGTTTAAATGTAACAGTTTAATTTTAATTTTAATAGTTGTATACTATCTCTCTCAATTGCATTTCAGGTTCATGAAGAGGAGTAAGTGCAGTCCAAGTTGACAAATGTGAGAAGATGTTTCATATAATCAGGCATAACCAAAAGCAGATGTACGGGAAAAAATAAAAAAGCACTTACAGAAATAAATATCAAGTGAAAACCCAAAGAGACTGTGTAGTGTATTACATTCATTTCTATGTATTTCTATTTTGTCGAGCCCCAGGGATCAATAAAAGATGACACACTGCCAACAACCCACTTCATTATGTTGGAACAAATCCTAATTGGCAGATCTCTGATGAAATCAAACCTAAGGGCAAATCCAGTCACGTTTCACAGCCCCACGTCCTTCATGTGCAGATTGTTAAAGCACTCTGGATTAAACCTGTGTAGGGGACAGCCCTAAAAGCTGGGATAGCCCAGCTTCTAGCTGTCCTGCCAGTCAAAGGTTGCACCATTTTTTTTTGGGACAGCAGAAACTAAATTTAATACAAATGGTCAGTTTAGAAACTTCCACTACTATCAGCGAAAGCATTTTTGTTCTCCAGCTGCACAAGAGGACTAAGAGATGCTGCTGAGGGACTTATCCCATAAGGACTGCCCCTGGCTCATAAACAGCATTCTTTTAGATCTTTTCCACTTCAAAACTGAAAACACGGGGAAGAGTTGTCATGGAATTGGAATTAAAATACTCAGTGAAGTGCAAAACAGAAAGCCCTCTCTTCCCCTCATAGTGCAAAAACAAACCCAAAGTCCATCAACACTCAAAACTCAACCTCGAGTAAAACTTTTTCATTGTCCTTTCAGTATACTCGCATTCTGGTTCTTCATGCAGACTCCTCACATAAAATGTCAATTGACTTGTGTGTGTTTTTTCTGTCAGTTTACTTCTTTGTTACTGTTGTTCAGATGACTGCATTTCCACTTGGTTCTTTGTGAAATTCAATAGGGAAGACGAAGGAACTCTTCTGCTCAAGCTTGTATTTCAGCAGCATTCTCAGTAAAGTCTGTGTTTGCAGAGACACGTTTTCTTTTGGTATGTCAAGGTGCTTATAGTATTCCTGATCCGCTGTATCTTATAGTGGTCCTGATTCTCTCTAGTTAAAACAAAAACATCCGTGAGAACTACTGATGCATAAAATTAATCCTCCAGTAGGAACAGAACAAGACATACTCATGTTAGAGGTAAGTCAGTATCTTCTATTTTAACGTTAGCTGAATAAAATAAACACGTACATAAAAGGGCAGAAGCACTCCTGTTTCTTCCATTTAGTTTTCATCAATGTAAACAGAGCTGTGTTAATTTTTAAATTATTCTGCTTCCTCCAATTATATGTTAAAGGTTTCAACAGGACCCAAGATACATTTATCTTGCTTAAGTTCTTTAAATAAAACAGCTTCATCTCAAAGGTATTGGTTCTATTATTCTATCAGGGAGAGAACCATATGTCCTTCTGACTTGGTATCACCACTAAATAGGACAGGTGTACAGAGAGATGAGTTTAGAGGCTATATGGTCACAACAGTCTCCCAAACAAAGCAATTTGCATGTCTTTACACAAACAAGCTTCGTTGAGTTTTGAAGTTGGACAGAGCTGAAGTAATAATTTGAGCCCAAATGAATACTAGTACAGCCCATTGTTTGGAGATCTTCGTCGGTTTTGTTTGTCTTAAATATAAGTGAGAGAAAATTACAAAAATGATTATTTTCACAGCAAGTTATCAGCAAGCATATGTGACAGGTAACCAATTTTTTCATCTTTTTATAGAGTGCAGGAGAGCAATCTGGTCAAGGAAAGGGCATGTTAGCATTGTTACAACTAAAATATTATTGCCTAGATGTACTAAAGAGGGCTTTTTGGACACAGAATATAGAAAAAATGAGGACAATTTACTTAAGCTGAGATTTATTATTCTAAGTTTTTCAGTCTTGTTTGCATCCTTTATCCCATGAAAATCAGATCTGTTTTGGTCAAACATTCAAGGTCTGAAATTCAGCTTAATAGTATGCTCAAAAGTAAATAGCCTAATGTTTGTACGTACCTTGACATAGACATAGACTCCTATCACCGCCAGTACTATCACCACCAGTACAATGACCACTGCTGTCACAACTATCCAAGTGTTATCTGAATGTTCTATAAAAATACAAATTCCAAAATGTTAAACAGAAGCTCAAAAACTTATTGAATAATAGTGAATGTTAAGCTGTGATGTTTTATATTCAATTATTCACTGTTATTCGATATGTATATCAAAATTACGATTTTTCTCTTACTTATAATCTCATACCTATGATTAAGGGAGAACATTTCCATTTATTGTTAATGGTACTGATACAATGGTCATTACATGACCCATGCTATAAGTAAAGATTTCAAAATGATACTTTAATGAATTAAGAGTGAATAGGTAAAAGCAGATTACGTTACTTAACTATGCTGATAGAAAATTGTGTTGTCAATAAATATGATTTGAGAACTTCTTATACAAGTCCTGTTGATAAACAACTAAGTTCTCAGGTGGGTAAATGCTGCTTCCAGGAACAGTGCTTGGTGCCATTAACAGTACTACCGATTTTCAGAAGTGGGTGGTAACAACAGATTCCACAGGACATAAAAGCCCATCTAGCAGAGGTTGGCTCTGGTTCTAGGCAGCATTGTTTCCGTTCCTTTCATCAACATGAGAACACTCACATTTGAAGGACTCATTTGTTTATCTACAGTTCTTCTATTTCAGGTTTCCTTTCCACTGCTGCATCTTGTTCAAAAAAAAAATTGAGAAATTCTACACTCTGACGTAAACTGAGGTTTATAGGATAAGGAAGATCATGCTGGAATTAGAGCTTCAAGGAGGTATGTTTGTCTGACTCAACAGTTTTCTTTACACTAACTCCCTTCCTACATATATATACCATGTATACAGTTGCTGCCATTTAAAACACCCTATAGTTTCAGACACCCTTAGCTTCAGGCAGAAACCAAGCTATCATGGGGAAAGAAGGGAAGACAAATATCCAGTTGTTATAACTTATTCTATTCCCATTTTTGCTATGTTACCTCTACGTTTCACATTCTGCAGACTGTCTCAAGTTTTCATCTTTCTTAAAAAAATAACGGAGGTGCCATATATTAGTTCTCTCAGTCTTTTAGTTGATTGCATTTAATTGATGCCTACTTGCTACTGCTTGAATGTGTTTGTTTTGTTATGAACTGAGACTTCAGGAGGCACCACCTCAAACAGCACGCTATTTTTGAAAAACTTTGTAATTTGTTTGCACTATAATTTTAAAAAGCTGGAGTCTTTTTTTTTAACCTTAAGTAAGAGTTTTCAATGGATAGAGAAGTTAATCCCTAAGTCTGCTTGCAACCAGAGATAATGAAATAACTGTAACTAAGACTTCACAGATGGATATTTGCTACAGTACATAAAAAGGAAGGCATACATATAAACATACATATTTCCAAGTGTAAAAAAGGCCTGCTGTGTAGAATTAAAGCTTTGAAAACAACAACTACGTGTTCTCCTCAACAAGGTTTCTTCTAAAGAAAAAAAATTGTACCACTTCTATGGGCATGCCTTCATCTCCCTCCTACCTTTAAAGACAGTATTTGCTACCAACACAGCGTTTAGGATATGAGTCCATAAGTTTCTTTGTGCTCTCAACTGCACAGCCCTCTGTGCTTTGAAGAAAGAAAAAAGTCTTTAAATAAATATACCTTAATGTTTTTCAATATTTCACGGATTTCTGGACGACTCTGGCTCTGTATTCCCCTCATTTGTCCCCACCCTCTGACAGGGAAGGAGCAGCAACTTACCAACTTGCAAAGTTCTCACAGTAAGTTTTGTGTAGTGAGGTGATGAAATGTTACAGAGATATTCTCCACTGTCATTTGCGGTAAGATCCCTCAATAACAGTGAATAGTCACTTTGGTTAATCTGGACTCGAGGCTGGTAAGAGTGAGATGTACCATTGAAGGTGGCCAGGACTGAGATCACTGAATTTCTGTTTAGTATCCAGACAACGCTGACGCCCTCTCTGTGTGAAGTGTCACTGCTGTATTCACAAGTAATGGAAACGCTACTTCCTTTTGCTTTTGACAGTTGGTCTGAAACAGAGAATTACAAAATACTCTGTAATTGTTTTAGAAAATATTATGAAGGATGGTTAGTTTTTTCACCAATTACTACAACACAAAAGTTTCAGAACATACTCCATTATTTTGATATCATATTCAAACATCACAGTATTCTTCTAGAAGCATTTCAAGATTTTTAAAAGCAAACTGATCATATATACATTCAAAAAAAATCTAATTGGTAACAGCTTACACTTATTAAAATTGTTTTTGTTTTCACTTTGATATTTCTCTCCTAAACTGGGGGTCTCTGAGGGACTCGCTAATAAAACTGATTTGACCTATTCTAGGTGTAGTCTGAAGTAATATGAAATTCTAGATGTTGGGAGCAGAGAGAAGGTGCAACTGATCAGCTACCTGTGCATTTAATGCAAAAGGGCAAACCTGTTGCAACATATTTTGGTTTTAACTAAGCTAATAAAGAGATTGTATTTAGACAGAAATAGCTTTCAAATATGGTAGACTGAAGTACTTTATCATTCTGTGCTGAACACTTAACGAATAGCTTTAAAGAAAAAAATAAAAATGAAGGGGATAGAAAGGGCAGGTAAGTGTAACTAATAGTTAATGATCCTATAAAATACTAGTATGGAACAAATTAATATCATAACACAACTACCTATTTAACCGCAGAGATCTGCTGCAAGGGAAGGAAAAACAGGAGGCTGTGGTGGCTGGCAGTCTGCTGGAGAGGAAACTTAATACGTTATTGTGACATAGTATAACCACACTTGGTTTCTGTGCATGGATCCAAATAAGCAGAGGTGTGGTGCTGTAAACCATTAGGAAAAAAACAAAACGGTACCCAGTGCTGCTATTATGTAAGGAACAGGAAAGCAATATATTCTTAAAATGTTTCAGTCAGACAGCAGACATGCAGGGGAATTTAAACAATGCTGTAATGAAATGTACCTTTTTCACTTGTGACTTGGAAAGACAGATTAACAAACCAGACATTTCTGGTGCGCTTGTTACCTGCTCTGATACCATAGCTGAAACCTTCCAGAGTCAGAAGGTACGTAAATTAAAAACACCGCTCTTGTTCAGAAGCATATGCAGTGGATTAGGAGCTGAGGGTGTACTGGGTACACTTCAGGGAGAAATCAGAGCGATGGAGGCAGCCGTGCATATCCGATAAGGGATCTGCTCTTGCATTGCTCTTGATCCAATTAAAAATACTTCCTAAGACACATGAGAGGCTGAAAAGTACCAGTTACTGAATTTCCAGAGAATGCTTGGGATTGCTTGAGACAAAATGGAGAATATAATTTTTATATCTGTTTTCCATTAAATAACAAAATCAGCTGCAGTTTGCCCAAATGTAAACAGTGCTGCTGTTCTTCACTCCTGTGCACCCCTCACACTGCACCTGGGTACTTAATACTGCACTTCAAGAGAAATATGTTGAAAGAATTGAATGGTACTGGAAATACTCTGGCAAAAGGTGGAGAATATACGAAGAAACATACGCATCAAGAACAAAAAACATTGCTCTACCTCATATAACCCTTTCAATGTATTTTGTCCAAGTTCATTTTTTTTTTTTTGACAGTGTGAAGTTTGGTCATTATGCGTCCCTTGAAATGTGAAACTGATACAGAAAAAATGTTGAGAGTAAAGCAAACTTACAGAAATGTGAGCTACCCGCTCCTGTCCCCACTTCTTGGACTTATGCTGGCTTTTACTTGTAACAGATGATTTTCAAAGAGGATGATGATGCAGCCTCTTGCACTATGCCATACCCATGCTGCCTCACTGCAGTGTAGTGGATTTAATTGGGCTCAGAAGCCAGCTGTAACACCCCATAATGTTGCAGGAAGATGCCTCCCTTTATTCCTACCTTGCATCCTCCATTCAGCAGTCCACTTCTCGTGAGGGAGATGAATATGACAGGAGTAAGGATCAGATGTGTTTATAATGCTCTGGTGACTTCTAAGAGAATAGAGAATGCCATCCCTGGTTTCCTCCCAACCTGTTTCTTGGATGGATATATTGCCTTTTACCCAAGTTATATTTGGTGCTGGATATGTAAGGAAGGCAGAGCATGTCAGCATCCTTTCTGTGTCGTTCTTTTGGTATTCCAGCGCATAATATGAGGAAACTAGATTATAACAAAACAAACAAACAAACAAAAAAATAGTAGTCCTATTATTTTCAAAATCCTTTCGAACTTGAAGTGATTGGTCTTTTGAAATGACACTAGGGAGAATAAGCATAACAGAAAACAAAATGTAATGTGTTTGATTTCAGAAGAAAGAATGGCATTACTTATTGTTAATGCTGTGGTCTATACTATTCTAAAAAGCCATATGATGTTTTATGACTCAAGTACACTAACTGCCCTTTAGAAGTCACTGTGCAGTAGGTTATCAGAACCAATGCTGCACTGTAATTTTTTAACTTGTTACATTTCTCCAGAGAAAAAGAGAACACCAACAGGCCCAAGAGGTGCTCTGTTGGGTTGGAGGATTTTAATACCATGTAAGAAATAATGCCAGAGAATCTGTGGGTGTTATCCAGTTTCTACTAGCATAATCCAAGCACTTTTGTTATCTTACTGACCTCGCACGTGCAGCTCAACTTCCACTTCTGTTTTAGTTTGTTGTGTTCCCACATAGCAAAGGTAAAGGCCCTCATCAGTCAAGGTCAGGTTACTAAGTTTCAAGGAGGCATTTCCATGAGGAATATTCTCATGAAAAAGGTGAGTTCTGTTTCTGTAATCCAGGTGTTGGCTTTCCAGATAATCCCTCCTGTAGTAGTAGCTGTGTACATCGTTGTCCTCTTTCTTCCAGTAAATTACTTCATCATCACCAGGTGGAAAAGGACAAGGAAGGATGACATCCTTAGCAAACAGTCCTGTTACTGTTTCCTTTTCTGTAGAAACGTGTAAGTACAAATGAGTGGATTACATTAAATCTAGTTTATAAACATTTTTCTGCCCCTCCTTATCCCTGACCCAAAAAATTCTTTGGCTCTGACAGGTAGAACACTCCTACCATGTGTTTCAACAGCACGCTCTTTCAAAGATTTTCTGTAGCAGAGATCTCTGGGACAGCAGGGGTGGCAGCTGCACTTTTCTCTACTTCATTAAGTTTAATCATTTTTATAATGCAGGGCTCTGGGCTTTGAACTTATAATCAGTTTAAGTGGGCAACCTGACTAAACATCTATGTATTCACATCAGCACGCCTCCGCTTTAGCCACCTAAGTTTCCTGTGCTTTTCCAAAAGCACCACCTCTGATATCAAATCCTGGTGAGGGAGTCCCCAGCCTCAAGCTGCAGCTTGTTCCTCGCTCATATGTTCATAGAGTTGGCTGGCAATGGTCTGGGTGATCAGTGACCCTTATGCAGTGCCAAGCAGTTGTACAGACAAAAGCACGCAATTGTGCAACTGACAGGAAGGACAGAACTTCTCAAAATGGCATTACCACCACCAAATTGATCCTTAACCATTAATAAATAATGTCAGAATTAACTCCCCCATCAAAAAAAGAATAAGAGTTGTCATCTTTATCACTTTTTCATAAACAAAAGAATTAAAACCTACCCCAAGTTGTAGCACATATGGAGAGTAAACAGAGGAGAAGAGATGGTATCTTCTGGCCCTTCATGTCTTCGTTGGTTTATTCATTTCAAACTGACAACAAAAAAGGAGGGGAGACAACCTTTTTAAATGCAGCCAAAAGATTTGCCCCTCATTTTGTGGTCTGTGGCTCAGTGACCAAACCACATGTATAGTCTTGCACCACGTTTGAACTTTGCATTTTATCTGCACACTCATCAAGGCATATGGGATTAATCACCACTTAACAAGCTTTCCTCTCTTGTCTGCTTTGGCAGCAGCCACACACATATAGTAATAGTCTCCTCGCATTGTTAAACCAAAATTATTTATTTTTTAGTAAGAGGATTCTGATTAATTGCTTTTCAAGGTAGCTTAATAACAGCACATTTCAAGAATGCACTCCTTTAGGAAAACTAGAAATGCCTGAGCACGTCAAGTTTTACCAGCGAGCAAACACAACAACCGCATGTCTAAAATTCTTAACTCTTTTCTTCCACATATTGATAAAACTCTGTGCTAGCCATACTGGTACTAACTTTCTGGAATTTTCCCACTGAATCTTCAGGAGACATTTCCTGTAGTAGAAAATAGTTGTAGTTCTCTACCTCCTCCCAACGCACCCCCTATGCCTAACACCCTAACCCCATGCTTCGGTTGATGAGAAATACTCCTGAAGGAAGAAGGCTCCCACACTACAACCATACAAAGTTTTCTTTAGGATGCAGACTTGATCTGCAATTTTAACTTCACAGATATAAACTGTGCCCCTTCCCCCCACCTCTGCTCATACACTAAGAGCGACAGAGAGTTGTTATAAGAATTTATTTTTTATTACCTCTTCTGAGTTCATGAGTACCCAAAAACTTCTGCATCCAGCTAATTGTTCCAATTAAGTCTGGTGTTTCTTCGAGGCAGGATTTTTATATATGTATAAGTAAAATGAATTATACAGCTCTTCTCTAAAGGTGAAAATCTTTTCCCTATTTCTTCTGCAGCCACACCTATACATGGACGACAGCTCAAGTAATCAGCACTTCTTGCAACTTTCCTGCAGGTTGACTCTTGCCCCGCAACTGAAAGTACGAGAAGCTGTCCCCTCCTCCTGGCCTGCCGCCTCTCATATTCCTGTTGCGTCATCAGCAGGTAAATATTCAACAATTCAATATGAGGGAATGAAACAACAACCTTATATGCTGAAAAAACCTACAGCCCACTCAGGCAGTAAGCAGAGGAAAGCAGCCCTGCTTGCTGACAAGGGAGTGCAGCGCTGGCCTACCCCCCGCTGCACGGGGAGGCACTGCTGCCTCGCCGGGCCCAGCTCGGAAGGGTTTAGGAAGGTGTTAAGGGTTTATGTGCCACCATCATCGTGAACAGAGACTGCCCGGGCCCAGCCCTGGGAGCAAAGGGGCGCCACCACCTGTGCTGCCATCTTCCCTCAGCACCCACCATCTTCTGCCACCTGCCCTCTCCATGGTATCCGAGTGGCAGTGATAGAAGCTGGTGCGTTACGGCCGCCTCCCCACCGCCGGCAGCGCGGTGATTGGAGACCAAAGAATTCCCTTGTTGAAGGAGAGGCCCAAAGATGAGCTCTGTAGTTATAAGCTGGTTTTAGCCAGCTGTCTGACCACCTGCATATGTGGAGCAAGGAAAACAGACCTTGTCCACCTGAGCGAGTGCCGTGTCTGCAAAAGGAAGCACTTGGTTCTGAGTATCTCATGTATACACAATGTGTATTTTGAGGAACTAACCATGGTCTCATTTTATGGACTAAATGCTTATCAGGGCTCATTAGGTATGCCAATAGACCATATTTTTTCAGTTCAGTTTGATTCAAAATAGATCCAGTTAGTCTACCTCGCTCCCTGAAGTGACCCAAAACACTGTGGGTAAGGGTGAGGGGAAGAATTACTTCAGAAGCAAGTTCCTGATCCGATCTGTACACCAGTCTCTTGCCTACCTGCTAACTGAGGAAGGCAGGAAGGGGAAGAGATTTGGGGAGTTTGGAAGCCAGAGGAACTGGATGTATTGCCATTATCAGGAAGAGCAGTTGGAGATGTTAAGGAAGGCACAGGCGGCAGGGTTATTCTGGTACAGTGGCAAGGATGAGGACGGCACGCAGACAGGACATCAAGCAATGATGCTTCAGTAAACTTGCTTTCCCATCCTCACAGAAGTGCCATTCAAGTTTTCATGTGGTCAGTTGATGCAAAAAAAATATTTGTTATTTTTAACGAGGCATATTAAAGCTGGGATAGGCCAGCTTCTAGTTGTCCTACCAGTCAAAGGCTGCACCACTTTTTTTAGGACAGGAGAAACTAAATTTCGTACAAACAGTCAGTTTAGAAACTTCCATTATTATCAGCCAAAGGATTTTTGTTCTCCAGATGCACAAGAGGCCTAAGAGATGCTGCAGAGGGACTTATCCCAGGCCTTTTGAGGGACTTTTGAAGGCACTGATGTCCATCAGTACTGGTCAATCTTTAAGCACTGCCTCCTAAAAGCGCAGGGTCAGGAAATTCCAAAATATTGGAAGTCAAGCAGGCGGGGCAGGAGGCTGGCTTGGCTGACCAGCGATCATCTTCTGGAGCTTAGGCACAAAAAGAAATATATAGCTGCTGGAAGGAGGGTCAGGCAACATGGAAGGTCTACAGAGACGCTGTTCGCCTTTGTAGGGAGAAAATTCGTGTATCCAAAGCCCAGTTAGAGTTGAAGCTGGCCAGGTATGTGGGAGAAAATAAAAAGGGCTTTTTAAAATATGTGAACAGAGAAAACACAGGTCCACTGCTTGATGGGGATGGTCACCTCACAGACAAGGACACAGGCAAAGAAGAGAGATTTAATGCCGTCTTTGTCTTCAACACTGATGATGGGCTTCGGGATCCCGGGTGCCCTGAGCTGGATGACCGTGACTGCAGGAATGATAAACTCCCAGCCAACCCTGAACGTGTGCGGGATTTGCTGCTCCACCTGGATCCATACAAGTCCATGGGTCCGGATGGGATTCATCCCAGGGTGCTCAGAGAGCTGGCTGACATCACCACAGGACCTCTCTCAATTATTTTTCAATGGTCTTGGGAATCTGGAGAGGTCCCAGTTGACTGGAAGCTGGCAAATGTTGTGCCAATTTTCAAAAAGGGCTAGAAAGAAGACCCTGGTAACTACAGACCTGTCAGTCTCACGTCAGTGCCTGGTAAAATTATGGAGAAGATTATCATGGGAGTTATTGAAGCGCACCTGGGGGACAATGCAGTCATAGGTCACAGCCAACATGGGTTCACGAGGGGTAGGTCCTGTTTAACAAATTTGATTTCCTTTTATGATAAGATCACCCATCTAGTTGATCAAGAGAAGCCAGTTGATGTAATCTTTTTGGATTTCAGTAAAGTTTTTGATACAGTTTCTCATAGGATCCTACTAGACAAAATGTCCAGCATACAGCTAGATAAAAACATCATACGATGGGTGAGCAATTGGCTGACAGGCAGGGCTCAAAGAGTTATGGTAAATGGCATTATATCAGGCTGGCAGCCAGTCACCAGTGGGGTCCCCCAGGGCTCCATTTTAGGGCCAGTTCTTTTCAATGTTATCATAAACGATTTGGATGTAGGACTAGAAGGTGTTTTGAGTAAATTTGATGATGATACTAAACTGGGAGGAATTGTTGATTCTGTTGAAGGTGGAAAGGCCTTGCAGAGAGATCTGGACAGACTGGAGAGCTGGGTGATCACCAACCGCATGAAGTTTAACAAGAGTAAGTGCCAGGTCCTGCACCTGGGAAGGGGCAACCCTGGCTATATGTACAGACTGGGGGATGAGATGCTGGACAGCAGCCCCACAGAGAGGGATCTGGGGGTTTTGGTTGACAGCAAGCTGAATATGAGCCAGCAGTGTGCCCTGGCAGCCAGGAGGGCCTACCCAACCCTGGGATGCCTCAAGCACGGCATTGCTAGTCGGTCGAGGGAAGTGAGTGTCTCGCTCTACTCTGCACTGGTGTGGCCTCACCTCGAGTACTGTGTGCAGTTCTGGGCACCACAGTACAAAAAGGACATGAAACTGTTGGCAAGTGTCCAGAGAAGGGCTACAAAGATGGTGAGGGGCCTAGAGGGGAAGACATACGAGGAACGGCTGAGGTCACTTGGTCTGTTCAGCCTGGAGAAGAGGAGGCTGAGGGGGGACCTCATCGCGGTCTACAGCTTCCTCACAAGGGGGAGTGGAGGGGCAGGTGCTGATCTATTCTCTTTAGTGACCAGTGACAGGACCTGAGGGAATGGAGTCAAGCTACAACAGGGGAGGTTCAGGCTGGATATCAGGAAGAGGTTCTTCACCGAGAGGATGGATGCGCACTGGAACAGGCTCCAAAGTGACGTAGTAACAGCACCAGGCCTGTTGAAGTTTAAGAAGCATTTGGACTATACTCTTAGTCATACGGTCTGAATTTTTGGGTTGGACCTGTGTGGTGCCAGGAGTTGGACTTGATGATCCTTGTGGGTCCCTTCCAACTCGGGATATTCTGTGATTCTACGATCCCATAAGGACTGCCCCTGTCTCATAAATAGCATTCTTTTAGATCTTTTCCACTTCAAAACTGAAAACACGGGGAAGAGTTGTCATGGAATTGGAATTAAAATACTCAGTGAAGTGCACAACAGAAAGCCCTCTCTTCCCCTCATAATGCAAAAACAAACCCAAAAACCACCAACACTCAAAACTCAACCTCGTTTAAAACTTTTTCATTGTCCTTTTAGTATACCCACATTCCAGTTCTTCATGCAGACTCCTCACTTACAAATGTGAATTGACTTGTGTATATTTTTTCTGTCAGTTTACTTATTTGTTACTGTTGTTCAGATGACTGCATTTCCACTTGGTTCTTTGTGAAATTCAATAGGGAAGGCGAAGGAACTCTTTTTGTTCAGGTGTTATCTGAATGTTATTTAAAAATACAAATTCCAAAACATTAAACAGAAGCTCAAAAACTTATTGAATAATAGTGAATGTTAATCTGTGATATTTTATATTCAATTATTCAGTTATTCGATAAGTATATCAAAACTGATGTTTCTCTTACTTATAATCTCATACCTATGATTAAGGGAGAACATCTCCATTTCTTCTTAATGGTACTGATACAATGGTCAAGTTACCTGACTCATACTGTAAGTGAAGACTTCAAAATGATATTTTAATGAATTACAGAATCACAGAATGTTAGGGATTGGAAGGAACCTTGAAAGATCACCTAGTCCAATCTCTGTGCCGGAGCAGGAACACCTAAATCACGTCACACAGGAACACGTCCAGGAGGGTTTTGAATGTCTCCACAGAAGGAGACTCCACACCCCATCCCGGGCAGCCTGTTGCAGTGTTCTGTCACCCTCACCATAAAAAAGTTTTGGCTCATATTCAAGCGGAACATCCTGTGTTCCAGCTTGCACCCATTGCCACTTGTCCTATCATTGGATGTCACCGAGAAGAGCCTGGCTCTGTCCTCCTGACACCTTTTACATATTTATAAACATTAATAAGGTCACCCCGCAGTCTCCTCTTCTCCAAGCTAAAGAGACACCCTCAGCCTTTCCCCGTAAGGAATTAAGAGTGAATGGGTAAAGGCCAATTACGTTACTTAACTATGCTGATAGAAAATTGTGTTGTCAATAAATATGATTTGAGAACTTCTTATACAAATCCTGTTGATAAACAACTAAGTTCTCAGGTGGGTAAATGCTGCTTCCAGGAACAGTGCTTGGTGCCATTAACAGTACTACCGATTTTCAGAAGTGGGTGGTAACAACAGATTCCACAGGACATAAAAGCCCATCTAGCAGAGGTTGGCTCTGGTTCTAGGCAGCATTGTTTCAGTTCCTTTCATCAACATGAGAACACTCACATTTGAAGGACTCATTTGTTTATCTACAGTTCTTCTATTTCAGGTTTCCTTTCCACTGCTGCATCTTGTTCAAAAAAAAAATTGAGAAATTCTACACTCTGACGTAAACTGAGGTTTATAGGATAAGGAAGATCATGCTGGAATTAGAGCTTCAAGGAGGTATGTTTGTCTGACTCAACAGTTTTCTTTACACTAACTCCCTTCCTACATATATATACCATGTATATAGTTGCTGCCATTTAAAACACCCTATAGTTTCAGACACCCTTAGCTTCAGGCAGAAACCAAGCTATCATGGGGAAAGAAGGGAAGACAAATATCCAGTTGTTATAACTTATTCTATTCCCATTTTTGCTATGTTACCTCTACGTTTCACATTCTGCAGACTGTCTCAAGTTTTCATCTTTCTTAAAAAAATAACGGAGGTGCCATATATTAGTTCTCTCAGTCTTTTAGTTGATTGCATTTAATTGATGCCTACTTGCTACTGCTTGAATGTGTTTGTTTTGTTATGAACTGAGACTTCAGGAGGCACCACCTCAAACAGCACGCTATTTTTGAAAAACTTTGTAATTTGTTTGCACTATAATTTTAAAAAGCTGGAGTCTTTTTTTTTAACCTTAAGTAAGAGTTTTCAATGGATAGAGAAGTTAATCCCTAAGTCTGCTTGCAACCAGAGATAATGAAATAACTGTAACTAAGACTTCACAGATGGATATTTGCTACAGTACATAAAAAGGAAGGCATACATATAAACATACATATTTCCAAGTGTAAAAAAGGCCTGCTGTGTAGAATTAAAGCTTTGAAAACAACAACTACGTGTTCTCCTCAACAAGGTTTCTTCTAAAGAAAAAAAATTGTACCACTTCTATGGGCATGCCTTCATCTCCCTCCTACCTTTAAAGACAGTATTTGCTACCAACACAGCGTTTAGGATATGAGTCCATAAGTTTCTTTGTGCTCTCAACTGCACAGCCCTCTGTGCTTTGAAGAAAGAAAAAAGTCTTTAAATAAATATACCTTAATGTTTTTCAATATTTCACGGATTTCTGGACGACTCTGGCTCTGTATTCCCCTCATTTGTCCCCACCCTCTGACAGGGAAGGAGCAGCAACTTACCAACTTGCAAAGTTCTCACAGTAAGTTTTGTGTAGTGAGGTGATGAAATACTACAGAGATATTCTCATATTCAAACATCACAGTGTTCTTTTAGAAGCATTGCAAGATTTTTAAATGCAAACTGATCATATATACATTCAAAAAAATCTAATTGGTAACAGCTTACACTTATTAAAATTGATTTTGTTTTCATTTTGATATTTGTCTCCTAAACTGGGGGACTATGAGGGACTCGTTAATAAAAGTGATTTGACCCAGTGATGGGCAGGTAAGTGTAACTAATAGTTAATGATCCTATAAAATACTAGTATGGAACAAATTAATATCATAACACAACTACCTATTTAACCGCAGAGATCTGCTGCAAGGGAAGGAAAAACAGGAGGCTGTGGTGGCTGGCAGTCTGCTGGAGAGGAAACTTAATACGTTATTGTGACATAGTATAACCACACTTGGTTTCTGTGCATGGATCCAAATAAGCAGAGGTGTGGTGCTGTAAACCATTAGGAAAAAAACAAAACGGTACCCAGTGCTGCTATTATGTAAGGAACAGGAAAGCAATATATTCTTAAAATGTTTCAGTCAGACAGCAGACATGCAGGGGAATTTAAACAATGCTGTAATGAAATGTACCTTTTTCACTTGTGACTTGGAAAGACAGATTAACAAACCAGACATTTCTGGTGCGCTTGTTACCTGCTCTGATACCATAGCTGAAACCTTCCAGAGTCAGAAGGTACATAAATTAAAAACACCGCTCTTGTTCAGAAGCATATGCAGTGGATTAGGAGCTGAGGGTGTACTGGGTACACTTCAGGGAGAAATCAGAGCGATGGAGGCAGCCGTGCATATCCGATAAGGGATCTGCTCTTGCATTGCTCTTGATCCAATTAAAAATACTTCCTAAGACACATGAGAGGCTGAAAAGTACCAGTTACTGAATTTCCAGAGAATGCTTGGGATTGCTTGAGACAAAATGGAGAATATAATTTTTATATCTGTTTTCCATTAAATAACAAAATCAGCTGCAGTTTGCCCAAATGTAAACAGTGCTGCTGTTCTTCGCTCCTGTGCACCCCTCACACTGCACCTGGGTACTTAAGATTGAACAGGGGATTGAACAGGTACTTAAGAGTGCACTTCAAGAGAAGTATGAAGAAAGCATCGAATGGTACTGAAAACACTGGCAGAAGATGGAGAATAGACAAAGAAACACATGCATCAAGAACAAACGTTCCTCTCCCTCATATAACCCTTGGGTTCACTAAGGTTTCCATTTATTTTGTCTGAGTTCATTAATTTTTTGACAGTGTGAAGTTTGATGCATCCCTTGAAATGTGAAACTGATACAGAAAAAATGTTGAGAGTAAAGCAAACTTACAGAAATGTGAGCTACCCTGTCCTGTCCCCACTTCTTGGACTTATGCTGGCTTTTACTTGTAACAGATGATTTTCAAAGAGGATGATGATGCAGCCTCTTGCACTATGCTATACCCATGCTGCCTCACTGCAGTGTAGTGGATTTAATTGGGCTCAGAAGCCAGCTGTAACACCCCATAATGATGCAGGAAGAGGCCAAGCTGTTTTACGGACAAAAGCACGCAATTTTGCGACTGACAGGAAAGACAGAACTTCTCAAATTGGCTTCATCACCACAGATGGTGTCAGGGAATGCTGTCCCAGCCCCAGTGCAAATCAATAATATACAAATAATATTCAATTGCTATTGATGTTTAATGTCAGATTTTTAAATGAATATTTTTCACAACCAATTGTATTCACTTGGTGTCACTGCATGGACATTCTTGGTCAAGGTCACACAACCTTGTTGGGCTGGTGGTGAGTGCCTGGATGCAGCTGTTTGTCACTGCCTTCTTGGAAAGCTTGATGCCCTCTCCAGCTCAGGGAGATCTGGCAACCCTGGCAGGGCAATCTGGATGACTTTTTCTCAGCTATCTAAGCACAAACTCACCCAATGTACTTCAAGCCACTTTCAACGCTAACAACTACTGACCGCTGAGTGGTGTCACAATGTACTCCACCAGCCAAGCTGTGTGGCAGAAACATGGGCAGCTGAAGTCCAGGTGCTTAACACACTCAGTGGCCATGGACATCTGTGACACAATCTTTGTCTTCTTTTGCTTCAGGAGTGTTTTACCACAAAATGATTCTTAACTGTTAGTAAATAACATTGGAATTAATTCCCCCATCAAAAAAAGAATAAGAGTTGTCATCTTTATCATTTTTCATAAGCAAAAGAACTAAAACCTACCCCAAATTGTAGGACATATGGAAAGTAAACAGAGGAGAAGAGATCGTGTCTTCTGTCCCTTCATGTCTTCGTTGATTTATTCATTTCAAACTGACAATGTAAAAAGAGGGGAGAAAACCTTTTTTAAGGCAGGTAAAAGATTTGCCCTAGCTGTGTTGTTTTCTTTGTACAGTTTATCAAGGCCTGTATCATGCTTTTAGTTTGCAATAAATTGGGACCAGATTTTTGGCCCTTACTATACGTTTTAGAATGGTTGAGGGCCTCTCATTACAATGTAATCCACTTTCTATTTATTTTTCATGTGTTAACCCTCAGTGTTATTACAAGGCTAGGAAAAAATAATCTTCAAAATTCATGAATAGGGAAAATGGTCAAGTGCTTTTTCCAAAAGGATGTAAATTGTCCCTTGTCAAGCCAGATTTTTCCATTTCCTAAAACAGATTCCTTGTTACTGCAACAAAGTTTTCTTATTAATGCAACATTTTTCTTTTTGAATTTGCCTGAATTTGCAAATGCTGCAGGCGTAAAGAGTCTTTACTTGATCAAAAGTGCATTGGCTGAACTTGCAAAAATGTGTCTAGGGTCTAGGAAGTATAGGGTAGGAACGCAGAGGAGGCTCTCCCATCCACTTTGCTGATTTGCCAGTTAAATGACAATGAACTGAAGAAGCTCACATGCAGAATGACACAAGAATAATCATACTATAACTGATAGACCACGCTCTTCCTCCATCCACATAAACTACTTCAAAATACAGCACTACATTGTGAAGAAATTACCTCATGACTCATATAGCTTGAAAAGAGTCTAAAAGTCTTCCTCTACTCCTCCTCTCCTGAGAGGAGAGCTATAGGTACAATTCCTAACTTAGACAGGGCACAGTCTGAGCTGGGCTTGCTAATTGGTTTATATGCTACATCAATACTGAACAATAATTTTGACTGGTGTGTGCAACTGTATTTGTGGAGGATGAGAAACTTACATCCCAAGGGTTTTTGCATCTTACTTCTTCTGTAAAGCTAGGATGATTTTATCTTATCATTACCTTTTTTCATTGGGGAACCGGGGTGATATGTCACAAAGTATTAAACCTGAGACAGAGGTGATGCAAGAGTAAAACAAACACCGTATGTAAAACTTTTGTACCGCTAGCTATGCCCAGTAGCAGCAATTGCCAGTATCTGCCTTCTTTTCTCCTTGTATTGACAAGTGATGTGCACCACAGTTTCTTGGATGACACATTTGTTTATTTGTCCTTCGCTCTGTCACTTCCAGCTTGATAACATAACAAACTGTGTTTGAGGCTTGAATTTCAGAAACTGCAATCAATACTAAATTGCCCTAACTAAGTGATCTGCTATATTTAAGAGAGAGCTTGCAGAGTTTGGCAGAGGTGATCTGGGAATAACGTGATTCCAACACTACCTCTGTGCTGTCTGTGTGGTCTGCATCAGGGAACGAAGCCCGGACAGTGCAGCTTGCCTTGCCTGTTCGAATTGTATTCCATAACACTACTGAACTACAGAGCTGAAAATAATGAGCTAAAAATTTCCCTGCTCAGCACAAATCTTAGCATTGGATCTTCATACTGTAGCGTGTAAAGAAAAATGTTTTTCTTGGCCTGCATAATAACAGCAATTATAGTTACGAAGAATTCAGGATTTTAGTCGATTTACTTCAAATCTAAACTCTCATTATCTTGTGGTTTCTTTGTATCACAATTAAAGTCGTTTCACTCAGTTTTTCTGCAGAAGCATGGAGAGTGTTGGCTCTGGACAGTCTGCTTTTTAGCAGCAGCTCTGGGGTCTTACAGGTGTGAAGAATACATATGTTGATGGTTAGTCACTGCCAAGCACTGAAGAAATACACTTTTCTTATTGTTACAGATCTAAATGGCATAATCAAGAAATTATGTGCAAAGTCTCTGCTTTGAAAGATCAGTATGGAATAATTTATACATACATCATGAAAGTAGAAACAAGATCACTGCAGTAATGTGAGTTACTCCTACTCCCGTTTTCAGGGGATGCACTTCCTACAGAAATATAACATGATAATAACAGCACATTTCAAGAATGCACTCCTTTAGGAAAACTAGAAATGCCTGAGCACGTCAAGTTTTACCAGCGAGCAAACACAACAACCGCATGTCTAAAATTCTTAACTCTTTTCTTCCACATATTGATAAAACTCTGTGCTAGCCATACTGGTACTAACTTTCTGGAATTTTCCCACTGAATCTTCAGGAGACATTTCCTGTAGTAGAAAATAGTTGTAGTTCTCTACCTCCTCCCAACGCACCCCCTATGCCTAACACCCTAACCCCATGCTTCGGTTGATGAGAAATACTCCTGAAGGAAGAAGGCTCCCACACTACAACCATACAAAGTTTTCTTTAGGATGCAGACTTGATCTGCAATTTTAACTTCACAGATATAAACTGTGCCCCTTCCCCCCACCTCTGCTCATACACTAAGAGCGACAGAGAGGTTTTATAAGAATTTATTTTTCTTTCTGCAGGCTATCTACACTTTCTGCAACTTTTCTGCAGTTTAACTGTCCCACCTCACAGGGAGGACTGGAGGCGGCCATTACATGCCATTGCTCCCGCCCCAGCGGCAGTGACATAGCAATGACGCCTAACGCCGGCGCCATCTTCTCTCGGCGCCATCTTCTACCGCCCGCCGTCTCCATGGTAACCAAGCGGCCTCCCCATCGCTGGCAGCGCGGTGATTGGGCGTTGACGTCTTCATGCTCCGCCGCCATTGGTGGCTCGGAGGAGGGGGCGGGCGGTGATTGGTGGACGCGGTTGCCATGGTTACGGGCAGCGGCGGCGGGGGCTCCGAAATGGCGGCGGAGCGGGACGAGGAGGTGGCGGCGGCGGAGCGGGGCCCGGGCGCGGCCTACCAGGCCTTCGTGCTGATGGAGGAGCTGCGGGACAAGCTGAAGCTGCTGGGCTGCGAAGAGGAGGAGGCACTGCGGCGGCACAACATGCGCCCGCTCTCCAGGTGCCCTCTGAGGGGGGCATGTGGCCGCGGCCCGGAGGCGTTGGGGTGGGCGGCCAGCAGGCGGCCGAGGGCCTGGCGGGGCGGCGAGGTGCTGGGCCGGGCACCACAGGTGGAAGCAGGCCGAGGAGCAGAGCTAGCGCCTCCCCTCGCCAGGGACAAAGCCCGGCACGTCGAGATCAGGGGGTGGGGGCGAGGAGAAGGGACCACCACGCAGATGGCATGCTTTAAAAACAAACAAAAGAAAACAACAAAAACAAGCAAAAAAAAACCCTGCATTTTGTCAGCTTAAGGGCTCTGCGTGTGACTTTGTAACTGCCAGGAGGTGTAACTTTATTATGGTGAGAGATGGGGAAACTTGGGTAATGTGACCGATATCTTCTTAGCATCTAGCTGCCCTGATGACTTGCAGATCCATCCAACAGTGTCAACCAGGTTCAACAGCAGCATATCCCACAGCTAAATTTTCTGTACGCAGCAGCTTGGTGAGGGGAAAAGTGTACTCCCAAGAATTCTCTTGTTGAAGGAGAGGTCTGAGGATGAGCTCTGTAGTTATAAGCTGGTTTTAGCCAGCTGTCTGACCACCTGCGTATGTGGAGCAAGGAAAACAGACCTTGTCCACCTGAGCGAGTGCTGTGTCTGCAAAAGGAAGCACTTGGTTCTGAGTACCTCATGTATACACAATGTGTATTTTGAGGAACTAACCATGGTCTCATTTTATGGACTAAATGCTTATCAGGGCTCATTAGGTATGCCAATAGACCATATTTTTTCAGTTCAGTTTGATTCAAAATAGATCCAGTTAGTCTACCTCGCTCCCTGAAGTGACCCAAAACACTGTGGGTAAGGGTGAGGGGAAGAATTGCTTCAGAAGCAAGTTCCTGATCCGAGCTGTACACCAGTCTCTTGCCTACCTGCTAACTGAGGAAGGCAGGAAGGGGAAGAGATTTGGGGAGTTTGGAAGCCAGAGGAACTGGATGTATTGCCATTATCAGGAAGAGCAGTTGGAGATGTTAAGGAAGGCACAGGCGGCAGGGTTATTCTGGTACAGTGGCAAGGATGAGGACAGCACGCAGGCAGGACATCAAGCAATGATGCTTCAGTAAACTTGCTTTCCCATCCTCACAGAAGTGCCATTCAAGTTTTCATGTGGTAAGTTGGTGCAAAAAAAACCAACAACATAAACAAAACAAAAAAAAATAATTTTTTGTTATTAATGAGGCATATTCACGTCCCAGCTATGGACACTTTTCTTTAAGTATATGTCTAGACTCCATTTAATGAACAGAAAGAAGTATGCGCTTCTGAAGCATTTTTCTGTGTGGTCTAAAGTAGAAAAAAAATAGACAAATTCACCCTGGCTTCCCTTGTCATGCATACAGGTGTAAAACTTGAGCAATAGATAATTTTAATTTCATTTTTGAAGTGGGCTGGTTGCTGTGTGTTGTTGTCAGTAGTTACCAGTCCCTTTTACTAATCTGTTCAGGGGTTGTTTTTGAAATTTAAATTTTGTCTTTCACTCTAAATCACTCGCCCAGTGAGAAATGCCTGAGACTGAACAAGCCTTATCTTGTTCACAGCCTACAAGTTATTGGTGATTACAGATCTTTGACTTTAGATTCTTTTGAGCTTTTCAGTATTTTATATTATGTAAGTGACATTTGAATGGATACATTTATTGACTCCTAATTAGTGTTATATTGTGGGGCAGTGGGATGGATTCTGCTTCCCTAAAATTCAATGGGAAGGGAATTGAGCTCAACAAAATTTCAGACTGTTCAGGTAAATAAGAGAGGTAACTTAGCTTTATATGGAAATGTTCATTTACTGGTGTCTAACTGAAGCTGCGTCATCTTCCTAGCAGGGGAGAGGAGTACCCAGGTTTAGTTTGATTCCCTAGAAGTCTAATATTGATTAAAACTTGCTCAAAGCAAGAAACAGATAAGCTGCATTTGGAACATGCAGTCTACTGCAGTTGTGTGTGAAACTAGAGATCCTGAATGTAGTTCAAATGGTTTACTGTCTGAGGATGTCAATTAAAGAATCTGTTTTTCCAGCCTATGCTGACCTATACTCCTAGCTTGGAGTACATTATTTACCGTTTTCCTCCTTTTTAAACAGGCACTACTTTGCACTGCCCACTAATCCTGGTGAGCAGTTCTTTATGTTTTGCACGCTTGCCGCTTGGCTGATCACTAAAGCAGGACATCCCTTCGAGCAGCCACAAGAATATGATGACCCCAATGCAGTAATATCAAACATACTCTCAGAACTGCGTTCATTTGTAAGTGTTGAACTTGCTGTTTTTCCAAGTGCATTTCAAGCATAGGCATCACTTTCAGAAATATCAGTAATAACACATTTCCTCTCCTGTCTGATTATGTTCCCAAGGACTGGACAGACTTTTCCTTTCTATGTGTTTGTTCAATATTAATTAGAAGCTTATACTGTCTGTACCTACTTGCTAATATTTTGGCACTACGAAAAATGGTCTTGCATTATTATATATAATTCTAATTAGTTTTGTTCCGCAATCTATGAAATGGATTAAATCAGGATTATTTCTTGTTGTGCCACATATGCTAGTTGTTTATAGTAGTATAATATACAAAGGTTTTATCTTGAAAATTTACAGTGCTTATGATCCTGCTGCTGCCAAAGTCAAAAGTATAATTCATGCTAAAGGAAATGGTTTAAATTGTATTCATGTTTGTGTTGTGTTTTTTTTTTTTTTGTTGGAAAGTGAATGATCTCATGGAAGATTCTGCTGTGGTGCAGCTGTGAATGACGTTAAGAACACCCTTCTCTTAAGTAGTTAGACAGCAATAAATAATAATAAAATATTTTTAAATAATTCTGGTACAAACAAGGCAGCATTGAAAAGCCATTAATTAAGTCTCTATACCTGAGTTCCTCTGTACCTGTTGTTAGCTTGCCAGGGTGTCACTTTTGTGCTTGACTGTCTAGCTCTCATGCAGCTTCTGACTCTTCTGCTCACTATGAGTATCTTCTTACCAGGTGCTTTAAGATTTCTACACTGCATCTGTTCCTTGAATTGTTCTGTTTTCCCTTCTGTTGCCTGACTGGAGCTCCATGGGGGAAAAATATGAATTAACATTGGTAAAATTATGATCACAATGGACACTTGGTTTTAGTGTAAAAAATCTGGTAACCTCTGTGGGAGGAAACTCTGACTGTTTGGTAGCCGTTAGTAAACGGCATATTTCTTTGTTTTAGGGAAGGCCTGTGGATTTTCCTCCTTCAAAATTAAAAGCAGGTTGTGGAGAGCAAGCATGTTATGTTCTTGATTGTTTAGCTGATGAAGCCTTGAAATACAGTGGCTTTAGCTGGAAAAGGTACAGTACACTTTTAAGAATCCTCCCTTATGCATTATCTTCCGAGGAACAAATGTAAATAGTTGTAAAGGGCGGCACACAAAACGTAATATTTACCAGAAATCTTCTACTTGATGTTTCATGAGGTGCAGAATTCAGAAGTGGGACAAAGTAGTCCCTAATGCAATTTCATGCAATTTAGTCTCTTACCAGTAAGGGTGAGTTTGGGCCCTTAGTAGACTTAGCTAATTAATAAAGATTTGACCGATTGCCTCTTTTTGGTCACTTTCCTGTGTGTAGCTGCTTGTTACTCTGACAGTTGGGATGAATAGTATCCATCTGTTTAGGTCCTATCAATCAATAGATTGTTGATCTCTTCAGCTGTAGGTACGCACAGAATGTAATCAGGTTACAAGCAGACTACAGTAATTTTGAGTATTTAATCCAAAGGAAATCTTCAGAGAATTTAAATGATGAATAATTTCAAGTGTATGAAAACTTGTTTAAAAATACTCTTGATTTCATCCCCTCCGTCTGGTGGGTTTTGAAATGGTAGAGTGAATTAATTTCTACCTCCAAAATACTTTACTGTTACCTCTGTTTAGTACACAAGTTCCACTTTAAGCCGGAATTAAGTTTGTGGGGATTTGCACTAGAATTTTAAGGAGTTAGACCAAAGGAGAAAATGAATGAAAACTTAATCCCCCGGATGTCTTGGCATTGTGAATATCCTGTACTGCTTGGCATAATAACTAACCCTCACTGTTAAGACAGCCCAAGGTAAATCACTTTTAAGGGCAAGCATTAATTTCATTTGTTTATATGTGTGAAACAATGACTGTCTAGTCATATTCCACATCATCCTTACTTCTCATGAAATCTTTTGTTTGCTTGGGCGCAATTTAGAGAAGTATTTCCAATTTATTGTGTTTAAAAGGTCAGCTCTTCTTTGAACTTATTTCAGACCAGTATATCCAACAGAAGAGCTAGAAGAAGAAGAAATAACAGAAGATGATGCAGAATTAACACTTAATAAACTGGAAGAGGATGTCGTGGTAGGTTTACGTGACTGGTTTTCATTATATTAGTATTGGCCAACCATGAGAAAATTTTTACTTGCTGTTCATTTTGTTTGGCCTTAAGAAGTCTTTTCTACTTGTTATTCCATCACCTTTCTTTCCTGTGTCTTCTTTCGTTCATCTTCTGTTCTGCATCATCACCTTCTCTGTAGGATGGTTTCTTTTCAGGTAAGGTGGTTTACTCTTCAGGACAGAGCATTTGTTATTGTGTGCATTTAAATTATTATAAAGTGAGGTTGAATCTAACAATACATTGAATTACATAGATTGAGAATTGTTTGGTTTCTACTGAAACAAGCTGTTGTTGATGTTAAATAAAACTTGAATCAATCCACATCTACAGAATTGGCTAATACTTGATTTAAATTTGCCCAGCACTTAATAAAGTGCTCACTATTGTTACTCAGATTTCAGTGCAAATAGGAAACAGTATCTTTGGCACTTAGTTAATCTTAAGATTTGGGAACAAGGTAGATGGAAAAGAACTTCTGAAAACTGAGTATTTGTTTAAAAACAATGTTGAAGACGCAAATAAAGGTTGCAGAATTGTTTCTGAAAAGAAGGGTCATGGCATCGCTATATATTCCATGAATGAAATATTAATATTCTCTCATCACTTTTGACAGCAGAATAAGCCTCTGTACCTTTTTTCAGCAAGATGGCAATGCTTGAGAATCAACTTCTTTATTTATTCCTGCTTTTTAGCTATAATAATTGCAGTCATGTCATCACTTTTATGAAACAATCCACAAAATATGCCTGTAAATTCAAATATATTTCTTGCGCTTACTGCTGGGTGGATGTTGAACAGAAGTTGTTTCCTGTTGAAAGACTTTCTCAGAGGATTATTTTTGTGAGAGCTGGAGTCTTGCTGTCTGTAAACGGGTGTAATGTGATCACAAGATTTCATCATTTTCACAGGCCTCTGTCAGTCTTCTCAAAGTGAGTCTTTACTGCTGACTTAAGACTTTTCAGGAGAGTGAAGGTATATAAGATGCTTAAAGTGAAAATTACAAAAAAGAGTTCATTTCACATCTGGTTTCTCCAAAATCGGATGTTTCTGTACAAAGTTAATTTAGATCAGAACCAAAATATTGAAAGCTGTGACCCTGGAAATGCTCACTTGCTTGGTCAGTGAGTTACCTGCAGGGAAGACAGTTTTGTGGAGTTGTAAGGCCCAGAAATACTGGATAAAAATGCCATAGCTGTCCCATTTTTGCGTCCACATTTTTCAAGTGCTTGGGAAAAACTAAAGGTCATAAAAGTTAGTGTCAGTAATGGTACCATATGGCTCTGATTGCAGTCCCAGTTTATATGCCACAATAGACTACACGATTGTAACAGTTGAAGAGTTTGCTTTTCTTCTCTTACAGTTTTATTAAGTACTGTGCTATTTTTATCATTTTTATTAGCCAAGAAAAATTCCATCCTTCTATTCTTAAATTTCATACAATATGCAAGTATTAGGGTGTGGGTATCGCTGTCTGGTTGCATTTTTGTTGGCTTTGAAGCCGACCCAAAAAAATTCTTGAATAATTCTGAGAACAATCAGAGACATTATATGTTGCATTTTTGACTAGCCTCAGAAATGTCAGTTGTTGGCTAAGAGCTTTCAAAAAAAAAAAAAAACAGCTTTCAAAAAAAAAACCAACATGAAAACAGTCAGCTGCCTGCTCGTTCCCTCCTCTTGTTAAGGTCTAAGCTGTTTATATTGGGAAGTGGGGAGGAAACAGTTAGCCAAAGCACAGCTTAAACCCTTCAAAGAACCTCTGGATTTACTCTCGGGTAGTATCCTAGTCCATAATTTTTACATCTGACATGGTCCATTAGCCCTTCTTCATTTTTGTTTTAGTAAAACCACTGAGCTAGGTTTATACCAAGCAGGTAACTACTTCTTGGAGCCCCTCATGGTTCTACAGGGATTAGTTTTATGAAGTTGTAAACCTTTTCCCAGTCCGTTTTTGCTGCCAATATGTTGATATGTCCTGGTTGTATTAGTTGTATCCAAAATTTAATTTAGCAGTATTTCCAGTAGTTAAATGCTAATGATGAGTTTGCTTGGTTGTTCTTCTGGATTAGATTCTTCTGAATAAAATTGATGAGGCTGACAGAGGCAAGCCTAGTTCTGAAAATCTTGGGGAATTAGATGAAGAAGTAGTAGCCAGCCCAAGGCAATCTTTACAATTTAGTTCCTTGGTTCTGATTCTGATAATTAGTCTTTTTTATTGTTATTGTTTTGGTAGTGTTGTAATACATTCTTCTAAGTGTTGCACAGATGCATATTGTTCATTTAGCAAATGATGCTCCTAATCTAGTCACCATTAACTCTTTGCAAGTGTTCAGGGGGCTAGGGTCCAAATGTGCTAAAATAAACTAACATAGGGGAAGTGGTCACTGGTAGACAAAGACTATGTAAGGTACAGGAATAAGCTCCCAGGTTTTCACTGTTTGAGTCACGAAAGGTTCTACACTCAGACCAGTGTTATTGCAGTGCTTGTGATTTGTCTAGAAGGAAGTTGAATGATTAAATATAACTTTGGTGGAAAAGACAACAGCAGACTGTAGTAGTAGTTAACTGTAGTAGAAGTTAACTGTAGTAGGATGAACTGTACAAGGGTGAAATGCATGGGTGATAAAATGGCAGGTGAAGTTCAGTATAGATGAGTGGAGGATAACAAACAGGAAAAACGTCCTTTACTTGTGCAGTGATGGGCTTTAAGCTGATTATTGTCACTGATGAATGCAATTTGAGCCTTTAATACATAATTCTCTAAAACTATCAGCTCAGTGTACAGTGTAATGTGCAATGAAACAAATTGATTGTCTCAATATGAAATGCAGTATTCTGCAGGCTTAAAATATGGCTTCATTATGCAACTAATCTGTACTGAAGATCTGGTTGTGGTTTGGGTTTTTTGGGGGAGGGGGTTGGATTTTTACTGCAAAATTTTATACAAAGCATAATAGTTTTAAGGTAATTGTAAGTTCTTGATAATGGCCCATTTGTTGTAATGGAGCTGAGGGTTTTTTTTAGCTGGTTGGTTTAGTTTTCAAATACTGTAGCACCTCCAGAGAAATGTGGGGTAGCTTTTGTCTTCTAGCTTGTTCCAAATGTTGTGTACTTGTAAGATTTTAAGTAAACACAAACTCTGTTATCAAAAACTTCCCGCGTCTTGTTTGGTTAAGAAATTTTGAATTGAATACTCCTTGGCCTGTGCTCCTGCAAATAAAAGTTTTGAAGAAAGATTGTACACTATTTACTGATGTCTCTTTGCAACATTTCTTAAGGAAGAAGAGTCAGACAATGAAGAAAATTTCATTGATCTGAATGTTCTGAAGGCACAAACGTACAGATCGGTAGGTTGTTACTTGTCACTTCTCCCTTGAGACATTTGCACATCTTTAGCAGCAACTTATATTGGTTAAAGTCCGAAAATACATCCATAGTCCAAGTTTGAAAAAACTTTCCAACTGAAATAAATTCTTATTTTAAAAGAAAACTGCATCCAATTTCTAAACAGTTATCACTACAACATTGATAGAAACATTTGCAATAGTTTTTGCAGAGACTTTTTAAAAGCATGGCAATAGTTTTTTAAATATAATTTAATTATTTTTCTCTTTTTTTCTGGAATGCATTATAATTTTTATTAGTTTGAATTTTAAACATGGTGAGAAAGTATATTTATTTTAATTCCTAATACTTAAGAATTCAAAGAAGGGCATTAAAAATACAATTGAATCTGTAGTTCTAGTGGATATATGTATTTTTCTGTAACACTGTAAGCCATCCTAACATGATTTCTAACAGTTGTCACTGTGTATAAGGATTATGTTTTGTATATAAACTTTGTGATTTTTATGCAGGACATGAATGACTCTACAAAACAAGAAGAAATCTTACAGTCTACGACAGATGCGGCAGAATGGAATCTGGAAGTGGAACGTGTGCTTCCACAGCTGAAAGTTACGGTCAGGACTGACAATAAGGTATGTGAGAGTGTATTTTTGTTTGTATACATGGTGATTAAAATGCGGTTTGAATCAGCAGTGTTGTTGATTTACCATTTGCAATTCTTTTTCTTCTTTTGTCGTGCCAAGAATTGGGAGTAAAGGACTCTCCACTGCTATTTCTGTATATTTATTTAGTGGAAACTTCTAAAATGGTTAAATACTTCTGAAAAATTGTACCTTCAGTCTAGCAGCTCTTAAAACATCTTCCTGGAAGACAACCAAGGAGCTTCTTATTTTACAACTGTTCAATTTTTCAACCACTTAAAAGGTTGATTTCATGGAATTCCTCTTGCTAAACTTTAAATTATGATAAAGTAGGTCTGTACCACTGATCAGGAGCTTTCCTTATGTTTAACAAAACAAATAGTACTTTTTCAGTTGATTTTACTTACCTATCCAGATGGCTACCTCGAGATGAAATTCATAATTTCTTCTCTCTATGGAGAAAAATGTGTATTTCTGTCCATAATCTATTCCAAGGAGCCTAGAACGAGCATCTCAGAAGCAGACATCTGTCTTTGGCACATCAGAATCCAAGCCTTGGACTTATTCCTGGCATTGCCTCAAGCATTCTTTCTAAGAGCTCATATAGCATGCATAGATCAGTGCAGTATTGAAATTGCTCATTTGTAGTGGCCCAACTAGTTGGATTGTTGGGAGCAATCTGCAGTGATGCAGAATTCAATGAAGGATAACTGTCTTGCCAAAAATAGAGTAAGCTCTCAATGCTCTGTTAAATTGCTTCCCTGTGTTATGCTACACTGCATTCTTCAATGTGAAGAATTTCCTGCTTTGAGCCACCTTCCTCTAGTCCTTGGCAAGCCCATCTGTTACAGAGAGCAACACTCCTGATTCTCACAGTAAGAAATTAAAGCTTAATAAAGATGTACATTAAAAAGTAAAGCCACTGTAGGAACAGAGTTTTGCTAGCTTCCAGTTTAGTGCACTGTTTCTTGGCTTTAAGGAATACACCAAAATGAATATGAAAATAGGATTCGTCTTTTTCTAACTTCTGTACTTTCATGCTTTCAGAAATAAAACAAGTATTTGGCCTTTTTTCATTCTGTAAGAAAAGCATCATGTTATGTTTCGTAAGCTGTGCATATATCCATAGTACCAGGAGAGGTTAATGGTTTAACTGGACAGCAATAGAAACTACAACTTAATTTTGAAGTTCTTGGCAGGGGTGGGAGGTAGGGAGTTGTGTATATGTTGTTTTTATTTTAATACTGCAAAGTTTGGCAAATAGCTAACAGTTGTCACCAGAGCAGAAAAAAAATCTTGAGTCTGCTGCAAACGTAAACCTCAACACACAGTAGAAGCACGTTTTCTCTACTAAACTTTATTTTGTTTCTGAAGAGAATAGTGGGCAGCAGCACAACTGTAGCCAGCAAGTGAACTTAGGGGCTGAACAGCTGTTGGAGATGCTCAGCTGTGCTCATCTGAGGTGGTGAGACAGAAGCACCAGTCCTTTGGTAGTTATGTGCAAGGGGAATAGCCCCATTTCAAGTCGGTGGAACTGCCTGTGATTGAAGGATGACACATGTTTAAGTGTGCAGCTGTTTTAATCCAGGATTTTTTTTTGTTCCTGTTATGAGACATTATAAGTGGTCACACCCTCGAGGAGTTCCAGGCCTGGGAATTCCTCTTGCTCACGTCCTGCAGCCCAGCCCCATGTGCCTGGGGGACCTTGGCATTCTCATCCAGACCGATGGATGCTGCTGCTGCTTTCCTGTTTGCAGATTCAGCCAGTAGTGAAGTTAAGCACATATTACACGCACACGGAAGATGCTGACGTGGCCACCTACACACTACATAAACAAGGCGCTATCTTCAGGAGCACCTATAGGACTCCCATAAAACATTAAGTATAGGCAGCCAAGCCCACTTCCTTCTCTTCAGCTAATAAAGGTTGAAGTTCACTAGCGAAAGTACACACCCCCTGCTCTCTGGACATTCATGAATCCCTCACCTGTCAGCGCGGTCCTTCTCACTGTCTAATACCCCTACCTGGATCTGGGGCCACCTTGTCTGTTTCACTGCCCTTCTCCTTGCTCACTAGTGCGTCTTGATGCTTGCTAGCCAACAGCCCCAGTGGCTGAGACCCTCACCTACTCCAGTGGCTGCCACCAAGACCCAACTCGTGCCAGCTGCAGCAGGCACAGGGACACCTACAGCCCTGGCCTGACTCCAGTTGCTGGCCCTCTAGGTAGTCCTGCTGGTCACCCCAGTAACTGGCAGCCTGAACACAAGCCAGAGGGCCTGGACAGATGTGCCCCCAAGAGCTGCGGCATTCCAGCTCCTGGCACGGAGAGCCCCACTCGCACCAGTTGCCAGCACCAGGGGCCCACAGGGTGCCCATGCCCCCCCGGGTCTGACTCCAGTTGCTGTCATTGTATCCACACTCGCTCGCAGCTGGCACTTAGTCCTTGCAGCACGTGAACCCCCATGGGATAGAGAGTGACTTTACACAGAAAGACCATGAAGAAAGAGTTTAATAAGAAAGTAGGACTTGCTGCAGTGATCAAGCACAGGGCTCAGTCAGACAAGTGTACTGACTGGCAGTGGTTTACACATGGCCAACCTACCTGTCTCTTCTCTGCTTTGTTCCTCCTCAGTCCCCTTCCCCTACAAACTATGCATTCACCGGTTTGCATAGTTGCACCGACCCTTGGCCCTAATGTCCAGGATTCCTAGGTTTGCATTCTTTTCGGTTACAAAGTGCAGTTGTGCCTTCGTTGAAGTGATGCCTGCAGCTTCTTGATAGCTCATTGGTTACTGTGACTGATGAGGTCTGTTTCTTGTCAGTCTCCCTTACTGTTTTTCTGACAGGTCTGTGTCTTTGTATGTTTTTTATTCCCTCCCCTTTTTCCTCATCATCCCCTTTTGACAAAGTCTTCAATTAGATAATCTTACTGAAGTCAGCATTCTCACATTCCTTATGCCCTTACCTAATAGCGTAACTGGCAAGATGTGTGTTTCTTGTTCTTGTCTCTGTTATTGTTTGTCAGTCAGGCTTGTGCCTCTTTGGTTTGCTTCCCATTTTTCCTTATCATCCTGTTTGACAAGGTCCTTCATCAGGTAATCTTACTGAAGCAGTCATTTTCTGCATACCCTTACAGTACCTACTTTCCAAGAAAGTATCCTAGGGTTTGATTTCAAGTGATAAAGATTTGTTAACATCAGTTTTCTTGAAACCTAGACCAGTACAGTGCCAAAAAGTTTTAAAAGCTTGAAAATCTTTTTTTTTTTTTCCAACTGTGGAAATGCAATACTGCAATAGCAATAATTCTGCAGTGCTACTACTCTGCTTTATTTTCAATCCATAGTCTGCAGCTGCGCTCTGGGTCTGGGAGGCATAAAAGTTCTGCACTGATAAGCATAAATTTGTGATAAATGGTGGGGAGTGGAATTGATTCCTAAGTAAAAGATGCCTATGTGTCAAGTTAAAATAGCACCGTTTCTCATTCTCCGTACCTGAGTCTATGTACGTTTCCTTTGAGTTACCAGCTGCAAATAATTTTCCCCATTCCAATTTTGTCCCACTATCAAAAACAAGTTCAGGTATTTCTGCCTCTTTCATTTCTTTCTGTTCTTATGAAAGCAGCAAGGGTTAAGTAGGAATAGAAGATCTGATAGTCTGGAACTGGTGGTTATTGGACATTTGAAGCATGCATGTTCTCTAAGAATAAGCTGAGCTAGTACATCTGTACTCAGTATTTTCAACACTTGTGCCCATAGTGGTTTCTAGGAGAAATAGTTCCTTGAAGATCAAACAGACTCTAAAAATATAGCTACTGTGGTATTGTTGAGGATGTCAGTGTTTATGGATCTGAGTGTCAACGTTGGGATATTTAGGAGATTGATAAATTGCGTCACGTTAAGCTAGTGCATCTGGATATGAACATGGCAGTGGTAGAAGGATACACGGTAGTAGTATATATGAGAACTCACCCTTCCTTGCATACCAGCATTTGTTTAGGAAGCAGAGGTACATAAAAGCTGTATTTACCTATGGTTTACTTTATGGCATCTATTTTTAGGATTGGAGGATCCATGTAGATCAAATGCATCAGCATAAGGATGGAATTGAATCTTCTTTGAAAGAAACTCGGGTATGTTTTTTATATGCAGAATATTTCACCAATCTGTCTGCACTACTGTTTTCTCTTTCATTTTATATACGTTTTTTATTTCTTCATTTTAATTGCGATAAAGTTGTGAAACTGAAAAGGGAAGCATGACAATAGTGATTAGAAATAGAGGCTCTGGTAAAAGATCTTGTGGGAAATAGATTTGTATGTATGAGGATTAACAGAGAGATGAGATTTCATTAATGTATGCATTAGCATAAGTATGTCCTGAGTACAGAGGGAAGAATGGAATAATACAATCTGAAAATAACAGCTAATGAAAAAAAAACACTTTTAAATACTGTTGCTAGAGTAACTTACCAACATTGATATTTGTAATTAATTTGAGAAAAGATTAAAGGAAGCAGTAAAGCTTGAAATATGCGTTGTAGAGCTGGGAAAAGAAAAAAAAAAAACACATTGGGAATATCTCTTCATTGGCCAGACATAGCATTTCTGTACTATTTTTCTCTCTCACTCATAGACTTCCATATCCTTTCTTAATTACAGCACCATTTTAATACTTCTTGGGTATTTTTTGTATACTGTCAACACACAGAATATGATTTTCTAGGGTTACCTGGACAAACTCTATAGTGAAATCAGCAGAACATTGGAAAAGATCAATAGCAGGGAAAAGTACATCAACAATCAGTTGGAGCATTTGGTTCAAGAATACCGTTCAGCACAAGCCTTGCTCAGTGAGGTAATGCACTGATCTATTGTTGTTGCCTTCTCTAGTATTAACTTGCTATAAAGTGAGGGAGAAGGCAAAGAATTGGAGGAGTTATCTGTGAATTCTGCTTTTGGATATAACGCATGGGAGATGCTGATTGGCTGTCAAATTATATATTTTTTAAGCTAAATTAGCAATTTTTATTCAAGTATTCTGCAAGGGAATGTAAATGTTTTCTTGCCTGAATATTATGTAAATCTGTTGCCAATTTTGAGCAGCTAGTAAATTGCTAGTTCTGCTTTTCCTGTGAAGTTCAGACATCTGTGATGAGTGGAAAAACTGCAGTTTCGGTCCAGCATTCATCTCTTACATTGATTACTCATGCTAACTTACATAAAGCACTCTGATTACTTGTTTACTTCATTTAGTTTTTATGCCAATAGTCTACTGTTTGTGAAGATACTTGATTCTTTGGTTAGGAAGCCTGAATAAGCTGCCATTTGGCTAGCCCTCCTGTTTGTGGTTACAACATTAAAATAAGACTAACAAGATATGACCTCTGTGCTTTCTGTTTATCTCACTGTTGAACTTTAAGAAACTTTGAGACTAATTTATTGCTGAGAAAGAACTGTTCTGGATTTCAGGATTCAGTTTGGCCTGCATTCTGGCAAATTTTCTTTGTTTGTTTCCTCATGTAAATGATTAGAAAACCTACTTCTTACTGTTTATCAGGGCTGTTACTTAAAACGTGTAAAACAGCTTTGCGTTTTTGAATGTTGGTCATTATATAGGCTGATGTTTCAAACCTTTCCTTGCATGCATAGTGCTGTAAACGTCATTGGAACTCTGTGGGATAAGATCAGGAATTGGGACAGGCATATATAAGAAAGTTTTGACATTCTTTCTGTAAAGTTCAGATTATTTTTTTAATGATTCTGTTGTTTAGGTTTGAAAAACCCACTTTGTTTATTAGATGCTAAAGTATCTGGAATGCATGTGTTTCTTCAGCTTTGTCATCGCAGCAAAAAACATGTTTCTTTACAGGCTAAAGAGAAGTACCAGGAGGGAAGTGGAGGAGTAACTGAAAGGAGTAGAGTACTTTCTGAGGTAAAACATATCTTCACATTGTTTCTTTTGCTTGTTTTAAAAAATATTCAGAGAGTTGGCGTTCAGTGTTTGCAGCTTTATGAAGTGAGTTCTTTCTGATACGTTCTTGTGTTAAAGCTTAATCTGTTTTTAGTGGAAGCGATCTAGCTCAGTCCCTAAATTTTAAACCAATGCTGCCATTGATTTTTAACTTGTGAATTTGGGCAAACTATTCTGAGCTTTCTTTATTTTGCCAGATAGTAAAAGAGGGAAAATAATCTGTATTTTATACCCTGTCTCCTAGAATTATTGAGGATTAATCAAGTCATGTCCATAAAGTCTTTGGAAGAAGAAGAATTTAACTCTTATTTTTAGTAAAAATAGACAATAGCAATTTGAAGTTTTCATCTTGCAAGCATTTAAATGTAATATCTGACTAAAAAGTAGCTTTTCAATACCAATCAAATTATATTAATACTAATACTACTACTAATAATAATAATAATTAATAATAATATATTAATACCTGAAACTGTATTTTCTCTTTTTTTTTTTTAATCAGTGGTCTGACGAATTTAAAGAAAAAATCCCCAGACTCCTAATTGCCTCAACATACTGTTTCATAGTTTTCATTTAGATTTACTGTCTGACTTCAAAATATTTCCACTCTTTGTCCAATTCAGATTTTTTTAAATGATTCTATTGTTTGAAAATAACTAAAGTGTCTGTAATAGTCACATAAAGTAGATCACATCATAGGAATATGATGGAAATTGTAAAATAGAGTTGAGATTTTTTTAAGTAACCACGGCATTCAACCAGGGTTTTCTAGCAAAAAATCCTTGGTGCATGGCATCTGCAGAATTAGAATTTTTTTCTATTTGATTCTCAAGGAAGTTGACTTCAGATTTGTAATGTTTTTGTGCTTTGAAAAATATTAGCTGATTATTAAAGAAAAGTATGCTATTGGTAGCCTTCAAACTATGTAGATGCGGTGATGTATATCTGAGCTAAGCTAGACACATTAGATATCGCTACTGATCTGCTTTCAATCATGCAACCAAATCTCATCCCACTTGGCAATACCAGTACCATTGCAGCTATGCAATGAAATTGCAGTGATGTTTCTTTTTCTTAATGAAAAAGGCTTACTGAAACCTTAATGAAAGGCCGTTTTTATATTAAAGGCAAAAATAGTAGGTTGTTACCTAGACTCTACTTTTGAATTGCCTAGTAGCTTTTTCTTTGTCATCTACAAAGGCAAACTGGTTGATAGTCTGTGCTGAAATGTAATTTTATTCCTCATACATGGATTTTACCTACCTATTGCCAGTGCCAGCAGGCTTGGCTGCTGCACTGTCTTTTGCTGCAGAGCTGTTTCTCAGATTTCTGCTGTCACCTGCCAAGTCCTGCCACTTTTAGAAGAGCATTTCTTGTGGTCATTTGGTGAATCATGGTCTGTGGGGATAACAGTTCTTATCGTCCGTTCATCATGCTGCAGCACTTGGATTCTCAGTAACACCATGTTGCTTGGTCAAAACTCACTGCTTTCTGCCATAATGCTTACAACTTTTTTTTAAAGGCTAATTAAAATTTTAATAACGTTGAAAAAAAATGTTCCTCTGTATACAACAATTAAGATAGATTAATTCTTTTTTTTTTAACTGACACATTCAGGAGAGAGTTTTTTTGTTTTCTCTTTTAACTTTTCACTCAACTTGTTTAATTAAGAAAAAAATCTCTAATTTAAGATTACAGAAGTATTAGAGAGAGTAAAGCAGGAAACGGAAGAGAAAGGAAGCAGTATGACTGATGGTGGTAAGTATGCTTCCATCTCAAACCATCCACCTGTTTTCTCAGTGACAGATACACGGTTGGTCTTCTATTAAAAAAAAAAAAAACACACCACCGTAACCAGAATGAGTGACTAGTCTGAAATATTGGTATTAAAATTTTGAAAGGTGTCTAAGAAAACTTAGGCATCTAGCCCTCCTTGAAAAGCTTACGTAAGTCTGTAGAAGGTAAAAGCCCTTTTACTCTCAAATCATTACTGGCAGTAGCTATTGGATTCTCTGACTAAGGCTGGCTGGAATCAGTGAGAAAATTCATTTTGGTGCTTTGGTGTTTGGATTTTTTAATATTTAAAGCTATGTACCTATGTGAATTAGTATGCCTCTATCTGGGAATTCGGTGGTTTGTGATTTTTTCTGATAAATACATTCTGCTGCAAACATGTAACAGGTACGAATGCAAAAATAAATTGATGCACACTCTAGTAGTGCTAAATATGCAAACTGAATTCGTATTTAACTGTAAACCATACAGCTAATTTACTTAAGTAGATGCAAGTGTTACTGTATAAAGAAATTTTGTGCTCCCTTGCTTCACTGTAAAAGAGCTACTCAGCTGCCTCTCGACACCTTAACAGCATTATGGCATAGCCAGAGATCAGGATAAATTCCAGAGCCCAGAATTATAAGGAGCTGTAAGATACAGCAGCAGCATCTATAGGGTGATGTTAGTGGGAAGTGAGGGGTTAAAAGTAACATATGGAGCACAAAACATTTTAATAACTTTTCTCAGGTAAAACGACCTCCTGCTGAAAATGTCTTCAGTTCTCTATCAAACCCCAAGTCAGAAGTGGGGATGAGGCTTTCAGCTGAGGAAAACACATCATTGACAAGCCTATCTTAATGTTTATGCACATCTTTTTACAGATCTTAGTTGTCAAGAAGACAGCAAAATTGTCATCACCATTTCTACCTTTTAAAGTGTCTTGCATGTTAAAAATGATGTATCCGTACAATCAAGTCTTTAGAGCAGAACACCCTTTTGTTCATTCAACTCTTCAATTTTAAGGAGTGAATTATAGAAAATAATGCTTTTGTGCTAAGTCATCTAACACAAAGTTGCACTATTTGTCTTTTCTTGGACAGCTCCTCTAGTGAAGATTAAACAGGCCTTAACAAAACTGAAGCAAGAAACCATTCAGATGGACATTCAAATTGGTGTAATGGAGCACACATTACTCCAGTCAAAGCTGAAAGAGAAATCCAATATGACTAGAGATATGCATGCGACAATGATTCCAGAACCCACAGTAGGTGCCTATTAAAATTGTTTGGAGCTCAATTGGTTTCCCCAAAATGCAGTTTTCTACAGTTTGCTTTTTGGTGATTCTGGTGGTTTTCCTTTTGTTTGGGGAAAGAGGGGCATTATTTTTTCTCTCTCTTTTTTTTTTCTTTTTAATAAAATGTTTGTCACACACTTTTTAAAAATAATGTTATAAACACTTTAGACTCAACATGGAGTCATGTTTAGTTTTGTGCTGTAAAGATTTACTGCAGATCCCTTCCAAATACACTAATTAGTTCTTATTAACACACGTGTCTCTCCACTTCATTGGAGAATGTTATGTAGTGTGAATATCTATAGAATGTTACTGACAGCCTGTAATCTTGATATTCTACAGTGCTGAAAGAAAATTGCTTGTAAGGGATTTGAAAAGAATTAAAATGTCTGTTCTTGCCATTTACTTACACTTAGTAGAAAGTATTTAATTGTTGACATTGGAGTGAAGATTAGTGTGAAGTAGCTTCTATTGCATCTGACATTCACATGAAGCGTGGATTCTGTTCCCAGCCCTGCACAACTTTGGTCTGCCCATGGAGTTGCTTTGTTCCTTAGCTCTGTGGTGGGTGGATACGTAGTATTTCATTCAAGAGCTGCTCTGGTGATATTTCTCTCAAATTCTGAGTATTTGTAATTATTTGCAATTAGAACAAATCAGGATGGTTTCTGCATAGGTGACTAGTTGGATATATGTTTCCAGGTTATTTTGAGTTGAATGAGACAAGATTCATTTTTACTAGATTCGTAGTAATGATTTAAATTTATTCTGTGACCCTGATGTTAGGATAATGTAAGCAACTTTATTATTCTGTTTCTGTAAATTCAGTGATATAACCCTGATTAAAAGAACTGCAAAGCAGGATTTAGTCAATAGTAAAGGCAGGAGGGAGGGCAGCAGCAACAGGCTAACGTTGCAATGATTTTGGCATGCTCTTAGGACAGCCCTACACAACTTTGTGAATGGACCACCACCCTATTCTTAACTTTTTTGGGGGAGAGGATGGAGGGATCCTCTAAGCAGACTGATAAGGATGGTTTTTGTAGACTAAGAAATTATTGTTGACTTCCTAATTTTCTTCTATGTATCATCACTGTTTTTCATAGTCACTTTTTTTTTTAACGTTTATTAGCATTGACTGAAATGCTACTTTCATTTACAGTATGTAGCAGAACTCCATGGGCATCATTTGGATAGTTTTTTATTACTGTTCTTGTGTCAGAGCATCCAATTTTGATCTCTGTTAAGGAAAAATGTTGCCAAATCTGGTTATGTAATACGGAATGAGAAGAAAAATGTACGAGGAAGGGGTTTGAAAAGTACTGGCAACAGTGAGTTTCCTTTGTCTTAGCAAATGTGTAGGTAGGGAGTGATTCTAGAGGTTATAAGTAATGAAGGCATGTGGAACAAAGAGAAAGCCTTATTATAGTACTTGTGCATCCTTCCAATTACCATTGTTCATAAGACAGGGACAAAGTCAGTACAATTCCAGTTTTGTTAAATTCCTCTCCTAACTTCTGTAGGTAATTCCATTCATCTGACATCCAGTTCTCTCACCTAAAGGAAATTTATCAGGTGAACAGTATTTTGCAGAAACAGTGGATATGTGTTGTGCCTGAAAGTCAAGACACTTGACACAGGCAACATCCTAAGCCATTTTCTTAACTTTTTTGTGCTTCAGTAGTTCAATTGGCAAAAACAAAAAGCCCTAAAGCAATCAGATTTTAATAAGTAAAAGGTAAATGCCAAATAGTATAATTTACCTGTGCAAGCAACTGTTGAAAATCTCTATGAATCACACTGGAAATCGGTTTTCAACTTCTCCTGCTGCCTACCTATATCCTCCCACATTCAGCTTAAATTAGAAAAGTTATTATTCATGTTCCCTTTGTTAGGTGGTGTTGCTACTGAATATTTACTTTAGCACTGTTTGTACTTCAGCTTAAGATAAAGCAATCCCCTTCTGCATCGCCTGCAAATCATACTGGTGTTTTTGGATTGCAAATGTTATGCTGTTTAAATGCTGTTTATGTCAATACTTTCCCCAGAAACTCCTCCTTCATGCTAATACAACAAACAAAATTAATAAAAGAAACCCTTCCCTTATGTGAATTGAGTCTCTTCCAGTATTATAAGTGAATCTATTGAGGGATGAATCAGACAAGCAGGGCCATAAAAACTGTAATGTGGTAGAAAAATCTCCAGAAGAAAAGCTAGCTTCCTTTATAACAAAGTAATTCTAAAATAATGTGCTAATTGTGTGCAATTAATCTACATTATTTTTCATGGTACTGTCTGAAACTGCATTAATCTAAGCAGGACACTTCCGTTGTTGTCTCAGGAGTCATACGTGGCCCTTAATTGTCGTCTGGCGGAGAATGGCATTTGCCCATTTAGAGAGAAAAATCACTTGACCTTGCTTTGAAAGCACTTGACTGATCCAGCAAGTAGCCACACCACCTTCCTTAAAAGCATGAGAGCTATGTGCTCTATCGTAGGCAGCCTGAAAGGCTGTTCTCAAAAAGCAGCTATGTGTGTAATCATTACACTGCTGGATCAGTGCAGGAAGCAGAAATCACATTAAAACCAAATCACTTGAATCACATTATTTCATACATTGCTCATATCTAATGCAATGTCAGAACTGGAGACCAACTAAGTGAAGGTGTCCTTAAGATAGAAGGATACACGTGAAGCTCTGTTGTGCTATAAAAGTGTCTTTCTTCATCTGAAGAATCTGGGGGGCAGAAGCACTACTCGTAAGAGTTAATTCTTATGTAGAGCTCTCTTCTTCCATGGTCCTTTACTGCCTGCATTCCTCTAAATCCACCAGCATGAAAGCACCACGTCACTGTTAGATGTCATCTAGAAGGCAGACAGAAGCTAGCTGCAGACAGATCTGTAAGTAGTGCAGATGGAGGAGGAACAGGAGTTTCATTTCCTGTATCTGGTCAGAGAAACCAGGTTTTTTATCCTTGCCACTAGAACTGCAGTAGTTCAGTCTTGCATGTGGCCCTAGCAAGAGCTGAGACTTGGCTCTCAGAAACGTGTGGCTGAGGAAGGCTCATCTGGAGCCAGCTCACATGCTCCTGCATGTACTGCCTAAAGCTCCAGAAGGAACATCAGCCATGTTTTGCTTCTTAGGCTTTCTGTGGCTCTGAAATTCCTCTGAACCTCATAGTATGATTTGGTGTCTTACTCCTTGGCATGCACCATCTCCTGGGCTCTCTTATCTCTAGGCTAGAATGCAACGTATGCAAGTGCCCCTTTAGGAGCTGGGATTAGCCTTAGTGCTTGTGGCCATTTTAAAGGTGCTGTTTGCAGGCTGTTAGGGATGTTTGAAAGTGATGTCATATTTACTAAAGTAGGAAGGTCATGCATTTGGTATTCCAATCCCCTTATCTTCTAATGTCAGCGGACAGCATGATGTGCTGAATAATATGTGCTGTGCTAGTAAAGAATGCAAAGTAAGGGCTGGATTTTTACCTATTAATCTGATTCTCACATAGAGAATGAAGCTTCTGTTGTTGTTAATGATCTAATATTGATGTTGCAAGAGTGTAATAGTGGCTCTTCAACCACATGCTAAAAATTCTGTGTTTCAGTAACGACATAATTTGTCACTTGAACTTGCATCAGTGAGTGCTGTTCAGGAAGGTGAATCAGAAGTTCACATGAATTTGAGAAACCACTGCCTGGTACAAACAACTCCCAGATCTGGTATCTCCACCTTTTTCAGCTGATAGCATTAGAAGACTTCCCCTCTTTTCCTGTATGAAATAGAGGAACTTCAGGGAAAATTCTTTCTTAAAAATGAAAACAAATGTCCACCTGCTATTAAACGTTAACACTTTTTTTGTTTTGGCGTGTGGGTCTGCTGTATGCTATGACATACGAAAAAAAAAGTGTATTACTAATTGTGAGTTACAGTAAGAGCAAATAAGTGAGCTCTGTGTGACCTATAAAGAGGACTAAGCAAAATCAAGAGCCTGTATGTGAACATTTCCAGTTTCAGAGCTCTTTGAATTTTGCATCCAAATTTTGCAGCCTGGGCTTCTCTCCAGACTTGACAAATGTTAATTAAAAAGAAGAAATTAGCGTGATGCTGTTTCTTTTCATCCTGGCTCTCATCCCACTCCCTGAATGTCAGAGCTGCAGTGTGCCTCCACAGTGCAGCTGCACGTGCATGCGCACACGCGGTGCACGTTCTCGTGCCTGTCATTTTGGGAAAGTAGCAGTAGATTTTGGCAGCATAAAAACATGACTGTGAATACCCCGTCCCTGTTCCTGCAGCGTCACTGCTTTCCACTTTCACATTGATGTATTCAGTTTTTTTCAAGTGGATGAATGCTTTCTGACAATGGCTTGAAATAAAACAACATAAAAAAGCCTGCCCTATGACATCAGTGCCTGTGAGCTTAAGTAAACAGAGGATACGAGTTCCAGCTTTCCTAGGTGAATACTGTTCATAGGTGGGGAGTTTCCACAGCGGGCTTTGAGGTTGCAGAAGATATTTTCGAGTGCTACTTCCTCCTTTCATGTATCTCTCCCTTCAGCAAACACCATTTCCATGGTTATTTTCTAGATACGGGCTGATAGTTAACTCCAGAGCTTGGTGTTGCTGGAAATTTCTGACTTTTGGATGCTTAGTAACAGCCCTGCCCTTCTGGAAACAATTGTTCACAGGCAAGGCTGACAGGAGCAGGGTTGATAGCTTTTCATTGAGAGCAAATAACAATGTGAGTAATGCTAATCTTTCACTTAGAAAACTGGCTACAGTTTTGCTCTGTTCTTTTTCATTCCTGGTCGTAAGTAATTAAGAGTGGTTGTACCTCAGTACTCCGTCCCAGAAGCAGCTGAGACATACTAGTCACTCATGTCTTAGCTGCCTGTTGTAAAAATTGACAAAGGTGAATATTTTGAGGTCAAAAGTGCAGAATAATTATTTTTAGCAATATTTCTCTTATGACTCAGTAATTGTAGTTGTTCATTCAAAATATTTTCCTGCTTCTCTAGCTTTCAAAAGATGATAATACTTCAAACAATATCTTAGTGTTACTCAGTAGTAACATGAAGAATTAAGCTGCAGATTGTAGGCATCCCCTGGATCAAAAATTTCCCATTCTTGCTTTAGCTTTTGGCCTGAAGTTTCTCACTCTATCTTGGGAGGGGCGGCTCTGGTAAGGTTTTTGAGAGTTTTCTCTATCCTTCTGTCAGCATTGCTGGCCCATGAGCATTTTACCTCCTTTCAAAGAATCCATTTGGGCAAGATAACAAGCCATTAGTCAGAAAGGACAGAACGATTGTGGAATTTTGCAGGAAACTAGTGCCAAAAAATGGTTGAGAAGGTTCCAAGAGGTTTTGCAGCATCTGTTGGTCATTGTTTCCTTTGTTACAGGAAGTGCACAAGTTCTCAGTATGATGGCAAGAGGGATTTCTGCCGAGTCTGACAAATGCTGTCAAACAATGGTAAAAACAATGAAAACTCTGTGGTCTTAAGAGTGTCATTTACTAATTCTGCATTAGTTTGTGTAGCAGCCATTTCATTTCAGCTTTCTGTAGAATGCCCTTATTATGTGCTCTAGTAAAGCATATTTGGGGTTTTTCGTCATATTCAGCTGTTTAATATTGGCAATAAAGAATAAAACCTATTGTTCTGAGAAGACTGTGTGGCAGAAAGGTGTAGTAGGTTTGGAGAGTTTTATTGCAAGAAGTACTTCAGTACTCTGACATTTCTGTTTTAATAAGAATGTACTTAACACTACATATGAGTTTGTGAGAACTTGATTGAAGAATAGGATTGCAAGTAACTGTTAGAACAGATATACAGTTGAATATACAATTGTAGGTATACAATTAGATTTTCTCTGGTTGTGTATAGGATTGACGTGCAGATAACAAATTTAAACTAGTAGAATGAAAAAAACTTCACTTGAAAAGCTCTTCTGTATTACCTTAGCTTAAATATAAAAGATATGCCTCCACTTAGTCACATTCCCGTTATTGCTTCTACTTAGTCCTTGGCCTCTTATCTCTCTTAGGTGCACTGCTTTTTCTTCTAATGATCATGATTCCTTTCAAGCACTTAACGATCAAAATTCTGTATTTTGTAGTTAGAATTTCTCCTGCAGTCCTTTAGCGACTGCTCGTATAGTCAAGGGCCAAAAACACGACAGGGGTAAAACAAATTCTCATTAACCTCAAACAGCTAAGAGAGCAAGGCAGGACCAGATTCTGTCCTGTGCCTATCAACAAAGGATTGTGTACTTCCATCACACTTTTCCAGTTTCACTGAAAATGCATGCTTTTAGCGTTTGTTCTACATTTAAAAGTTATGCTGACATAGCAGTGTTACAGAAAGGAGTGGGTTTGAACACTGTTTTGCACAGTTGTGCTTGCAAGTCTTTGCTAAGAACTGCTTCCAGTTTAACTCTCAAATTCTTCTGCTATGTTGGCAGTTCATCCCAAATTTTGACAGCCACAGCTTACATGGTTGCGAAGGAAAGTTTGACAGCATGACCTGAATGTAACTGCAGTTAATCTGTCTGAGCTTCTGCTAACCTGGGTGGAAAGTACCTGATACATCTCTGTAAGAGTGTCACATGCAAGCGGCCACTGCTGGGAGGGGAGGCCTGCTGGCATCGTTTCCTGTGGTTGTCACGAGGAGATGAGAAGCAGGAAGCTGGACCCACCTATCCCGTTGTATACCTTAGCTTCTCTACAGAGTATTTAAGAAAACCCTACTGCTCTCACAGACTGCAGGACAAACCCAATGTGATACTACAGCTACAGACAGAAGGAAGGTGAACACCGTGGTACTTGGCACCCTTCTACTAAAAGCAGCTAATCAAAATTCAGTGTCTCATTGATCACTATAATAAGGGGGAAGGAAGAAGTGGTGCTAGAGCCAGGTAGTAGCTTCTGTGCCCAGAACGAATCAAATAAAATGATGAAAATAAAAACCACACAAGCTGCTTATAAATTCAAGGCATCTGGTAGGCTTGATCTCTTGAATTGTTCTTGTGGGCAGGCTACCCAATCTTCTGAGTAAGGATTACTTTTCCTATGTCACTTTTTTTTTTTAAACATCTTTACTGTCTCTCTTTTAATAGTCTTTATACCTTAAGCCCTCAGAACTCTGGGTGGACCTACTTATTTCTTTCTCTGGAGGCAACATTGCTGTGTTGTCATTTTTAAAACCCCTTGTATTTGAACTGTATTTGTTTCTGCGGAGAAACTTCATTCTTACCTGCATCTTGAAGAGCTGTAGTGATACAGAGAGCTTCAAAGCAGGTTAACCTGACCTTTATCAGCATGAGGTTTGGCTAGGAGGAGGGAACGTTTTGTTTGTGAAAAAACAATGTTCTGTCCCAGCGTGCGAGAAGAAGAGAAATGGGAGAAGATAAGGCCACATTATGAAGCCTTTAGAACAATGTAATACTCCCCTTAACCCCTAGACTTTTAGCCTATGGCCCTGCAGTAGTGGAGTCTCTCTGAACATCCAATTTTGCCATTTCTGATTTTATCAGTGACCCCAACCTAGAGCTTCAAGACCACAGCAATGAAGAGGACCCACAGCATACAGAATAGCATACTTGCTGTGCACCAGCAGAATAGGTCTGCATCTGAAATGAAGCGTGGCATTTGTGTTTTAGTTACTTGAAATTCAAAATGCTAGTGCATAAGTGTGTGACTTATGAGGGACCTTCTGACAAGCAGAAGATGGAACTTTGCTATGACAGCAAAAATGCAACAATTGTAAAGGTGTATCAAGTAATTTTACAACACTCCATATTTCATCCCAGAGAATGATGATACTTCCTTTTCACTGTCGTAAGTGTGCTAGCTCCAAAAGTGTCCTTTCTTGTACTTCTGTGATTGAGTATGCTTTACTCCATGCAGTAGTTGTTTACAACACACCAGTCTTCTACTGGTTGAAAACACATTTATTCCAGACAATGGTGCCAGTGCTTATCAGTTCGTATTGGCCATTTGAAAACAAAAGCCAGACAAGAAGGCTTCTGTTTTCAGTGGCTGGTCAGGATAGTACTGGAAGTCACTTCTTGGTGCTTTTCACCCTGTACTAGAGTACAGCTGTCAGCGCTCAGGGTCCACTTTCATTCAGGACTGCCTTCCTGGAAGTAGCGTCTTGGTAGACTCCGTCTGGGGCTAATTCTGGCACTGACCTACCTCCCTTTCACAAACTGTGCAGTGATGATGTTCCAGGGAGGTTTTCACAGTGAGTCATTAGAGCCCTAGAAATACAGTTAAAACAGACGAACTTGTCAAAACGAGTCATATCTTTCAAGTGGTGATTGCTATTTTGAGTGACTATTTTACATTACACTCACCAGGACACCCAGGAACCTGTGGTTTGTAAACTTCCCCGCTGATCTCCATTCCCACCGCGCAACTAGGCAGGGCAGCTGTATTACCCGTATCACTGAACGGCACCTTCCTCTTCCCCAGATCGTGTTACTGGGCGAACACAGCACCAGGTCGGGAGGAAGTGGCTGTGGGTGTCTATGAAACGTTGCCTCAGGCAAAGGATGTCATTGCTCTCAGTGGCCAGCCCTCAGAAGCAGACTGGACATCCGGTGCCTCTGCCTTGGAAGGAGCTGGAAATGGGACAGACACAGCAAAGGCACCTGAAACTGTGCCAAGTGTGTGCAGGGAAGAAAGGCAGGGTTAAGGACATGCTGGTCATAGTCACTCCCATGGAGGATGGGCTTGGAGGACAGGAGGTGGTCAACACGAGGAACAACTGGACTTGCACACACAGAGAAAGCGATCTCAGAAAAGAAATGAGAAAGCTGCAGCATGGGAAAAGTCAGCAGTAGCTGGATGAGGCTGCTTTTGTGATCCAAAGGGGCAGAAGGGAGCTGGAATTACGGAGGAGGAAGTCAGCAAGGAAGCAAAAGCACTGGAGCAAGTATATTTGCCGTGAGAGTAAAGGGCAAGAGGGAGGCACAGTTTGTTAGAAAAAGGAACCGTGTGCTTAAAGGAAGAAGGAAAAAGACGCAACAGGGATGGGGAGAACAGATTGCTATGAAATTACAGTTTGTTACAGCGTTAACGTAAGTTAACCAAAGTTGTACATTTCCCCCAGCATTCGTGTGCACTCCCATCACCACACACCCCCCAAACACTGCTTAGTCTACTACAACTGCCTTTGGTGCTCCAAGGCCCCAAGAAGAAATCAAAGGAAATGATAAGAGAATGATAAGAGAAAAAATTGGAGGATGTGAAACAGATACACAAGTAAAGGAAATTATAAACGGAAGGAGAAGAGGAGGGTGGAGGAGGAAGGCAAAGTCTGGTGAGCTGAATATGCTGGAATAATGCTGTTTTTCAAATAGACCTCATTTGAGAGCAGCTCTTTCAGGTTTTGGTCTCTGAATGGCTGGAGCTGTTCCAGTTGTTATGTAGGGAGATATTACAGTATCTGCTGCAGCCACAAAGAAACAGTTAAGAGCAGTGTAAACTGTTGCAAGAGTACAAGCAAGAGTCTGCTTGTGACAGCTACAAAGGGATAAAATTGTCCTTGTTTGGCTACTAATTGAGGGGAAAGGGAAAAAAATCATACTGTAACCCTTTTCAGGGCACTAGTTTTCTCTGTCTTTTTTTTTTTTCCCTTGTTGGACATTAACTGCATTTGTCTGCAGTTACTCAATAGATAAAGAGGAGTTCATTTTTCAGTGCTGTATGTTCAGCATTTTTACAGGAAATAGTGAAATTGGAAAAAAAAAGCTGTCTTACGGGTTTTGCAACTCACTGATGATAACTCTAGTGGAGTTTCTGTTGAATACTGTAATTTTTTCAAGTTCATATTTGGTGTCAAAGGGAAAAACTCACAATTACCTCTTCAGGTATGCCAGGTTTAAAGGCAGTTATTTTTAAATCAAATTTAGCTGGAGAAACATCCACCTGCTCCTTGAGGAGAGGCATAACCTGTATTTAAAGTTGCCACATAAAATTCAGGAAGTAACTCTGTCCTCGTTTCCTTACTGTCCCTCCTCCAAACTGAAGACCTGTAATGAGGAGCTGGTTGGAAATACTCCTGTGGAACCGAGAGCAGTTTGAACAACGCCCACGTGATGCGACTGAAATGCTTCTTTTGAAGCTATCAGTCGCAGACATCGAGCTAGGTTTCAGCTGGAGCCCTGCCTGCCTCCCTGGCACCGTGCCCCAGAACCACAGACCCAACCATACGCCTGCATGCCCTGGGCCTGGGCCAGGCTGCCCGGACTGCCCCTGGCTCCACGGCTCTGAGGCGGACCCACCAAGCTGGGGGTGGCAGCATTTCATCGTCAGCTGCCAGCACCGACTCTGCCTACGGTCCTGGGAGTTCAGCTTTGCGGCTGGCTGAAGCTGATCGAACTGGAAGCTGTGGATAGATTCAGTTGCCTGGTTTGTTTCCTCAGCGGCACCTTTCTGCCACTGCCTCCACACACAGCTGGGGATGTGCAGTTTACAGGTCAGGCTGAAAACTAATGCTGTCGGACCCCCCCTCTGCCCTGCCCCCAAATGCACAAGGACGCAGTCGGCTCAGCAGTCCCTTGCGAAGAAGGAGAAAGCAAAAGGTAGGATGTTTTGGCTGGCAGTCCGCAGTTAGACCTGCTTCAGCTGGTGGTCCAGCTGCAGCCTGCATGGCCAGCCTGTGGCTGTCCATTAGCCACTAGTGGCTCCTGCCAGTACTAAAGTGTTTCACCAAGCAGGCAGGTCCACAGCACATAATATCTAAACTAAAAATAAAATACGCTGCTATTTATTTCAGTACTTGGTGTTTCTTACGTTTGAATTTGCTTTTGAGAAGCCCTGTCAGAGAAACAATTAAATTAATTTAAATAAATCTCACAAAAGCTTTTAATTTCAACGGGGAATAGATTCCCCCTGCTCCCATACATGAACTCTCCTGGCTATCATTTTGAAAAAAAACCCTTCACGGCTAAATGAAATATTGGACAAGAGAATGGCAGAATGCCAGCCCTCTTTATTTCATGATATTATAATAATAATGATCTCATATGATATTATTACCCTGTTTTATACTCATTTTGGCCTTTTCCCTTTTTCCACAGAACATCTCCTTTGTCATTCATTGATTTTATTCTTGTAATAGCATTACCCTGAAACAGGCTAGACTGAGGGTGATGCACATAACCACCCAAGAAGACAGAGCAATCACATTCACCCACGGTGCTGTTCAGTGTAATATCTGTCATGTTCACTGAAAGCTGTACCTCCTCTCTCTCCATTGTGGGCTCTAAAATAAGCAGAAACCATGAGCTCTGGGAGTCTGAGCTAAAAGGGACAGGAGGCAGAGGAAGTGAGAAACTGAGAACTACCACACACGTTTACCTTCTTCCCTGCCATCCATATCTGAGCAGGCATTAGGACACCAGGCTAAATCGCTCTTAGAATAGATCCAGTGCAGACGGTTTCATGCAGCGCCTGAATTTGGCTCTGGGAAGTGGTAAGAATTAAAACCTGAATCTCATGTAATTTTCATCATCGACTGAAGCTTTAACAAAAACCAGACCGTCACTAATCATATTGAGCATTTATTGCGGAAACGTTCCTCAACCAGTTCCATTTCTCTGTTCAGGCAACTTTGCTCATGGTACATAACACTATATAGAAATAGCATATATGACATTATACGCACATAAAAATTGCTCTAAATATGAAGCACTTGCTAATCTTGTGTGGACATTGTGCTAAAAGTGGTGTATCCGTCAAAAGGAAACCAAAATCCATTTCATGCAAGCTCATCAAGAAAACATACACAATATGTAACCATTTCACAGCTGCCAAAAGAGATCAGTCTAATTTCTTTTTTTTAGCTAGAAGGGGAAATCTAACCAGGCAAAGCTGTTCAGAGCCAAGAAGGCTATCAAAAAAAATAATAAAAAATGTAGAAACAATTCGTAATTTCATCCAAAGGCAGAAGAGTTTGTCAGAGCAGTGCGTGCACTGGGCTAAGTGAAATAGTGTGGCTGCATGTGGGGCATGTCAACTATGGGTTTGCTGGAGTGTTATTTGTAACCCTGCGAATTACAGCTATAGAAATCATTTCAGGCACTTCTGTTTCTGGTATTCCTCTGTCCTTTTCTATCTTCCCCCCAGCTCTGTCCCTTTCTCAGCCCTCCCCCACACAACAACTGACTGCCAGCTGGCAATACTTTTCTTTGTCTCTCTGCAAAGACCATTAGATCCAAGCATGTCTCGATGAATTTGAGGATATCATCTGCTTGCGCGTACTGAGTAATCAACAACTTCCATAGGACAACCACTTTCACTTAGCTTCCATTCTCTTAAGGATATCTCAGAAATGGCATGAGTTGTTTAAATGTTTTAAATCAGCACCGAGCGAAGCCTTCCCACTTTTCTCCCCACCTGTCCCCAACCAGCATGCCATGAGAAACCCCTTCAGCCATAAGAGAGGCCAGATGCTGAAATCATTTGGGAAAAAAACACGTGGGTTCAGACGGTGGGCAGGGTGGCTGGGTGACTCTGATCGGGTCACTGGTTCCCCCTCAGCAGCAGGGTCACCAAGCAGAGCGGGTCAGGCGCAGGCTCCTCGAGGGGTGCCACGTCAGCTGTCAGACAAAAGATGTGACTCAGATACACCTAGGAATCGGCATTTTTCCTCTCTCGGAGAGTGCAGTTAATGGCTCTCTCTAGGAAGTGACTCCACCCAGCTTTGGTTCCCAATGCAAGTCGCCCCAGCAGACACTGTGGAGATGTGCTTACATTTTAATGTTGTCCGCGGTCCAGTCACTCCTGAGGCCCACGTGGCATCCAGCCACTCTGTTAACCTCTCGAGACCCCAGTCACTGCCTCTGAAAAGGGTGAAGTGTCCCTAGGTAGGTATTCCTCAGATAAAAGGAGTGGTGTTATTATAATTACTACATTGCCATTCTGCGGCGAATGGATTCCTTGTGCTCGGTTACCTACCGCAAATTTAATCTGTGGGCATAACAGGCTTCTCTCCGTGTTTTCACAACCTGGCTCTTCAAAGTAAAGCCCTTTGTTCCAAGCTAGGAGGATAAATGGGTTTTAGCTTCATTTTCTCAGAGGGAAGCTTATGTGATTGCGCTGTCTGTCATCTGTCTATGCCGATAAGTTTTTAACTGCCACAGCCAATTATAATTATTTCCAAAGAAAAACATCGCCAGAGGCAGACATCTCCATGATAATTATATTTCTATGGATTTTGTGAAAGAAGGCAGCAGACTGGGTCGGGGATGGGGATGGGGAGGAGGAGGGAGAGGACAGAGAGCAAGACCACAGTGTCCCGCGAAGGGAATCTGGGAGACCTCGGCTGTCCCCGCGCTGGCCGTGAGCAGCCAGCCTGCAGAGCCTGCGGGCACTGCAGTGTTGGGCGACATGAGTGTCCCTCTGAACGTCCCACAGGGAGTGCCACCCGCTGGGCGCACCTTCACAGGGGACGTCCTCTGTGTTGCGGAGGGAGAGCAGGCACAGGCCGTCTTTGTGCTGACTCTGATGGAAGGAAAACATCTGGGTGTTCTGGAGCAGGCACCAGCACTGTTTTTGCCCTCGAATTGTACTTGTGGGTGGCAGAACTTGTGTGGCAGATGGGGTGGGCTGGCCGGCGCCCCCAGGGAGGACTGGTTTGCTCGATACGGTTGGAATATGCTCTGTGCTGTAACTAGCTGAACATGCTCAGTGATGGCATTGCTAATAAAATGTGGTGGGCAATGCGTGTTCTGTGCTCAGAGACCTGCTAATACACTCATGACAGCCGCTAAGGCCAGGTTTGCATATTTAGGTGACGGAGCCATGGTATTTGAAGATCCACAGAGCCTAATTCTCTCTGAAATCAGAAGGGACTATGACTTACACTGCATCAGAAGTCAGGTCTTTAAACAGCTTTAAAGCTATCAACCTTCCTTCTCTAATACCTTAGAACAACTGACCCTCTCTCTCAGCAAATCCTGACTGAAATGAGAGGTTTCTGGTACTGCCTTTGAGGACAGAGTAGAAAATTATAGTTTTGGCACAACGTAACCATTCCCTGGAATCAAACACATTGTTTCCCCATTACATAATTTTCTTGGATGTGTCACAATGCCTAGGGTGGAAGACCATGTTCACCACCGAGATAACGTAACATGTAATTTCTATAAGCTCACTGATAATCTGACCCACATCTCCGGGAGCCTCGTTTCAGCGGAGGGCAGCTGCAGATAACACCGCAGACAGTTGCTCTGTTGCCATCGGTCCGCCACAGGTGAAGCTGCTGGTCTGCAAAGGGAACCTCACGTGTCTTGGGCATGCAGTAGGAAGTACGGGTAAGAGCCAGGGAAGGGTGGTTGTGAAAGAAGCACCGTTTCCCTAAAATCATTTTGAAGTGGATGAAAAATGACTGCATATTAGCCATATCAAACAACTGTGAAAGGTTTACACTTATTCACAGCATTCCTTTATTTTTGACTAGGTGTGCAGCAACTGTTCCTGAAAGTTAATTCAGGCTTTGGTCTTTTGTAATGCTTAGAAGCCCATTAATATTTATAAATGTCACTTTAATCCCTTTTTTGCCCTCTTGCCCAGGCAGGATCTCTCATAAGAAAATTTTGTTGCCTTTTTTTTTTTTTTTTTTTTTGACAAACTGTGGTAAGTTCATGGCTGAGCTTGTTCTAAAAATGTCATGTTCTGTAGAGCTGTGATGTATAGCTTTGGTAGCCTGCCTCTGCCCCCAAGATGGTTCTGAGTTAGATCTTAGGCCTGGAGGAAAGGACATGGAGCCTATTCTCAGCCCTGCCACTGGCTGATTATGCGACTTTAGTCAGTTCATTTAACCACAGCATGCTTTGGTTTCCAGATCAAAAAAAAAAGAAGGGGTAACATCCTCCTTTGTGTCTGCTTTGCGGCGCTGGAAGAACAAAGTATCACCTATGATGTTGCTATTCTACTGTGATTTCTGGATGCAGATGGTTTTTGTGAGCATTGTGACACGGGGCAGCACGTGTGTCGAGCGAGCCCATGAACACAAAGGTCAGGCCACTGCTGAGGGAGACAGCTCTCACAGCCCGTTTGACAAATCTATCTACAGATACCCTTTGCTTTAGGCATGCAGGCTTTTATGTCACTCTTCAGGATTTTCCTGCCAGCTAGGGCCGTCGCTGCCTCCTGTGCACTGTTTTGTGTGTGTGCTTCGTGCCTGTAGCAGCTTCAGTTGCTGCACACAGATAACAGATGATCAATGACACTCCAAAGAGCTGTAAACCAGCATAAAATGGCAGATCGGTGCCTAGTAATGGCAGCAAAATAGCTGCCTAATTTAAAGAGGAAAACTGTGCCTTGCAAGTCATAAATGAGGGACTCATGCACAGCTTTCAAAATACATGAACTATTGCTATAGGGGCACTTGGGCCCACTGTTAAAGTCAGAGATGGGGCTGGCTTTTCACAGCTTTCGAGGTGTTCCTGTGGCAAGCTGTTAGAGCATGCGGGGTTTGCTTTGCACACCTAGCTTGGAAAGGAGAGCAGAACTGCCTAACATTTCTCTCAATAGGAATCCAGAGCCTCTGAACTGCCTTGTGCTGCATAATCCAGTTTCCTGAAATTCTCAGCCAGGAGAGGCATCGCTGACCTTTCTCAGCAGCAGCAAGCAGAGCACACCTAGCTAGACGGCATAGCTCCCCCCTGAAAACCAGGGAAACTGCATGCACGGAGAGTTATTTTGGGGGGATTTGTGAAACCCAGCTCAGTAGCATAGGAGGCAGCAGCTGCCTCAAAGCAGCACCCTCTCACGCAAGACTCCTGGCTGCATGAGATTTCCAGCGAGCGCTGTTTTGCTCGGAGGCGAGCATGGGTGCGTTACACGCTACCTTAGCAACAGACGCATGCTGCAGCTGTAGCCTTCTGCTCTCTGCAGCAGGAGGAGAGCATCCCCGCAGCTTTCTGACAGGCGACATGCTGCGCGGCTCTCCACAGAGCTGTCACTGTCCCCAGCGCCTGCCTGCGGCTCGCAGCATCCTGGCACTTGGTCCGGGCACAGATGCAAGAGCTGCAGCTCAGACAGACACGCCTGCCCCGCTGGCTTCCACTCGAGCCCGCTTCTTCAGGCCTCTAGAGAACATCATCTGAGTCACTTTGGCAGGAGTGGGATCAGCTGCTTCGCGCCATCCCCCTCCATCGGTTCTGGAGTCAGATGGCTCACGCTGCTCAAGGCTTTTTACTAACATCGAGTGCTGGAGGGTGTCTGCGCGCTTTATGGAATTTTGGGAGAAAACAAACACAGTAGGCAGGGCACGGGTAATCACTTCAAGAGGGCTGGGGGAACACTTCAAGAGAGTCAGAAAGGGGAAGTGGGGTGGATCTTCCAAGTCAGTGCTGATGTTAGGGCTAGGGAGATGTTGTAAGAGCGTGTGAGGCATTAACGAAATTCAGTTCCTCAGAGAATTTTGCTTCTGCCCTGGCTCTCACCGATCCACCCCCTGTTGAACCTTGGGACTTTAATAGTTGTGTATGCGTGTACATATTTGCGCGCGTGTCCTCGACGGGTGCCCCTCCGCCCGCCGCCCCGGCCATTTCAGCGGCCCCCGCGCTTCGTGCAATGCGTGCGGGGGCTGCGAGAGGAGCCCCGGCCGCGGGCGCTGACGGAAAGCAGCGCGGGGGCGGCCGCCCCCACCCCCCGCCCACAGGACGGCCGGCCCTGCCCTTCCCCACAGGGGCGGGGAGGCGCCGCCGGCGGGGCGGCGGCCGTTAGCGACCGTTAGGGGCGCGCGACGGGATCGCAACGGCCGCCCTCGCGCTCCGGCAGCCAATCAGCGCCGGCAGAGCGCCCCCCCCTTCGCGGAGGGGCGGCCAATCGGCGTCGGCAGAGGGTGTCCCCGCCTCGCGCTTGGCCCCGCCCCCCGGCGGCTGCGGCGGCCAGCAGCGGAGGAAGGCGCAGTTCTGCTCCGCTCCGCTCCGCTCCCCGCCGCCATGTGGCTGCCGGCCGCCTGCCCGCTGCTGTTGCTGCTCGGCGCCCTGCGCCACGGTGAGTCCTGAGGGGCTGGGGAAGCGCTGCAGCTTTTAATTGCGCTTGTGTGTAATCCTTGTGAGGGGTTGGGGAGTAGTTTCTGCGCGTTCCCTTGCTGGGGTGTGGGTGCTGTTGGTTTTGTGAGGCGCGGTTTTAAAAGTGCAGCGAGGAGCCCTGAAAATAAACCTTGCCCCTGCAAAGTGCCCTCGTGCGGGATACCTGGTTAATAAGTTAATTGTAAGCCTTGGCGTTCGGTTGTAACCCGGTGATCGTACGAAAATATAACAGCACAGTTCCAGTGCTGAAGGCTTTCTAAATTTGATCCAAGGCCGCTGCTTCGAAAAACCTGGGCTACCCCAGTGATGCAACTCTCTTCTGAGATTTCCCTTCCCCTTGTTGAATTTAGTCACCAAACCCATACCCTAGTTCTGACCTGCTCCAGGCGTGACTGTCAGCAGTTCCTCTGAAGTCACAGGGGCTGCCCAGCGCTCTGAGTGGCAGTGGCGTGGTCTCGTCATACCACGCAGGCCTTTGCTCACTTTCCGTCTTTATCAGGCAAATATGTCAAGCATTCTGAATCACCAGTGCCACTGAGGATTTTGGGAACGATCACTGCTAGGATTACTGGTCAACTAAGCCATCAGTTTGTACAAGTGATGAAAAACAGAGGAAATTAAAAGCATTCATACTTTACAGTCGAACAAGTTTAACTGACTTCTTTCTTCCGGTTCCTGGTGTGCTTTTAGTATTGATGTTACTAATTGTTGGTGTTCTCAGGAACTGGAGAATGGCTTTTTGTTTCAGATAAAATCTTTAGGTCTTCCTTAAATAGTGGTCAGCGGTACGCTTTTGGAACGGTGCTGCAGTGTTGGAAAAGAGGTTAAAACCAGCAGCAATAACATAACATACGATGATTTTTATTACTTGCATTGAATACCATTCATGCATTAAGCACCGTGGTTTACAATACGGGAAAGTGAGTTCATTGTTACAAATTCTCCATTTTCAATCCTGTTGTTTTGTATACTCAAATGCTTAGTAAAACAGATTGTTTAAATATGTTATTTTGTGTGCACTTCCTTCATTGGGGAGGAAGAGAAAAATGAAAGCGTTCTAAATCTGCAGGCATTTGGCTCCACCTTCAGAGATGAGGAGTAAGTGATAAGCTTTTTTTTTTTTTTAAACTAAGCTGCTCTGCCTCCCTTCTTTCAGAAGTGCAGAGGTAGAAATTAATCCCTGTGACCTTAACGAGCTGTGACAGATGCTTGTGTGGAGCTGATGGCACCGTGCTTATACTCCTAGACAGCTGTGTGATCTGCAGGAAAAGTTTGAACATCAGTGGCACTGCTTATGGTCAATGTTATGCGCGTGCTTTGCAGAAACCAAGCCTTAAGGCAGTATTTCTGTGTATGGCATTTTAGGGGAAGTGTCCAAATGGCAACCCAAAGCCTTATTATGATTTTTTATTTATGACTGGTTATGGTATCTGTACGTTACATGCATGTGGGAGTGGCTAAGCCTGTATAATAGGGCTGTGATAGAATTATAATAATGCCTTTTTTCTTCTTTTGCTCCTCCCTTAGAACAGGATGCTTTCTTATGATTTTGCGGGAGAGTTCTTGTTTTCCCAAGTTGTGTGTTATAATTATTTTTTCTTCTGTTTTTCTTTTTTTTTTTTTGTATTAAGAAATAATTCTGAATGTATCAATTTTCATTTTTTCTTCCTAGGTTCTGCCCAGCTGGTGTTCAGTACAGTAGATTTTGTTGAAAGAGATGCCTGTAATACTACTGTCGTTTTACCTTGCCACGTGGTTAATCTAAAGGAGCACGAAAGTAACATCTTTGTTTCGTGGAAAAAACAAGGAAAAGTACTTTTTTCTTTTAACGGAGCAGAACAGCGTATTTACAGGCATGAGACGGTTCCATCAGCTAACTTGCTGTCTCAGCAGGATTTATCTAAGGGCATTGCCTCTCTAAAACTTAAAAGTTCGGAAGCAGAAGATGGAAATTACAGTTGTGAAGTAACAGAATTAAACAGAGAAGGAGAAACAAAAGTTGATCTTAGAACCGTCACGGGTGAGTTGTCTGCTTGTCTTAGAACCTGTTGGGAGAGAAAAGCAAGATCTTATGGGAAAGAATAAAATAATGAATATGACAGTATTACTACTGGAAATTGATAGTGCCAAGATTGTTGGGTCCAGGCCTTCTAACTTGAATGTTACTCTCTGTTACTTTGTGTTGAGGGGCGTGCTTCTGTGGGAAAGATCTGAACACATTTTTTTGTTCTGTACCAATTGCTGAAGGTGGTTTGTCTGATAAGATCAAGTCTATGTTTTCTCAAATCTTTTAGGTTATGTAGTTGGTGTTACTTTCAGCACCTTCATGTTACTGTGTTACATACTGACGCATATTCTTAATATCTTTGTACTACTGAGATGTATACAGGCATCACGGGGCAGCAGAGATGTTTTGTTTGATAATAGTATCTTGCAATCTTTAGCTATTCTGAAAAAATTACAGATGGAACTGATAGAAATGTTGTATAAGAGCTCTAAGACTTGATCTAAAATGCTGTTTTTCAGTGAGGTTGAAAATGCTACTACTAGGTGATAACTTCTTACGGTTGTGCAGCATTAAATGTCGTCTTTGGACAGACGATGTTAGACTGAAGTAATGGGGACTAAGTGATGAATTTCATGTCTAGCAAAACGTTTTACCCTATCTTGTCAGACACAGCTCATGTGCTGTAGCACCTTAGCTGTTGAATAATGGTATGTGCTATACATGGGCAGTCTGTCTAGTATGCTGCAGAAGCGGCATTTTCACTGAACATGTGTGTAGTTTATCTGTTTGGCACAGGAGACTTGATTCTTGCTTCTGGAAAGTTTCTCAGAGCTGAACACGTTGCATATGTGTTGCACGTGGAGTCTCACGGGTCTGCTGGAGAATATTTTGCTATTGTTTTTGCATTTGTCATTAAGCTGTTTCTGAATACCAAGCAGATGTTACTTGTATCCTGCTGCAAACATCTGGGTAATTCACAATCTAATTATAGAGTTAATTGTATCCACTGCAAAACAAATGCACTCCTGAAATAGGCTGGGGGGGAGGGGTTACAACCACTGAAAGAGTGAGGATGCTACAAAAACAGAGGACAAAGAATAGGCAACTTTTTTTTTTCCTTCTCTGTTATTGCCTTCCCCTCGCTCAGCCTTTTTGGGCTGCTTTTGTTATTCAGTGTTGAGCTGTAGAAGAGAAAGTAAGGCTTGAGGATCTGAGAACATTTGTACATAAGCTGGGCCAGTGTTAAGGTTTATGAAGACTGGGTCTTCTGTTCAGAAGACTTTTTAAAAACCAAGGTTTTTGTCCTTTTAAAAAAGGTCAGTAATCTTTTAATAAAACATTGCTTGTGATACAACTTTATTTATTTTTATTTTTATTTTTTGCCTTTTTTAATCCTTTCTGTTTGCTTAGAACTTTGAAAGAGTTGTAAAGACCTACAAAGCAGGAAACTAATGTAAGTTTTCTAATTCTGTTTTCTAGTTGGCAGTTGTGGTGAGGAAAAAGCCCCAACACCAGACAATAAATGTGGTTAGTAAAGAAATTATTGTTACAAGCTTGCATTAGGTTTTAGAGCATATGCTGAAAAATGCAAAATCTAGTCTTGTGCTTGAGGTTTTATCTGAAGGTAAAAGAGTTGCTTGCTCTGGTTTTAAGAGCTTTGGCTTAATCTTTTGGTGTTTGTTCTTCAACAATTTAGATATCCTTGAGAAGGAAGTATAGCAAAGGAGTTTTGAAGAAGGTTGGTGAATAATGGAAATCTTGTTGTAGTCTTCACTTTCATTTCTGAGCAGTGAACTCATGCTGTCACTCCTACTATGTTGCAATTGTTTTTAGAGGCTTTATTTTAAAAGCCAAATATTCTCCATTTTCCCTTGGTAAACGCATGCTTTTTCTTTAGAAAGCAGTTAGTATAGTGAAGAATATTTCCATGCCTGTGCTCTTGTCTTTGGCCACACCTTTTCCTGATCAGGTACCTATACTGGCAAGTGACCATAACAGTGTGTTTTTTTTGATGTGTGGATTTTATTTTTTTCCCCTATGGAAAGTATCTGGAAGTATCTGTTATTAATTTGGAGCTGGCTTCCTTCTATTGGCTTTCAAACTAACGTTTTTAGCCAGGAGTTTATTTCTATGAAACACTGCATTAAGGGAAATGTATTAGTAAGAAAATGTGTTCAGCTGTTTCTTGTACGTGCACATACCAACAATATTGCAAGCCCCTCCATACACAAAGTGCTTTTAGACTCTGAGACTCAACCATATAGTTGCTTGCTGAAATCCTAGCAGATGTGAGGCTTTGTGGCTGCTTCTTTGTGTGCAGAATAAGTGGTATCACCACCTGGAAGTGCTGCAGAGGAAGTTATGCTACTTGTCAGTCTCTGTTTGCAGATGCTTTCGAGTCATCGGTAATTCCTTTACATCAAGCACTGTCACTGGGATTTGTCTGCAGGAGCTGGTTTATCCAAAGAATGGCAACTGTGCACTGTGAGAAGGGCTGAAAGCAAGGATTTTGTGTGGAAAAGTGTTTTCTTACCATGAAATAATGCTTTTCTTCCTCTTAGGTATTTGTGTCGCTTTACAAACATGAATCTTCATTGATAGTCTTTAATAATGCAAAATTGAGCCAAAACAATCAAGTACAGTGGAAGTCTTTAATTTCCACTTTACTTAAACATGCTCTCTGTGGAATTCATGAATTTCAGACTGTCCTCAAGGTATTACTTGGCACTGGAAATTGTGAGGCATTGCTACTTAATTCCACGTTTCTGGAGCTGCAGGTAGAGTTTTGAAATATGACAAGTGCAAGGAGTATGCATCTAAATGAAGATCAGAAATTTTTTTGGAAGCAAGTATAATGTAAGAAAAGGCGACTTTGGATTCAGCTGTGTGAGTCTAAATGATGTTATGAGCAGAGATGCCAGAAACAACTCCATTTTCCAGTTCAGTGGAGAGGTTTTCAGAATTGCACGTTGGAAGGTGGCTTGCATGATCTTACAGCACGAGTGACTGAACAGCCTAAGGCATCCAAACTGCAAGGGAAAAAAGCTAATGGATGATGGTGGGAAGATAAAGGAAAATGTGTGACTTCTAAAATTAACAAAGCAGTGTTTCTGTCGAACTTGGGCTAGCTCCTCGATTCCTTATCACACATCTGGACTCCTTTGGGAGTTAAAACCGTTGGGAGTAGAGTAGGACAGCTGGGGAAGCATCAAATCGGGCCTTTCAGATCTTGCCTAACTTCCCTGATTAGCCTAAGTTCACCATTTCTCTGGTCTAATGTACTGTTTGCAATTCCACAACTTGTGCTGCTAGAAAGCAGCATAAACATAACCTCTGCTGTACTGGAGGTCAAGACTTGCGGTTTGGAAATGTTACAGTAAGTAGAAATACCTGAAAAAAACAGGTTGTCACACAAGATTGGAGTGAAAATTACATAGGTAGAAGTCATGGCTTTCCTAGAACTAAGAGGTGTAACGGGCTAGCTATTAAATGCTAAATGAACAATCTAAGGGATAGCGTAAAAGGAGCAATAAATGCTAGTAATCTCACATTTTTCTTCCTATGATTTTTCTTTGTTTATTCTGTAGGGCGACAGTTTGACTTCGTGGAAAGTGTTGTCATCTCAGTGTTGCTGTTCTTAATTGTTGTTATTTATTGGGCTCAGTTAGGTGTTATTGGTAAGTATCAACTCTAATTCTTTGCAACTATTGACTTGTCCTAAAATCACTTACATAAAAGTATCTGTGCAGGATGAAAGGCAGTACTTATGTATGAAGGGATGTGTTGTAGAACCGATTCAGATAATATACAGCAGGGCAGTGTGTCTGCTTTATCTAGGAACTTAGCATTTGGTTTTCTCTGGAACTCTCTCTTGATCATCCACGATGTATTATTTATGTTCATTTCTGGGATTGCTTTTGAAATGAACTAACACAGTTAGAGATTTAACTTGGTTGCAGTTCTCAGAAAAGTTCCTAAGCTCTCTTACTTGCAGGCATTGTCAATAAAAAAAAAAAAAAGCACACCAAGTTAAACTTTTGCCCTGCGTAATTTTCAGTTTTGCTTTTCAGCGGGTCTTATGCGCTTTCAAGGGCATGGAACACACATTTTTGGCATTGAGCACAAGACCTGATCAGTAAGATCTGTGTTTTGGGGCTTCAGCATGCCACTTGTTAACAAAACATACGTAATGTGGATAGAGGCAGTTTGTCGTGGGGTTCTAGCCCTAAGCACTGGGATCTGGGCCAGTCTGCTCTACTTTGCGTGGAGGCCAGGGGTTGCTTCCTGAGGTTAACATACTTAGCAGCTGTAAGATCATAGAAGGTATGGCTTGTTGCCTAAAAGGCCCGTGTTCAGAGCTAGTCTGCTGTATGTATGGTAACGGTTCTGCTCCCAGTTTTGTTGCAAATAATGAGCTTTTGTGCATGTGTGGAAGTTTTGCGGGGTATAATTAATAACGTCTACTGTCCTTGATTAAAACCAAGAAGCATTTGTTCACTGTTGGTTCACCATGTATTAGTGGGTGATGAAAAGCAAAAACATTTTTCATTTTGGCCACAAAATCAACATTAGAGAAAGATCATGCTATCTTTTTCATGTAAAATTCTACATTAGTTTCTTGGCTCTGGCTGAATTGTAATTTGACACTGGTATCAATGATTTTGTTAAATGTTTTCAGAGACAATACATTCACTGGTGTCAGACACCCTTAGGCATTCTTCATACAACGGTGTCCAACATGTATGCAGCGTAGAGAGTGCTTTGTGTCCTAGTCTTTCAGATAGTTCTCTGTGGTGCAATTTGTTATATCAATCTTTGAGATTTCTCAGCATTTTTTAATTTTTGGACTTAAATAAATTTTGCTTAGAGTCAAGTCCATAAGAAATGGAAGGAAATCACACTCAAGAGTGATTTATAGTAATCACATATGTATTCAGTCATCTATGGATGTAACTTGCTTTCTTAACCTTTTCATGAATCATGAAAGGTTCACCTGTGGTCAGAGGTTGAAAACTAATACATATATTTTTTTTATGATTTTATTTCCATAGTGTTAGATTCCTGATTTTTTGTTATTATTTATAGTGGTTTAAGGCTCTCTGGTTTGTTCTGAAATGTTCTGGAATTGCCATTACCTTGCATTTGTACCAGAACTTGCATATTTTTAGTATTTTGATAGCAAAGTAATAATTGCCTTGGGATATCCATGGATACATCCATGGAGAAGCACTATCATTTTACAGGATTAAGTTGAGCCTGCTTGGATTTTATTGCATCTCTGTACATTATCATAAGCTCTATAACTTCTCTGGGGAAAAGTAATCCCGCTACTTCTAACTCATTGAATGTGGGTGTACTTACTTTTTTTTCCTTTAGTTTACGCTATTTTAATAAACTTGTGAATCCAGTGATGATAGGGTATACCCGTAGATTCATTTGTAACAGATATATGTATTTTTTAAATGGCTTGATTTTTCTGCGTGACACTTGGGAATATATGGGGGGGGGGAGGCTGGTTGGTTTGGTTTTTCACCAGGATTAACTTTTAGGAATTGAGTATAGTGTAGATCTTGTTCTGTTAAGTCATGTGAACGTAATTAAAGGTAGAGTTTTAATTACAAGAGAGAGCATTCTGTAACCCTTCCATAGATAAAATACTATGAAAGATTTAGTCATGTATACCCTGTAAAGTATTTATTGTATCCTAGTAACGTTGGGGGTTTTTGTGCTAATGCAATGCCTGTAAGCAGGATGTTATTTCTGTACATGCTCCTTGTTATTCCTTTTGAAGTTATTTACTGTATTTGTTCTCTGCTAGTGATTACCAACTTTGACGTATACCAAGACTGTTGGTATATGAATACTCAAGCTTGGAGCTAGCATTGCCTTTTTTGTGTCTTCGTTTTAGCAGTGCATAAGGCAGAAACAAAACAAACACGGATGTTTATTTGATGATATATTTGTCCTGTTCCATCTTTTTAAAACCCTTCAAGTGCTGCTGGTTTGAAACCTTCCAGTGGAATTGACCATTGCTGAGATAGCAGCTATGTTAACAGTGCAGTTTTACTGAAAATTAGTCTTGTCTTATGGCATCTAAACATATGTAGATCATTCCTATATACTTATCCTCAAAGCACTCCAGTGAGACAGGAGAATCACCTGTTGCACATCTAACTCTGCAGTGTCACTAGGAAGAGGGCTTCTAAATCCCTGTCTGACATTCACCTTAGTAACAAAATTGCTATAGTATAATTTAAATATCAGTAATGCATCTCCTTGAATTAACCTGTACCATGTCCCAAAGTTATTTTGACAGCATTGGACTGGAATTGTATAGAAGGTGGAATTAAGAGTTTAACTAGAAGACCAATGGCAGGTTTCACTTAACTGAGTAAGCCATATTGACCATATCAAACAATGAAAGCAAATGAACTCTTGGTACTTAAAATTGTAAATCTTAGGAATTTGTTTCTTTGTTTAGGACAGAAGTCGTAGTTTTAATATCTGTTTATTTTTTGTGAGAGAATCTGTGTTTGATTGGTTTCCTCTCTGTTTCTCTTGGTTTCGTTTTTAAGCATTAAAATATGAAGCTGTACATAAGAATAAGACGTATGTTGCTGTAGGATGTGCCATCTTCACAGTTCTTGCTGTTATAGCTGTTGTTCTTTTTGTCCAAGGTAAGTGAAATAAAAATGCCTTCCTAGTTTAAGGGAATGAGAGCACAGGTTAATCTCTTCAATATTGTCATATGAAGTTAGTACTGCCTATTAATTGCCAGCTACTAATTTCAAAATGAGTAAAACTATAGAGTAAAACAGACATGGCACTGTGAATGTCACAGAGTCACGGAGTGGTTGAGGTTGGAAGGGACCCCTGGAGATCATCTAGTCTGACCCCCTGCTCAAGCAAGGTCACCTACAGCACATTGTACAGCATCATGTCCAGGTGGGTTTTGAATTTCTCCATAGAAGGAGACTCCAAAGCCTCTCTGGGCAACCTGTTCCAGTGCTCTGTCACCCTCACAGTAAATTTTCTTCATATTCAGATGGAACTTCCTGTGTTAATATTTGTGCCTATTGCTGCTTGTTCTATCAGTGGGCACCACTAAAAAGAGTCTGGCCCCATCATCTTGACACCATCTCTTAGGATATTTATATACCTTGATAAGATCCTGTGTTGGTTTTACCCTGCTGGGCAGCTGAACTCTACCACAACCGTTCTCTCGCTCCCCCTCCTCAAATGGGAAGAAAATACAAAATGGAAATGGGGAGAAAATACAATGGGAAGGGCTCAAGGATTGAGATAAGGATGGGGAGATAACTCAACAATTATTGTCATGGGCAAAACAGACTCAGCATAGGGAGATTAATGAAATTTATTACCTATTACTAACAAGCTAGAGCAGGGAGAAACTAAAAACACGTTCCCCTCATCCACCCTCTTCCACCTCCTTCCCCTGAGAGGTGCAGGGGAATGGGGGTATGGGCGATGTGGTCAGTCCCTGTTGTTTTGTCTCTGCTGCTCCTTCAGTGTCCCTCTCTGCCCCTGCTCCACGTGGGGTCCCTCCCTCCCACGGGATGCCGTCCTTCCTGAACTGAGCCTGCGGGGGCTGCCCACAGGCAGCAGCTCTTCAGGAACTGCTCCCACATGGCTCCGTACCACGGGGTCCATCCCCCAGGAGCAAACTGCTCCAGCACGGGTCCCCCACGGGCAGCAGCTCCCCCCAGACCCCCTGCTCCTGCGTGGGCTCCTCTCCACGGGCTGCAGCTCCGGCCCGGGGCCTGCTCCTGTGGGGGCTCTCCATGGGCCTTCTGCACTGACCTTGGGGGCTGCTGGACTGCTTTTCACTCCTCTGCTGCTGTTGTGCAGCAGTTCTTTCCCTTCCTTGACTCTGTTCTTCCAGAGGCCCAACCAGCGTTGCTCACTGGCTCGGCTCTGGCCAGCGGCGGGTACCTTTGGAGCTGGCTGGAGCTGTCTCTGATCTGATGTGGAGAAGCTTCTGAACTCTGCTCATAGAGGCCACTTCTGCAGCCCCGTTGCTACCAAAGCCTTGCTACTTAAACCCAGCATAGATCCCCTCTCAGCCTTCTTTTCTCCAGGCTAAACATGCCCAGCCTTTCCTCATAAGAGAGGTGGTTTCAGTCCCCTAATGATCTTTGTAGTTCTCAGATGGTCATAGAGAGATACAGACTCCAAATGGATTTATGTTTTCTGTGCTGCTGCCTTGCATGATTGCTAAAGGCTAGGGGAGGAATTCTGGTGCTTAACTTCAGTGGATTTTGGGGGACCCTGAAAATTTGACGATGCTCATGTTTTACTTTTATTGCTTTGTGTTTTCTTCCAACCAAAGATTTCTGTTTTACTAATTTCCATACAACTGTTTGCAGGTGGCAATATTACTATCAGTAAAGTTGGTCTTGGTTTTGTTGTACTGCCTGCTGTGATATTGATGGTGCTTCAATACTATATATTTAAAATCGGTGAGTATTTCTTTATTCACCAGCTGAAGACCATAGTGTTAGAAAAACTTAGGACCTCCTCCCCCAACTCACATAATCTACATACTTCACTTTTAATAAATACATTTTACAATAGCATGCTGGCTTCCTGGCCTTCCTAGTTTCTCAAAGCAAATTAACCTTTGTTTGTCTGAGTTGCTTCAGGGAAGATGTATGAATTGAGAAAAGAGATTTAGGGTAGGACATCTGAATGATTCCTGCTCTTCCTTCCTTGGTCTTGAGATTGGGATGAATGTCTGACTCTCGGAATGTATGTTTTATTTCTTCTGCTTAAGGTTTATTTATAATTTTTTGCTATGCATGCACAAAATAGTTCCCTGAGTGACGTGCATAGTTTTTGTTATCGTGCTGGCTGAGTTTGGAATTTAGGAGAACCTGAATGTTCCTTGTGTGAATGATCTACCTTTCATATCTCTGTACTTGATACTTTAAAATTACAATTTTCTTTTTTTCTCTCTTTTCCAGTTCTCGTTGATGTAACACGTAAAGGATATGTTCTGATATGTCTTCAAATTTTTGGTTTTATAATTGCTTTTGTTGGTTTTGCATTGTGCATCTCAGGTAAGCGATATATCTTCTGTAAAAGTGCCTTTTTACCTTCTAACACAAAAACGCTGTGAAAATAGCTTTACATTAAGTGTCAGTGAGTAACTCGTGTAAATAGGACTACTGTGCTAATGCTCTTTTATCTGGTGAAAGAATAGCCCAAAGGCACTATTATATCAGTTTAATAAGTATGACTGTATCCATCATGGCTGCATTCTATGAGCTGCTGCTTTAAAAATTAACTTCTAAAATTGTTTTCATTTTTGCAACAGTTGGTTGCACCCTGTAGAGTCGCCTCAAACAAACATTGACCTTTATTACTGGTACTTTTAGTGATGCCTAAAGTATAAAGAAACAAAATAAATCCCAGATAGAGCCGTAATTGTTTTCTAGTGTTCAATGAATAAATCAGAAATTCCTTGTTAATCTCTGTTTCTATGCAAATGATAACCAAATTGCTGGGAGTTGGATGTCATTGAAACAGCCTAAGAAGGCAAATCTGGAAGTAGTAACAGAGGTGAACTTAGGAGTAGCCATCTTTGGCAGTGTATTTAGTTGTAGCATACATATTGGGGTTCATCTAAGCATTTGGACATCCAATTTATTGTTTCTCAGAGACATTTTCATTTTATTAATTTATTTGATTTGGGATTTAAGGAAGTGTTTCTCCTTGTGATGGTTTCTGAAGGTTTCTCTGCTTTGAGTGAAATGATGGACCTTTCAGTGGAGCCCCGATTTAAGTATTTGTAAGGGTATTTCTAAGTATTTCTAAGTGTTGTCAAGTAGTGTGTAATAGTGAAATATGCAAGATTTCTGGTAAAGTGTTACCTTCTAATGTGATCCAAAATGGTGGATGTTTTTATTATGTTCTCAAATCGAAAATCACCCTCTCTTTTCAGGGAGACTTTTTTTTCTTTACAGCTCATAGAAGGTAGATGTTAGTTCTGTCTCTGGAATTTTAGCTCAGGAACCCTTAAGTATCAGTAGCTCATCCTAGGGTCAGCTCACAGGGAGTTGCAATGACTTCAAGGCCCTGGAAAAATGGATGGTTAATAAGGATCAGAGAACAAGAGAGTTTCTGGAATGGACTCCAGGTAGCTTGTAATAGCCAATTTCTTCTCTGTAAACTTGAGAGCATTCCTGTTATTTGTAGTGCTATCTTATCCTTATATTCTTGAAAATCAGAGCTATCCTTATATTCTTCTCCCTTGTAAAGGGGAAAAAATGGAGGGGGGCGTGTGTGGAAACGTAGACCCTTTTTTTTACTATGTTCTATTAATAACAGTATTGTATTTTGTAATCTAATGCTATTGTTGGAAAAAAATGGGATCAAAGATATAAGTTAAATATAAAATGTAAATAATATCACTAATCACAGTGAATGTCAGTAGAATACTACAGCTGAACTGTTACCAGGATAAATTAATAAATGCCTTAGTATCATTAAAGAACATAGACCAAAAAAAAAGAAAGATGCAAAAGTAGCTTTGGGAGAGGCTCGAAAGAAATTAATCACTTCTGGTTTTAACAGGCTTATTTATATAGTATTTATATTTGAAAAGTTTGTGTTTTTACTTGTGTCATATGATACAATATCTTGTTTCTTAACAGCCTGTCGTTCACAACTTCTGTCTGTTGTAATTGCCGGCTTAGCTGTTATGGCTGTTGAGGATCTGCTTGCTCTGTTTTATATGTATACTAGTTGTAAGTAGCATCAAATATTCTGCATTGATTTTATTTATTTATTTTAGATTTCACAATTACATGGTTAAAAAATAATTGCTGATAAATTGTATATATTGGCATTTGTTTCATAGACTTTGGAGAGTCTGTAGTAAAAAAAAAAAAAAAAAAAGTTTTAGCTTATAATAAACAGACCTGGGTTTCCCAAGTAAGAGTGTTTCAGCTGTAAGATAAATATTGTTGTTTTAAGATCTGAGTTTACACAGTTGCCAAGATGAGGGTTAGGACTAAAAGAGCAAACAGATTTCAAGGAGTCTGTGGAGTAAGTTACAGGATGGCACAGACAACAGCGTATAGTAGATATGCTCAGAATACGATTTCGAAGAAGCAAAATCTGCCTAATGATTTCCATGGGTTAGATGAAGGCTAAAATAAGAGCAATTTGAATGAGGTCCTCTTGTTTTAATCAGTCCTGTTTTTTCTTATACTTAATTTTAAAAGCCAGGAGCAAAGGATAGCAATGCTTTGTTTCAGAAACTGGTCTGTTCACCAGATCTCAAAATGACTTGAAGGTATAAAATCTGGTCAGGCCTGCTAGGTCAGCAAAAAGCACATCAACACTGTGGGTTGGAATGTGGTGCAGACATCTCTAAGCTGGCACACCACAGCATAATGTGGACTTTATAACTTGTGTGTAAGAGAGCAGGGTAGCTTTATTTGCTTCAAGCTATGCATGAAGGGTCTTCAAACAGCTTGTTAATTTGGATGTGGAACCATACAATTGAAGATACATTGCTTCCAGACTCAAGCTGACTTGAGTCAGCTCAGTCCATAGTCTGCACTGAACTATGCGGTCTCTCCGTTTCAGTATGTGCACACCATGTGTGGTGATGGTCAGAAATAGTAGACCTGGAGACAGGGAGGAATTCCATTAAAGAAGAAAATAAGGCAGAAGGCCTAATATCTGAGATTACAATAAGTCAAAATGTGACAGAGGTGAAGTGAGCCTTTTAACAATAATAACATTTTTTTTGTTGTTATCGGGCTACTTACGAAGCTTGTGCAAAACAAGCACAAAGAATAACATGCAATGTAACTTATTTTTAGAGCTGAATGCCTTGAGTGAGATAATTTGGATCACACGTATTTAGTTCCTAAACACAGCAGTGCTTAGAGGCTTTTAGAATTTGGAGATCATATTATATAAGTTTGAATAGAGGAAGCTGCAATTTTGTGTGTTGCTACTGTTTTCCAAATTTTATCAGTAGATGTTTTTATTTGGCTGATCATTTGTTCATTCTTGCTTTTTTTTTTTTGGTAATTGTTTTTAGGTTCCAGAATGAAAGATCATCAAACTCCAAGGGTAAGCTTAAAATTAATAAATTTGGGGTGACTAGATGGCTCAGGGGATTGTAGTGAGATACTGAGCCTTTCTTCACTAGTTCGAATTCAGACCAGGTTGGTAGCAAGCAAAAGTTATGGCTGTGTAACAGATGTCTAATGTTGAGTGAGTTGGTGGTCTTCATTGTCCCTATTGAGTGCGTCTATAGTACTGTTATTGCCACCCTTACCAAGTGTTGTGCTCAAATAGAGTTTTTAAAGGGATGTCACAAAGGTGGTGGATGTGAACGGAAGTTTGGTGTCTTTAAATGCACTCTTAGCCATTAATTTATAAAGACCATTGGTTAATGTTTTTTCATTAAGGTGAGTGCAGAATACTGTTTCTTTTTTTTTTTTTTTTTTTTAATATAGGTGGCTTATAACAAAGACTTAGGCTTGGGTTGATTTTCTGTGGCCTTCTGAACCAGAACCCTTTAACGTTTTCTGGAATTCCCAACTATGCAAATACTGTAGCCTTGATCTTTTCCTCTTTTACCTTCCTGTAAAGTCCTTTAATTTGTCGAGACCATCTGAAAGCAGAGTAGTCCTTCTCTGAGGCACACAGAAGAAATGGAAAAGCACTTTATTTCTTTAAGAAGCTGTTTCATGCATTTTTTCTTAATTCCAGAGTAGTCATTCATAAAACTGTAATTTTCATAGACTTAAGTAGTTCTTTCTGGTGCTCCATGAATGTGAACTGCCTGATTTCTGGAATTCTGCAGAAGTAAAAAGGCACAAATGTAAAATATCAGTAGAACTTTGTTGTAGCAGGGGAGCACGGCAAATACTAAGTCATCCCATTTTCATGAATGCCAGTCATCGTTTGAGACACATTCCTAGGCCTCCTTTTTAGCCGATAGCCTGAGACCCAGCTGTTGAAAAAGGCCAGTTTCTAACAGAGGGGCATGAGAGCTTGACAACAGATATTTTTTTTTCTTTGCTTTTTCTCCATTTCCATTGTAAGGAATAGTATTTCAGAGGATTGATACCTTGCTTAGGGAAGGAACATAAGTACATGAAGCTTGAAAAAAATAAAAATAGAGGCAGTTCACAAAGCTCACTATTAATAATGAGTTGAGAAGTGTTTTACAGATATATGTTGCTCAAAAAGCAATCCTGCCTGTATGTTCATGTTTGCATGTAGAATTGAAGCAAAAAGGGCAACAGGAGGTGTTTCTTTTCTTAGTTTTTCTCTGTAAATGAGCTTTGATATACAAACCGACATGTTAAATAACATCCTTTGCGGAACTCCTTTCTCTTTATAAGCAATTTTCCTCATGAGGTGGTTTTCACACTGCAGCAAGGATTTAACAGATAAAGAAATGGCCGTAATTTTTTATGTAGTAGAGAACTTCATGTTACCCCGAATTGGAGACGGGAATAAAATCTAAAGAATTTAACAGAATTTAGGTTGTTAGAAAGCTCAGCCACTAAAAACATGTTTCTAGCAGTTAGTGGAGTGTCCAAGGGACTTGGATGACAAAAAATCTGTGCACGTGAATTTATGGAAGTCACAGATAGGCCTTGGTGGAAAATTGAGTGTGTTCATATGTTGCTTGTTTCCATCAAGGGCTGTTCAGCATATATTGCTGTACTTTGAGGCATTAAACAGACGTGAAATCATTTTGAAAATACAGTTTTATTCTGTGTAAACTTAAGACTAAGGAGTACTTCCTGTCGATGGAGGGCTTCATTTTGACAGTGGGGCATACTTACAAAATGATGCTTGATGCTTTCTTGAGGCTGAGGGGGAAAAGGTGCGTATTTTGAAATCTACCACTCTTAATCAATTACTAATTTGTGTGTGTCGCTTCTGCTGGTTGTCTACCAGACTAAACGCACAGCTGTAGTGTATTTCCTTCTGAGAAGATTACACCTGACTGTGCTTGACTAATTTTTTTTTTAGTCATGCTGTTTTATTCCTAATCATTGATCAATTTAGAGAAATAATCCCCCAGGTTCTAGAAGTTAAAAGTAGTATCTGCATACCTTTTGCTGCCACCTAGAGGTATTTCATCTGAGGAAAAAAATTACAGAGGGGAAGAATAATCTGGAGAGTGCAGTTATAGATTTTAATTTGGGGGGGAAGTCCTAGTCATTAATTTTATTAATGCTCAGCTTTCTTGATTTTTGTAGAATCACTACTTACTGTATATGTCAATTAGAGTAATTTAACTGTGGCGAGCCAGAAGTAAACACGAAGGCATTTTATACATATATATATTTTTAAATGTTTTGCAGAAAGCTGTAGAAGAACCACTAAATGGTAGGTGATATTCAAGACTTATCTTCTAATTAAGAGATTAATTATGGAAATACTTAAGAAATAATCGTAGTTTTCAGTGCAACAGCACTGAGGTGGCAGAGATGTATGTCAATTCATGTGGCTCTGTGAGTCTGTAAGAGTTTGATCTCACTGAAATAATGTCTGCAGCTCCAGACCCCCCTGTTCTAAACTACTGTGCGTGCTAGCCAGTGGCGTCATTTGCCTGTTTGGGGACAAATATAATACCTCAGGATATTATATCCATCATTTTTGCTTTGTTTCCTCTTAAAAGGTGGTGTTAATTCTTCATAAGCATTTATTTTAGTGGAAAACTTGTGATTATTAGCAAAATCTATCCCTGTTGCTCTACTCTTTTACTATTTCCTTGGGTTGGGAAACTGATAGCACTTACGACTGGGGAAATTTACAGTGAGAAATGGTAACTGAAATATTCTTCTTGCTATTCTGCTCACTGACTGGCATGCTGAGTGAACTTCTGAAGTGAATTTTAGAATTAATTTGAATAATAATTAAGAAGCATTTCTTGTTTGGCTTGTTACTAATCCATTTGCTTGGCTTTTAAAGATGCAAAAGGAGTGATGTTAGAATGATGGTGAGTCAAAATACGTCTCCAGCTGTTTACTTTAACATTTAATTGGGGATTTTGATGTTTAGAGTTAGCCAGTGTTAATATAATGAAGCTTGGAGGGCAGGTTTCAGTGAAGGTGCTGGTTTTAGTCAAATTATATTTAATTGATAAGAAATGATACAGAAAATATTTATTCTACCTAAGAGAAAAAATGTGTATTTGTAAACAGTGAAAAGGACGGGTTAATGAGAAACGACCATTAAATGGGATGCTTTTGATCAAATGTGGAAAGTCAAATAGTTTATATGCCTCCTTTGTGCTTATGTAGTATGTAAGATGCATGGACTGTTTTGTGGGTGGTAGGTTGTATTTGTGTATTGTTTTTTTATATTGTTTTGTTTTTGTTAGCTCTTCTCTTCCTCTTGAATTGATCTCCCATGGAAGTTCACAGGAGATTGGCTTAAAAGAAGTAGTCTTGCATGCTGTATTCCCCCCCCCCCCCCCCTTTCCACACCTTTAGATGTTCTTTAAATTCTGTAGGTTTTGTTAGGTTGGTTATATTTCAGTCAGATTTCACTTAATGTATATTTGTGTCAGATAGTAATGATTTAAAAACAAACATAACTGGATCACATTTTCAATAAAATTTAAAAGCTGCTTAAATAACCTCAACATATTTTTGACAAAACAGAATTCAAAACTCCAAGATCAAAAGGTGCAGTATGGTTTCTGCTCATCAGTTATGCTTGATATTTAATGATCTAATAGATATCAAAGGTAAGCTAGGCCAGAACACAGCAACATAAGATTTCTTGCGATTCGAAATGCTCTCAGTGCTGGGATTAATCTGTCTTGATTTTATAACAGCTTGTAAGATTGCAACACAAACTGTATGTGAATAGACTACTCCAAATTGATAGTAAGACATGAAATTAACAGGGCTATATTAACTCAGCCCAAGGTTCTCAAGCTGGTACCTAAAGTAGGTAGCCTAGTTTTTGAAAATGCTCTGTTCCTGCATCTCATATCCATCAGAAAGACAAGAGTTTGTCTGGAATTGTTAAACATCAGATTGGTCTTACTTAAGAGCTTACATTATAGATTAAACGCTTGGGTTTGAAAATGAAAACAGTTGTTTATTCATGCTTTTCTGTACTTCATTTTCACGGGAGTTGGACAGATAAAGAGCACTTGCTGATGCTGTTGGAAATTCAGTTTCTTGCTGGAAACTGAGTGAGCTTGTGATGAGGTATCATTAAACCTTTAACAGAGTACTCCTGCATTGAAATGCAACAATTTGCTAGTCAGGATAAAGAGTAGGGCCACGTTAAGCCTTGTAATTTATTTGAAATATAAATATATCGTGTCTAGAAGGCATGAAGTGACAATATGACAATAAAGGAGGCACTAAATAGAGCCCTACCTGGCAAAAAAAAAAAAAAAAAAAGTATGGCAGTTGATTTTTATAAACAGGATTCTCTACAAATACCATGTACTGCTAGGTGTTACTTCTGGCTGCTTATGACAAGTATATGATTCATCCAAATATGCCGTAGGATTATTTTCTAAATCAATAGAAAAATACAAGTATTTTTGCAGTACAGAGGACGACTGTGGTGGTGTCTCCTAAATATGTTGACGAAAATGTGTACCAGTTAGTATAAACTGAAGTAGGCAGGAGGAGTGGAAGGTAGGTCATGCTGCAGAAGTGACAGTTACGTGTTCTCCTCAGCAGTGGTGTGATGTCAGGAAACAGATACTTACCAGTCCATTGTGTTCTTTTTTCAAACCTTTCAAGAAGTGAGGTGAGGATGGAATCAATATAGTTACCATTCACTGCTGAAGACAAAGGTAGAATTTTTCTTGGAGAACCAATTTTTAGTAAGTCAACCGTTTCTTCTTGCGTCTCCTTTAGGCTTACAAAAGCCTGGCTTCGCTTTTATTGTTGAGGTAGAGCTTCCAAAGACACCAAAATTGCTAACTATCAATTTCATTTTGATTTTTTTTTAGGATAGGGTTAGATGCCTGACCGCTTTGTCTGCTTTGAAAGGCGGATGGCTCCTAAAAATAACAGGTTTCACAGATTGAAGGCAAGGGCTCTAACTTGCAAGCTGGAGGCAGGGACCTTTTGAGCTTTACTTGCTTTCTACCTTATCTGTCCCTTGCAAGTTCACTCATATGTGCAGGGTAAGTCAGATGCTGAAGCATGCTAGCATACAACATGTCATGTGAAAGTAAACCAGCATTAGGAGTAAAAACAGGACAGGTCAGACAGATTCAGTTGGGAGCCAGTACAGCTTGTATCCTATGCGTAAGCTGGAGCTCCAAGACACAATGTCCACTTCTGTGTTGCAGAGAGGCTGAGACAGCAGTTGCCTATTAGTTATCGCTCTGCAAACAAGCTTAACACTCAAATAATGGAAAAGTTTGAAAGAAGAAAAAAGCATTTTTTTAAGCTGTTACTTAGGTAGGCAGCGCAAAATGTTGCTGTTTAAATAATAATTGTGTTTCTGAATAATCACATACATATTTATATGTATCTTTTGTTCTTTTAATTTCCAGCGTTAAAGACAGAGACTGAATCTACTGCAGAGATGAGTGATGGGTGAAAAGTACATTGTTTATACGCCGTGGCCTTGAAGATGCACTACTCAAAGAGAAGAAATTCAGGAAACTAATTGTTTTGCATGTGTGGCAAAAGTGCTTTTGATATAAATGATGTAATTTTATAGTCACAGCAGCTGTAGCGAGGAACGTGTGTTTGCCCATGTGTGATCTTCATTTCTTTTATTATGGTATATATGGTGTGGTTGAGGGTGAGAATATAAAAAGCACTGTTTGCCCACTAAAGCATCTCCCTGCAGTATACTTAGTGGTATTACTTTTAAAAATTATCACCAGTCACTGCTTTGATAATGGGCCTGCTCAGCCCGAAGATTGCAATACCATTTAGACTATTGTTTTCTTTACTTGTGTGCATGGTCAAGGTATGGTCATAATGTCCGTGATATGACCAGGAAGCAGGGATCATACAAATACTTCTTTTCCAACATTCAGGAAAACTTTTATTTAAAAAAAATTGCTTATACATAAAGTTACATAAATATAAACTTTACTCCCAGTTCTCCTTAAATGATTAACCGAGTTACCCTAATTCCACAGAATGATGATATTCCTATCTATGCACAGCAGTCACATGCTGTGGCGACCAGTATTTTAGTCCAGTGAGAGCTCTCTGTGCCTCGTAAGTATTTTTTGACAAGATACTGCTCAGCTCTTAGAGCCAAATTCAGCACTGGAATTACAGAGCATAGCACCTAGTCGTTTTCATGCTGAAAGTGTTTTTTGTGTTTGTTCATGTTGTGCAGCATGTGGTACTGGAACCAATTTCAGTTTCTCTTAACTGACTGCATTTGTAAAACTCTGATGCTTCAGAAAAATAGGAATTGTCCTATTAACATATTGTTAACAGTTTTAAAATCAGTTTTCTTGAACAGAAATTGCAGTTATTTCATTTCTGACCCAAGTTTGTGATGCTGCCATTACATCACAAATGCATAGACTAGAATATATGTAGGAGGAGCTGATGCGAAGTGAGGAGGCTTCGTTGCTTTGTATATGGAAGTGGTACAGATAAAAAAAAAAAAAAAAATCCGTGTAGAATCAATTCTACAGGACTTGCACATTCCATGAGACTTTACAGTGTTTTACAGCTGCATTTGTTCCAATATAGTTGGCTTCTTTTGAATTTCATTTACACTTTGTGGAAATCTTTACACTGGCTCCAATTTGTACTAATAAAATCGTAATAAAATCCACTTTTTTAAAAGATTCTGAGTAATGCGATAAGTCCCAGATTTGGAAGTTATAAACTAGGGTTCATATCCGTGTTGTGGGTGTGTGTTGCAGAGATCCACATGAGATCCTCCAAGTCTCAGTGCAGACACCTTGTATCAAGAATTCAGCAAAATAAAATTGAGATATCTAATTTTACAATATCCTTTACTGCAAGGGCTGCAGGACTCAGTCACTAGAGCAACCCTTGGTCCAGCCCTTGCTAAAATCAGTGAAATTGGCCACAGTGGAGAGGGTTATTCATGTGATAAAATGTTTAAGAAGCAAATATGGTATACGTTTACTTGCATAATTTAAAGTTTGTCAGTGGGAGTATTCATATAAGATTTGAGCTTCCAAATATGAATCTTTTTGATGCAGGCTTTTCCATAATCATAGCAATCCACCTAGAGGTGGGAGACATTTCTATGTTACCAATTCTGTGTAAGAGTTTACCTGATCAGGTACCACGCAGAGCTCCTTGTTTGTAAGTAGTGATTCCCTGTGGCAAGTTGAAAGTTGAGCAGTTGAAAAAGAAAAAAACAAGCACTGGAATTCTTTTTGAGGTATCCTGCCTTATTAAAAACCATAATGTATAATAGCTTTATGTTAACTACTGCAAAGCAAATTGCAGTAGAACCTGTTGTGTGTCTCTGTGGTGATGAGGCCAGCCTGTTACTAGGGCACTGCTGAAAAATGTAGAACTCGGTGACTGTGTACAGACTGCAGAATCAATCGCTCCAGAAATGGGAGAAACCTAGCGTGCTGTTGCTAAGGGCTCTGCTCCGGGTTTCTTGTAGGTACAAATTTAAACATGAGAGTTTAAAAAGTCATTGATATGCCCAGCCCTTTCCCACCAGTAATTTAAAACCAAAGTTCATAACTGTTTGATGCCATTCATGTGTGTATATATGCGTGTATATATATATAAATGCATAGACATTTTAAATATCTATAGTCTTTACTCAAGCAAATGTTTTTATTTATGAAACATGAAAGAATTTTGTAAATATTGTGTTAATGTACTTTAATTAAAGTCATTTTAAGTTGTTTTTGTGAGAGATTTTCTTGTTGCTGTCACAATGAACTTCTGTAACTGCTTCAGTCATAGCTCTTCTTCTCCATCCCTTTACACACCCTGTCTCCCAGATGACTTTTTAGATATACAGGAATGTTCTCCATGTTACTTAAATTGCTGCAGGTGGTTTTGGCTGAGATATCTTTTGTTTTTCCTTCAAAAGCTCATCCATTTGGGGAAAGAAGTTTGTAGCTTGCCCTCTTAACTTCCATTTGAGCTGACCAATGTCCATCATCAACTGTCAGCAGAATATGCTGCAGGAGGAAATACGGGCTGATGAACTACAGAAGCTCCCCATACAACTTAAAAAACACAGCAGAGCAGTGCATACTTCTTGTCTTCATAACACTGAACTAACTTTTCTGGGATAAAACTTTCTTGTGTTACTGCTAAAGTAGTACTCCATAAATTCTGGGTCTTCTGAAGTTGTTTCTGATGTTCTTCAGAGAGGAGCAATGAGAGAAAGGTTTAAGTCCTCTCTAGAAGCATTTACACTTACATCCACTTCAGTGAAGCTGAGTTGATGTGAACAGTTCCACTTACTAGCCATTCTCCGCTTGTTCAAGGCAGATTCAAACCATGGCTGTTCAAGACCTCTTCCGAAATCTTTTGTGATTCCCTGCCACCCTCACTTTCCTCTCAAAACAAGCCAGGAGCTGTAGTTCTGAGATAGGAGACTTAAAAATTTTAGAACTTTGCTGTATATGGACCTGCCGAGAGTGACCCTGGTCCTGAATCTCAGAAAATTTGCATGCTCGAACCTGCAGGGACGGGGGAAGAAAAATACTTGAATGCTTGTCCTTGCAGCTGGGCTATGGCATAATGGGAAAGAGTTGTCATAAAGTATGAGAGAGATGGAGAACCAAACTGTATTTCAGTGGACTGATGAATTAGCAAGGAATTTGCTAATAATACACAAATGTAAATAATTAGCACAAAGGCAAGGATCATCTGTTTTGGGGGAGGAGAACTGCAGCACTGAAACAATTTTTAGTGTCCTTCTGTTCTTCTGCTTGCTTGCTTGTTTTTGAAGGCTGTAGAAAGGAGGCTTTTGAAATGATTGGGCTGGAGAGTGGGTGCAACTGAAGAGAAGAGAGACTCGGTCATGAATACGCATTTGATGAGAGAAGTATTTTAAAGAGCTTAGGAACTGCAGATTTCCTGGAAGAGTGAGCAACTTCTCCGAGCCAGCTCTAACAGCAGTGCTTTTGCACCCGTTGGGAATTGCAAGGCTACATAGTGCTAGCTTCTGTGTCAAACAACCCGATCAGGTAGACGTATTTAGGAACAAACTGCTGTCATGTGAAGTCGGCATGCTACCTCAGACACCTCAGTGATATCACTCGGGCACAGCAACATGCAGAGTAAGGTCTGCAAAGCCTTTGGCTTCAACTAGAAACGTCCTGTTTAAGGAAGTACCAAAGCTTATCTGGCATTCACGCTTCATGTGCTTGCAGATAATGAAAGGTTTTGAAACTCGTTGCTCTAGGTAGTTAGTAAATGTTTTTTCCTTTAATATTGCACAAAAGGTAGGTGCAGGTTAAACTTAGAATGGCAACCAGAGATGAAAAATGAAGGAGACAATATTTGGCAGAACCTCTCCATCAGGGTCAGTTTTATGGCAATTTTATTTGGTCAGAGTTTTAAGGTTAAATTGTTATCTATTACATTAATTTAACTTCCCTTTTTTCTTCCATAAATGCAGCAGGAATTGCTTTCAGAGTAAGAGCATTTGGTTGTATTTTGGGTGTTTTTTTTAAGTAGTTTTTTTTTTTCTGTGCAAGAAAGCCATGCTTTCTAATAACTTAAGCATACAGGGTAGGGGGGCGGGCAGAAATTCACTCTGCGATTCCCCAGAATGTTCATTGTGTTATTAGCAAACAGTGAAGAGTTCAAAGATGACAGTAACAAGAACAGGGATCTGTAAGATCCATCCATTACATTTAATTTTATTTAACCTTGAGCATAACCAGTCAGGATGGTTTCACTTGAAACAAAAGACGATTTATGTTTCTCTGACAAGTGCTACAGCTTGAGCTCCATGGAAAAGAGAAAGCAATGCAGTAAACATGAAGTGAAAATAAATGTCCTGTAAGGTGTACAGACCTTTATGGTGGGAATGTACCTAGGAACTGGGCAATGCAGAACTTTATACAGGAGTGAGAAAGCCAAACAGTGCCAGAATATTGCTATTTATCATAACAACGTTAAGTAATTTGCATAAAAACAGGTTTAGAGGAGAAAGAAGGCAGAAAATCTCTGTAGTCCAGGAAGGGACTTGCTTTTTCCCTACAGTACGCCTGACCTGCCCATTCCTCTGATACTGCCTCAAAGAAATGGGGAAGGGAGGAGCCCCAGCCTGGCTTTCAGGAAGAGGATGAGGATGAGTGTGGATGGATGTGCGGTAGAGCCGGTTATTTGGAGCAGGATGGCAGGTGTGCATTGTACACGTAACACCTCACTGCAGTTACAACCATGTCTAAGAACATTGATGTCTTCATACAACTATAGCCCCGTTACATCGCCCATTATGCTGCCCTTTTTTCTGTATATCAAATAGCAATTGATGATCGGGAAATAAAAAAAAAAATCACCGAGTAATTCTGGACTACGAGGCTGCCTTTGGCATTTGCAATGAAAGTACACTAGAGCATAAACAGCTCTAAATGTCATGCTGAGCATGACATGAAGCTGGTTACAACATCAGTGAGGAAGTACAATTAAAGCAATAGTGCATGTCATGACTGCACCAGTCACAATAAAGGCTACAGGGGAGAAGGTAGTTCCCGTCCCCCAGGGCTGGCTAAATTAACAGCAAATACTTGTGTAACTACTTCATTGGAGATCCTGTGAGCTCTTGACAGGCTCAGCAAGTGAATTAATAGCATGAAGCACGCAAGAGCACCAGGAAGAAAAAGATGCTCAAACAAAACAAGCTGCACAAGAAAAAAGCCCCACACCAAAAGGTACAAGACACTACTCTTTTATCTACCAACTTACTCTTTTATTTGCCAACACACCCTCTTACCCACGTGCATTTGAATCAGTGTGTGTGAATGCCTGAAACTGCTCTTCATCTAGATTGCAGCCTTATACTGGGAAAGCAAAATAACCTACTCTGTATACAGTAGGATCTGCTAGGCCAAAGTCTGGTTCCAAGTCAGCAGCAGAGATCAAACTGGGTGCTCACAAGGCTGGAAGAAAAAAGCAAGTGATGGCAAAGAGGCGGATGGGGGGGAGGGCTTCAACTGTAGGGTACGTCTTCCCCATGTAGAGCTTGGGGGTTCCGGGAAGGGGGTTCACGTGAGCATGGAGCAGCTGCAACTGGTGGTAGCTTACCAAAGTATGGGCCAGGCTTTCCCTTGCCTTTAGCGTGGTTCTGTGCTGCTGTAACAGCTGCAAGTTCAGCAGACGTGCCTGAGCAGGACACTCGGGCCCTTTGGCAGGCGGGAGAAACCCCCATCTGACTTGATGCTTACCTCAGTTGTTTGCAATCACCTGTTGAGCCCAGGTCGGTTTCAGCCCTCCCGGAGACTAGGAATGAGACTGTCTGCTTTGTTAGAAAGCTCTGAAGTCACATCTCGGTATAAATTTCTTCATTTGCAAAATCTCCCTTCCCAGGGAGTGAAACTGCAAGTGAAATGCAGGCCATTGCAAGACTCGTGCTTCACCTGAATTCCCAGAAATGTTAAGCCTCCGTGAAGAAAAGGAGAATGTCCACACTGCAAGATCTGAAGGCTTCGTGTAAGATGTGAGAAGTCTTCACACTGATGTGAAGACTTGGGAATCTCTTGCTGAAGTATTTCCTGATGTCAAGAGGTCTGGTTCCTACAAGGAGCTGGTATGCATTGGGCTTTGATTGGAGCTTAGTGATGCACAAAACAAACAGAAAGGGAGTTATTTTCTGGACTCTTTAGGTAACTTTACTGGGCCAGTCACTCTGTGACCGCTTCATTTTTCAATAAAGCAAATTTATGTACATGTAGTTGTAGGCATGGCATTAGCTTTCCATTCCTGAACATGGCCATCTCACACACCTGGAAAGGAACCTGGTAAAAGAGTAGCTTTGCCCAAGGAAAGAGGAGGGGACAATCACTTTATTTTGTGATACATACACAGACTTTATTTTAAAAGCTGTACATATGTAATGGGTTGACCTTACTTAGCTGGGCACACAGTGCCCACCACGTCGCTCTCTCACTCCCCCTCCTCAGCAAGACAGTGAGAAAATGTGATGAAACAGCTCGTGGGCTGAGATAACGATGGGGAGATTGCTCATCAATTACCATAACAGGGAAAACAGACTCAGCTAGGGGAAGATTTATTCAATTTATTGCCAATTAATAACAGAGTAGAATAGTGAGAACTAAAAACAAAGATAAAAACACCTTGCCCCCTTCCCATGCCCCCCCACTCCCCTCACTCTTTCCAGGCTCAACTTTACTCCTGGTCCTTTGACTTCCTCCCCCTGAGCAGCACAGGGCATGGGTGATGTGGACAATCCATGAAACTTTATCTCAGGCGCTCCTTCATCCTCATGTTTTCCTCCCATGAAGGAGTGCTTCCAGCATGGGTTGCCGTTCTTCCTGAACTGAGCCTGCGGGGGCTGCCCACAGGCAGCAGCTCTTCAGGAACTGCTCCCACACGGCTCCGTACCACGGGGTCCATCCCCCAGGAGCAAACTGCTCCAGCACGGGTCCCCCACGGGCGGCAGCTCCCCCCAGGCCCCCTGCTCCTGCGTGGGCTCCTCTCCACGGGCTGCAGCTCCGGCCCGGGGCCTGCTCCTGCGGGGGCTCTCCATGGGCCGCAGCCTCCTCCAGGCCACATCCACCTGCTCCCCCGGGGGCTCCTCCACGGGCTGCAGCGTGGAGATCTGCTCCGTGTGGGACCCATGGGCTGCAGGGGGACAGCCTGCTCCACCAGGGGCCTCTCCCTGCACAGGCCGCAGGGGAACTGCCGCTGCCTGCCTGGAGCACCTCCTGCCCTCCTGCTGCACTGACCTTGGGGTATGCAGGGCTGGTTCTCTCATTTTCTCATTCCTCTCTCCCACTTGCTGTTGCACAGCAGTTTTCTTCCCCTTCCTTATATCCGCTGTCCTGCAGGCCCAACCAGCGTTGCTCCCTGCCTCAGCTCTGGCCAGCAGCAGGTCCCTTTTGGAGCCGGCTGGAGCTGGCTCTGCCCTGACATGTGGCAGCTTCTGGACTCTTTTTCACAGAAGCCACCTCTGCTCCCCCCCCGCTACCAAACTCTTGCCATGTAAACCCAATACAATATCTAGGCAAAATTTGTATCTTATTGGAGTCTGAACTTTGGTGCTTAAGTTCCCTCAGTGTCAAAGAGCAGATGACATTTGAAAGCTCTATAGGTTACATACCTTTCAGTAGCTGAAAGTCTGGAGACATTTCTGAGACGACCTCTCAACCTGTCAGATTCCTGAAGGTGTTCTGGTGACCCCAAAGGAAGCAAGAAACCATTTTGCCAGTGAATGAAGGTGAGAGTTGGCTGAGTGCTTTCATCACAGTGGCACTTGGTGGGCGGTGCATGGCAGTGAGCAGAGCTTTGCTTCCATCACCACTTTCATGGAGATTGCTCAATCTCCTCATACCTCACACAAGGGTGATCTTAGAGAAGTATAATGGTGGCCTACATAAAGTGGTTTGTCTGTTTACTACAGCATTAATAGTCTGCCTATTTTATGGGCCTATGCTTCCCATGGTCTGATTATGCCAAAGCAACGTTCTGGCATCTCTAGTATATAATCAGGGCACCCAACATACACAAACAAAAACAGTGGGAGACTAAGACAGCTCTTTTAAAGACACTGCTGCCATACCATGTGCATGGTAAGAGACCAGTGCTTGTTCCCAGGCACCTGAGTTCAGAAACCCAGGCTGACTGAGTGCTCCGAGAGCTGTGGCGTGTAAAAGGCACGTGTAAAAATGGCTCAGGAGGGTATGTTTTTATTATTTCCTTTGGAAGTTCATGCATATGGCCACAAGTCTTTGAATGGTGGCTGGCAGATCAGGTTCCTTTTTTAGATTTCGTCCCATTATTTTTAACCCTTACCTTGCACAGCTCCTGCTGGAGCCCTCAGGTCCACAGAGGCTGTTCACGTCGCACAAGCTGCCAGCACTGATCCTCTTCTCATTACTCAGCCAAGCTGACCAGATTCTGTGAAGTATATTCTTCCAAAATACTGATTAAAGCAACCCAGGGTCTTACAACGCTGCACAAGTACCAGATTTCATTTGCTTGTGATTTAATAGCATGTCTTTCTCCTTTAGTAATGCTTCTGGCAATGCATGAATAAACTGAAGCAGTCTATTAAAATTGCCTATGCAAACAAAAGCGAAAGATTACTTTCATTTTCGTGTAAAGGCAAATAAATCAAAAAACATAAATGCTTTTAGGATTGAGCATGGCAGATGTTTGATGGCTATGGTAAGAAATAGCCAGTGTAAGTTTTCAGCCTGGGGACCTGTAGTTCTTTCCAGTGCTCTAGGCACAAACCTATTCCCATTTGCAGAACACACAGGACTCAAACCGATGGCAAAAGTGAGGCGATGATACATCTTTACTTCTTACTTCCTCTGCAGCCCTTTGCGAGGTTAATGAAGCAGCACCTTCAGGAAGTAAAATTTTAAAGATTTGTCCAACTTTAAAATATTAACCTGTCTGATTTGGGAAGTGGGTGTTTTCTGAAGAGTCAGTGAGGAGACTGGCGGATATCCATGCTGCTTATCCTCTTGTCAGATACACCAAGGGCGTGCTGATTCCGTGGTTGCATGGAATTGCAGTTGTGCTCCTTCTAGAGCAGCAGTAACAGCCACGGGTCTGCAGCCACGGTTATCAGGACTGGGAAAATTAAATGCTGAAAAATCTGCAAAATAAAATAACCTGCACCCATTTTTTTTGTCTGCTTTTTTTTTTTTAATTATTTTTAATTCCAATCTGAGATGTTTTTGAAAACTTGAGGTTTGTGGTACCAAGGATTACATGCTCTTTGTATTTCCTCTAGCTTCTGTTTCTTCTTTGGAAAACAAATACTGGTTATCAAGACTGAGTGTAGCGCAAGTGTTTAACCTCTTCCTAAGTTGTAGCCGTGCTTAGTGTCTAACTATTCCTGATGTCACACCTCCTGTGTGATGCCTGGAGTGATCCGCACCCTCCTTTCACAGAGGACAGTTCTTGCCCTTCCTGCAGATTACATCAGATGGAGATGGAGAGGACTTCCTTACTTGTCCCACATTACTCACCTAGCAGCTGAACATCTGAGGGTCAGCCCCTCACCTAGGGACACTCAATGGCCAAAAAAAAAAAAAGAGGGAGAGGAAGATAAAAAGCATGCCCATGAGGAAAGACGTTTTAAGATGGAAAGGAGTTGCCCTTGGGCAAGTTTGTCTCTGATGTTCATAGCTGAGACTTACATGAGTACCTTTGGTTAGGACAAGGCCAGGCCGGGTGATCACCACCCCCAGGACAGCCACCAGCTGAGTGTCCCAAAAGAGGAATGGCCACACTTAATTGAAGCATGACTCTTTCTGTTGGCAGTGCTTTTCTTAAAGGCTCGTCCATTCTGATGGGAGCAGGTAAGACCATTCCCATGAGGAGCAACTGCACCCAACTATTGCTTTGGTTTGCAGCAGCTCCTTTTTGGGAGCACACTGTGGGACTTGCAAAAACAGAACCAAAACACTGCCATTCCCTGGCAATACCTCTGAAAACGTGTATATCCTGCATCAAAAAACACACAGCCATCCGACTGCAAGGAGACGTGTGGACAACATTACATTTTAATGACCAGCCCATGTGTTTCTGTTTCTGAGAGCGAGGCCTGTTTTGCCTCCAGATGCTGTTTGTCTTTGAGGATAATTCTCTTCAAACTAGCATTACATCTGCTAAAACAGAGCTAAGAGAGCAATTGGGGAAATAAGTCATGATTATTCACAAAGGCCAATTAAAAAAAATGTTTTTAGTGGCTTAATTCTCCCTAAGTGAGTGTGGTTCTTGGATCCATGCTTTGTTTTGATTCTTACAGTATCTGCAGCTGCGTGAATCACTTGAACTGAAGCCCTGAGCTTTTGAAATACCAACTTTTCTTTAAGGAAGCAGAAAAATAGAGCAGGAATTTAAATGCAGCTGATTTAAATAAGCTGTTAAAAAAACTGCTTAAAAAGACTCATGTATTTTAACCTCTCAACTTGCGATTAAAAGGAAAACTGGCTTTTGGACAGGCTGTTTCAGTAAATACACAGGTCTTTAAAGTGAAACCTTATAATATTGCCAAACATGCACTTCGAGGCTGGGATGGGAAGGTTAGTGCAAGGAAATTTCTATTTTTCTTGAAGTATATCTTTTGTTTTTTTTACACAACAGAAAAAATGACATTGAAGCCTTATAGGTGCTGTGTAAGCCCAGATACGCACACACCAGGCAAGAACAAGCAGCCTACAGAGGACTGTGGTGTAGGAAAACTTCAATCTTCATTCCCTAGTGTAGGGTGCTGGTGGCACTTTCCCTGCTGTTGTGCTACTGACCAATTAAAAAGTAATTAATATTATTATAAGATTATTTCCCCCCCCTATGCAGCACTGTAACAAACACACTGAAATAAGCCGTGTTTACTCCCTGGGGAGCTGAGGTGAGTGAAATGCAGTGCCATCTGTTTTCATCCCTTAAGAAATGCCATTACTAGGATAAAACAGAAGGAAAAAAACACCTTGGGGGCCCTGTTAATGTTGCCTCCTAGCCCTCTCCCCATGCCATGGTTTTCATGATGCTTGGAGCAGCGATAAACAGCTTACGGAAGGGGAAGCCACGCTGGGTAGGACAGATGGGATGCTAGCACTGCTGTGGGGCTGCCGCGGCACCACCACCAGCGCTGGTGGGACCAGAGGCTGCCTTTCTGCTTTATTTTCCTTTAACTGTACGTTGGTGTTGCTGTGGCCCCTACGGCAGCTGCGGTTGCATGGATATAAGGAGCCCAGCACTCGTTCCTGCTCATCCATATGGTGATCGGCAGTTACCCCAGTGCAAGGATATACAGAGGGGCGTCTGCCACTGTAGCATGGTGTTAAGGTAAGTTATTACACACGTACATACAGACAGCCATAAATACATATACAGATGTGTGTTATAGCATATAGGCATGGTGAGCACACTATACAGAGTGAATACAGGCAAGGGCAGCCTTATTTTGTAACCAGCAATGGTACTTCAGCTTGGAAAATGAACAAAGAGGTAATTAATTTGCTTTTTTTACCTTTAATTACTTTTAATTACTTTTAATTTGCTTTTTTTACCTTTGCTTTTTTTACTGAATGTTTGCTTTACTCCAGTAGTTGGCAGGCTTTATTAATAGGCTTTATTAAAAGCCCAGTCCTTCCATGCCTTCAATTAAAGACTGAGAAGCCCCTTAGGCAGCAAAGGGAAACCTTCAGCAGAAACTGAGAAAACAAACTCCACAGCCCAAGCAGCTATTTCAAGGGCCAAAACCACATTTTCTAAGAGGTGTGAAAGCATGAAGTCTCAGCAGGCAGGAGCAGGGTGGCAGGTATTTGTAAGCGTGGACAGAGGAGAGGAGCAAACACAAGCCCTGGCTGGCCAGTAGCCAGAAACAACAAAAGGAAAGAACTTGCAAAGGTAGAAACAGAGAATTGGGGCACACCAGGCTTGGTATTTGGCAGAGGAAGACATATTCTTCTGCCTGCCGCTCACCCTGCAGCAGCTGTGGTGACAGTGGTTTGCCAAAAGTTGAGGTATATGTAGAATCAAAACTGTATGCTTTGTTTTCCTCTTTTTAAACATCATATTTGTATAACTGGCTATATTCTTTCAAAATTAAGCTGTTATAGTGTCACAAGCCTGCTGTATTCAAAATAATTAATTCCCCATAGTGTAATTTCCCCCAGAAAGAAAAAAAATGGTATTGCCAAATAAGCGTCTGAAAGCAAAGAGCTGAAGGTATAAGGTATTTATGCAAACCCCTGGGCTTTTTTTTTTTTTTTTTCCTGTGCTCTGGGAGCTTGTAAATAGTGTAACTCCACCCTGACACACAGTGGGTAACAAATCAGTTCCTGAAGCGTCCCCGATCCGTGCACACACACCCCCACTGAACCACTGTTGGACATGGGAAAAGCAGTGGGACAGGTAAGCCTTTGTAAAGGAAACCTCGGGGCCCTCTTTTATCCTCCATTTTTCCTAGACAGGCTCATCACTGCAGTGTGTCGTCTTTCTCTAAATGGCAAACCACAGTTGATTTTCAGATAGATTGTAGCAGGGGGAGTATTTTATCTGAGTCACCCAAGCCATCTGTTTCAGACAAATATTTTAGTGAATGATTCCTCTTCTTATCATTAGACAATTTCTTTATGCTCATGTTTAAGGATGAATTATGTGACTAAAAGGAAGGGTGATCCCTGACCAGCTCACTCACCCTCCTTCCATGAGCATTGACCCCTGTACCTCATCTGCAATATTTGGAGTTCTTCAAAATATTCAGTTCTTCAAATATTAAAGTGGTCCATGGTCAGCTTTTCAACAAAAAGGCAATAAATAGGGGGCTGTTGGCATGGGTCTGCATTTCTGTAGTTCTGATTTCACGCACAACCCCTGTAATGCCACTTTAATGGTGTCACTGTATTTATCACAGCTCAAATTCCACCTTCATGCCTTAATTTTAGCACTATCGATTATTAACCCCAAGAAGGTGAGCTGTAGGAAGAAACAGGGCTTGCGCCCTGAGAAGGAAAGGCCTGTGCTGGACATTTTCTACTCGACCTGCTCTCCTCCCAGGAAGGACACTGAGTACTCCAAGGTCCCATTTGGAGCAGCAGCAGCCCCAGTGAAAACCCAGCCTGCCCACGGCCACAGCACGTCCCCGTGGGTACACTGCCTGCCAGTGGGGTTTTGGGGAGAGGTGGAGGCAGAAAGCCCAGCCTTGACACTCCTGACATGGCCCCATCCATCCCCACCCAGGGCAGGCAAGAAACTGGGGGCTCCAGACAATGAGCAGGCTTGGAAAGGACATAGCACTAGCACATGTCAGAATTCAAGACGTTTATTGAATGGCCATGTTTTAAAGTGTCTTGACTCTTTTAAAGACCAGCAAGTGGAAGAGCCTTTCTTTAAAGGCAGGCAGTAGAAGCAAAACATATGAGCTGGGTCTGAAGGGTGTAGACAAGGGCTGATGTGCATATGCGCGTTATGTGCCCCTTCATAAAAAGTTCACACAGCTAAATCTCCCTTCATAACTAAAGGAAGGCAGCACAAGCACAGCACATGTGCAGAGCCCTCCACACTTTCTGCTGCTCCAAGAAAGAACCTCAGGTCTGCAGAAGGGAAGAAAGGACAAAATATCATACCAAAACTAGCTGTTAGTTTTGAATTTCCTCCTCAAGATCACCCAACCAAAAAGCTTGGGGTCAAACCTTCAGAATCAAACAGATTTATCAATCTGGACGAGATTTGGCAGCAGAACATCCTCTCTAGGTGGGGGTGGGAAGGAGATCAAGCAAGATCTGGTCTTAGAGTCTTAGAGCTGGAGAAATTAGAAATTTCCCATCCAAAGGGATTGCAGGTACTTATAGTATTTGCATTTGGTTTCCCCTTCCCTGATTACATCTGAATAAAAAGGAATTTCTGCAAGTTTCATAAGTGTCCCTGGTATTCAGTTGTACTGCAAACCCTCTCCTACTGCCATGGCACTTCAAACCACCAGAGCGGGCCAAATTGGAGTGGCTGAAGTTCTCATCACCTGCTCTCATCTTGCCTGCTCTGGTGAGAAAAACCTCCACCTGTGGGCAGTTTGAACTGATGTCCCTTGGTGTATTGACAAAGGGATTTGGGGATATTTCAGCTATTAAATCTCCTGGTGTGCCACCAGGAGAAAAGCACACTAGATATCAACCGCCTGTAGCAAAGAAAACTCTAAAAAGTTTTAGGAGTGAAACATTTCAGTGGCAAAAATCCCTTTTTATCTAGATAAAGAGAAATAAAAGCAGGAAAGGTGGAACACTCTGTGGTTAAGGTTTTACATCCATGAACTCTGCTGCCACTTAGGATTCTTCACTGTACCTTGCAGTATCAGGCTTCTAATTAAAAGCACAGGTCCTTTAGCCAAGCAATTAAGTGCTAGACCAAGCATGCGCTCAGACCTGTCTAGATGAATAATAGGAAGCTGATGAGCTGCAGTAAGGAGGAGGAGGAGGAGGATTTCTGCTCCAAATGGCAAATGGCTTGCACTGCCTAGCTTTTTTTTTTTAATGTAATTTTAAAATCCGAGGCTATCAAAGCCACTAGGTGAGCAAAACCAGAGCTTCCCTTCAGCTCTCAAAATACCAGCAAGCTGATTGCTTTGCCCAGGACAAATCCAACACAACACAGCATCTGCACACCAGGTGTAAATGCCGAGCACCCGCTCGTGCAGCGAGCTTGTCCGAAATTGCTGGTGGTGCTGGGGCAGCTGTCGGGGGCTGCACTGCAGGGCATGCAGCTCCTTGTAACACCTGCCTGCAGTACGGGCTTACATCCCAGCAGCATCTGCTTCCACAGCCATCAAAGTGGCAGCAAACAAGCTCCTGCTGTCAGCACTGATCTTTTGCCAGCAAGGGAATGTGCACCATCAATCATAAATATGCCATAATAAGTGATTTTACAAAGGAAAAAATATATAAAGTAAAGGCACATACATATAACCTACGCTTCATAAGTGAAGCCTTATTCCAGCACTCACTACCTGCTGAATATGGTTACTGCAGGCTGTTGTAGCCCCACTCACAGCTGCACAGCTGCTAGCCTTGCTACTGCCTACATTACCAGCATTTTTTTTTCTAGGTGGGATGCGCAAGCATCCAAGACACCTGAAGATGTGGGACCAGTGTTTAGGGGGCTTATGTGCCTATGGAGAAGTGTTATTGCTCAGGAATGGAAAACAGTTTTTATTCCTGTTTTCCTCACCACAATGCAGCAAGTGCAGCAAGATGAAGCCAGGCATCTTCAATGTGGTTTTCTTGTTCATCTTCTTTGTTGGCAGCAAAACAAATTGAATAATTTTCTACATACTTTTGTTAACAGGAAAACACTTTTTTTTTTTTTCCCCCCCAGCAGGAGAGGATCAAACTGGAGGTTTGCGCAGCTCAGAGGGTCACATTGCATTCCCTCTTCCAAACTAGGAAAGTGCAGCTTGAAAATGAGCAGAAGATCATTTTTGCCTGTCTGAGCAGGGCTGCCCAGCAGAGACACAGCAGCACCCGCATGCAATGCTTTTATTCTCAGCAGAGGGGCTCTCGCCCTCTTGGTCTCTCTTTGGAGGCCCATGGGGTGCACATGGGAGGCGGCTGCCACCAGGCTGGGCTCCGGCCTGTCCTCAAGAGCACCTTGGGGCACAGGGAACTGGAGCCATGATCAAACCAATTCTGTGCCACTATTTCAACTTCTGCTTTGTGGCAGAATGGGGAAAAATAAACTATATATTTTTTTTTTTGACAGAGGCTGAGTTTTTTTGGCAGCTTAATCTCCCCAGACTCCAAAGCCATTTGTCTATTATGAGATTTGGTAGGGAGCAGCTCTGCCCTCTGACACCCCTTCTCTGAGCAGCTTCGGTCATCACAGCCATGCCCTGGGTCCTGAAAAAGGACCGGCTATTTTGGGGAATGAAATTCCTGAAATGCAGAAGTAATGCCATGGGTTGCAGGAGGGAGAGGAGTTGTAGAACTGTCTGCGGGAACCAGGCAGTGCCCAGCCAGGGCTCCCACCCCACCCGGCCCAGCCAGATCGAGGTTGTGAGGCTGGCGTGTGCACAGATCTCTGTGCCTCAGGGTCAAATACCCACCACTGCCAGCACCGGGCTTTGAGGGAGCCAGCAGCTGCCACCAGCAGCACCTGTGCTGCCACCACTGCCTGGGGTGGAGGAGTGAAAAGTGCTGCTGCATGAAATTAGGACTCAGGCCTATGTGGTCTCCCCATGCGCTTAGAGATGGTTAGGAAGCAAGGCTAGGGGGCTGCTGGAGGCCACAGCCGTCCCCTCGTAGTGCTCCTCCCTTCCTCTTTCAGCAGGAAGTGCTGGGCTTGTGGCCCGTGTGCTTCCTAGGCCCCATCTTGCCCAAAAACTCCTGTCAGAGGGGCGGCAATGGTGGAGAGCTCTGGTCTGCATGGGGCGGCCCCAACTCCACCTTCGTGCCCTCTGCTGACATTGATTCCCCTATGGGATAATCAAGAAGCACACTGCTTGGCTTCAAAACATACAATATACTTTATTGCCTGCTAGATAATCAAAGTGAGGAGTAAACACCATAGCTGGAAAAAGCAGAAAAGGACCAGGAGGAGGGAAAGAATATCCAGTCACCAAACAAGTTATCAGGCAATAAACCATACACAATATAAATAATCTGTTTCCCAAACAACTAAATCTTTATTTTGCTAATGGCCATTATATGGTTAATTATCAGTAGTAAAATCTCTGGATTTCATTTTCTACACAGCATTAGTAGTAAGAAATATATAAGGGACTCTGCAGAAAGCAATACAAAGGAGTTATATACACAGGCACCTTCTGTGGAGCGAGAACAGAACCTCATCTAGGAAGGAAGGGCTATCTACAAAACAGAAGACCATGGTAATACAATATTAGCTCAGACTTAGTTCAGCTGCAGCCTTGCCATAAGGTAGGCTAGCCAACTTATGTATACATATATATTTTAATATAGATATATATAGAGATTTATTATTTTAAAAATAACATGAACTACCTGTAGTTCCTAGACTAATTTTAAAGAGGCAGTGTACCTTTCTGAAGCTTCATTTCAGGAAGTATATTAAAAATGGTATATAAAAGACTAGCAGACCCAAGCTCGCATATCAGCTTCTGGTATCTTCCCTTGAAATTTTCTTCTAATGCTGTAGTTGCCATCCACACTGACGGCAATGCCTTTAGTTGTCTGGATTGCTATTTATGTTGCTGTAATTGCTACCACTAAGTTTGCTTGATTATAGTGTTAGTAGTCGTCGATTATAAATAGCAATAATGCTGCAATACGCTGTCAAAGCCGGACCGCATTATGAAGACCTAGTCTGTATGCACATGCAGTTTTGTTTAACCTAAAAGAACATTTCTCATAGAAAGTGCTTCCCCTGCCACCCTCCTGTTCCTCGAACTGCACTAAAAGGGCCACATCCATCCACCTGATGAAGATGCAATGCCTCACCCACAGACCTCGCAGCACCCAACCTGTTTTGTTGTAGGGCATAACCCTTCCCTCTGCCACAGCCACTGCTCTGAGGGCTGCTAACAACCCATGGCTCTGAATAATTACAGCCTGCCTTCTCTCTGAGGAGATGCTTTCAGCATGTTTTGGGCGGTGCCTTCAGCTGGTCTGTTACAGCTCCTGACATCAGGTCGGCAGCGTCACCATTAGGGCCCGGCAAGACCAAGGGCACCGCTTGTGCCACCTGGCTCTGCTCGCCTTTTGGATGCTTGGGTCAACGCCCAAAGATGGACGTTCGCCACTCATTTGACACACTCCTTGCCCTAAGTGTTTTTAGAGCCCTCACCGTAAATCAGCGGTAGCAGCCAGTTACACAGTTGCCCTACCTCACGCACCACTTTGGTGATGAGGAGCTGGCCTTGCACAAAGTATGTTAATAAAAGTGTGGCAATAGATAAACTGTTTCCTGCAGTAAGTCTGGCATCTGGATAGGGGAGCTTAACCATGCCTGTTTTTAAAGACGGATGTCCGGATGGAACAGGACATATTTGCAGTATTAAAAAAGGAAGGATGGACTGTATTTAAAAACATACCTGTCGTTAAAATTAGCATTGTGCCAAGCAGCAATATCCTTGCTGAACTCAGCATTAGCCTTGGCATCAGCTTACAAAACAGCAGAGCTAGAAAATCCCTGACTGCTATATCCTCGTGCCTTCAGAAGCTATCTTGGCTATGAAAGCAGCAGCAGGCATCCTCCCCTGCCTGCCCTGGCGCCCAGGTACCCATGCTGAACACACAGCTAGCTACGTACCATGAGGAAAGAGGCATACACTAAAGTGAGGTGCTGACCTGTACAATGCATGATTTAAGTTCTTCTGCCTATGCAGGCAAAGCCACTGTGAGGGGACCCTGCTGAAAACTCAGTTACCCCAGTTCCTGCATCACCACAGAGCATTGCTGTGTCTTATTTACACCTCTGGACCTTCCTCTATGCTTGGCGTAAGGCAGATAGACGTGCCAGCACACGGGAAGGGAGATGACCCACATTTGGTACCTCAGAAAGGATCTGTGCCCACAGCGGCTGCAGGATTGGTGCTGGCTGTGGGTGCTATAATTCCTATTCGGCTCTATGGGACTGATAGGCAGCAGCAGGGAAAATGCAAGATGCACCCCGCTATGCTGGAATGGGAAAAAATAGGCAGATTTAGAGAGAGAAGCTCTTACACTGGATGTAAAATCACCTGAAGCTTCACCTTCACTAGCTGTTGCTGTTGCTTTTTGACCACTGGGGAGATGGGTGTATTGTGGAGTTGTGCCCAAGTTGATCCGCAGCAATCTGCAGCCTCGTCTGTCACTTCTGGCTCTGCTGCACCCCAGTTTTGTTTACCCTGGTGGGGTTGCAAGGCAGGGTGAGGAAACCAGTGGGAGGATGAGGGATTAGGATACCGTTCAGGGGAAACTGGGAGGGAAACAATTTTCCTTCTCCAGGTATCACGAAGGATTGTATTGACAGTGAAAGCCAGACAAGGCTGAACAGGGTGCTTAATTTGCAACTAAAACAAAGCTTGATAGACACCCACTCTATTTAATAGGTTGTATGCAAAATTGGGAGCCAAAGATTCCCAGCACACCACCATCCCTGCCAGGGCTGAGAAAATCAGCTAATTCCTTCCACACACCTCGATTCCCCCTTTATAATGCCATTCCTCTGGCTCACGAGGCTGTTGAGGAAATCACATTTTATGAACGGCTCCGGTGCACCTGCTTTCCTTGTAGCCGATAAATTCTTTCCCACGTAACGCTCTGATGCTGTCAGCTACTGAAGAGGGGTGTCTGAGGAAATACTGCCCTTCAAATGTCAGCCTTCGGCTGGTGGGCAGTCTCACTTGTTTTTCTCTAAAAGGCTCTTACTGCAGCTGACCAGCCTTGGGTCCCTTACCCACCGGTACTCCTTGCAACACCCATGCCTGTAGCAAGGGCCAGATAGCGTCTGGAACAAGTGAGCAAGGAGCCCAGTGTTTCTGCCTTGCCCACGGCTTCACTTAACTTAGCCCTTTGAGGCAGCCTCCAGTCCCTGATCTTCTCCCTTCCTTCCCCCTGGATGTCAGTGCCCGGGTGTGTGCCGCCACACACAGCGGCTTGGCGGGGGCTGCAGGGCTGCACCCGATGGCACTTCATGCCTCCAGCAGGATCTGTCCCTTGCTGCCGTTTCTTCTGGGGGTGGCTGGGCCAAACAATGGACAGCAGCTTGGGGCCCTGACTTCCTTCAGTCTGGGCTGTGCAGAGGAAATGAGGGAACTGGGCCCTGTGCAGGGCAAGAAGCAGGCCGCCTGCCGGCGTGACCTTCGCCCGGCCACTGCCTAGGGTGTCGGTGTGGAAGAGGCTTTGCTGACCTGTTTCCCTTAAGCCTGCGACTTCTGCTGACAGCAGCGAAAAGCCAGGCCTGTCCCCCTGTGACTCCTCGGCACACCATGGCAACTCCCAGTCAATTCACAGCTCCAACCGCCAGGCAAGTGCGTGGGTCTTGTAAACAGGTCAGGCTTGCTCCATCATCCCCTCAGCATTTCAGTGCCGTTCCACCAGCCCTGGTTCTGGGATGGGGGCGAGCATGGCTGGCGCCACCCTGGGTCCCTGGACCAAAGCAAAAAGCATCTGTTGTAGAGATCCACAGACACCATCACGGTGGTTTTTCCACGTGTCCCAGGGAGAGGCCAGGTCGGACACCCGGCCAGGGCTTTGCTGGATGTCCCTGCAGTGGCCCAGGTCATGCTGCAGCTTTTGGGGTACAGCCAGCAAAATGCCCATTGCCCAGCCTGGCAGTGGCCGAGAGGACAGCAAGAAGGCACAGGCAGTGTCTCGGCACGACTGGCTGCAAGCACTGCCTCGTGAGATGGATGCTTTCCTTGTTTGGGTTTGTAATATGGCTTTAATGATTGACTCGTAGTGTCTGCAGAAGGGTACTGAGGAAAAAGCTAGCAGGGTTTTTGTTGTTGTTGTTTTTTTACTGTCAGACCTCTGTAAAAAAAATTGAAGGCAACTGCTAGATAGAAAACACAGCGCTAGGAAAGAGGTTGCTTTGAACCTCTCTGGTATGGCTATTAACCATCAACCTGACAAAACATTCAGAGGAAGAGAGTTTTGAAGGCATGGGGGAGTCCCGTGGCTAGTGGTACAGTTGGGCTGGTACTCTGTGAAAAATCTCGCCTCAGATTTTATCTAATCAGTATTTTTAAAGTTGTGTTTATAAAAACAACATACTTGTCTAACATCTTTTGAGGATAAGGTATTTTTTTCCTATATGCTAAAATTTAGTACTTGGGCACTGGGAGAGTAAGGACAGGTTCAACAACCATCTGTCAGGTATGTGGTTAGTACAGCTTACCCCACCCTGGGGCAGAGAAGCACTCCAGCTGATGCCTCCAAGTCCTTTCAACCCTATGACTCCATGCCACATAAATACTGCCAAAATCTTATCCTGCTCCAACCTAGGATGTGTTAAACATCTCGCCTGGCTGTTTGATTTTCTGCCTTGGCTTGCTGTTCATCTAGTAATGCACACAAGTTCTTTGCACATCTTATTTAAAGTAAGTTTGTCTTCCTCACAAACCATCACAAACCTCTCTTCTTTCATAGGCCTGAAAAACCCCTTGGGGAGCGCACCAAGAAGAGTGTAGAGAAATGACCACTATACAAGTCCAAAAGCTGCCATAAAGAGCTTTCATTCAACATTTTGTGGTCTTGAAAAATGTTCACCAAACTGCAGGCGAGTTGATAATAAGAAAAAGAAAACCCAACATTGACAGGAATCACCAAATCCTTAAAATATTTTCAGCTGGTTCTTGCTTGGGAGGGTTTGGCATTCCAAAAGCAGCTGTTTTTAACCGTCTGCTAGAAGCAGCCCTAAGAGTTACCTGATCTACAGGAAACAAGACTGATACAAAAAAAAAAGAGAAGAGGAGAAGAGGAGAAGAGGAGAGGAGAGGAGAGGAGAGCAGAGGAGAGGAGAGGAGAGGAGAGGAGAGGAGAGGAGAGGAGAGGAGAGGAGAGGAGAGGAGAGGAGAGGAGGAGAAGTTAAACTAGGACCCTGGGATATTATAAACAGGCACTCAGAAACATCAAGGTGAGACATCATTAGGAAATATCAGCATTACTGTGAAGACAATTTGTGAAATTTCATTTTACATAATACAATTCTCCAGAGCTGACCTCACATAAATGAGTTCCTCTCAGCTGGTGATGGAGAGGAATTAATACAATGACACCAATAGCAATCAACTGCCAAAGAGTGAAAGAAAATGAATAAACAGCAACAGCAGTGGCACCAGGCTGCTGCTCACCTACGACTGGCCGTGGGAATCCATCTGTTTACCACTTCTGAAGTGAACAGCTATTTTAACAACTTGCTAACCTGCCTTCACCATAGAAACGCAAGTGGCATACACAGAATCTGATTTATTGAAATGCTGGCCTTTCCTATAGGCTTGTCTGCATTCTAATTTCTCCCTTTTTATTTTTTTTGATTTATAAGTTTCATGTGGGTGAAAAACTATCGTCTAGTGACACATTTAACTATGAAAGTCTGTGACATCCTTCCTGATTTAATGTTTCGTGATTAAATCAATGACAGTAACAATAATATGAGAATAAAAATGTCTTTGCATCAGCAGTAACTCCACATGCCCAAGGCCTCAAGACTATAACAATACCAGCAGTACTTCAGGGATGGACCTGCAAGTGTCTGGCACTGCCAGTCCGCACCTGAAGGAGGATCACTTTTGCATTCACTGGCATTTGGTATTCACATTCAGGCTGTTGTTGTTCAGCCACATCATTTCTACATTTGTAGGTGCAGTTTAAAACGTTTTCAACCACAGACCTTAACCACTCAAAACCACGGAGAGTCTGCTCACCTGACACAAGCAAAGCTACAGTTCTTTCACACAAAGTCACCAGGTTAGATTTCAAACAGAAGTAGATGAAAGACACAAAAATTAAAAGCAACATTTTACCACCTGACAACAAATGCAGAATAAGAGATCTGACTTGTAAGAAAGGGCTTAGCTGTTACTCGAGATACAAATTTTTGGTACAACTTTTACTGCAATGGGTGTTAATGGGTTCTGTTCATATTCCTTATCTGGAAGCCCAATTCAATATGTTCATACGGAGTTTGCCAGTATAATTGCCATGGTGGCCTCAATCTCCTGACACCTCATTTCCCACACTTTAGACCTTTCACAGTACTTTAAACCTCTGCACAGCAAACAGGGGGAGAAGACCGCTGGATCCAGAGCTCAGCACTCAGCTGGTGTCCTGTCAAACCAGCGTAAATGAACCCGGCTCCATGGGTGACCAAGGAAATGGCTCGGGATGCTCTGGCCTCTGGAGTGAGAGCAACAATGCTTTGCTTAAATGTGGTCCTGATCCTGCAGCCTTCCTCATCACACACCTGCTGACCTAGGTGAGATGATATCGGCAAGGTAACTGCAATAGCCAGTGTTATGTTCATTGGAGCTGAAGATTTCTTCAGTAATTATGGAAAAAGAAAATGTAAATATTTGGTAACTTTTCTTTTTTTCCCTCTAAGAAAGAAATTTAGAAATGTGGTAAGAGCCTTTTAAGTTAAGGCAAGTTAAGGCTTAGTACAGGTTAACACCAACAGTGTAGGTCTAACAGGCAGTGCTGAAGTTCTGTTTGTTTTTTTAAAAAACGTCAGCACACAATTTCAAAGTACATTAGTTGCTGTAACGAGCCAGGCATTACAAAATAAATCAGGCCAAATCCTCATAAACATTGAAGCCGTTCTCAATAACAAACTGTTAGGAGAAGGAAATAATTGACCGTATTTCAAACAACTGCTGGGTTCCTGGCACTGGTGCTGCTCTGGAGGGAGCTGAGCTTTGCTGCTTTACCTGTGTCGCTGCAGGATCCCACCTCATTTTGCCTCTCTCTTTGAAGAAGCTGCAGCTGATGTTCAGCCATGGCCAGAGAAAATTGTTGTTAAAAATGCTACGAATCAAAGAATACTCTGCAGATTTTTCAGAGCTGTGAAACAGCTCCGGAAGGTCTGAGACAGCTCCCATCCTACCGAAAATAAGTGGGAGGTTTGAAATTCATGTCAATCAAGTTTTAAGCCACACGAGTGAAAAAAAAAGAGGGGAAAGGCAAGATGACTGAAAGGGAAGGTGAGAAATTCGTAACTGAAGCTTGACACGCCCAACTTCCAGTAAGATACATAGAACCCCATGTTCTAAGAGATTTTCTGCCATTCTGTATTGGCTTGAAGGTTGTTGTTCTAACTGCATTTCTGTGGTTTTGTTTTTAAAGTCAAAAATAGTAAAAAATTACTGTTCCTGCAAAGCATTTGGGGGTACTTTCTGAATTCTCTGAATTTTTATTTAAGAATATATTTTTATATGCTTTATATGCTGTTATATGCTTTTAAATCCCTGATGACCACCCTTAATGTCTGTTAATATGAAACTGCTGCTTTTCCATTTGCTGTATTATGGTGTTTTCATGATTCTCACACATGAAACATGTGCCATGCATACAACACACAAACGTGTTATTTTAAAAATGCATCTGCATATATGCTGCTCAAAAATGCCAAAATAAGGACACAGCCCTACAGATAATGTGGAGGATTTTGTTCTTCTAAGCACCTGATGACCAAGGTATGCCAGGTAGATTTTGCCATCAGCTAGATCGAGAAATCCGTAACAAATAAATATTCTTTCCGCTCGCTCCTTTATGAATAACCAAGTGCACAGCACACACTGAGTGAGCAGTGCAGCTGTCAGAACTCATGCCAGTAAACAAGATGCGTTCCATGCAATTTTTATGGAAGTGCCATAAAAGACTGGATGGATCGCTTCATTATGCTTCTGTGGCTGTGGCTGAGTAAAATTCTGCTTCACTTTTATCAGGACTTTTAATGAGCGCCCTGTGTTTCTGTTGTTCACACAGTCTGGACCAAGGGAAGCAGTAGTGCCCTCAGGACAGACCGTCCTCTTCAGGTGTGCTCCTCAGTGCTGAGCAGGACAAGGTCTGTCCAAGTGCTTTGCTCAGGCTTGCTGGTGCTGCTGTGATAAGAACCACACTGTGTCCTCTGAAGCAGGTGGTATCTACATGGGACACCCCAGCATGGCAGTCTTGGGGTGCTGTAGAACTGCCGGCTGTCACCATCCTGCCTCACATCTACCTTCAGGCTGCTGCATGTGTCACAGGGTGATCCTAGCGTACCACACATTGCTGTACCAGAACTGGGACCAGCCTAGGAGCCTATGACCATCCCTAGGTCCAGTAATAAGTTAAAAGCACTCAGCTGCAGAAAACCAACAAGAAGTAAGTGCTAGGGACAAGAAGCACAGCAACAGAGCCTCCCCCCACTGCAACCCTCAAACTTCCTCTGGCCAGAGCACACGGTGCTAGTGACAATGTGTTGGACTCAGTGAATCAAAGTGGTTTTAAATACAGCTGTCCTTACGTGTAAACCATAGGCTCTTTTGTTTTCCCCTCATGTAAGTTAGCACAATTAGACTGTGAACCTGTGCTGATACCTGCCAACAGACAGCCTGGCTCAGTGATCTGCAGTCGTACTTCTTGTATGCCATACATTATCTGAGATCATCACCAGTGTGGATTTCTGCATGAAAATTAAGCTTATCTTCCATTTAAAAGACTTGATTCCAGAATTGAATTAACTATATCCTAAATATGAAACACTACAGAGAGTTACTAGTAAAGATGTTTTGGAAAAAAATAATGTACCAAGACTAAACAGTCATACACCGAAAGCTTCCATCCATTCCTTTCCAGGGTAAAACTATGCCTCATGACAGCCAAGTACAATATATTTTCCTGAAACACAGCAGGAAGAATATGCTTAAGTACTGATTAAAATAATGGCAAACACTTGGCATTATTATGAAGCGCATACAGAGAAATGCTTGTTAACAACACTTGTGCCATGTGCCAAATACATCTGTCATCTAGAAGCTACCGGGATGCTTCGAAACTGCATCACCTCCCAAGTAGCTCACACATTCCTTCTGACCAAAAAAATATCGCTGCAGTCACTGAAGCAAAACATGGCATCCATTCTAAGCCATGGGCTAGATTTTCAATTTTATTTATTTTTATTTTTTTTAAGGGTTGGCAAATCTCACTCTTGAAAAGTGAACTTCTTGAAGACAGTAATCCATCTGCTGCAATGGTGATTTTCCTGACTCCTTACTTCCAACAGCAAACACTGCTCTCCAAGCCAAAACAAAAGCTCGCTTTGTTGCAGTAACCTGTCAATCTCCGCAAACAATTCACATAGCTGCTCTAACTGAGTACACATTGCGCCGGTGACTCTCAAATTACTGCCTGCTGACACCTGGATGTTCATGAAGGGCTGATGTTTCCATCTGGTTCCCGGCTAGGTTTGTTTCATTTTGTTTTAAAAGAAGAATGTTAACTGTCAGAGCAGCTGCAGGCAAGAAGACATCCCAGCTGCCTGCACGAAGCTGTTGTGGCATTGAAACTCTCAGCTGTCCTGAGAGGGCCGGGAGGTTTGTGGGACTGAGCTCCGTCGAGGCAGCCTCTCAAGGCAAGAGCCTCCCTCTGCCAGAGCCCTGCTTCGAGACAGACTCCGCAATTCAGAGCCCCTGCAGGGCCTGCCCGAGGGGAAGAAAGGGTGCTTTGAGTGAGCTGGCGAGAACCAAACCAGGCAGAAGGTTCCTTCAGATGATATCACCCTTACCCACGCGATGGCAATGGCCTGCTGCAAGCCTTATGACTCAAGGCAGGGTAAGCCCTGAGGCCATGTAATTCATCCGAAGCTGCCACTGAAGTCAGTAGCTTTGCAAGACTGAAAATCACATTAACTCAAGGTCCTGGATTTAGAAAACGTGCCTAGCTCAGAGCTAGCCCTGCAGACAGACTGGGTGGCATTCCAAGAGCAGTATTACTGGGCACCAGCAATGGATGCCTTACGTTACTGACAGACTACGAGCATCTGACTTTCAATTTAGCTCCTGTGAGATGTTTTACTAAACCACAGTGTTATGACAGCAGTATTTGGAGGGTCCTATCTAGAACAGAGATCCTCTCATAGGAAACTTTCAGAGGTTTGTATCTGCGATATTAGACCTTGAAACTTCTGGCAACATGCTGCCAAGACCTCCAGCAGCAGTATCGTTTTAAGAATCCAGTCAGGAAGACATCAAGGAATCACTGTTCTTCATACTTGGAAAGCCTGAAGTGAAAACACCAATCATAACTCCAGGTGCTGACTAGATAACTAATGACTAACTAGGTAACTCCTATAGGGCTTGGAAGGAAGGTAACTGCGTCTCGGAATGACCTGAGCCTCATGGCCTGCCATGAGCAGGAAGCCTTGGGTGGGCCATACACACAGTATCTTACATGAAGATATAATCCAAATGCTTCTTTTAGATCAGGACATCTCCTGGGAGCACAATTTTTCGTATGCCTGGGGGAGCTTAGAGTTATCTATGGCTACACAGGACCTCTGAGGGAAGATCCACGAAGTGCCTCCATAGCACGTTAACAAACTCCTGCAGGGACAGCCTCAGCCTCAGAAAGGAATGTGAAAATCTGGAAGACATTTTCCTGTAGGCCATGCAGATATACTGAATTAAAGTACTAGGTGTTTGCACTTAGCAAAACAAATTTTTTGCCAATGTAACTGGTTTGATTTTGGGGTCTATTTCAACTAGTTCTTCTTATTTCACAGGCCAACAAATAGGCTGAATTATTTATTTGTATGGAACAAACTTTTGGTATTGATTTATATAGACTGGATTTTCAACCAGAGTTTCAGCTGGGGTACAGACAGGTACATCCTGTGCTTGTTTACTTCTGCTGAAGATCTAATGCACCTTCCCTTGTCAGGAAGTAACTAATGCAAGGTAGCTGAAATCTAGAGCACATTTTAAGTGCAACTGTATTAGAGCTCAATTTCTTACTGTTTCTGTGCCAAGAGCAGTCCACAAAAAGAAGTTCACACTGAATAGATGGTAGGCGTTATATCTTACAGGTTTTATTTTTGAAAACAAAACAAAACATAACTTTGCAGCAGATATAGAAACGTTATCTTGTATTTTGTTACAAAGTGCTAGTGTCCTCCTGAAGAACCGGCAGTTCCACGCGCTATATAATGGTTATGCTATGCTCAAGTATAATTTGCGCCTCACTTACTATTTTCACACTTAAAAAAAATAGAAAGGTCTGCTTCAGAGCAGGATTAGCTGCACGTTAAAAAAATGTGATGAAAAATGGTAATAATCTAACAAATAGAATCAATGGAGAATGTCGTAATGCCTGGCAGAAGCACGCCACCTTAGCAGGAGGAGGATGTCTTTCTGACCTGTGCCTCCAAGTGGAAACTTGTCTCACCTGACAGGTAAAAGAGTGCCAGTGTAATGCCTTGCAGCTGCAAGAAGCAACACGAGAGCTGGGTAAACAAACCAGATCTGGATGTGCTGAGAGTGAGCTGCATTATGCAGATTATGCAGATGCTTTGTTGGAAGAACAAAACGAGAGCAGATTAACAAAAGGTGGGAGTTTGAATATTGAAAATGACTAAGTTTTAAGGTAATTTGGTAATTTTAAAAAAAAAGAAACAGTGACTTCAATGTCCCTGACTGGGCATACTATACTGAGAGAATATCTTCACTTGTGAGATTTCTTGCAGCTTTCTTTTCTTGCTGCATCAGAGCTCTTCTCTCCCTTCCCCAAGTGTGATCACTACATGGCCTTTAATGCTGAAGCTCCTCCATTCCTAGTATTTCTCTGCAGACAACTGATGCATACCCAGTAAAGGCAGTGCAAGATTGCATACGTTTCTTCTTCCCTGAGTAAATGGCACACAATTGGCAGAAAAAAAAAAAAAAAAGCAAACCGAACAAACCAAAGAGTAAAGGCTTCCCTTCTGCTACTTTTGACTCAGAGACGAGTTCTGCTCCCAGGTGAACAACTGGTTTCTACTGGTTTCATGCAGGCTGTACTTGGGTCTTCTTGTGATCCTTGCAATCAAGCATTCTTCAGGTGTCCAAGGACAGGAAAAGACAAGATCTCCCACAGTCTAATTTTCCAGCCTAAACAAAGAAAGGTAAAACATAGGGGTAGAACAGAGGCCTAGTTAAATAAGTTTCCAAAGCAGTGGGGACCTTTAAGTTTAAATACTGATGATGTTTACTACTTATTTCTAAAACAGAAGACATTTCTGAGGAAGTTCTCTTCGTGTCCAAAGACCGAAAATATAGCAAAGACTTCTTTATGTGAGATGACTTCATTTATACTTGTGTGGGCTATAAATGAGCTTTCCAGTTGCGTGAAGAAAAAAATCCAAAAACACAAAGTGGAAACCTGGAAAGCTTAAGAAGAAAAGGCAAACTCTTCTCCCACAGCCTAACTACACTGAGTCCTGTCCCTCCCTATTCCACAATCTCCAGCTTTATGCCAGTATAAATCCAATGAATTCTGTGGCACTATTTGTCTGTGGATCTTTCCAACAATGTCAAAAGTGCTGAACCAGGCTCAGAATTTAAAACATATAAAACGGAAGCTCCCATGTTTAAGCAAGAATAAATGGGCATAGGTTCATCGTAAAATACGCAGCGTTTTTATAGTCATGTAGATTTGAATGGATGATCTGACGGGAAACTACAGCTTACAGCTATGAGGATCCTCCACCGGTTTTTGGCATCTTCCATTTCCAGGTGGGAAATGAGCTTGTTTCTTTTTAAGTATAAAAAGAAAAAAAAAAAACAACAAATTCATACTCTAGCTAAAAAAAATTCTGCAAATACTATTAACTCAGCCATATGTTAAAGTAAACAATCACTTGATAGTAAAGCAGGTGAAGTATCAAAGAAGCTCTGTTTTAATAGTATTTATTTGCAATCATTAGTTTTAAATGGGAAACTGTTTACAGGCACACACTAGATAACCAAAATAGAATGAATATGAAGAAATCTATTTGAAGGTCCTTTTCAAATATTTCAAATATTTTATTAAATATTTTCAGTTTCATGATCACAGTTTAATGTACTTTAGCATGTTATACACATGACTTAACATGTGCACTTAAAAATATCGAATTAGATAGAGGTTTTTGAAGAGTATGACATTTTATAAATGTGCTTATTGACTTTTAACTACACACATCTAAGAAAGCAGTAGCTCCGTTATACCACTTATGGAGATGAACTATTATAAGGCATGTTTACACCAAGCTTTGGAGAGAATAAAGCCAAATACTGGGTCAAAATTTAGTGGAATTATGTATGAGAGTAAAAGTTGAAGGATTGGGCCCTAGGAAGAGAGATCAGAGCAAATCAGTTGTGTTAGAGCAGTCAACAGAGACCGGTTGTGGAAAGCAAGCACTGCTGAGGAAGAAGGTTTTCATAGCATCTGAATTTTTTTCAGACATTTCTGAAATCACACCTTATGGTGTAACGTGAAAGAAAGAGAATGAAATCTACCAAGAAAGTTTGAAAACTGTTGTCTGAGAAACCTCATGTTTTTTTACGAACTAACATGGGAATGCTTTTATAGAGGTAATGTCTTGCAAGTCACTGCACACTAAGGTGTGTGTGCACACATATACATACACAGACACACACCTCTCTCTCTCTTTTGTCACCTTCAAACCACTGATCAAAGCGTTGCAGTGCATGGGAGAAAATAAAGTTTCAGTTGTACGGGTTAGAAGATTAGATTAGGCCATTACATTCAGAAGCCCGGTTAGTTAGCCTGTACATTGTGACAGCAGATGTATTTTTTCCAGTAGAGTACACTGTGGGTCTGCTGGTATACGGTAACAGTCAAGACCCAGAAATTACAATATAATTCTTTGGAAGAAGTCAACAAATGTTCCGCTATTGCATGTGTTTTTAAAACTCTGTGCCAATGAAGACCCTAGGTAAAATAACATGCCTTGCCCAGAAACACCACGCAAGCCCAAGCTCAACTCTGAGAGCGCAGTGGTCCATAACTGGGGCTCCTGCACTGTCACAGTGCAAACAACAATGTTACCCCTCAAATAAAGATGGTTTTATGCTGAAGCTTAGGTGTGTTGCTGAGCGGAGATCTCAAGTCTTCCTAGGTGTCTGTCTTAGAAGAATCAGTGGGTGAACATAAAATATACATCCATTTTTATAAGCTTCGTCAAAGTTGTCGATTCAGTAGAAAATACTGAGTATATAAATGATTATAATAGTAGTTAGGTGAGAGAATAAACCTCACTGTGCCTTTTTATTGGGAAATACAGGGGAGGAGGCAAAAAACTCTTTCACAGCCTAAATGCACTCATTCACGGTTCTCAGTGTCCTGAAAATGACTCAACGTTCTGGCAGCCTTGGATGATAGTTCCACAATATGTACAAGGTAAGGAGAATGCCACAAATAGTACAAAACATGGCAAACAGACCTATGAACTCTATGATCTAGCAAACAAGCACGGCAAACAAACAGCATCTAGTGGATGATGTACGGTATACAACACAAAAGTTGCACAGTTATGTTTCCTTGTGGAATTAGGATTGCAAACGTAAACTCCAGAATAATTTTCAAGAGCAGCATTTGGCTTACTGCATTACCACTAGGAACATCTGAAGTCCAACCCGACGAGCACTGCATTTTCTGCTGTTACAAAACCCGACCTCGCTGAGCCAACTAGCAGGCTCATGTCCTGCAACCCATATGACTATGGCAGAGGTTAAACAAAAATGCTCCAGCAACACAGTTTGGCTACCACTGTATATTCAGCCTTACGTTGTCAGCTCTGTATAAACGTTGCTTTTGGAAAGTAAAGCATACAGTGATATACAAATGGTATCAGTGGCTGAAAAGATTACATGATCAAGCCTGAAAGCAAATGGAAGTTAGCGAAAGTAGTCTTTTAGGAGAGGTAGCCATATTAGACTCAGCATTCAAAAAAGGGAGTGCACTCAAAGGATCAACATACATTATAGGCTCTTGTAGACCCAAGATGTTTTTGTCTTTCCTACTATTTTTTTTATGTTGCAGAATGTACACACGCACACACACACACATATATATCTTTTTTCCTAACTTCCCTTTGTTGCCACAACTTCACCCTACTGAGAACAAAGGCCAGCTTTCCTTATATCCTCTCCTTGCTGTTCCATGTCTACAACCGTAGCCTTCAGCCTGCTCCAGTATCTGTACAGTAGCTAAACAGGCAGCAGAAAGTGAAATTGCTTCAATTTAATATCCTGTTCCAAAAGACGGCATCCAAACTATAAGGCATTCCCTCCTTCTGATGCTGTTACAGCTCCCTTGGGTTTCTACTCGACACAGAGTGCAGAGTGCTCCTCAGCCTTGTGCTACAAAGGTCTCTTTCACCCAAACAGTAAAGACCAACGGTGGAACTTGAACGCCAGTTCACGTGCTTCTACGTATCCCTTGTTCCTGTGCCCCTTTCCAACAACAATGCTCATCACTTCAATGTCGAAAGTCATGCACCAATGCTATAAAATAGAAACCCAAACTAATGAGAAATCTTTTGCACATGACTTTGGGATACTGTATTAGTATAAAAGAGCATTCAGTCATCTTAAATAAATATATTCTATTTCTGAAATCACAGCACATTCAAGGGGTAATTCCTGCCATATGCAGAGCATTAAGTAATCACCATGGATGTTTTTGATTGATTTGGTCTAATATCTGGAAAATAACCTACTGTGGGGATAAGAATCTGCATCTCAAATGTTCTGCAGAACATTTTTCCCATATTTGTATACAGTACTAGAACAATTAAGAAGACATTACAGTAAATTTCTCCCAGCTGCTTAGATCTGTAGCTTCGGCTATGACAATATATTCTGTATACCTCAAAACTATATATGAAGTATCAAAGGTCACTAAATAAATAAAAACTAAGGAAAACTGGGACAGTACTGCATTTTACACTTGAGACAAGATTCCCCACTCCCATGGATAAGTGATAGAGGACGACTACGGTAATTGCTTTTCTTTTTTTTTTTTTTTTTTTAAAGAAAGATTTATACACAGGTTCAGATCCAGAAAATAATGTGAAATGCATAAATATTGATAGCTTTAGCTAAGTTAAAATGGGTTCAGTAAAGTATGATACAACATATTCAGAATAAACAAAGCAGAAAAGCATATTTTGGTTTGCTTGAGATATACATAAGGTGCAACAATTTCTTCTCTAGAGGCATTTGTGGACAATGTGTTAACGGGTAACAGTGTTTGCTGGTATACTGAAGTACACACAATAGCAATATGATTTTCCAAAATGAAAGCAGCTGAAATTAATAAAAATTAAAACAAAACAAACAAGGAAAAAACCCAACCCCCAATACAATAAGATATTGGTCTGAAATTTTTGTTGTGCTAACAGACTTTGTTACCTGAAAATACTGATACCCCTTCTAGTAGATTGAGGGAAAATTCTAGCTACTGAAATCAAGACGTCACTCAGAGAACCAACAAAGGCAAATGCCTAGTGAACTATAAAGCTTTGCAGGATTTCTGCTACTCTCAGTGCCTAATCGCTTAAAAATTAAGCATATCTACAAAAAGGTTTATAAGTATCTGAAAACAGTCATATCCAGTAAACTGACCCAACCCTACCCCCTCTCTAAGGGAAAGTCAAGGAAAAGCAGATCAAGTGAGATATTAATTCATATAGAAAAAAGTAATTTTCTGTTTCTTTTAAAAAAGGTACCATTAATATACAGAAATATCTTCAGGAACAATATTGAAATTTAAATTGAGGAAGAATGGGGTGCTTTGACAAAAATATATCTACTCTAAAGGTTTCTAGAGAAATAAGTTAGTACCATTGTCAACGTGAACGGCCTGCACTGTAACATATTTGGATTTCAGCTAATTATAAAGTGGTCCAAAACTCCAACAGCCACCTTGCTGTGACCCAATAGTTTTAAGTCTTAAGTTTTTTCCTGTCTTGTTAAAATAACTTATAAAACTTTAATAAAATCTTATTAAAAATACTGCCATAGGCTGCAATGGCATTTGAGGGGCTCTTAGTCATATATTCACCTGAATTTTTAAAAAGCCTTTTCACTGACTCATTTGCTCTTAAATTTTGTTGTTCTTTTGCTGTTGTTCCCTTCTTCTAACACATGCATCTTTGATGGTGCCGTTTTAGTGAGACTTTCCAAGCTGTCCGCCCTATGTCAAACCTTTAATCCTTTGTTACAACTTGTGTGGTATGTTTTATGTTGTTTCCCAACAATGAACCAAAGACTTTCACTTAACTACAACAATGAAAGGCTAAACCTAGCAAGCATTAATAGAGTTACTGTCCATATGGCTATTACATCAAATTAGTTACAAAATAACCCCAAAACACATTATCAATTCAGTCAAGTATAAATAAGAATGCCTGATAGAATGATGTAAACTCGCATCTTTTAAAGACTTAATTCAAAGAACTTCAAACTCAATCTAATACTATCAAAAATTCAGCCAGTATGACGAAGACTAATAGAAAATTATTGCTGGAGTCCAATTTGGTAAATTGTTGTGCTACAATGCAAAAAGTAGGGAAACATCTTGTGCTATTGAAGAAGTACCCTGTTGAATTTGTAGCTTTAGATTAGTTACTAGTGATCATTTTGCATCTGTTGGTAGGAATCAATGCTTGGTTATACAATAGTGTAAGTCAAAATAGTGAAGATAGCAGGCCAAGTGATACACTTGGCCTGGCTTTTGGGATGTATTTATGAGAGCAAACCACAAAAATTCAACATAAGCAAAGACAGAAACTGGCAGATGGATCTGTTTGGTAGTCTGAATTCAGTCAAACATTATTTTTCAGTTGTAGTTTATCTGCATAAAACTTGCCCCTTGACCAACATAAACCGTAATTGGCCCTTTATAAAAACTCTGAAGCCGATTGAGACTGTGCATAGTAACTACAACAACGCCAGTGTTTGCAAAATGTAAAAGGTACGTGTATCAGTGTACATGTATATTGAAAAGTCATGCTTTTAGGTTCTTCAGAATGGTGAAATAATACTAAGGTCACTTTTGAAAAACATATTTGCAGTACTTTTTGTTTACAGGAAAGTTTCACCAAGTCACTCAGATATCTATGCAAAAATAAAGGAACCCTCCAAGGCATAAAAGACAAGTCAATTATCTGCAGTATTTTTCTTTTCCATACACCACTCCTTTTTCTAATGCACATCATCCTGGTTATTCAAAGCTAAATTAAAAAGAAACAAAACCCAAACATAGCCTGTCAGAATTTTTGCCAGTAAACTCTACCACTCTGGTGGCGAATATAAAAGTGCAGAACATCTGGACCACGTGGCTGCCCAAACACCGCTAACAATGGTACATCTGTCCAGGCTGCCTTGAGTTCTCTGGAACAGGTTTTAAATTCATTCTACAATATAAACGTAGGCATAACCTATTAATATAAACCATCTTAGAACTTAAATCTTCATGTACAAAAATGACTAAGAATATCTAATAATAACTAGTGCAGTGCGTCAGTGTTTTCGTTGTTGTTTTTTTTTTCTTTTTTTTTTTTCATTTTCATTGAACTAGGTATTATATGAAACTAGTTGCCATACTCTCTGGTTGGTAAAAGAGATGCTGTGTGAGCTAACAGTAAAGGCAGCCTTCTTCACATCAACCACCTATTTACTGTTTAAAAGCCTTCAATAGAAAGCAAGCTCTGGGATCATTCCATTTCTCTTCATTAACAGACAAGTAATATCACCCTCCTACACACTGGGTTCCGATTTGAGGACCTGGCCCAAGTTGCTAATGTCTGGCTTCCAGTGAATTCTGGGCCACTCAGAGCAATAAGCACTTGCTTGCAGTCTATAGTTTCCATCACATGGACTGACTAGCTTCCCTTGGTAAAGACAAGGCTAGGATATTAGGTAAAGCACAATGTTTTACAATAAAGTGGAGCTTCACTGGTCAGCGCAGGAAATAAGCACTGGAGCCTGAGACATTTCATTTGGCTGTCCATCATGTGGGAGAGGTGTGGCCCTCTGACTTCTGCAAAAGAAGAAAAGAAAAGCCACCCATCATTATTGGGAGCATGGGAGTTGCTTTTATCAGACTAGAGAGGACAGAAAGCAGCATGTGATATGGTTTAACACCCAATGTTACAACACCGTAACTCCCTACTGCTACAGGTGTCCACATACTGCTGGTTATGCACTCTTTTTATAGGTATTCCTGCAACGGTAAGAAAATATCCCGAGGACAACCTGCAATACAATGCAAAGTCAAGCAAAACCAAGTCTTGATGGTATTTGACTACCCAAAACAAAATGTATGGCCAAAGAGTATGTTATGAGCACACAAGTGCTGTTACTCATTTTCTAAGTGAGTGGCTTCAGCCCTCAGAAGCGGAGAGTGCAGCTCATGTGTAGCAAAAGATGGCAAATGCAGAGAGGCGTGTGTCACGTTAATGAGAGTCAATAGCCAGCTTTTAAGCAATATGGAAATATACCCACCAGCAGAGTTACATGTTGGGATTAGTCCAAGCTGCATGACTTAACACTTCATCAGCCCAGCACATCTCTTTCATTACTAGAGCAGTGTTAATTTACAAATGATCCCCTGGCACAGGATATTGTAAAAATAAACTGCACCAGAATTACGTGCTGGAAATCAACATCAGTCATTGAAGCAGATGGACTTGGGAGAACTCCTTTGCAGCTTGCTTTTTAAAATGCATACACAAAGCACATCACCGCCTGTTATCTCATCTCTCAAGTCAGATTCTATTTTCGTTACATTATGTGTCACTTACAGCAATGTGAATCTGGGGCCTGCTTCTTATTTACACAAAGACCACTTTACCTCACTCTGGCAGAGCTAAGACCTCTGCAGAAACATGGGCACCAACGTGCTTTGCACACCAGGAGTGCAGTGAAGTAGCCTTAGCACAAAATGCAACTCAGGCTCACAAGTGCTTAACCAGGGCACTCACAAGGCTTAACCAGGGCACTCTACCCAGAGCTAAACAGAAACATTCAAATGAAAACCATGTTGTCACTTCCAGAAAAGCTCTAATTACACTTAGAAAGAAGTCTGGCTTCCAAGGCCTAAGGCTTTGCAAAATTATTTAATAATTGAATTCAGATGCTGAAAAAACACATCAAGCAAACCTCTAATGCTATTCTTCCCATTTCCAGTTATTTGGAAATAAAGAAGTAAGCTGCAAAGATAACAAACAGTCAACAGAGTAGAAGTTAGCAAAGCATCCAGCCCATCAGATTTAGGTTTCTGTTTCGACTTTGATTTGCCAAGTCTGCCAGAGATGTACGGCTAAACTGCTACCGGGAAAGAGTCCCTGTTTTCATTTCCCTGGTGATTAGAAGCTGGAATTTGCACCAGCTGTTAAGACATTTGCAAGTCAGGAGTTTTCAGGCCTCACGGAAGGTGCTGCATTGTGATAACTGCATAATGAGATGACAAAACATGGGACTAGGTAAGAAGGACCCGAACAGTATGTAAAGCATTAGTTCAAGACTTTCACTCTAGAGGAGAAAAATGGGAAAAATGGAACACAAAACTTTTTAGAAGTACAAACAAGACAAAAGCCTAACTAAGCAAATCCTGCCATTCTTGTGCAATTCTTGTCATACCATCACTGGAAATCAATGAAACCACAGTGCTGCAAGTGATAGCAGAAGTCCCTTCCCCAAGGCTCACTTTGTGCCTTCTAACCACAGAAGAAGACAGAAATGAGTTCATACTTTTGCTGTCTTAATAGCAGAAAGATGTTTTGCAAAACTGGGAGAAACTGAGAGAAAACTTGTGGAGTTTCTTAGGTAGCCAGCAATCTGTGACATGCCATTTGCAGAGGCTGTGATGCTTTCAAAGTGGCCCAGGATTTCCTCACTGACTTTCCACTCTTGAAAAGGATGGGGCATCATCTCCAACACAGTGGAGCACCAAAGAACAACACCAGGTAATTAAGAGCCATAGAGGACTTGCCGTCATTCGTTTCCTCCTATCACAGGTCTAGAACGCAGGATCTGAACATCTGAATTGACCCAACGGGCCTAAGGAACCTGTGCATTCTCCATACTATCTGTGCAGATGGCCTAGCTCCTACACCGAGAGGACCAGCCCAAAGAAACATGCCGTTCCATCACCCAGAACTGTTCTGCCCTGAGGACATGCTGCAGCTGCTTTGCCTCCTACACAGCAAAGCAGAAGAGTAAAAATAATGAGTTAGCTTCATTCAGTCAAGTTCAGAATAAGAACTTCTGCTGAAGTTATATGAAATTCTCTCAGCAGTCTTAGGCCACAGAGACGTACAAATCAGCATGCAATAACTACTTAAGTCCACTGTTATCTGACAAATGGTGTCTGAAAATTAGAAACTGTTCATCATTAGGATCTCAAGGAGCATATCAAATGGTTTATATACAAAAACTGGGAGGCAAGCTTACTGCGGAGGATCATTTTACTGACTATTGAAATAGATTACATTGTCATGTAGGTGAAGAGTTAATACTATGAGGCTAGTGGTAGAAAACACACATTCAGAGAAAGCATTGGAGGAAGAAACAGGCCAAATTAAACACTGCATATTGCTTGCTTTCCAAACACGGTGGCAACAATGAGAAAAGAAAACCATAAAACCATACCTGTGTACATTTTCCATTGCTGCTACCTCTGCCAGAGCAGCTAAGCTAAAAAACGCAGACACTGCTGGCATATCTGACGTAATACTATGATTTTCTTCTGTCTCTGCATTTCTGGAGCATTCACTGTTGCAATCTGTTTCTGCAGTTGAGGCTTTCTGAAGACTACTTTGTGGCAGATCTTTAGGCTTCTCTTCTGAAACAAAAGAGAGTTAAGCTTGCGAGTCTAGACAGCCCTTAAGTTCACAGCAGCACATCCATGTACTGACCAGTCTGGTTTTAACAGCATCTTTACCTTTAGGGCTTCGGTTTTGCTAGTGTAATCCTATTCATGCTGCAACCTCTTCTGACCCAAGCTACCGGCAGAAGCATACTGAGGTTTATGAAGCAGTTTACTGACTTTGGATTCAGCTGAGTTTGATCCTTTGGGTCAGACAAGAGAGCTTGTGCCTCTGTGTGTGTTTAAGATGCAGAAGTCCTGAAAGATTATCTTAACTGCTGAGGACTCCTGCAAGGGCTTTGCTACTGACTGTCATATTATAGAACTAGTTTTTATGTCGTGTAACTAGCTGCAGTATAATTTCTTCGCTGGACTAGAAAGAAACAATGAAACTTAATTGTTTTCCATTTCTCTTCGTAATCAGCTCGTGGTTCTGAGAGAAATATCCAGGAAGAGAAGACAGATGTGGGCAGCCAAATAAAAAGGTTGGACGTAATGGACACACTGATTTCCCAGTTGATCGATGTCTGCATTTTATTGAATGACCTTTCTGAGCAGGTCTGAGTCTGTGCTGGCTGAACAATACTTCCCTGATAAGTTGGTTGTACTCTCATACCATCTCCAACTATTCAACTTTAACAAAATTTAAACTATCATTTCCTTACCCAGTGTCCCTCCTGCTGGTGACACTCGACCATCTGCTGTTCGGACAAGATGAGTGATCTTAGTTTTCCTTGCTTTCCTTTTCTGGCTCCCAACTAAAGGCTCGTGCATCATTGCTGGCTCTGGAGTGTTTAGGGCAGATACAGAAATTTTATTTTTCCAGGCAGGCTCACTGAAATTTTTGTCTTCTAAGAATATGGCTGAAAAAGAACAAAAATGCACGTTTAAATGTAGAATAATTCAACTACTGGCTACGCTCATTTACTGTTTTTTAAGTGTCCATATAATGTACTAAGCCTTCCCTCTCAGGTACTCTGAGCATAACCCATGACAAGATTTCATCTGGATGCTGCAGGGTTTTGCAGGGGAATAGTAGCAACAGCTTCTAAAGATGTCCTAGGAGGTTCAACTTTCTAACATTTACAAAAGAAACTGTGAGACAGGCAGCAGCATTTCAGTGGGAGCATGGTATCAGTCAGTGTAAAACGCTCTACAACAGAAGATGCCAATGGGAAGCCAGTGGACACAATGCATTTAAGGAACAGTAATGGTTACAGTCCTCACATAAGCTTATCTTAGCTCATAGCCAGAATCACAAGCAGAATTCAGAAATTCCTGAATAACCCTCAGACTTCTCTCTATAGTCACTACCCTGTGTTGTCTCCCTGAAGCAGAAGGAAATGCTGCCTTCTATAAAACAATAAAGCTTAAACAAAAAACAAAACAACAAACAAACAAACAAAAGCCAACAAAGGCAACAAATACAAAAGCTGAACTAGATTGCATCTGAAGATGAGAATAAAGGAAAGTAAACATGGGATAAAATACTGTGATGGAAACACTGCTTACATAAAGTCAGAGTGTGAAAGGAACACTTTGAATCTTTTTCAACAGTACCAGCGTTGGCACCTCAAAGCAACTTTCCATCCTGAAGTGGAACACAATCACAAGTTTTCACCTGACTAGACACTGATTTTACTCTTATTCATGCAGAAATTGGCCAAGCAGCAATGTACTGCAGGCAGGCAGTACTTTAAATGTACTGCAAGCAGGCAGTACTTAAATTTCTGAAGTCTGAGATAAGTGTACAGTCATCAGTTGCTTGCCACAGGAGGAAATTCTTCACTCAGAGGGCGGTGAGGCACTGGCGCAGGCTGCCCAGAGGAGCTGTGGGTGCCCCATCCCTGGAGGTGTTCAAGGCCAGGTTGGACAAAGCCCTGGGCAACCTGGTCTGGTAGGAGGTGTCCCTGCCCATGGTGGGGAGTTGGAACTGGGTGGTCTGTAAGGTCCCTTCCAACCCAAGCTGTTCTATGATTCTGTGATTTCCAGTGATTTAATAAACCATACTGCTGATACCACAGGGTATCACTAGTCCACAAATTCAATGTGGGACAGATTTTCTCTTGTAATAAAAGTATTATGAGGCCTACATCATCTGTGATTACAGAAAGACAGGGTTGGCAACAAAGGGAATGCCCAGGCTGTTTCTTTGAGGCTTCTCTAACCTGTTTTGAAACTAGGAGTACTCATGGTATCTTCACCAAGTCCTCAGGTTGCTTTTTTCCCAGATGCACTGCCTTCTGAACGATTACATAATTTTTCCTAATGCCTGCATCTTCTCTCCTCTGCAGCACTTTCAACTCATTATTTTCTTTACTACCCATCAGGTTACAGTCTCTCTCTTTTTAAGAGTCCTTTCACTGCTGTTATCGTGTCTACATTTAGCTTTCTCTTCCCCCACCATTTCTTTCATTCTTTGTTCCCATTTTCAAGAAATGCCTAAGACCCATTTGTTCACTTTATGGGTGGCAGGACAAGCAAAAAATGACATGCAAAACTCAAGCTGGAGTGCCAGCCACTGCTGTTTCAGAAGGGTTAAGCACTGAACAAGACCCATCTCCTGTATTGAGACTGGGCACGTCATGCAGGAGCACAAATCTCACAAATTATGTACAACAGCCAACCAATCTGCACGGACTTCATCCCTATTTCAGTATACGTTTACTGTTTACGTACTGGCTAGATATGGCTATTATAAACTCTTACCTTTTTCTAGCTTCTTTAAATGCTGTGAGCATGCAGACTGGCTGAAGAGAATAGATATAACACATTTTTGTCTTGCTATCTGCTGCCCTTCACTCTTTTTAGTGGGACCTTGTTTTCCTTTTAATGTTTTATAGTTTAAGAATATGATCAGATCTAGCGTGTGTATAAAAGCATTTGGGAATGTTCCAAAACTTAATTCATTTATGTTCTTAAATCCATCTTCGTTATCTTCTTGTGTAAAGGATTTGTTGGATTTGTGCGTGACCTTTATTTTGAAAAAAGCACAGAGCTTCAATGAGATTTTCTCAGTGTTTACCCAAATATGCTAAACTTTTGCAGAACAGAGCTTTGTTATAAATTTTTTTAAAGAGTGCAGGAGCGATCGCAACGAGATCTGCCGTATAACAGTCCAATTAAGTAGAAGCACCAATGACTATAAATGTGACTTTCAAGTAATTCAGTGTGGTTAGTAGTGAGATATTCAGATACGCTTACTGTACTGACTGAGACCAAAATCTTAATTGGAATGTATAATTAAATGGGCAGCTTTCTCTCTAGATTTCTTATTTGGGAATTCATAAGTGTTGATTATGTATTAATGTAATGGTTTGGTTGTAGTCCAACAGTATTTGCTAATTATGATTTGGGGATTTGCTCTAATTAGATACTACTTTGACAGTGCTGTTTAATTCTAGTTTGACTGAGTTTATAATGGTTTTAATCTTAGGAATGCAAGCCATCTTTTTTACATTTAATAAAAATATTAGAGACATGATTTTAAACAATAAACAACATCTGATAGAAAGAAACCCATGGATGTTTTTAACTACATGTGTAGTATATTATGAGCTATGTCAGGTCACTAGAAATTAAGTTGATTGGTCAATACAACAGACAGCTATCTTTTAAATTTGTTTTATTTTTCACATTGTAGACATCCAAAAGGCTCAAGAAATTGCTAACATAAAGCCTTGAAAGGTAGAATAAAAGAGGCAGTAGTTAAAAAATTAAAGACATAAAATGGTTTAAAAAATTGTAAAAGATGAAGTTGAAGGAATACACGATAGCTGGGCATTTCACTAAGAAATAGTAGAAGGTGACTGACAAATTCAGAATGTTGTTAAGTGTATTCCCTTTCCATGTTTTAAGGTTTTTCAATCCTTGAAATCAGACATAGGAGAGTCCTCTATGATTATTTCCTCCTCTACCTCCGGAGTAAGCTCTTTATCACTTCATCATAACATTGCTGCCATACAACTTGAATAGGGAAGGATTAAGGATGAATAATGAATGAGTGGGGTGGTGTCTGCTGTTTTTTTTTTTTTTTCCTGTGTGTAAGAAGAGGGGGTGTTGAAGGGAAGAACTGCTTTCCTCAAGAGGATTTTTCTTCTCTACCCGTCCTGGTGGAAATTGGGATGATAAATTATTTCATTATATTCTTTGCAGTTTATTATTCAAGCAGAGATAAAACCTAACTCAGAGGAAATCATACAAGACTAAAGGCTTCACCAACAAGACCCTTTGCATTAAACTCCAGAGATGAAAGGAGTCCATGCTTCAACAACTGAGTAGCCAACCTATTCTTCATTCTGTTTCCTTTGAGAGAAAGAGCAATCCCTTGCTTCCACTGACAAAGGTATACCCATATGAATGCTTTAAACCAGACCTTTATTTTTCAGTGCAGAAAGGACAGGGCTAAATAAGTTTAATTCCCTCTGTTTTTCTTTAATCGTATCTTTAATCCATTTCATATCCCTTCTGTTTTTGCACTGTGCTACGTTCAAGAATGTTGTAGATTTTCAGGAAAACGCTACCTAGAAATTAAATGAGATCCTGCAGATAGTGTTCAGTCCTGCAAAGATTTCTATGGTTACTATGGTTTCTATGGTTTCTATGGTTTTTTTTTTTTTACAAGAGGAGTTGAGCATGATATGAAGAGCTGGACCTTTCAGCATACTTATACCATGGACACAAAAATGACTTGGAAAGAAAAGCATCTAGAGCTCTGTGCTAGATCGTTTCCTGAGCTAGATTTGTTTAAAGTTAGCACGGACAGTCTACTCTACTCTACAGGTTTGCAGAGTACACGCAATCCTCTTATCGCCCCCTCAGCTATGCTTGGTTTCTTCTTGGGTTGTAGAGTGCAGTCTGGAAGGCAAGGATTTAAAAAACCTGACTCTGCTCTGACATTGTTCATTTATGTCAACTATCAGTATTTCTGTAAAGCTTGCAGCTGGAGATTGGAAGTTTCTTGCTAATCCCAATTTTAATGCTGCAGTATAATAATATGCAATTAATAATAATATGCAATCAAAGCGAAAACAGCTGAAGTAGTATCAAGAACACTGATGAATGCCTTCAACCCATCTCTCTCCTAACGCTATGCTAAACAAGGATGGGTAGGGTAAGACAGAAGTCCCTTTGGGAAGTGCTAGTGCCAAACCTGTACTCAAATCACAGAGGCAGGTCTATGTTAAAAATGCTGAATTGAAGAGCCCAGTGAATAGCTACTGGTCTCACTCAAAACTGAAGAGCTATCAGCTGCCTTTGTGACCATAAAAATGATGTCAGTTCAAGTCATTCAGCAAACCACAGAAGAGGACAAGCTTTTTACACTGAACATCAGGAAGATACCAGACGAATTTAAAACAATTTCTTCAACAATGCCCAACTGTAACAGGAGTTGCAGTTTAACCACGTCTAGTGGAAAATAAATGTTCTTGTGGGTCCAAGCATGCCAGTAAGAAGAAAGGAAGGTAGGCTGTAATGGTTTAATCATCTTCATTAAGCTAAAAAGGGGAAGCCTAGCAAGGTAGGGAGCAAAGCTTCAAGTAGCATTCTCTTCACCAGTGCTTAGGAAACAACAGCAAACTGACCTACACCCTGGTGGAAGATGCAGTTCTTCTGACAACAGGTTGCTGCTGCAATACCACTCATGGGGTAGGAAGGCATAATGAACCATAGCAAGGAGTGGGGCTAACAAACAGTGACATCCCCTGACAAGAAGGCAGATAGGAGCAGGTGTTGTGGCACATCCACTGGTATTTTATGTGGTATATTTCTGTAAGCATCTGTAAACTCATAATACAGTGATTTGCACTGGTGGTGCTGCATACAATGCGCTTACATGAAGTCAGAATTCACTCAGATACCCGAAGCAGAGAAGCCTGGATAACATGATCCAGCCATTTCAAAATGTGCCTTTAGTGCATTTGTTGTCTGTAAGACAGAAGTGCTCATTCAAAACACACACACTTTCACAGGTCTGTACACACATACTCACATTTCTCCAGCTGTAAAAGGATGAATCTAGCATGACCCCTGCTGACAGCAACCCTTCCAAGTGTCTTCCCTCCAGCTATCAGAATACCCAAGCCTCTTCTTCCTCCAGAAAAATCAACCCCATAAAAACCTTACATATACACTTGTGATTCATCGCAAGTATAAACTAACCCCAGAAAGAAGGAGGAATTTTCATTTTAGTATTTGATTCACTAATCCTTGTATGTTTTAATTTAAATGAACATGCTGGTATTCTCAGCTTGAGTGCTGCAGAACATGGGATAGTGGATTCAAATATTTTAGGGCTACACTGCATTGGAACTGATGAAACTACGATGTTAGGTGAGGCTGTTTGCCATATGCCGAGGCCATACCCCCACTGCACTTGGCTGATAACCACTCCACTTTGTGTCACCACACCGTACGCTTACAGCAGGCAAGACCCCAGATTTTCACTCTGAGAAAACACAGTTCCCCTCCAACGTATACATCCAGTGTCTTTCCTTTGATGATTTCCACGTGGGCTGTGTAAGACTGGTAGGTTCAAGCTTCTCATGCCTTTGTTTCAGCCTTGGGATGAACTCAGCACACTGGCCCTACTCCAGCAAATGCACAGACATCTTTAATGTTTAGACGCTATGACATTATTCACATGCTTAACTTCCAAGGACATGCCTCTGTTTTGTTGGAATAAGGCCAGGGTATTCAACACTTGTGAGGCTTGAATCTTTGATCATACTGAATGCTTCACTTTATATCAAAACAGGCTGGTTTCTTTTAGGTTTGTTTTTTCTAATCATTTTGCTTAGCTTCATGTTGTATCGACAGATTTTAAAATATAAATATTTTTTACTCAATCTTGTCTTAAATGCTGTTTCTTTTCCTATAGGAGAATTTAAACACTGTTTTTTAATTTTTATTTATTCATTATTTATTCATATTAATTTCTCTCCGTGGTCTATTAATAATTCAGCCACACAAGATTCTGAATGGCACCCAGTAAGAACTATGTTAATGTATGATGTCTTTTTTCACTCTGGTGTGGAAGCACGATAGTTACTTCTCATGAGCAACTCTCGCAACACGTTTGTTTTACAAAACCAACGAAAAAGAATAAGTAACTTAAAAATATTTGCATTGTTGAATGCAGCACAGCTGACAGAGCCTATGAGGAAAAACAGTGCAAGTGTACCACAGAGGATACAAAACACAGCATCAGGAAAGGAGAAGAAATGACGTGATCAAGCCTTAGGGAAAAGGATTGAGCATAAAGATAGCTGGGGGAACTGGAGATACAGATTGTCATTTTATTATCTTAAAAAGAGACAGACATGGATGGGAAAAAAAGGAAGAAATTCATGGAGCTACCTAAGCAAGAACAACCAGAGAGGCTCTGCTATATCTCAGGGATGATGTAGGAGAGAACTCCATTGTGGACGATTTGGATAGCATGGAGAAGATGACTAGGGGGTGGGAAGAAGAAAAAAAAGGCCCAGGAAAACAGGCTAAGTTGTAATCCTGTACATACTGTACACTTGAAAACAACCCTGGGACTTGTGAGTGTATGGGTGTGCAGGACCAGAATGCTGTAACAAGAAAAAGACTTCAGAGAACTACCAGCAGTGTAGAGGGCGGAGCAGATCTGAGGCAGAACTTAAAACAAGAAAACCCTGTAGATATTATCTTCAATTGGAGGCAAACAGGCAGCTGGTTAAGATTTCTACAGAGGGAGGGTTGGTTCAAGGATGGCAGGCGTACTCCTGAGAACCGGTGCAGAAACCAGCTCTCATGTTCTGACCAGCCACAGTCTGCAGAGCTCCAGACAGATGGAAATCAGAGGGAGAGCAGCTAGAGACATAAATAAATATGGCCAAGGGGTAAACAGTACGGTCTCTGATAGGGAAGGGATGGAGATAAGAGCAACCAAAGGACTAGAGAGCTACAAGCAGTGGCAGATAAAGTTCAGGGCCAACTGCAGAACTACCCTTGCTTTGTCAGCTCTGCTGCACAGAGTCTGGAGCAGGGAAACTGTAATCAAGGGCGATACCAAATAACAGTAAAACAGCATTGTACTTGAGTAAGGTAGTATGATCAACTGGAGCCAGGAGCTAATGGAGTCAAAGCAGACAGGGAAATAAGGGACCAAAGCAGTCAAAGACTAGAGAGTCAGGTAGCCTCTGCCTAGAAGCATCACCCGAGACTGATTTCAGAGAGCAGGCGGACCAAAACCTTAACTAAGTAATTCACCAGTACCTGTGTCCGGAACATTAAGCTTCTCCTTTTTGTGCTTATATTTGCTGACAATTTTGTGGAATAAGTTCTTTTTCTGAGACTGGAATGAACCTACAGACAACATTAATAATACATACTTTTAATCAGCAGTTTTAAAAAGAGCACAACAGTCACAGCATGTACTATAAAACCTCCCCTTCCACTAATACAGGATGCCATTTCATGGTGAAGCACAAAAACTAACATCCATTCTGCTCTCTGGAGGCTTTCTATCTAAGCAGGCTGTAATTCAACCCACCACCTCTCTATGCAAAAGTGTCCCAAAGCATTTTGTAGAACGATGACCTTCAGAAAGCTCAGCCATACAATAAAACAAGAGTTTTGTTTGTTTGTTTAAAGACACGCTCCCTTTCGGATGTGTAGTGGGATGGAGCTAGCTTTCTTTGCAGCAGCTTGTATGGTGCTGTGTTTGAAACAGGTGACCAAAACAGTGTCAATAACGCACTGGTGTTTTAGTTGTTGCTGAGCACTGCTTGCACAGTGTCAAGGCCTTCTGTTTCTCAATCTGCCTCCCCAGAGGGAGGAGTGCCCTGTCAAGGGGGCACAAGAGGTGTCAGGGGACAGGGCCGCAACAGCTGACCCCACCAGGCCAAGGAGATATTTCATACCATACGATGTCACGCTCAGCAGTAAAACCAGGGATGGGTTTCCAAAGTAGCCATTGCTCAGGGCCTAGCTAGGCATGGGTTTGTTGGTGGTGATTACTGTTGCATCACTTGTTTCTGTTTTTTATCCTGTTACTTATTAAACTGCCTTTATCTTAACCCACAAGTGTTTTTGTCCTCACTTTCACCCTTCTGGTTCTCTCCCTCATCCCACTGTCAGGGGAGTGAGTGACTGACTGGGTGGGGACTTACCTACCTGCCAGGGTCAACCCCCCAGAGGACGCAAGAGTTAGGTTTGCCTTTTTGGTGACCAGAAATAAGTTTACAGTAAGTGCTGAAGTAAAAGCTCCCAGGAGAGTAAGGTGAGAGTGTACCCAGGTGATGGTACCATTCCTACTTTGATAGTAGAGTCTTTACTAGTAGTAGTCAGTAGGCATTTTAAAGGACAGCAGACAAAGCATGCCACCAGCAGAAGCCATTAGGAAGCAATCCCTTGACGCACTAATGGAGTAAACAGAGATACAGCAGCAAAGAAATAACAGACGCATTATTTCTACACTGCAAAGCCACTTTTAGGCAGTTACTTTTCAGAAACAAACTGCACGTTAAAATCTTATTTCCGAAGATATAGCAGGTAAGCACCTCTTCAGGCTAGCTCAGAACAGACCTGCCCAAACAGAAAGGAGATGCGCTGCAGATGCCAGGACGGTTCACAGCCTAACGAGAGGGCATCCTTCCCAGCTGCACTGTAGCAGGAACTGCACACCATCCACCACACTGACCTCCTCCACTCACCCTTACCCTTAGGAGAAGCCAGACACACACTGGCTACTGAGACAACTGTAAATGTGTAGTAACATGCGATCAAGGTAAGTTCACATCATGCATCTGCAGTTTTCAATCACTAACCAGCTCTGTATGTGGGGAACGAAGGAGAAAAATCTGTAGTACATGCAAGAAGAATCTAGCTTTAGGAGAACGTCATTCATAGAAATTAGGTTCTGTTTGAATAATACTGAAAAACAAACAACGAAAAGTAAAATCCAGACAGGAACAGGCAGAGAAATCCTAAGATTTTGTGTATTTGGCTTTGTGGCTCACTGATGCCTTTTTTTTTTTTTTTTTAAACTACTAAAGAAATCAAAATTTGGGGAGAGGGGAATAATATCACAAAAAAATCCAGATGTCAAACAACAAACCAAAGGAAAAACAAACAAACAAACAAAAACAAACAACAACAATCCAGGCTAGACACCGTCTTAGGCAACATCAGCTTGAATTTTAATAACTTTGCTAGAACTTGTTGAGAAAATACTATAAAGTTCAACAGAATAGGCCACATTCACTCAAACTAATTCAAGTGTCTTTCTACAAATTTTATAGTAGGTTCCAGAGTACCACAGAGTTGGATAAGCAGTATGGTGCCAGTACAACAAGAATGCAACATAAGTCATGAAAAAGCTCAGGTAGGTTGAGGGAAAGCATAAATAAAAAAACCTGGGCCTTCCTGAAGACTAATGTCAAATACTTAATTCACATTAGCGGAGACAAGTCTTTCCAAAACAGTTCCACCAGAACACAGAGGCAGAGATATGCAATAGGTGACTCAGGACATTTCTACTGTTTTTTTTTTTCTCCTTTTACTTTTTTGGATTAGCAAATTAATGGTTTGTAGGTGCTTGGAATAAGCAACATTTTACACGGTATCATAGAAGTCTCCACTTCTATAGATCAACCTGCAAATTGCTTAAATCAATTCCACAAACTATCAGTGACTGCCAGCAACTGAGCAGAATAAATGAGATTAAAAACTCCCCAAAAGATGACAGTTGTTGCATGAATAAGGAAAACTGTGTCTTAAACTTTTCTTCTACCATTCAAGGAACATTTTTGATAAGCTTTTATCTGCACCATGTAGCAGATGCTAGATGGTTCATAGCACATGCTACTTGCATGTAAAATTCTGTTCTCAAATGGAAAGACATTGACTTCAGTGGAGTGAAAAGAGAAGCCACCTTCTTACAAGGAAATTTCTACTACCCTACCCTTTTACCCTTTATTCTTGTGCGACAGTGCTCGTAGTTACTTCCTATACCCTTTGGCCATGAATGCAGTGAAAGAGAAGATGAGTTAATAGTTACGTATGTCAACGTGTCATACTTAGACCTGAGAATTTGACTTGTAACTCCATGAAAAACTTACTTCACACTCCCTGCCTGAACTACTTGGAGTCAGCTAGATAATATGCTCAACGTCCTCTGTAAAAAGACAAATTATGATCACTCTCATATTTACACACACAAGTTATCTAGCAATTACTGAATAGACTATTTGGTTCTTCTTTGAAAATGTCCCTATCCAATCCTTCCTTTAAAGTAAGGCATGAACAAATGAAGTGCCAAACATGGGACCTTTGCAGGGCATATTCAGGTATGAAAAACAGAGTTTTTCTTCCAATAAAAATCAACCAAATTAATGGAGGAGGCAAAATATAGTCCAGACCTGAGAGGACATGGGCACACGTACTTAATTCCAGTAGGAAAGGCCGAACAATGGGCCATTCCTAAGATCAAATATCCTTTTTCACTCTCCAAGAGCAGGTGCCCCAGGGGCATGGTTCAGGCATAACAGCTCATGCAAGAGCTTACACAACTGCTGGCTGTGCTACACCTGTTTCACAAGGACAGCAGTCAAATATTCAGAGATTTCAAACGAACACCACTTTTCAACATTCAATCCAGAGAATATCCATGACAGAAAGACCTACCCAACCTATGAGGCTTGCTGTTAGGCAGTGGATCCTAGGAGTGACTTCCTATAGAAAGCTGAGAATTGCTTTTATTCCTGTAAGTTTACTTGTTATTGCTATACTGCCACCTTAAGTGTAGAGTAAGTCCTGTTCTCCTGCTGATCTTCCTCAACTGAAAATATTCTACTTCATTCTTCTTTTCCTAGTTTTACAGCAGCTGCCACGTGAGTTAACCACCTGCTAATCCCTGGCTCCAGTGGCTCACTGTACTCCCTGACAGCACCAGGAATTTCCTTCTGGGAATATCAGCGTGGACAGCAGCAGCTGTTTAGGGAAGCAGCGGGCAAGAAAATGAACTGGCCATGCATAACTAACCATAATTGCATTTCCTCCATGATTCTGGGCATGTGCTCCCCCTACTCCCCCAGAGTCCTTTATTGTACATGGCCAGACCAAACAGAGAACATTTCAGCACTGTCATAAGACAACCAGGATGAACACACATGCCTCCCAGAAGGCTCTGGCACTGATTTGACATGAGGAAAGAAAGACCCTACTGAGGTGCTGAAGCTCACCTCACTTCTACCACAGGCTCAGCTCATTCCCTCAGCTTGAGGCTGGCCTCCTACTAAAATCCTTGCCTTGTCCTGTGAGGCCATTGGGTTGGCAGGACCCTATAAGCTCCACAGCTCCCAGAAGAGCTGGAGTTTGCCAAACTCTCCATGTTTCTAAGTCTCTCAGGAGGACGGCACTGTATTTTTAGGTTGTGATCTGTGAAACATTATGGCATGCCATCTCCAGACATCCTAATGCTTAGAACTAAGCCAAAAAACCCAAGCTAAGGCTGAGAGGAATGCCACAAAGGAGGATTATTTTTAAGCTGATGCTTTATTTCTAGTCCTAGATGCCACAGAAAAAAAATAAAAATTTGCAGCCAATCCCTTTCTTGAATAAAAGTACACTATGCAGACTTCTCCTGACCTTCCCAAAACGAGAGCTTTAGCAAAGTGTTTAGTGTGTAAGTGAGCATTTCTTCACAGCACACCACAGAAATAATGACTATGCCTGCTGCTCATTTTTGCATATAAGCGAATTAGTGACTCACTGCAGACTGATGACTCGTGTGGTGGGATGTTTTGGCACATATGCCATTGGAAAGAAGAAAAATAAAATCAGTCACAGCTCCAGCAAATGTTGGAGCAGGCCATCTGCACAGATTCATTATAGCTGTATTTTTCAGCCATTTTCTTACATTGCTATTGTACGTGCATGCTGCCGGTATGCTTGGAGTGGGATTTCCAGAAGGGTTCTGACTTGTTCAGGTCTACTCCCACTGAAGAAAGATCCCTATTAAGCTCAGTGAGAGCAGAATTTGGACAATCTGGAAAACTTGGAAAAAAAATTGCCTCTCATTTAAGAAAATTCAAAGTTTGCCTTGCGTATGGACTTGAAAGAGTTATGTTACAGGGTTCTTCAGGTGTTTTTATGTTAAAAGAACTGTCTGAAGCAAGGACTGGGCATGGCAGGCACAATGGAAGGATTCAGTCGACACTGATTCACTGGTTTCCACTTTGCAGTAAGAAAATGCCCTGACAATCCTGTCTGTTTGTGTCAGGTACCAGATCAGGCCCATCATCTTATTTAGCCCCATGTAGGTATAGTTTAATGACATATGACAGAAAATCAATCTGGCAACATTTACTCCAAAGTAAGGTAAGTCCTTGTCAGGCAGGGTATAACGTGTTTTTTGTTTTAAGGCGCACAGGATTAGTTAGAAAAGAAACAACCCACCCCCAAACAAAACAAAAATCCCAAACATTTCTCTATTTTTAATCACCTAGCATCCTCTGGGGGTTTTAGTGTGTAGCGCTCCAATCTACTTTTCAGCCTTTAGTTGCAATTTAGTAAGCACTGATCTGAAGACTGCAGAAAGTAATTATCTGAGGATTGAAAATGCACGGGAAGTTTATGATTCTGCACATGCTCATCCAGGAAAAGCAGGGCATGATTTTAGAGTGTTTACTAAACCTACCCCTCATGATCATTACGTACTGTTCGGAAACAAGGCACATTTGGGGCCCCAGCCACTAGTAGGCACCATTTGTAATGGATGCCTCGTCTAATGACCTTACAAGCCAGAGACACTCCAAGAAAGAGCAAAGCAGCAGAGACAGCTCCACACAAAAGGATAACGCAGAGCACAGCAGAGCAAGGTTAAGGTCTCCTACATCCCAAGACAGAGTCACATCCACAGGACTGTACTGCCTCTTCACAGTACGTGCTCATCATGCTGCAAGAAAAAAATGCCACTTTTGCTTCTGCTGAATTCTAACGGTGTAAACATAATAAAAAACCTAGAACCATTCCAAAGCTGTCTATTATTTTGCATAAAACTGCCTGTTTCCCGTGTTTCATTTTCTGCAACACTTGCAGAAGCCCAGCTTATGGACCTGTATTCATAACACTGTTGGAGGTTAGTGTTTTCTCACTGTCTGTGGACTCAGGATTTGCAGGCAAACCAACAGCATGACTAGGCTGAACGGCCTGTCAGTACACTAGAAATTAATTTGGGGATTCAGCGTAATGAGTATTTGGCTCTACTGGAACAGTTTCCCCTATTAAGCTAGTAAGCTTGGTTGTGTGCAGTTTGGTTCAGGTTGTTTCAAATACACAGCTTGCATCCTAATTTTAAGAATCCTAAAAAAAATCTGGCAGAAAACAAAATCAACCTACTGCCACGGAATGTTTATATTTTTAGCAATTTTTCTTTTCCAAAAGGGAAAAAAAAAAAAAAAAGGTATGTTGGAAAGTTTCTCAGTTAGCTCTTGAGAGCTGAGCCTCACTCTCCAGGGAGCTGGAATGACTGATGTGAGCTGCCAGCTCGCCCAGCTAGCTTTTGTGAATTCAACATTCATTGGAATTAAGAACAGATATCGCTATCTCAGTCTACATTTAGTTCAGGGCTATGGTTAGATGTTCACTGCAAAAACAGCAGTGTCACCATGAGTTATTCCTGCCTCCAGGGCTGCTTGTTACAACCCCACAGCTCACTTGGCGGAAAAGTTCATGTGACTGTTGGCCATCTGCTTTGGTACAAAGTCAGCTGGCTTGGTTTAAAGAGCCCCATTTGCCAGCTACAGGCAAACGCTCCATGGCCTTCTCCGCAGGGCTGTGCCAAAACTACTTATATCAGGCTTGTGACCTGCCTGCAGTTATGTTTCTGACCTTCCCTTGAGATATGGCCGAAAATATTCCAAACCTTTTTAACAGTGATGGAAACAGGGATCAAAATGAACTTGTACTTAGGAACTTAGCCAAAAGCAGAATCTAGTTCTAGGCTACCTGGCTGGGGTAGCATTATCATGCAATTCCCAAACAGATTAGGACCTGCGATTTTTTTTAAAAGACATACAGACATCTGAACAGGTAAAAACTGTAGTGAGAAATCCACACAGCTGCTATTACAACTTCAATTGCCATGTTGCGCCCAAAAGATGTTGTGTAATAAACCATTGTATTAATATACTGTTAAAAAAAAGTTCACTCATGCTCGTTAAAGAAGTTCTGTAAAATATATACCATAAAAATGGAAGAGACAGAACTCACTTTGTACCAGCACCATTCTAAATTTGCAGGAGTCTGACTGTTCCATATCTAATTATATAAATACAAAAATCAATACTAAAATTGGCATGCACTAGGAAAGAACAGCTGCTCAATCCTGCATATTCTAATGCAATTATTTGTGAAGCATTCAAAAGGCATAGATCTAATCCAGGGTTGCCTGGCTAAAATACATGTACTGGATTTGAAAATCAGCCAGCCCATGATACTACCATAGTAGCCGAACAGGAAACCAGCTTCACATTGTAAACTGTGCGTAATGAGCATTCTTCTGAGCATCCTTTTGTCTTGTAGAATTATTGGTATGTCATTCCTTCATTTTGTGATGCCACAGCCTAAAAGCATTTTCTCTAACGTATACTTACTTCTCTACCACTCCTGTGACACAGGCTGTCTGTATATAAAACAATCAAATGTGTCGTGAGTTATTCTCCCTCTATGACCCTCAGCAATAGAGCTGAGCATAGAACTAGTTTTCCTGTCCTCTAACCATATTTATCATCTCAGAACATTTTCAGTCTAACTTTCCATTGTAAGTTTGAAATTTTGAGGAAAAATATCCAGTTCATTCAGACATTTTTGGTATCTTATTAGTAAAGCCTAAAATTACATTTAAATGAAAAAAAAAGCACATAAAACTGTGCTTTGAAAAATGTCAAAGTAACTTTTTGATGATCTGCCATTTTTCTCCCCTGCCAGTTTCCCCTGGGAAAACTTGTCAAATTCACTTACCTCACAAATATTCCCTTCCCCCCCACCCCCCCTTTTTTGTTTGTTAGGTTTGCTTGCTATGAGGAAATTATTTCACATACAAGCTCCAAGCAATTCTACTCTACTCAGCATGAAACGCAGAAGCCAAGAGTACGGCCTGAAAACTAATCCAGGTGAGAACCAACTAGCTTCAGTGCTAGAAAAACATTTTACTTCAGACTTTTCACATGTATAACAGTAAGGTGAGAAAGTATAAATTCCAGAGCTTGTTGTAGCATTGTTATTGATGAAGAACGTACTGAACACAGTTACTTACCTTTGTTGGATTTTGGTTGTTCAGATGAGCCGCTTCCAACCTTTCTCTTTTTCCTTGGAACAGATGAGCATTTCCTGTCAAAGGTAATAGGACTGTATTGAGGGAGGCTGTTGAATTTCTTTTCAAATTCTTCTTCCAACTTTGCTAAGCTAAAGGGGAAACAAAACCAATCAAATTAAATGTAACTCCATTTCTGGAGGATTGTATTTTGTGTGCATACACACGCATCTACTTACATAGGGGGAAAGAGATATGCGCACATGCACACTGTAAATGTCAAACTATTATACATAATCCAAATTTGGGATGAGAATGTACAATCCATTTCCTGAATTTGTAACTCTGGAGAAATTAAGTTTTAATATATGCAACTAATGTAAAAAAATTAGCTGCACAGATTCATAAAGCAGATTTGTCTGTTCCATGAGGGGGATGAGAAAAGACAATAAAACCAATAAGTAAACAAACCAATACATTAATTTCACATAAAAATCACATTACACCAGAATGGAGGTGATAATTTAAACTACAGCAAAAATGTCAAACTGTCCAACAAAGCTAACAAAAATGGCAAGCCATCCAATCTTCTGTGGAAAGGAAAAAAAAGTTAAACCTGGTGCTTCAGAATGGCTATTTGTATTTCTTCTGGGGGATTATACTTCCTTCCTATTTTGTTTGTTGTGAGATGAAAAACACAGCTAGCTCATGGCTTCAGGAAACCCAACATTCCTCATAGGTCAGCCCAGCTGACCTATGAGCTTTACCTACCACTCAAGAAGTCCACAGATGTGGTATTATTCGTAATTGCCAGATGAAAACGAAGCACTTGAACTGGATGGTATGACACGGCCTTCCTGGCTGTAATGACTGTGCTATCTTGCGTAAGCATGACTTTTCAGAGAACTTCTGCAACCAGGCAGGATCATAGTATCGCAAATGCATTTTAATAAAAGGCAATTTGCACTGCTAGGCAGATTATAAATAGAACTCCCCATGAGAGGGGAACAATGACATTTTCTACTCATCTCAAATTCTGATTGCTATGGAAAACTAGAACTGGACAGATGTTGGCATGACTGTTGGAAGGGGTGGCCATGAAGACACTCTACATTTGGAAATGTCACAAGAAAGATGACTTCCTTGTTTCTTGAAACAGCACTTCCATACAATTGCTTTCTGAAAGCTTTGGTACACAGACTGATACTTCGTTTTATCTCTGCTCAGCAGGAGTGTGGCTGTACACGGGCAAAGCACACCTGGCATGGACCACCAGGGAAAGCGAGGGCAGCTACCAATGGAGAAGGTAAGGGGACACAGAAGTAATGGGAGAAAGGAGCAGCTCCAACAGCAGTGAGGAATCCAGCAGACAGACAGAAGCCCTAATGCTGAAAGGTGATGATGAAGGGAGCAAAAAGAGTTCAGAGGAGTGGGTAAAACTAAAACTGGCTCTTCCAAGCAGACAGAAGATCAGGTAGTACAAAGAACAAGGATAACAGATACCTTCTCCAGCACTTTGGCTCCACACATAACTGCTTCTGCTTTACAGAGTTCACTAAACAATATTCATTAATGGCATGGCTGAATCAGGAAGCAACATTCACTAATATGTATTTTCCCCATCCAGCCAGATAACGATGGTAGAGCAGTATTTGTCAAATGAATGAAATATTAACACAATTTTCCTAGTGACTTTGAATAAATCATATAAAAATACATTTTTTTGGCTCGGAGATGCATTTGGTTTTCTTGCCATGAGGTGATCTAACATTTTCAAATTTTTCAACTGAAATTTAAAAGGTATTTCCAAATAATGTACTTTCTTATATAAAGTACAATAAAAATATAAGAATTGTGCCAATGGTTTTTATCAACTATTCCAAACAAATGAACTCTTGAAGATTTTCATTAATGTAATATCTTTGCTGTAAAGTGAGCTGCAGCTAAATTTCATATAGACCAGATAATAAGTGTATGAAAAAGGCCTGCAGAAAAGAAACATTAAAATTGTAACCATGACGTGGAAAATCTACTCTTTTGTTGTTCATTTTCACCCTCTTAATTCAGATAATTGGAAGTCTTCAAAACTTGCAAGTATGAATGGCAAAGCAGATTTAACAGCTATGCCTGCAGTTAAATAAATCTGTTAGTACTCTGACAAAAATTGTTACTCATACTAGAAGAGCAATTCTGTGCAGCCTTGCTAAATGTTAATGCGTATGTATTCATTATTCTTCTGATATGTTTAATTTCTTTATTGTATATATGAACAGTTTAAATATCTTGCCTCAACAATAGAAAAATTGAGTATTTATCATAATTATTTACAAATATAAGAATGTTGTTTACTTTTCCTGTCAGCATTCTCTTCAAATAGGCAAAGGGATCTATTCTTTCTAGTCTGTTTATGATGATTGAACACCTACACAGAACTTTAAATATTGTTTGCAAAGTGTGCTGAAAATACAAAAATATAATTAAACCTCTTCACCATCTCTTGAGCAGCTAAATATTGTGATTTAAAAAAAATATATATTTAAAGAAGTGTGCAAATAATGCCATTCAAATTTGTTTACAGTATTGTAAACCAGGAAAGATCTGAGAGGAATTACTTCAGTATATAACCAACATGAGACTAGAGTCTTACTCAGCCAAACAGGTTTTGCAGTTTACAGGAATTCTGCCTAAATGTGTTTATGTAGTTTAAAACATTTGAGTGTTGGATGTTGGGGTTTCAGTTCACTAGCTGCAATGGGGAAGACTTGCTCTTCAGTTACTGGGCTGACCTAGCTAAAACTTTGAACAGTGTTATGTAGCAACTTACCCGAAAACAAACTCTTCCTTTGGCTTAGTCTTCTTCAGTTTTTTGTTCCCACTTGTCCCGCTTTGGGAAAAAGCCCAGTTTTCTTCATTCCAGCATCCTTCGTGATCTGAGGAGTTGCCTTTTCCTGAGCTTCTTTTTCCTGGGATGAAGGCAGAAAATTTTTTCTCATCTTTAGAAAACTGTGCCAAAACAAAGTGGGCTCAGAAGGAACTTGCATACCCAGTCAGCAACTTAAAGACTGTTTTGTAACACCTTTAAGATCAAACTTTTTTTTTTTTTTAAATGAATAATAATCTTGTTGGCAACTGTTTTTTTCCCCTTATACGTATATACACATATACACTACCTCCAAAGTGAAGATGTCTTCAGCTGTCAAGCAGGAGAAAGAGATGAGTAGATTCACAGTAATAAACTTACCTGAATTATAAACATCTTTTTCTTTTCCATTTTGACTGATTACCCATTTAAATCTACTAATTGGAAAAACATATTTCAATATATCTCACTGAAAGCTTCCAGAAATTTTAATCTAAAACTTATCCTTCTATAAGGTAAAGGGTTCTTGCTCACCACTAACAGCAAAACTGATTACAGACTCGCCAAGGTTGGAACGAACCTCTGAAGATCATCTAGTCCAACCCCCCTGCCAAGCAATGAATGACCTAAGGGAAAGTGTCAGACATCTGCCTCTTGTGATCATAGTTCTCCATCCTACAAACCCAAAAGCTGTTTACATAGAAAAATTAATTGTTCAGGGTTACATGCAACAAGTCGTGGAAACATCTATCAGCAGGTCAACAATCAACCAACCTAGTCTTCAGTCAAAAAGCTAAATCTCAGGTAATGACACAAAGGGAAAAGTTAAGAGTTCTTCAGGTAAGTAGGAACACAGACTGCAGAACTCAGAGACCTGCCCTGGACCCCAGAACCCGTCCCCACTATTTCAGGTGATCTGACAACCCCGTCATGCACTGCTTGAACTTGAGCTTAAACATGAACTTTTGCTCTTCCTCCCACTCCAGGCAGCCTTTTGCAGTTCGTGCTGTAAATGAAACAGTCAAAGCCACCCACCTCTGTCCACGTTAGCACGCAGAGACGTGAGCATGCCCTCTGACACCAGAGTTTTATAAAGAGCACCTTTGCAAGATCTCTCCGATTTCCTGGAGCCACAAGTTTCTATCTTTTTAACACAGTCACTGTCCTCAGTTTTGACCTGTTCTGGTAAGCTTTGGGGTACCACCTCCTCTGTGGGGGTCAGTGGTTCCACTTTAATGTTATCAGAAGCCTCACAGGGTACTTCCTTGTTGGCTGTAATATTAAGGAAATCAGGAGGCTTTGATTCTTTGGTGGGCTCCGTGGGTTTCTCCTTCGATGTTTTCTTCTCTTTCGATTTCACTTTTTTCTTTGGTGATTTTGTATCCAACATGCTTCCCTTCACATTTGAGGCAGGGCGGGCTTTTTTGCGGGGAGTTTCCGCAAGTCTCTCAGCACCCCAGTCCCCTTTTGCAACAGCTTCAATTGTGTACATTACACTTTCAATGTCCGACTCAGAGGACTGCCTCTTTTTACAAGGCTTCTTGGGGGTGGATTTTTCATTTGTGTGCCGGTCCAACTTATTCTTTTTCTTTTTCTTCTTTATCTTTTCTGGCTTGCTTAGCCCAAAGATGCTCATGTCAACCATTGAAAGCTCTGGAGAACGGCACATGTGATCCTTTGTGTTATCATTTCTCTCAAAAGGACTACTCTCCATTACGAGACTAGTAAAATCTCTGCATTTTGCAGTTTCTGATTCCTCAGCTTTTGTCTCATCCCAGTTTTGTATTTTCCCTGTCTCTGATTGTTCTGTTTTTCCTTTACAGGAGTCTTTTATTGTTGTTTTCTCCAGTTCTTCTGCTTCCATTTCATCTGGAACTTCCCTCGCCCCATCTTCTGATGCTTCCACTTTTGTTTTCCCAGGTTCTTTCACTTTCACCCCTTCTGAAGCAAGGCACATCTAAAATGAGTTAAAAATAGTCACCATGAAACAAACATCAACTGTTAACATTACTTATATTAACAGGAAGAGCGCTATATATGCAGTCTCTCTGGGATCCTAATTTATGAAAGCAAACTATTTTAAAGAACCATACTGAAAAAATCCTGAAGTCCTAATGAAACTGATGAAATGTAATTATGGCTAAGTGCTAGAATAAGGCCGATGGATTCTACCACTCTAATAGAAAAATACTCCAACTGATCTAATTGGTGTTTCCATGATCCTTGAAGTGCCTTTTATACATCTGGGAAACCCAGTGCTAGTTTTATTTTCAGAATACCCTAACTGCAATGGAAAAACACAGTATCTCTCACTATATTGTATCACAACCTACATGAAATCTCAAATTCATACTCCCAGTTCCCAAATATCCCCATATACAATTCTTTCCTTCATTTTCCAAAAGGCCCTGAAGGGGGAGAAAAAAAAAAGTTGATCGAATCGCAGCAATCAAGATTATTTTTCTTTACTTCAATGTGCAAAATGATTTGGGAGACAGTAAAAAAGCCTTCCAAATCTTTCTTCTTATGCCACAGTCTTGTTCTGCAAGGAACTGCAAAGCAGCAGTAGTTGCCATGGTTATCTCCTCCTGGAGATAACATTAATGGAAACCAAAACGCTCATTCTGTCTGAGGAACAGCAGTGTTCAGAAGAAGAGCTACAGCAAGGTCCTCAAACTGCCATGTTCCTTCAGCAATGACCTGGAAGATCCACTCGGTTTTGGATCCCTTGCAAGCCATACTGACACTGCTAGAGGTGGTAGCAGTACTTCACAGCAACAAGCAGTTGCCTTGGGAAGGCATGTTTTCTTCTTCTTGCTCTCCCTCTTAAAACCTCCTAAGCTGAACTCCAAGTGCTATTTTGTTTTTAAAACAACCATCAACCGAACAGCTACCTGGACTGAAACCAGCTGGAAGAGGCTTGCTTTGAACCAGGCATCAGGAGCTTACCCTGCAGCTCAGCCCATGGGCCATATGGTCAGGATGGATGTACGCTGCAGATCAGTTGGGTTCTCTTTAGGTCAATTTTCTATTTCTCAAATTGGCAAGGTATTTTTTCTTACAAACTAAAGAGATCTCTTACACCAATATACGAGTACAAAAGCAATGACTGAAGTCCGAAATAAGTTTCTGATCTGAAATAAGCTTCTGAAATTCCTTCTACATGGGATAGAAGAAGGTCAAGCTAGGCTGATCATTGGAAACACTGGAGCTTTGGCAGCACAGTGGCTGTAAGGAAGCAGAGTGAATTATGCAGTGGGGGAACTGTGTAACTATGCTGACGTGGGCTCTGGCACAGAGGTACTTTTTTACTGTGACTTTTTTAATGCACTGCAACATAAACACAGCCTGTGATTTCCAAAAGCTAAAGATCAATCTTAAAAATGTAATTCATTGAACAAGAATAATATTTTGTCAATTAAATGCCCCCACCGTCACAACCTGCCCATGTTTTTTAACCTCTTTATACCTTTGCTTCTTCTGCAGCAGCCAATAGTGCAGAAGGCTATAGGTATGGCTACAAAAAACAGGTGTTTTTTTTTTGTTTTGTGAGCTCTAAACAAACTTGGAAATCACAGCCTTCAAGATTGGGAAGCTTGAAAAAGGCTTACAAACAAAATAAATACATTTCCATAAAAGGCCATTAGCTTCAACTGTTCCCAGAAGGAGTAGCTGCTGAGAGAATCATTGTAACAGAGTTTCTATAGAAGTTATTGACCTGTTTTTTCCCCAGTTCAATAAACAGTACGCACAAAAGGAGAAAAAAAAGTGGCTAATGCCCTTTAACGGGTATTTGTAATGGCGATGTAATCTGAACAGACTAATCGAGCCCTTCACGTCAGTTCCTCCCTGCCCCCATGTACCCCCCCCCCCCCCACCAAACCAAACCAAACCAGTCAAAACCCCAGTCCCTAAAAGAATTAATTGAAACAATTCAAATGGAGATTGGCTAACCCCTTTGCCACAAGGGACTAGGTACTTCTCATCAGCTGCAGCATGGATGCTTAGAGGCCTCCAAATTGATGGCTAGTCTGGAGAAATCTTAATTTATAGCACCCAAGCCAAGATAATTTAGGCTTCTATAAGCAACAGTGTAATTATAACTGTAGCAACGTACTGCCTTCCAGTCTTGGGCTATCAATATCATTAACTTCTCCACCCCACTGCACCTGTGGTAATTAGTCACCAGTGTTTTAATACTACCTCTGCCAGCTGAAATAATGCTGATGTTCCACACTGCTTTGTTAAATCAGAAGGACCTGAATGGGATGTACTCGAAGAAATCTAAAGAAAAAACAGAGGAGGAGAATAAAGAAAAACAATATTTTACCAGTACAATTATTTTATGCTTGTTACATGGCTTTTGAAAGGATTATTTCCTTCCTCTTCCCAAAATTCATTCATAAGATTACATTATCAAAAAAGTGTAGACCTGCACATGCTGTAATAAATAAAATCCCACTTGATCACTGCTCTGGTGGACAATACCACTGGACATTAAAAGCTACTTCCAGACTTGGGGATTTTCTTGCCAGGACTGTCTTTGAAGGACGAGTTGAAGAACATGTTCTCTCACATGTAAATAGACTCCAGGGCTCTGCCAGGGCCAAGAGCATTGCACCAGTCTACACCAGCATGCAATCCAGCTGATGGTTCTGAAAGCCTAGGCAGATGTTGGCTTGGAAAAATAATTTCTTGGTCCTGGCCTAAGAAGGTTAGCTCTGTCAGGACATGGCACTACCTGCTGATGTCCTACTGGACTCATAGCAGAGATGCTATGAAACCAAAGTGCAGTAGGAGCCCTTAAGCCTTTGGTAACCTTTGGTTATTACTTTCCAGTGTATGGGAAGCTGTTCAGTAAGCAGTTATCTGATTATTCTCTAGGAACTTTTTTTTTCTTGTATTAAATTGTAATGCTCTTCAGTATTTTAGTGTTTTGTATCAGTTTTGAGCTTGCTGCAAGGAAATGATCATTTTCTAAATTTATTATAACATCAGTCTCAGGACTGGACATCAGTACAAAGAAGAAAATATTCTGCTGTTAAGCATGTACCCATAATCTTTGATCAGGCTTGCAGGTTTCTTATAATTGCTTCATTGGAAAGAGCTGGAATGCTAGGGACTGGGGCACTGAAGCACTTTCAACACTTTAGTTAGCCTTCCCATCAACCCCACTCAGCTCAGTTTTCACTGCTCTCTACCAACACAGGAAAGAAAAAAGGTTAAAAATTCTCTATGTCCACTGGAAGCTGCAGCATTTCACAGCTTCTCCCAACCTCTGACGATTCCAGCCCAAGCCTCTGAAGGCTGCGTACAGCCACACATTGTTAGTGCTGCTAGCCCTCTGTGGCAGAAGCGGCCTCCTTGCCTCCTGGAGGTGACACACACTTGTCCGCCGCTGCCTCCCCTCGCTGTCATCCCTCTGTACTGAAGGCTGAAGACAAAGCATGTATTCAGGCACTGAGGAGACTCGGCAGAGCTGAGCAGCAGCAGCCTTCCAGGCTTCAGCGTGCAGCACGGCTGCTCCAACTGTTTTTAGGAGCTTAGAAATTCTTAGAATTCTTTAGGAAAGAATTAAACCCACTTCTACACTTTATTTTATCACCATCTGTGAAATACTGTGAAATATCAAAAGGGAAGGCGTAGAAAGCGGGGGGATAAAGTTGGTTAATCCACATAGCAGAGATGAAGGAGAAGCAGAGCAGTGTGCTGTGCTGAAGCTGACAGTCTCCCACGCCCCGGATCCCTGCCATGCCAGCAGCACGGAGACAGCAGTCCAGCCCCCTCTGGTGCGCAGCACCTGCGCTTTGGAGTTACAGTGGCACAGCACAAATGCCTGCCAAATGAACTTGCAAACCTAAGAGGCCTCGAGGTGATATGAACACATTAGCCTGGGATCATCCAGATCAGATCTGGAGCTGCTGTCTGAAAAGTTAAGCTGAATCTCTCATTTTATTTGTCCAGTTACAGACCAGCATTACAGAGATCTCCAAAACTGAAAAACACAAAACCAAAAATCCACCAACAAAGAACAGTACTAATATACTACAAGAGCTAGAGATAAGGAAGATGTGCTTAGCATGTCTGCCGTGCCTGTGTCAGTTTAAATCAGAGTCTTTAACATTCATTTTATATATATAATTAGGTTTGTAGGAATCTAGCCAAGCAATTGCCAAGACAGAGATTGTGAAAACCTGTCCAACATGGCAACATCACCCTGCCATGTTCAGATTCACTTCTGTGACCAACTGCAGGACAAACTCTGCACTCCTGTGGACAGACAGGTGCCTAGACTTCCCTTGCCCTTGGGGCTTCACAGTCGCATCACAACTTTCAATGGCAACTTCCAAAAGTCAGGCTGGACTCAGCAACAGCCTTACTCCAGAACAGCACCACTCAGAACACACTGCTGTCCTGTGACAAAGGACACTTCAAAAACTTCTGGTGTCCCTGATTAGTGTTACAAGCCTTTGTGCTGCCCCAGTGCTGCAGTGGTCATAGGTCTGTATGGATCTCTAATCACAGGTAGGTGCAATTAGACTTACATTGGCACTGCTGACAATGTAGCACACACCAACAAACTCTAGCACTGCCAGAGACTGCCTCTAGGGTAAGGCAGATTTTCTTCTACTCATGACCTATAAAGTCAGTCTTCCTAGGAGCATTACTATCCATTGAACAAAGCATGAAACAGTCATCAGTGCAGGCTCAAAGCACGGTGTTTTCTTTTAGCGCTTCCAATAGCTTTTCCTCCCCTGAGATGTATTAACCACAGCAGCAAGAACATGCAGATGGATGGATGCCACCAGATGGGATCCAAAGAACCATTTTTCTCACTGAAATAGGAAGCGATTTTGAAAAAGCAAGCAAAAAAAAAAAGTAACGAGTAAGGTGGCAGCAACTTCTCTTATTAGCCTGAAAGCAGCAAGTATTTTCATCTTTCAGTCATCAAGAGGAATAATATTTGCAGGCCAAGCCTCACAAGTTTGGGTGATTTATCCTTATCAAAGCAGTGACCTCTACAAGATTACATGCAAGACTCTCAGGGAATTTCCAGGACCGTTGAGAAACCTCACCTAGTATTCTTGATGACTGCTGACGACTGCCAATTTTATAATTCAGTAAACTACTTCCAACTTTTCATACGGATTCGTGGATGATCTCAAAGTCTACTTTTATTACTTTTGGTCCCCGATTCAGCAATGCACCTTCCAGTCCTTATACCAAAGCTTTATTTTTTGAATCCTAGTATTCACTTCTTCATTAGAAAGAATGCCATTGTCTCGTCTTTGCTATTGTTCTGAGCTTTGTTTTTATTACAGTTATAAGGTTACTATTCCTGAAAGGAAGCACTTTTTCTGTGGTCTCCAAGAAGCTATACATGTTTAAAAAGTGCATAAAGAAGACCTAGGTCCCCAGGGCCACTGCAACTGCCTAATTCTCTGTCTTACTATTTGATTATTTGCTAGTTTATGTTTCTGGAAATACTAAATTTGATGCTAGAGCAAACCTTGCACAATTCACACTTTTTTGGAGAAAAAATACACATATCTTCCCATTGTGATGCTAATGGATATAACTTTACCTCCGCCAACTGGAAGAGTGCCGATTTCCCACAGTGCTTTACTGGCTCAGGACTTGACAACTGGGAAGTATTTGATGAAATCTAGGTTTTAAATGAACAGAGGAGAAAATATTTCAGTGGTAACCATGAAAGACAGACAGGAAAGGAGAAAATGAGTGAAGAAATTGAAGAAAAGAGTTAGTTAAATCAGTCACTTTTATATCTTCCTGGCAGAAGGCCCTACTTCAAATTAACAATCCCATCCAAGAAACACTTAACAGCCATTTAGAAGTTAGCAGGATATAAACACAGATAATATTCTGATCATGCTGTGTGTTTTATGTGATTCCAAGTGAACAAAACACACTTGTTGCTAAAAAAACATTATCCGTGGTGCTAAAGGTTAAAATTCTCCTGGAAAGCCTGGGCAGTATTTCCCATTTGGTCAGGTACACAGGAGGACCATTTGCCTCCACAGGCACTGGGTGCTTGTTTCACTTCCTTTCCTCCGTTAGGAAAAAGATAACTTTACACCTGGGCATCAGATTTAGCCTTCTAAATAGATGGTGGTGTGCCAGCACCAGCACTTGGTAAATAACTACCACTGCACTTCAGAATTGCTTTTGCAGCCAAACTGTTCTGATCTGCTTCCAATAGCAGCATTATTAGTTCAACAACACAACAATTTTTCATTATTTCTCATATTTGATTTTGTTTGTCATGGCACTACATGGTAGCATTTGGCCTGGAAGCCTTGAAAAACTCTAGGATCAGGGACAAGACCACCAGTATTTCTATGGCATCTACCTCATTATAAAAATCACACTTATGACCATGACCTTTCAGATGCAGAAGTTAAATATAGCCTCTTATTTCTTTCTTTTTCTAAAAAAAAAAAAAAAAAAAAAACTTTATTATCCAAACAGCCTTTTGTCAGTCAAGGAGTTTCATTAGATGAAAAACAAATTATGAATATCCACCACCATTTTACTGCCAGCTATTTAAGATATAGTGAATAATATTTGACTGTGCATTAATAATTTAGTATTAAACTAAAATTATTCAAAATCCTAGTTTTCCTTTGACACAGTTCAGTGAACCCACTCAGGATCCCAAGACTCAACTCAGGAGGAAGGGCTCCTGTATGCTGCACTTTGTAGGAAAAGAGCCTTAATTTTATCTTCCTTCCAGTGTAATACAATTGCAGTTCTTAATTTCTTCAGTGCAGTATGAATGGCAGAATAAGGACAGAAACACCCACACCTTAAAGTATAACCTGAGAACATGTAGACATGTCGTGCCTTCTGAGGCACAATGTGAGAAAAGGCTAAAAGATACAGGCTTGACAATAGCACGAGCACTTCTAACAAAATGCAAGCGAGATCCCCTGTAGTACTAATTGGAAGAAAGGGAGGCAACATTTTCAGCAAAAAAAATTCTCTTCGTAGTCAAGAAAACAAACAGCGAGAGACAAAATTAGCACTTGTTCTGGTATATTTGTCTAATTTATGTAAGGACTTTACTTGGGAAAACTGCAGCTTTACCTAAGGGAAGGCTGGAAGACAAGATACTGACTAGATCTCACACTCCAAATTTCACAGCATTTTGACCAGAAGTTTTGGATTCAAACCGTCTGTTCAGCACAGAAATGAACAGAAAGGGCTGCCCTCAGGTCTACTGAAAGCGAGTATGTGAGAATGCAGCACGGACAGACCCATCCTCAAGCGTGCATTTTTCTCTAATACTGATAACCTGCTGGACTAGCAAGGAGAATCCCATCTTGCTGCATGCTGGATACGATTGTATTTTTGTTACATCACCTAGAGAAAAACCTCAGAAGAGGACCTGTAAGTGAAGAGGGTTAAACTAGCAATGTTACTGCTGTCGCTCTCTGGAAGCATTTTCTTTGTTTATTTAAGGATCAGAGTTTAACTAAGTAAATCTAAGAGGTCCTCGTGTTCCTTCCCTGCGAAGCAGTCCTCACCATCTGTTCGCGTTTGCCAAACACACAGCCAGTATGACCAAGAGAGCAAAGGGGCCCATCTGCTCTGCCTCCCTCACTTGGCAAGGAGGATGACAGCCACCAGCCCATGTGGCCAGACGGCCCGCAAACAAGCGCCATGCCAAGCAGCACAGCCCACTGCTGAGAAGTCACTGGCCTACATAATGGCCTTCCATAACGGTACAAGTGAGAGGGGCAAAAGCGGGACCGAGCATTTGCAAGATCAGAGCAGAGAGAAAAAGCCAAGAATGTAACTTGGAAACACACCAAAAATAAAAACAAACAAACAAAAACCCAAACAAAACAACAAACTTATGAGGACATCACATCATCTTGGAAGGCCGGTGCACTGGCTGCCTGCACACCCACAGGACCCAACACAGTCTCACTCCCAAGCCTCTAATCATCTCTTGTGGCGAGACAACACCGGGCAGGCCTCATTAGCCACATCCTCATCAGCTTTAATTGAAGACTGCGACACTTGGGCCAGCCAGCCAGGCTGAGGCTCTATAGAAGAAAGAATCCCAGACGGCATCAATGCAACGAGCCCTTTCTGAGTGACAGCGGCCTTGTACTCCAGGGTAGAGGTGTCCATTTAAAATGCCATACCTACTCAATGGGATCACTGTCCTCACAAAGACTCACTCTCACTCAGCCTGCCGCAACAGCAGTAAAGAGACAGGAAACATATGAAGAACGCCCAGCCAGAACCAAAAATGAGGTGGGACGGCTGCCAAAAGACTGCAGGCACATCAGACCACAGCACAATTCGCATTTCTTCACAGGTCTGCTTGGCCACTGGCTAAATAACTACTTTTTCTCCCTCTCGTTTTTCTTTTGTAGCTTTGTACAGTGGTGACAGCAGCCTACTGCAAATTGCTTACCATAATTTAGCTTACTAAATGCAGAGATGCATTCATATAGACAGGACCCAGTAAGAAGTGGCGCATTAAGGAACGGGATTTTTGCCAAACTTGACAAAGACACCCTGTGCAAATGAAAGCCCTTATATTTGAAGGAGCACAGGCAGCTTTAATAGCAGGAATAATAATAATAAAAAGCTTAAAGAGGTTCTTTAGCATGCATAGTATTTTCCCCTGGAACAAAGTAAATGAAAATCAGGCTGCAATCTTAAAGCCATTTCTCTATTGCTTTAGATAAAACATGATGTTAGTCACTGCCATTAAGGCTTCACAACAAAAGCATAACACTGGAGAAATAACCATGGGGAAAAAAAGATTATTTTTTTTTGTAGTGGGTTCTGTTATTTCCAGACACTGAAAAAAAAACAACCTAAAAAAAAATCCACCCCCCTCCAGACTGCAGACATATTTTAGTATTTTTAACAGGAAAAAGATTAACCCTGACATTAACGCTGTCCTCTCCAGTTTCTAATTAACTTTCTAAGCACCTTTTCTTCCTAACATTTGATGATTCATAGATGCACTCCACTTTGACAAGTGAGCTGGCATAGCATAGCGGTATGAGATTAAATACGCTGTCACATCCTTAAGACAATTTTCAGGTTTGCTGTTGTTTGTTCATGTACAAGACGAATTGATTTTAGGTTCTGTAAAATTTTGAAGGTATGGCTGAGTCAAGCTTTATAGTATGATTTGAAAATGCTGTAATCAAGGTATTTCATACCCCGTTCAACTCTGCATACAGCAAAAAATGATGTAGAATTAAAATGTAAGATTTTTGAGACTAAATTAGCAGATTCACTAGTGTGAGACTTGGCAAGAAAAGTCACAGGAATGTTCCACACTGTAGATCTTTTACTTTCTTTGAAAGCTTGATTTCATCAAATGGCTTCATCCTGCTAAAATCCACTAATATTCTCAAAAGAACTTTCCAATTTAATCTGTAATTTAAAAAATGATAGCATGTATAAAAACGTTTTTACAATCAGAGACATCAACTCTACTGTATCTTTTATAGAGGTGTTTCTATTCAGGTATTTTATGGCACCTGAATCAGTAAATTATTATTTATTTTTTCTAATTGGACTTAAGGAACACATCAAAGCACATGCCAGCCAAGCTAAAAATGCACAGTATATAATTAGCTTAACATTTAATAGAAGTAAGCATGTTGTCTGTAGTCAAACCTCTGTAAGCACATGGCATAATCAACAGCATTATCTTTTCATCCCCTTACGTTCCTCCAGGATAGCGCCAGCTCTTTTCACACACACCCTAAATATACATTCAGCATAAGAGATTCTGCAAGTAGTACCAGACTCCCCCAAATGGGCAAGAAGAGAATAGGTGTCAAAAATCAATTTGTAGAAGCACATTAAACATGTAGAGAAGAAATTCATAAAAACAATCTCTTAACGACTCTAAATTTTCAATACATGAAGGAGGGAGGACAACTTATAGACTTAGATGTCACCACCTAACAGTGCTGTTACATATCCTTGTAGCTATGGTAAGCTTCCTTTAGCCTGCAAGTTTATTTTTCAAAGGTTTCCTGCCTCTGGAGCAGCTGTATCTTTTTTACAGCTTTTTATCCACTATCTTTTGTGTACACTATGGACATCTCTTCAAATCACTGCTTTTTTCCCCTCAGGATTTTCTTAATGCAATGCTGTCATGAAGATAAACATCTACTGGTGGGAGCCTCTTAAGAGAAAGGGTGATTAACCATTCAGCGACAGCCCTTATTGGTTCATTGCTTATTCCCATCCTCCCCCATCATATTTTAGCTATTATACCTCAGCAAACTGAAACAATGCAGACTCCTCAGTTTGTTTTACAGCTCCTGGGACTCCTGGCTGTGATGTGCTTGAAGAGATCTGTCAAGAAAACAATTATTTTTGCATCGCTTAACTCTTTACTTTCATTATCAAACTTCAACATGTGAAATTTCTGATCCATGATACTGAAAGACCATCGGTACCAACGAACATGCAGATGAGTCCCAGCATACCCCTACAAAGCACAGTACCTGCTTTCCCAGGAGACATGGAAATAGTGATCTTGAATCATTTTTTACAATGAAAACCTTCCTAGGATCAACAGAACAGGCTAGAACGTTTTTTGAAGGGCTTTTGTTTGCCCATTGACATGTCAAAAGAGGGTTAACAACAAAAACTTAACACTAGGTTGTATTTCACTGTTCAGTGAAAAGACCGAGCCACAGAATGGTGGTGCTGATAGAGCACAAATTGCTGCTCAGCGTGGAAGATAAGTGTGGGCAGGGACACAACATATGCATGCACTTTTAGAAAAGATACCAGTTCTATCCCAGAGACTAAGGGAACTTTTTTTTTTTAAACTATGTAGCTCGTGTCAATTTTTTTTGGTTGCAAATTACACTTTGAATTCATCACAGACCTAGGTACAAGTACTATTTATTTTGTCATTGACACACAAACCCATCACGTACTAATTAGGCACAGCCTCACTACAAACTGATTAATGTTGTTGAAAAATAAAATGAATGAGCTAATACGCATTTCTAATTGTTGATCAGTGAACTACTTCTAAACTACAAGCTTTAGCAGTGCAGACGAGCTTGTTTCCTGGAACCCACTGAAGTTCTTTGGTTGGTAAGAAAAAGCAGAGGTCATGAACCCTTAGCAAGAGCATATCTTGCAGCACGCAACACAGTTCTTGCTACTACCACAGGATTCTGGCTCTTTCCTGCTTGGGCATTGTAAAATGAACTCAATAACTGCACCGATATTTTTCATACTGGTTAAAAGACAGGGAACAAGGAAATTGAAGGAGCAGACTTATCAAAAGGAACTATACAATGTTTTATGTTGCTCAACTGACAGTTTAAGTACACAAAAGTATCTCAGAAATACTGGAAGATGGATGTTGAATTAGTACCATTAATTAACACTGGAATTAACCAATTTTAAGAAGCCTTTAAGTATTGTTTTCATTAACAGCAAGCCAGGCATTTCCTAACAAGACAAGCCAGCAGGCTGTTTAGGAGCCTAATCACAGGTTATGTATTTCATTCTGGCCATTACCTTTAATCAGAAATAAAGGATCAGTGCATTAATCATTTTCTAATACATTTTCAAAGCCTCAGATCTTAAGTTAGAACTCAAGGTCTTGTGGGTTAATGTTAAAACAAAATCACGCTTTCTGTATGCCGGGCCTGGTATATATCTACTCCTTAAGTGATGACATTTAGGGAGGAATATGAAGGTGCATACAGCAAGGAGTATTAAGACAGTAAGATTCATGGCTGGTCTGAAACCAGCTAATAAAAGAAGCCCCTGCTGTAATAAACTTTCTTTCCAAACGCACCTTTTCAAATGCCACCCAGCATCCTGTACAATCAATATTTATACAGCTAAATATTTAAGCCACTAAATTATGATCATTTAAGAAGCTGAAAAAGACATAAACAAGCAAGTGATGCTTACAAAGGGCCAGGACTCTTTGCAATCTCATTTGCGTCATGTTATTTTTGTCAATTAAATTCATTAGAGCTTGAATTAAATATGGAGTATTTAAAAACAAAAGCAAAAAAAAAAACAAAACCGTTCAGTAGCACTATATAGCTATTAGTGGAAATATATTAACACAAATGTTTTACATTGCTAAACCAAGGCATAGATGCATAGAGCTGTTTTGTGGTTACAGAATAGAAGTAAATCTTGGAAGTTCCAGAACTACAATTATTTTTGATGGGAGTTAATGACTAAAGCAGTCAGAATGGCTAAATGACACCCAAATATACCTGTTGAGACTTTAGTCACTAAGACTCCAGTTAATACCTAAGTGCAGGAATGACACATCCTAAATCACTGCTTAAACCACAACTCTATTATTGCTCTAGGGTTTCAATCATGTCCCTGAACACAATCTCCTGCACTTCAAGCCAGACACATCTACCAGATACATGATACTGTAACATAAACCTCAAAACAAGGAAGAAATACTACCATGAATTTCAGTCAGAGGTGTTTAGTTTCTCTTTCAGCTAAACACCAGGTAGCTCTTGAAAAAAAAAAAAACACAAACAAAAAACATTCCCTTTTAAAGAAACCCACCTCTGCAAACTGAAACAATGACGACTTCTGACACGCTTCCATAGAATTAGTCGCATCAGATTGGCAAGTACTCGAGGAAACCTGAAACAAGGAGTATGGAGAGTAAGACCTCAAGGGTTTTTTCTTTCAAGCTAAGAACAACAGTGGGCAAAATGAAATACCAGGCAGCAGTAACATGCTATGTTTAAGATGGACAATGTAATGTTTCAGATTCCTGGACTGGTCGAATCCTGGTTGAATCAAAATAAAAGGTGAAAACACAGCTTAGCACCCATTTTAATGTATTTCACAACTGCCTAATTAGAAAAGAGTATGAAAATACCAGGGATAGTTGTTTTTTTTTTTTTAATTCCAAACTGCAGAAGAGTCTTCCACAACAAATACTACATTGATGATTTTGGGCTGCATACACAGATACCTTGTATTCATGATGCTATCTACTACCTCTTTAATTTACACTTCCATTCTGAAGAAAATTAATTACTTAGAAGCTAAAAAGGAAGTTTTTGAAACCACTAAGGGTTGCCTAGTGACAAAAATAATCGCTAATCACTTCACAGCATGAAAATAAGTAGTTAAGGGTGCCACAAACCTTAAACTGCTCAAATAATGAACATAAACATCTGTTTAGGGGTGCTTATGAGAAGCAGTACAATAAAGCATCATAACTTCTGAAATCAAAACACAAAGAAATGACTGCTCAAAACCCCAAACCAACAGCCAGCCTCATCTGATTTCCTAAGACCTTACCCATACTGCTCTTATTAGCCAGGAGTTTGTTACTCAAGCATCCTTCCGTAAAGGGATTGTACTGAATAGGAAATGACACGTTTGAGTGTAAAATATTTACCTGTGTGACTCCTAGGAGCTGAGGCATTATTAATATAAAATATGGTACGTACCATAACTCATAGAAAACAGCAGAAAGGAAGGAGGCCTTGTGGGATTTTCAAAAGGTAGGTAACAAGACGGAGTTTTTTTCCCCTAATGATTTTCAATTTTTCATGAAATTCCAGGTTATTTGAAATATTTCAACGCAAATGTATTTTTTACCTCATTTCTTATCAGAATGAGTGTGTCAATAGTATTTATTGGTGAATGGCCACGTGAGATTTGGCTAGCAAATGCATCTGTTGCCTGCAAGAACGAAGTGCCACAGAATCACCAGGCCTACAGTACATGCAGCTTGTACTGCTGCTCCTGCCACTGGTTGCCCCAAGATGCTCGTGCATGGCAAGTGCACAAGCGCATTTCACTTTGGGAATCTGCTGTGGCTCTGCCTCTGCAACACAAGAGCTGTTGTGCCCACACTCCCAACTTGGGGAAAATTAACAATCTCTGGGGCTTCTAATCTCTGCCACGCTGAACCAGACCGAAGAGATACAATAATTACTGAATGGAACGGTTGTACAAATAGTGCCATTGCATAGCTCTCATTTCCTGCTGTAATAAAGAGTCCTCAACATTGCATCGTTTCTTCTCCTCTCTCCTCCTACTGGCTTATCCTCAGCTGCACTGAAACAATCTTTGTGTCTGATTTACACCCCAGGCAACACCACTGCGTGCGGGCCCCGGGCAGCCTGGCACCGCAGGCCAGACAACTGCTCATTCTCAGCCAGGAGGAAGCTGTAAGGATGCTGTCTCCGCATCCTCACAGTCCCTTGTGGGTTACTTACCATAGCCTGCTCTGAAATGAACAAAAGAGACACAGGACAGCACCTGGCTCACATGTTCTCCTTCCTCACTCAGTGATCCAAGATCTGGTCCTGATATGCAGGGCAGCAGCACGGGGGAACTGGCAGAAGAACCACGCTTTGGACTGTGCTACAAATTCAGGGCTTTCTGGGAAGTAAGCACAGAGACCACTAGGTGCTGCTCTAAGGCAAGCAACTGTCCTCACGGCCTTGGGAAGGGGGGGGTGGCAGGGAGGGAGCTTGAACGCAAGGAGCATTCCTCGAGGAGTTTCAGGTTTATTCCAGTTGTTTAATTAGCAGAAAAGTGGCAGGATGAGGTTTTGTCTCGTGCAACGAGAGTTACAAGAACAGTCCTGTTAAACATTTTTGTTCAGGTGTTTGACAAAACGTGCTCACAATTCTGCTTAACTGATGGAAGGACCCAAATATCAGGTGAAAAGTCTTCGCTTATCCGTATCCTTTATCTACTGTTGCTAAGGTTTTTAACTTTTCTTGCCTGTTTAAGAGCTCAAGACACTGTTTGGAAATCAATCACACATCAACACTGAATTCTGTTATCAGATGAAAAGCCTTCTGGTCTATTGAAAAAAATTACAAAAATAGGAACATAACCAGCACAGAAAGATGGTGACCAAAGCACTTTTGTAAGCATCACTACTGTGCCTCTTTCCCTTTTCCTGCTGGTGCATGTTCGCTTTGTTACCTGCTGTCTGGAGTGCTGACAACGCTAAGTTTAACCACCTGATTTGAAAAGCCCCTATATATCCATTTAGCACACGCTTAACAGAAAAGCAGTGGGCGTTGAATAAATTTACTCGGGATTAGCAGAGCTGTTACGTAAGGATCCTTTTCCTCATCATTTCTGAGGTTCTGAACAAACTGTGTCAGTGCTCCCCTCCTTTGTATCAACAACTTTTAAGATGCTAATAGTATTTTAAGATGTTTGCTTACAAGGCCACCCAAGTCTGCATAATCATACATATGCAAGCAGTCAAACTAAATGTAGATAGGCAACCCTAACTCTGGCAGTCCCCCAATTTAAGAATCACATATATGCATGCGATTCTTCTATGTACACACACAACTTCAATAGCAATGAAGACTACAGGATATCACTTAGAGGATTCTTTTTAAAATGACATTCCATCTCTTTTTTTTTTTTTTTTTTTAGTACCAATGCTGAAGTTTTAGATATATGGCATGTAATTTATAGCCTCATATCCATATAAAATCACTATCTATGTTTTCCAGAGTTAAGCAACTCCTGAACCTTTTCATGGAGGATACTTAACAGTTACTTTTGTTCACCGATTTCTCCCCACGTCAATACAACCCAAGTCTCCCCATTTTAGAGGGAAGAATCATACCAATTCCTCAATGAATTCTTGAGCTTTTCTTATTTAGCCTGTCATACCACATCCCAGTATGTTCTGCTAACCTCCCAAATGTTGTTTTGAGGGTGAAACTGTTCAAGCATAAGCATGGAAGTTCAACCATAGGCTGTCCAGGCATGTGGAAGTGAACATCTTATGACTCCTCTGTCCGCTATCCCAAGGATGGCAAGTCAGAAGTGCTGCTCAGTTATTCAGGCCTAAGTAGTTTTTAGGAACTTTACTGCACTTGGGACAACACAAGCCTAAGAAATATTTGCTCCATATCCAATCACCTGAATCGAAAGGAGAATGACTACCTATTTTACCCAACATACAAGCCACCTTCTGAACAATTTTCAAAACTGGCCCATAAAGTAGGTCATGAGTAACAATCAGTCTGAAGAAAGACTGGAGGTCCCTGCACTCTTGAAGATACACAGAAACACTCTTATTTACTGTAAGCTTTTGTAAAATAAAACATTTGTGATGGCAACTGAACGACAAACTTCAGACATAAAGACTTAGTCAATAGGAATAGACTGCAATACTTTGATTACTTGTTAGTACTTGCATGGTTTCAGAATGCATATGTAATTACACTGACTGTATGGAAATTATTCAGTATTTATTTTGCTGTTAGCGCCAAGGCCGCAGTTGTATGAGGCGTTACACAAGCACGTAAGCGTATGAATCCCTTGCCCAAAAGAGCTTGCACACCGCCTGTTTGTTAACAGTCACTGTATCTCAACCCTTCCATCTGCGACAACATCCTCTCACTGGGCAGACCTGCCTGGTTTGATCACATATTCATCAGTCTGTGGAGTTGATACAGAAGTGGTATCAAACCCAGGCCTGATGTCTATGGTCATGGTTGGAGTACAAGACTCACATCACTGGGCTCACACTTCAGTTCCACCTGAGGTTACTTAAGATGTGTCTTAAATTCCACTTCCCACTTGACCGATAGTCCTTTTCAGAGCTCTTTTTAAACTGATGGCTTGTAGTAAGGGAGAGGAGAGAGTTCCTTACCTCTTGTGCAGTCAGGGCATGCTCCCCGGCTAAAAGCAGCATACTTAGGCCTCCCATTTGTGTAGGATCTGTTAAAAGAGTAAAAGCAAGTCTGAAGTTTATTCATTTGCTTGTTTAAGGAGCCTACCATTTGCAGTGTTAAACCCCCAGAAGACTACTTGTCACAGACACTCTGAGCGAGCTGCCATAAAAGGCAGTTCAAGAGAATCACAAATAACCATTTCTGCACCCTCTGGGAGAGGCTCTCAAAGCTGTTTGAAGGATTTAATTGGATTTGTGTGCTTAACACCTCATTGCGTGGATTTACAATTTCACCGCCAAAGGTTATATGCGCTACAGAGCTGGCTATCTTTAAAACAGGCAAGCGTAATGATCTCATACATCTCATACACAGATACACACAAAGACACACTAATATCCCACTTGTTTATAACTCAGTGGATGCTCCTACCAAGAGAGCAGTTTTCTTCCTTAGCCACTGAACGAGTAAAGGGATGGAACGAAATGACACGATCAAGCTCTGAAGCAAAATTCAGCTTTAACAGAGAGCTGCATTTAGTGGTGAAAAGTGCCAGCCTGACAGCACTGAAGCATGAAGTGCTCAATCCTCCACGCCAGAACAGCACAGGCACCAGCCAGCCAAGCTGGTGACTGCCTACTTGCTGCTCCACCGATACAACATTTAATTGAGGAAAGCAAAATGGAGATATAAGTGTTCTTTCTTTGAGTGTTTGGTTCTGACAGTTTCTAGCCTCCAGGCTCCAAGCACCTCACAAGTTCTGAAAAAAAATGACAGCAAAAAGTAAAAGCTATCAACACTGTCACTTCATTACTCACGGAGTGGTTTTGCCACTCAAAACAGTGGTTGCTCTTCATCATTATGAAGACAAGTCATCTGATCTGGGGGGAGTGCCTTGGAAGTAATGCAGAACCTCAATTTAACAAAGAGATACACAGAGAGAGGAAAACAGCCTGTGGTCCAAATGTCTCGCACAACAGCCACAGTATGAGAGAAAGAAAAAAAAAAGCATTATCCTTGCTGTATTCCTGAAAACACCAAGTTATCTTTTGGTAATTAACCTCTGCAGGTCTTACTAAGTGTACTCACGTCTTCCAATTTCCTTTTGCTAAACTACACAAAAAATAATTTCTCCAACACTAAATTACACGTGCTTGGGGCCATTCTTTGGAACGGCGGCTAACTGGCACAATTACCCTCGTCTGCTTGGTTAAACTGCCTCTAACACAATAGCTGCATCCAAAATGCCCACTGGGAATTTCTGTGGCCCATTACAACTTGAGAGCCAAGTCTAGGTGTTTTTTGGAGAGAATCAATTGACGTGTTACCATACCTGCAACCCTCTCAGCGGTTTTGCACTACAGACAATCAAGCTCCAGTTCACAGGAACACTCACTGGTACTGTTTAATTCAATACTACAGATGCTGCCAAAGCTCCTCCCTTGGACAGCATCTCACACTGACATTCACAGGAAAAAAGTTTGTTAATACTCTTAAAATAGCAGTTAAAAAAAAAAAAGATACTCGGATTGCATAGGAAAGCAGTGTGAATAAACCCAAGCTCATCCACTATCCCAAGGATAGAAGAGTGGTCACTATAGCCTAGACAGTACTTGCTTCAAACCCCATGATGTTCAACTGAAATTACTTTTTTTCCTTTAATGTAATGAACAGATAGAATTGTTTTTGTTGTTTTGTTTTTAAGCATTTTACTTCAAAATAAAAATAAAAAAAAGGAATAGAATATATTAAGTTTCTGCAAAGAGACAAGGCACTATCAGAAGTGCAGAGTCTAGTAGCAAGCAGTGCCTGAAGAAACGGAGACAGAAATGGGAAGGGTCAGCAAATGCTTAAGCACAATTCATAAGTGAAGAAATCCTGTCAATATAGCACCTGTTACCATCAATATACCTGATCAAGCAACAGTTCTGTCCCTTAAACAAGAGGAAATCAGAGCAATTAAAAACTGAAAACTAAACATGCATCTCAAAAGACACTGACTGAAGAGTCAGTAATTTTGAAGGAGAGACTGGAAGAGATCTCCAGGTACACCACAAACTTACTGAGCTCCACATTAAACAGTTAGGGGCTGGCTGGCTGCTTTTTATTTCTTTATTCGCATTGGAATACCAATGCAGAACTCAAGTCCTCTAAATGTTACGAGTTTTCTTTCAGTTTTCAGCCTACGTTTACTGAGGGCTAGGTAAAGGTACACTTTTTTTTTTTTTTCTGGTGTCCATATCGTAAAGTTTAAATAACTTTTCTCTAAATTTCCATCTGCTGTATCTACAGGAGTCACCCTGTGCTTCCTCCACTTGCTTTACTAGCTTAAACAAATCAAGATGTCCTGACATCATCACGTGTTCATCTCCCACAGTCACTGTGATCCCTATAGCTCTCCTCTCCAGTTAACACCAGGTGGAGTTCGTCTTTCTTGCACAGGAATGGTCAGCAGGGTAACCACGTCAGATGAGCTCTCACCTGTACTCTCTTGAACACTATTAATTCTTCTCTACAGCTCCTGAAAATACTCTGCCTGACACACTGCAGCACAGCACTTTCTTCTGCCCACATCACACCGATGGCTCACAGCTCCTCTCTTGAGATTCATTTTCGTTGCCTTAGGTCTTCCTTCTCCTCAGTTTTCGCCAACTGGAGAACACCTAGCTTATGGCTCTAAAGTTCTTCCCTCACTTCTAAATATGTTCTTGGCTGAACAGGTGGTCTCACTTTTCTGCCTTTCAAATAAACAGCTTATAACAAAATGACAAGAATAGGCTTTTACTTTACCTTTTTTTTCTCCTCCAAGTAAGCAAATACTTACACTGTTTATTTAAAAATAAAAATTAAAAGGATGAAAAAAAATGACAGCTCAGTGGAAAGTTAATTTTGTGCTTGAGCAAACTGAATACTTATGCTGCAGCTGTAGCAGAGAGCTAGCACTTAAAAATCTTTCCACTACGGTTTCAAATTACAAAATAAGCTTATATAAGGGAAGACAAAATGTATATACACAAACACTGCCACATGCTTATAGAACCTTCTCAGCGCGATAATGTTTCTCTTATGGCACTAAGAACTTACTGGTATGAAAAAATAAGGATTAAGTGCTATTTTATAGTCCTCTACAGTTAAATCAACAGGAATGAGAAAACAGCACACACATCTGACTTATAGAATGGGAGGTGATTGGTGGCTTTCTCAACAGCTTTCAGCAGTGATTAACCTTGCACCATCTCACTATTTGGGAACGACATACGTTATTAGTACTAGCATGGTTAGAAACTCAGCAGGCTGGCTTGTTCAACGTGGCAAGTTTTCAATCTGAGGAAAGGAAGAACGGAGGAAGAAAAAAAGCTAGCAAGCAACAGTTTCAGTTAACTTTCACCTGGGTTCAGAACTACCTTGCTTTCTACAGAACAAATTTTGCATCTCTATCAGGACATTGGCTATTCTAGGGAATGTCCTCTTCTGACACAGCACTACAGAAGTGTCAGAAATCCTGAGCTTTTCCACAGGAAAGCTGTTGCCCACTTGGCTCTGTAGTTGTGACAGTAGATGCTGCAATAAACACATTCACCTGAGAACAGCTGTTCTTTGCCTGATGCCCTAGAACAGATCACAAGGGGGGCACGAAAAACATGCTCAACTACAGCTTGCAGGCTGGATGAGCAAGGACACCACTAGCAATGCTGCAGGTCAGGAGCCCAGTGATGGTGCCACACCTCAGGCTCTTCATACAACAACAGGTCAACGCAAGAAGCATAAAAGAAGTGGGATGGTTGCTGTTGGAATGCCAAAAATAGGAGAAATGGCCTGGGACAGGGAAGGACTTAAAAAGGAAAGGAAGATTTTATGCTTTATATATAAGGTTTTCCAAAATGAAATGTGAAATGTAAAAATAAATCAAAAAGGATTTACAGCTACCAACAAGTAAAACAGATTTCCCGGAACAACTGTGGATTGCCATATAATCCTTGTCCTAATGATGCTATCTGCCTTGAAGATGCAAGACAGCAGCATTTCAAAGATAAAGGTGTTTCTGTGGTTGTTCACCTACGTTTTAGTTCATCAGCCAGTACACAGCCTGGATTTTAAAAGAGGTTGTGCTGGGCAGAACAGTCAGATTTGAATTAAGCTATCACATGAAGCAGAGGGGAGAAGAACCCAAAAAATATGAACTGGTCATGAACTGGTATACGACTGACAACATCGTAATCCATTTGGTACGACAAACCTGTTGTGATTTAGATGCTGCTAACATCTCTGGCAGGAGCTCCCATTATTTTATGGGTGCTGTTACACTTGTGAAATAGCCAAACTTCACTGGCATGAGGACTGGAGCAAGACCCCTATGAATTACTATACTCATTGATTCACTCTGCAGTTAAAAAAATAAAATAAAATCACATCTAGCACAAAACAGAGCCTTCTTCAGAAGTGAATGGCTCCGCAGGTAAAACAATGGATTAGATTAATTTCTAATCAATTCCTAAGTCTTCTGCTCTGACAGTTGTTGATTAAAGACCTCTCTTATCAGGAGCTCTACAGTTGGACAGCCCAGCAGGAGAAGTGGGGGACAGCAGCCAGGCAAGACCAAGACCTACTGCTTGTTCTTACTGTTAAGTCAGTCATTTTTTAAGGAGCATAAAGCATAAGCATTACTCCCCTGACAGCCAAACCAGAAAGGGATGAAGAGGCTTGTGGGTTTTAGAACTGGTCTCCCATATATCACTACTATGTTGCATGAAAAAGTATTTTGAATTACATTTCACAGTTCCTTTGTAGCCAGGAGGAGTTCCATTACAGGAATTTTCATACCATTATGAAACTGGCAAAAAAGTGTAAAAGCCTGTTTATCCCTTTTTATCCTTTTTTCACTTGTTCCATAAAACTATTTTCCACTCTCTAGATCAAGATGTCTCTAAGCAGAAAAATCCTATCTGTCACACGATTGTCATAAACTAGGCAGAATACAACAAAGTTTGAAATACATCAACTTTAATAAAATTAGAAACCTTAAAAAGCCAAAAAAAAAAGTGTATGTGTGTGGAATTATTTTCCACCTTGACTCTTAGGTTCTTAAGCTGCCAGTATTTAAGAACATTAATATCTCTGTATTTCAAGGTCATGATTGCAACAGTTCTGCTATTTGTGGATATCAGCAAGAGATTATCTGCATTTCACCAGTTCAGGTTCTCCACCTACACTGATTAAAGTTTTTTATTATTATTATTTAAAAAGATTATGTACTCCTCCCCCCATGATATGATGGGAAAAGGCAAATTTTAAGTAAAACTGAATTACACTTTTCTTGCTTTAAATATAAAAAGCCTTAGTTTCACAGGTACATTCATCCACAAGAATTATTAACACCTCCAACTTCAGACACCAATAAATTATGCTGGTAAACAGCAAGTTATTAAACACAGTACTAGCCTCCATGAAAGAAAGAAAGAAAGAAAAAAATCATACTATCAGCACTATCTTTCTATGACTAGGAAATGAAAATCTCTAGTTCCGACAGCAAATAAGCCTGAGCTAAAAACAAATCAAATCTAAATGGCCACATCTTAGAAGCTGCCACATATCTGGACTTGACTCTAAAACAGCAAATATGTAGTATAGAAAATGGTACAAAATTGTTACGCAGAGGCTTAAATATAGTCTTAGCAACTTAATTTGGGGACATGAAACGTATTTGCAGGTCTTGCAGCTCAATCTCAACGTCTCATCCTCAAACAAAGCAAGGATGCTTCTTGTGAGAAACTTCACAAGACTGAAATCTCACCTGCCATCCCGAAGTTGAGCTGTGGCATTTCTTCACTTTTTGTCACTTTCCTCGGGCTTGGCAAATCTTTTGCAGAGTCTGAAGGGAAGGCCCACAGTTTCTTCCTGTTTGTAACAGTGGAAGTCTGTGTTTTCACAGGTTTGTTTGTTGTGGGGCACCACTTGTACCCTGGATTTGCCTTCATAAATGCATCCTTGTACTGGAAAAGAAAAGGAAAATTACCAGTTGTAACATTATACTATCTACAGGGCAACAGGGTGCACTTTTTATAAGAGGATTTAATACAGTAAATAATCCTTAAATGTCTTGATTATTTTTTAACAGTTTAGTCATGTGCTTAGAGTCTGACCACCAACACAATCTAACAAGAAGAAATATTCAAATAAGTAAAGCTGAGTTGTACTTAAAAAAAAAAAAAAAAAAAAAAGGAAGGTTTGTCTTTTCTCTCCCGAGGGTTTACTACACATATCAAGTTATATCACACATAAGAAGTTGTGATCCTGCAAACTGCTCCCCAGCATTTACATGCTCACTGCCTGGGAAACAGGGAAGACAGCCATCTGAACTCTTTCTCAGGTAGTCTTTGCTTTCTAGTTTGGATGAAATGAAAACATTCAGTTGGCAATAAATGCAGCATAATGCCCCTTACTTTGCACTTGTTCTGTAACACTTCAATATTTTAGAATATTTGAGTTATGCTCTTTCCCAGACCAGGCACATCCCTCTGACAATAAACCGCTACCTACTTTTCTCTTTTTCAGTAGCTTCTGATACATCACCCGAGCTTTCCTTCCAAAACCATGCTGCACGGCTGCAATAAAATGAACTGGGACCACTGAAAATTTTCTTTGGCCTTGAGCACATATCTTCATTGTTTGCTCTACTCTTGGTATGAGGCAGCAAAACATTCTAAGCTAGACTACACAGAGGGGGAAAAAGGATCTGGATCCTACACAGTTCAGTTGGAATAAAGGCACTTGAAGCATCTATTTTCAAAATGTGGTGGTGATGTTTCCCAAATACCTTGCTGCCTAGGCAAAAAAAAAAAAAAAAAAAAAAAAAAATCTTTGACCATTAACAGCAATAAAAAGAGCTCACTTCAGTATTTCAAACTTGTTGCTATGCAAGGTAGAGAAGGGACGAATGAGAGGGTCATGCCAAGCATTCCAGCTGCAAATGTTTGTCTAACAACTGATAGGCACTTGTAGCGCTCACTGGTGTGGGAGGCAGGCTGCCAAGTCAGCACCAGAGCTCACCGCAGGGAGAAGGAGCTCAGCACCTCCTGAGTCATTATTAGGTGGGCCTCGCTGGCGGCAAGTGAGCGAGAGAGCAGTTTTGTCCTGAACTACAAGGCAGGGCTGCTGCAGAGAGTTTCTTCTGCAATCACGTGTGCTCCCACCTGCCCAGCTGTCCTCAGTCTCAATATTGCCACGGAAAATCACCTATGTTTCATGCACATGCATGCCATAGGAATACACAGAGGGAGGAAAACAAAAAATCCCTTGGGTATCAAACGCAGAGGAGCACTCTGAAAACCCTGTCCCTCTAAGAGAGTCACTGCTGTGCTCTCCCAGATCAATAAATGCCACGACTTGTGGCAGGATCTTTGTTGCATGCACATCTCTCCTACTTTCACTTCCATCTTAATCTGTCAGCCGGCACTTTCTTCCCCCAGACTGTAGCAAGGATACAAACGATTCACTTTACAAGCAGCACGGCGCCGTGTGAACCTGCTGTGGGAAGTCCTGTATTTACAGAAATGGCCATAAATGATAAAATGCAGGGACTGCTGACCCACATACACCCAGTATTTTCTGGAGAGGGCAAGTGGATTAAATCTGCGAATGAAGGACTGCAACACTCTCATCTTGCCCCTTTTCCCTTCTCCTCAGTTTGGTTCGGGAGTTCATTTCGCCAGTGAATGCAGACCACAAAAATAGCCTCACAGAGGGGAGGGGAGGGGATAAGGGAAGAGGCGGAAAGGAAACACACAAAGAGCAAGCTTTGCCTTCCATTGTTAAAGCACCAGCCCACTCATGAATCATGTTTCCAGCCTGCTGAGTTAAAAGCACAGAACCTCTAGCGATGAAGTACGTAAGCCCTTCGTATCGGTGCTGCTGCTCTGAATAATTGAATTATTCTGCGGATTAATTTGACAATCCAACAGGCTGCCCATCAAATGAGAGCCATAATGCATGCCATTTGCCAGACGAGGCAGCGATAAGCTTTTAATCAGTTTCCAACAAGACAAATTCAAGTGACGTGGTGTATTAATGGATTTTTTCCTCTGCAGAGCCAAAAAGTTAACATTAACTGCACTCTCCAACGAGGAGGGAGCCAATTCAGGCAGGACAACTCATCGGCTCCTTTCAGAAATTCAACAAGCAAGATAAAATGAAAAAAAATGTACATAAAAAGTTAAACAACCACCAAGAAGCAGTTTTATAAAATGCATATAGGGGCCTGATCCAAATCTCCGAAAGACTTTCAGTATTGATTTTCATGACAATTACACCGAGGCCTAAAACGAAGTGATGGATTCTGCTTGGCAGGTCATGAGAAGATAACTTAAATGAGCTACACGGTAACAAGAAACAGCCAAAGGCAATAGAGGAGCTTACTCTTTTCCTCCATTCAACCAACTGTACGGTAAACCAATTTAACACAGCAGCCTAAGGAAGCCACTGAAGTCCCTTTAAAAAAAAAAGTTATATTCTTATCCTGGAAGGTAAAGGCACGACCTTCATTCCCATGCAGAGTGGCATGCCAGTGCCTTCAGGACTGCCCTACGGGGTCATGTCCTGAAATTCCAGGTAACACAAAAAAAGCACAGGATATGTTTGTGGATCGGTCTGATGCATCATTTCCGCTTTGTGACAGCCTGGGGAAGGATGCAATATGTGCTGGGATGGGCACCGCTTCAGACCTAAGGTCAGAAAAGGTGCTGTGTTTAAATGCAAGCTCCTTTCATCACCAAGTAAAAAGATTTGCTTCCTCCAGCATCATGGGAACAGAAGCACACCAAGCGGACTCAAGCTACACAAGAACAGTGATTGTTTCACTGCATATTCTCCATGTCAGCTGAAAGCTTCCAGCCCCCGACCAGGGCAGAAGCCCTGTAAGAGTTAACAGAGCACAGCCCCCCTATTAAACACAGTAACCCGAAATGATGCAGCTTATTTACGAGCGGTCAGAATTCATTTTCCTCTCGGTGAAGTGAAATGCTAACACACGGCAGGAACACTTGTGGTTCTACTTGGAGTATTTATCAACTACTGGGCTTATATCCCACATAATAAAACTTTCAAAGTTGATCTATGAAGTCTGCAGGATACAAATGGAAAGCCTGCTCCTTAAAGGAAACACCGGCAGAAACCGACACTGAGCTTTGCAGGCACAGTATGAAGCCTCTAGGGCAGGTGTTGCTCCAAGAGACCATTAACCACAAGACTGAAAATAGAAGGAGCATGGGGCCAGTCCTTCTAAGAAATTAAGGCACCCCAAGGTGCAGACAGGTACATAAAGGGATTTTCCAAAATTGCCTGAATGAAGCATAGACCTCATCATCCTCTCAGCTGGAATCAGGGATAGGTATCTAACTCACTAGGAAACTTCTCATAATTCCACTTGACAAAGTACTGGGGTGCCTCGCTTGCTATCTTTAAAAATCCTAGGTCTTACCTACTGCTAGACACACGTAACAAAATGTACCAACGCCTGCTGAGATAGTACCAGTTGCTGATACTACGCAGGTAAGAAACTGGAAGTTGCTCACTTGATGCCTGATCTGAGTTAATTGGTTTTGTAAACTCTGGCTCCGAGTAGTAAAACCATTCTCAAGACCGTAACCCAACGGAGCTTGTAGCCACTGCAATTATGGACCGCTTCTGTCAAACCCACTTGTATCTCTGGAAGGGCGACGGGTACACAGGACGTGTTGGGGGTGAGGGAGAGGTAGCAGACATGACACAGGGGTCCTGTGGGAGATAGCTGTAGGCTATGCAGTGAACACTGGCAGTCTAAGAGCAACGAAAAGCTGCATTTAGGTAAGGGGAACTCATCCTTTGCATTTTAAACCTCAGCAAACTTTTATATATACTTGTGTGTGTATATATATATAATATATACACACACACACGCGCGCGCACACACACACACACTCTCCTATACATATAAGTCCTTAAACAGGAGTGTACCAGCACAATGGTAACTGTATGTTGTTCCAAAGGCATTCACCTCCTCAACCTTTAAATGAACTCTCCTTAGGAAAAAACAAAACATCGATAAATGGTTCTAACTAGAGCTAACATTAGCATCCTTTTGACAGTCTCAACAGTAAACCTAACTATAAAACTATAAACCTGAACAGTTTTTTTTTTATACTTAACCTATAGTTAGGTATAAACCTACCTATAAAAAAGCGAGTGCTAAACCATGCAACAACTCCACACATAGAACAGGCCTGTTTGTGAAGAAGGCCCAAATACGTCCAGTGGCACATTATAGCTGCTAATTATTGTTGTAACATACAACCATTTAAAGAATAAAAATTATACATTATCTCTCTGCTACACATTCTTGGAACTAGTGGTAATGATCTAACTACTTAGATTTATTGTTTCTTTTTGACACTGAATATGCAATCTGTTCTTCACGCCAACAGAAACAAATAAATCACTACAGGAACAACGATTTCTACAACAGTATGATTAATAGTTTCAGATCTGTCACTTCATATAGAAGTTCTGCAATTATTTTCCTTCTTAATGAGTAAGTTTCCTTCAGCGAGACAAAAGGCTAAGAAATCAGTCACATCAGATTTATTTCTTCCAAAAATACTTTCTTCATTTTCGTCTTTATTTTCTTTGCATCTATACCAAACCTCCTAATTGCCCTTTCCCCCCACACGTCAGGAAGCATCACTGATCTGTACGTGGGAATGCAGAACGTATCAGGAATGGCTGGACAAAGCTAAGGCTCAAATATTTCAATGCTGTGTCACAAATGGGACTTCAGAGGTACTACACACACTACTTTAAAAGGACCTGCCATGCAGAATACTTGGTTGTTCTTGCAAGCCTTTCCATGCTCATGCAAACTACTGACATGGCTGGATCTTATATATATGTTTTATCAGTAGCAGACAACTTCACATGACTATGGTTTTCCCAACTGTTTCACAGCTGTGTTTCTTGTAGTACACTAGCATAACTTCACAAATGAGAGAGGTCCTTCCTTCTCACCGGCCCTCCATTATTTTTTCTAAGGCTGAATTCAACGGTTACCCACAATCTACATCATGCAGGTAACTACTGCATTGTCTTTTGGGGTAGTATTGTCAGCCTAACTGCCTGTGTCTTGCACACTCTACAATCAATACCCACAACACTCTTCCTGGGGAGAGCTTATCAAACATGCTATTTCCCGAGAAGCTTCAGTTAAATTTTAGTGACATAAATACACTCTGTGAAATATGGGAATAAATCTCTTTTCCTTGCTCCCAGTTAAAGGGCTCTGACTGCCTATTCCTCTCTGATGCGGATATTGGACTCTGCCTCACCAAAGACAGCTATATCAGAAATTGGTAACGATACAAAGAGAGAGAACTTCACGAAATACTATTAAAGTTCTTTAGCATCAAAAGTAAAAAGGGACTGAATTTGTCAACTATACTTTTGGCTTGGTCAGCCTACATTGTTGACAGCAAATGCACAGCATGAAGTAGGTATTGCTACAGCCAGCTAATATGGAACTGTATAATTTATTGTTTTCGATTGCCACAATCTAATGCATTAATGCTTTTAGTGCAGGAATTATCGGGTGATATCTACCACAAAGTATATAGTGTTTTGTTTTGTTGGTTTTATTTAATGATTATTAGAGCTACACTAGTCTGTGCACACAGACCAATTTCTTTGCAGTCTGGTCCAAAAGACCAAGTGAATCCAAGTAAGAACAACAGTAGCTCTGGGCACCATAATCCCACTGGGGAAGCTGAGGAGTCCAGAGAAGAGAAAGACCCTATCAAAAGCACTTAATATACTAAGAAACAGAAGACAAACATGTAATAAACTCCCTTTACATCTACCATTCATACAGTACGTACCTCCTTGGCCATGTCAGTATATTTCTGCTTCTCTTTTGGATCTAGAACAGCCCACCAGTCTGCCAATATCTTGGTTGCGCCACGATTATCGAGGCGGGGGTGTTCTTTTCGCACGAGAGAGCGATGGCGTTTGCAGAACAAGAGAAATGCATTCATTGGTCGGCGAGCTCGTTGCTCCGAGGACTCGTCATCTTCAGTTTCATCAGCATCCTGCTCTAAACCATCAGCGCCGAGGAGCGGCACCTACCAGAACCGAAAGGGAAGGGCTGTAAACTCAGTTATAGTCTGAGAGCGTCTACAGATGTGTTTGAATGAGGGAGACGCACACAGATTTGCACAGCTGTCTGCAAAGGCCATCTGTTCCATCTAGAAGACCAGGAAGCCTACATCCAACCTCCTTGCCTGAAGGTCCAAGGTTCACTCATTCAAGACTTAGATGCTGACTCACATTCAAGACTTCAAGACCTTGATGCTGACTCACAAGTGGAACAGATTTCTAAGCTGAGGACCGTTCTCTAGTAACGGCCCTAGAGAGGCTGGAAGGAGGATATCCTCACTTCCAGTTTCCTACACGCTAGATGTTATCTCGGTGAGATGAGGAGAGCAGAGCTGTCTTGGACCTCAATCACACCTGTTTGCAATGACAAAGTGCATAGGAACAAAAGCGCACAGGAAAGAGTTGTTCCCCCATATGCCATTCATTTCTCAGCTTGAGCTGCGCTGCCTTACAACCTCTGCAGGGCAGCCTGGTCGCTGCCAGAAGGCAATTCTCAAAAGAACCCGCTGCTGAAATGCACTCGCTCAGCTCAGAGACCAGCACATCATTCACGCGACAGATGCACCACAGAAAGCTAGTTATAACTTGCTGAAGTTATTACTGTATGGGACAGAAAACCACCTCCTACCTAACCGCAACATTGCTATTTTACACCATGTTGTGGAAAGTGACTTGGGGTCGACAGACAGCGCTGTCACAGTATCAGGCTTCTCCTAGTTGCTCTTTACCCTTGTCAAGGCCCACTCTTCCTTACCAGCACATCTCAAGGCAGCCTCCTCAGCACTGACCTCTCACTGCCTGCCTTACCAAGGCATCGAGGAGATGCCGATATGGACGTTAACCACATGATGGAAATGTCACGTCTCCAAAATCTATCACCTCCCATTCCCGCTTCTTGTTACAGAGGTTGAGCCTAAGTATACATTTGTGAGGTGACGCAGCAGGATCCTTAGAAAAGAAGAGTAAGGCCAGCATCATTGAAGAGTACCAAAACACCAAGGGTCAAACAGGAGAGAGATTATTCCACTTGTGCTCACAACATTCAGGAGAATATGCTGAATTTCATATACAAAGATAGTAAAAATTGTTGACAGACTTTCCTTCTTTTTTTCCTTTTATCTTTTTTTTTTTGTAAATATTAAAAATAGTCAAGTGCAGGCTAACATGTCTAAAGTAAACAATTAAAAATGTCAGAAAAACAACTTTAAGAGATCAAAACTAATATGTGCAGCGTGTAAAACCACTTAGTTAAAACTTCTACAATCTAACTCAAAAAAAGCAGGGTTTTGCCCAAGATTTTGAAATAATGGTGGAATATTCACATTTTAATGTTATTTGCTACTTGCTTTTAGAGCATTATGTGCACAGTATCACTATTTTATTTTTTTTATTGGCTGGGTTAGCTCGCAAAAGAGAACAGCAAGAAACACAAAGTAAAAACACAGCTGGGGTAAATCTGACCCACCATTCACCTTCTACAGTCCAAGCATCCAATGAAGTCTACCTTATCAATATCTTCTTCTTCCTCTTCTTCCTCCTCCTCTTCAGAAAAGTCAAGGAGTTTCTTGGCAAGCAGGGGATGCCACTGAAGACACTTTCTTTTTGGTCGCTTCCCAGTTCCTTCTCCTTCTGTCGAATGATCCTTATTCCTACTACTGCCTTTCATTACTGTGACCTGCCATGCAAAAACAGTCAGATGTTCACAAGAAACCCTTACGCACAAATGACCATCATGCAAATACTTAGACAAGCCCATAACAAACGCATGGAGCTCCTACACAAGACACTGAGAAGATTTTTGCACAGTAATAGGTAGAGGTTTATTTTTTGATTGTCGCTAACAACAATGATGTATCCTTTCTCATCCCAACGTTTCCACCAGATCAACTAGTGAGATACAGCTGAAGAGGATGGGACAAAGACAGTAGGCAACCCAGCTCCCAGATGTGCTCCTGCCTAATCGATAGCATGAGTGCTCATACTCCATTAAGCAAGGGGGTGAGAGTCTACGCAGCTCCCCCAAATCTGTGCACACTCCACTTTTTCATATTTTGCTACAGAAAAAGCCAGGAAATCCCTCTTTTTAGCAGTAGGATGTATCAGCAGCTACTCATCTGTTGATCACCTACTTATATATAGCAGTGCTGATGCAGAATCCCATGACACTATGAGCTAGGATTTCCCAAGTGCCATTAAAAAGTGCCATAGGGAAATCTGACTCCTTGCCTAAGAGAAGCGAATTCTCATAGATGAGTTTGAAACAAACAACCTGACACTTGCAAAGTACTTCTCTACGAGAGCCCATGTACAGCAAACCGTATGTTCAATCAAGGGCCTGCAGTCAGTAAACAAAATTCACACACCTGTCTTGTGAACGTCTCCTCATCTGAGTACTGCTCAGTAAAAATATGTGCTTATCACATGCTAGCTACCAGTTTAAAGGATGGCTTAGAAGATGTGTTACCCAAGTAAGACTTGCACTGCACTTACACAGATCTTACACGCTGTGCACTTACACAGGCTGCCCAAGCCCTGGTGCCACAATTAGGGCAAACGCCTCACTGGAACCACTTCAAGCAGCAGTACGCAGCAGCAAGAGGCATTGCAGCTCCAGCCCTCTTCCCGAGCATCCCACCAGTTTAGCAATTACTCATTTTGCTTTTCGCTGATGTCTTCCCAGCGTTTTTTGGTGGTTAACTCACTGGCATTTTGGCAATATGCCCTTGTTTGCTCTAGGAATGTGTATAAGCAGCTGCTTCTCCCACAGACTTGAACAGCACAGAAAACAGAGGGAACTTCAGACACCCAGCTTGCTGGAGAAAACTACTGAACCCTGAAAGAAGTAGGTTCAGACATCTGAACTTTAATATATAAAAATGGCATTTTCCTGTATGTGTACTAGATTATATTACTTCCTCCCTGCTTATCAATATTATCTGCACCCCCAGTCAGGGATGCCCTGTGACTTAGCAGCTTTCCATTAAGCCCCACACTTTGCAGTTCCCAGCATACTGCTTTTACATGGAGCACATTCATGGCAACCACTCTACTGTACATTTTCTGTAAGCAACACTTGTCCTTTCAGCAAGTGTTATATGACACATAATCATGCACCATGCCACATATTCAATCTGTAACTTGCAAAGAGGATCCAACAAACACAATGGGAATGAAATACACAGAAACAACTTTGGCTTCAAAACATTAAAAGATGAGAAGGATCAAGCAACAATTCAGTACTGTGAAATGCAAGGTTGAAATCATTGCTATCCAACAGTAAACTTCATCATGTACTGTTCTGCACAGCGCTTCCCACCTTTGTCTCCTAAAATGCTAAATCTCCATTTGCTTTTGCCATGCCGGGTATTTTTCAACACAGACCAACAATGTAGCTGAATTATTGTTCTAACTGTTCTGAGACTTTAGAGTTTGTTATATGACAAGGATTTGTCTGTTACTGCAGTCAGTAACGCATGTGGCCGATTTCTGAGCACGGGAAGTGTGTTATGAACGGGACAGAGTCAGCTATGCCAGCCCTTACCACTGACTAGTTTATGTATGTTATCATATGGTTTCTGCCTACAGTCATTCAGAAGTAAAATGAGTATTACTGGTAGCCTTCTACCTCATTAGTATGAAGCTAAATTAATGCTTGAAGTGTCCTCCACGATCCTCCTTTAAAAATCACAGCTGAAGTCCTAACGCGATTTCAACAAAATCATCTCTAACCAGCAGCTTTCTGCCTCCTGCCCTCCTGAAAAGAAGTCAGAAAAGTTCACAGGACGTAAGTAACCCCACAGTGCATTTTGTACAAATTCTCCATCATCTTTAAGACCCTACCTATGCTCTGTGCCAGACATGGCAGGTGAAAAGGGAACCTGAACGCTGGCTACCTTTCAAACCCGTAAGGGACTCTCAGCACATTATTTCTCTTTATTGCCACCTAGCTCACGAATAATTGTTTTTGTTTTCCACGCATGTAGGCTAGGTATTGAACATCCAATTAACCTAAAATAAATTAACCAGCATTCACTGCACACCAGTGGTGAAAGAGAAGCGTATGCTCAGCTGGAGGAATTCAGCTATGTTAATTAGGTTGTTTTCTCAAATTGTGATCTATTTTACCTTAGTGGTCACACCAAAGCAACAGTTCTGCTCTGCAGAGGTTGTTTTTAGCACGGCAGCTCACCCTATCAGCTGAACGAGCATCTTGTAGATCTCAGACACAAACCCATAGCTTGGTTATTTAACGGGCACCACTTACTGCAGACAAATACAGGGTCTCTCTCTCTTCAACTTTGGAGCAAATGCCTGCAACAGCCTCAGTCTGCATCACCTAACAACAGAAGTCTGACCGATTTGGCCCCAGCGATGGGAGGACTGAGGCCACAGCCTGACTGCAAACTACTTCCACAGCACGGTCCAGAAGCCTCCCCACCTCAGGCAACCTATCTACTCTATTCCCTATAACCCCTCTTCTTTCCTATAAAACAGTGCATAATTCATAACACGGGGAGATAAACTACTCCACTGCTATTTTTTAATACTTGTGTTTTCAAATATTCCCCCCTTCCCATTTTGGTTATTTAAGTTCTCTTAAGTTTTGACCTATGTTTCAAAGCCCTTTTTTGGTCCTGACTTTTTGTTGATGTCTCTCACAGTCCACATAGGACTGACATTATGAAAAATGTTTTTCTTCTCTATTAAGTTGCACAGAGCTTTTCCTCTTAAAACAAATAAAAAGAAAGCTGACATGGTGTGATGAACTTGTTTTCTTTTGGACTGCTTCACCTCCCATACTATTACCCCCACACTGCATGGGTATTTCTGCCACAACTGCTGATGGACTCACATACAGTCATCTAATTATGAGAGGAGCTGTCCCATCCAAAAAAACATCTAATGAAATGGAAAACACATCTAACATGAACAATTTCATTTATTTTTTTGCATGGAAGATTTTGGCAAGACATGCTATAACTACGTAAACAAGATATTCAATGCTCAAGTGAATGCATGTATGATTAAGCGACAGTGCAAGTCTTACTGGAATTAATTACTTGTTGAATGGCAAAACATCAATGGAATCCATTTACTGGAACCTTCAGATTCGACTGATTTATCCATTTTTTTCCCTTGACATATAATCAACAGCATGTTAGTTTCTTGTTTTGTATGGAAGAAAAGGAGCTGGCAGAGAGAAGTAGGCAGAAACATCAACTCCTGCTTTCCCTCTCTGGGATCCCCGAATGCTGGCATGTATCCCTTTGGAAATGGTTTGGATCCTACAAAAACTGAAGCATGTGCTTAGGCTTGGCAATTAAGCGGTTCTGGGGAACTCACAGAACAAGTCACGGGCAGTCTCTGCAGGATCTGTGGCTTAAAAAGTATAAAATACACACAGCACTCCAAGTGCAAAGTTTGCAACAACAGGAACTTATGAACCATATCACAAAAATGTAACTAATTCTACAACATCACTAAAAATATCATACATCTTTTAAAGCAGATTTAGTAACTTCTAGAAGTTAGCAAGAGGAATATTAAAGCCAGCTAACAATATTTTACAAGATACTTTTTGGCTTCAGCATGATAGAGTGGCAGACATAGGGAAAAAGAAGGAATATACCAAAAAAGACAAGACAAGAGTATGTACAGCTTTGCTTGAAATAAGCCACATAGGCTTTATAACATCACCAGAGGATTCCTGTCAAGGCTGATATTCATGATCCATTGACAGCAAGATACACCTTCAGAGAGATGTTCTACACATCTGTACCTTCAGTGCAGATACAGGTCAAATGCTACTGAGGTACTGCACCAATAAAAAGATTTTAACCATTTTTTTCCCCAGATTTTTTGTGCTGGCTATTATATTTCCTTTCTGGTCCTGGAAATGTTAATCAAAGAGTCACAATTTTCTTGAACGTCTTATACATATGTATACTTAATAGGGGTTCAGAGGGGAAAAAAACAACACAGCATACCTGAAGAAAAGAGCTGGATGGGGGAAAGAGGTGGGGAGAGAAGAACGATTGCTTAGTTTTTTATGACATACATTTTTAATTCAATTATGTACCTGCAAGTCTTCCTTTTTTAAATATTCATTAGCAACAAATGCTTTATTACCTTCACTAAGTTTTGCTTTTCTCTTATATTGCTCTGTTATTTACAAAACCTGGCAGATAGGTGACTAACTTCTTCATTCCTAATTTCGGGACTACCTTACCCCACGGTTGATCTGTCACTCAGAATTGTGCTAGCACTGAACAGGCTGCACTTACCAGGTGTTCCCCACGCTATACCCTCATATTTCACCAACACCAAACTCTTTAAAAAGGCCCTAAAACTAACAAAGCGCTGCAAGACACATGGCGTAACAGAGGCTTAAGGCAAGAAATCCAAGGTCTACACAAGCTGAGTCACAAAGACCTGAACTGCAACTGCAACACAGTCTCTGTTGGAAGGCTCTCAGCACAAGGCCTGATCTTCTGCAACACTCATTTCCATTTGGACAGTGGAAATGAATTTGTTTTCCTGTTACCTTAAAACTACTTTTCCAGGAATCCAGCTGGGTCTCTGCTAATTCCATATAGGTTACTGGCACAAAGCAGCAAAGGGAAAAATTCAAGTGGATTTTCCACACTTTTTTTTTTTTTTAAACACTATCAAAATTCTCTGTTACTTTATAAAAAAAGAGTGACTTTATAAAGCCAAGAGTGACAAGAGGAATGAACTATATGATACTAATGCCTCGGTGTTTTGGGGGCTACGGAGCCTATGAAAGGAGCTGTGTCAATAAAGAAGCTGCAGACTAGGCAATGAGGTCACTTTCTCACAGGTCTACTGGGTGGAATAGGTATTTGAATTACCAAATAAAAGGAGATTGCTGGTGGCAAAATGACACCAAAGTGAATACAAAAGGGTTTTATAAACGTAAATTTTTTTTAGCTCTGGAATAACTGAACCAGAGTATTTCTGTAATGAAGGACAAAACCTAGTCGGTACTAATTACTGACCAGTCAGTGAACGTATTCTTTATTGTTTCACAGCAGAAAGCCATTAATGAGCTTTCTAACTTTTGGAGATGTGATGGCTTAATGGGGGACATGCTGAGACTCAGCGGAGTTCTGCTTGCTGGCAGAGGTTTGGGATAGGCTGTCACCACGTGCAATGCTTTGCAACACAGCAACAAGTCAGCAACAAGTCTTACTTAATTTTTAATGACACGCTCTTCCTTCTCGATAAATGATTTTAAACTACTCCTTATTCTCTTGGAAAGCAACTCAGAGTTGAGTTGTTTTTCTCAAATACATAAAATTTAAACCCAAGCCCACCAAGAACATCAACACACCTGATATCAGGATGACTTAATTAAAAAACAGGGGGAATAATTGTGTAACTAAGGTTCACTTGCCTTTTTACGTGGATTTCTTTTAGTTTTGGTTAATGTTGGCATTGTTAATCCTTCCAAGCTATCAGTCAAAACAGTTGTAAGTGCATTTGAAATGCTGGCTCTCTACAAATCTGCTTTTAAAATGGAAGCCACACGCCGACAGCAAACAGACAGGATGGAACAGCAAAACCTCACACTACTTTCATTTACTACATGGAAACATTTGCCTATGCTGTGCCAGGAGTACTCTGTACTGATGTGCTTGTGTCACCACTTCAAGCAACTGTGTTATAAAAGATATTAAAACGAACATGAATCTTTCCATGAGGTTTAAACAAACAAACAAAAAAATGCAGCTTGAAAAGTTAGATGTGTGATCTACAGCAGTCATAAAATGACAGCTGACTTCAAATAATGATTTCAGTGTTTTTTTCTAGTTTTCTAGTTTTCTTCTCTTCCTCTGTAAAAGAGGATCAGAAAAAATGCAATAAAATAATATTTTGCTTTGTAAGGAGTTCTTTAGGAACATCCTCATTAAAATAAATGAAAGAGGGGTAAACTCTCTCTGTTACAAATATTCCCTTCAAAAGGCAAAACACTTAGGAACTGGATGCTATTCCTACTGTCCATGAGTAAACTGACCAGGAAACTAAAATTGTGGCTTTCGTTTTGTTCACCCCCACCTCTATTTACACGTGTGGTTTTTTTTCTCCTCCAGTCTGAAGGCCAGGTAAAAGCCACTTATTAAGCAAAACCCAATCAGTACAAGTATTTTAAATCTGTCAGCACTGGAAGGTAACAACTACTAGGCTTGAACGAATCAACTCCTCACAAGGAACACAAGGAACCTTCAGGAAGCAAGAAATGGTTTGGGAAACAGTCAACCTTTTATTTTCTACCATTCTTTATCCTAAATACAACCTCTGGAAGCAGCTGGGAGTTCAAGAACTATTTACGCACTTTTAAAACACAATAGCAAAATGATCCCATGATAAACAAAGACTTTTCAAACACACTTGCCGAGTAGGGGCACACCAGGTCCTGCCATATTTTGGATATGGCTTTTAACGAAGCCCTCAGGGATCCAATGGCAGTCCACCCCTTTGCTACCACTTCCACGCCAAGCCAAACACCCGACAGCCACTCGTGAAAGCGCACGCAGGCGGCCAAGCCCTGCTCTGCAGGCGAGCATCGGGACAGTACGGACATGGAGATAAAGAGGGGGTTGAAAGGAGCATCTGGGGCATAGGTTTGGGCAGCTTTTCCACAGCCACACGGCAAAAGGGGAAAGGGAGAGCAAGGACTGCAGGTCAGCCTGCAAACCATAGGCTGGGCACACATGCTGTTTTCAGGCTGCTGTGCCCGGGTGCTGACTCCCTGCTCACATCGAGCCACAACTGAGTGCTTCAGAAAGGGAAGCTGTGGCGAATACCTGCTACAGGGAGGTGGGGGCACTATGACGGCTCTTGGAGCAATGCCCTCACTGCAAGCCCAGGGAGAGCCGGTGAGGTGCCTGAGGTGCTCCTGGGACTCTGGGAGAGGGATGAAGCTGAGCATGGGTGGAAATGAAGCCCAGGGAGAAGGGGAAGGGTGTCAATGTGGGCCGGGAGGGAGCTGGAGGTGTTTACTTCCAAATCTGCCCCGGCCTTGGGCGGGGGGTAGGGGTGGTGGTTCTGGCAGTTCCCCATATGTGCAGTGGGGAGATGGAAATCTCACCCCTAAGGTCCACGCTTTTAAATGTAAACCTCCCCACTGCCAACAGCTACACGATTGAAAAAAAACAAAAAGCAGGTAAAGCGGCTGAGCCACCCAACAATTTCCATGCCATCGCCTTCGGGGCACGGCTCACTGGGGCAGCTGAGGGGAGCGCTGCTCCTCTCCCCGGTGCCACAAAGCTCTCGTGCACTGAATGGGAGAAGCTGCCTTGCATCACTAAGTTTGAGGGGTGCAAATCATTAACATCTTTATTGGAATAGCAGTAATGCCTCCAAACAGACACCCCCAGAAGTATGTAATTTAAACGATTTAAAACAACCAGCCATAACTGCACCCTTCTTTTGTGTTAACATCTTTTACCAGACTGCGTGGCTTTGTTCCACAGTCACGTGTCAAAAAGCTCTTGTCTGAAGACTTATGTCTTAACCAAAGCAGGCCTTTTTTTTGCCTTGAATTTAAGATACAGTGGGACATTTACTATTACAGGATTCATTTTGGCCTTCAGCAGCTGCAGAGGCAGAAATAACAAAACAAACAAACAAAAAAACAAACAGCTAGTCACAGGCCACAGCTAAACCTGCTGCAGTACCACATTACGGGGACCTCCATGACCCCGCTGGTCAACACCTCTGGGTCACGAAGCGCAGGGGATGGATTCTGGAAGCTCCTTCAGTTCCTACTTTTTGCTGCCAGACCAGGACAGAGAGCGAACAAACCCTGGAAGGTGAGCAGAATAACACCTGAAATTCAAAACAAAGGCACGGCAGAACCCAACCTGCTTTGCGCTGCTTCTTCCCACAGAGTGGAGAGGGGGGTAACATGCTCCAAAAGCCCTCTGCTGACGCCAGAACCAGTTATCAGGAACAACACACTTTTCCTCCAGGGACACGGACAGACTGTGAAATGCAACCACCTCCCAGGCGAGAGACAAGTGCTCGTCTGTAGAGCATTGCGGACCATAGCAACGAGGCAATCCAAAAACCACTTTTAGCAAACTAAAGCAGGGAGAAAATTCACGAGACCAAAGAGTTGCCCAACAGCAATGAAAACAGGCAGTCAGAACTGAAACACCATTCCACGCAATCCCAAAAAATCTGCCTGGTGCGCCTGTGTGATACTGACTACCTGAGCCCAATTAAAGAGCAGCTTTTCTAGACAGACAGCTGTCATTCCTGTGCTTTGCTGCTATTTTAACGTCACATTACAATGAAAATCTTTCTGTTTTGTTAACTGAATCACTAGAGCTTCCCTCTAGCTTTTGCAAATCACTAAACAGTTAATCTCAGCATAAAGAGCTTTACAGCCAGTGAGATCACAGGTAAAAATGGCCATAGGAAATACTTAATGAATTTCGGTGCATGTGTACTCGCATCATCAAATTCCCAGGAGGGCATCTGTAGTTCAGCAAAAGCTTCCTCACCGACAGGCCCCCTCGGATAAGAACCCAAAATCAAATTGAAATTTAATGTTAACAAGAGGGATGGCTTGGCACATTGCTCAGAGCCTTCGAAGAATGAGATCCTTTGATTGGTGAACGGGATTACAAAAAGCCGATCTTTTTGATTTGCCAATCTGAAAGCTTTACTTTCATCTTTGATTAGAAGGCATACAAATTGCTCTAGGGTCCAATCATGGCAGTAACACAACCGAATTCTTTTGCACAGTGCAAAGCAGCACAAATGAGGAGATGTTACTGCTGCAGACATCGCAGGGTGAGAAGAGCTGAATAGGAAAATTGTTCGACTCTCCTTTTCACCTCTTGTTGATTGTGTCCTAGTGTCTTCCACAAAAAGCAGACAATGTGGCTGTGTCCATCGCTACTGTAATCCATTCTAAGGTTTACCATGTGCGCAACGAAGCTTTCATAATAAAATTCAGTCATAATTGCTACCAGTGTCAGGGGAACCATATACAGCTGTGTAAGCAAATGGAAGAATTAGTCCCTTAATACATATTTAATAGGCCATAAAACATTCTTGCACAACTGAGTATTACAGTTTATCTACTTTTGCTTTCTTCAACTCACGTACAATAGATTAAGATGGTTGTCCAAACAACCACTCGAAACAGCTACCACCCACTGCTCCTACGGAAGAGGGATCAAGATAAATGAATGGCTACAGACAGTACTTACTCAGCTTTGCTCATCTTCCAATATTATTAGCTCATAAATCATAATAATGCAACTCATGCATATCAGAAACAACAATAAAGAGGCTACATGGAGTTTTCAAATAAAACAGTCTTCTGCAATGATCACTGACAGAAATACCACAAGATTCACTTGATAAATAAATTCCTAGCTACCATCTTATTTTCTGCAGGACCAAATTCTCAGTCTCCTTCCACCCTCTCCCCCTACCAAGAAATAAAATGGGTAAAGTGGAAAAATGATGTGCCTTTGGAGTTGGCTCCCTTCCCGAACCCACACCCCCAAAGACTTCTGGGTTGATTTCCTCGCTATTGACCTGCGCTAATATTAAAAGAAATGTTAAAGCAATGACACTTTGTCAAAATAAGTTGTATGTGTCTCAATTCAGGCATAATACAAGAAATGTCAGGACAGAACCAAATTGTTAAGAAGTTAGATATAAATAAGTAGAAACCAAAACAAATTTGCATATCTTTTTCAGTTTTACAGGTATTCTTCTTTCTAGGTTTTACAGGTATTCAGTTTTACAGGTATTCTTCTTTCTAGGCAGCATTTTAAGCATCAGGAACAAGCTTTTAAAGCAGGCTAGATTCCTTAGTGCAGTGGTTTAAGTGAATCGCAGAAGGAGATACAGCTAAAGGAATTTCAGTGTTGTTTTTGAAAATAACACCATCTCTCACAGCTGTGCAGATCCACATAAAATCTACCAAAATCTGTAATGATTTTAAGAGCTGATACACCACCTCAATACCCAATTTTCAAGTGCCATCTAGTGGTTATGTTCATTTTTATTTCCATTTGATATTTAAAAATAGTTACATACTAAATTAAATTCTTTAGAGTTTGTTATTCTTATCACTTACTATGTTATGTGACTCTTGGTTCTGCAATGGTAAGTAGATGCATAAACAAAGCCTAAGTTTAAGCATTCTGGTGGACTGAATTTGGGCCAGAAGACAGCTGTTTTTAGGACAAAGGAACTAAAAAGAAGGGGAAAAGTTATCTATAGAAACTAAACAAGGCACATGAATGACTTCAGACTTGTGGAAGAAACCAAGCTATCTTGAACAAGTCTGTTCTATCACGAACAAGTCTGTTCTTTTCCAAAGAGGTAGTTTTATGCCCTAAGCTATAGTTGTCAGGTACTGAGTTATCCATAAAAATCTCTCTTAAATAAGCTTCAGACTAAACCATCAGAAGCAAGCAAGGAACAAGCCAAAAGCACACTCAATAATGTTACAAAAATGCATCACTACCTTGAGTTATGCTGAACATAGAAGTCTCTTCGAAGAAGAAAGAGACTTATTTTTAATTCATTGAAAGACAACCACATGATTCAGCCAAGTCCACTTCAAAGGACCTAAAGCTATGGATTTGACATGGGCAGCACGTGAAGGACTTAAGGCAAATATTTTTGCATCTTTCCCCTTACAAAATTTATATATATTTTATTTCCATGCACAAAAATCATTATTTCAAGAAAAGGGAAATAATGAAGACTACATCCATAGCCTGCCCAGGAATGGAGCTTCCACCGCCTCTCTGGCTCCTGCTCTATCACCCTCATGATGAACGTTATTTTTTCTTATGCCCAACAAGAATTGCCCTTGCTGCAATTTATGACTGCTGCCTCTTGCCTGACCTTTCATTGTACATCTCTAAGAAGAGCCTGGCTCCACCTCCTTTGCAACTGGCCTTTAGATAGCTAGTCAAGTGGAGCCTCCCTCAGCCTTCTTTTCTCCACTCAAACACCACCAGCTCTCACAGCCTGGTACATCACGCGCTTCAGAACCAACCACCTTGGTGGTCCTTGACTACACTCCCTCCAGTTCATTGCTGACTCTTGGATGTGGGCCCACAGCCTCAGAATCGCAGAGCAGGAAAACTGCTTCTCAACCTGCTGGCTCCATTCTTGCATGTACAGCCCAGCCCGCAGTTTGCTTTGACTGCTACAAGGCTGTACTGCTGACTCCTGTTCCATTTGCTGCCCACTCGTGTCTTTTCTAAAAAGCTCTTTTCTACATTCTGTTTGCTAAATTTCCTGGGGTTCCTGCTGTCCCACTCCTCCAAATTTCTGAAGTACCTCTGAACAGCAGCTCTGCCCTGTAGTACATCTGCTACTCTCACCAATTTGGTGTAATCTGTGACTTGCTGAGGGATGCAATTCAATCCCTTTGTGTCATTAACAAAAATATTAAAAAAACACTCGGGAGCAGTATCAGTACTTGAGGAATACCACCTGTAACTAACTCTCTGCCAGTCCAACACTGAACCACTGGCTCATGCCAGTTTTTAAACACCATGTAATCTGTCCATCCAGTCTGAATCCAGTTTGGGCCCAGGGATGCCAAGGAAAGCCTCAAAGAACTTGCTACCATTGAAGTAAACAACCCCCCCTGCTTTTCGCTTATGTGCAGTCTCTCATCCCCATCACTTCATGACAGAAGGCCATCGTGTTGATCAGGCACAATTTGCCCACAGTAAATCCGTGCTAGTTGTTCCCAGTCACCTTCTTGTCCTTCACGTGCCTGGAAATGACTTCCACAAAGACAAGTGCCACAATCCTCCCAGGGACTGAGGCGAGGCTGGCCAGCCTGCTGTCTCCTAGATGTTTCTTTGTGCCTTAGAGCACAATTAGACACCCCAGGGTCCGATTTCTACCTCATTCATGATCCATGAAAATGATGACACTGTTTTATTTGACCTGTAATAACCTGAGATTACAGCCATGTTACCACGTTTGTCAGTAATTCTAAATGCAGAAGAGCTGGAAATACCAGCAGCTGGAAAACAGGTAGCACGGCTTGTTTGGCACAACCCTTCCTCTGTTTTTTTCAGAAAGCTGTCCAGTACTATAAATCCAAGTTTGCACACATCTTCCCCTCCTCCCCCCAAATTAATGAGATGTAAAATACAGCAAGGCATTTCCATCACATTTGGAAATCTGAGTCGAATTCAGTGCAAGGTTTTCTTTGTATTTTGACAAGAAGTTTATGTTTCAGTTGAGGGCAGAGCATGCAGTCATTGTGATTCTAAGGAAACTCCTAAAAACTCTTGAGTGAGCAAGGCAGCAAGAGTAAGTGAGTGAGCTTGCCATTCAAGTTGTATGTGCAATTTAAGAGTAAGATAAGAGCCTGGCACCTGATAAACAAGTTATTTCTAAAATCCAGATGTTGAACATCCTCACAGATTTGCTGTGGATAGACAAGTTTTGACTATGCTCTAGTGCCTTAAAACAAACAAGTCTTTCCTGATAATCTAGGTCCTTGATGAGGTGGTAAGCAATTGCAGATGACCCAGCATGATTTACTTATCTAACACTTACTGGAAACAGTGAAGATGTCCAAGGACCTTCATTCAACAAGTTTGGGCAAGACTTTCCAATTCATATTTCCACTATAACTCAGTTTAAATTGCTCTGTTTTATCATAGTTCAGAGTTTGGAAGAAAATAGGTGGCAGGTCTTTTAAATACTCTGGAACTGCTGAGATGTATTAATTTGGCAGCAATCTCTGTGACACATGTGACTTTCAGAAGCCTTATGTGGAGACTCAAAGGATCTCTTTACAAAAGACTAACGTTAGCCAACTTCTAAAAATCGAACACCTAAAATCAACAGGGACAGTTCTTTCTATGAGCAGTCAAAGTTTGCCCTGAAACTTCCTCAGGAAGCAGAAAAGAGGATTTCTTTTCTTTTTAAAACTCTTTAAGTGCTGGGGCACTACACTAAGAAATACAAAATCCTCTCAAACCTGGCTGTAGATCCGTGCATATTAAATGATGGGCTCTTAATGAAGCCCTCTCAGAATGGGTGGATTTCATAGATATGTGAATGCCAAACACGTTCCACTCATTAAGCAATAACTCAGAAATCTCCGTCACTGAAAATCTGAGTAGTCCTTTATCTTTTGATGCCTGTGCATAATGCAATACAATTAGCAAGGCTGGATACTTTTAACCATTTTATAAAAAAGAGATCTTAAAAAATCTCGAGAAGAAAAAAAGCTCTTAATATAGCAACCAACAAGCCACAATTCATTTAGGCTTTCACCACTCAAAAAAAATTGCTCTTATGAGTACTCAACATTTTCAAAAGCCTGGGGAAACTGATGGGTTTCTCTGAACACTTTGGCTATCAATAATAGCAGGCTACTGTGGACGAGAAAATACTCGTTCCTCAGCTTATAGTTCCTTGTGTTCTAGTAGAAAGCACATCCTCCCACCCACACTATGTGCATTATCTACAACCTGAGCTACTCCACTGATTTATACTGGGATATTATGGTAAGGGAAAGAAGCAGACGTAAGTGTAGATGTGCCAAGCTATCTGCTCAATCCTACCCTCTTCATGTTACTACATTAATGCAGCAGGGGAATTTGTTTAGTTCAGTAGACTCTTAATGATATTGTTTTCTCCATTAACAGTCCTGATCTCTTGCTCTTTGGGCAACACCACAGCATCTCAGCAAAGTTACACTGCAAATAGCTTAACAACTTGCTCCCAGAATAAAAATTTTTTCTATGGATGGTGAAAAGTGGAAGATGAGCTATCAGACACTTCTATGCTTCAGCATCTTTTCTACTTCTCTGTTTTCATTGTGTCAGATTAAATGACTCATTGCAGTCTGAAAGAATAAAACCTGATTTGTGAAAGCTGGCTTTTGGTAACTCTTTCTGACATTGGCATTAAATACCTCAGTTTGCCTTATATCACAGTTGAATTATGACAAGTCAAACATTTGGCTAAAGCTTAAGAAGAGCAAATGAGTTCTCATCATTGTAAATACTCTCAGTATAGGAGCAAAATCAGCTTAGAGGAAAAAAAACACTCTACTTCCAAAGCAGCACTTCCAAATTACCTTGAATTCACACTTCCACTGCACAGGCCTACCACTAAAGAAAAACAACAACAACAACAACAACAACACAAGCCACAAACCAGACTGTGAGCACAAACAGAATCCCTAAACATGAAGGCAAGGTACTCAGTAGAACATTTACACTGAAATATTTCCCCAAAAAGCGGATGCCTCAAGACAAGCCACAGTAGCAAAGGCAAACTTCCAGTAACAATGCAACTAGCTAGAAGGAAGAAAAGAAAAAAAAAAGCTATAGGGAAACATGTACTGTAAGCACTGCTAACTAACACTGAAGTCTGGGAAGAGAATGCTACCATATAAAACACATGGGTTCCCTCTACTGCCAGGTCCCATGGCCTGGGATTCTGCTCTTTTTGTTCATTATGAACATCAGGAGTGTGCAAAACAGCATACTTTTGAGCTTCTGTTGTTGTCAGCTGTTCCTATAAATATATGTATATATATTTAATAATAAAGCCTTATATACCTCAAGAATATTGAGTATAATTCTAAACTGGAATAGCTGCACTCAAAAAGTGCTGTCATGAAAAGAGGATCTCAGCCTGCATTGTTTTACCATATCTCCTTTTGGCAAGGGTTTCTGGAGAACCAACAAGAAAGCACCAGAGGCCAATAAAAACTGAAAGAAGAAGTCATCTTAGTTAGAGTTTAAACTTTGGGTTCTCATTTTGTTTACATTATTACCTATTTAAAACTCACAGTTGTCAACCAACAGTCAAAGAAGAAGTGGCGCAATGAAAAACACACCAACAGTCTGGCTCCAGCTGGGCGGTGAAAACTGCTTCTGGAGTTCTGCAGTGGAAAAAACAAAACAGCAAACCTCCAGCCAACATAAAAAAGCCACTTCACAAGTAAACCACACCTCAAACAAGATTGGATGGTTAAGATTACAGGTAGGCATTATGGTTTTTATCTTCATATCTTTATGACCACAGAGAAACAAAGGTGGGAATACTGCTATTCCCAGTTCTTTTGATCACTACTGGGGAACTCGGTTGATTGTTTAACACGTAAAATTGAGCTTTTGTAAATGCCTCCGAAGTTTTTATGAGCTTTATAAAATACATTCTTATGAAGAGATTCCTAGATGGAAATACAGATATGTGCTCAGACATGATACATCTACCTCTATGTATGTATGTATGCTAGGTCACGAATTCAAGGTTTACAGCTAGCTACTCTGCTACCAGCCAAGTAGAATCTCCATTTGTGCCTGCATTTAAGGTAAAATAGAGCTTACCTAAATGAAACTATCAGTACAGACCTATTTCTGTGAAGAGAACAATTGCTGATGAAGCCCGTTCCTCTCCATTTAAGGACTAGATCTCTTCAAGTGGAGGAGAATTTCCTGGTTTCTCTTCCAAGAGACACAGTAATGACATGAAGATTTTCCCTCTTAGTAACAATTTAGTGAACAGTTAATTATCAATTAAAGAATCGATCACATCAAAGTAATTGTAATGATGCAGCAGTCGCATATCAGGGAATATTTCCCACTTGCTGTAATTTTGTTTTCATCACCTGTGGTCAACCTGCCTTTAGTTTTCCTCCAAAGCCAATCTCTGTTTCCTGTCTGCATCGGGAACCGCTGAGGCTAGGTACTTTTAAGCTGCAGATGAGAAGAACAACCACCCTACACCTTCTTACCTTCCTGCAGAGAACTTGCCCATTGCAAACAGAAAAATTACGTGCCCATCAACCCTCCTTCAGGATGTCTCCTGAAGTCCTAAGTTGGTATGTCTGTTTTACAGAGAACTCTAGACTTGAATTTACTCCAAGTTCAGCTTCAAAAAAAGTTAGTGAACAGTCCAATGTGTGAGAAAACGTTCCCTTTTTAATTAAAAAGACCATCCATTGAAGTATTTTTCCCCTAGCATTTATTATATTAGAATGATATATTTACACACAAAGTTATAGACAATCTTTTATCTGCAATAAACACCACACCAAAAAAAATACAACCCTGCAACATCACCTCTCTGGAGAAGAGATAAGGAATCAAAACAAACAGCTTTTTTTTTTTCCTGTCTTGTTTTCCTAAGGAAGTCCCATAAAAATTTATAAGGCTACACTAAGCTTAGACTCAAAAATAATTTTAATCAGCATGCACAAGAGATGGCACTACAGATAGACCATTACTGAACTACTGATTGCCCTTGTATTCAAAGAGTTTTCCTAATCACCCTCAGACGATTTGAGATTGTGCCTTCATTGTTGCACGGAAAAGCAAGGTTTACGATTCCAGTAACAGCCTACAAATCCTGTGCTAGCCTACAGAAATTAAGATTTCTTGATGGAAAAGGAAGATCCAGAAAGCAAAAATTGACAGCTTGTATGATGCTTGGAGACCCCCCCCTAAAGCTACCTTACAGGGGGGTTCAGAACATTTCTTCACCATATAGAATCCACAGCAAAGCCGAATGGCACACTAATGAAAGGGCCCATGATAAATATTTAGATTTTTAAATTCATGTTTTGCAGAATCTACAACATGGACGAGCATCTTATGTGCTCCTTGAACAGGTATTTACTGAAGAAAAACTTAATTTTTTCAACTCCTCCTTGATAGAGTTCTAATGTAGTTTTTGTTGCTTTGTACTATAAAGACATAAGGGAATTCAGATTGTTTTTAAATGATCTCACTAGAGAGAGTAAATAATACGTAATTTGCCAGAAATTAGAATTTTACTGCTGTATAATACATATAGTGAAATAATGTCTAAATTGAAATAGCTGAGATAGAGTTTGACATGCACAATTTTCAGGTTTTGAGGTTCTATGAAACTTGTTACTTTATTGTACACACATTTACAAGACTGTGCAAAAGGTTTTTTTGTTGTTGTTGTTTTTAATATACCCTCAGAGAGAAAGACAGACTTCTCAATTATGAATCACTTAGATAATTCATGACATTAATATCTGGCAAGACGGATCTCAGCAGACCATTTATGCTGCAGCCCGCTAGAACTCAGTGACAAAATGTACTGTATGAAAGCTCCACAACAAAGTAAAAGCCAGTTACATCACCCAGCAAGTGTTTAGTATTTGACATTTTGCTTTCTCAAGATTACCTGAGTCATGTAAGTTTTCATAGGCAAGTATGGAAATTCGTATCAGCAGACAGACTTCTAGAATTTCCTACTTGTTTAGGCTATGGAAATTACATTGCTTGTAAAAGAGTAAGCCCTTATTTACCCAGGAACTCACATTAGTAGGTTGAAATAAGAATTATAAGCATCCAAGTTGGTTTTAGTCTAATGGTTGTGTATTTTCAGTTAGCTTAGGCTGATTCTTCAACATCACAAAGCTCAAAGGATGCCAAGGGAATAAAGCTGTACCGAATGTTGGAATTTACATCCAAGACATATGTGCCTGTTAGTACGTCACAAAAACTGGACTGATTTCTGATGGAAGAAGCCTCAAGGCTGAAGGCTCACAAGACAAATCATTCAGAGAGTTCATTATTTTGATTTAGGTTAACAGATTTATGAGCTTAGAAACAGCACTAAGTTGCTGCAATTTGAATAGTTGAGCTGCACAGCTGACCATACGTTAGCCTAAAGCAAAAGCCAGGTCAAGCACTTTTTTGGCTTATGAAAGCCAAATGAAAGGAGCTTTGTATGGAGAAATATCAATGGGAAGAGTGAAGTCTATCTGTTGTGAAGTCTATCTATTTTACCTCACCCCGGAAACAAGAGTATTCCCAGCAGAAGCAGAAGACACTAGATCCGAACACTCAGTTATCAAAATTTTGTCAAGGCTGTGTTTCAGCAGAAGTCATCTCCTGCAAGGTCCATCCCACCAGAGCACCAGGCTGGTGTCCACGCCTGGACACCCACTATGTGTCCGTGTCCCAGAGACCACTGTGACTACACGCAGGTCTCCACCTGGGAGAACAATGTGCATGGTCTCAGGCACGTGGTGTGCTCTGCTACAGGCCTGCCACACACCCAGCATCTAACAGCCAGCTCTCAGTGCATCCCTGATGATACAAAAGGGAGTTTGAGCAGCAGCTGGCCAGTGAATGCAAAAGCATGGCCACCACTATAGTCATGTAAAGCTATCCTGCCTTTGGCCAGAGCTGGAGATGCAGCTTTGCAGATCAGTGACATTACCCAACCCATTTGCTGAAGACTGAACAGGTTGCCAAAAGGCTCAGATACACAGAATCAGGTGCCAACCAGATACTGGTTATCCAGCTCATCTTCACCCAATAAAGCTGCTTTACAGGGCCAAAAGCAAACAAGGACCGTCCAGAGCTCCATAAGCGCACCACACTCCTCAATTTCTACACGAATGAGTAGCACAACTCTGGATTCACCAAGGTTTAATCTAAGACTGTATTTAAGCTATGATTATCACTTGAACTGGAGGAAAATAGGGAATTATACATCTTCCTGAACAGCAAGACAGTAATAGATACCACAACTAATAACCACTTTCTTCAATCTTGTTACCTATTTTGAAGTCACAAACTCAAGAAGGCCACTTTCTTCAGCTGGCTACGCTGCTACACTGATTCACAGTAACTGAAGGGTCTGCCCAGTACTAATGATTAACTCCTTGTGCCCCCCAAGCTCATAGTCTGAGACCAGTCAAGTTCACCCACCATCTTTCCCTTCAGGACTGATGGACTAACGGTGACTGCTGCTAGAACCAACACCAGCTCGAAAAAAGGAATGAGCACCCACCTTATGTCTAGAAAAGAGATTGGTGCTGGTGAAGATGTGACAGTCTTAACAGCACAAACACCCTCGAAGAGCCGCAGACCAGAGATGTCTGTCCAAGCCCGGAGACGTGGGCTTAGGAGCCCCAACGGATCCAGACGGCCAACGCCCCCATGGAGAACAGAAGCACCATGGCAACAAGTAATGTGCAAACCCAACGGCTGCTTGCAACGGTCATCGGGTCACCTCTTACCTGCTCGATTTGCATGCAAGTGGGGGACGTGCCCACTAGCACTTCAAATACCTTCTCCGTTTGAAGGCATCAAGTTTGAGAAATGACATCAAGCAAGCAGGAACTGTATGTCCACACGGTGGTGTACCCCCACAGCATAGAGCGGCTAGCTTTACAGTGGTGGCTCAGTTTCATTACTAGATCGCTAAGACCCGCTAATGTAACAAACATCATCCTCTACTACAAATCTGTTTTGGGACTGCCTTGTACAATACTAAAACTTTCTACATTACAGTGTTGCCTGACACATGGCCTTTTCCAAGCACTCAAGCACTACAACCCTTGGTCTAAGGACCTTAAAGAATATCTGAAACTCATGTCTTTGATACAGAAAGCCATACGAAGCAGTAACCAACCTCTGAATTACAAAAGGCTCAAAGAAGCTACAAATCTGAGAACTACCCCAGCTAATCATGTTGTATGCTATGATCCTGCATATAGATCAGTCACACAAAGCAGAAAACACAATCCAACCCCAGTCTGTCAGGGGCTCATCCGCTTAGACTGCATCTGAAAAATCAAACATGAATGTCAATGAAGGTGACATGAGCCAGGAGTCAGAGCTGTGGAAAGCGCTCATCACCATCACCTCCCAATAGATCCCAAGTCTTGCCAAATATCTCTTAACAGATTTTAATTCTCAGAGGCTGAAAAGAAAGAGAAAGTAAGGCTAAACACCTACTGACATGCCCATGCATCTATCAGAATTAGGACAGGTTGTTACTATTTGTTCTACACTAGATGAAGAGGGGGGGAGATAAATCCATTATCTTTGCAGCGTTGAGTTTCAAAGAAACTCCTCTTTTTTCTTCATAGCTTTCCATGTAGGGAGAACAGGATGAGCAATGAAAGGGCTGATTCAATAATAATAAATCTGATAACAATGACCATAATCAAAAGGGAAAACGCACTCTTTATAGGTTAATTGAGATTATGCCCCAAAATAAATGAGTCATGCAACAAAATTTCCAATAAAGACGAAGCTTGGTATAAGGCACATTCCCAACATTATCTATAGGAGCAGATGTCGTTTCCACACGAATGCCTATATGGCTTGCACAAGTTTCCATGCATGGCTGTGAAAGGATGGCTGACAATAGTGGTATCTGTGTGCTCCTGGGCTTTCAGACCACTCTGAACTAACGGGACCAACCTCTTTGCCTTCCCAGTCTTTCCTAATCCAGCATATGGAAGCTGCTCCCAGAGACAAAGGACTGTTTGGCAGAGGAAAGAGGTGTTTGGCAGTGCACATGTTTGCCCATAAACGGGGCACAGCAGAACCACATAACCACTGTACGCACTGCTATTGCTATGCAGCCACCTCTGGGACACAACAGCAACAGCTGCCAGCTACCCACGTGGGAACACATTAACCACGGACCAAGTCCCTGCACAGCAGCAATGACAGTACTGCAATGACAGAGAGAGATGTCTGCACGGGAACCAAACCACCACCCGCTGGGGGAAAACAGCACGGCGATGCTGCAGGAAGCCTTGACAGCCACCATCCAGCTCCAGGGGTGCCGACCAACCCTTGCAGCAGCAGCTCCTAGCTTTCCACGGATCTGGGAGACCCCTGTGAAGGATGTAGGAGACAGGGACACATTTAGGCATCTAAAATGGATTAGGGAATTTTATTTCCTTGCAAGTACCAGAAGAGGTGCAGGGCTCGTACTGAAATTCTTCTTGCTGCCTGCAACTGTTCTCGTAACTGCCATTTGGGATTCTTTGTCAGGAGTTTCCTTCCCGGAGCCACTAGCTATAGAAGGCAAACATAAGCAGACTCACACCAGTTTCCAGTGAATGTCCCCCAGGTACTCTGCTGGGTAAGGGCCATTACCGGTAACTTTACACATCAGACCTGAAGGTGTCAGTCTAATTCCGACACATCTAACCTTCATTTTACTATCCTACTCTTCAGTCTAAAACATCTCTATCATCTTGGTACTGTATGCAGTACCTTATAGGTGTTTTCTATCCTAAGATAGAAATCTATTTGTAAGACACAATGTCTTACAGTTTGGTAAAAAGCTTCTAGGAGTTATAAGCAAGTAACCATGGCAAGCAGAATCAGGCAAATTTTAATTCCGTTTAGCTACTTCTCTTATTCTCCGAGAGTTTCCCAAAAAGTATTCATCACAAACAGCAGATCAGGACTGTAGTATGTAGTCTAACACACTGAGCACTGAAAAAAAATTTACCTAGAGCCTGAAATGTTTGGCGCAAATGAAGACTCGTTATTTGATAACACCAGAATACCTGAGTATAATGACATTGCTTGCTTCCCTGGGCACAATTTCTTAAGAGTGCATTAAATGGGTGAGTAAAGAAATTGTTCTTGTATTTTCAGCCACAACTCACCCAAGCTTCATCATTCCTTAGGAACATTCTGGAAAACCAGAAAAAGAAACTGAGTTAAAACATTAAAACAAAGAGGTCTACCCAAAGAACAGAGGGAGGGGGAAAAGGAAGGAGAGAGGGGAGCAGGTAGATGTGGAGACAAAGAGATCCAGAAAAGACGAGTTGAAATACAAGCAGCATCCATTAGTCTTAACAAGGGTATCTTTTCAATGGGTCTTGCGAGGGACAACCTCTTCAGCAAACACATTCTGAAGGGTGCCGCAGCTCTTATCAGCCAAGCACAAAGCAGCAGTCTAAAGGCGTATTTGCACCTTCAAATATCGTAATTTTGATCTGACTATGTTGTACCTGCTCTGCTGTTTCAGGCAATTGGTGGTAACATGCTTAGGAATGGGAGGAGGTGGGAAAATATCTTCCATTTGAGTATATTCTTTTTAGTTGTTACCTATCTCACATTTTAGGCCTTACATTATGAACAAGCCACATGAATTCAGCACCCATTCGTCCAAGCTGCAGGAATCATTCAACAAAGAAACAAAGGCATAAAACAGAGGTCATTGAATGAGTTCTTTATAATAGAAGGAAGAAGTCCTGCTGCATTGCAATCTTATGTGTGAACAACATGCATGTCCTTCGCTTTGGCTCTCTTGAACACTGCAACTCACTAGGTCTTTGCCAAACCAAGAAGTATGTTTGTGCATAACTGAGGTCACCGCTTTTGTTTCAGGGGGATGTTTACCACTCTTAGCAATAGAGCATCTGAAAATGAAAAGGCACAATAAACAGTGTGCTCAGGGGAAAAAAAGATGAGGAAAGGTCCTTTCGGTGTTGTTGCTCTAATCTATAAAAATGCTTGATGTTGGACTACACTATTAAGGACGCAAGTAGAAGTTACAATTTTACAGAGAGAATGTCATGGGACCAGAGGAGGTCCTGGGTAAATGTGACCAAGTCAACAAACTTGATGATGCCAAATCAATCATTATGAATTCTTTAGTTTGGTGCCTAATTCTGACGCCCTGGGGACTTGCAAGCTTTTAAAAAATAAAAAAATGGGGTTTTACTTAAGTCAGGAATTCTAAAGTTAGGAATTTAAATGAACGTAATTTGAGAGCTGAACCTTTAAAATAGTCTTTAGATACCATGAAATCCATGAAAGAAGGAGGTGTTAATAGCAACATCTCAAAAAAAAAGTTTTTTTTACACATTCTTGTTTATGGAAAGGAATTTTATCACAAATTGCTGGTAATTCCTCCCCACTAGCATTCTTATGCCAGGAATCAGCATGCTCAATGTCTCCATCATCTAATCACACTGCTGCTTTTCTAACACTGTTGCAACATGACCCTTTTACTACAAAACAGGCACATCCCAGATGTTCTCCTGCCATTTTTAAAATCTGAGATAACAAGCCATAAATCAGAGTTATGTTTATTATCCACAAGACAGCACTGAGCAAATCAATTCCATTACTGTATTTTATTAACATACCTGCTAGCAGGGGAATAAAAAAGGGAAAGCATAGCTAAGACAAGTAAGTGGGAATGAAATTCTAGGACTGGGAGAGACTGGTAGAGCTTCTCTTTATTAACTTCAATGTCACTTGAAAAAATAATTATGGTGTTAATCATTTTCAAGATGTTTCTTTATGTTGTAGCTTAAAAAGCCAAAGTTTGGCTTTTTTCTCTGCTGGTGCATGCCTTCTGTTATACCACTGCAAAATGCTTCTCACTTGCATGGCGGAACTGCACTCAAACTTCACACTTGGAAAAGAATTACAAATATGCAATGCAATAATGGTGATCTTGGACCTCAATATCAGGCAACTGATTTAACAGTATTATTTTGTTAGTTCACTGAAAGGAAAATTTAATATACACAGTAACGTGTGAGCACAGAACATACGCATATACACAGTTTCTATGAGGCAGTGTACGTACAAAAGGGAATGAAGCTTGCCCACCATTCCTATCAATGTTGTTTCAAATAAAATCACTCAGCAAGTTTCAGAACACCAAAGCAATTTAGAACACACAGCAACAATGAAATCCTTAATGAAACATCTTTAGCTAAAGTGAAAACAGTTATTTTCTATTTGTTTTATTACAAAATGTGCATCCAAATGTTTATTTTCATTGGGTATCTATTTCTACATCTTTACATCTAATTATTTCTGTTTACAGTTATTAATTTATTCACAAAAGTACAAGTGTGCCCTCTAGTGCCTAAAATACGCAAATTGACTAATATTAAAGCACTATTTTTCTTTTCCTTTGAGTGTTAAAAGATTTGAATCTGGATGTTTCCCGAGTCTAGGATAAGGCGGGACAGACAAAAACGCATGCAGGAAGGTTTTATTCGCATCATATTGAGAAACTGACCAGGGGAGTCCAAAACATTTGTTCTCACCTGATTAAACCAGTCTGCCTTGGTTTTCTTGGGCACCACAAAAGCCCGATGGTTTGTTACAGGAAGGCAACAAAGAAAAAACCTGAAGGTGGTCTGCTGACTGCTGAATGAAGACGTGCATTACTATAAGTAACACACAGTCTCCAAGTGAGGTAAAAATAAAGCAACAAAATACAAAAAAACGCAGGTGGGATTTGTTCTTCTCTATGATCTGAATGGAAACATGCAAATTCAAACACCAAGAAAAGAAGATCAGAGGAACTGTGTTTTCAAAGGGACAATGTTTGATTTCAAGTTGAATCAAGAGGGGAAAAGGAAATCATCTCTTCACAGATTAGAACTATGCATTGCAGAAGCAAGCATTTGTCATCTCTGTATTATAGGTTAAGGCCAAGAACATGAAAGCACTATTGGATGCATCCTTTCTTTGGGTATCCAGCAAGAGATTACTGAAGACATCTCCTGAGCCCTGATCCTCTTGAAGACCCTCGCTCTGCGACGGAGGACACTTGGAAGGCTGCAGAGTTGCCCCAAGAATGAAATCAGGAACATCCTTACCCATGTTGTCAGATCAGACAGCTTTGTAGCTAGCTCTGTGTCATTTGTGGAGGCAGTCTCTCATACCTCCAAATCATATTCTCTGATCCATTCAGGCACACAGATACAGAAAGCTAGATGGCATGAGTACCCCTTCAGCATGTTGCAAGCTCTTGAGATCTGGTGGCTTCTGCTTTCCTTCCGTAAGTAATTCAAATGTATGGGAGCTGAAATCCACAGAATTGAAAAAACATCCTTCTTAAACTTCATTAAAGAGGAAGACGTCAATAATCGACCATTATTCTTGGATGCCCGTTTGTTTGGGTTTTGTTTTTAAATGGTTGGGATTGGTCCTGTGCTCTAACAAGAATGTTCAGCTGCCCACTCCAGCACTATGACATTCAGAGCGTAGGATGAAGCCGTAATAGCACTTACAAGCCACGTTCTTTATTGCATCCTGAGCCATTTGTAATAAAATTACCAAGGCAGCTGGAAATGCCCTCCTCATCTGCTCGGGAGGAGGAGGGTGGACCAGCGAGCACCAGAGCACGACACAGAAGCTCTTGGACTCCTGCTTAGGAAAGTCCTGGGCATGAAGCAAGCTTCCTGGCCTGAGTCTGATGGACACGTGAAGATATTTAGAGAACAACACTAGCAAGGGCACAGATTTCACTTTTATAACTTCAGCACTGAGATGGGAAATTTTCAGGCCTCCAATTTAGTATTCATTGTTTAAATATGTACATAAACTTATTTGTTATATGTTATTTATATTACACACACACACACAACCTGAAAAAAGAAGAGACTGCAAAAGAAGGAAATTTAGCAGTGCAACAAATTTAGCAGCAAGCTTACCTTGTACTCTACAAAATGTCTTTTTTTTTTTTTTGGTAAGTTGTCCAGTCCTCCTCCATGCAACAGCAACCTACACGTTATAAAAAAATCAATACACTGATGTCTCATTAATTCTGCCAACAGCAGTGAGCAGGGACATTTCACCTCCAGCACAGACACATGCTCGCATCCCCTTATTATTCTGAACAATACCCATTTCAAAATCTCATCTGGATTTCTTTAACTGCATACATTTGCGCTGGGTTGTCCCAAATTAAAACTTCGTGCTGCCAAACTGCTCTTCACTGTACAAAATGGAGGAGGTAGGAATGCATGAAATTGCATTAGGAATAAATACTCTTTCCCTAGATAGGCAGTCGTGAAAGTGGCGATGGAAAACTGGCATTTTCTGACTCAGCAGACAAAGGGAGCGCTGACGGGGAGAGCTTTATTAGTTCTGAGCCCTATTACCACAGCAGAGGCGAGCTGACAGAAGTACAAGCGGACAAGCTGACGGTAGCCCCGGCTCTGCGTCACCAAACCTACCGGCCAGGTTTTGTCTGCAAGACCAGTTTCCGTGCATGTGACCCATCTCCCTGTCCCCCACCCGCAACATCAGAGGCTGGCAGAAGCAGAATCAGGCCCGAGCCTCACTTTTATCGAGCACGGTAAAGCCCCAAGAAGAACCCAATTAACTTCCACGTCCCAAGCTGAGTTTACCAGGACAAACAAAGAAAATTCCTATCATTCCTTGAGCTTTTGCGCTCAGCCTATTCATCACAGAGACCCTACAGCTAACCTACAGCCCCAAAAGTCTCTTTAAGATGATAAAGCCAAATTCGACTCAATTCCTTAGCTGCCTGTTTCGGCTCTTCCTGGCCTTCTTCCCAAGCCAGAGACCCTCAAGACAAGCTTCTGGTTTTGCAGAGGCGCTTTGCTAGAACGAGCGGACTGACAGGTGTGCAGAGCTGCTGCAGAAATCCTACGTCCGGAATAATTACCAGGCCATTTAATAAGGCAAAATAACCGCAACACTAGATGACTAGCGTTTGGGAGAACAATTTATCTTTACAGGCTCATTTGTGCTGTGTTCAACTCACCATGACCCTTATCCCTATTCAGTTCTCTTTTAACGCCTAAAATAAATTGGAAAAGCGTGAATATGCCCTCACGACAGAAAGAAAGAAAATTAATGATAAAAATCTTCTCCATTGTTTTGTTCTGAAGTCACTTGACAGACTTTAGTATTAAAAAATTAGAACTCTTTTTACAAGAGACTGAAGATCAGTACAGTGAACAAAAAAGAGCATTATCTCTCCTTTGTCCTACAAAACACTACTAAATACTGAGTGGTGATGCATGAGGAAAACAGGAAGTACCAAAAAATTAGTAAAATTCCCCTCATTCAACAAAATCTTTAAGAAAAAAATAGCGCAGCAAAATACTCCTTGATACTGAAATACCTCTCCTATATTGAAGCTATCAGTTTCAAAAATCAGCTAGAGTGGCTGCTTCTAATTTTACTCCTTGTGATCAAGCAAATTATAAAAGACAGTCTGAATAATGGGCCCAGAGAGTAAATACATATACATACACCTGCATTATGAAATTAGTTGCCCTGACATGCTGTTCCAGCATCAGTCAGCCTTCTAGTCTCTTATTTCCTATTTGTATAAAAATAAATACCTTAGAAACTTTGCCCTTACAGTTACCTTCCAGTTTTATTGGATAGCCTTCTTATGGCAGCCATTAAGTGGGGGAAAAAAACAAAAATCCTGAAAAGCTTCAGTGCTAGGCAATCTGCTAATCTGGAAAAGCACAGAAACAAGAGACAGAAATTGCAGGAAAAATATTCTTCCAAGTTAGTTTGGACAAGACTTATTTTTCTTGAGTCGTACATTTACCCACGTTGTTGTCTATATTTAAAAGGCAGTGTGCATACCCTATATCAGGCTCTCTTTTAAAATCAGTAGCTATACACATCAAGAGCAGCAGGATAAATCCACCTACAGAAAAGCTACAATCAAGGTAAATGGCAGGAAGAGAAAATGACGCTTTTCCAAACATATTCCAGAATATCAACTCTGACAAAGCCAATGGTCTCTACTAAAGAATACCACCTGAATTCATTTCTGGTCCAAACTAATTTCAACAAAAGTAGGGAACCTCACAGGAAGACTGCCTTCTTTGCAACCTCCCCCCTTCCCCCACGTCAGATTTAGTCTCAAACTGGGAGGCAGTGCCTTTTAATTAAGGAAATAAAGATATTCCAAGTATGACGACAAGTCCACAAAAGTATATTTTAAAAGACAACATTTTTATAACAACGTGTTTTTTTTCCCTCCAAGTTTACAAAAATCCTACTTGTTTTTCCTTTTCCATCTCAACAATACAGACTTGAAACCACATCATGGTGCCAAGTTTTACACAAAGATTACATGAACTTGCTATAAATGTACTGATATGCTACGCTCCGTGTTCTCCGATAATTTTCATCCAATTGCACCTTCAGTGACATTTTCAACCCCCTTCTTCCTCTTCAAGTCAATCGAAACTACGTAGAAGAGGTAACTACAGCTCAATTTTCCAGGCAGCCTCCACATAAATATGGGTACAACAAAAAGCAGGTGTGCTGGGACTGGAGCGTCATCTCACTGTGGATAAAGAGAAACTTCGCTTGCAGGAAGCCAGGTACTTAGGGTCTTATGGATTTCCTGAAATAATTTCTACTTGTATCCATGAAAATGGATCTTTTTGGGTGATGGTCAGTGGCGGTGCCCATCCCTTTGTGGAACAATCTGTACGGAGAAAACCTTCTTCAAGATGGTTTACGCTTTCAATAGGTACCACTCGACAGTATTCCTCAAATTCTGGATTGTAATTAGGAAGTTTGTTAAGTTCAGTGCTGCTGGTCATAATTGTCTTTTCCTGGAAAAATCAGAAGGCCATGTAAGACTGGACACAGCACTGGGGGTACTGAGAGATGTTGTCTATTCTAGTATCTAGCTGCCATCCCTGAACCTCCATTCCATTCCAGCTTTTTGGAAAACAAGGGTAACTAAACCACCGACATTCTTTCTGAAAAGTCCCAGTAATGCAGCAATAATGAGCATTAGGTGTCAACTAGGGATTGTTATTCTCCACTGCCAAATCATATTTTTGTGTATTGTACAAGAGAAAGTGGCTTTAAATCCACTGCAGGAGTGGCCTTTTATGATGTAATTAAATTAAGTAAAAGGATTAGTTGTCCAAAATTAGTTCCACCACAACAGTCAGTTACAAATCACTTGGAAAACAACTCAAACTTGCAAAGGATGATTTTTTTTTTCTTAAGAAATGATGATGTCTTGGATTCTTAATTGCTTTGCGCGTTCAGGGACGTAAGTATTTCTGTGATTGCAGAAATACATAAAACATCCATACGAGTACTTCTCCCCCTCCTCATAAAAGGCATTTTTACAGACACCAGAGCTGTTCCTTAAACAACATCATCAACCAAATAAAAGGCTGACAGAGAATTGAAGCAACCTGAGTGAGCTCGAGACAACGTTTTTATCCTCCATGCATAGCAGACACAGACCAGCTCAGCCCCTACCACCCATCAGTTCTGCACCTCTTCCTTAACACGTCTTCCAGCACCGCGAGCATCCCCAGTGTATTAAAGAAAGCTACCCAGGGTAATCACGACTGCCTTGGGAGACTGATGCAGTGCCATGACAACGCAAAGTAACTATTGCCTTTTTAATAAACATCAGAAGTGCTACTTTTTTAAACCCTATGGAGCAGTACTTTTATCCCAATGTCGCCTGTTCAGTAAAGATTTCAATACTCTGGCACAGAGTTAAGCTACTCAGGATGGGGTTCTGTTGCCTAAGCCAGGCCTCCAGTGCTATGAGAAGCGATGGAGACCCCCCCCAGGGACTGGCAGATGTGCCAGCGGGCCCCCAAAAGACACCCACCCTTCTGGAGCAGTAGCTGGAGGCCAGGCAGCCCATCTGGATGGCCAATCCATAGGGTGGAGTAAATTTTCCTGCCCCCAGGCTTTGCAGCGGTGTTCTTATACCCACCTCCCAGTTCTGCAGTCACCAAACTCATGAGCATTTACATTTGGGCTTCCTTTCAAGCACACAAGTAATCCCTGAGGTCAACAGAAGGGAGGTTTGGTGGAAGAGTTATGCCTAAACGTAAAAATCCTCCAGATCAAGATTTAAGAGCTGTGGCCTTTGAGCCCTCACTCATCACAGCTCTCCTGTTGACCTTGTGAAACATTGGCGAGATCAGCTACATGCAGAAGTGCTAGCAGTCACAGGAGCTGAGATTTGTTTGCAGGATGTGACTTTCAGCCAAAGGTACAAACCCATAATTATTACAATAAAAAGGATAAAGACCATGGGATGAAGAATAGATTCATTTATAGTCTTGAAAAAATATCAGGAAAGACAGCTTTATGTTCTGCCACTGCCTCCTATTTGAAGGCAGAAAGGCAGGAAAATCGGCAATAAAAACTCTTGATTTCACAGAGGCTACCCCAGAAGAGGAGAGTCATAGGGGAGCACAGTGCGCTCGATATTTTCGCATCTTGGTGCATAGCCAAGACATACACAGAAGCCAAAAATAGAGCATGCTAGGGACGAGCTCCTGAACAGCTCCAAACTGCACCACCAGGGACTACCTCCGCTCTACGCTGCGCTCCTGGGCCAAGCAGAGGCGATAATTTATTGTACAGCTGGATGGATTGTTACACCTTAAAGAGCTGATCAATTTGTTTTTCTTTAGAGGTAGGCACATGAAACTTTCACTAAAGCAGATGGACCTGCATGCTTATGCCAGGCTTTGCCATGAGGGTTATTTGGTGATTTTATACCGAAGAACTGCATTTCTGTCCTACGAAGATGCAGTAGTATCCAAATCCTTTTCCCAACAGCCCTTTATAAAGTTACAGTGTGTTCTGAGGACATCACATGTCAATGCACTTGTATCACCTCATAATTAGCTGTAATTACTATATGATGGTTTCCAGACTTAAGCATAGTTAACCATTAACCTGTGTTTGCAGACTGTATTTGCTGAACAGCATGCCGTGTTCCTTCATTCCCCAAAGCTATGTCATCGTTCAGTTACAGACCTTATCAGAGTGGCCAACTAAAACAGTTTTTGCGGGGGTAAGGGGAAAAGGCCACAGATATCTAGTTATTACTTATATGTATTTTTATATGTATTAATCAAACATGACAGTTTTCTCTAAAAGCTTGTCAAGAAACAAAACAAATGAACATGGGTACTGCTAGCTTTCATGCTTTCTGAATAAAACATTCAAATATCCAATTCCATTCTTTGTGCATATAAAAGGCTAAGAAAAAGGGGAATCAAAACAACTCAAACTCCCAGTTAGATTTCCTTACTGTGCCTAATCTGTATATGTACACATCTGTAAGGGGGGAATAAAAGATGTACTTTGAGTCTCCACCATAGCATAATCGTAATTTAGTTGTTTCTTCCATAACAATGAATACATTGTTAACTCTTCCATTGGCAGGTTTGTAAAGCATTTGGAGTAAGATTCAGCTGTTGTGAAAAAATACAATATAAAGAATACTGTACTCAGTATCTATTAACCATTCTAGCACCAATCAACAGAATGCCAAGGATGACAGAAGTTTTGTACACAGAAGAATGTTATGCTTCTTGAACCTTTTTTTTTTAAAGGAATAATACCTTTTGTTTGTGCAATCACATCTGTGGGACTTGCCCTGCATTACGTTAGAAATTGAGGTGTTACAGATCTCTGCCAACTTTAAAGAAAGTGCTTGATACACAAATATACCATGAGATAAACTGAAATAATCTGTCAATCACTCACGTAATGGCCATTATATTCAGAGAAGCATCAAGTACTGTATTTGTATCAAGTACTGTATTTGAAAATTGCTTTGCTGCTCCTTTTCATTTGCTGGGGAAAAAAACAAGAAGGATTTAGAAATTCAAGGCACTTGTCACCTGGCTGCCATCAGTATTCCACTTCCACACAGGACCTGTGGCAGCCTACCTCAGGCTGCAAGAGCCCTGCTGCAAACCGTTCACCTCTCTGGAAACTAAACCTTTGACTTTAAACCTATGACTTCCAGCTGCTGCCACAGCAACTGAGCCTGAGAAAGACCGCTGGCTGCCTGCTTGGCCAGCGTGAGGAGTTCCTCTGAGGTCTCCAGCGCTACCTTCTGCTGAAGTCCCAGCTGGGGAACCAAGCTTTGTCAGAGACAGACTCATCCTCCTCTCACTGCTCATGCAAGCAGAGAATGCGTCATCTTGTCCAGCAAGCTGCACTGGCACGACACACGAAACAGATTGTTCAGTGGCACGTTACCTGGAAATGCTACGTTGGGGTGGAGCCAGACTGAGATTATGAATGACTTCAAGGGATTTCTCAATAAAACCATGAAATTAGCTCCGCTACCATGCTAAAATGAGGTATTAGTAGTGCTAACAGCAGCTATATAAATATTCCAGCACTTTTCTAGCAGGTTTCCTGTTCTGAAGGCCAGGAAGTGTATGGAAAATGGAAGGAGTTTGGTCACCCTGGTTGGGAGGACTTCTGATGCAGCCTCGGGTGGTCTAGGCAGTAGCTACACAATGTACTAGAACAGGCTTTTACGCCAAATCCAATCCTCAGCAGTACAAAAAGCATTCATCCTAAAGCAGCTTTGGGAGGATGAGGAAATCTAATCCTAGAGGGAACCCCCATGCCCATGTACAATAGAAATCCCACCCACACCAAAACAATTTTCTGGCTGAACATCAAAGAGCATACACACTTCAGGTCAAATGCTAAAATTACTCGACTCAGACCTGTGTCAATATTGGCACTGGGAAATGAAACCAGGCTTCCAAAACTGATGCTAGGAAAGACTCCACTTGTCCACTTCATGAAAGCACTGGTGTAACGTTACTTGCACATTGCTGAGGGTAGTATAGGTACAGACCTTTATAAAATAGTTATGACATGAAAATATTCCATTTTTTTTGCAGGACTAATTAAAAGTTTTAAGAGCTGTTCTTTCAAAATACCCTCAGTTAACAGTTATCTCCTCCAACACATAAGTGTAAGAGGCAAACTTCTAGCAGGACATTTGCAAAAAAAGTCTCCAACTGGATTTCAAGTCTACAATCAAATCTTACTTCATAATGTTCATATTTGAGGGGAAACTATTGCAAGTGCATAGGAAACATGACATTTTACTTCCTAATCCTAAATCCAGTAACTCGTGTAAGTAAAACTACCATACAACAGCATCTTAAAGTTCTCCCCCTCATTCAAAATGAGGAGTTTTGCAGACTTGAGAGGAGGTTATTTCCCTTGGTTTTGTTCCTAATAAACAATGCAGTTGTCATTATCTGTCTCAGCTCGGTCACTCGGCGCTTGCTTCCCTGGGGCCTTGCATAAGGAGACTGTACGTCACTTTACTTCCAGTACCCGCTTACGAAGTACAACAACTGAACACAGTGAAGATTTACCATAGGCAGGGTTTAACAGAAGAAATACCCACATTTCTTGCTGTTCCATCACCACGTACTGGTGGATGACGAGGAAGGAGGAGAGGCAAGCACAGGGCGCCCCACCAGCTGAAGGCCTGCAGGGGGGAGGCAGCCCCCGCCCCAGCTCTGTCCCTGGGCTGTCAGCGCCGCAGACTGGCTCGGCTCTGCCACTGGGCAGAGGACACCCAACACGAAATGCATCGCCGGCACTCCTGCTGCCCGGCTCGTTCCTGAAATGCCAGATGCCCTGGCAGCCGATAACCTGTGCACATCCCAGCACGTCATTCGGGGCCGAGGGGAATTAGAAGAGGGATCTGGCAGAGGCCGGGGGAGATACAAATGGCACACGTGTACACGCATGAATGCCTCTCCCCTCACATAGCTCTAAATAAAATTAAGCCGCTCATGTCATTTCCACTGCCAGATTAGCTCAAGCATGTTAAATTCCCAATTCATCTCATTCACCTCACTTTCATCCATACTACATGCTGCCTTCTATTCATGTCCACAACGATCACTGACAGCAGCAGAAAAAGTAGCGTAAATCCAGCAACAAAACACTCAGGAGTGAGAAGTTAATGGGAACTACAGAACTACCTTTTTTCCCTCTTTTTTTCTTTCTTTTTAAAATTTACTAGTATGATATTAACATGCTACAGCATAATTACTTAACCATTTTATTTCTTTCGCTGCACGAGATTAAAGCACTGAATTCACCCAACCCAAGTCAGTTTAGTTAAGCAGGTGAAGGAATGGTTGGTTTGGCGGTCAGCTTCTTCCCTAGCCAGGAACCAGAACCCTTCTTCCTGACCTTTCAATTAAGCCAAACAAGGAATCTCTTTAGAACTATGGCTTTTAAGTAAAATGGACAAAAATAAGGAAATCTCAGAGCCAATCAAACAGATCATTCAGTGTAACAAATAAAACAGTAGAGCAACAGCAAAAAGGATGGTAGGGATATAAGCAAACGCCAAAAACTGGTTTCCTTATTCCAATATTTCTCTTCAGTTTTAATTACAAATCTTTCACTCAATTTTCAATTACGGGTCATGCAGTTTCCCTTTAGACAAGTATAAAATTGTTATAGCATGATAGCAAGGCTTTTAAATGTACAGATCCCAAAGTACGGGGTCTTGGGACAGAAAACAAGGCAGGCAGGAAGGGAAGGATGTCTACATCTATATGCCTACGTATGCATACTTTGAGAGTAAGAAGTAGAGGGGATGTTTGCCTGTATATAAAGAAGTACATGTATGTATGTAGGACATGTACATATCTAGAAAGTAACTGAAAATGCCATATAACTGCTGCTTTTATATCGCGTCATTGGGACACATCCAAAGAATAACCCCCCATCCCAAAACCAGCAGACAAACATAACCCTCAACATAACCATATTGGTTTGTGCAAAGAAAAATCTATTCCTGGTTTGCAAAAACTCAATTTAATCCAGCATTGCATTTTTGGAAGCTAATTCAGTAGGTGTTTGGGTCTTATTAGCAGGTCTTAAGTATCTAAGAGAAGAAAGGGAAGACTTTAGCTGAAGAAAACTTCTGAACATGATAGAAGTGAAAGGGTTGGTACTCCTGGCCCTTTCTGGAGGGTAACTAAGCTAATTACACATTAAGAATGTATAAAACCAGGACAATCCTTACAACAAACACTGAAGCTCTCACACATTATGACTTTAAAGAACAATATAAGTCTTCACAGATCAAGAGATAAGTCAGTTTTATCTCTACAGGATTCTTAGCTGGAAAGAAATACGGAAGACATGAAAAATAACCAGTTGTACACAATGTATTTTATCCTGCACATACTTTGCAACATGAACTGGTGGTATTTAATGGCAACTAATAATTCGTTATTACACCTCAGAATCAAAAGTGGATATTGGAGAAACACATGGAACAAGAGTAGTATTACTTCATCATCTAATTATCTTGATAAAGTGACTATATGCTTCATACAGACATCAGCAAAATATGTTTATGGAACTGAAGAATCCCTCAGGCTGTCTCTAGATGACAGAAAGATTATTCAATCCTGGACATTGTAGGGTGTGTGGACCTTCTGAGTATGCAGAGAAATCTGAAAGGAGTTTGTGGAAACTGTCTGGGCCTAAATTTCAATATAGTTTGTTTCATGGTGTTTCTTTTCTTCCCTCTCAAGTCTAGCTAGTTTCATTCATCCATTTGAAAGGTGCAAAGAAGAGGCAAAGATAGTTATGCGGTGTCGTTGCTGTTTTAGACTTTTTTTTTCTTGAAAGCTTGCAAAATAAAGAGTTGTAACAGGCACAGCTTGACTTAGAATCAGACATCAATTCCAACTAGTTAAGAAATTATATACCTTGTAACATTAGCTTCTTCACGTTTTCCTTGTCTTAAGAAACCTACCCTGACCTCAGCAAGGTCTGGAACTTTGTTTTCCAAATCCTGTCAAAGTACCTAACAACAAACCCCACAAATTAGTGCATTTTAGAGGTAACCACTTCAACTCAAACTTAAAAAAGAAAGAACACCGACAACATACCATGTTAATGCTTCCTTCAGTTGAGAGATGCATAATCCCTTTGTTTGGTGCCTCTCATTCAGCCTAGACCCAGCAGAGCCCCCTCCTCAGAGCCCCAGCTCTCCACCTCCGCAGCATTTTGCAGCTCACCTACCAGCGGGCCGAAGGAGTCATCTAGTGGCCATGAGGACTTCCTGCACCCTCCCCAGCCTCGCCACTCGGGATCGGGGCGCACAACGTTTCTGAACCCTGAAAACCAGCGCAGCACTGGCTACAGTCCTCTGGTGGGGCTTCATCTGGAGGTCCGGTGGTTCAGCAGCCATGCGTTCCCAGCAGCCATTTTCACGATGTGCTGTGCTAATGCTCCCTATTGTGCTTTACCCATCAATTACCCCACTTTTGACCAACATCAAGGCCAGATTTAGGTTCCCTGCTTCATAAACACACTTGGGAGTAGATGCGGCTGCATTGCTTCTAACTGATATGTAGCCTGTTGTCCTTCTTTGAGCAAGTAAGTGGTGGAAAGCAAAGGCATTTTCGAAATAATGTAGCTACACATGCTAAGCATCAATTTACTTAGCGGTCTTTACCACTGATTAACGAGCAAAACAGCAGAGCAAGCTAACTCACCTTCCCCAGCTCTGATCCCTGCTCTACCACAAATCCATTGCACTGGTTTGGACGAAGCACTTAAGTGTTTAAGCAAGGTTTCTCATCACGGAAGAACTATCTGCAAATAACATGCAATGCTGAGAAAGAACCGCGACACGTGAAACAAGTACTTAGAGCACGATTTTAAATAGCACTTTGATAAACAGTATAAATATGCACACAAATCTCATTGTTAAACTCCATAAAAACTTGTAATGCTTTAGAAATTCTCTATTCAACAGCTCCAGAAATATTTAGGGTAGTGTAATTTCACTAGAAAACTTTCAATATTCATCCCTAAAATGGTGATCGTAACCACATTAGAAATGAAAAAGTGAAAAGATCAGCACATCCATCCTGGTTTTTCAGATAAATATTTTAGTTTGAAACAAACCAGAATTCCAACCAATTTTGGTTACTCCATATTTATCTTTGTCACCCGTCCTGTGACAGAATCACAGGCACTTGATCAAAGTGCAAGCTCATCTGAAATTTCTCCTTGTTTCTGGAAGTTACTTTGCAGCAAAATTAATGCCATGCCCTGGAAGAAAGTGTTGCTGCTCTTCTTTCAGAGAGAGTAGAGGAAGACTGAAGTTTGCCATTTCCATCTTTTCAGTTGAAATTCTTGCACCCTTGCTCAGAGATGAACCTAATGCAGTGAACATCATGCACTGAATACCCTCCACACCATTTTCTAACACACACCTGACTCATGCATTTACTGTCCTACAGCTTACTCTCTGCAGCCACAGCCCCACCCCGGGAATCAGGAAATAGGGCTTCTTCGGGCCTCTCCTGGACAAGCCAAAAGGCTCCCTGAAGTTCATACTCAACCTCCCTGTGACTCACAGCCTCATTCACCTCAGTCCAAAAGGTGTCACCCAGCTTTTTCCATCAACCCTATGCATCCCTTGGGTAATTCAAATGAAAAGCGCTGTGAAAAGTGCAAGTTACCTTTCCAGTATTGTAAAGGAGCTCTGACCTATTTCAAACTGCAGCTGATGGCAGAAAACTGCCGTGCACAACTACACCAACAGATGAATAACAAGAACAAGCCTTGCAAGCCTTATTGTCAAGAGTTGAAGAGAAGCTTCCTTCAAAACAAGCAGCAGCTATGTAATGTTTAAAGCCAGTGTATTTAGCTCAGCCTCTCTCTGATCTCTGCAGGCAACACCTCCATCTCGCTTGTTCATGGGTCTAGCAAATTCAGTGCTGGTCAGATCTGCTGTACGGAGGGGACCTGGAGGAGAAAGGCAGGATCTAAAGCACTTTGCTGTCTGTAAGGTGGGGACACCTCGCCCTAGTAGGTCAGAAATCACTGTGAGCTGGCTCTTGGCACTCACTGCTCTGGGGATGAGTCACGGCAGCATCTGGACGTTAGAGGACAGTTCTGCAACCTAGATCTACTATTCTACTTTTTAGACAGACATGATTTGTATTGTCAATAAAGATAACATTGTCATTCTGCAGTCTTAATTGGCCATCACCATTGGAAGGATAAGGCTGCTCTTATCTATAAGACTACTACACAAATTTAACCCATTCTATTTTTATTTCTTAACTTTGCTCACATATTTTACATGCAAGATCTCTTTTGCATGAGCAATGGATGAATGGGTTCACTGCTGGTATAAAACATGCCAAAAAATTTCACTGTAAGTCTACAAGTAGACCTGTGATGCATAACATCTTAGGCCAAATCACATTCCTGCCTCAGAACATATGTTGAACTGTGCAAAGTGAGCAGCACCAGTCATTCAAGCCCACTTTGTCCTATTTTTACAAAGAGATGCACATGCATTATTGTATGTGAATACATACACACATACTTATACGTATACACGTGTTTGTATATATGCACATCCATCCACCTTTTTTTTTTTTTTTGCAGGCACACGTTAAAATAAACAATAACAGAAAAGAAAATACCACACTGTAGGCTGGTTTGCAAAGTAGCCATGCAGAAGGAAAGTAACACTGGCAGACTGTAATAAAAAGACAGACTGCAGAAATAATGCCACAGCCACTCTTCAAGCACCTGCCTACCTTTGCGCATGGAAATTAAAGTGTGAAGCTCCTTCTGGAGCTTCTACTACTTCTTCATATGCTGACCAGTGAAAGCATGGCTGCATTTGGACAGCACTGCAAGTACCTGGGTTGGCAGACTTCCTTTTGATGAAAGGTTTGTTATATTGATCAGTCCAAAAGACCACCACAGTCTGTCTTTCTTGAAGGTCCTCCCACGGACTACCTGGGAGCTTTGGTTAGCAGAGTAGCTGTCTCCCCTGTTCAGAGATGTTTCACACAGGGAGCATATTATACTCATATATTCATCCAGAGAAAATACGATGTTCCCAAATTATTTCCAGGTATGATTCAAGGAGGTTGACAACCTTAAAACAAACACATCATGGACCAAAGCCTAAGCATCTCAAGATAGGCCCTCGTTATGTCTTACTTACTCAACAGCAGAAATCAGCTAAACAATATCAGTCAACAGATGTCTTTCTCTAAGGGCACTGCCCTGATATCATTCTTCAGCTTGCTGACCTCCAGGACAAGCTGAAATACCTCTCTCAGAACTGCTAGCCGCAAAGGATTTATCTGCTTTATATACATTCGTCAACCCATAGTGCAGGAAATTTAATCAGAAGCAACACAGCAAATTACTGATGATATTTAAAATATATTCACTTATTCTGAAAACTCAGCTGCAAAGCAGCTCTTCTCCTCTGCCTCACCAGCACTTTACCAATGTATTGATTCACATTCTTTGTCTCAATAGGCATCTGCCAGACAGGGGATGTCCATACTTGCAGCAAACGTTTCCAGGTGGAGATTCAGAAATCACAAAGCTTAGTGGAAATTGTCAAACAGGCAAAAGGAGTGCTGGACATTCACTGAAAGCCCAGCATTTAATTCAGAAAGTCTCTACCAGTGTCTTACACACTTCAAATAAACGATGGACAACGGAAGAGTGGGGAAGGCCTCCGCTGTGTTGTAGAAACTTTGATTTGTTTTTCAAATGGAGCCTGGCTATCTGGCTGCCTTCTTGCAACCTTAAAGGGGGCCTTGACAAAATAAGAACCTACTTTCTGAGCAAGTTCCACCACCATTGGAGGTGTTACTGGTGACTGCGATTTTTGTCAGTGCACATAGGCCCAGACGGAATCAGCTCACCTTTTTTTACCTGAGCAACTGCCAGGCACCTACACAGCTGATTCCTATTGCTGGAGTTACTCCATGTTTCAACGAGCAAGGAGCACCATCAGTTACACGAAGCAAGTCACTTAGCAGAGTGTGGAACACTTAGCTACATTACTATCACTTTAAGCTCTAAAAACATGCATTCTTGTAGCCAGCTGGGAACAGGAAAGCTCAATTAAATTATATTCACTTCTCTTACAGACAGTTTCACTTTTGAATTGCTAGTCTGGGAAACAAATGTTTTGCTTGAACATCTGCATAAAGGCACCACTTCAATTTTATGGTATCAGGAGGTTAAAATATTTTCAAAAACATTTCATATTAGAATAACTATGTAACAGAAGAAAGGGGAGGGATCCATTTTGAGCATCTCTGTTCTGCACTTGATCCTGCTCATCTTTAGTTCAAAATGCACACAATTGTTCTGGCAGAATATTTTGGGGCTGCTTTTGGAGGAGAAAAAAAAAAAAAGAACATTTCCCATTTCCCTCCTAATCAAGTTTCACATCCAAAAACCCTCAACTCAGATGCTGCCAGGGTCTCACCTCAGGTTAGCTGGCTGTCAGAAGACAGACTACATCCTGAAGCTGCACAGCGCACCGGCTGCCCGTGTCATCCCACGCCAAACGTAGGCACACATTTTGTTGTACTTTCCCCAATTAAAAAAAAAGAAAAAAAGCATTACTCTTGCTGTTTAATCCATTAAGTAGCTTCTTCATTTACAGGAGAAGGTGAGAGACTTAGTTTCCCTTCAAAAGAAAGGCACAACCAAACCAAACTGACAACTGTTTATGTAGTCCTTGAAATCCTTCTGGTTTTACAAAAGCCCACTGAATTTCCTGCTGCGCAAACTTGATACAAATATTTAAATAAGTTTCCTTTCTCATCCTGAAACTATCATTCCTTTTGTTCCTCTCCCGCAAACACAGTTTTTATTTTGTGTAAAGTTTTCATTGGACGGCATCTTTTTGTTGCTTAAGATACTCTGAAATATTCAAAAACCCATGAGGAGCCAATGCGTCGCATTTTGCTGTGGGCTTTCAGTTTACTTTGGTAGGGCAACTGAAGGAGTTGAGATGATATTTCCAACTCCTAATTCTACTATCTGAGCAACTTCCAACCAAAACAAACACCAATCCTTTAATCCCTTGTCAAAATCCACGAGCGCGGATTCCTGTACTCGCATGGAGTCTCACGGAGGGTAACAAGGCCCCGAACAAATGCACGGGTCTACACGAGCGAATCTCAAAATAGGATCTTTATCTGGGGATGTAACATCCAACTACCCCAGCCAAAACACAGCCCCAGGGAACTCACGTAGAAATATTTGTTGCTGCTTTTTGCCAGCACCTAACACGCATAACAAAAGCCTGAAAACCACTAACTAAAACTTCCTGAACTCCACCAGTCACATACAAGCAACAATCACCCCGCTATTTAAAAACAAACAAACAAAAAATTGAAGTACCAGCCACTGATAAATACTCTTCTTACAGGCCTGCAGAAGAGAAGCTACTTTCTCCTTTAGAGATGCTCTGCCACCAAAGTTTCAGAGTAACTGATTGTGTAAGTGATTTACAGCAACCCTGTGCACCAGCTCCGGACTTAAAAAATTAACCAGCACCTTGAATCTGTAGTAAAGTGGTATATTCTGCATCCAGAAGGAGCGACCTTGCTAAACTCACCTGTTAACACACTCACTGAAAGTCTTGTGTGATTTTCAAGCACAGCACAGTATGCTGGGTCACATAAAGGAAAGCTCTGCAAGGCAGCACCTACTTCAGAAAGGGTCATGGGAGAAAGATAAAAGCAACATCACAACTACGTTATCATCAGCATCAGTAACTAGCTGATGCTATCTAGACTGGAAACTATCCAGACTGCAAAAACTCTGTTTAAAAGATGCACACAGATCCCCATCAAAAACAAATATTGACAACAGCGGTCCATTTCTGGGGATACGTCCTTCTTCTCTTCCATTTTAATTGAGCCTGCACTTAATGCTCCAGCATAACAAGCAGTTAAGCTAGCATAAGCCGACTCTGTAGGCAAAACCAATCCTGTTCCTTGCTTTGCTTCTACTCCCCGCACTCCTGGACCCCTTTATTTGGGGGACAAGGAAGCTGTTCATACAATGTGCCGTGAATCAGACTGGAGAACGGATCCATCTGATACTGGTCAGTTATATCTTCGGTGGAACGAAAAAGTTAAGCTAGCAAACCCTACTGATATTAACCATGATCATTCCTCCAGCCCAGCTCATTACACAACTGCAGAAACACTAGCATGGCCCCACGGGGTAGCGTGCAAGCACCTGAAGCTGGGACGGCTTCTTTCAGCGACAGTGCTGCCATTAGACGTGGTGTTCCACTATTACCTCCATCAAATTCAGGCGTGGGTGTTTCACTATTACCTCTGTCAAATTAGCCTTATTCACTTCTTTGCCAGGGAGCTGTAGTTCAAGTAACTTATTGCGTCTTCCATCTGTGTTGAAGATGGGGTCAAGCATTACACAGGTAGTGAGTGAACTGGAGGTGAAAAAAGACTCTGGCAGCTATACCCCTCACTCTTCTCTTCGTGCCTACAAACAGAGAGCACTCATTAATTAACACCTTTTCAATCTCTCCTACAAGGAGGGGTCGAACTTGCAGACAGAACATCTCGTGCCCCTCCAGCTCACTCCAAAATAAAGCAACAAATGTTCACAAGCTAACAGAAGACCAGCTTGCCAAAACGCGATAGAAGCAGCAAATGCTTTGACCCTACCCATGGGCCAGGCTGGCAAACCAGTTACAGGCGCTGGGGCCTTGGCTCTGCTGATACAGACTGGAATTTTTACAGCAGCCTCCTATGAGTTAGAACAATTCTGAAAATAACTGAAAATAAGTCCAAAATGAGCGAAACAGCACTGCAGTCCAGCAGCTGCTAGGCTTGATGCTTGACATCACATGCCTGTGTTCTCAGAGCTGCAGCCTGTCTGTGTGGGCAAAAAGCAAGTAAAAAGACGGTAACTTCGGCAAGTAAGAGCTGGGTACCTGGGCCCAAAAGGAAATGGACTTGCACCTATAGGACAAGCACATTTTCCACACATTTCTTATGGAAACATTAGCATTTTGACCATATGGATATTCTGAACTATCATCTCTGGAGTTGACACACTGAGACAAATGGGGGCACATCATCTTTCTAACACCCTGACAGCGCGTCAGGCGCCTTTAACCACGGTTTTATCCCTCCGAGCGACAACATAACACAAGGTTAATTTCTTGAACACAAGTCTCTAGCAAGAAGTGTGTTTAGAAGCTGTGATTTACAGAATGCACAGAGGCAAAAACACATAGGGTAGCATCCCCAGCGCCTGAAACCAAACAAGATACAGGGCCACACATGACTGGAAATTTTTATCATTACTTCCTATAATGCTCCTCCCCCAGCGGTGGCCACCGACTGGACAGGGAATGCAGTCTGTTCTTCCTCTGACCGTACACAGTTACCTACAGAGCTGTACTGTTACAAGACATGAGCGTGGCCCAGTAACACTCCAGCAAAATATGCTCCTATGTGTCCTGATAAAAGACCATATTTGTTTCACTTCATGGCGAAACCAATGCAGTAAACTTGGTTTCACAGAGAACTGCGATGCCTGGGGTATGCTCCGGCCAGGATCTAGAGTGCAAGCAATCCTGAACAGGCCTCAGAGCCTGGGACACGTCCTCCACGATCCTGAGCAAGGCCCTTCATTTCTTCCTATTCTCCCTGGTCACCTGTTCATCTGACTGGTAACGTGCGCTAACAAAGAGAAGGCAAATGAAGGATGCCACAATGCAAAATAAACAGCAGAGTGTCACCAGCTACGGACTACTGATTTTAGAGCTACATTAGAAGGGATACAGAGAACCACGCTCACCTGCTTAAAAAGCTGAAAGTTGGTTAATGAACCTGTGATGTTTACATTGTCCACTCTATAGAGAAAAATGTAATACAAAAACAATGAAAAGTAAAAGCAACAATGGAAAAAGCTTTTTTTAAAACAAACAAACAAACAAAAAACACATAAGTTACCAATTTTTTAGCTGAGATATTCTTCCAAGCACTTTATTTTCTCTCAACCAACCTGGCTTCCCCCTGTGGGATGCTTGGCAACTGTAAAAAATATATTTTTAAATTTTTTGTTTTGTTTTTCCTACCTGTAACTTTATTTCCACACATTACATGATTTGTGTCATTCCTTCACGCATATCACATGATTCTAGATCCGCAGTCACAATTAAAAGGCTGTAAAGTCTCTTTCTGGCACTATTCAACCCATCTGAAAGTTGTGAAAGTACCTGAGCGTGTCTGTCGTAAGTCATTCGGAGTGAACTTTACCTTCATCGCCTGTCCTTTACGGCTACATTTGTCACATTTATCTACGCTTTTCAGTGAAAGAAAAACAAGTTTACACACTGTAAACTTTTATTGACCACAGTCCTTTGCTGCAGCGAGACCCATCATTTCCTGAAGGCGCTCTGTCACGACATGAGCAGGAGCCGAAGCATCTCGGCGGGGAGCACAAGGCGGCGGCCGCTCGCTCCTCGGGTGGTGCCTGGCTCCCGGAGCTAGCTCCAGCGACCCCAGCGCCCACGCCACGCGAGGCTGGCACTCACCTCCTGCGCCCGCCAGGTCACGGGGCTGGCCGGGCGGCACGGCAGCCTGCCCACCATGCCGGCAGCCCTTCCGCTACGCCGCAGGATCCCCGCGATGCCGCCCGCCTGGCCTGGCGGCCACCCGTAAGGGCCAGCTCTCCAGACTCGGGGAAATCTCGCTCTCCTTCATGGGAGGAGTAGCCGTGTTCGGAGGAAAGCGAGCAGCAGGAAGCTGACCTCAGCAGCGCCGACGGGGCGGAGCGGAGCCCAGGCTGGCTGCTCCGAGCTCCCTTCTGGCAGCACGGCCGAGCCCTGCTGGAAGCCAGCCCCGGCACTGCCAGCCTCTTGTATGGCAGCTGTGGACTCCTGGGGAGCCGAGCGGGATGCGAGGCCTCCCCACAGCACCCCACAGACCCAGCTGGGGACGGCGGAGAAAGCGGAACGTCAAAGCTGAGCCAACAGGATGCACGGCGAGGCAGGCGGACTTCGGTGGGAGCCTTCAGCCGCTGTTTCCAAAGAAGAATTAAAACCCCTAAGGGCAAATGGGGTGCCAGCAGGTCTTCCTAACACACAGGCAGAACCTGGGTATGCCCAGAAGGGAAAAGCAGATGATCCCCGTTTGTTTACACTTTTTCCTGAGACGAGATCAGCAGGGGGAGTATTCCCACCCAACACTTGCTGTTTTCAGCTCCGAACGCTCTCCCCTCACTAGCTTGGCACCGCAAGACCTACAGGTACTTTGTACTGCGGAGAGAAAACGAAAATAAACAAGAAACCAAGACAGCAAATCACTAAGAGTCCTCACAGTACTTAAAACCCTGTCTGACACCCTCTACACTGGTACTGACAGGAAAAGTGAAAAGAGAAGCAGGACAGCCGAGCAATTTGCGCTTTACTATTTCTTTCACTTACTTCCTCTTGCCTGCTCAATATAGGAGCCAGTGACATGTCCTTAATGCGCATCTGGGAGATCCCACTCCAGAGGATTATGAAACCCAGCAACTTTAAACAAAGTATTTAATGACTGTTTTAAAATCCACTGTGTTTTGTTCACTTTCTTGACCACTACTTCGAAGTATTTCCTATGCTCGGTCTGCAGACAAATCCAGCAGTTTTTTTCCTGTAAGCAGGCAGAGCTAGCTTGTACCTTGCCAATACATGAAAGCAGATTTAACTGATCATCAGCTAGCACTTGACATCGGTTTTCAGCCATCATCCTGCCACCTCATTCTTTCCTTTTATTTGTGCAGCCTGAGTAAGGACAGTGCAGAGGCCATACAAAAGGACAGACAGAATTTCCTCAAGGAGCTCCTCAGCGCTGTTTCAGATAAAACCGCAGGGAACAGAGCAGAGATTCCCACAGCACGGAGACATAATCACAACTCTCCTCGCCTCTCTGCAGAGCCTGACCCTCTTCACTTCAAGAGTGGCCAGACAGGACTTGTGCCTTCGTTTGCAGCCTCCACGGCTCACAGCCTGCTTTTGGCAACTGCAGTTAATTTAATTCATCAGGCTGTAAATTGCAGGTTACCTATGCAGATGTAGATCCCTAGCTACAGCTCCTCTGATGAAGTACTCAGCTCTGACAGCAGTGGAGTCAAAGCCTCATTGCAGCAGCATCTTCAGGTGCAGCAGCAGCAGCGTCAGCAGAGCCACAAGGAGGCTGAAGGCAACCTACATCTCAGCATGCAGACTAGGCCAGCCAGGGTATGAGCAAAAACACACCAGGTCCTACCCACCTGAACCTCAACACATGCAGTTCAGCAGCTTTATCCTTTTTTCTGCACATACCGAAACACTCTGGTTTCACTTCCAGGAGAACTTACCTGTTAGTTTTGGGAAACTATTAGCACTGGAGTGACATACAGCTTCCTCCTCGCTAAGATGTACTTTGAAGCCAAAACTATATTGAAACTGGGAATGTAATTTATACACTCATCTGAACAGATTTAGCAAGAAGCAAAACCAAGAGTCCACAAAAACTGCATGGGGTGCTGTTCTGGTGGTGGCGTGTGGACAAAAGAGCAGGCAAGGCTAAAATACAGGTTAAGAGCATGACTTGAGAGAGAAGCAGCAAAGACACTCACAAACCTTTTCTGATATAATAAATGTTACACGAAACCCTGTGCAGAAAGCCTTCCAATCAGAAACCAACACTTGTGCAGCATCATTCATCACAGCTTCGGGAGTCCACCAGAAACAAAAGAGCTCCCAAGCCCACATCCCATCCCAGGCTTATCCTCTGTATTTCAGAGAAACAGTTTTCTACCTCTGCTTTGCACAAGAGAGATTCTACAGCACAGAGCAATGCTTCTTCCCTACTATTCAAGCTGAGATAAACTTTTGAAAGCACACTGTTCAGTTGCCACAAATACTGGCCAGGTATGCTGTTGGTAGTGTACTAGTAGCCTCCTTTCCTCATTTCACGTATACATGTACACCAGACAGAGTACTTCAAGAGATACATAAGACCAATCGCTGGCACTCTTGACACAACAGTCAAAGACAATTTATTCCAGCTACCCAGAACACGAGAAGCACTTCAAAAAATGTATCCTTAGTAACTAAAAATCATTAGACAATTTATGAGCTAACAAATCACAACATTACTGAGGTTAAAAATATGCTCTAACTTTATCCTGACTCTGTAACAAACTAAAACGCTCTCATACACATCTGTAAGTAACTGTTGCTATTTACTTTGTAAACCATTTATTGTTAGTGTTCTGGAAGACCGTCCGCTATCAGTTATACATCAGTCTCTTAACTACCGAATGGACTTGATCCCTAAGATGACAGGTCATACACCGACAAAGCTGGGGAAACACTGCCTGAAGTATTATGATGTTTTCAGTACAAAAAGCTCCATCTCTTTAACTCTTTCATTTTACGTAAGAAACTTCCTTGAGAAGCTAGAGTAACATCTGCTTGTAGTTCCAAATAATTATTCTCTGCATCTTTGCCCCTCCCAGGCTGCCTTGGCTGAGGTCATCAAAATAACAAATACATTTTGAATTAAAGTTCACCATTTCAGGAGCCGGGCTGTACAAGTCTTCTCAAAGTGAAACAGTTTGTGCTTTACACTACCAACCAGTTAGGCTTCTGTCACTATCTTTGCTGGCTAGCATTATTACCCTGTCCAGAGGTCTCTGGCTTCGGTGTAGATACAGCATTAGATCAGCAGTTTTTACACTGTGGTTGCTATTTCCTGGGGGGGGCTGCAAAAGTGACTAAGAAGTTTAGTCAGTTGTTGGTAGGCTTAAATAAGTTTATTTCAGGTATCCATACACTTACTGGACACCTTTTTTTCTTTTCCCCAATGTTTTCAAAGTAACAAAAGAAGTCGAAAACTTATTATCTTAAGTTGCATCAACTTTTTTCTTGCAGGGAGAACACGAATGTTTGAAAGATGTAAATGAAAAAGGCATCAAAAAGGATCAACTAACATATAAGCATCCTGTCACTACTAGACAGGGTAAAAACCTACCTCAGAAAGAAGGCAAATAGGAAACAGCAAGCACCTGCAAGCATATGCATGCCTGTGCATTAAAAACTCACATACTATTAGAAATTCATGAACTTCCAATAAAGTAGTTCTGTACAGTTTCACTATTAACTTGAATTTTTTAATTTTTTTTTGCTAAAACCACAGCTGTCAAAATTTGTTTATATTTGGTAATTTCTGATCCCTCATCCCCCATGTTAGAGACAGGTAGAGAGACTAAACACCAAACTGTCTCTGTTAAAAACAAAAACAACAACAAAAAACACACCACAAACAAAGCAAAATAGGAGGTATATTGGTCACAAATTTGCTTGGGCCATCACTACACTTGTCTTCTGAGCTGAAAGGATGACTTCTCTTAGCCTGTTACTCTGCTACTTTACGAACATTAAGATTACTTAGATACCAAGATGAGGAAGACCTGATGAAAGAAGGTACAAAAAGAAAAAATAACACTGATGAATCTTGCATGGTTGAAAGTTTTCTCCTGCTAACCAGCAAGGAAATATAACAACAAAGGGGAGCAAACAAACATTTTGAGTATATCTGAAACACTTAAAAATGTAACTCGGAAGTGACTGTCCATTAAGACATGCAAACAATTCTCCCATCAATCAATTTTACAATACTAGTTAATCTGGGTCCTATAAAATTCATATGAGAATGGTGCTCACATGCATACAGAGTTTGCAGCAATACCAATAAATTATGATCTCCACTAAGCTCCATATTTTATTCCAATCCCACGAACAAATACAGTATTTATCACTAATTTGAAACAAAGTCAATACTCAACTCAAAACAGATACAATCTCCCAATCCACCCCTTGCATTGTTCTGCAATACCACACAGTTCAAACAAGACTAAACAGATAAATGAACTCATCCACATTAATAAAACATTCCAAAAAACACCATCGACAACTCGTGTGTTCAGAAATAGCAGTATCTCCAGTTTGCTTGGAAGTTTTATCAAATATTTTCATATATGCACACGTACACACAACAGCATCCTAGGCTCTGTAGCATGCTAACAGCATACATGCAACAGCAGATCTGCATCACCTGGATGCCACTTCCCCATTACGTGCTACACACAAAGTGTCAGAACAACTTCAGGTGCAAGCAACGCTCACACATAATGCGGAAAATATCAAAGCCAAAAATCTGACTGCCAGCAGCATGCTCTCCCTTCTCCTCCTTCCCCCACATCGTTCTCTCAAGAAGTTAATTCCCTGCTCCCCTCTGCTTTACAGAAGGTACCCCAATACTTTGCACAACACAATACAATCCTAACACAGTTGCTCCCTTTTTAGCTTTATTATTACAAAAGTAAGTTTAGAGATGCTCAAGTTCACTTCTCGCACTGTAAGAGCACGTATTACCTGCAGCACAAACAAAAAACACCAACCTGTTCTCCCTGAGATTAAAATGCAAAACGGACTTTTTGAAAAGAAAACTGCATTGGTATAAGCCTCTATTTTTGAGTTCTCCGATCAGAAACAATTAAGAAGACATACTTCTACTTTACTTAAAAAATAATTTAAAAAAATCTACTTTTCTTCCTAGATGTACTGCTGCAATTCCATAAGCATATTCTTAAAAGACATAGAAAAGTTCAAAGAGCAGTTAGAAAGCAAGCTATTTCGCTCTGCTAATTTGCATTAAGTTTTATGGTTCCTATCTTCCCTCCTAAATGGAAAACTAACTGTAATAAAACATCAAGCCCAATTAGAAACAGCCACTACACACAACTATTTACTTGAATGATTTCCTTCAGAGCTTTCACAGAATCCTTTAGTGGTTGGGCCAAATCTTGTCATCTTCAGAAAAACTTCCTCCAGCTTCACACCTCATCCACCGAGTGCTTCACTGAATTCAAATCTTGAAACATTTAAAAATAAATCTTTCAAATTTAAGTTACTTTAATGAAGTGGGGGAAAACCACTGTCACAGCCTGAGTTCTGTATACAGGACACACACACACTGTGGTTGTTTTTTCATGTTACAGTATTAGCTTGCACATCAGAAAGCCTGAGTTTGACACGTAGTTGAATGTTAATTATTAAGACAGTGATCAAGTGCAATGTGAGACGTCCCTTCCAGAGCCAGAGTGCTGCAAAATCAGATTTTCTGGAGCTTGGTCCCACTGGTATCCCATCCGCCGAAATCCTGAAACCTAATTTCATTTTGGGCTGTCATCTATGACAATAGATCCTCTCCAATCTGAAAAAACCTGACTGACTTGCAGCCCCATCACGGCTAAACTCCTGTAGTGACAGTCGTGACCATGGCCAAGGACCAGCCACCATGGTGGATCGACGAGATGAGCATCACCCAGCCTTCAGCTGCTCATTTGTTTCACCAACCACGACTTCCTCCCAGTGATCACAAACTAACTGAACTCCAGGTGCTCCTGCTAAGCCATTAATTAGCCTTAGCTAATAGCAAGCTGGCTTTAAAAACAACACATCATTTCATCTTCAGTAATAAACGTTGCTTACGGTTTCATGCACCGGAGCACGCGCTTGCTTTAATATCTCTCACGATAATGTCCACTTGCATCCAAAGACCTGCCTCTGAATCCTGACTTGTGAATCGGTGGCTATCACCCGTTCTTCTCCAGCTACGAGCTTCTCTGTGTTTTGCCAGCACACTATCTAAAACTAAATGAGTCATTTTTCTCATTCAATCAAAAAAGCATGCATTTTCTTTTTTGGTCTGTGGTTTTTCTCCCCAGTGTTTGTGTGGGAATCTAAAGTTAAAAAAAAAAAAAAGTTTCTATTACGCAACATTTAACTTTACTACAAAAACACAAAACAGATTACCAACGCTGTAAACTGACATTTCAAACAAGCAAAAAAGCCCCCACAAAGCATTTGAAAACATCCGCAGCAACATTTCTAGGTTCAGCCATCAAAAGTGAAAAAGTCCTATGAAAAGTACTAACTGTTGCACGCCCAAATACAGCAAACCTCTTCATCAAGGAAAATCATACAGGTTTCTTGCATTCAAGTTTAAAACATCTGTGGGACACCACAGATGAGGGGTGGGGCCCCTCCTGCCACTCCAGCCTGAACACAAGGAGCGCAGATACCAGTCTGCATGTTAGCTACCTGCCTGGATAAATTTAGCAGAGTAATAGCATCCATGTATTGCGAATTGGGGAAAGGCCAAAGGTTATTTTGGTTTTGATTTGCAGGAAGAAAAATCACTGGTTTAAGCCAGGCCTCCCATTACCAAAGGATGTAATGCTTTACAGATCCAAACTACATCCTTGATCTATGCAGGAAAGCAACACACACTCCAGTTGTTAGGTAAAATACTGGCTTGCCAGTGACGAGTTCTCCCATTCCTGCATCCGTCCTGCACTCCTGAAGTGTAAGGCAGGTTAACAAGAACGGCTGTTTACATGAAGACCCCACACCGCGAAACACAGCAGCCAGAGGGTATGCACTGTCACTACTGCTATCCACACATTTTAACTTGTCCCAGAGAGGTACGATAGCCCATGGGAGATGGAAAAGCCTCTGACTGCTGTGGTTAGGCCCCGGCCTCAATCCCCAGATGCTCCCTGGACCCGCCAGTACAGCACAGGAGAAGGCCAGGGGTGGGGGCAGCCGCCGGCTGCAGTGCTGAGTTTAAGTGAGAAATGGAAAAGACTGCTGTAACAAGCAGCTCAGAGGAGTTCAACGCCTTCCCCAGTGCTCAGTTTGTTGTCAAAGCGATCCTGCTATTATAACGTGATCTCTTGACTTGCGTGTAGGTGCGGGTTGCAAACTTAACGGTGTCACTTGTAGACCACTGTGGTGTACAAACCACACGGACACTACAATTTCCCAACTACAGACACTTACTTACTCAGTACACTAAATGCTGTATTGATTTATTTATTTGTTTAAATCTTATGTTTCTGCAAAATTCTGGCGGGAGAAGAATGCTATACACAGCCTTGAAGGCTTACGCTGCTGCAGGAACACAAGGCCTGGCCCAACAACTGGAGCACTTACTAGTTTAGCCACCACATTTACAGCTTCTTGTCACGTGGACGTACCTGACTTCCTTCAAGTCACTAGAAGACCAGCTTGATCTGTTTAAGCAGGTGGCAACACCACCTCCTAGACCCTACACTGACTGGCACTCTGGTGCTGACAGTTGAGATAAATGCAGGTAGCTCAGCTGCAGCGTTGACCAACTTCTGTATTTCACATGCTTTCTTACGGATTTTCGTTTCCAGTTGTGGCTTCTTTAAGAAAAGGTGAAGAACAGAGTAAAAATCCTAGCTTGAGCACCAAAGGAAATGCACTGGTCCTCCCCTGCCACCCCACTCCTATAAAACCCAGGAACAGGCCCTCTGATCAACCGAGTTCATCCATCCCCAACGAGTTTGCTCTTTCAATAACCACAACAAATCTTAATATCAAAATAAATACCAAGTTAATTGAATAATAATTTCCCAAGAGAAAGTACTGTTTTCAACACCCAGTGTTATAAAAGAAATCCATAAACAGGATTTGCAACTTGCTAGGGTAGGAAAAGCTGTTTATGCAGCCCAACCAGACCTTGCATCCTAAAGGGGCGTCCACGACGTGCCCTCCTTGCATATGGCACCAAGCACCAGGGACTGGCACCAATGACTCTGGGTGGTTTCAGCAGCCCCATGCTCCTAGACATAGAAACTGGATTTAAATAAACTAAGCCAGTACAAGGAGCAGCAGCTGTAGCATCCCAGCACTCTGCATGAGCTAATTTACCCTTACTCACTGCAAGTTAAATTAGCGGGCGCAGAGCTCCGTGCTATCACTGCCAAACCACTTCTGATGCTTGTTCTACCTTATTTAAAGCACACTCAGGTAAACTACACAACACAGCAGTCTGCAATGTAGACGTACCCTTAGGGTTTGACATTATGCCAGGTTGGACTTGAACATGCTACATTTAAAGGAGGTGCTTCTAAAAAGTTGGTAGTACGCAGTCTTTTGACTTTTTGGAAAGACCCTGGGTACTGCACGGCCAACTGCCTAGATCTCAAAATTCCTCAAATCCAACTGCAAAACACACTTGGGAGGGACAGAGAAAACTCTTAGCCTTGTCAATAAACAGGCAGTATATCTGCCTGTTTGTCTGGCTGGACTCCTTAGTTGTGTTGGGCATTTAACACAGGCCAGTGATGCCCCGCATTCCCAAGGAGTTCATGGAGAAGAGAAAGCACTCAGCACCTCAGTAGGGGATCTAGTGGATGGGATGACTTCAATTGTCCCCGAATTAACTAAAATCAACAGAATAGCTGAGACTTTAAAGACAGAGTTTGGCAGATATGGAAGGAAGACCCTGGGTTTCCTGGAAGAATATATTTACACTGGCGAGGCAGACGTCCTGTGTAGTCCTCTCCACCTCTCACTTCCGCTAATAACACTGTGATTAACTGGAGTTACACAGCAAGAGCAATCAATTGCCAAACCATTCTGTAATCTTTATCGGGCCACCCAGTTTATTCTAACAGTTAAGTACACCACCAAGAAGAAACCTCTTGTGATTTTTTTAATTATTTTTTTTTTTAAATCACAGTTGAGAAACACCACCCAATGTCTATTGTTCTCTGGGAAGCTACCATTCTGGCCACTAAGACATGCTGCTATATACTCTGGATCCTTTTTCTGTATTCACTCTGACGAAATTAAAGTTGCTTTGTCTGTTGCCAGTATTGCCCCAATCGCTGACTTTCTATGAACAAACAACAGTAGGGCTCAAACTTCACCATGCCACAGAACTCTGAATATGCAGCAATACCATACGCCCTGCAAGCCCATCAAGGTCCAGAGGGTTGTGGTATACAGGAACAACATTTTAAAACCTTACTGAACGCCAAACACCTTGATCAATTAAAGTTTAAAACTTCTTCCATCACATGTACATACAGGTATGTGGTGCTTTTTTTCCCCCCTGCGTATTTCAAGTCAGCGTAAGCAATCTGTTGCTTCTCACTGAGTTGTAATGGGAACAAAGCATCTCACTTGCAGGACTGAAAATTTCAGAAAGCGTTAGTGACAAACGTAGCTAAGTTTCTTTCAATAAGTAATAACTGCTTAATAATTCACAGCTGATGGTCATTCCACCGGAGTGCTAACAGAAAAACCAGTCCAATCCTACTGGCATGCAACTGTTTAAATTATACGCCTTTTCAACCGCGTATCAGATTTCAGTAGTATGTTCATCAAATGCTGAATATTCGTGTAATTATTTACATAAATATCCTAAAATAATGATTAGGAAATTAAGACCTGAAATTCTTTTCAAACTGCAAGGCAGGTGAAAAGAGCAACCCCTGGAAATCACAACATTTTCACTTCAAAATAATAAATATCTGAATGCATTCACTAAAGTTATTTCCTGTTAAGACAGACCTGAATAATTTCCTACAATTCATGCATTCCTGCAAATAGGAGCATAAAAAGAAAGATTTCTGAAGCTCTCGTATTTGACAAGATAATAGTATATGCTACTTCTTTATGATAGTTGCTAAGAACATTCACCTCTACATTTCCTCCTGTGTCCCCCAGTCAGTAAAGCAAGGTGTAGGTATTTTACTGGCCAATTTTACTACATCTTAGTGCAAAAAGTCTGTAAGTCACTCCAAAAGCTCTTAATTTGTTTCTAATATTGCTAGAAAAAAAAACAAAAACATCCCCCACCACAATTTCATAGACAGGCATGGAAGAATTTTCACTCAATTTACCAAGTGGCTATTCCAGGTATATCTATCACATACACTTAGATTTACTTTTTTCCTACAGCATAGCAACATGAAATTAACTGGGAAATAAGAAACTGAAGTTTCATATAAGAGTTGAGCTATCTACTCCAAATGTCTGTCTAACAGGTACCTTTCTTAAACATTCTCGTTTTTGCCATAGCACTACTGAATTGCATTCTGTCCACAGACATGGGATTGTCTAAATTCCCAAAGGCACCTGGCCAATACAGAAAAATTGTCCTCTCATTCAAAAATAAAAATAGGACACTCACAGATTTAAAGAATATGAAATCTCAACACAAATCAAGAGATTCACAGGTCTCAAAACTAGTCTTGTCCAATGGATCAGGGCCAATTGCTTCATCTTAACTGTTTTGTTAACTGTTACTTCTGCCTACTGAAAACATGGAAATCCACTGATAATCTTCTAAGGCAGGCCAGAGAGATCCTACAATGGGAGACCTAGAACTCAGAGCGCAATGTTAAGCTAGCGTAAGTACAGAACAACGGGGCTCTCAAATTACATCTTTGACACGACATACTTGACTAACCCCTTTCTTTTGTGGTGCTTCTCACAACCTGATCACAGAAGTGTTTCAAGAGAGAGCAGACCACCAGCAGGTAAATGGAAACAAAAGCAAGAACAAGTGAAACAAGAACTCCAGGGAACTGGGGCAGTGAAAAGACAGCGAATAAATCCCCTGCATTTCAGCCTGATGCACTATATACTAGCCTACAGTCTCACTAATTAGGATGAGCTATTTTCATGACTTCCAGTAATCCCCACACTTGGATATTTCCAATGCTGGTTTGATTCTTCAGCTTCCGAGAGAAACATCTCTATGGCCTCATTAAAGCAGCAAAGGATTCCTTCACTCACGCAGTCCTGCAGCCCCAGCTGCTGCGTCTGTCCTCATGATCAACATCCTCATCATGTCAAGGTGAGTCTGCATGCTGGAGATGCTCACTGCCAATTTGTTAAACTGTGAACCTCGTATGCCAGCTTGCTGCTGCAGGCCCACTCTCCGTTTGCAGCAATGATGCACGTTACAAGCAAAGAAGCAGCACCGAGTGAAAATGAAGGTCCTTTTTGTTGACATGGAATGAATGCTTGAACTTTTTTTTTTTTGAAGGAAAATTCTTGAGGATAGAATCTTATCCATTTGCCTAAATTATTCAGAAGTGCAAGCTGGGTTTCTGAAGTTTGGTCTAAATTGCTTATGATCCAAATGCATGCAATTGGCAAAATCGATTCATTACCTTGACTTTCCTTCAGACCGCAGCTCTGGTGTAGAACAGTTAGCTCCTGCCACCTTGTGGGACTCCATGGATTTCCCTGAAAGCCTATTTCAGTGGCAAGCCAGTGAAAATAAATAAACATTTAGGAATTACTTTCCCTGAGTTTCACCATGGTGAATATTAAAATGAGAGAGAAATATTTATGGAGAGGGCATGCTATTTTGAATATTTTCTGGTTCATTATTCCTAGTATTGTTTACATAGTTGTTTATATAGTTGAACTGCTGGATCTAGTAATCACATGGAGGGTGTTTTAAATATTTAAATAGCTGTCAAGAATCCTATGTTTTGGATAGGCTCTTTGCTGATGCATCCAAGTTTAAAATAACACTGTGATCAAATGCTTGTCACCAATAGTAAATTTCACATATTTGATTCCACACAGAAATACGAATTTAGGCTGAAAATCCGTGTACTTCTTAACTGCAAGTTGGCCTTCTATTTAATGTTTTTCCCCCATATTATTCCCCTCCATCCCCTACCATATGTGGAGGACTTCATGAACTACTAAAGTTCTCCAAAGAAGAACAAGAAGTGGAACAGGAGAACTTTTTCAATGCAGGAACGAGCGGGTGAAGATCCCTGGATCTCTGTCCTCACATCTTACACCTTGTCTACTGCCACTCAAGACAAGTGACCAGTCACACCTACTTCCTGGAGGTACAAAAGACAACAGCAGCTGCAAAGGACAGAGCAAAAGTGAGGTTCTCTATTTAAGCAAAACATCTGCTGCTCCAGATCACAAAAATGAAAATGCAGAGAGAAGCACGGATGATGTGAATCCGTGAACCTGATCAACAACCCCAATGAACCTGATCCTTTTTGTTCTCAGAGCTAAGAGAGTTGTCACAGATGCATAGAAACGCAAGAGCAGTTGAGGAGCACTTCCACCACCCACGTGCCTCCCAAATACCTCCTCTGAACCTGGTGGAGATTTAACACACTGTATTCATGCCAACTGTAGAAAATTGAACTCCTCGGGTCTTCCTTCTAGTAAGGGGAAAAACTGTCAGACTCAAAACAGGAACAGCTTTCTGACGTCATAAGCAAATTGTCTTCAGCAAAGGCCTCAATAGCTCATAAATAAACTGAGGAACAATAATTACAGACCCATAGCCAAAGGAAATGCAGCAGGAATGTCCCCTTTCATCCATAAGCAGAATGCATTTTTCTTAAAGAGTGAAACAATGACAGATTGTCAGGCAATGAATCAAGTTGGCACAGCATACCTGAGGGACACAAATTGTGTGCTCTCAGATAAAGTTTTACAACCTCATGAGCTTCCCTGGTAACTTCAACAGCAGGGTTGTCTCTGATAGCTTTGATATTCCTCCCCCTTTATCTCCTCCTACATAAAGTCCCAATAGCCTGACAATTAACTTACAAGTCCAAGTTTGGAAGTGTCTGCAACAATCTCTGACAACACCTGGGCTGAGGATCCTTCTCAAACTGACTTGTGCCTGTGCTCTGACTGCACCTGGACGACACCACAATGTTCCTCACAGCTGTCCTTATGTTTCCTACTCTCCACTCCAGGAAATCCAGATGGAACAGAGCTCTGAAAGATGAGGACTGCGGACATACCATGTGCACCCCAAAGGTGAGATAGAGCCAACACCTTGCCAGGACAGCACAGGCACCTCTATCTTCTCCCCTCGCTTTGAGCATTAGGAATACTGACACCTCATCAGGAGTTATCCAAAGAAGCCCTTTCACTGCTCCGGAGTACCATGCCATTGAACCAGTCTTGCTCTAACTGCAGACATGTATCTAAGGCACCTTCTGCCCCTGGCTACAGAGAAAAAGCAATGGCGCTCTCTAACACCAGAGGGGCTCAGATCCAACACTGACTGCTAGTCCGTCAACACCACCACAAAGCACTAGAGAGAAACAATGGGACTCTACAAGAAACTTCATTTTGATGCAAGTGAACGTTGGTGACTGCCTTATCCTCTCATCTTCATTTTATTTCTCTACTAGTCCTATATTCTGCAAGATTAGCAATGCAGTAGGAAGACCCCTACTTGCCTGGACACTTAAAGCAGTACCAGGGAGTTGAGCTACTACCTTATTCTACAGGATGGTTTGAAAACGGTGGCGGCATAGACACTTCTCATGCCCTGACCAGAAGTCCTCATCTTGGCATTGACAACAGCAGCACGTGCAAGCAGCAGCAGACTGAGAAGTCTCTGACTATTTTCAGCTCTCACTGTTGTCCACAGGATTCTGAACATCAGCAGTGACACCCAGCCAGCATTAACTCCGCGTAAACCTGTGAGATCTCTAAGGAGCCAGCAGCATCTGGGCCAGGTCAAGGAAGCATCATGGCATGGCTTCAGCCTGGTTCCTATCTGAAACACTTCTCCATATCTGCCAGGCTAAGATTTGTTGTGCTTTTTCTTGAAATATTTATTTTTCTGCAAAAACACAATACTTTTGTTGAGGAAACTTTCCAAGCAGTTAAATAAGTTACTTTATTCATGTAATAACTAGAAAAAGAAGTATTAAAAAATTCCTTGCCACTGGGCCACTTACCACTTATTTTTATTGGTACCCTTATTTATCTCCTTTTATTGTCAACTGCTTAGCCTTATATTTTAAGAAGAAAGTTCTGAATGTAATCATCTCTATTTCTTGAGAAGCATCTCTAAAAAAAAATCACTCCGTTTACAGAATTTACAAGCCTCTGTACATAACAAATCTCATCAGATTTCTAAGAGGAACCTTGCTGCTTCATCAACTGGAATCCACAATCAGATCCATCTTAACCAATTGTTCCACTGATGCCAAGCCACAACAGCCTACCCAGAAGTGTACACATGCCCAAGAATTTGTGCCAAAGTGTCTTGGTGCAGGATCAGGTCCCTATACGATTAGCTGCAGCTAAGGCTTCAATCCGCCAACTGCTTAGGGGCACTGACAGAGGCACTGCCGGACTGGGCCCTAAAATAACCAAGCATACACAGATCTTAGTCTTCTCCACAAATGAAGAATTCTTACGCACAAACAGAAAAAGAACAATGAAAAAGTGTTTTGTACTTGTGAAATAAAAATAATTTCTTTGGAAAGCAATCAGGACCAACAGTCTTCAGAACAATCTCCATAAGATCGATAGGCTGTTTCCTCATATTTATCTTTAAAGGTGTTTTGCCTTTTTTTCTTCTTGAAGATAAATATTTTTACAATAGTAATTCTCTCTCATCTCCCTCAGAAGAAAACCCTACATGACCCTTGTCTTAAGGATAAACCCAACAAAGGAAAAACTCAGTCTAAAAGATTCACGTTTGGGAGCAGCTAAAAAAAACTGACAATGCTGACTGTAACATTAAAGCGAGGATGGAGAAAACCTTTCTTAGGATCCACCAATTTTTACTGATTATTTTCTTTCTATTATTTTATTTCACAGTATAGCACACAGACAGCTGGATTTGAAATCAGGTGAACAAGGTATAAAGAGTTTTCTGTGAAATCGAGTTCCGGTATGCTCAAGACTGAGTGTCAACTAAAAAGCAGAACACACTTAAAACCCTAGGTCGGCACAAAAGTCCACAGCTCCGAACAATACTAGCCTAAGAAAAGAAAGCACGAGATACAATGATTCTCAGTCCAATCTGCTTTAAAAGACAGTCATTATGCTTGCTTGTTAGTGAACTGCTGCTAAGAACTAGGAATGCAAACCTGGGACTTGAGCAACAAAGTCTCCTACAGAGCCCCACAGTGCTGCCGTGCTTACTTCCTTCCAAACCAGTTATGCCCACCTTCAGAGCAGGAAGCTCAGGAGGAACAGCTGGACTGAACACGCTGAAATATTTAAGTACAGACCTAGCCTGGCCTAATAAAGTCCTCTGAGCAGTAGGATGTTTTATGCTGGTACCAGGCACGAGCTAAATACATTTCTATCACCTCCACACATCTCAGACCACAGAGCATGCTCGTACATCCTTGCAAGGTCACTTTCAAAGAAGTGGGAAGAACGGAGGGCAGTACTCATACAGCACTGAGTTCAGAAGAAACCCTGAGTTGGAAGAACAAAACATCAGGTCCAAAGGCTCTTGCCTACAAGGTTAAATTTCTATCATACAGCACAAATTCTTGTATGTACAAGAACAGTTCTGAACACTGAAGCTGGATGCTGGCAGATTTGCCAAGAGTTTGCAAATTCTTAGCTAGTAAGCCTGAAATTTGTCAGATAACACAATTCACTCCCCACCCCTACCCCCCCAAACCCCCAATCAGTATGGAAAAATAACACTGTGTCCACATATAGGGCAGAGGTTTTAGTAACAAAGAGGTAGCTGGTGTTACAAATTTTACAGTGATGTCAAAAATGCCAGGAAGTTCAGAAGTTTTGCCATCCCCTGGTCTTACCTGAACATCCCCGGGTTTACTCTGCGATCTGCAAAATGGGGGTGGTAACTCTGGTTCTGAAGTGTTTCTAAAATGTAGTTAGCTGACGCCTGTAAAAGTACACAAGTATGACAGCAAAGTGTTATTATCCCCTAATAAAGTTTTATTGTTTAGCAAAGTAAGTAACATATATAAATGACAACACCATCTGTGTTCTACAGTACACTCTTCCATACTTTTCCATTTATGTATCTGTTAGAAAGTGAAGTGTTTTGACTCTTTGGTAGGATGAAATGCTGAAAGTCAACCTGCAGTCCACCTCTCTATAGAGGAAGAAGCAAGCAAGCATCTTTTCTAGACTTTAAAAATCATCACAGATTTTAAACCAAACTAAGCCTCGTTGTAAAGTTTTCCTCTAAGTATTAGAAAACAGCTCTATCAATACAATTGCTATTTCACCTTATTATGGAGCGAACATACGGTGAAAAATAAAAAAAATTAAAGAGTCTAGACAATTCTTCTTTACTTTCTGTTCTGCTACTCAGTATCCAGTTTTTCTATCCATAGATAGCATCACACTTTACAAAAGACAAAGCCATCGCCATTCTGATTTGTAAACATAGAAACAGAAAGAAAGAAGTGATCTGCCTGAGATCATGAAGCAAGTTAATGGTAAAACTGCATAACTACTCAGGTTTTTTTTCTCCTTATTCTATTGGCACAATTTTCTCTCTTTGCTTGAATCCTAAAAGGAAGCGCTAACCTTTCATTTGCTTGCTAAAGTATGAATGCAGAAGCAGAAAACATTTTCATCCATCCCTCTGAAAATATCTGAACTTAAACAGTGAGTTGTATTAGATACAGTATTGCATATCTCCAGGTCATACCTCCAATAAGTTCATTCAGTGCATGGTGCACATTTTACTAGAAACTCACTCCAAGATCATTCTTCCTCGCCCCAACGCTGTTTGAGCGTAATTCACACATTACACCAAGAATCTGTCTCCCTTAGAAGAAGGTCTTGCTTCAGCTACAGCAGGACCTGATCAGTACAACTACCACGGCACCAGGACACTAGTGGGCACCTAGCAAGGGATTTATCTGCGTGCATGCTTCACTTCTACATCAGTTATTATACCAGCATACCTTAACAGGCCAAAAAGCAAACTTACAGAAACGCAAGCCCACCCTTATAGAAGGGATTTTACAGCTTGTTTGGGTCTCTGAAGCTAAAAAAGTTATCACGGCATTTGGTACCTTCATTCCAAGTTTACTGTATCCCTGCTCGTACTTCTACCCACAGCTGCGCTACGGTAAAATTCACACCAATAACTGGTATCGTTATACAGGTAAAGCACAGACGATCCCCAAATAATAAGTTCTTCAGTGAGATCCATGAAGGCATTTGCTCCAAGTCCACACTTATGTCCACTGAAGTCAACAGCAGACTTCTCACTGAACTCGAAGCAAGTGATCAGACCTCCTGCAGCACAGCTCCTGTAAACAGCAAGCTTTGTCTGCAGTGATGGGACCAAACCCTCTCCCCCTCCAAAACAGAACCGCAGAGGAGTGAGGGTGTCTCGTTCTCCCAATCAAGCGTAACCCAAGTAGTTTAGCAACATTATAAGCACGCAGTGCTCCCAGCTGGTTTTGCCAGAATCTCTGTGACAAACACAGCCCAACTCTGCTCCAACGGCTTCAGTGCAATTGCACGAACTCTCATCGAATCAGAATTCAGACCGAGGTGAATGTTATTCCCAGGTTTTTTAGCCTGACCAGTAGCCCATTTCAGTACACGCCACCAGGAAAACACCGCTGGGCACATGTGAGGAACGGGCTTCCCCGAGACATCTCTGGCAGAACACCCTCAAAGATACCAGCTCTCCTGAGGAAATCTTGGCTCAAATACTTCTTTTCTGAAAGGGAAGAAAGCCTCAGCACTTCACATGTTTAAGGGGGGAGGAAAAATGCAAGTTAGAACATGACTAGTTCAATCCTAAGGAAATGCAATAACTATAAAATCAGCCACATTACTAAAGCGTTCTGTTTAAAACACTTATGCTAAACAAGAGCTAATTGTTTCAAGGCAGTTTCATAAAACATGAATGCTTCAGCAATAAACAGCTTCCACAAGAAAAGTTGCCTAAAATGCGTGACTACTTATTTCCTTACTGATCTTGAACCAAACACAGGTGAGAATGAAAACGACGACCCTTTCAGGATGAGTGATTCATCTGACTCTGGCATGCTCTCTAATGAAAAAGTGTAGGTAACATTCAGTAATCTTCCCATTTCTTTTTTTTTTTTGTTGGCTGTTTTAAACATTTGTGACCTACAATAGCATTTTGACCTCTGCTTCAATTTTCTTCTGATTGCTATTCAGGTTTCCAACCTTACACATTAGCATTTAGTTACGCAAGAACCCCAACACAACTGTTGATATTCGGAGTACCCCATGCACTGATACAAAAGAATATGGAAAAACAGGACACAGAGACAAGATCACAAAACCTGTTTGCGCTGAGGAAGGACTGCCGTAAAAAACATTTCTTTAAGTGTATAACTCCTCCTCCTGGTGGGGGGGAGCTAAATTACAATATACAAATAGCTTGTATAACTGTGCCACCAGGCCTCAGGTACACTCCACATTTCTGAGCACAACCCTTCTACTACCTGAGGCCTAATTCTGCATTCCTTAATAGTCACAAATACTGCTACGCACTTCCCCTGCTGCAGAAAAAAACACCGTGGAGCTGCAAAGTCAATACATGTTATCAAGCTCTTTGACTCTGTCAAGATGCTATTAATATTTCGGTAGGGTGGCGGTTGGAATTCTTTACCCATGGTATCCCATAGAGTTTCTGTGACATTTACTTTTCTTTTTTTAAATCACTTTCTTCATCTAATACATTAGAGAAGCTGAGCAAAATGGATTCAGCAACCAACTTGGTTTCACTTTTTGATTTCTGGACAGCAGTGGTGCTAGAATCATTCCTGGAAGTTATAAACTCCTCCTTTGACCATTAAAATCAGAGTCTCATGCCACACAGTCTAGAAGACTGCCACAGCAATTTTAAAATAATCATTTCAGTTGTGGGTTTTTTTTTTTTTTAATTTAATCATGTATCTGTGTGAACAGATGAATATCTGTTGATCTGTACCTGCTAGAAGCTAGTGGTGTCCAGCTCCCACAAACAAAAAAAAAACAGTTAATACAGCCACAGTGTCATCTAGTGAGTTACTCTACATTCCTTAATGGGGGAAGATACATCTGTTATTACAAGCAGAAACTTTGGCTATTGGATACTGAAGTTGTCTTAGAAAACATACTCAACAGAAACGGATAACTTAAAATAAAATCCTTTCTGAACAAAGAAATCAGACTCAAATTTAAATCAGATGTTACTGATGCTGAATGTATACGAATAAGGCATGATTAATTGCAATTTATAACAAAACAATATTAAATTCTACTGTAATGTTCTATAACTTGATTCATAGTAAACTAAAATTATAGATGTTTGACTTCAAAGTTGTAGATAAAGTTCGAATACTGAACAGGTAAGTAGTCTTCAAAGTATTAGGAACAAGAATTAGGTTTAGATCGAGGTTACCTGAAAGCAGCGACTACCCCTGCAGTTGCACAGAAAATGTCTTTGCTCCAGGTTAGTCATTTAAGGGAGTTTAGGTTGAAAAAAAAAAGTTGAAAAACTAACAGGGAACTGAAAAAAGCAAGAAAGCATGTTTTCCTTCTCATCTGAGAAAGCAAAACAGACAGGGATTAGATTTCCTGGGTGTAAAAGCTTGGTTTGGTTACGTCAGAATCTGTTACCTTATCAGGGACAACACTTTGTTTAAAACATTACGTGCAAACACTATTTGCATTAACTTGTGCGTGTGCACACGTGTGTGCTTGTGCATGTGTGTTACCTTAACAAACAGGACTCAAAGGCCACAATTTAAGAGAAGTATGATTTGTCACATCCTAAAGGAAAACTTTCTAACAGTTGCAAACTAAATAAATGCATGTAAGCCATGCAATCATTTAGAAAATGTGCGTGCATACACTGCAGCCTCTGAACTAACAAAAAAGAAGTGCCAAATTTAGTGTAAAGGCTATATTTAGCAACGCATTTTAACGGTCGTCTACCAATAGAGATTGCCTCTGAGAAAACAAATACAAAAATACCAAAGCAAAACGAGATTAAAAGCACCGATTTAAACCCAGCGCTTACTGACTACGGCCATGATTTAAATCGATTCAATAGAGAGAACTGGAATGCCAAGGCACCGCGTCGGCAAGGCTACGCATGCACCCAGGGGCTCACAAAAGCCAGGAAAATTGGGTGCAAAAATCTCCCCGCTTTCACTCTGCCTGCCCTGAGCAGGGCTGAAGCAGAGCGTCAGTATCTGCAAAGTCTGACAGTGCTCCAAAAAGCACCGTGATTTTCTGCAGGATCCTTGGCGGAGAGCAGGTACTGTCCTTGCTGGGAGACTGGAGCTGCACGGGGACGTCTGCGACAACCACCTCACCTCCCCTGCGCCTTTCCTCGCTGTCCATCTCCCTTAACGAAGAGCGACAATAAACTCCGCAGGCAGCCCCGTGGGACCAGCCAGGGCCGCACGCAGGAACCACATCGCCGTGGCACAGAGAGCAGCAGCACAGCCCTCGGACAAGACAAAGCCTGCCTGCTCTTCGCAGCAGCACCAGCATCCTCGTGCCCCGTGGGCTGGTGACACCGCCGGGAGTCCGCTGCCACGTGTGGATACATAACCAGTGTCCTCCGTACGTGTCTCTCCGAGGGGCAGGATCTTCCAATGCTGCTTACAAACCAGGAAGACCTGCCGGGTGTTTGGAGCTCCCACCTGAACGACTGGGCAGCCTGCAGGAGCGGTGATGCACGTGGAGATGGCAAAGTCCATGGCCGCACATCCAGGCTCCTCTGACAGCTTCCTCTGGATGAAACCAATCGTCCAAGCCCTGCGAGGGCTCTTGCAGCGCCAGGTTTTGCCCAGAAAAGCTTTTAGCCATCAAAATTATTCCATGCAAGCACCTGGTGCTCTGCAACAATGCAGAGGCAGGCACATAGAGGTGCAAGGAAAATACTGAGTTAATGCCAAGGTGAACAGCCGAGGACAGTTTTCCTCTGACACACGTGCAGGCAGCTCTCTTTTGGGTTAACGGGAAAGGGACACATTTAACCAACAGTTCCATGTAGCCGTCCATGCTTTACTTCCCTTATTTAAGGTTTTCTATACTGATAAATAAAATTGAAGACTTCCTCCCCTTGCTCTGGTTCTGACGCTTGTGCTCTTTATTTAGTCCAACAGCCTTCAGCGAGGGGCACAGCAACTCCTGTTTACTCTGTAGGCACTGGAACACCTTTTCAATCAAAGGAACGGAGGGTGCAAATCGTGAATAGTTACCTGCTTTCATGTATTTGCTACCAGCTTTGTCACTCTTCATTTTGCAGACACCAAATTTCCCCATATAAACACCTCTGTTTCTCCAAAAGCAGCTGGAAATTAATGATGCTATTTTTATTTTCTTATTAATTCCTATGCCATAGTTCTATAATCAGTGCCGGATCATGCTGCAGTTTTGCATACTTGTTTCAAAATGCATTACGAGCCCTTGATGACTGATGTTTAGCACAATGTATGGGAGAGTATCCCAAACAAATTAGAGGGAAGAAATACAAATAGAGACATTTTACTTAAAGAAAAAAAGAATTATCTGATGTCCAAACAAAAAGTAAGAACTGCAACTCTCAAGTTTGTGGCAGAGCATTCACCGATTTCAAGAACTGAGCCAGGCGGGCAGTTGGTACTACAAAACATGAACTCTGGGTACACAGAAACCTTTTGCAACACTACTTCTTTCCCAATCTATACTCCTCGGCCATTGATTTGCAATGCATCAAAACGCTTTCCTTGCTGAGCCACACAACAGAGTCGGGAAGCAAACACACTCGCACAGTAACTGCACACTTCCCAGAAGAGGTACATCTACCAAACGGTGCTCTCACACTCCAGGCTCTTCCACCCCTTTCTCACTTGCAGAACTCTGCTCATTTCAGCGCTGCCTCTCTTCCCAGCCCTTCCTCTGCTGCTCACCGCCAGGCAGGGACTGCCCGTAAGCTTGTGCACTGATTACTGAGTGCACTGGGTGCATGACCCTGGCAGGACTATCTGCACATCAATAATTAAGAATAATGCGAAATCTCCAGCTTTCCCGAGGAATTGCAGGCTACCAGCAACCTCAGGCAGATCTGTGAAGGGGTGCACGTTGCTGATACAGCTCTGCTTCTGGCTTTTGGTTCAGGAATCCAGTTGCACAGGTGTAGCTGCGGGACTAAGGACAAGACGCCCAGACATCCCCATACTTTACCCCATAAGGAAACAATAATGAAATAGCAGCATGATGTGGCTCACTATAGATGTGCTATAGCTCAAAGGAAACTTGTGGAAAACAAATCAAACATGACCAACTACAAAAGCGCCCTTTTCATCGGCCTGGCAAAGCAAACAACAAAACAACAACAAAAAAAAGCAACTTCCTCTTAACTTTCACGGGTGGGTTTTGATGCAGAATATCCCAATGTTTCAGCTCTGCTGACTTTTGTGGAGTTATTTCACACTGAAAAAAAATGAAAAGAGATAAATCAAATTTTCCCTCACTCCCTCCTTTCTCTACCAAGGTTTTCTTTATCAAACTTCACTTCCAAATCTCTCATGATGTCATACTCTTAAATATTGCTTTGACGACCACAAGATAACACATTTTGTCACACACTGAAACAAAAACCTAGGATAATTTGTTTCATAAAAGTCAGAAGACTTACTATACTACTGTAAAAGCCAATCCCAACTATTACCACATGATGTGCCATGCCTCACCTGCTCCCAAGAGCTCTCGCTAGCGCTGTCAGATAACTCCTGTCTGTGTAGGACGTGGGTACAAATGGGGAAAAAAAGAAAGAAGAGGAAAAAAGAAGAAAGATGACTTCTGACAACGCACATGCTTAAAAATCCTTACATAACTGGCAGAAAAAGACATAATGGGGAAATAACTGAAAGGTATGGGTTCGAAGCCATCAGCCAAGCAGCAGTGAAGTACACTGAGCAGTCCCCCTCCTGCTAACGGGGCTGCTCAGCCCCACAGCGCAATCACCAAGACATGGTCCAGCCCAACAGCGGCCCTGCAGCAGGTTTAAGCTTCCCTCACTTGAATCCTGCCATGGGCCAACTCATCTGTCATCAGCACTGACAAGGAAACAGCCTTCAACGTGTGCGCCTGGTCCTGGAAAAGTCCCTCCCGAGAACACGGATGGCAGAAACCTTCCTGGTGCTACCCCGACATGGGGAGAAAGGAGAACAACTCCACGGCAGGGCACAGTGTCAGCGTGGTTGCACAGTGTCTCTGAGCAGGCTCCCCAGCAGTTTGCTACGTATGTATTGCCTTCAGAAAAAAGAGACAAAAAGCAGACATAGCACCTTGCCACTTCCCCTCAACCAGCAGGGGAAGGTGAAGACAGGATTTGTTAAGCTTCTTGTCAAGAGAGGTTCCACCTGAATTAAGTCCTGTGGATCCCGTGTTGCAGAAGTCCGCTGAATCTCTTTCAGTTTTGCTGAAGGAGACCCTCAGTACCAAGAAGGGTCAGTAAAATGCCGTTTCTTACTTGCAGCGATTTCCATGTTTTCTAAAATCTCTTACATTGAAACACCCGGGTGGAAGACTGACGATAAAAATTCCACGCTTCCTAAGCAAGTGATTTCCTTAGTGTAGTTTCACCATATCCAGTTAACTTCCTTTCCCCTCGCTAAAAATTGAAATTTTGTTGTACTAGCTTTCTTTGTACACAGAGATGCCTGAAGCTAGTTTATTTTCACATGCTGAATTGTCCATGCTTATAAGGACTTGCTATTACATTATGCATTTGTGTCCTACAAAGGAAAAGGCAGGAACACTGGAGAGTGTCAAAACCATGCTTTTCCTCTTTGTTGATCCATCTTTTATGCAATCACATCTATAAATACTAAAAATAATAAAACACTGCTACCATTGTGAGAATACTACAATTAGGTCTATACTTGTGCACCAAGTGAAGTTTGCTTTCCTCTTCAAATAAGAGCTCTATTTTAAAATCAAAGCCAACTCACATTCACAGTAGTGAAACACTTGTTTTCAGCAAATCTTAAAATCTTACAGCATGAAATGTGTTTACTGGGTTTAGAAATAAGAGTTTAAATTGGTAGCTTACCCCATTTATCAAAATATGGCCAGAGTGCCAGAGCAGCCTCTTCTGTCAATTGCATGTTCCATAAAAAAGTTAATTGTGACTCAGCATTAGATTATGAATATTGATCTAATTATAAAGAACCATTCAGACCAATGCATATTTAAAGAAATTTCCCCATGAAAAACAATACCTTATATTACAAAATTAACACAGAGAAGTTAGCATTAAATAGTGTAATATACACAACGGCTTAAATACCACATTAAGTGGCAAAAACTCTAAGTAAGCTTTCCTCCTACTTTACTCTCTTTCTACTTTAGGCCTTCCTGTCAACAAATATCACTGAATTGAAAGTTAGCAACTTCACACTACTCTGATCTTTTCTTTTTTTAAAGTAGCATTATGAAGGAAGTTGAATTAACAAGAGATGCCCAACTGGCAGAGAATCCAGTGACACTACTCACTTGTCAAGACAAGCATTTACTAGGAAAGGTTCAGAGGTAACATGCACCAAGGGAAAGGACACGACTAAGGAGTCAGATGTGGATATTACTGCATTCCCTGCTCACGCTAACCTGCGAAGTGACTGGAGGCAAACCTCTGCTGCTTCACTGTTTGGAATCTCGGATGGCTAAAACAGGGATAAAAGTGATTGTTCCGTGTTTTGGGGTGTATGATTGCAGTATGGCTTATGCGCTTTGCCAGACAGGACGCAAGCACATGAACAAGGCAATGCCTACAACTGCCAGTTATTAACAATATCGTTCAGAGATGAATGCCTGATTTATTTATTTATTTTAAAGCAGTGCAGTTAAACAGCAGGCCATCAATCCATTCCTAAAACCTGCGTAACCCTTACGCTGGTTCAGGTCTTGCCCCTTCTGAAATCTGTCAAGAAGAGTGACAGCTGTGGGAGTCTTTTGTGAAATTCACATGCAGCCACTAGTACCAGACTCAGCACGCTGCTCTCAGATAGAAACAGGGCACTATCACCAATCTTAAAAAAAATAAATTAAAAATTAGCAGTAGTAGTGAAAAAAACAGAAGTCAGTTCTACTGATCTCTTGAAGTAAATCAGAACAAAAAAACTTTTGACAATGACACCGCTAGAATGAGGGGGGAAAAGGAATGAAGATAATACTACAGAAGAAAGTTGACTTTTTAACTGTTTTTTTCCTCAAGAAGCATTTTGAAATACATATGACTATTACGTCAAGCCAGCTTTACAGACTCCTAAGTAATAAAGAAAGCATAAATTGTTACAGCAAGGCAAAGCACTATCCATACTGCTTTAAAACAAACCTAATTCACTCAGGTAAACTGTTCCCATATATGGGCACCATATGATTTAATGATACAGGGAAGTATCATCAGTCTCCATTTGCAGGTGGAGAAGGGACATATGGCTGAGTTTCCAAGAGTAAACTCTGACCCTGGAAGCCTCCAGCTGCCCTCGGCAGTGCCGCTGGCTCCACCGGCAGCTGCAGCAGGCCACCCTCGTGCAAGGCACAGGCGCTGAGTTGGGTCCAAAATTTGGAAGGCAGCCTCTGGTTTTAACTAAATCACTTGCCAGAGGTGACAAGAGACGGTCTGTGGCAGTCCAAAATTAAGACTAGCGTTTCAGTTCGGTTCCAGCTTTTATCTGTAGCATCTTCCTCCATCTGGGAGCCACCAGACTCACATAAACTTGAAGTCCTGAACAGCATACGTGCACCGTACTGTCCAAAGAGAGGCAGCATGTCACCCCACAGCTGCCTGAACGTCACTGCAGGTGTGTTTACAGCCTTCACACTACAGCAGAGCCTCCATGCGAGCGTGCAAACACCTCGCCCACCTCACCTGCTTGCTCCCCACTGCCACCTGTGATGGAAGAGTACCTATCCCCAATCCACTTGCTCAGTTTCCTTCCTGCATAACACTCTGCTACAAGCCCCGTGCCAGGACGTCGCATATCCTCAGCCCACAGACCACGAGCAACAGCAGCCTGGAGTTAACTTTCAGTTCTGAATGGGAGCAATCGTTTAGCCAATTTAACAAGATGTGCCATGTGTTTCAATACGTTCACGTGCTTATAGGATCTCAAGCCATGGACCCACTAATTTATGAACAAAGTGCGTTACAATTGTTCTGGGTGAAACAGCAATGTAAATGCATAGTTACCTCCGATATTTTATGTGGAGAACGTGACATTCAATATCTCTAATTATACACACAACAACTATGAAAGAGAAAAGTTTCTCTCCCTTGAATGGGAAAATAAACATGGACAAATTCCTCTCACCATCACTCCTACACTCCTTTCCTAAAGGAAACTCCTGCTGAAACCAAGAGAAGTCCTGCAGGTGCTGGATTTACAGTGAGCAGCCCCCAAGAACTCAAAAGCATCCCAGGCAAGTTTCTTAAGTGTTTGAAGTTACCCCAACACTAAAACCTACATAAGAGTTCCCTAAATTGTGTGTCTGCTTTGAAACAGTTATCAGCTTGCAATGCTGGGAGGAAGGGTAGCGTGCAACAAACTTTTGAGGCCGTGGCCAATTTTTGAACTGTTCACATGGCCCCTTCCTAAGGGAATCTCCCCCTTTCAGGCTGCAACACACCTGGTGCCTGTTACCCAAGTCCAGAATCCAGCCGTCTTGTGTACGTCAAGGCTGACTTACTAAACTCCCTTCACAAATAGCTACTTTACTGCGAACTGTGTAATAAAACAAGTCTTCACTTTTCCCAAAATAAGAGCTTCCTACAGTAAATGGAAGTTTCTAGTTGTGGACAAATCTAATGAAAACTCTGCTCACCCCTTAAATAGCCACGTTATTTTTATTACGTTTAAGCTATGAGGAAATGTACTTCTCAGCTTCCTCTAAAGCTTCTGTTGTGACTTTTTCTTCAAAAAGGTACTCTACCCTTCTCTTCTTTGCCATTTGTTCATGACAGCTCAATATTAGGCATGAGCTACATTTAGCACTGTGCACAAAACTGAGGTCCGCTCCTCTTAGAAGCTGTAGGGAGATTATGACCACTGCTTCATTTCTAGGATTAAAGTCCCATGCATCCAAAAGGCTCCATCACACAAAGGCTGAAGCCACTACATGGCGGAATGACTGAAGAGACTACCTGAAGCAAGGTCCACAAGGTGTTCTTGCTCGGTACCTTTTGCTACTACTCCAAATAAAGACAGAAATCCTTGACACTTACAGCCCTCTAATCTAACTCTTACCGGAAAACGCAGAAAATTACATCCAAAAATCAGCGCATTCGAATTCAGCTCTGAACAACAGTTTGAAGCCTATCAGCCAGTTTTTGAATTTCCCAATGTGTTCCTACTTTGTCAAAATTGTTGCATCAATTACTCTAGCCTGAACATGATCCTTGTCAGCAATGCTATAAACCAGAAAGCAATACTCTCCTATGCAACCAGTCTGTCATAAAGAATTTCAGTAATTTAATTTGCTGTTTATAGCCTCAGACCTACACATACCAACCTCGCTGCCCATAAAATCTGGAAAATTGAAATTTGGGTGCAATTCTCCAGGAGATGGAGAACAGGCAGAACCCTCCCTTTGAGCCACCTCTGCACAGCAGTTATCCCAGCCTTAGGAATAGGCTTGAGGCCACAATATCGCAGAAGAACAGCTGCTCCCAACGGGCTCCTTCGAGCCAGCATGTTTGGGACCATCACTTATCCTATGTCTCCTACACACTGACTGGAAAAGGTCAGGAGAACGTTATTAATCATTCACATTTATGAGGGCTAAGCTTACTCCAAATACACATCTTGTCTTGTTTTCAACTACATATACCAAACTACCAGGAAAAAAAAAAAGATATATTTATTGCCTCCCACTTCCCCATTTCGGGCCTAAAGCAGTTCAGTGCCACCACGGGTGCCTGTAGGAAAAGCGCTCCACGTGACACTCACTTTATGCCATCGATAAATGCAACCCCTCAAAATTACAGTCTCCCGTTTAGATTACCATGTCCACTTCGGTTTAAAAAGTGCCAAACTCTTCAGAAGGCATCAAAAGTTTTCCACAGCATACAGACAGAAGAAGCAGCTGTGCGCTGGAAAGCTTAGGAGAACTGGTAAGTCAGTCACTAGGATTTGTCTTTCAGACTGATAGGTACCTGCATTAATCAATGCCAAAAGAAAAAACGGTAATGCAGAAAGAGTACGGATGGAATTCTAATTAACTCTGTTTACGTGTGAAAACTGAACCAACTCCTGTTGTAGTCGTACTGCGGTGACGTTGAACTTCTCACTGATTCTCGACCTCTAGAGATTTCTCATGATCTGTTCTAATTGTTGATTTCTCCCGTGTTTTCTCCCCACCAGTGAATTTGAACAGGACTTCACATTCTCAGCACGTTTCTGACCTCCGCATCGCACTTTGCATATTTTAACGTTACTTTGGCTTGAAACTTTAGCCCCAAGTCAATTAACTGATCATCTTTACAAAGCGAGGTCTAAAGAAAGAGGAGGAGAGAAAGAAGAGAGAAGAAGCAAGGGGAGATCCAAGTAGGTACAGCCCGTTCATCCTGGGGTGACCCAGACCAACTTTGCAGCCTAGCAACTGCTCTGAGTGCCCTGAGCAGAGGTGCTTCTTGAGGTGGCCGGACCCAAAGGAGCATCCCGCAGGCATAACGCGGCGGTGAGAGGAGCCCCGTCTTACCGAGCACAGCCTGAGTACTCACCCAAGAAGGCAAATGGAAATTACAGCCAGACGAAGATGAAGCTGTCTCAACGCCTTCGTCATGTGATAGTGACCTATAAAGTACCAAACAGAGGCACACCGTCAGCACGCCGCGGCTCCACAGCATCGCAGCCCAGCGCGGGGCGAGACCCCGCCGCTCGAGGCCAGCCCTCGCCGAGCCCCCACGCCACCCGGGCCCCCCTGGATGACCCTGGGGGAGGGTTGTGCGTGAGGGGAGGCGGACAAAAGGGGTGTGCGTGAGGGGGGACACACGGGGGGCACGAACAAAAGAGGCGCCGCTGCCGCGGGTGGGCCCGGCGCCGCCGCGGCCGCGGGTTCGAGTCCCGGCGAGGGCCCCGCGGCCCGGCGGGGGGGCACCGGCAGGGCGCTGGGCCCCAGGCCGCCGCCGCCGCCGCCCGTGCGAAGTGCAGGGCCACCGGCATCCGGGCTGCGGGGTGGGGAGGGAAGGAAAGGTATTAAACATGGAGAGAGCCCGCCGCTCCCGGCAGGGTCTCTCTCTCTGTCTCTCTCTCTCTCTCTCACACACACACACACGCATACACACGCACACACACGCACGCCCCTCGGCGGCGGCGGCGCCCCCAGCCCGCTGCCGGTCAGCATCAAGTTTGCGCCTTAGTTGCAAAATGTCGATCCCGGCGGCTGACAAGACCCGGGGAGGAGAGGGGGAGAGCCAGAGAGTGCGGGAGGCAGAGGAGAGGCGAGAGAGAGTCCATCTTGCTTTGAGGGGGGAGGCGAGGAGCAGCGAGGCGCCGCACCAACCTCACCCTCCCGGGGGGGAAACTCTGCCGGGGGCGGCCGGGCGGGGACGGGCCGCGGGGGGCTCCCCCCGGACCCCCGTCGCCGCCCTCCCGGTGGGCTCCGGCCGGCGGCCGCCTCCCTCCCCGCTGCTCCCCTCCTCCTCCCCGCGGGCCCGGGCCATCATCCCGCTGCCACCGGCGAGGAGGAGGAAGAGGAGGAGGAGGAGGAGGAGGAGGAGGAGGAGGCGGCGGTGCCGGGGGAGCCACACGGGTGCCGGGGGAGCCGCACGGGCGCCGGGCCCCCCCGCTCTCCCCTCCGCGGGACCGGGACGTGTCACCGGCAGGACGGGCAATGGTTTCGGCGCCCCAGGCCCGAGTGACCACCGCCGGCCTGGCGGCCTCCCCTCCCGCACGCACTCGCTCACCTCCGAAAAAAGAAAAACAACAAAAAAACCACGCCAAAAACAACAACTTTTACAATGCCGGGGCCTCCCCCGGCGTAACAATAAATAATAAAAAAAAGTGGCGAATCCGCCCCCGGCGCGGTTAAACCCCCGCGGCCCTTCCCCTGGCAGCCCGCCGGTGCCCCTCGCATCGCTGCGTTTTTACCTCCCTGCCTGCCTGCCTGCCTCCCCCGGCGGCGGGCTGCTGCCGATATTTCCAACGCAAACCTGCTGCCGCACGGCGCCCGGGATTAACGCGGCTCCCTCCCTCCCTCCCTCCCTCCCTTCCTCCTCCTCCTCCTCCTCCTCCTCGCAAGCCTACCCCGGATCGGCTCTCCCCACGGCCATGCAAGTTTCATACATTGCAAATAAACCCGAGAGGAGGAAGAGCGAAGCGGCTGGCGGGGGTGGGGGGAGGAGGAGGAGGAGAAGCAGCAGCAGGAGGAGGAGGAGGAGGGCTGCTGCTTTCTGTAATTTACCAGCGACCCGATCTCGCAGCAGCGAATAACAGCCGCGCACCCATCCGGCTCCCGGCGGCGCCCGGAGCCCCCCCCCGAGGCGGCGGCCCCCTCCCCGGGGGGGCCCCCGCCAAGTTTTCTGTCATCGCGACCACCCAATGTCACAACTTACCTCCGCTGCGACGACTTGACGCAGGCCGAGGCCTGCCTGCCTCCCACCCTCCTCCTCCTCCTCCTCCCTCCCGGAGGCAGGCAGGCAGCCGGGCGGCTCTCCGCCCCAAACTTACCGACACCCCCCGGCCCCCCGGGGCCGCCCCCCGGGGCCGCCCCCCCGGGGGCTCCGCCGCTGCCTACCGGAAAACGCGGAGCCCAACTCCCGGCCGAGCCCGGCCGCTCTCCTTGTCCGGGTGGGCGCCGGGATCGCCCCCCCGACCGCGTCCCCCTCCCGGCGGCCGGATCGCGCCCCCCCCCCCGGCTCTCCCCGGCTCCGTTTCGGGGGTCTCCGCCCCCGTTGCCCCCCGCCCCGGCAGCCCGTACCGCTGGGCGCAGCCGCTCGCCCCTCGGGATGAAGTTTCGGTTCTGCCCGCCCGCCGCGATGTCCCCGGCAGGTCCCCCCGCGGCCGGGCACCGAGCGGCCGCCGATGGCTGGCCTTCCTCCTCCTCCTCCTCCTCCTCCTTCCCCTTCCTCCCCGCCGCTCTTGCCTCTCGGCGGCGGCGAGAGGTGCCTGCTTCCCAGCGCAGCCTGGCACTGGCTGGCCTACCCCTGCCTCCTCCCTGCGCTTCTCCCCTCGCTTTATTATTACTATTATTATTACTATTACTGCTATTTTTTAACGCGATGCACCGCGCTGCGACTCGCCCCCCCCCCCCCTCCGCGGCGCCCCTGCCCTCCCTGCCGGGCAGCCGCGCACCCACCCGTCCTCCCCTGCCCAAACTTTCCAACGCGGGCAGGGCTGAGGAGGGACGGCGGCAGGCAGCAGGACCGACCGCCGCCCGCCGCCGCCGAGCCCCCCCCGGCGCCCCCCGGCCAGGGGCTCACCTGGTCGGGGCTCGGGGCGCTCCCCGGCCCGGCGCACGGCGCTGCCCCCCCGGCTCGCAGCGCGGCTCCGCGCGGAGCCATGCAAGCCGGGCAGCGCCACAACACCCCCCCGCCATGTAAGGCGGCCCGCCATTGGCCGCCGCGCTGACGGACGGGCCCGGCAGCCATACAGCGGCGCCGTTACACCCGCGGCGCCCCGCCGGGGAGCCGCTGGCACACACACACACACACACACACACACACACACACTCTCACACTCACACTCACACACACTCGCGGTGCACACGCCGTGCACACACTCCTCGCCTCGCACGCCCGCTCACGGTCCCTCACACAAAGCTCGGCTCGGGTCTCTGTCCGTCCGTCTGTCCGTCCGTCCCGCAGCCGGAGCGTGAGGGCAGCCCGGGCGGGGAGAGCTCCCCTCAGGCTGCAGGAGCCGGGCACGACGCGAGCACGCCCCGCACCGCCACCGGCGTGCCCGTGAAGTTCACCGGGCTCCGGGCACAGGCATCACGAAACCTTCACTTCACGAGGCAGAAAACACGCCGCGTCCCCTCTCGTGGCGTGTGTGGAAGCGCCGCCGTCTGCGCCGCTGCCTCCGGGTGGGACTCGGACCTGAGGCTGCAGTTGGCATGACAGCAAGGGGCAGAAATACCGCTGAAACACGACTCGTTTCCTTCCACAATAAAGAGAAATCTCTCTCCCCCTTCGCGTATCCAACACTCCGAGGGTATTGCGGAGCTTATTCCACATATTCCCCGTCCTGAGCACTCTCCATTGGGCACGGCTGACTTCAGCATCCTCCCATTGTTTACTTCTTTTTCTCTTTACAGCAGAGCTATTTTAAATAACGTGGAATAATATTTCTAATGTCTGAATAAAGTGGTGGAGTAAAGCACAAGCTGGTTTTACAGCACAAAATTGTATCCGCGTTTGTAACTTGGCCCGCGCGGTTTTTGTGAAGATGTGAGAAATTATCCTGAACTCCCTACCACCTTGCTTGTAGTAAGGAGGGGTGGAATAACCAGCGCCCAAATAACATAAAGATATCACGATAAACACAGTCTGTAATTAATACTTTCTACCTTATGTTTTTAATTTCCAGCGTTAGCTGAGCATCCGTCCTCTGGAAGTCAGGTGCATGTCAGGTGCCAGTCTGAGACACCGGCAAGCCAAGGCCCACAAAATTCATCAGTCACATTTGAAAAGGTGGCCTCATTTGTAGGGAGATTTTCCTCATCATTCATAGATCCTGAAGTGCTTTGCAACTGTAGGTAAGCAGCATCTTGTCAGTATGCATAAGCAGTTGCCAGTCAGAGGCCTAAGCCAGACAGATAAAACATACATAGTATATATAGTTTCTTCTTCCTTCTCGGTATAAGTGCCTCGTTTCTTGAATTCTTTTACTCATTTTAATAAAAGTACACCACGGAGCCTCTCGCACCTCTTCACTGCTACAGTCCTGCCAGTGTAGGTAACTACTGGACAATATACGTGATTTAGATGTTTGTTAGCGTACGAGAAGTTCATTTTAAAGGATGCTTCCATTTTTGCTTTATCAGGACTCTCTGTTATGTTTGATGCCCTTACAGCCCATGTCAGAGGAGAGGTCAAGCTAGGGACACCTTGCAGGCAATGTAGTTGTTTACAGCTACACGAAATGGATATACTAATTAGAAGAATCTTGTTCCATGTCCACTTTGCACAGTTACAAATGGCTTCATGAGTCTCAAGGCAGCCAGCCACGTATTCGGCCCATAGAAGCACAAGTATTTTGTCACCGTTTAAGAGAGATGAGTAAGCTAAGGTATAGTCAGAAAATAAAATGCTCGACTTTCCACTGCCTTTGATTTATTGAGTCAGTAGTGAAAGAGAGGGCTGTATTTTCTTGGGCTATCAATCCAGACCATTCTGCAAACGCCGAGAGGGAGAGGATGGGAGAGTAGTAAATATTTCTGTTACTCCATTTCTCTACATGTGATTTAAGCAAATCAATCTCTTTGCATGCCCACTCGGAGATATTTCTGGCATTAGTCAGTCATCACTATCAAGAGTTACAAGGTGGTAGCCAGAGTCTCGGAGGAATTTTTCGGGGGACAGCCAGCGTGTGCTGAACTTTTTGAAAACGCTTGCTGGTTATTGGTTGGCTTCAAACTTTGCGTAAGCTGCGTTTCCAGATTTTCCTGCAGAAACTTGTGTCGTTAAATGGCGCTTTGCTGACACTTCTGTGTAATCGGTATTGGTGTTTAAAAGCGCGAGGCCTCGACCCTACGCTGTGCTCTGTTCACACGTACTCCTGTGTGCAGCCAGAGCTCTGCTGAAGTTGGTGTGGTTCAGCGCAGACAAAGCAGATGCCCATGCAGCTGGATCCAGGGCTTCGAAGTTGCACATTTGTGGCATTTGCTTGAGTTCCTTTGGACTCGCTTGTTTTGCACGCACGTGACAGAAGAGCATCCTCCCCTTGCCCGCAAACGCGTGCTCCCTCTTAATTAATCCGTGGCACAACATAAAAAAAGAAAGTGTCCACGTGTCTATGCTCTGTCAAAAGGAGGAAACATATTTCCCTTCGCTTCACTGTTATTTAATAACACCGGGGAAAAGGATAGCATTGATATAAATGAGAGTAATCAGGATTTGTTCTGTTCCCTTCCCCTGGGGCCTGCCGAGGAGCTCACTGGCAGCGGGGCGCCTGCATTTGACCCTCAGTTAACACTTTCTCTCCTCCTCCTGCCCCCGGCAGAAGCTACCTGCTGTCTGCGGAGCGGAGCCGACCACTGGTAGCTGAGGTGGATGTGTGCTTCCACGGCCAGCTTGAATGCACTCAGATACTAGCGAGGGAGCTCGGAGTAGCCAGCTGCAGCCTGAGCCTGCAGGCCCTGGATCCCTTTGAGCTGCTACCATGGCTGACTACAAGTGACGGTTGTCATGTGAGCAGGGGAGGAAGGCCATAAGGCAACTCTGGGAGCATATGCTTCATCTGCGTTAAGCCTTGCACGCCGCCTGGGGAGAAGCACGGGGAAGAAAGGGTGAGGCAGATGCAGCCTTACGGAGCCTGTCCCACCTCTGTTTTTTTTTTTCCCTGTGCCTTGTGCCCACCCGCGACCCATGGAGGAGCATGGCATCCTTCTGGTTAAAAAACACTGGGGCAGGACAATGCATTAGTGGCCCTATTTTCCTCCCCAATGCACTTGTATAACACGGTAACGTTCTTAGCGATTTATGTGCAAGCACCGAAGGGAGGAGGCTTTTTGTCTGAACTAAAGCTGGAGAAAGACTTCAGACTTACCCACTTTAGACTAGGAGCGGAGCCACGGGACCAGTGCAGAACAGCCATCCTTCAAGGACCACGCTTTCAGGAAGTTGTTGTTCCCACCTCAGCCCCTTTTAGGAACACTTTCAGTTTCTCGAGAACTCAACAGAAGCCAGAGAAAGGGCCAACTTCTTCTGCTGGTTTCTCCGTAGGGGACTGCAATTCTTTGCTCCTGTTCCTTACTCCCGTTATTTCACAACATTAAAATCGTCAGGATATTTTCTTCTGTGTAATTTCTAGGTGCTGTTTCTAAACGTTCTCTAGCCGTGCGCCCGTTTCCCACTGTCTCCTATTAAGTTTTTTCCTTGTTTTTATGCCTCTTTTTACTAGTCGAGCAGTAACAACTGCAACCCTCTGACAAAACCAGCTACTGCGAGGTTAGCTTCTACAAGCAATGTCTGGCCTGAGCTGCCAGCAGTCTATTTAACAGATTGGACAGGAGGGAAGGAAGGGAACAGACAGGTGAATTGACTTGCCAGGAATCTCGCAGTATGGCAGCAGCAAAGTCAGGAATCAAATCTGGGCTTCTAACTTTCAGTGCTTCGCTTTATATATTTCTTTCTCTGATGCTCTGATATGTCTCTTTCATAGTGCCTCCCTTTTTCAGTGAAATAGTACTGCACCTGCATGAGCTACTACCATTTTTCCTGATTCAGAAGAAGTAATGGGTTAGCCAGAGCATCCAGACCTGTTTGAGCCTATCACTTCAGTAAAGATTGCTTCTGATTCCGCAAGACATTTAGGTGTGCGTTAAGCGAGTATATGTTAACTACTTAACACACCGGCGCGTGTGAAATATGCGATGTCTGCGATGATAAAGCAACTGCCAGCTCAGCTCTAAACTCAGGAGATTTTCCTTGTCATTATACAAGTGCACTGCATTACAAAATACATGTAAATCAGGGCAGACCTGCTCACCTGAGTTTATGTAGCCCACTGAGTTAGTCTAGTGCGAGTAAATTGGTTTCCAAAGCCGGCAACATGCAAGAGAGCCGTGGGTCTATCACTCACACACCCCCCGTAAAGTGGGATTCCTTCAGACCTACTGACAACGTCCCTGTGAAGAGCTGAGCCAAAGGACTGCAGCCTTCCCTCAGCCCCATGCTCCTGAACCTTACAGTTCCGACTCTAACTCTCATGCAAACTGCAATATTATTTAACTGCTTTAAGCATAAAATGTAATTGGAAGTCTTTTTCAGTTTTAGGTTGCAAGCCCCTCATTACATTTCAGTGCTACTGAGTAGCTTTCTCCTTCCACCACCCAAAGGCCTCTTTTTCCTACCTCTGTTTTTGGAATTATTCAAACATTAATTTGTTTATTTGCTTGTTTTCCCTTTTCTCTAAATGTTCAGGGTGCTTTAAAGAAACGACAGCTCTGTTGTAGCATCCTCCTCCAACCTCCAGTACACTGCCAGCGACTCCAGAACTACCTCACAATTATATATTTCCTTCTCTCTAGAAGAACAAGGACAACCAAGCAGCAAAACATTTATATTCTGATAAGTCCACTGCTTAACTGAAGAGGATGTAATTGAGCCCGTGCTTGACAAGTGCCAACTCCCTGCAGCTACTCAAACGGAGGAGCAGCACCTATGAGGTGTAAGCCCAAACGCTCACAGCTTTTGGGCTTTGCAGACGCACGTCTCGTCGCCCCGCTGCCATGCCTGCAGTTCCTTCGGCTTTGAGACCGCAGCACGCTTCTTTGGCAGCACAGTGCTGCTACCATTTGTAAAGTAAACAATGCAAGTGACCATTTGACCCTAAATAACAAGAGCATGCATTAGTCACTGAGCCACTCAAAGGCACGGTATTTGACTCTTAACTCGTTATATCTAGGCAAGTACGGAGCACTGCAGACTTACTGCTGGTGATCTCGTCCATCTCTACAAGGGAAGGCCTCAGAGGCAGGGATCAGTGGTTTATTCCTTCAGGTGGTAGTCGTGGGGGGATGCAGTGAAGGAGCCCTGGCTCAGCTCCTGGCAAAGAGGGAAGAAGCATCCCGTCCAGTGGAGCCTCGAGACAGGGGACTTTATCTAGCCTTCCCGTTTTGAGAAACTGCTTTTAGAAGGAAAATTACCAGCTTTGAAGAATGACATAGGGAGGGAAACAAAACTGGATGGATTTTGAGGCCTTCCAGGAAATAAATAAAAAAGAAAAAAGAGAAAGAAGGAAACGGTTCATGTCTTGGGCTTTGTAAAATTGGTGGTTTGCATAGCCCTGCCTGCATTCTTTTTCAAATGGAAGTTGTAGGAAGATATGCAGAAATCTTAGGTGAGATTTATTGTCTGTGCTGGGTGTCCGTAAAGAAACCTTAAATATTTGACTGTGTTGAAGTTCTACCGAGATTAACTCACGTTGTGCATTCTCAGCAGAGCTTAGATTAAGTTAATAATCATTTCCCCTTCATTTTTAAATTTCCAGGCTGACTTGTTGCTTCCACTCCACTTTTCTCATCTCTACAAAAGCATTATTTTAGAAAGTACCAGAGTGCCTTATATCCAAACCAAAGTCGCGGTCAATGGGAGGTTTGTATACACATCTCCTCGACTTTGAGGGAGCTGTTCATGCATATACAGTTAAGCCTTGGCATGATCTTGGCTCTTCCAGACGATCTGCCTAGAAACAAGTGTCGATGTGTCTTCAAAGGTTTGTCCTTCCCTGTCTTCTTCGTGAAGCTGGAGCCTTGTGCTCAGGCACGTTTCTTGCTCCAAAACTTAACAATCAGTGAGGGAAATCTTGACAGTGTGAATAGCAATGACAGAGCTCTTGTTGACTAGAGGGGGATATTTTCCTGCTGTCACCAGTTTGTAAGTACTTGTCAGGATCTCTTATTTTGGAGTACAGATGGCAACAGCTAGCCTGGAGACCAGGTCTCAGATTTTGCAGTTAACCAGGGCTGCACCCTAATTTTATGTTACTGGACAGAACTGAGGGAATTGGTTGGTACATTTGCTTTTGTAGCTTTCAAGTTTCTGATTATTTTTATTTACTCATTTTTCCGCTGTGCTTCTGAGTGGATATGCGAAGTACTGAAAGCCAAACAAAAATTGTCCCTCGCTGACCCATCTGTGTGAAAGCCTGTCGCCACATACTTCAGTTAGAAGAACATACTTCTGGTATTCGTGCTTTAGGGGTACAAAGCCATTTTTATCTGAGGATGAAACACTGTGTATGATGTTTGCTGGTGTGGGTGGAGCTAGTATTCCCTTAGGGGCAAAGCCACCCCATCGCTGCTGACAGATAACTTCACAAGGCAGAGTATTGACACTGGCCACAAAGTGGAGCAGTGTGGGAAGGTCACTCAGCAGATCAGGTCTGGAGCAGGGGAAACCACCAGCGTGTCGCTCACTCACAGCGTGTTCCCTGCCTGCTGCCGCACAAGATGCCTGTTGCTTTGGCTTTAGCGGGGCGTGAGGGAACCTAAAGGTCTCAACAAGCCCTTGCAGGTATGAGTCACTAAGAGAGAGAGAAGAGGAGGCTCTACCTAAGGCTTTACCAAAGCCCCACTCTGTTCCAGTAGCAATGGAGGTTCAGTCTCAGCGTCCAGTCCCATATCCATTTTTCCCACCCACGGTGCCTACCTGTGGATTACTGTACTGTCTCCAAACTGTAGTCATCGTACGTTCACTGCTGTTCCAACTTGTGAGAAAGTAGGTATTATTATGTCTCTTTTACAGGTAGAAAAGTGAGGCACAAGGAGGAACAACGGCTCTTTCCAAGCTATGCTGAGAGACGGTGCTCAAACATGAGATCAAACTGAGTTTTCCCCAGCCTTGTTGTAGAGAAAACCCCAAAACATCTCTGTCTTCTGTGGGCACCCTGTGAGCTGGATCAGGAATCCCCCAAAGCTGGTACTCATGACAGAATGAGTTCAATGTTTACAATGCTTTCAGTTTTCTGTTTTCACTGTTACCAAACTGTGCTCAAACTGGCATTCAGCCTTGCTTGTTCATGCTCTTGGTTCGGTCCTGCACCGGTGCAATTCCTCAGTCAACTGCAAACAACTTTTTAAAATGTGCATTTAAAACACTCTGTGCATGCATAGTCTCATGAAAACTCACGAGATAAGATGCTGAGTTATCAAAAAAAAAAAAAAAGGTGAAACATTCCCTGTCTACCCTCACACAACGATGCACAAAGTTAGCAGTGCTGTGTGACCTGGTCCTGTACCAAACCCTACTGAAATTATTGGAAAGGACCACATCATTGTCAGTCAGCATGGGGTTGTTCCCAAAGCTCTACTGTTTGGATGGGATTTGTATAGTTTAGAGCTCAGCATCTTTGCTTCCACACACGCAGGTGTAACAGGCATGCATAGATGAGTGGAGGAGAAACTGTGACCATGCACCCTCTTCTGTTTCCTTTGCTTACCATGTAGAGTGTTAACTCATGTGGGAGGTGTTATTTCCTTAAGGACAAATCCTCCTAGTCTTTCACATTATGGTTGACAGGAATCCCTTCACCTTCCAATTTCAAATGAATACATTTCATTAGAAATTTTTCATATTTCTTGGGCAACATATACCAAGCAGCACCTTTATCTTCACTGAAGTGTTAGCATTTACTACCAAAATATATTAAAATAGAAGTTTAAATGGAAGCGACATTCCTGCATGGACATTCTCATAAAAAAAAAAACAAACAAAATCAAACCAAACCAAAATCCAACCAGCTTCCTGGCAAGGTAGGAAAATTGTATGGGTAAAAATATCAGCTTTGCTTAATTCCACAGGCGGCTCTCCTTTTCAGGGAAATGGCAATGCTTCATTGCAGGGCCTCTAACCACACACAGGCAGAACCCGATTGTGTAAGGGTAGATTGTGGAGCTGTAATACATGTTGGCAAGCACTTTCTCTGCAGGTACAATGATCTAAGTTAATGCCCACCAACACAAAACAGGTTTCCACAGTCCCACCTGCCTGTTAAGATACTTACAGAGTGAATACTGGACTGAGCTTCATTATACACATTATACAAGTTTATAAGCAGAAAGAGCTAAATACATGGAGATGGGGTAAGCATGGATGTCTGAACACAGGTTATTGCCAGGGGTAAGTTACAGAAAGTGTACGCTCACATGGTATGTTTGTGAGGTTCTTCCCATGCACACAGGGATGAACATAACCTAAATACAGCAGTTTTTCCTAAATTATTGTTCAGCATAAGAAACAGCACGTGTATTACAACATCTATCCCTTACAGATTTGAACATTTAATTGGAGAGCCCCTTTCAGGAATGTTTTATCTTGTTTCCAAAATAGGGCAGGGAAAACAATCAAACACACCATTAAAATATGCAACATACAAACATGGAATGCGGACTGATCTCCTGGATATCAATTGTGACTGGAAAAAAGATACTGGAAGCTATGACAAGAATCATTTTAGCTATCTGCTAGTTTCAGTAACTCCAGATGTTTTACAATTATTAATTCTCTGAGGGAAGTGTTGCTGCCAATCCAAAGGGACTGGCAGCAATGGCCTCGAAATGGTGCGAGGTGGGCCAGCCTTGTTTCACTTGTGGCTGGCTGAACTGCTTTGAACATCAGTGCCTCTAAATCATTCAACAGTTAGACACAGCGTGTGCCTGGGAGGCTATGAACCTGCACAGCTCCTAAAAGCAGAATGGCTAGGGAGTGAGCACCTCGCCTTTGAAGTTCAGGTTAGGACCAATCTGTCCAGAGTCCTATAGGAAAATAACTTCTAGGAAAATGAGAGTGCAGGAATGACATCGTGCACTGAAGCTCTGCTACTGAAGTAAGTGGTTGTAAGCTAGGGATTTTTGTTTGTACTTCGTCATCGTTGCCTTTATATTAACTTGTTTTGATTTCTGATTATAAACATGGCCCACAGGAGAAAAAGTCTTGGTGACCGCTTTTGTGTTTTGTTTTCTGCTGAGTTGTTCTGCCATCTCCTGAAAGGCTGGAATACCCCTTATCCTCCAAGGCACAGCCAGATAGGAATGTGGGACACTTTGGTTATTTTTTTCTTCACCATCTTTGCTTCCCTTTTTATCTTTTCTCTGTATTGGTTTTTCACTCTGCTCACACTCTGATGGTTGTTGCTCCCATTGTTTTTCCCGTTAGATTATTTTATTACTTATCTTGCTTCAGAAATTCTCCTTATGCTGAACACAACCTCAGTAGCACTTTTATACAAAGGAAAAAATAATTAATTCACATCCATACTCCTTTATGGTTTAAGTCCAGTAATAGGTATAGAATCCTTCCCCAAAAGTAGTTTTTTATGTAATTGACTGCAGTGGTTTTAATGAAATGACCCAGATACTTTGGGGCATTCTCCCATTACTGTGAATAATAATGCACTTTCTCCAAGGGTATTGTTGCATTTTGGCTCATCTGTGACACCAACAAAATTGTGTGGTTACTACCTTCCCCGTTAAGACCATTCAGCATCTTCCCAAGACAAGACCCAGCTGGTGAAACCTCAGTGCTGCTTTTGTTAGCATACCAATGCTTACTTAAAATGCTTTGCTCTCTTTTATTCTCCAGCTTTACTCAGAGCTTTTACAGTGACACAAAAGTAAGTACAGGGTGTGATTTTGTCAGGCTGTCATCTCCACACTGGGGTCTGTAGGGATTGTCTGCTTTCGATCTCATGGCAGGAGCTGAGCACATATGTTGCCACTGGAACTCATTTCTTTATGCTACAAAACTTCTGTGATATTGGAGAAACTTAGTAAATGTATAGCTAGCCAATTTTCATTCTGAACAGGTGTATGTGTATGTGTGAAACACAGAGGAGAATAATAATCTACAACTTTCAAGTGTTTCAATATCATGACGTCTCATTATCAATTGGTATGCCAATTGTCCTAGTCCACTTTATGTATGGTGAAGTCATATTTTAGCATAATAATAAGGTAAAGGTCAAATTCCTCAGGTGAATTATCTTCTAGAAGCCCTCATTTTCTCACTGTCTGTGGATGCTGAGATAATACGACAAGGATGCTAGTACTGTCTCAGCATTTACCCTTTCTCAGCACATGGAGCTCGATATTCACATCCAGTTGATCTTCATCTTCTGTATTAAGCTCTGTGAAAGGCAATTAGGAAACAATTGTGATGTTGGGGGCTGATGAAGCCACAGGATCCTGCTACATCAGTGTTTCAACCAAAGATTTTGTGAAAATATTAAAGGGTTATTTCTTATCTCTGACTAAATCCAAGGTTTCATTTCCCAGCACCATCAAAGCAATGCCTTTCTTTAGTATAATGCATACATGCCTTTTAAATACTTTGAAAACATGCATCCATCATGTGTTGTAACAGAAAACTAACCATTTAGAAGCAGACTTCCTTGAGTATTCTCCAAGGGTGGAATTCAATTATGCGGAGGAACAAAACAAGGTTTATGCACCATCCAAGTCTCTCATAGTCCTATTCATGCTGAATCTTTACACGGGGATAAACTCTGCCACAAAGGAACAATTTTGGGGTGATGTCTGAGTGCCACAATCAATTAGATTTTGTCTGTAGGACCCCTGTCAGTATTGTGTGTGGAAGATGGAAGAGATGCCAAGTGGAGTTTTATGCCCGGTGGGCCTGGCTCGTACCCAGCTGAAGTCAGTGGAACTTTTGCCGCTCCTTCCAAAGTCAACAGGATGGCTCCTCCACTCACTCTCTATTTCTCTTGCTAAACCACAATTTTCTGATATTTTCAGGCACTCGTGCTCATCAGCTTGGAATCCACACAAGGTTGGGTTTCATAACAACAAGCAGCCCAGATTCTTTCAAATTTGAGTAGACAGAAGAGAACAAGGTGAGTCATTTTTTTTTTGCCTTGCTAATCTTGACTGAATGCTTCAGGTTTGCCAAAGATTACTGGAGTTTTCCCTAACTAACGTGTGAGTGAAGACTGCAGCAGTTTGAATCAAATGGGGGGTGTTGGTTTCACTGGTTTTCTTCGTCGTTCACTTGAAAGGTCAAAATACATGTTAAACACTATTCTAGTGCCACTGCCTCTGCTGTTTGCATTTTAGCAGTGAGTGTTGCCTAATTAAAAATACCTTGTATTACCCTAATTAAACTCTCTCTCCTAGTCCAAACCAATCTCTTGTTCCAGAAAGGTTCCCGCCTCCTCCTAGAGAGGTCACAGCACCTTGCAGGACTGGTGTAGAGCCGTTGAACTAAATGGAAAGTCTCTTAATGACCTCAAGGGTTTAGATAGTGAGCCCTGTGGACTGTAGAAGACAAGTAACACCATCAAAAGCACCTAATAACTACTGACTGTCAATGGCCCTTAGTCTCCAAATTATTAAATGACTCTGAAAATATTTATCCCAAGGCTGGCTATGGATTCTCAGCAGTACAGAGCACATGAATGGTATTCAATAAAGAATATTACAATTCTTCTAAGTACAAAAATCTCTCTGTTCAGGAAAATGATAATTTTATGCTTTGCTATTTCTTTTGTGTCAATCTCTTTGTAAGCATCCCTTTGGCTATAGTATTTGCTTAAAGTACGAATGTGTACTATGTGTCAAAATAAAATATTTATTGAATACATTTACTTTGTGTCTGTTGAGTTATGAGCTGATTCTGATATGCTTCTTCCCAGCACCTGTTGGGGCCGTTTTACATTCTCTCTTGGCTGGAGACAATGAAAGCTTGATGCCTCACAGCTTTGAAAAAACAAATGGTTGAAGAGAACTTGAATTAAAATTTAGCTCAAATATTGCTTTTTGCTGGCACTCTGGGACCAAACACAGGACTGCTTAAAATTTCAGGATGGGGATAGTCATCTCTACCAGACCCAGTCTGAGCCTCCTGAGCTGTAGGTGGGCTAAGACTACATGGTAGAACAGACTTGTCCAAGGGTGCTTGCAGTGAGCTATGGCCTGCCTGCTGTCCCTGGACGAGGGAAATCTCAAGACGTGTTTCTTTTCCGCTCTCTTTCTTACAAGAATCCAAGGAGAAGAAGCATGAGCCAGTGGAGGACTGAGTCTCCCACACTGTGGCTTGTGTCACCCAGACACCAGAATGGGGTACCACCCACAGTGGTGGGGTACCACTGTGACATCTGAGAAGAAAAGGGAAATGTACCTTTCCTTGCCTCCTGAGAGTCTGCAGGATAGCTAAGAAATTGAAGGGATTGCTGCACTAGCAGAAGTTCAATAAACAGCCTTGGATCTAGACTGTTGATCCTTGTCAGAGAATTTTACTCCTAGCTGGAGGAGAAAGAGGGTATTGAGATACTGAGCAAGACATCTACTCAAATTGGGTTACCTGTTGGAAAGTGATACAGCCGATGACAGCTCATCAGGAAACAGGAGGGTGTCTTCTCAGAACCGTATTGTTCAGGTAAACATCATGGAGGTGGAGATGTGCATTGGAAGCTCAGGCCTTAACTTTCTGTTAAACTCCCTCTTGAGCCACCAGGCACTGCAAACACTGCCCTCTTCTGTAGTTGCTTCACAAAGTTTTCTGTGGCCCTCACTCCATTTCCTCGAGCCTCTGTTAGAAGAGACAGCCTTGAGGCATCTTAAGCCTGTTGCAAGAGATGAAGGACAAACAAAACCAGTGTTATCCAGTTATTATCCAGTTATGTGCTTTAGTTCAGAGACAAAAGCAAAACTTTGTGCGTGTTTTTCAGGGCCTCTAACTACCAAAGACAAACAGGCTCCTCTTGGACCTAGAATCATTCTGGATTTCTTCTGGTGGTTGCTCAGCTCCCCTCACCGATTATAAGCAGCCTCTGAAGAGATTGTCTTATGGCAAAAGTACCTAGGTGCCTGAAGTTACATGGTGTCACAATTACCCTTAGCTTTTCTGTATGAAGATTTACAACAAAGAACCTAAAAAATGCCATTTTCCTATCCACAGGATTTAAATTAAGCATCACAGGATCTCTACTTCAGATAATCTCAAGTTTGTACACACTCAAACACATTCTTCAGCCCAAGCTAAAGACCAAATTCAATAGCTATTTTATTTTTATTTTAATTCAATAACTAGTTTATTTCTTCTACAATCATTACAACTGTCGGTCTGATGACATTATTTCTTCCCCAACACAGGAAACCAATTATTTTTACTGATTAACTCTTGGCCTTCACTGGGACATTGTCTGCTAGAGAATGGAAGAGAAGGCCTAACAAACAGAAAAGGCTGAATAATGACTTCAAATGATGATTCTAATTTCTTAAAAAGCAAAGAAATCTCACCCCCTTCTTTTATCTTTGTCTTGTTTCATACAGAAAGAGGTCTTAATAGCCCCTGAAAGCAACTCTGAATGTCCCAAATGTGCTTAAAGAACTGCAGACAACATAGAGTCTTTAAAAACAAATCTGCAACTGTGGCTAGATCCACTGGGATCAAATGAGGTGATGTCTTTAACTATAGCTTCACCTAAAAGCTATGCACGTGCAGAATGTTTCCAGGGCTTGGCTATACCTTGAGAGCTGTTTGTCAAGACAACCCTTGCACGTGTAGAAAATAGGATTTCGCCAAGTTACAGGAGCTTCATGGTTGCCTGTATGATCAGAACCAAAGACTGTGATTTTGAAAAGACCAAGCATATGTGCTTCTTCTACAGGCAGAAGTCTTTCTTTCTGTCCTTTCTTTCTGTCCTGTTGAAATAAATGCACGTCTGTGAAAAGCTAAGCATGTCCAGGCACTTTTGTGTGATGGATGTGAGTTTGTGAAAATGTACTGTGTAGTACCTCCTCAGTTTGCTTCAATAAGAAGTGATTGTGTCTGTACTGCTATAGACTTACACCGCTAGCTGTATTAAAAATAACATTTTCTTACAAAAAAAAATTCTGGTTGTTTTAGAAGATTTTGTTCCTTGACAGAAAATGTATTGATCTGATCCTGGGAAAGTGACTGTAGCGCTCAACAGAACAGCTTCTGCCATATAATTTTGATGTTCATAAGGTTGTGTAATATTTCATATGAAAAGCCTCTGTCAACTTCCACTGACTGTTGAATCTTAAAATGATTCATCCACACAAATATATTTTTCAGGAAAGCTTCTGAAGCAGGAGGCTGACCTCATTGCAAAATACAATTTAATTGAACATATGTTGATTTTAAAAGTATCTATCTATCTATATATGTCTATTTTCTCCTTTCAGATTTTTAATTGTGACTCACATGGAAATCCAAAAATCCATATACACATATGAAAAAGGAAATTCATTAAATGTAATAGATTTTGAAGGACAAAGTTGCAAAAGCATCTATTTCTATTTTGTACCTTTTGATGTTTACGTATGTGAAAAATTAATAAAAGTTAATGTGGAATATTAAAAATTTTCAATATTTCTCAGTTCTGAATTAAGCAAACTTTAGATTGCCAATAATCTCAGTCCAAGTTTGTATCTTCAGATTTGCCTCTTATTATACCTGAATGTTGGTGCCAGTCAGATTTCCATGCTGTCAATAGAAAATCTGATTTCTCTTCATGCCTTCTACAACTACTTTTCCTCTTAATTTCTGAAGTTAGGGGTTTCAATCTCAAGATATAATGACAAGTAAGGATGGACTCACTGAAGTCACTGGTTAAGCCATTGGCTTCCAAAGGGACACATTTCATCCTCAAATGTTTGATTTCAGTAATGTTTTAAAATATTTTTGTGACTAGATGTATAAACACACAGATTCCTCTCACGCATGTTTAATATGGGAAAAACCAGGATAGGCTCAAAGTGCTCAAAACTTTTTTTTTTTTTTTAATACAGAAATAACTTGCAATGAATTTTTGAAATTTTCCTTATTTATTTATTTATTTATTTATTTTTATTGCTCTCACTCAGATATAAAGAAATTCTTTCCCATGAAAGAAAGAGTTTTATCAACCTGTCCCCAAGTGTGTTGTCAGGACCACTGCCTCACTCATGTGTGATGTTTTTGTGATTATTTTTTTTTTCCCCATTAAACCTTTATTAGGGACTAAACATGGAAACTAAATCATTTCTTGGTCCTACAACAGTCAGTATTTAACAAACCTAGGATCAAGTTTTATAGTAAATCTTACAAAGATCACTGTGGTGCATAAAGCCACAATTTCTCAAGCATGAGTGTATTACTATTTAACTTTAAGCGAAGCTTACAATTTTGTGACCTGTTGCATGTTCACATGTTGCAGTATCCAGCTTGAAAGGCGAGCTGACTGGAGTTGAGAGCAATGTAAATATGGCAATCCAAGCACGACCACTTAGGAAAACTGCATCTAAAAAAATCAAAACATAAGTAGTTCTTGATATCTACTCCAAAAGAACAAAAGAAGGCTCAATTCAAGTATTGCTAATCACTAAAATCTTACTCTAAAAGTGATTAAATTGACTTAAATATGATGTAGAGGCCTTGGGGTGATATGACTGACTCCACATTTGCTGACTCTGGGGATTGTGCTATGGATCTTCAAAGTGAAACACCATAAACCTCTGCATACCATGAAGACCTGAGAATTTTAACAGACATTTTCCATGAAATGGTTGTGGATGGAGACATGAAAAACACCCTGATACTGATCAAAACTTTATTGATATACAGTTCAAATAACACCTCTGCAGTAACTGAATGAAACCAATACTCCTACAACAACCTCTGGTCAAAATCTGATATGGATTCTAAGCAATAATCAGATGGAGAAAAGAAATATATCCCAATGCTTACTGACTCCTTCACTATATAATTTTCATTGCCATTTAGAGCCTGTAAGAAAAAATTTTACTTAACAGATGCAGAATCCTTTCAAGAGAATGATGCTAGAAATTAGAGACCTCAGAAGCACTGAGCTAAATAAAAGCTAGTCCTTCCCTAAATGTAACTTTTGAGGTTTCTTTCTGATTTAAGGCTACTTCCCCTTCTCCCCATTCTAATTAGTGCCAAGGAAAAGTGCTGAGCTACCCAAGAGGAAGGCTGTAGCTTTTTGCTGAGCCCAGTTGTTCCACTCAGTAGCAGTTTTTGGACATCTACTGGTCTGTTTAAGTAGTTGTACATTGTCTCCATAGAGTTATTGGGTCATTGATGCTGTTTTACTGTTTTTTTTTACTTTCAATTGCTAAATTACTTAAAAAAAAAAGATATAATACCATCCTAAGATGACTATTCCAAGTGAGCAATTGCTGTAGTTGCCATAGGGATCCTGAATGAATGCAGATAAGGTAGGAGACATCCAGAAGGCTCTATGAGCACACATTTCTCTTCAGCAGCCCGGTGTGACCAAGAGAAGGGACGCGGCTGCACCTCCGTACGCCAGGCTGCAGCTGCCGCATAGACTGCACTGAAATGGCTGCCTGGCTGCCTGTGAGCTGGTTCAGCTGGAGCCTCAGCACCTCGCTCATTGTGGAAAGTGGAACTTGGGCTCTTAGGTGATTTTGAAAATGTTACCACAAGTTCCCTCGGCGCAATACTTCGAAACAAGCACTTACTGTGAAGGCTAAAATACCACTAATACCTTATTTGTGATAAACACACCAAGGAAAACTGTGGAAGTTACATATGAATGAGACCTAGTGGTGTACTGGGGGACCTACAGGGTCTAATTAAAATCAACTAATATTTGGAGAGGAATAGCTTCTCCACAGAGGAAGGAGCAGTCTGTTTTATTATATAGAAGGTTTATTATAATGACAGAAGCAGTCATTCCACTGAAGAGGGCTGATAAGTGAGTTTTCTCTCAGCAATACTTTGGTTCCAGTATTATTTAACTTACCGATGACATGGGAGTGAAAGTGGTCAACCACACAGAAAATGATGGTCATTTTCAGGTTGTCTTTGTGCTTGCAACTTTTCCAAACAGCACTAATTCTAAACTCTATTAATTATAGATACAACCATGTGAATGCAGTGACAAAATTGCCTTAATGTCCTCAGAAAATATGAATGAACCTAAATGATAACCTGGCAATGCACACCAGCAGTCACAAGTTTTACCTTTGGAGCACCATTTACTCCTAACCCACTCGTGGAAAGAGATGGATCTTGTAGCCTAAAGGTCTTCAGATTTGTGCTTTCCACTGGGAGACTGGTACATCTATGACAAGAAGAATCAAATCTACCCTCAAGTACTTATTCACAGTTGTACACAAGGACTGGATTCGGCCCTAAATTCTTTGGTTTTAAATACGCAGACAAGTACAGGTTCAGACTGCATTTTTCTTGACACCAACACAGCTTTTAATTATTATGGTAGGGCTAGAGCCTCAGCTATTATAGACTGATGTATTTCAGTTATCTTCAGACAAATTACAGAGATTTACTCCATATCTCTTAGAACACCAGGCCAGGCTTTCAGAACTAACAGTGCAACCTCTTAACACCTGTGCTGGAAGAATAGCCATGCTGGTGGGGAGCAGGTTGCAAATCTAATGCTCTCGTTGGGCAAGGTGGTATGATTCCAAGCACTGTGTATTGAAAATATTAACAGTATAAGGTATTTAAAGAACTGACTTTGGAGGATATACCCAAGTTTGAGACAGGCTAATTAATTTGAAATAGTGAGAGATGTGAATGGGATTTCATAAGAGCAGATGCAAACATTCCCCAACTGACCGGAATGAAATAAAAGCCAAGGTGGAATTAGAAGACACATAGTTTACTGATAAATAAAAACACAAACTTTAGCTTGTCTTGGTCAAGAGTGGACTAGATGGCTCAGTAGGTTCTCTGTTCTCAGTCATAAACATAGAGTCTGTCCTTTCTATTCATATCATCTTTTAGTTAAAGCTCAGCATTTTCTTTCAAGAAGACCTCCCCACTCCTCATTTTAGGGTTACTCAGGTATTATTAACATTATGCATTATTACCATTCTAAGTTGTCTGTCTGATGGAGGTTAATTAATCCCTTTTAAGCCACTCAAGACTTAATTGAAATAAACAAACATTATCATATCCATCTTCCAGCTGAAGGAGATGAATCACAGAAAAGTTAAGTTGCTTCTAAAGTCATAAAACAAGTCAGTACGCAAATCAGGAATAGCAGCCTTGGACTTCTAGACTCCTACCATAATCATTACATTAGCCTGACTTCCTAGAACCAGTATGTCTGAATGAGATAATTTTATACAAAAGAGTTCTCAATTACGCTCACATTTTAGGCTTGTTTCCACTATTACGGTAGCCAGTAGGAAGAGTGTCATTTTCAGTGAAAGAAAAGACAACTGCAAGACAGTGTGGGTGAAATAATTTTCCTAATGGGGTATTTTTTTTAATGTTAGCAGGTGTCAGTATTATAAACTTGCAAGAAAGGCCAGGTGCTGCGTTCCGGTATGATCTCACCTTCCTTTGTAAATGAGCATTTAATAAGTCTCTAATTTCCTTGGTCAGGCACACCTTTCCCCGCCTACTCTTCTGGACTATTCAGCCTTACCATACCCACAGACGGTTATGACGGCAGGATCGCAGGGGTGATACCTCAGGCGTAATTTTCTTGTCAGGAGGGTCATTTGACCAGCCGTTGCCTTCCTCTACTACAGTGGACCTTCCTCTGCGTTCCAGTATTTGATAATAGAGCGTATGAAGATGGGAGGAAGAAGGGCACGGAGGAGGACAGCTGTTTCAGCAGGGGCAGTGATGCAGCCCATGCCTGCTGGTTGTGTTATTTGTAGGGACTACAGCACTACAGTTGCTATAGGGGGGAAGAGCTCTGAAACGTAGTTGTTTTTGAAAGTACAGCCTACCACCGGGAAGCAGGCGATGCTGCAGTTTCTTTGGGGACGGTGACTTCTGCAGATTTATGCAGAAACAGCCTCAGGCTGACCCTGTCACACCCAGGGGCTCCACAAAGTATAGAAATAGGAAGGGCAGCAGCTTTCTGAGCAGTTCTGGACATCCTCCCCAACAGCCTGAGGAACAAAATCATACTGGAGCAGGTCTACCAGGCCTTCCTCCTGCTCACTCCCTGAGGCAATAGGATAACCATCTGTATACCGCTCTGATAAGTCAGCGCCAAACACCCGGCTTGCACATTGCACACTGTATCTGTCACTCTGTGCACAGCCTATGGACACGAGACAGAGGTAGCAGGACCTCAGTTATTTTCCTGATTTCCTAGGCAGCTTTTTGCACAGTAACTGAACCAACAGTGGTAGGAGAAACAGCCCGATTCAATTTCCACTTGAAAAATATCAGTGATGAAAAGGCCTCATGCTAAACTTCTGCAGTGGTATGCTTTTCACCCTGTTGGGAGTAGTTTAAATCACACGATTGAATAATCCTTACTATTAGAGCAGATTTAAAATATCTTAATCAATGCAATCACACACACAAAAATGTATGTGTAGCTGTAAACCTCATTAGCACATGACACCATGCTCAATTTCGCATGCAATTACCTGGATGGACCATGTAATTATGCTACATAATTACTCATGCATTTTACGAATGAAGTTGCATATCTGCAGCTCAAGATGATGTAGCCCTTTCATGTCAACCAAAGTCCTCTGACACATTCTCCACCATACACACCTTCTCTTTTTCTAAAAGGAAGGGACAGGAGTTGAAACAAGCTTGCTGGGAGCACAAGAAATATTAAACATTGTGTTTTAGGCAGTGAGTTTTGTTCTAGGACATGAAGAACAATTGATGGAATTTATGGCTGTTAGCCTGTTATTGCTGATACCTAATAAGCCTCTGAATATGCTCTGGGCTGTCTCTGAGGGCAAAAAGTAACAAATAGGAAATTCATAAACAGGAAATAATTGTAGGCCATGTTCTCTGCTATACTTAAATCAACTTACTGCAGTGAATAGGAGAAACTACAGGGATGTCAGTTATAATTCCCAAGTACTCCGTGATAATCTGTTTCAACCTCAGCATAGATTTAGCCATATAGACTTTATCCCAATTTACGATACGGAAAAGCAAGACTGCCTCTAGGGGACAGCTGTGTCACCTCTGGCTGCTGGACTCCTGATGAAATTGTATATACAGTGCACAGGTATGACGCTTAAACACAAAAGGCTTGATACGCCACTGCCTTGTATCTCACTTTGCCCTTTAATTGTACTTGTTCAAACAGAAGCGGATATAAAATGCCACAGGTTGATATTATCGATCTGCAGGACTGTGCAGGGAGTGTGAGAGGTCTTATAACTGACCACTGCTGGGTTTGTTTGTCATTCAAAACATAAAATAATAATAATAATAAAAAAAATCTAATCAGAGAGAATTATATTAAAACTATATTTCATATGAGATCACTCAAAACATTTTATTCTGGTTTTGAAAGTTTCTTTTGTCATGTTATTGTTTCATCAATAAAAAGAAAGCAGCTTAAAATAAAATTATTTGGTTAAAGAAAAGAAAATAATAACTTATTTTCTAGGAAAAAAGTAAAGAAGTCGTTCAGTAATTCATTGAAACAATGTTAAACACACTCTAGGTTTTGCTTGTTCCAAATCTGTAGGTATGTGCCAAAATAAATTTTGGTGATTACTATGCCAACCATTAGTGCCAGGCCAGCTTTATTTTTAGTAACATAGCCACCGCATTCCTGTAAAATAAGGCCCTTTGCAGTGAGAGCAATCTAAGGCCGAAACACATGGGAAAACAGGCAAGGTAAACGGTTAGGTAAACCAGATAAAGAGCAATAATCCGGAGCCCTAACATAGCCTGTGCAAAATTAGACAGTTTCAATGGGTTTATTTTCCCTGGGAAGTGTGATCAGCCCATTTGTTCCTTGTTTGAGAATATCCTAATGCTGACGGTCTGCTATGTCTTGCTCTCTGACTCGGGAGAGGGTACTGGGACACGAATCAGAGAGAAAATTTACAAAGGAAATGGCCAGAGATAGAAATTACAGTATACAGTGTGGCAGTTAATGTCAGGCCAGAACTCTTGACATGTGGCTTAGTGTTCACCTACGTGCTCTAGGCAGCCCATTATATATAAAAATTAAGTGCTGTGAACTGCCATCATGAATTTTCTTTTGGGTGAGCTTCTTTCACTCAGAGGACACTGGGGGTCTTAACACTAGCGCTGGTGAGGACATCCTCAAAACTATTTGCTGCAACTTTGTAGTGACCTAAAAATCAAAGACAGGCTATTCTGCCACTTTTGGTGAATATCTATCTATTTGCACTTAAACTTGAGAATTCCTGAGCAATTCCACTCTAATTTAGATTGCCATCTCACTTTTTTTTTTCTTTTTGAGATTGCTGAGGCTGATATTTAAAAAAGGTGCTTTAAGTGTTTAATGCTTAAATACTTTTAAAAAGCATGCCCCAGGTCCTGCTGTCCATGTAGAAATAAGCATGCACAGTATCATAGTGGATAAAGTTTACAATGAAGTCTCCTGTCATCATATTTGTGGCAAAGTAATATCTATCTTATGCAGTAATTTAAATGTGTAGGTCTCAAAGCCCTTGAGGAAAGGGGTTGTAATCATCAACACTAACGATCACTGCTGATGGGGAACCTCAGGAACCAGGAGATAAAGGGATTCAGCGAAGGTCGTCCAGCATACTAAGACCAGAACTGAACCCTGCTCTCCTTGGAGCTAGGCCAGTACTCTATTCCATGGGTTGTATTTCCACTTTAATAGGTTGTTTCGATCTTTTTTCATTCTTTCTTTTTTTGTTTGTTTGTTTGTTTCTTTGTTTTTGCTTCATATGGTTTAGAGCTAAGAGTGAAGCATTCAATCAGTGTGTGTGCACGTTGCCCCTCACACCCATCTTTTCCTCTTCTCTCATGTTTAAATGTCTTAACTATTTTTTTTACAAGGATTTGTTGGAAGCACTGCTAGGTAATGAGAAAGTACTCTGAAGGCTATAGCAAACAAAACCGATCATTTGGGCTTAACTGATGTATTCATCACTTAGCTTTGTGTAAAAATCTGTGTCCAACTCTCTTTTATCAGAGGCAAACAGGTCATACCATTTTTAACAGGTCAATCCATTTTATTAATGTATCACTTCACCAGATAGATTTCTTTCCCTCACCTTCCTCCTGGAGATTGCTCCAAATCCTCTCTGAAGCATCAGGAAGAAACTGTTTGTTGCCAACTTATTCATAGCTACTTTTTGGACTATCTGTTTCCATACCAGCATTGTTCTTTAGGTTAAATGCCCTTATAAGTTTTACGTATTTTTGACTATACCCCCCAAAATCCTACTTTTGCCATACTAAGTAAGCAAAACTATATAATTAATTAACCAAAGGAACACAGAGAAAAGTGAACTTCCTTTTACTTCCCTTATCTGTATCAAAATAATACTTACTAGGCCTAAGTAAGATTGAAACTATGTAGTGACGCTTGGCAAATTTTAATTTCATTCAAATTTGTTTCACATTTATAAAAAATGCTCCTGGCTAGGCCTCTTCAAATATTTTATTAAAAAAATATTTGCATTAGAGATATGGAATTTTTTGAAGAAACAGATGTTCAATTAGAAAACATTCTGTCTTTTCACATTTTGTTGTAAAAAGTGCATTTTGGAACCACCTTCTGTTTTAAAAAAATGGAGCAAATAGTATTGAAATTTGACTGACACCTTCCTTTTCACCCAGTAACATTCTCTCCCTAGGAAATTTTGTTTTTGCAGAAAAACTCAAGTTCCTTTGATTTCATGTTGGTTTGTAATGAATACTCCTTAAGATCTTGAATATTTTCGTGGAAAAAAAAAAAAAACTGTTCCTTTCCAGTTCTACTCCTGATTCTTTCCCTCATTCAAGTGTAAATTTACAGTAGTGAATGAAACTACAACTATGTTTAAAGATATGATTTAGACTCTGTTAATTATTTTAGTTTTACTAAAAGGCTTTAACCTGTGTTCATTATTGGCAGTGTTATCATTTACTACTGGCAGTACTATTACAAGTAGGAGTGGGGAGTGGGGAGAAGCCCACGGAGTAGCAACTTCACAACAGAACTTCAAACAAGACTTAGGACAATGCATAGCACATCAGATAAGAAGAAAAGAAGGTAGAAAAATGAGAAATGCAAGACCTTGCACTCTTAGACTACAGTAACAGGTTTTTGCTAGGTGCCCTGGAAACAGGACCAAGAGTTCCATCATGCTGTGCATGGACTGCTAGACATCCATGGAGAGATGGCAAAAGGGTGACACAGTAGGAGTTCAGATTTACAATGACTGTCTTCCTGCTCTCTGGTCATAATCTCTCAGGATGAGTTGGTGTCCTTGCTCAACCACCATAACACACACATGGATTGGTCATTTCTGTCTGCCCTAGGCTTCCCTCTCTATGTCCTCATAATGTTTAAATGCCACATTTCCCTCTGTGTGCTTGACGGAGGGCTTCTGTGGCTAACCCAGTAACCGTACTGCTACGAGAGACACTGCCTGAATATTTCCATCACCTCTTTCTCTGAATAGCCTAAGAAAGTGTTGATCTCTCTCATATGACATTTATTATATATCCAGTCTATTTAATATGTAGTATTTTCTCCAATAAATTTGCTTTTGAAGGTATTCAATCTTTGTTTACATCTTTGGTGGATTTCTGGCTTTCACTGTCATGTCTTGAGATAGAGGTAACTTTTGCATCAGCTATCTGTACCCTTACTCTGTGGATTTTTTCTGACCAAATCTCATTCAAGTAGATAAATGTATCTCCCTTATTTCTTCTTCCTCTGGACATTTCCTTGGCATTATAATGTCAAGGACTTGATTTACTTCTTTTATTCCTTCTGCTCTCTAGTAGCATGACTGAGCTGCAAAAGATTCTCCAGTCTTTTGGTACAACTGGCTGTTAACCTCATCACTATCAACCGATCGCTAGTGGGGTTCTGCAGGGCTCCTTTTCAGGGCCAGTTCTCTTAAAAGTTTTCATATATTATTTGGATGCAGGATTTGAAGGAATACTAAGTAAGTTTGTGGACAATACTAAATTGGGAGGAGCTGTTGACTCTCTTGAGCATAGAGAGGCCTTGCAGAGAGATCTTGACAAATCAGAGGACCGGGCAACCACCAACCACTTGAAGTTCAACAAAAGCAAGTGCCAGATTCTGCACCTGGGACAGGGCAGTCCTGGCTATATGTACAGACTGGGGGACGAGAGGCTGGAGAGCAGCCCCACAGAAAGGGATCTGGGGGTTCTGCCTGACAGCAAATTGATTGAACATGAGCCAGCAGCGTGCCCTGGCAGCCATGAGGGCCAGCCCTACCCTGGGGTGCATCAGGCACAGCACTGCTGGTTGAGGGAAGGGATTGTCCTGCTCTGCTCTGCTCTGTGCTGGTGTGGCCTCACCTCAAGCACTGTGTGCAGTTTTGGGAGCCACAATATTAAAAGGACGTAAAACTATTAGCATCCAAAGGAAGGCTACAAGGACAGCGAAGGGTCTAGAGGGCAAGACATATGAGGAGCAGCTGAGGTCCCTTGGTTTGTTCAGGCCAGAGCAGAGCAGGCTGAGGGGAGGCCTCATGGCGGCCTGCAGCTCCCTCACGAGGGGAGCGGAGGGGCAGGCGCTGAGCTCTGCTCTCTGGGGACAGCGACAGGACCCGAGGGAATAACATGGGGCTGGGACAGGGGAGGGTCAGGCTGGGTGTTAGGGAAAGGTTCTGCACCCAGAGGGTGGTTGGGCACTGGGACAGGCTCCCCAGGGCAATGGTCATGACACCGAGCCTGCCGGAGTTCAGTAAGTGTTTAGACAATGCTCTCAGACACAGGGGCATGATTTTGGGTGGTCCTGTGTAAAGCCAAGAATTGGACTCAATGATCCTTGTGGGTCCCTTCCAACTCGGGATATTATATGATTCATCATATTGCTGAGCTATCTTCTCATATTCTTTGAATGCTCTTTGGGCTCCATCATCAACACAGTTTAGATATTGTGAAATATAATATTGAACTTTGATGCCTTTATGTCTATGAGTATAAAAACTTTGCTCCAACAAACAGTTATGAGGTTACAGATATAGAAAAAAAAATGCTGCATTAAGATGTGTCTCTAAGCAAGAAGTTCAGGATTCAGAAGATGGAAAACCATAAGAAAACATGGATAGACTTGCCCTCTTGTTCTTGCAAGGCTAGGAATTATTAAAGAATAATTGTAGTTTATAACAGAAAATCAACACTCCAGCACAAATTTCTTATATCTAACATAGACACCCAAGCCAGCATCTCTCTGACTTTATCTGAGGGCTTTTCATCAGATTCTTAGTAGAAGATGAAGATTTCCTTTTGCTCTCTCTTTTCAATTCAGTGTTTATTATCAGCAGCACTCCTAAGACAAAGAATGAAGAAGGTGAAAAGGAAAGGCATATCTAAGAAGCAACCACGCCAATAAATAAATAAAAATCAAAAGACACAGTAATTTTGCTTTTAACAATGAAGAATATTTGGGGGTGAAGAAGAGTCTGAATACCAAGGAAAGCCAAATTCAAAGGAGTTAATGCCTTCACCAGACAGTAAGTGTTAGGTTTCTGGAAAGCTAAGCTGCTGTTCCAGTGAGGCTTTCAAGCAAAGGTAGGATTCGTCTGATATTATGTAGATATCTATGGTGTAGGTATCTAGACTGCAGATACCCGCAGATGAACAAGTCACTCCAGGCTCCCTTTGAGTCCATGGAAGGAAAAATAGGCCCTGTCTAGGCTGTGATTCATTCCATCTAAAGTAGGTCTAAAATAGGTCATATGAATCACATCCTATAAGCGCTTGTTTCCCTTCACTGACTGTAAAGAGAAACTCACCTAGATGTAGATATCTATGCCTTGTAGGCCTCTGAAGTTACAGGAGATGAATCTCACTTCAGACTGACAATCTGTTCTGGTACGAGGAAATTCAGACAGAAATTCTGGGGGGAAGAAAAGCAACAAAATGTAGGAAAGAGAGGTGGTAGGCCAGGTGACCAAAGACATTATCAAGTTGGTCAGAAATTAATCAGAAAAAAATATGTAAGTTCCAAATTATTAGAACTTGTACCATCTGACTGCACAAAGTGAATGCCATGGATATAGTGAAGGGATGGAAGAGCAGAGTTAGTAACAGATGACAAAGCAGGCATCTCTCAGATTTAATCAATGTCTAGTGTAATCACCTGTACCTGAACCATACCATGGTTTTGGCAAGAATTAATCTTTTGGATCACTTTTTTTCCCAGTTCCATTGAATTCACATTGTGTCTACAGCTGATCCAACGGTAGGCAAACAACCCCAGATCTAGATGAATGTAAAATAAGAGCTTGTCCCTGTGGCAGTGGAAGTACAATTTTGTCCTATGTAAATGCTCCGTAGTCAGTTTTTGTCTGGTCATTGGTTCTCTTGCCATTTATTCTAGAGAAATTGTTCTGCTTCTTCTAGGGTGGCAACACCAGAGAACTACCTCTGTAAAGGAGACCAGAGTGAAGCTGTTGATGTGCACATTAAATGACCCAAAAGTTCACCGCTGAATTTGGCCCAGAGCCCACAAAAAGAAACAGGTAATTTACTAGGGAACTGTCCTTCAACTTCCTGTCTCACAGAAAATAACCTTAGCAGGATTTTGAAAATATTAAAGCAAATTACCAAATTGCTTTTTAAATGCCTTCAGATAATCCGCACAGATGTTATGTAACACACATGTGCAGGGGAGCTTGACTTTGTCTCAAGAGATTTGCTTGTTTTTGCCCAAGAGTTAAATGTACTCATAATAGATTTTCTATCAGAAAATAATTAACTCAGTCTTAACTTGCATTACTGTTTCAATTTATGGATGTGTTTACTATGCTGTTCTCTTCTACAAAACCACTTGCAGAATTTCATATTTCCAGAACAGCATTTTATTGAGACCCATTTGCTCAGAGTACTCTTTTCTTCATGATTTAGCTAATGTTTTAGATCATTTATTTTTATTGACAGTGAGACTAGTCCATTTGGTTGACTTTCTCAAACATTAATTCCTACAACTTCCATTTAGACTGCCAAGGTTTCCTCATTTACACTTGAAATCACCCCATTCACCTCTCTAGGAAAAGGGAAGTCAGACCTCGCATTTCTTGCTCTCAGAGAGAAAGAAGAGAAATGGTAGCATCATCCCATTGGCCTTGCTTTTCTGATTTACAGCTGTCACTGTTGAGGACTCTGGGAAGATAGATGAGGGCAGCCACCCTCCATGTTACCTTCCAAAAGTTTCTTACAAAACATGATGCTGTACCCTATAATCAAAAAATATTTCTTACTGATCCTCTTTCTGATTCACCACTGAACTATAGCAGAATTCTGTCAGACTCAGTGCTTACCCTAGAGCATTTGTGAATCAAAGATTTCCAGTGGTAAGTTGAAAAAGCCAGCCTTACAGAGGAGGTGGAATAGGCAGGCAGTGACAACAACCAGATAAGGCTGCCTGTGATTGCACTCGATGGGGTTTGGTGTCCAAGGTGGTCCTCTATTCTCTGCTCCCCAGCCTCAAATCTTTGGCAAAAAGCCAGTAAATTGTCTCCTTGGGAAGAAGGAAGTGATTTTATCTTAATTTGATAAACCTAGCTAGTTTTGTAAGCTAACATAACATAACTGCAAGTTCTTATTGGGCACATACCAATGGCCACAGGACAGTTAATTGAGAGTATCAGAAAGTTCACTTCATCTCATTTTATGACCACTCTGATCACTTCACATAGCCTTCTCCAGGGGAAAGGCTGTAAATCATTACAACTGAATGAAACAGTTGAATTATGAGGTTTTGTCACTAGGAATTATACTGCCTTCTTTCTAGGATGCATTTGTCTCTAGTTAAAAGTTCCTAAAATAATAATTGGTTTTGTATTGTTCAGAGATTTCTATCAAGAGAATAATTTCTTGCAGATAAGGCATCAATTACTTGATGACTTCAGCCCCTTTCAAATCATCATCTGATAAGCACAATTAGGTGCTGAATCAGAAAGACCCTTAAATATATGATCTAAATCCTATGTACCCGTGCCTGACCCAAACTGGGAAAATAAAAATTAATCCCAAGGAATCTGTAGACACCATTAGAAATAAGATCTCTGTAATCTTGACTAACATTTAGTATGTGGAACTAGATCTCCAGTGTTATCTCTTGTGCTTCCCACACTTAATTTCTACTATCTGTCTGAGAAGAAACCACTGGAGATGCAAGGCCAGACGTACATTTGATATAAATTAACATAGTTCCACTGAAGTCAACAGAGGTATAATGTTCTAAAACTGCTACAGATCTTTTCCTACATCTTTTTTTAGAATGGATATATTTATTTATATTAAAGCGCAGAGTTCATCTCAGCAGTAATCTCTAAGACACAAGCTTGCTTATCTTTTATGATAAAGGAATTACATTTATTCTAGCTGAGGTGATAAAAATCTACTATTTCTTGGAAGATGACTTGCTGGAAAGTAGATAAATTGAGCACACCCTACTCTATGCTAGAAGTTGAAGAGATATGATTGCTGACTTTACTAGTGAAGGAGGGCTCTGGTGTTAATGCAGTTAAGCTAAAAAGATTGTGTTGGTGTCATTCAGGGGTGGATAGTGTTGTGTGCCCTTTTTTTAACTGATTAAAAAAATAAATAAGTACAAGTTTGTTACTCTTATTGTGGCCAGACAAAACGCCTTGGTCAAGTACAAGTGAATTGTCACAATATAAGTATATTCTAAAAAACGTAATATTTTCCAGTAGGCCAAGTTCAGCCTTGTCACAAGCTCTAATCCTGTCCACTGCTTGTTTCTTGTTTTTCTTGAAGCCTGTTAGATGTGGGAAGGAGCAAATAATGTTCCCAGCACTAACAAAATGCACATGACCAAAACAGAGATGTCCCCTTATTCTTGTGGTGACTGTGGATGGGTATCAAGCTGTGTGATGGAACTGCATGACATATTCCTTGGGTGTCAGGAAAGCATGGGATCAGAAACATAAGACACAAATTTCTGCTTCTTTGATGGATGAGGAAGGTATGGCCTGTTACAATCAAAAGGCTGGACAAAGTTGGTGCAAAGAAGTGCTTTGCAGCCAGTGGCTTACAGACAGCATCATGATCTAAAACTGGGGCTAAGAGCAAAGTATAAATTGCCTGCAGCACATCACCTACTCAGCAGCTTTGCTTGTGGCTCAGCCAAGTCATGGTTGTTGGTTTAACCAGTAAATATTCAGCCTCTCTTCAAGAGACTGTTATTCAATTATCAGTTTTCAAATAAATATTTATTTTTTAGACTCCCTGAGTGCATTTTCTCCTTTTTTGATGTTACTTCACATGACTGAATGCTAGAAATATCTCCCGTTGTAATTATGCAACGGAACATTTATTTGTAGTTTCTGTTTGGGTTTTATGGTCTGGATAACATTTAGTCATAGTGAATGTCTCCCATTTCTATTCATTATTTATTGTTTGTATTTCAACAGGATGGTGTGAGAACTGGACAGTTAATGCATCATACAATTTTGCCAAAAGCGCAGCTGCAGAATGTTGCTGAGGACTTCTCCAAGTCAACACCAGCAGGAGTAAAGCCCAGATGCCTGTGTGCACGGTGCATGAACTGTTGTGGGCAGAGCAACATGACTGGACAGAGGTGACAGCACCGAAATCTGGGTGGCCGTTTGGCTGCTACCATGTGGCATGATCCAGCAGACAAAACATCACCTGTGTGCTCACAAGGGGGAGGAAGAATGTGTCTAAAACAGTTTAGGACTTTCTATCTAAACCATACTTTGAGAAGCAGAGAGTCAGAAACATTGCTTTGCCCCGTGGGACAATTCTAAGAGAGAGCCATAGAGAATGGGCTCAGAAAATGCAGTGCTGGCAAAATGGTTTTGCTGGTGCGAACCTTTATTATTTGGCACTAAATCTAGGAATAAAACATAGCCCTCCAGGTTCCCAGCTCAGCACGGTGACTAGTCAATGACAGTGTGTCCTATTTGCTCAGCTTTACAAAATGGCTGCTCTTGCATCACCATCTACCAACCCCCTGTGAAGTAGCAAGCCACCTACGATTTTTTTCTGCCCTAGTTTCTTAAAAAAAAAAATCGCAACACCGCCAACCACTTTTTGCATGGCAGTCTCAGTCGTCTTTCACTACACTGGTCCATCCAGCCTGTTATTTAAGTTCCTACTGAAAAAAAAAAAGGAAAGAAAACGAAAAAAAAAAAAGAACAACAACAAAAAAAACTTTCTTCCACAGTGCCCACACAAAGTGAGTCAATGTTCTTTTCCATTCATCTCAGAGAGACCAGGATTGCATCCAACATGTTTTCTTAAAAAAAAAATGAAACAGAAAAATAGAGGAAGAAGCATGGGTAGAAACACCAGGACATTCATACAAATCAGCTGAATAGTTGCACGACTGTGTTTCTACAACCCTTAATCTTCCTCACTCATGCCCTCCCTACTATCAAACATACCATGTGGGCCTAGCTGGTTAACTATTAACTTACTTTGTGCATAACAGAATATTTAAAAATCTTCTTTTTTTCCCCCTGAGATGGATTATCCAGTTAGATATTTTATATAAGAAGGTCCTCCCTCCACCACTATAAAAATCTAAGTCCTGGGTGGTGGCTTCAACTTGGCAAAGTTTTGGCTCTTCAGTTGTCTCACTACAGGCCTCACGGACTCAGAGAACAACACAATTGCTCCATTTCTTTGACACCGATCTTGCTTGCTTCTGTATTGTTCTTAGCATTCACCCTTGCTGTCTGTAAGGCTCGTGTCACTCGGTCGTGATATCCATCAGTGCTCAGTGTAACAGTGTGGACCATCAACCCTGCCTTATCTACCAATGCTTGGTGCCATCACCGGTTTGGGGCAAAGTCTAATGGATGAGGAGTGACAAACTGCCAGCAGGTTCAGAAGGTAGTATTAGATACCCTTAAGATTTTTTTTTTCTAGAGTTTTCCCCGGATTTCACTTGGTATTCATATGGAGAGCTTCATTTCCTAGTGCTGAGGTCAGTGAGGGCAAGTTAGCCTGCCAGGGCAGAAAGACCCTGCTGGGGTGCTCAGAAAACAGCCAGTCACCCAGCTACAGGCTGCCTGATCATCTTCACCCACCTTGCGGCAGCGGCTTGGGAGAGTGGTGTGTTGGCCTTGGTTGCGGTGAGCAGCTTTGGTGCTGGGGGCAGCTTGCAGAAGTAGAGCAGCAAGAGCAGAGCTGTGATACACGTACTTCTACTGCCTGAGGAAAAAGCCCCAGCACTTGCTGAGCTTTTCAGCTGGGCATTACTTATCTGTTAATTTAATGGATAGGTTTGATTAACACTGATTAGTACTGATGAAATAATGCAGTGTCTTTAGATGTGAAGGATTCTCCACGCACTGCTTCACCATGCTTCTAAAACGATGAATGTGTTGGGGCCACGAACTATCTTAGGATGTCGATTTCAATGTTGTGATGGTAACTAACAAGGTGTGCCAGTGCAGGCAGATGTGCAAGGTAAGGTGCAGAAGCAGTGTGTTATTCCCAGTTTACAGACCAGACATCAGGATGATAACAGGCCACATCCTCTGCACTTACTCGCCCAGGAATCCTGAAGAAAAGCTGTAACCAAACCCTGATCTCTGAAACCAGGCTGAGCGGGGGCTCCTGGCACCTCAGCTGAGCGTGCCCTGGCTCTGGAGGCCCCGAGGGGTTGGGCCTCCCTGCTCCACCTGGGGCTGAGACCAGTGAGGCCTTAGGGGGTGGCGGACAGGCCTGGGGTGGGTTTGCATCCACCTGCTCAGGACCCAGCTCAGCGGCTCTGAAACGTGAGCAGCAAAGCCAAAGCAAAGCCAGAAATTTATTCTAAGCGTGCAAACGGAATGGTAGGAACCTATCTCGTTTCGCTAGGTACGTTTGGATAAATTGAATGGTGATTTATGTGTAGAGACCTAACAGTAGCACATTTCCCATTAAGGTTTTTCAGAAACCTTACATTCAGTTAAATTGTGTAAAACCCAGATGAGAAGCTTTCTGTAGAAAGCCTCTGCAAAGGTAGCACATCTAGTTTCTGAGTAATTGTGATTCATAATAAATGCTTGGCTTCCCTGATATCAAATAAGATTGTATAATTGATTTCAATGATCAAGATTTCATTCATTGTCTCTAAGGCACCATTCTTGGTTTTGACAGACTTAACTTTCCTGATATGCCAAGAATCATGCAATTGTTGAAGGTTTTCATAATTCAGAAAAATATAATGTCAATTGCATTCTAAAACCAAAAAGGAAGTTACAAGCTGAAAAAAATTGTATTTTTTAAACACACTCACCGGTTTGTCCCTGTACTAAATCACAACTCTTAAATACATTATTAAATTATTAAAAAATAAAATACAGTAAGTAAGAATTAAAAATGAAAAAGTATTAAATAAATGTGAACCATTCTAGGTCTTCAGCTGCTAGCAATTAAAGCAACTGTATCTGAGTATGGTTAAAGTTATACCAGGGTACAAGACACACATGCAAAAACAGTCAGGGCTCCTGAATGCAAAAATATTTTGTTAACAATTTCTGAAGTAAGAAGAACAGATTTCAGAGATGAGATGTGTGTGCACTAAAGGAATTAATGTGACACCATTCTGTAAAATTCGCCTTTGCGTAGAGGGCCCTATGTGACACTTTTAAAGAGCATTTTGAGGATAAAGCTTTGCAGATGTCTTCTATTAAGCTGGAGGGAGGACTTCACCCCCTCCAAGCAGAGACTTTAGGAGTGATCACCAACAGAAGAGTGAGAATGCTCCCTAGCCTTCCAGCAAGCCAAGAAAGACAAGGTTTGATCTTAAAAGTAAACCAGTCAGAATTCTAGTTCCTCTGAACTGCCAGCTGGTTTCACTGGGTAACCCACCAGAGCCTTGCATCTGTGTCTAAGTTTTGCACTGATTCCGTACACTGGCTTAACGCTGAAGTGTCACTGAATCACCGGGAAATGATAGGTCACAACTTAAAAAATGGAAGGAAGGACTCCTGCCAGACAGGAATAATCGGCTTCAGACATGAGTTTTCCCCAGCCTCCACACCATTCATTTCTGCAGAATGGCTTTACAAAAGCATCAACATAAATTTGACACTCTTATGGAAAGCCACCTCTAGGTGGAGGTATTGACCCTGCAGATAGAGATGAGATCATAAATACCTATGTGGCAGAAGTGATGGCAACATTTTTTAAAGATACTTCCTCCTATATTTTGCTCTTGAAACTGTAATTACATGAGGTGCCTTGAGATTTATATATCGGAAAGCAGGTTGCAAAGCTCACTTGAGACAGGAATTTGTTTCTCTCTTGGCCCAGAGGTTTATGGTTCAAAAAAGCACTTCAAACATGCTGGACATTCACCTTCAGTGAACATAGCAGTGAAGGGAGCAATCTGGTTTTAAACCTGTACTTAAGTGGTGCCCCCAGACTCAGTTATTGCCACCTTGACCACATTTTGATTAACATCTAAGCCTGCACATATGGCTTACTCAGTGTAATGGAAAGTTTTCGTTTCAACTGAATGAAACAAGAACATTGCTGCTACTTCCATTTCCCTCTTTTGAGAACAAATCGTGAACTCCTGACTCCATATTTGAGTAGGTCATTCAAAGGATTACTCCTGTACTTTGTAAAGTACTTTGAGTGCTACAGATTGTAAGTGATATGTAAGACTAGGCACTGTCATTATTCCTGCTTTGTAGAGTAAAGGTGTTATTCACAAGGGATCCCAAACCAAGCCTTCTCAGACTAATTTCTGCGAAGGTGCCGAAGTAAGACGGACCATTTAGTTCACTTATCCAGATGATCGTGACACTTCTTTTCTCACAGTCTAGGCTCTTAGTTACAAATTATGAGGGAAAATTTCAATAGGCACTGAAATGCTGAGTTTCCACTGAAAATCACCACAAATTAGATGCCCCACCTGCATTTTGCACTCTAAAACTAAATAATAATTCATTATGCTCTTGGAGGGGGTTCTTTTTCTTTATTTACATTTTTGTTTTGTTTCTGTTATATACTGTAACCTGACGAGGAGTTCTGTTTGGTTAGGCATACAGTTTTCATAAATGGCTAAGTGATGCAGGGCTGAGCATTGTTTTTTTTTCCTTTAGGCAGGTTTTATTTACCATCAAAAACATTGTTCACATTGACTGAACGTCTTTCACCAACCATTTGTTGTGCAGGGAAGAGGCTGGGAGGGAGGTGGGACAGTTGCTGGCACATCTCACACTCTGGTCATAGCTCATACATGCTTACAGGGATCATGGCTCAACTCCTCTTCATACCTGAGCACATTTGCTCACGTCTCCCACCCATCTGATGAATGCCATAAATGTGATGCTGCAGGGTACCCTCAGGTGCAGCCTTGTCGATAATTACTGGTAGCCCTGTTCCTCGCTGCCTGCAATACCGTTCTGAATTAGAGAGCAAAGTCAAGCTGAAAGCAGAATACTGATACTCATACTGAACTTCGGATCTGAATTCATGGCCAGGTAGCAAAGCTTGTGCCTAACGTTTTGTGTATCTGGGAAGTCTCTAGGAAGGGCTCTGCCATTTGTGCAGCACCTAGGGAGTGTTTCCATCAGTGTGGTTACTCCTCACTAGCTTCGTGACCAGAGAGCTGACATCACTCTCAGGTCACGTCCTAATCTGCGTTTCCTCTCTGCCATTGAACATTGAATTGCATCCTGGAAAGGTGCGTGCGTGTGAGCAGCCAAGTCAACGAGAGAATTGGTTTCCACCCACAACTGGCACTAATTAAGTCAGGCAGGCACAGCGGTGTTAGCTGTTTGTTCTTTGGAGGGAGGTGGCCAGGAGAGGAGCAGAGAGAGGGTGAGCCCTGCAAGCAGAGACCAGCAGAGAGTGGTCAGATCTTCAAAGGGGCACAGGAATCCTTGGACACAGTGTGTCTTTCACTATATATCTCTATAGATAGATTTACACATACATAAGCTAGTTTTCCTAGTCCAGACAAGCTCAGATGCATTACGCAGACAGCCATATCATGAACACCTTTTGACTTACCATCACGGTGCACCCCGCAGTGCTGTTGTGTGGACTGGAGCAGCAGTTTGAGAAGGGCAGGGAGATGGTATCACTCAGCTGCGTTCAACTCTCTCTGCCAGGAGATAGCAGGGATGCAGGCTGTTCAGTGGGCTCAAACGTTGACTTTTCCTAGTGCACCCCTCGCTGAGGCTGACCATTGGCCCTGTGAGAGACAAATGTGGGCATCTTGCGTGAGGCAGGAGATAGGAAATAACTCCTGTCACTCACACCAGATGCACAGCCAACACAGAGTTTTCTAGGTGCTCTTATTTTTAAGCGAAGAACTAGACACCAGAAGAAAAATTAAGTTCTTACTAATAAAGTGCTGTGAATGTAACCTTTCCTTCAAGATACAGTTGCACAAGCCCGTGTACTATGTTTTATACAAAACAAAACATTTTCTCATAATCTCTTAAAATATCAAGTACGAAGATAGTTTTTTTTGTTCACAGGTAGCTCACTGATTGATTACATGTTCATACAGGGGTCAAAGTCTGATCTTATTTGTACCACTGTAAATTAGATGATTTGCTATATTCTTTATAGAGGAATATTACTTTAATGTTAATATATGTTACCATTAAAATATTTGGACTAGCGACCGCTGACTGCTTGGAGTTAGTCTAGAAACCAGAACCTTGCCTTCTGCCCTTTCTATCTGGTTATCTGAAAGACCAAGAAAGAAGCTCAAAGATGCTGTTGCACACTTGAGTTTGTGCTTTGGATTCTGGCATCTTTCTTGCACCCGTTCTTTAATAGGGAGAAAAAATCTAAATGGCAGAGCATATATCCTCCAAGCATTTCACTCCACCCACACAGTTCTTTTTCTTTAAAACAGTGGCTTATTCCCAACTGGAAAGGCAGCAGTCTAGCTAGAAGACAGGTTATATTCAAGAGAGAAAGGAAGGAGGTGGCTGAATCATAGCAATTTAACTCTGGCTGGGTGGATGTAAATCCAGCCACTGGTTGCTGCTATCACAAGCTTGGTATGATTTCGGATACAGGGAACAGCATATTGTTCTGGGTAATGAAGGCTAGAGGTCAGAGCAGGCTATGCATTTGCCTTTATTGCTTGCACTCCAGCAGGTGCAATATTCATTGCCTCTGCTAGGAGCACAGCCATCTCTAGCATTACTAATGAAATGTCAAATCATATTTTTATTTACTTCCTTTCTTCCACACCTGCAAATAACCACACTGATAAACCCCAAACTGATCATTTGGGGGTTTCTAAGAATGCCCTGAGTAAAAGCGAAGCCGTCAGTAAAGAGCACTGCTTTTTGGAAGTAAACTAAAAAGGTTCATTTGGGGCTTTTCATAAAACAAATCTTGCAACAAAATTAATTTGTCCGGCATTAGTCATCATCCTTTCTGCATGTTAAGGCTGTTTCATCTGAATAAACTCTAATTCTCCCCCTTTCCCCCCAGATATCCTTGTTATACTCAGTATTCACAAAGGGCAGAAAAGACACACAGCTGAGTGTGTCACATTAACATGCTTCACTGCCCGCTGTGGCCAAGTCATGCAGGATAGCTCTGGTCACAGATCAGTTGTTAGCATTTTCCCATGAGTAGCTTCCTATACCTGCTGTCTTGTCAAAATCTTTGCTACAACAGGTGGGAGGATGGTTCTTCTTTTTTTTTTTTTTAATTATTATTATTATTATTTATTTGGCTTGCCTCTGACCTAGGCAGCTTCTGAGGCCAGATTGTACCTTTGCACCAAAAACCTTCCAAGAGAGGCAGTACTTGTTGAATTTCATTTCCTGAGTAAGTGTCTCCTGTGATGCACTCTGTGCTAACGTAGGTACCAAAATAAGCTTGTGAAGGAGTCTCCTCTAAACCCATCCCCTCAGCCTCTTTCCTTTTGTTCCTTCCTACTAGATTTTGTTTTTCTGCTATTAGTGTTGAGAGGTTTTTACGGAGGGAAACTGTTTTTGAGTCAAGTGCTCTTGGTTGTTCCTGGGGAGCACCAGGCTGGTGCTGCCCACAGATGGCAGGGAACTCGCCAGGATTCATCCCCAATAGGCCAGAGATGGATCTTTTCTCTGTACTGGGATTAGGCTATCCAGGTGGCTGCCCAGATGTGAGGCTCTGTCTAGTCACAGCTGGAAACAGAGAGAGAGGGGTGGGAGTTAGGGCTCTTGGGTGGGACACGTCGCTGCCTTTCCCATCATTTAGCCCCTGAATGTAAATTTTCTAACAGAACGATGACAAAGGCAGGGTGCGTTTTGGGGTTTGTTTCATTTGCAGATACTGGATGTGAGAAAGGAAATGTTTTCTCCAAGGAGGCGAGCAATCTGCCTGTACCTACAGGTCTCTCTTTGATTACAGTTAATTAATCAGTAGTACATGTTAGAAATGTGCCAAGCACTCTCTGATCAGAGAGGCTCCCAGTCAAAGGACAAACATGTAGAGATAATTTAGAGGAAAGCCAGACAACGTGATGTCCTTTGTGGAGTAGCTGCTGCAAGAGCAAATGCATAGCATTTTGATATTTTGGGGAGGAATATTTTAGGAAGTCAACAGAGAACATCCACTAGCATTAGAGAAAGACACTTCATAGGTTCTGATGAAGAGGATGCTTGGCCTCCCAGCTTTTTCTTCAGTAAGTTTTGCTTTTTCAAGCCTGTGACAATCCAACTTCTAATCAGAATTAATGCAGTAGGTGAGAGAGAAGTGACAACTTTCTGTCAAGGTGTGCTGAGGATAATTCACCTGAGTTACATTTCAAAATGTCTCAGGCTTTTGACTCAAGTACCAGTTTCTGAGGGGGTTTCGACCAGTCTATGACATTTTTGTTCTGCCTGAGAATTTGCAGAAGATAAAAGATGCTGAACACTTACATTCATCTGGTCTTTCCATTTCTCTGTCCTAGAAATAGCCTTTTATTAGGTGGACACTTGAGGAAGGGGAACAAAAAGCTTTGATGGTGACCCGCTCCATTGTGACTGGCTGGAAAGAGATGACTTGAGGCTTGCCTACAGCTTCTGCTCAGAACCAGCAGTATTCTCTTCTTCAAGGGGAAAGCATTAGCCTGATATTAGATCACTTCAAATTTGATCCTGTGACGGCTTTAAAGATTTATGTAGATTATTTGTATGTACTTTTGGGTGCAGAATTTCATAATTATTGACCCAAACCACCTTTGCAATCACTATGCTGTTCCTCAGCATTACAGAGACATTTCATCTGCTCTGTCGTGTCCTCTGATTGTTATCACAGTTTTATTTTGCATGAGACTTCAGTACTTAGGCCTAACTCCTAACCACTAGCCATAGCCTCTGAGCACCTGTCCTGTTAAGGTTATTTACAGTAACAAAATTCTTCGCAAACTTCATGGGATTCTTGTTTCTGAATGTGGGAACTCTTCTTAGAAGGACTTGCATTTGGAAAAGATCTTCGTGTGATTTTGAGAAGAAAGGGATGTTAATATTGGATACTCAGCAAATGGAAATTTCTAGGAAATGTGACATCTAGAGCAACTTCCATGGTGCTTTAAGACACTCTTCTTCCAATGATTTTAGTCTTCATTAGACAACTCAGTGATTTTCAGGTTCTGGGTCCTAGCACGTTGTTGAATTAGCTTTATTAAGGAGGAACCTAACATAAAATGGTAATGTAAATGTCAAATTGTTATTTACTGTGGAAGCTTCTGCGTATGCGTGCTCAGACACATTCAAGATGAGGTTCCTCTTTGCATGGACCTCAAGGCCTGCTTATATTTTATTAATTGACTGCAGCTGACCTGTTAACTTACAACGACAATAAGCATCAGTGACTACAATGTGCTTGCTCCCCTTTGAGAGATGTCTTGCCTAAAGCTCAATAAATTGAACTCGTGACCTAAAATGACCCTAATTTCTCCAAATTAGAAGTTTCATGTCCTGCATGTCCCACAGATGGAAAATGAAGTAGAATGATAAATTATTAGACTAATGACCTTTTTGTGACAGAAATATTAAATTTTAAAGTTGTTTTTCTTCTTTTTTTTTCCCCCCTATAATCTGAGGACCAGACTGAATTTCAAATTCTCAGCTTAAAAGGAACTTCAGTGTTTGAAACCAGACTTAACAAAAAAGCTGACCTTTTGATGATCTCAGAAAGAAAGATCAAAGATTAAATTTGCTTTTCCTCCAAGTGCTTGCGTGCAGCTGTTTCTGTATGGATGAGTATACCAAACTTCAACAGCCTAGCATCATGAGAACGTGGGAAACAACTGTGTCAGTCATTCACCCTGATCCATATATCTGTATTATCTCAGACTGCATTTCTCCGGTGACCACATTTTGGTGCCTTGGAGGATTTCTCGTTGTGTGGGAGAGATCATGAAGAGCAATATTTCATTTATAGTTCAATACTTTATTTGATACTAAGAACTCCCCCATCACAGAGTGTCTCTCTCTCAGGAAAGAAAAAAAAGGCAAAAAAAAAAAAAAGCAAGCTTTTATTTTTTCCTTTCCCTCAGGAGAGTCAGTTTGGTGGGAACAGATGCTGAAATTGTTAAATTGTTAATCCACCAACTGACCAGTCCTGTGACTTCACAGAGAACTGCTATTCTTCATATGCAACGTGTTCTTGCTTTCTTTCTTCGTGCTCTGGGTTATGCCCATCTGACATCAGTACTGCAACTGTATTATCCTGATTGCTTTTTATTCTGAGGCCTCACTTCTAATTACTGAAGAAGAAAAGAGATCTCTGCCACACATGCTAGAGAGGGTGAAAGGCTGCAGTCCTACACCAGCTCCACAGAGGCTATACAACAACTCACCTTGCATTGAGGCTCCTTGTGCGCTGGTTAACAGCAGATGGCTCAAGTTAGACAGTCTGTTTTGTTGCCTTAATATCCAACCTTTTATTCCTATTCTTGAGCCTTTCCGCAGCGTAGCCATGAAAGGATACATCAACCTTCCAGCTGCTTGTCTTGGATGGACCTGAGATGTTCATCTCTTCAGCAGCTTAAGAGACAAAGAGCCCATAGCAATGGCCAGGGTAAAGTGCTGTGGATGTGCGGTGGTTGCAGATGGTGGTTATTCTTCCTTGACCATCATGAAGTGCACTTAACCATGGTTCTGTCAGGATGTGTGAGTCAGACAAGGTATCGGCGCACTAACCACTGAAGAAGAGGGACAAAGCTCTCCAGAGCACTGAAGGGAAATGGGAGCACATTGCATTGACAGTGCAGCCTGGCATGAGGATTTTGGTACTTCTGGATAGCACTTCTAGGAAGTTTCAGAAGTGGCTTTGGCCTATGCTAAGGTACAGATCCATATAGTACAGGAAGGAGGAATACTGATATTTGCTAGAACCACTTCTAGTCTGGTCCTTCCAGGGGTCATTAATCTTCTGTCTTAGCATGCGTGACAGAGGAGGTCAGGCATGCAGCGCTCGTCCCCACAGTATAATATTGACCACCTGATGGGTTGAACTGTGAGGAGATGTCCACCGTTTCCTCCGAAGCACGCTGCAGGGGCCACTGCCTATGATGCGCGCTGGGCGGGATGCACCACTGGTCTGTTCTGCACGGGTGGTTGTGGTGTGCCTCTGAAAGGCAGCGTGCTCTGCACCCGTGTGCTGCCATTTGATAGCCCTTCCTCCTGTCCGCCAGCAGCAGCTCCACAGTCTGTCACACGAGTGACCAAGGGAAAACCAGATGAATCACTAAAAAGACCTCTGACTTCTTGAAAAAGACATGGGTTTTAAAAATGTAGAGCCATTGAGCATCCAACCTTGTGCATTCAAAGCAGGGTTCAACCATTAACAATTCAAGATACCCCTGCAAGGCAAACACACCACTATTTCCTCCTTGCTTCACACGGAAGGAAACTGCAGTGTAAGTGGCATAGCTGAAGTTTCAAGCCAGGTAAGTATCAGAGAGGGAATTAGCATTCATGCTCCTTAACTACCAAAACTGGTGTTTGCTCTTCCACACAACAATGCCTCCAAGGTCTTGTGCTGAAGATTGAACAAAACTAATGCAACTTTAATAACGCATATGCATATTTTATGTCTCCACCATAAGGACATGGACTCCTTAGGCTATATGATTTTGACATAGTTGAGAGCAGCGCAGACGTAATGCAAAGTGATGGTCATGTTGTGAAATCTGTAACGGGAGAGTTTTTCCTTCACTGTGAGCTTGATTCCTCTCCTAGGCATGAAGTCTCTGGTTTTAATGCAGGAATGTGAGTTTTTCTGTTACCTGGATTCAAGTTCTTTGAGCCAAAACAAACATTGATTATGCTGCCGTGCTGTTTTGCTCCCATTTTTACATTAGAGGTCCTGACTCCTGACCAGCTGACATTTTTTTTTGTCTGAAATGTGCCAGTTCTTCCTGCTCTCTTCTCTCGCTGTATGTTTACAACGGGCTGTTTTCTCCTACTCTGATTGGGGCACGAAGAGGAGCTCACATCTCTTGTTCTTATTTTCACAGATTAATGTAACAGGAGAATACTTTTTGTATCTGCACGTATATTTTTTTCCTCTTTCATGCACGAAGGGCATTAGGATCATAGAATCATAAAGGTTGGGAAAGACCCCCAAGATCATCTGGTCCAGCCGTCCCCTACATTAGGTACCTACGAGTACGTGTACATACACACAGAGAATGCAGCCTGCTTTCTGTTGTGCAGCGTGTCAGATCTGCTTAAAGCTGCATAAAGTCCTGCGCAGTGACTGAAGGAACAGCAATGTGTGGCTGAAATATCCGCGTGCTATAAAACCTTGCTTTTAAGTGCAGAATACAAGTTTCCCAACACAATTTCCTGGAAAACAAAACAAAACAAAACAAAACACAGTCAGGATTGGCACCGCTTCGTCAGCAGACAGCCGTAGGTGGAACGACACGTACCGTAGGGTCGGGGGTCGGGAGGCAGAGGATGGGTTTCCAGCCCGCCGCCCTCGGTGGTGCCCCCAGGGCTGGCAGCGAGCGCATTTCCCCACGGTGGGCTGGATCCTGCAGCGCCAGGGCTCGCTGGGTGCAGCTGAGCGATGTGCGGAGAAGAAATCTTCCCTGCCCATGGGTGGGGATCCAGGCCATCTAGTGGGGAGAAGAGTTAACAGCCAAGGGAAGCTCCCGTTTCTGAGACACGGCCTCCGTGCCTGCCGACAGCATAACTGCAGGTAAATAACTCGTCTCGCATTCAGGACGGAACAGGAGAAGGCCAGTCGGTGTACAACACCCGGCTGTACTAACGGCGCCGGCATTTAGACCACACTGCTATCAGGAGGCCTTTGCAGAAATAACCTGGTTTTGTTCCTTCGCTTCAAACAAACTGCCCTGCCGATGTGAAAAGGAAGCCAGGCTGTTATGCGTACCCTTTCCTCACAGTCTGTGTCACGTTAATTCCACAAACCCTTCAATTGCACTTAGTCTGTGCCCTGTAGAGAAGCTTAGCTTATTAGGGCTGCTCCATAAGTTCACACGGCTGGGTTTACACTGAGTTGTCTTCACTGGCCACGGGGAGCTGCCAACATCATACTGAGGTTAGCATTTGTCCTTATCGAAGCTCGATTCCTAACTTTTATCTCTTATTTTTAAATCCGAAGGTGCCTATAGGACCGCTCTACGCTAAATATCATGAGTTCAGTTTCGGTTCCTAAAATAGCTCCTCCCCACCCCCCCCGCAATTTGATGAGTGCTCTTATAATAAACTCATTGAAACGTTGCTCCAAAAGGCAGAGCTTTCACAGGAACAGCACTCAACCCAACGTAACAAAGATCTATATTAAGTTCCATAGATTGAATCTAGATAAAATGCAGTCACCGCCGCCGCCGGCAGCAAGAAGATCCCCCCCGCGCTGCTGTGCCGAGACACCCGCTGCAGGTGGATCCGCCACCCAACTGCATCGCCCCGAGAGCAGCCCTGCGGGGGAAATGCTGCTGCTGGGAGGGAGGGGAGACTGCTGTTTTTGGGTTGTAAGGAAAAAAAAATCAAACCCTCCCAAACCCACAAACACTATTTGCTTGAATAATTGTTCTGACTCTCTTCTCTCCAGTTGCTGTCATTACTGAGGAGCCTCACTGGACTTCATGGTGGGCTTCTGCTGTTGAAGGACAGGACTGGCTTTGGCCACCGGCTGCTCCAAGCACAGCAGGCAGCTGTAAGTTGGTAATGCCTGGATGCAGAGAGGACCCATCATCCAGACAAGGCAAAACCTTGGAAATCTGGGTTTGGGGCCTGCTTGGGCCCAGGAGGATCCTTCCTTGCACTGCAAGGAGGGTAGTGCCACTAGCACAGGGTGGGGGGAGACATCAGAGGAGGTGTCGTCACCCCCGTGAAGGGCAAAATCAGTTTTGTTGGTGCTGCTGATGCTCTCCTAGGATGTATGGGCTTGCCGTGTGATAGGGCAGCCTCCTGGAGCAGGTCTGGCCCTCCAGCCAGTGATGGATGTGCCCTGTAGCAGGGCAGGGACCATTCACATGGGTGAAACAGAGAGAGGAGGATGGAAGAGGATGCTTACTGACAGCTGATTGCATGAATGCATTTACGCTGTGATCCCATTTCTAATAAAAGGTTTCTCCCTACTCTGTTTTTCAACAAAAACTGTTAGTCCCACCACTGTCCAGGTGGACAGTTTGGGGAAGAGGCTTGATTAAGCATACCTAGCCAGCCCCAATACAGCTAACTGCAAATATTACTTAATGATCACAAAGCTCTCCTCCCACAATATTTGATTCCTAGGTTAATTAATGCTGGTGGTTACATTACAATTGCACGATTTAAATATATGTTTCCTTGTCCGATTTACTGTTTGTGAGGGAGGTGGAATATAGTGAAAACCAGGGAAGCTGCATTTGCTGCTCTGTTGTTATTGCAGTCTTTCACAGTTTTGAAGACAGTCTTAGACCATTTAGATCAGTGAGCTCAGCTGTGTGGGAATTTCCCCATGAACTGGTTCCCTCACAGGCTGTTTTACATTTGTGGATTACCACGATCCTAGAGAATATAAGGCCTGGCTAACAAGGTCATATATTCAGGAAATTTCCAAGAGAATTTCTGGAAACTATGTGATAGATGTGCGGCTCTCGCCTGTGCAGTAGAATTGACCCTATTGCTCATTTCTGACTTCACAATATATAAAGAAAATCAAATTATGCAAAGCGCTGGAAATAAAAGCAAACTACCATCCTTGGTTACACAAATTCCTTAAGCACCTGCATAATTCAAAATGTGTGTGTCATCCTGCTGGCTGCAATGCATTTGCCTAGATTTAGTTCATTTTACTTCACTGTGTGTTTCTGGAAGCCAGGCATCCCACTAAGTATCTGACAGAGTGATTTTCTGCTACGGTGAGGCTCCTGCCGTACTGATCGCGCAGGCTTTAAACGCATCGCTTGCTGTGCTGCTGCCACCAAGAGAATCGCACCTCTGAAGGACTAACATCATTTCTGGAAGCTGAACCACATGTCTGAGTTATTCACGCTGGAGCTCCTGTGAAAAGCGAACACCTTTTCCCCCCTGAGTGCATCGAGGATTTCTATGATTCGGCAAGCTGCGCATCATTTGTTACTGCCCCGCACGTCCCTCCCCTGCCAACACTTGTCAGGGCTGCCCTGGGTCTCCCCGCTGGTGATCAGGGGCTGGCTGTGGGGCCGTGTGGCAGGGATGCCCTCCTGGCTCTCATCCCGTGGGACAGCTGTCTGGGAGCACAGCCAGCCACGAGCAGCGTGCAGGCACATCTCCTCCTTTGGGAGCTCCAGCTCACGCACGCACTGCCGGGCCCTCAGGAAGCTTCTGACAAAATTTCCTTCAAAACAGCAGAAAGGAGGCAGAATACGCTCCTTCCCCTTCTCTGGCTGTTCCCAAAACATCTCTGTGTAATAAAGCTATCGATAGTGCAGCATTGCCTCTCCAAGACAGAGACAGAAAGACAGTTGCACAGCCACAGTGCCAACAATAACTAATAAAACCTGCAGGCAGCGTAGGTGTCTCGTTGCAGGATGGAGGCGGGGGAAGCACTTGCTCTGCACCTGCTGGTAGAGGTGCCCTCTGAGAAATCCTCGCTGAGGACAGCCTCACGAGTGCAGGCTGAGTGGAGCCGAGACATCTGCACATTTGTGATGCTGAACGGGGGTGGTAGCAGACGGCTCGGAGGTCTGATGAGGCTTGGCAGAGGGTTTCCAATGCTGGGCATGCCCTGCTTCCCACCAAGGGCCTGAGGTCATGGCTTCTGGCTGAGAGTGTGCTGCTGGCCTCATTTCTGGCACAGCTCAAGCATCGTCATGCTGCTGCTGTTCTGGTCCAGCCAGGAGAGCCCAGGCTACTTTACAGCTCTGAGGAACACGCAGCAAAATAAAGGAGTTTATGGTGTATGTTGGTTAGAGGTGCACATATATATTGTCCTGTGGGGCAAGGTTTTGGTAGCAGGGTGGCTGCAGTGAAGGCCTCTGTGAGCAGAGCCCAGCAGCTGCCCCATGTCAGATGAGAGCCAGGTCCAGCTGGCTCCAAAAAAGAAAATGTCACTGGCCGGAGCTAAGCCTGTGAGCAATGCTGGTTGTGCCTCTGTGAGAGCAAGAAAAGGTAAAAAACACTGCCCAACAGCAGCTGGGAGAGAGGAGTGAGCACCAGCCCTGCAACCCCCAGGTGAGTGCAGCAGGAGGGCAGGAGGATGCTCCAGGCACGCAGCAGGCAGTTCCCCTGCGGCCTGTGGAGAGGCCCCTGGTGGAGCAGGCTGTCCCCCTGCACCCATGGGTCCCACACGGAGCAGATCTCCACGCTGCAGCCCGTGGAGGAGCCCCCGGGGGAGCTGGTGGATGTGGCCTGGAGGAGGCTGCGGCCCATGGAGAGCCCCCGCAGGAGCAGGCCCCGGGCCGGAGCTGCAGCCCGTGGAGAGGAGCCCACGCAGGAGCAGGGGGTCCTGGGGGGAGCTGCCGCCCACCTGGGGGGGACCCGTGCTGGAGCAGTTTGCTCCTGGGGGATGGACCCCGTGGTACAGGAGCCATGTGGGAGCAGTGCTTGAAGAGCTGCAAAGCCTCTTACTTTATTATTAACTGGCAAGAAATTAAATTAATCTTTCCCAATCCAAGTCTGTTTTGTCCATGATGGTAACTGGTGAAGGATCTCCCTGTCCTTATCTCAACCCACAAGCTGTTTCATCATATTTTCTCCCCCAGTCCTGCTGAGAAAGTAGAGTGGGAGAGCAGCATGGTGGGCACCTGAGGTCCCACCAAGGTCAACCCACCACAGCGTAGCACCACCAGACTCCGCTGATCTGGACGACCGGGCAGCTGGGGTAGCTCGCAGCTTTTGGCTGAGGCTGGCCTGGCACCAGTCCCTTCTGATGCAATACGCTGCTTTAGTGGGTCATGCTTAAATGACCTTCGGGAAGGTGTCTGTGGGAAGTAGCTGGGGCTCTTCAGGGCGGGAACCAGGCCTAGGCAGCAGCACTGACCAGGCAGGGCAGGTCTGGCCACCCTGCAAGATTTGTCTTTCCATCTGCCTTCCCAAAATGCCCTGCCATCTGGTGGGACCCTTGCAGGTCCCCTGCCTCAGAGGTGCACCCGTGTGCTAGCCACCGGAGTGCCCGGCCATGGCTCTGTTACTTCATTACCTCGTCTCTTCGAAAGGCTTGAATATGATGATGGTTTCCACGGTGCAAAGGCATTCATTTAATAAGGAAGGCCTGGTGTAAGCTTAGATTTTTTAACTCCAGTTGCTTTTTTTTTTAATGAGTATTCATTATAATGCTCAGAGGGGTAGGAAAACCATCTTTGGGATTTACATAAAAACCAGCACACCCTTCTCTGGATTTGTTAAATAATTTTTTTCTTTTCAGTCAGTCGGCCTGCATGCTCTAGGCAGTGCAAAAGTGAAATTGTCATTATTTTTATCAAGCTTCTGAAATGCCACGCTAAAATACCAGCCCAGTAAACTCGTGGGGTGATCCTAATTGTGCTGGCACAAGCATAATTTAATTCAGATTGCTATAACAACAAACAGTGTCCATGCTCGCTGTAATCACGTTAAGGCCTATACACAAAATAATTAGCATCTTTCTATTTGGTAAATAGAGGTCCGCTGCAGGTCAGCCTCAATGAGGACACTGCATTGTTACAAGATGAGGCCTTTAAAGCTTCTGCAGAATGGGTATTTGGAAAAAGAGCTGCTCTAAAAAACACAAAAGGAAGACTTCATTATCAAGGAAGCACCACCACTTGCCTCTTACTTAGTTTTTGTTCCGTTTTCTGAAGAAAAATAATAATTCATTTATTCAAGCTCAGGGAATCAAAGGAAACGCCATACAATAGAAGCAGCATTTGCTCAATTTCGTTGTATGTCCAAGTGTCACCTGACAGACTTCCCAAAAGCCAAGGATGTCTTCTTGCAGTCCCAAAGCTGACAAAATGCAAGCAGTTTGTTTATTTATTAGCCATTTCTGTGGGCACTGTTTCTGAGGCAGACTTGCCAGGTATTTAAGCTCCATGAGAAGACTGAGTAGTTCAGGGAAGTAGGAGCACACTTCAAAAGCCAGTCAGTAACTTACAGGCCTTTTCTCTGTAGTCTCTAAGTCATTTCTGCAAAGGTCTTTGTTACTTATATCCAAAAAAGTAGCATCCACATACTTTAAAGCTTGCAGATCTTTATTTTCATTTATTTATTTTTCTTAACATACCTTTTAATAAAGATATGGATGCTACCCACTGCTGTGGAGAAGGTGAAGGAATGTCTTCTATTTATTCAGAGGCAACTGGTGCTCTCCAGCGAAAAATGACCCTGCTTCATAATTGCAGACTTTTTGCACACACATACACAAGCCATTGCATTTGACATTTTCAGCATTTTGTAGCGGTGCCAGACAGATGATTATCCCTGCAGATTTGTTCTAAAATTGAGAGAGCATCTGAAGCATTTTTACCTTGCATTTATGATAAGCAGAAAACGTTGGTTAGTGATTTTAACAAAGTGTCATCAATTATATGGCTTGAAATTTTCTGGAAACTCTTACAGAAACCTACATTTAGGCTCACTAGACACAAACAATGACATTTCAGCTGTTTCTTGTCAGCCTACTACGCGTATCTGCTTCAGTGCGACAAGGTGGGTCTGATCCAGCAGATTAAAGAGTCAGCTCATGCAGTTATAAGGGAATTGTATACATTAGCAGCAGCAACCTGTAGACCAGCCTGGCACAGTCCAGAGCTCAGGACAGTTCAAAGAGCATTTATGACACGTTTTTTCTTGATCATGGAGGAAGCTCTTTTCCTTTAGGAAGGACAAGTTCATGGGCAAGGGGAGGCCCTAGGGGTCACAGCACCCTCAGGCAGGAACTATTGCAGGCAAATGCCCCCAAAGCCATCCCAAAGCAGTGGTGGCCAGGCAAGGAGCTGCAGGGCACGGCTGGGGACAAGCCTGGCGAGGGCTGCAAAGGGTTGTGTGGGCAGCAGGAGCCCCAGCAAGAGCTGGTGCCAGCTGACTTTCCCAGGGGAGAAAATGGCCAAATGTTCATTATCATGATCCAGGTTAGAATTTGCTCACATATTTAATAAAGGTAGTCATTTTAAGCTGCTGTGGACAAAACCCAGATGAGGGACTCTGGGTTTGCTTACACTTCTCCTCCTGGAGGTCATGTCCCTCACCAGCACTAGTGCTCCTGAAGCATCCAAATTTCATAGGAAATTTCAGGCACGTTTCCCTTATCCATTCACTCTTCATACTCTTCTTTTTCTTCAAAATTCCCAGAAAAATTATTTGCTTGATCTTTTTTCTTTCTTTCTTTTTTTTTTTTTTTAAGGAAAAAAAAAGGCATTCAAGCTGTCCATTTACCCAACTGCTTTACTGCTTTAAAATGTTATTTTTGCCTACACTCACACCGATCCTGGCTGATGTGTTTCTTTTTCTGGTCTTTTAACACCGATTAGCAGAATTCCAGTAATTCCCGTATGCTGCCACCAGAGGTCACAACATCCGCAGTGTGCGTGAGTTAGAGGGGAAACACCGTACTTGCTGTTTTGGCAGAATTAGGCCTTTAAACACACCAGGCAGAAAATTCCCTTCGTGAATTATCTCAAGCTCCAAGACCTATGCGCCATCGGGACTTTCTCAGATCTTGCTCAGAAGTGGACATGTTGGAACAGCAGCCAGAATGTTATGGGATTGCTGAATAAAACTCTCAAATAAAAAGCACCGGGCTGGCTGGAGTGGGTTATGTGATGGGGTGTTCCCATAACCACAGCAGTCAGGCTTTGAATTCTGGGCTGTACGAGAAGATCTTCGAGTCTTCTGCCTCTCTGAAGGAAAAGGTCTCAAGGTGTACAGGTAGTTGGGACATATTTATCAGCAACAAGTCATGCAATTAGCACTTTTTTCCTCCGTGGTGTTTGTGGTCAGAGTAATTCTGCATCCTTTACCCTGAGAAACTAAAAAGAAGATGGTCTTTTTTTCCCTGTATTTGAGTCTTTCTGCTGCTTGTGTGACATCCTCTCCCCGACCTCTTGCTCCTCAGAGCTGTCCCTGAGCCCTTGGGGGTGCTGACAGCCAGCAGGGTGAGTGACAAGAGAGCTGTGCCAAGACCTCGCGGTCCTCCAGTTCTGTTGCGTGCCGGTAGGGATGTGCAGATGGAACGGGCTTGGAAGAGCTGGGAGAGAGGTCAGGCCTGGAAGGATGACATTCACCCCTGCCCAAACCCGTTGCTCACTGCTTTCTTCAAAAATCCTGTTCTGCATATCTGGTGATTTACGTGCTTTGTCCGGAGGTCTGAAGTGAGCCAGACCTGAAAAGCAGATGTTGTGGAAGAGATGAGCTCCCAGGGCAGTTGCTGTAAGGCTTCCTATAGACACCGCGCTGCAGTTTTTCAGGAATACAGTCAAATCTCCTTGTCAGGCATTCTCTGGCGTGGTCAGGACTTCTGTTATTAACTTGTACACTGTAGCTGTCCTTTCCCCTGCCTGTCGTACAGTGATCAGACGTGCTGTTGTCCTAATCATTTGTACTGTACACTGCCTGAATGCAACAACCCAGCTCAGGGTCACAGCGAGCTAGGGCACTTTTGGAGAAATGAAAACATCTCATGCTTTGCATGTTTATCGAAGCCTAAGTCTTCTGTCAGTACAACTTGTTGTGGTGTCACCCAGGCTTTGTCTGGAAGGGGTGAGGGCTCCCTGGACAGGACCACCCAGGAGAAGAGGAGGGAGCGTGAGAGACGGCACCCAGCATTTCAGCCGGGAAGCAGAGGTGTTTGTTCTGAAAACAACCATGCTGGAAAAAGCCCACTTCACAAATAAACACTCGGGAGGCTTGGTTGGACTCCAGGTGAGAAGGCGAGTAGGTCTGGAGAGACGTCTGCCCCCAGTGCCCTCCAGGACCTGCTGCACACGACGCGGTGCAGAGGGAGAGCAACCTGAGGAGGCAGGGCAGGAGGGTGGGAGAACACCATTAGTATTCCTGCTGAGTACCGGCTGGCTCTCTCTGCAGCAAAATGACAAGATTTCTGCAACTGAGCAGCGTGTTGCTATGAAAAACTGTTTGCAGCTCTACTCAAACAAAAAATTGGGATGAAGTCCATGGGAAGATCCCCCTCCTCTTTCAGCAGGCAAAAAAAAAAAGTGTATTTCTCCCTTCATGTAACTTCAAAACTGCGTGCAGCAGTGACTGAAGTAGTTCATCACAGCTCTCCTGCAAGAGGCAGGAATGCAAATTACACACACACGTCTTACCAGAAAGCAGTCCAACAGCCCGGCTTGTACTTCAGTGAAAGCGTTTTGTATCATTCATCAATGATCTGCTTTCAGAAGTGTCTGAAATAGTGCTATTGTCATCCTGGCTCTTACTGCCCTTCTATTAGGGCTGTCTTTTTTCTCCAAGAGTAACTAAGAGAAGCATTTCTTTAAAAAGGTGGCAAAAATCTATTGTGGAGAATTTTTACCTGTTTAAGTTGCCTTTTGAAGAAGTTTCTTTTCAATTACTGAAAGTTACTGGCACATATATGACCTAGATGGGAATTTGCCTCTTTTTGTGTGTGTGTGTGTGTGTGTGTGTGTGTGTGTATATATATTTTCTTTTCTCGCATAGCTAGAGGTTTCTAAAGCATTACTGACACAGGATTTCATCCTCTCTCCTGCTCTCTTTATGGTCCAAGGGCTACTCAAGAAAAATCAGGAAAGCAAATTTGGTTAGGTTCATTTAATGGATGTCCTCTTGTTTTTTTTTTCTGTGACAAGAATTAAAGAAAAAAAACTGTTTCCTTTCCTCCTAATCATTCACAGTTTTCTACAGCTGTCATCTTTCCTCCAGCCCAGTCCTGCTGCCGCCCTGATCTCTGTGCAGGAAATTCATTCCCCATCCTCATTGTCAGGGCCTTTTTAACTCCACCGACAGGAATCGGCCTCCGAGGCATGGAGGCTGCTTGAGGGTGCCCTAGGCAGTGGTGGAAGCTGCTGGGAAGGCAGAGCTGTGTTTCAGAGCCATCGTTCCTCCACTTGTCTCTCCTGTGCTCCCACAGGTAGACCTTGCCCTTCCTAAGGTGAGAGAGAATTGTTTAATCCTGGAGAAATCATGCGTGAAGACACACGGCGGACGCCTGTGTTGTCCAACCTCCCCTGCTTCATCACCTGCCCCAGTCTGGGGTTGTCTTCTCCTCTGTAATTAGGTTAAGTAGCTCTTGGAAAATGAGCTGAGATACAGAGCTGGAGCATGGAGATACCTGAGGTCAGGTAAGGTGATTAGGCTCCAGCGGCACTGCTGCAGGAGGAATGCTTCCCGCACATTTTCACCCTTTTAGCAAATCCTTGTGGGAAAGGGCTCGGCTTTAAAGACAGAAAAATTTGTGTTAGAAGAGCGAGGAAGCTGCCTTCAGCAGACAGACACTCTTTCTTACTCAAATGAGAGACCCATGTTTCCCTGCAGGTCTCTGTGCTGACTCTCCTGCTTAATATAGCTCCTTGCTTTTAATTTATGTGTTGGCAAATGTGCCTTACTGCAGTTTCAAAACAAAATCTCCTTATGATGCGCATCTGTGTGTATGCGCACATACACACATGCACTTTAGTAACTCATTGCTTGCTCCTAGTTCGCAACAGCTCTGAAAGACAGGTATTCCTCTCTCTGGAAAAGAGCTTTGGAAGCTTATTTTGGTGGGTATTGCTCTCAGTTTTTACCTGAGGAGACAACGGGGAGCTCTGAGCAGACATTGCTGCCAACGTGGCAGCCAGCGATGTGTCTCGAAGTGGCTTTCCTTGGCTTCAGGACGCTTTTTGGCAGCCGGAGAGGGAAGCTCTAGGGTGATGGCTGTGGGAGACCAGGCTCCAGAACCAAGCTCCCGGGCGATTCCACATGCAGGGAGACAAACGTTTCACCTTTCCTACAGCAGCCCTCTTCAGGCTCTGGCACACACACCTGAGTGAGAAGGTGATGCCTGTGTTCGTAGTTCCAGCAGCAGCCAGGGCAGGGTGAGAGGAGGCGTTGTGGAATTGTGCAACCAGAATAAAATGACATCCAACGGTTTCAACCCAGTCTTCATCCCACAGCCTGATTCCAAGGAGGGCATTCACACAGAGGCTTGCAGCTGTCTGAAGAGGGGGATTGTTTGCTTTGGGTGGAAATGTATTTCCAAGAAGTCAGCATGGTGAAGGAGTTTCCCACCAGCTGTTAATCTGACATTTTACTCAGATATTAGTAGCAGTAGCCATAGGGCCTGACAGTAAGGCCAGTGAATAGTTCCCATCCCAGCTTCTATACTGGGCGCACAGTCTTTGCTAGACCAGAACATCAGGAGCTCAGCGAGGGCACAATCTTGGGATAGAAAAGGCTGGCAAGCCTTAGGGACACCTCATAAAATACACCAATGCTTCCTACAGCTAAGCAATAACATCATACCATGACCTGAGAATTTCCATGCTGGCACCTCTGCCCTCCCATTCTGACCACTAAATGAGATTAAAAGTTCACTCATGAATTTCAATGGTGAAGCTAACGACCTTGTTTTGAGGAGGTTGCAGAGAATTTGATTAGCAGAGGAACAAGGTAATATGAAAAGGGAGGCTTTCAGTCAATTAAGTGAGCATATCCATAAGCTGTCTGCATGCCTTAGAAATCAACATATGATGAGAAACCTCTACACAATTGAAATTAAAACTCATAAGGGTGAAAACACATAGGCAAGCAGGAGGATAAACAAAAAGAAGTGGGCAATGGAAGAGAAAAAGAAAAGGGATAGACAAAAGGGTAAAAGACACGTCAAGTGCTGGAGCTGGTTCCATAAAAAAAACTTCATTTTCTGGAATAACAAACTTATCCTCAGATCTTTGCACCTCAGGAGCTTCTGTTTTATTTTGTTTGGAAACATTTATATAGCTGTGGCATAGTCATGAAAATGTTTATAAATCCAAAGCTTCATGAATCTGCAGGAGATGTAAATCATTTGTCATCTGCTATTTGCTACTCTCCTATAAAAATGCCAATCATCCAAGCAGGGTTTGGCTAGGTTAGCCAAATTCAAAAGAAAATACTGAATAAGGGCTAAATCAGGAACTGACAGCCAAGACAATCTGCTTTCCCTGAACACATGCTTTTCCTTAAGAGAGGCCAAGGTGACCTAATGTCTGGGCATTATAGATCTCAATGGTATGGGCAAGAAGCCTCCCTTCACTTAAGTCAGCTTTACCATACCTTGCAGTCTGTCTGGCGCTGATGCCTTGGCTCTTTGCTGCTTCTACTTCTCCCCCTTTCCTTGAAGTGTACCTGGGCAGCGGTGAAACGTTCAGAGAGAAAAAGACAAAACAGCAGTTCCTTAATCTCATGAGTGAAAACAGGATAATGCGACAAGTGTCCACCCCCCACCCTCATCTCTCATATGATTTTCGCCGCAATTTTTGGAAAAGAATATTGAAAAACCTCGTTGGTGTGTTTGAGGCAGCGATAAAGCCAGGGCACCCGTCTGCTTGGAGCACGTGGAGCTCTGCAGTCCCATCCCAGCACGTGGCTGGGGTGCATGGCACCAGCCTGGCACCTCTGCCCAGCCGTGGGGCTCAGCCATCCCTTGGGTTTGTGCTTGTCACCCAGGGTCTGCGTGCACTGCAGTCACACACTGCACTGCAGCGTGACAGGTCTGGCTTGAGAGTGCTTGTTCACAACCCACACCCCTCGGGCCCTCGCTGTCCCCAGAGGCTGTCAGGGTGGGAGGGAGAAAACACTGAATTTTGAGCTGAAATAGCACCAGAGACACATTTGCTTCAGAGCTGTGCTGGGCTTTGTTAGCCTGCAAACACCCTAAACTGCTAGGAAAACGTTGGTTGTGTGGCAAATGGCAGCCCTAGAACTGGCGCTTGAAGAGGGAGATGAAGGTATCTGGATGTGACGTGCTGTTAAGAGAAACGGCACAACCACAGCAGTAGTGGAAAGGGAAGCTTTTCGGGAGGTCCAGCTGCTAATATGGGTGACGAGGGTCAGTGTGAGGAGAGGTGGAAAGAATCCCTATTTACTTTCTTAAAAGAGGCAGAAAGATGGTATGAAACGGGAGGTCAGCACAGCAGTTGCTGGACTCCAGCACTTTCCACTTCACTGATGAGACCTTTCCGACAAAAATGCTGGTGCTGCTTGCAATGGTCCTGCCACCATTTGGCAGCAGGAATTCAGTTTTTGACAGATTCAGTTATATGCTGTGGTTTGTCTGGTTTTTACAACACTGGGCATAGCTGGAAGATAAGGTGGCAGGTCTCAGGAGCCCCTTTACTTCACTACAGACAAAGTGCAGGATCTTACTTTCACAGCTTAATGTGGATTCCCACAGCAATACTTCCAATTCAGACCCCTGCATCATAATGCAGTCAAGCTAAATGTACATTACAATATTATGCCATGGAAGTATATTAGCAGTAATTGCTGTTAAATGAGGCAGGAACATTAAAAGAAAACTATTTTTGTGAGAAAAAGAAAAACAACAATAAAAACCCCGAGTGGTTTAAGAATTTATACAGCACAGAAAAATGCTCTCAATTAGACGACAGGTTCATCTGTGACAGAACTATCCTCAGTTCCCCTGTCACAACCCCCCCGGGTATGTAGGACTCTCAGGAGCAGCATCAGTTACCAATGGCTGCCTGATGCTCCCTGTGCAAGGATACACCACTAATACACTCACATGAAGTATTGCAATAAAAATAAGGGAGACAAAAAAAAAAAAAACACCAAAAACGTTATTGAAGCCTTCCTATCCTCCCAGATCCTACAGAGGATATTTATGAGAATTTTTGCTGAAAGGAAAACTGCAAACAGTTGTGTATTTTTGTTGTTGTTGCCTTTTTTGTTTTTTTAAATTGCACTTTTTTTTTTCCTCTCTGCTTATTTGAAAACAAGATGCAACAAGTTCTTTTTCTTTAAGGATCATGATTAGTTGTTCTAGCAAAAGAATTACACTCATATGCCAGGACCCCAGCAGGCTAGGTCTGGAGTGACCTCACTCCAACTGTATGGTCCAAGCAACGAAGACCAACAGAAAATGCCAGAAGGGAATGGATGGTAAGAGTTATTTTAGGAGCTAATTCTTTTCAACCCTACTGACTTGGTGGAAAAGTCCAGAATATTCTGGCTGGGCAACATGAGAAGAATGCAAACTGACATTCTTCTTTTGGACAGACAATTTACACTTCTAGTCAGTAGGAAAGACAAAAAAAAACAAAAAACCAACCCACAAACAAACAAACTAAACAACCAAAAAACAACCAACAAATCAACCAAAAAAAAAAAAAAGAGAAGTTGCTCCTCCCCCCCAAAATCATCTTTGGACTTCTGTCTGAATTATCCTAATTTTGCAAAGTCCTGCTTGCACTGCAGAAAGCACTCAGCCCCGTGGTGTCTGTGTTTCTGCTGACTGAGCAATGAGCTACGATGGACACCAATTTTCTTGAGAGATTGCTTTATTGTAGTGCTGTTTAAAAAGCACTCCTGAATTTGTCTTGTATAAGATATGATGAAATAAAGGTGGTATTATTTGAAAACTGATTTTTGAAAGAGTTTCTTCATAAAAAAAGTGAATGATTCACTTGTGGGTGTTCATAAACATGAGGGTGGCCATTTTTGAGCGATCAGATCTGTGGTAACCAGCACGTTGCATACACAGCAGGCTATGCCATACAGTCATAGGAATTAGGATGACTGCCTATTCTTCTACCTCACCCCGTTACCAATATAATTCCTGGCTGATAGTTCGCTCACTGACTCTTAAAATCCCTGAAGGTGAGACTCCACGGCTGCTTCAGGCAGCCATTTCAAACGCTGTGTTATCCCTCTAGCTACTTCACCAGTCAGAGAGGAGAGGAATGGCTTTTCTCATGCCACAAATGTGGAGGTGTGGTGGGCTGGCCCCAGCCAGCAGCCAGGCACACACCCAGCCACTTGCTTTTCCTTGCCAGTGGGAAGGGAGAGAAAAGGAAAAACGAAAACCAAGGAAACTATTGGGTTGAAATGAAGACCAGCAGAACACTTACTGTTGCCTGCAAAGAGTGCTGCAGGCAAAACAGACTAAACTTGGGGGATTATCTTAATTTACTGCCAATTAACATGAAATTTAATTACTCATTCAGGGAAACAAAGAAGAAAAACATTTAAACACATAGGGAAAATACCTTTCTCAGGCTTGGCTTCACTCCAGATACCTCTCCTCTCCTCTTCGTGGTCTCCACTCCTCTTGTTATTGCTGCAGGTTACACTTGTTCACTTCAGTGAGGTGACAGGGGCCACAGAAGGTTGTGGTGCAATGTTTTCTTTCTGCCACTACTTGTTTCTTATTCCTTTCTTCTGCTGCTCCTTCTCCCCTCACTCTTTTCCTAAGCTCCAGCATGGGCTCTCCACACGCTGCAGTCTCTCTGAGGGATACCTGCTCTGGTTTGGGCTTTCCATGGGCCTTAAGCCCTTCAGGGGGTGTTACCAGTTCCACCACACAGTACCTCCTACTCTTTTGGCCTTGTTCTCTCTCTCTCACTCAGCTTTTGCCAAACTTTTTAAAATCTGTTTTCACAAAACCATCACAGACTCCTCTGGTCAGTTCAGAGCACCACTGCCTGGCTGTGCCCTGTGGTGGGGTCATTGGAGCCACCTGGAAACAGCTGTGGCTGCCACAGGCCGCTCTGGCCTTGCCTCACGCGGCAGCCCCACAGGCCCCTGCTACCAACACCTTGCCATGCATGCCCTAAATAGGAGGTATTAATCATTTGCCACTCTGTTCCAGAGTGATAAACTTTAGTGCTTTTTCAACTAAGAAATCAAAAATTGAGTCTTCATTCACCCCCAAGTGGTGAAGATGAGGCTCGTCAGTGTCACAGAGCAGAGATGTTCTTTGTGTGTCAGTTCTCAAAAAGTGTCTTAAGCTGTGAACTCCCTAAACTTGGGTTTTGGGGAGGGGGGCGAAGATGGAGGAGACAGGACTGGTTTTCTTCTTTTGACTGGGGGTCACTCACCACTGTCAAAAAAAACCCTCCACCTCCACCACTGAAGGACAGGGCAGGTGAGGTCCATCATGAAGCAAAGGGAGTGTCTGTTCAATCTTAGGATCTGCCTACAAGCAACACAGGTGACAGCCATCATTTTGTTAAGGCTCCTCAGGGTTGCTGAATGATTTTGATTTGCATTTCTTTCCTGGAAGGGTGAAGAAAAATCCTTACCACATGAAAGCACATTCCTTGTAACATACTCCACTCAAGGTCTTTTTGCCAGTTTTAAAGATGCGTGTTCTGATCTTTACCTAGTGTAAACTGTTGTAGGTCCACTACAGCCAGCGTATCTCCATGGAAAGATGAATTTTGTACCTATGTGTAAGGTAAAGAGCAGGAATAATACTAAAATAAAATTGTTTTAATAGCTCTGATTCTCATCTAAATCCATATGGATTTTGTTTGACATAACTACCCTGATTTCACTGGAGCTGCTACTGTAAGGGGACCTCAGAATCCAGCGTCTTGTACTAGCAGGGAGAAGTGGCAGTAGATTGCACGCATCGTAATGATGGATGTTGAAAACACACACCCATATAGCTTTCAGTCCCAAAGGTAATAAATTTCTCTTGGGAAAGCAATGGAACATGAGGAAAGTATGATTTTTATAAGCCAATAATTACATTTTTACACAGTTATATTTCCCCAGGGTTGAATTCACATTTATTGGATTACCAAAGTAATCCGGAGCAATGTCACACTGTTACGTGATATATTCCAGGTGGCCAAGGATACTGCAGCAGAGTAAACTGTTTGATCATCTTCTTTCCTTGAATCCCTTGGAATTTTAGAAGACTCCAAAGTCAAAGTACCAACTTTTCTATTTACCTCTGTTTGAGTGTTTCCTCATTGTGATACTGTAAACAGACTGTACAAAAAGTTTGCCATTTCATGAAAGGAAATCTCCAAAGTGCCAGAAGTTTGACAGAGTCCTCTACGACTTAAAAATCCTCACAGATTTATGACAAAATTCTAGGAAGTATGGGATTGGTATTTTTACCTTCTCCCTTTATTTCTTCTGAGGCTTGTGTGAATTGGCTTCAACTTCTGATACACTCTATATTGTTTTTCTTACTTCAAATCTCTTTCTTATCTAGGTCTGTAGTTTAACCATCAATTTAGAGAATTAAATCCAAGGGAAACATTTTAAAAACTCACAAAATGTCAAATCACTACAATATTCCGATATCTATGAAACAGCATCTTTATCTTAGGAGGTGGAAAGCTGAATCACTCAGCAGCACACTCTGTGATACTCAGGATGCTGTAAAGAAATAAACCTACATCTCTGGAGTGCATAAACCACAACTCTACCCTTACTGCCATACATTCCCTTGAAATTTAAGTTGCAGTCTTCCACAGAATACCACACTCATTCAAATTAATTTCTGCATAGATCAGTGGTGGGTCTGGAGAAAGGATGGTCTAAAATTGCAAGCAAGACCAAGACTGTGGGCTAATGGAGGAGGAAGGTGTGCTCACGTCTGACTGCTTGCCAATTTTTACTCCATGTTACTCAGTCTAAAAAAAGATCTATTTACATACAATGGAATTTACATACATCTACATACAATCCTCGTCTTGTTGTAAAAGATCTGTGCTCTGGTACTCCCCAATGTCCTCTGAAGATCAGAGCCTGCACAGATATGCTCAGAGTCACACAGCAAATCCACAGCACGGTGCCTGGCCACTTTTACTGCATCCATATGTTCATGCAGTACCACACAAGCACTCCCCTGACACATTTCTTCACCTCAGCTGAGCTTGGTCCCAAGAGTTTGCAGTGGAAGTTGTGCTGACTTAAGGCTAAAGGTGACTTTCAGGTGACGAACTTCTCTTTACAGAGTCATCACTTTTGTATTTCTATCTGAAAACTCAGTTTGATCTCAAACAATTAGTTTGATCTCACAGCTGTCCATTCAGATGTGATTTTAAGATAAGGGCATAAGCGTGGCGTAAAGAAAAAGATGATGCACTAATTCTTAACAGCTTGCTTGTTGTAAATACTAATAATACACAGAAATAAAGCTGGTGTACCTGTAAATTTTGCAATCATACTACTATACTATTCATACGCAGCGCATACGATTTGTTCTCTTTTGGGGCTTTGAAGGGATAAGTAACTACACTAAATATACGTGAGGAGACAATCAAATCCTCCATAGCAAGAGGAGAGCCTTTTCTCCGTTTTCATTTCTCTGATCAATTGGGATTTCAGATCTTCCAAGGAAAAACAGTTGTTTTAGCAGTTATACTGAAATATCAGCATCAGGAAGGACCTTTCAATTAAAAAAAATAAAAATTTGTTTAAGTATTTAGAATATTATTCTCTCTTATACTATTATCTGTCATTCCAAGTTATGTATGGTGGCAATGAATGCAGATTAGCTCTGAAAAGGAGAAGTTGAAGACTAGTGAACACCACAGATTTAAAGACATTTTGTCCAACAGAAAGTTATTGCAGGACTCAAGCCAACAACAGGGATGTGAGGGGAAGGGAGGCAAGAAAAGGCAAGTGAAGGGAAAGTAAAGGAAGGAGCAGCAGTCGTTTGCCATCATGCAAATACTGCAGATGTGGCTTTGCACCTTGGGTGTGAGCCTAAGGCAAGAGAGGCAATGGAAGCACAGAACTGCGCAGGTGAGACTGGGCCAGCCGCTCTTTAGACAGAACTGCTGAGGGTGGAGATGCCATGGGGATCCACCTACCACTGAGGGCTTAAAAGTACCAAGAACCTATGCAAATCCGTAGTGAAACCAGGAGTAACGTAACTAGCAGTCTGTATGTGTAACAGCATATGTGTAACAGCTGGTGATAAGTCATATGGTGTTGGATTTGTGTAAATATTAGTGCCCCATCATGTGCTAGGATGCTGGGAGAATATCAGCTTGCTTCTTTTGCTGCCTATGCAGTTGTTAGATATTTGGGAATGATGAGAAGCTGACCCAGTAAACATCATCGGTCTGTACTGGCCCGCAGGATGAAACTTGAATGATCAGCATTCTCCTCCAGAAGGCCCTTTCAGTGTTGTATGACCTTTGTTTTCTGCATAGAGGAGTCTAAAGGATGGCTATTGGTTTCATCTGACAGCCCAAATGAGTGCATTGTACCAGAGACAGGAACAAAGTGAAGGGTGGTGTTCAGATATTCCTCCTGCTTCTGTTTGCCACTGTCCCTAAAACTCAAATGAGATTGAGTTGTGTATCGCAGAAGTTCAAGTTTACACAAGTCTAGTATAAATGAAATGAATGATAGCAGGAAGACAAATTTCTCTGCCACAGTCAGAAATATATGACATAAAACATGCATGGTAGTTAAGCGATATTTTATATTATTTCCTGTGTTCTACAAACTGTAAGTGGCCAAAATTACAAACATTATTTTGATTTATTTTTAAGAAGAAAGGTATTGCATTAGATTGTTGGGCTGAAGACCAAAATGGCCTTTTCCAGACATTTGGTAGGCCACTAATTAAGAACACACAAAAATTATATTTGAGGGACATTGGGTGGATCCTGAACATATGAAGCAAACCCACAAGCTGTGGGCTCTGATTTGGGTGGGACAGGGGGGCTTTCTATTTGAAAACGGTCTTTTCCAGTGGTATTTTTAGGAAGGCTGTGCTACAAGAGCAGTGTATTGTGGAACCATTATTATTCTTCTGGAAAAGCAGGAACTTTTTGAACCATATAAAGAAACTGTAATTTGAAAGGGCTAAAAGAAACTGCTGAAGTTCCCAGCTTGTAGGGGAAAAAATCTGTTGAGAAAGACCACCGCTATTTCATCTACTTCTAAAAGAGTTGTAAGCATACCTGCTCCCTCATCCCACACAGATATAACACCAGTAACTCTGCTGCAATTACCTTTTAGAGCACAGCTTCTAGACCCTGGCTACCACCTAGGACAGCCTTGGCACCGGGAGGCCGAGAGCTGCCTCTGGGCTGATGCCAAGTCCCCCCCGTAACTGATTGTGGCTGAGCAGTGAAGGGCTTTCCTGTACTGGTTTCCCTGGCTGGTACCAGGCTTCCTGGGGGAGAAGTCTGGCCTCAGTTACTGCCTGGACACCTGGCTGGGTTCACAGCTGAAGACTCATCTTGCTGTCCACGGCAGACTGCCCCCTTGTCTCCTGCCTCTGCTGTTGAGGAGCCTGTGCTGAGGAGCCGAGAGGTGGACTTTGGCCTGACCCATGCTACAGGGAAGACTGATAACATTTTGGCACCGCTGTCCTAGCATACCTGCGTGATTCTTTTCCCCTGATGCCTCTAGGGACATGGATAAAGTGTCCTGCAGAGTACCTCATGTCCCCATGTGTACAGACAGCGCTGGCCAGCAGAGCAGAGCATTTCTGTCATCGGAAAAGTGGCTCCAGTGCTTGATGCAGTTCAGCACACAAATTGAGATGCCTCGTGGAGCCTGCAGATTGAAATAAAAAGGAAGCAGCTGAGAAAGCTGGAAGGACTGACTGTTTTGTTTTGTTTTCTTTCCTTCTTTTTTTTTTTTCTTTCTTAATTGATGTTATTAACTTGCTTCTTCAAGAAATCACAGCAAGGATGAGTCATCAGCACAGGGAAACGGTGTGGTAGAGAAATGTGTCTTTCCTTTGCCTGTGACAGCATGGAACAAGCCATGGGGACTGTCAGATGGGAGTGAGTGGAGCTGGAGGAGCGAAGGATGCAGGGACTATGGGATGACAGATGAGGAAGACTCTGTCTTTCCAGCAGAGTATTACAGCAGAGGCTAAATGATGAGAAGTAACGTTCACAGGTTATGGGGCTTTCCCCAGAAAAGGTGCAGAGCAAAGGGGGTGGATTTAAAGAAGCCTCCAGCCCACAGTGAAAGGCAGGGAATGTTCATGTGGTGATGGCAGCATGAAGAGAAAGCACAGGGGTACCAGACTGTGATAACCCCTCGTGGCACAGCATCCATGTAGCTGAACATGAGCGTGACGTGATAACTGATAAGTGACGTTGTAAGTTTCTGCACATTTCTGCTCCATAAGAAGGAGAAAAAACCCAACCTGTTATATCAAAATTCTCCACAGTGTATCAAGCACAAGGACATTAAGCAGTAAGCACGATTTGACCTTGAAACTGCTACCAGATCCTCTGACTACAGCATACTCCTGGTGGTTAGCTGAAGTGGGAACTACGTCTTAAGGATGCTGCAGATACATAACATACTGATAAGGTGCATCTTATTATCACTGAAGGGCCAATAATAGATGCATATGCTCCTGGTACCTCAACGACGCTCTGCTGCATTTCTCATCGCTCGTTTAAATGACTGCAGTTGCATTCTAAGCTGCAAAGCTGGTGTCAGGTTGTAAAAAGTCAGCTGCCTTTGGGGTAAAGGAGAGTGACAGTCTGCATTACTGTCATTATTAGAGCAAGGATAGGGGCAGAACTGCAGCCTGAAAGTTAAGCCCTCCCCCATTGCAGTGGTAAATGGCCTTGGAGAAAGATAAAACAAATCTTATAAAAGGTTCCTGTAAGTCAGTGCTTGTACACAACAGAAGAGGAAAACTGATATAAATCCAGCCTCGTGTGTCGCACCATGACATCCCCATGAAGGAGTGACCTCAGAATCTCCACATCAGTTGGTGCAGATCTGCGTGTGAAGTGCTCTGTAATATAAACTATCGTTACGTTTTGTGAGACCTTCTCTTTTGAGCCAGCGAAGTCAAAGCTGAATGAATCATGAACAAAACCTGGAAATTCCCCAAGTATATGCATCATCACCAGGCCCAGTCAGAAACCATCTGGATACTGTTGATGATTAACTGTCTCTGGTCAGGAAGCACTGTCCTCGAGTCAGCTGCAAGTGCACCTTTGATAAGCCCTTCTGGCTCTGAAACAGATAATCTTAGGAAAGATGGAGCCAAAACTTTGTTTATGGCTATTGCTTCAGGGTAGAACAATGATATGTGTTTTACAGGTATGAAGGGGGATGGAAGGAGTTGACCACTTTTGGAAAGGGAACTTGGAGAGCGAGTATGATTGCTGTCTGTAACACACAGAGGAAGGAGAAAGGAGAAGAACCATTTAAGCTGGAGTGCAGTGCTGGCATGAGGACAAATAGGCATCTGTCCTCCATAGCTATGCCTAGACCAAGAACTGGAAGATACCTAACTTTCTGCTCTCTCCACTGCCAGCTACTGTGAAGATAATAATCTGATACTCCGGGCAGGGCATTATGCGGTTTGCTGCCATAACCGCAAGGGGCTGTGCTGCACATCTTGGGCCCTTTGCTAATAATTCTTGGTGGCATGTCAGAACATTGCAGAGCCTACATTTAAAAAGCTGGTGATTGAAAAAACAGCACAGAATTCTCAGCTCCTACGAGAACATTGGGGCTTTCTGAGGTATGGCCAGTTATATGACAGAAAAGCAAGCTGGTGTGAAAAGAGAAGCACTAGTTTGAAGCACTGTATTTGCATCATTTTGTCCGTGTGCAGCTGAGGTATTACGACTAGAACAATTACCTGCTGTTCCTGGGGATCTACAGTTAGAGAAATGGGAACAAGGCTGAGGAAAGTCAAAGAAGGTGTCAGACAGTGACACCCCAAGGCACGGGCAGCATATTGGTTTGCATAACTTCTCATGGGACAGTTGGACAAATGCCCATCCTCTCAGACAGACCGTAGCTGCTGGGCCTTGCTCCTACGTGTGCTTTGAGCAGGGACAAAACCTCCAGCTCCAAATGCCTGGTTAGCAGGTAAAGGGCAACCAGTGAATTTAAACCTGGAAACTTGAGAAAAATAGTTTCTGAGCTAAAATTCTGACTGAAAATGAGAGCCGTTTTCAGCTTTTTTTTCTTTGTCTGAAAGAGTCTGGGGTGGTGTTTCCAGTATTATAAGGAGACTACGAAAACACCCTGGCAGCAAACTGTGCCCATTTTAGGGGAAAGCATTTTTATGAGACAAGACTGGACAATTTTGTGCTGGGAACTCTTGCTGACTGATGAACAGCAAGTGTGCAGCAACAGACACCAGTACCGCGACCACAAACTTCTTCCCCATTGTCTCCTGCTGACACACCAAGCTATAAATGTCACCCCTGTGCCTGCTCACTGTCCTCACCAGCCCATGTGAGAAACAGGCCCCTAACATCACTATTCACTTAGGCACAGGGTCACAAGGAAAACACTGGCTTGCCTGCCCATCAGTGTCATTGCCCATCCTCATCACCCTTGCCTAATAACCACAGGGATGCAGCAAGTGAGGCAGATTAGCTGTGGTGCCTCACCAGAGTCAGCTGGCAGGCTCAGAAGGCTTCAGAAGCAGCGTGTTCTCACAGGAAACTCTATTTTGCTTTCCACAGGCTGTCTGGACAAAAATAGAATCAACTTATGGCCTCTGATTTTTTTCCCACAGCTAGGAGAAGCAGCGGTACGCTTCCTAGAGGAGCTAGCTGTTTGCATGTGTAGTCTCCAAATGTCACAACTCCTAGCATGAATCAGGGAGGCTGCTTTTGTGGTTCTTTCCTCTCTTGCCTCTTATTAATATTATATATCCTCTTTATTAATATTAAGAGGAGACACATTCAGCACCTTAGTCTGGAAAAGAGGAGTTCCTAAACTGGATTGCACTGATGTGTGGAGATTCTTTTTAAAAGTTTATATAGGCATAGAGTTTGATTCAAAGAACACTGCTGACTTTGAAGACCACTAAATGGGTACCATAAAAGAAGATTTATACAAATTCTTCAAATAAAAATATCCAGTTGTCATCTTTGACTCTTAGATAACATCTAAGTGCTTTCCCTCCCTTTTGTCTCCTCAGTCCATCTAATAAATCTGCCCCAAAAAGGTTTGTGAATTGGTGTGCAAAAAGCAAAACCACCTTCCTGGTGACATAAATCCAAATGCAAATGGATGACAACATTATAGCTGTAAAAATTTAACAGGGAATATTTATAAAAGCCCAAAAGATGGGAAAATGTAACCACATACCTAAATCCTTCCATCAGCAGAGGAACCCAAGCTGGATGCACACTTTGGAGGATGAAAGCTGGGAACTGCCTTCAGGCCTTGATATGAGCAATGCTGGTTAAGATGCAGAGCCTGGGGGCTGGAAGACAGTGCTAGGAGGTGCATGTGTCCATGCTGATGTGAGTAAGGCATGTGGTGAAGCTGGAGAGCTGCAGAAACATCTCAAATAATGTGAAGAAACCCAGGAGCTCCTACCTTCCACTGCAGCAAAGCAGTAGGTCTCCATGCAAGTTACACCAATAGCAGTTTGCGATGGTGCAGCATTAATAGCACAGAAGACAGTTGCCTTTCCAAAGGATGTGGTCCTGTACTGGTTTTGCCAGGGGCAGAGTTATTTTTCTTCACAGCAGCTGATATGGTCCCATGTTTTGGATTGGTGATGAAAACAGTGTTGATAACACACCAATGTTTTAGTTGTTGCTGAACAATGCTTGCACAGCATCAAGGACTTTAGTATTTATCAAACTGCCCTGCCAGTGAGGAGGAGGCTGGGGGTGCACAAGGAGCTGGAGGACACACAGCCAGGACAGCTGGCCCAGGCTGGTCAGAGGGACGTCCCATGCCATGTGGCGTCATGCTCAGCCATAAATGCTGGCAGAAAAGAAGGAGGACAGAAGGATGTTCAGAGTGATGCTGTTTGTCTTCCCAAGTGACCCTTACTAGTAATGAACCCTGCTTTCCTGGAAGTGGCCAGCACCTGCCTGCTGATGGGAAGTAGCGAATGAATGCCTTGTTTTGCTTTGCTTGCGTGGGCAGCTTCTGCTTTACCTAGCAAACTGTCCTTATCTCAGCCCACGAGTTCCCACAGTCCTACCCATCCCACTGCGGGGGAGCGAGTGAGCAGCTGAGTGGTGCTGAGCTGCCTGCCAGGGTGAAACCACAGCAGGTCCATACGCGACATCTCCCATAGTACCAGTAAAGGAGAGAGGTGCTCGTAGACTCCCTGTAGGGAATCAAGGTACCTGTGAGCCCAAAAGGCTGTTTCCAGTTTTAAGAGTTAATGTAATAGAGCTTATTACCTCTCCCTAACAACCTTGTCTTTTATATCCTCAGACTTGTATCACAGCTAGGAATCATTAGTTACCTCTAAGCAACATAGGCCTATAATGGTTTAGGCTCTCTCTGTAAAGCTTGTTCTTTTTTGGTGCTATCAGTAACACATGCAATTCAGCACAACTTAATTTGCTTTCTCAGTCATCCACTCAGGAAATAAGAACAATAGCAAGTGATGTATATGATACATATGAATTTCCATGTCCTTGAAATAAATGATGTGTAAAAGTATAAAAAATGGGTAATTATTCTCTCTCTGTCAATATTGAAGTCTGGAAAGGGCCCAGGTAGTGCCATCCATTCTTGTCCATATTTCTTTAAACTTTCCCTCAAATTCCCTGCATATTCTTTTCTTAAATGAAGACACGTAAGATAATGGGACATGCCTGTGAAGATTCCAGTTTACAAATCCCAAAAAAGAAAGATTCTGCCTCGCCTCAAACAACAACAACAACAACAAAAAAAATTCATTCCATTTTCCTTCCCATATTTCCTCTCTTGAAGAGAATTTTCAAAAGTAGAAAGTGTTGAAAGAGAAATTGTTTTTGTAAATTCTTGCTAGAAACAAACATTAGAGGTTTTTGAAACCGAGCCACACACAGGTAACCACCAACAAGAAAAGGCAGCATTGGAGGTATTTGCAGAATGCAAACAGAGGCTCGCTAATAGAGATACGGGCTATGCTTTCATGGAAAGCATATTGCAGAAGTAAAGAAAAGATCTGATTTATAATGAATGTCTGAAGACCTTTATTAATGTGGTCTCTACTGCCCAGCTGATCCTAGCAGCAAGCAGCCAGAGCGCAGGTACCTCGGTGAAGGGAGGATGCTCCAGCTTCCGAAGGCGACGGGACCACCGACAGCCTTAAAATTACGCACGCACGGAAGGGCTTCCCCACGTGCGGTGAGGATGAAACGTCCCAGAAAGCCGCAGCTGGAAATATTCCGCATTACGAACATTTCCAGCGGCAGCTTCCTTCTTAACGCACAGCCCCAGAAAGCCTGCGTGAAAGAGAGAGCGCAGCGAGGCGGGGAGCGAGGAGGAGGCTCCCCCATCCCCGTCCCTCCCTCGCAGCACCGCTGCAGGCTCCGCTGCCTGCTGGCCGCCCTGGGGGAGCGGGGGGCTGCTCGGGGCACACCGAGCCGGGGCTGCCGGAGCCCTGCCGGGTTTGCCGGAGCCCTGCCGGGTTTGCCGGAGCCGCCTCAGCCGCGCCCCGCTTCCCCCCCGGTGGCACAGGGCGGAGGATGCTCGGGAGGGCATTTTTGGAGCGCTCTTGCCCCCTGCTGTCAGCCCGCCGGCACACGGCTCGGCGGCTCCTGGCAGCCCGGGGAGAGAGGGGAGTCCCCGAAAGGCTGGCCCTAACCAAAAAAGCAGCAAAATCAGCCTGTGGGCGACGGGACCGAGCATCCGTAGGCAGCCTGCTCGAGCCCAAACCTCTAAGAAGGGGATTAACTGACGAGAAGCAGCTGGCCAAAATAGATGTGCGTGCTGCTTGCTGGTATACACAGCCTGTCGTAAAATGCCACGCAATGCTCTTAGAGATCTGAGGTCTTCAAGGCAGGTAACAACTGCATTCTACAAAAAAAAAAAAAGTTTCCCAGTATAATGCCACGCCAGGAACTGGTGTGCAGCATGAGGATCATGACTCGCATTTTAGAAGATGTGTACATTTGTAAACACCTTGTAAAGGCAATAGTTAGGCTCATCTCACCTGTCAAAAAAAATCTGAAGTCAGGGAAAGTAAAACAAAAATCTGCTGACATCTTTATTTCCTTATTAAAAATGGAAACATATTTGTACCTTGGATAACAGATGTTCAGAAGCAACTCAGTGCTTCACCCACCTTTGTCTTTGCTAATGTGGTTGGCACTTTGTGCGCGTGTTGGCCTGCTTTCCACCAGCACCCTGCAGGACTCCTGCAGGCCGAGGGCTCAGGCAGCTCCCCATGGGGACCAGCACTATTGCAGCTGCACAACACAGTGCTGAGGCCCCGGCATCCCAGGCATTTCTTGGAATCTAAACTGGGGACAGCATATTACAGGGCTTTGCTTTTCTAGCTGCATTTTGATTTTTACTTAGGTGGTTCTGCGTGGCTGACATTTTTCCTTACAAACATCTCCCAGAGTAAAACTTCGGTTTCTCCGGACTGCACACCAGATTGCTCTTTCAAGCTTTGTATTTGTCTGTCCTTGATGGGAGGTTAACTTCAAATTTCCAGAAAAAAAAAAAAAAATCTGGTCTTTAGGAGATTCAGGCTCCTTGTTTCTCTTCCACTCAGCTTTTCAGTCCTCATCAAGTTGATAATAAATGACTCACCTTGAACTTTAAACACATTTCATCCTTCTCCTCAGGTGGTTTGGGCTGCTCTATTAAAATTGCCTGTCCCTGCAAACTTTGTCCCTTTTGCACCTTGCATCAGTGCTTTGTACAGCCTCACCTTGCTAACGTGTTATCCTTTAGCATGAATTTGTCCCCTTGCTACAAACATCCTGTGGTGCCCTTCAGCAGCACAGGCAGGGGCACCTGCAGTTACTTCAGAAGGGTTTTATGACTTCCTTTTTAAAGCAAAGCAGAACTTACATGCTGCTCACCTTACAACAAGCCTGCTCTTCCCCCTTATGCTCCTGTCCTCTCTGAGGCTGTGCAATGGCTTTGTGCTAACCCAAAATGAGCTAAACCTTGGCCAGCAGAGAGGGCTTTCGCTGACAGGGAGGCACAGAGAATGCCTAGGGCAATGGGGACTGGAGCTGCAGTGAGCTGTTGGTGACCTAGACGGAGAATTCACGAACATCAGAGCCAGGAACAGGGGAAGGAAGCAAAAAGGAAATGGGGAGCGGTTAGCTGATGCGCCAAGGTCATTGAACAGTGCATCTTCTGCCCAGTATATGGGTTGTTGGTGCAGAGGCACTCCCAAGCCTGTGGTGATAGTGCTTTGCTGCTTTCCAAGCTCATCACTGTGTTCCTCTGCAAATCACCCAATTACCCTGCCTTAATCTTTCCCTACTGATAAATGAGGTGGGTATTGTATGGAAATGATCACTGGAAAGAAAGAACATATACAGAGTTATCTGTCTAGAATAGAGCAAATGTGTGGAAAAATAGCCTTACAGATGTGAGGTAGGATTGCCTGCCTCATTGGGAGCTGAAAGGGGTTCAGTGGCACAGCAGACATATACTGTCCCCAGTGTCCATACACTTGTCATTTGATTTTTAAAAGTGCAGATTTGATTTTTCTTTTTTTAAAGGACAGGGGTAAGAGAGCAAATGGGAGAGCATCACACTCAACTGAAACAATGCTCAACTTCAGTTGTTCTGAAAAAGAATTTAGGGTAAAACCACAGAAAGTGAACATTTGTTACTGACTTGTAATGCAGCTTTACTCTAAGGCTGAAGAAAAATTGTTCTGTAGCACTCTGTCTTTACAGGTTTTTTTGTAACTACAGAAGTTTCACCAGCTTTGGCCATTTCTCTCCCCCATTCTACAATGGATCTGTGTGGACACTGGTAACTGAACCTGTTAAGTGTTAAAAAGAGTTTAGAGTTTAAATCTGGTTTAGAGTCCATGGTCAGAGCTTTTGGAAAACTGGTATAAGTGCTAAGAAGATAAACATAAAATTGTGCTGGATCTCCCCTGAGCAAGCTGAGCTTGTCATGTTTCCCTGAAGCTTAGTGAATCCCTAATGATGGATGCCTTGCTTACCATGTGGCCTGGAAATACACATCACTCCTGGGATCCCCCACCTCCCCGAGTTGTACAGGTAACATGGGGTCTCTGGTGGCTTTGACTGCACTGCAAAAAGCATGAAGACCTCAGAGAAGATCAAAGGAAGGCAGGGACAGGTGTGTACATGGAGCTGGGGAGCAGTCACCTGGAGTGATGGACATCCCACAGAGATGCATGGAAGGACTGGATAGGCAGAAAATTACGTTTTAGAGAAATGAAAGCAGCAGCAACAGAAACACTGGTGTCAGAAAATTAAAATATGCACAAAGCCTCTTTCACTTGCAATATCTGTTCATTGATATGATCCCCAAATACGAGTAAAAAAGGTAGTTCTACCAGAGAGTGTAATAAGATCAGAGGGACCCTATTAAAGGGGAAATCCCATGGAAAAAATACAGCATCAGTCCTTCAATGCACTGCTAAACAAGGCAAACATGGAAGGGGGAAAAGCCACAAATGTCTATTAAAAAAGAAAAAGAACTCATTTATTTGGATTTTTTGTTTCACCTCCTCCAAACCTGTGAGTCTTTATTACTGCAGAGAAGCTAGAATACGCAGAGAGCAAAGACATGACCAGATCAGCTGAGAACAAGCAGTAACAATGAGACTTGGTTGCTCTGGAAACTAAGATAAATTGGAAACATGGATGGAGGAACCCAAATGATTCCGACACTACCAGAGACGAATAGATGAGCCAAGGCAGCAGCTCTGATGCATCAGGTGATTTCCTATCAAAAGCAAGCATGGGATGGATGCAGTGAGAGCAGGATGCACCAGCTCCCCACAGGCACCGACAGCTGCAGGGAACTAGTAGCTAATAGGCAGGGTTGAAAGGTGAGATTTGAAAAGTGAGATTTAAGTTTTTGATATATGCAAATATTTCTGGATAAATAAAAGCTGTGTGGAAAAAAATATGTTGCTCAGGTGTATTCATTAGTTGTTCTTGATTTATTTTCCCTGCCTCGATGCATCCTTGGCTTGAAACGTTAATCCTTTGTGTCTCATACCCTGTTTCAGACAGTGGTCAATACCACCTAAAAGTGAAAGTAGACCTTGAGAGGACAATAGTGTGAGGATATTACTTCTAAAGGTAAGAAATGGGACTTAGCTACAGAATGTATCAACCCATCTGAAAAAAGTGCCACAGCATCAAAAACTTGCATCAGCAAATAATTGCAGAGTCTGTTCTGGATCTTCAGGCGCAGAGACAGAGTGGATGGTCATCTTTTCCTCCTTCCTTAAATTGCTTGTTCTCCCCTGAGTCAGCCTGTCCAGATACATGACAGAGACTGATCACTTCAAACCACTGTTAGCAAAGAGACTAAAATAAGTGTGAATGAAAATCTCAGCTCAAAAACGTAACACTTGAAAAGGTTAATGGACTAGATACATATTTTTCATATAAAGCAGTAGTTTCGCTTCCAACATGCCTCTCCCCAAAATAAAAAAAAACACCAAACATTCTGTCTACAAATATTGAGATACTTCTTGTGATTATTGAAAGAGGTCTTGACAGACCTGAGTAAAACAGAAACCAGTCATGCACATCTGTCGACAAATAGCCAGCTTAAAAGAAGTGTGAACTGCCTGGTACCTTGTAAAGAACTACTCTCTGGGAGAACAAATAACTGGCAAGAGATGCTATAGCACTTACTGGGAGCTGCTGCACGTATCCTGAAGGAGTCTTTGCTCATTTTCTAGTGGCATTATTTCCTTGAGGAGAAAAATGTTTCTTGTGACTTGCATTCATTGCCCTAGGTGCCACTGTATGTTTTGTCTCTGCCTGCAAGCCCTGGGGCATGCTGCTCCTTCCCCAGAAGGCAGCTGTGGTGTTGCTGGCTGCAAGCTGGGTCCCCAAAGTGCAGTCACTCAGGTGCTCTCACAGGGGAGAATCAAATCTTTGTGCCTGGCCCTATCTGCTCAATGAAACAGGACAAACACCTTGAGGACCTGTTAAGGAAGGATCATCCAGCAGCCCCTGAATGTTCACTGTATCAGCCAAAGAGTCCCATGGAGATTTGAGCTTTGGGATGGCTCAGCTCTGGAAAGTCCAGCATCATGGTGGTGAGATGCCAGATGGCCATAATGTGCTGCTTTCTCAAGAGGTGGGTAGAAGGGACCCTTTCTATGGGTACATCTGAAAGTTTGGAAGACTCCTCTTCCCATAAAGCAATAAATCTATAAGAGGGCAATATAGGCAGTGATTCTTAAGTCAAAAAGAAAAGGAAAAAAATCAAAATCCAAAAGTAATAAATGAGATCAAGATTTTGTAAACTTACAATTCCCTTATTCCTGGTTTTTCTTCTCCCATCCCACCCTTCTAGAAAACACTCCCACATCAGATAACATACGCTAGTTCTTGGTGCTGTGCCTCTTCAAAGGAGAAAGGAAAAGAAGAAATTAAGGAGGTGGACTGAAGACCACACATAAATTTGGAAACCAATTGCCGCCTCAACTGTGACACAGCTAAGCAGCCATAACACATCACTACTGCTAACTCATGCAATGTGCTTCATTTGTGTGATTCATATGAGGTACCTTATTTACAACTGACATCAGCTCTGGAGATATGTTTCTTCAGCATCTCTTTCTCAAAGAACATTAAAGATATTCTTCCTTGCTTTTTTGTAGGAATCTCTCATAGCTTAGCAGAACAGCTCCTCAACTGTCCACCTTGAAGAACAAAACAGAAAGAGTCCATATCATAATACCCATAAACAAAGGAATGCAAGTCCAGCCTAAGCTTTTCAGCACACCTTGCCTTTTCACACAATCTCTCTAGTTTGCAAATCACCCCATTTAAAATGAGCAATCAATAGGGAAACAGTCTGGAGCTACAGCCTCTCCAGAGCAGGGGGCTCTGACTAAGCAGTTGTTTATTCTTTCATTTTATGCCCACTTTTCATTAAGCGGAACAATACTTTTCATTATATTGGGATAGCTTAAACATTACATGTACTTTCATGCAAATATTTACATTTCTAGGTGTAAAATGTCAAGTAGAAACTTGTGTTCTCATCATTTCCTTCAGTGAATGTTTTTGATAAAAGGCATATTGCTCTCACTGGAGGCAGAACCACTAAAGAATAATCCCCTCTATCTTCTTCAATATCTGAACTCCTTTGTCCTACCTTTACTGGCTAAGGGACCTCCTCTGAGGGATCCCTGAGCCAGCTGAAGCCATTAAGTCAGTTCTGCACTAAAGCCATTAGTTCAGATCAGATGTTTGTGATGGCCTCAAAGCTCACAGCAGGTTATCTTGATACAGCACAGGCAAGCAATTTTCTTTATATACTGCAAGAGCTTTCTTGTGCTGGTATAAGAAGTCCTAGGACTTCTGGTCAGAGGGGAAAAAACAAGCCTTTTCATTCTTCTTTAAGATGCCATTGCATGCATCAGAAGGAACCAACCATACACCTTCAATGATGTAGAAGAGCCTCAGAGGGTAACATTATAGTAGAATTAGGGTAGCTCAGTCTTTAGTGATGTGTAAAGTAAAAAAAAAAAGGAGTCTTAATTGCTCTTTAAACCAAAACCACTAACTATAAGAAGTTTTTTTTTTTTTTTTTTATTCCACAGAGAGGAGCTGGTGGTGTGCAATGAGTCAGATGAGCTGGAGGCTTCAGATTAACAGGTAGAGGGGCCAGGTAAACTACAGGAAGAAAGGAAATCCATAGGTTGAGGAACCCAGAGGTAGTGCTCCCTTGTGAGCCATACTACAACTTTTGAAGCAGCAAAGAGTTCTCAAGCACAGAACAGTGACTGCGATCAGGCAGCTTCTTCCCAATCCCCAGATAGTCCAGGGTGTTGCTATTTTGCTTACCTGGAATCTCAGACCTCTTCTCTGTTTAAGGATTGCTTCCCTCAAATTTTCCATTATTTCTGCTCTCAAGCACTAACCCATTTTACCCCCATTCTAAAAAGCAAGCCTGTCCCTAATCACTCCTTTTATACCAGCTTCCTTTTTATTGTAGTCACCTGGGACAATCCAGTTGGGCTTCTGCCTTGATAGGGTGGTGTGACTGCATGTTTCACTCATTTCCCTGTCAAGCTTGATAGGCGAGGCCCTCCCCTTGAACCTCTTCCTTGATAAATCAGACTGTTAAAGAAAAAAAAATATTAAAATAAGATCTTTAAAATAGTTCTGTTTAAAAGGTCAGCATAAGATTTTGGGGCTGTAAAGTCACAGGCAGCTGGACTGACATGGGACTCACTCACTCCCTTTCAAGAAGCATCTGTGAAGACAGCAATGAAAGAAGATGCTTGGGTCCAGGCTTTATGGGAGTAAGCCCAAGAGGATCTGTGATGTTTCACTCGGTTGACACTTGGGTGACCAAGGCTCCAGAAATGGCTTTTGCGTTTATTTTAAATTTGTGCTGTAAACTACAGACACTATTTTAGGAGCAAAACTAGGAAGTCAGTCTACTCCCTGCTCATCTGAGTAGGTTCATTCTACCTGCTAGGTTGGAAAGTTACATTTACCTGTGTGCTTTTGTGCTGTGCTTTTTTTTTCTTCTTCTTTTTTTTCTTTTCTTTTTCTTTCTGTCTCCAACCAGGATGCTCTAGGGTACAGACAGGATCCTATTTAACATCACAGTGAAGCAACAAGCTATTTCACATCATTTGTGCATCAGCATAATAACCAGAAAAAGACTACTGTGAGTTCTAAAGAACCTTAAAAGCGTGATTTTTTTAAAAGGTACCTCAACATCTGATGATACAGATCAGAGCCACTTAGCTACATGTTTTCATACCTCAGTGGGTTTTGCCACACTATCCAACACGCAATAGGGGAAAAAAAAGATGCAGTGGAAAAGCCAAAGGCTAGATGCATGCTGCATTTGATAGGTTTTATGACTTTCTGCCCTGCAAGGATATTGTCTGTATGTGCTCAGTGATGTATGCAGTTATCTGTTAAGGCTGCCTAGCTCTGTAAGGGCCAGTGTTATGGCTATCTTTGTGGCAGTACTTGCAGATAATGGGTCTGGCCTTGAAGACACATCCTTCAAGGCTCAGTAGAGGCTGTATCACAGCTGGCTAGGTCAGTGTTTCAGGCCACCTGGGTGCCTAATGGGCTGGGTGCATGTCTCCTATGGATCTCTTCAGATTTATGCACAGGAATGGTTTTGAATACATGCAGCTACAAAGGTCCACAGCAAGCAACGGGCTGAAGTAGAAGAAAGGGATACAGGTGTGTCTGACATGGTCTCCTGGCTTGTAATTCATTAAAATAGAATGGCTCAGAGCAAAAAAATGTCTCTGCAAAATCTAGCCTTTATGAGTTTTCCCCACCAGAGGGCCTAACTAGCATGCTGTTTAGATCCATAGAGATATGCTGTCATTTACATCAGTAAGAAGCTGCTGGTTTCTAAAATTTCTGATCCTCAAAGGCTGCCAACTACATCTACATATTGTTCTGGCATCCAGAAAAAACTTTTCAAAAAGCAGCAGAATTTCTTTCTCTCAATATCCTCAATTTAAGGGGTCTTGTCACACTGACCAACCTCTATCACCCATTAGTGCTACTTGCCAGCTGCTAATTGCCATCAAGGCACGGGAGGGGAGAGAAGAGGAGGTAAAGGCAGAGGCAAGGGCAAGGGCAGCCACCTGCAAGACCCCTCAGAGCACAGGGATGTATGTGGCTGGCTCCTCACCAACACTGCTCTGCTGGAACGGCTTCGCCATCATGTCCTGATTCACACTTGTGTGCGGTGAGGAGGATGATGATGAGTCTCAGCTAGGTATACACGGTGATGGTTGATGGGGCAGGGGAGTTAATTCACCTCCACACATAGGAAACATCTTCATCCTTCCCCCTGTGGCGAATCAGCGCCCCACAAACATGACGGTGGATGCCGATCCTCTGCCGGCTGGTTTAGGAAAGATTCTGTGCTTGGAGACAGAAAGCTCATCCCCACCTGGAGAGACGTGAAAGCCTTCCGAAGGGATGGCGATGGGTGCTGCCTGGGATCTGTGGCTCAGTACCACAGGGCTTGCTTTTAACCGAGCCAAAGTTGCCTTCAAGAGCATGGTGTAAAAACAAACATAAATTGGGTGACTGCTGGAACTGATGAGCCAGCTTGGCGCTTGGATCACAGATGTGGTCGTTCCGTGGGCTCTGGTCCCCTCTCCTCGCCCTGAATGGTGCCGTTGTCTGCGGACAGTCCCACTGCTGTGGTAGGGCGAAGGGGCACGTGATGAACTGGTCCTTCCTCCAAGTGTCTTGTGCTGTCCCTGAGTGGGGATCTGAGGCCAGGTGAATTACATGGAGTCAGAATCTCAGTTTTAACATCCCTTATGGATGCCTACATTTGCAAGTACCAAGCTGATGTAACACATCAGAAGCTAGTTTCTCCAAACAGCTGAACTGTGTGGCCATGACTCACACCTCTGGTAAACACAGGACGTGCATGTAAAATATCTGCATACCTCTAGCTTTGAAAATTCATGCATTTGTCTTTAAAAGCATTTACAGGATCTGACTGTCTCAAAGTGCATTTGTAATTGCCTTTTTTTGGTACAGATTCTTCTCAACCTCTGTGCCCTGAAAACAGAGCAGCACAAGTGGTTTCTGGGACTGTTGTTTTTCCTTGATGGTCCCCAGGGTATGTGTAAGAACCTGTGTGTTATTTTTCCAAAAGCTAGTGGCAGACATTAGAAAATTTAATTTAATGTTCAAATGTGCCAGGCATAAATATACTTTGCATATCTCAGAGCAAACCTAAATGAAAGGAAGTTCTAAGAACGCAGATAGCCATTTTTCAATTATATGTGACAAATGTGCCATTTCTGATAGCCTTGTCAGTAAAAAGTAAGAGCTGGAAATGCCAAGCTGTTTAGCGAAGCAGGATCAACATTCCCGATACTGCATGGGATCACTAATAGCTTCCACATCTTCCAAAACAATCAGCCTTTATCATTCCTCTGGATGCATTCCTCCAAACTTCATCCTACTAATTGCTTGACACATGTAAATAATAAAGAGGACTGTGAGCATGGAGACTGTGAAGAGAATGTCCAGTTGCCTTCATGTTGTGATATTATTTGTGGAGAAGCTGTTTACAGAATATACAAGCTACAAATCAAAGGAACATGATGTGCTCTTACTTTATCCAGGCAACTTAGAGTGGAAAATACAAAATGATGTTTGTGAACTTTATTATTCAAGGTGTTGAGACAACTTGTGGGTGATGGTGAATCTTCTAGAGAGAATTTATAGTATCTGTGAAACATACAGGTTTTCAGAGGTCTAAGAGTTGTGTTCCTCCTTCAAAAATTTACACACATCTGGACCTGAAATAAAAGCAGAGGTTGTCTGTTGCAGATGTGTTAGGATGCCTAAAGAAAGACACTGTGTACACAGAATTTTCTTCCCATATTTAACTTTCTCTTCAGTGATTTAACATTGCAAATAAAGTCAGTTAAAGATCTTCCACAAGCTCAGTCAGTGTTCTTGTATAAAAGAACTGAGTGAGAACCAATGCTATAACAAAGTGGTGTCTCCTAAGAATTAAACAGCAAGAATACTCAGTTAATGCTTTAAAACTAACTGATCATTAAAGATTCTTGTTTGCATTTACTTAATTTAACAGCTGGGAAGCTCCATAATCTACAGAAGATGTATACTAAATTCTTCAAAAAAGCATGTGTCAAACTTAGCATCCAGAACTGAAGCCATAAAAAGGGATTAAGCACATTTTAAACTGTGTCTTCAAGCCATGCCAGAGAGCTTGTATTTTATTTTCATTGGGAAGTGAAGGAGTTTCTTAAATCATGATTGTTCTTTACTTAGCAGAGCAATCAATATGATAAAGAAATGATAAGAACAATGATAAGAATGATGAATTTGTATTTCTGTCTCAGATTTCTCACCATCTTGGAGCAGTCATTGGGCTGAAGATTCATTACTGTGGGAGGTTCCAGGATCCTTCTGGGGCACCAGGGTCTGCTCCTGAGCTCTGGAGATCTCTCTGCCCAGCTGTGATTGGACTTGATCCTAGGCCAGTGGCATCTCTGCTGAAAAGGAAAGTCCAAGAGTATCTTTGCTAGTGTCTTCTTCCTCTCTCTTGCCAAATGCTTCCTGTTTCTTTGCGTGAAGGTGTGGTGGTTTTACTTGGGTGGGCGGCCGAGCTCCACCACAACCGCTCTCTCACTCCCCCTCCTCAAAGAGGAACAGGGAGAAAATAAGATGAAAAGGGCTCAAGGGTTGAGATAAGGACGAGGAGATCACACAGTAATTATCGTGACAGGCAAAACAGACTCAGCACAGGGAGACAGTAAGATTTATTACCTATTACTAACAAGCTGGAGAAGTGAGAAACAAAGGAAAGAAACCAAAAGCACCTTCCCCCCAATCCACCCTCTTCCACCTCCTCCCCCCAAGCAGCGCAGGGGAACGGGGGAATGGGGGTTATGGTCAGTCTATAGCGCTTCTTTTCCGCCGCTCCTTCTCGGTCACTCTCGTCCCCTGTGCTGTGGGGTCCCTCCCACGGGATGCAGTCCTTGCTGAACTGATCTGGTGTGGGCTGCCCACAGGCAGCAGCTCTTCAAGAACTGCTCCAGATATGGCTCCGTACCACGGGGTCCATCCCTCAGGAGCGAACTGCTCCAACCTGGGTCCCCCACAGGCAGCAGCTCCTGCCAGGTCAGCTGCTCCTGCGTGGGCTCCTCTCCACGGGCTACAGGTCCGGCCCGGAATCTGCTCCGGCAGGGGTCTTCCACAGGCCGCAGCCTCCCTCGGTGCAGGTCCACCTGCTCCACCATGGTCTCCTCCACGGCCTGCAGCGTGGAACCCTGCTCCACCGTGGTACTCCATGGGCTGCAGGGGGCCTGCCTGCTTCACCATGGTCCTCACCACAGGCCGCAGGGGACTTCTGCTCCGGCGCCTGGAGCACCTCTCCCCCTCCTTCTTCACTGACCTTGGCGCCTGCAAGGCTGTTCCTCACTCCTCTCACTCTCCCAGCTGCTGTGTGGCGCAGCGTTTTTTTTTCCCCTATCTTAAATATGCTCTTACAGAGGTGCAAAACGACATCACTTATTGGCTCAGCTCTGGTCAGCAGTGGGACCCTTACCAAACATGGGGCAGCTTCTAGATCCTTCTCACAGAAGCCACCCCTATGGCCCCCTGCTACCAAAACCTTGTCACGTAAACCCACTGCAGAAGGTATAGAATGCTACTTCAACAGCTTTGTTTCTTGCTGGCTCTCTAATCTGTAGATGAAAAAGAGAAGAAGACTTTGCTGCAACTGAATACAATTATAAAGATGAATGGTCTTGCATCTGGGAGAGACAGGGCACACCTCCATTGGCATCTACATTAACAAAATACAGCTATTTCCTAACTTACCAGCCACAAACTGTGCATTGTACTTACACTGACTTGCAAAGACTCCCAGCAGATTAGTTCTGCTGAAAGTCCCTACTCCAAACATGCTTAACATGCACCATAGCACACCATCTGACTAGGGTGTTAGGAAGAGTAGTTTCGTGTATACAGCGTCTGTAATGATGGCTTCATTTAATTAAAAAAAAAAAAGTGCTTAGAGATATCTTTTAGGTTTTGAACAATAAAAAGTCTTGCTTCTGATGAGAGCCTTCACATATGGATCTCAAGTGTCTTACAAATACCAAATTTCACAACCTTCTGTAGAACCTTTCTTTGTAGAAAGGAAGCGGAGAAGTGGGAAAGTTGTGTGGCAAGCTGGTAACAGAAGGAAGAGCCAGGAGCCCTGGCAGTTCAGTTGTATGCAGGACAACATGCTCATCATACCCAAAACGAATACTCTAAGTAAGAGCACCTTTCCCAGTGTCATTTTGCCACTGAAATACATCACTTTGTACTAGACTCATTGGAAGCTGTAGTAAAGCTCCTGTTGACTTCTGCACATCACAGACAGGTCTTTGGAAAGTTTGTGGGTGGAACCTACACCTCATGAAGATGTGTCCTGCTGGTGAGCATACCCAACACTCCCCTGTGAACCCACCACTCTTTCCAGCCCAACTAACCTTTCTGATTCTCCTTGCAACCACTGAGATGGCCCTCCAGCCCCTTAGCTCCCTGCCAGCTCACTGAGTTCAGGTAGGCCCTGGCATGCCATGTGGATTAGTGGATGTAACAACACAGCCTTGAAAAATCATTGGGTTAACCTATAGAGGAGTGATTTTCCCCGATGATAAAGTTGATCTTCATAGGCTGTGCAAAAAATAAAGTCACAACTAAAATAAGCATTGCTTCGTATCAGCTTTATTTAGGGTAAGCTGCAATTACTTCATATTCATTCCTGGTATCTGAACAACAGCTAGAATCACTGGCTCTCCTCAACTTACTCCCACAGAAAATGTCAGCAGGATCTAATTATCTGAATGAAATGAACTTTCACTGATGCTCTCTTTCTTATCTGCACAATAGTTGAGCTAGGTATTCTTATTATTGTAGCTATGAGTTCGCAAATTTCATTTTTTCCTGGAAAAGGTGCTCACATACAAGTACCCCAAGTACAACTAAGCTGAAGCAAATCAAACCTTTGGCACTGGGTGAAGGATTTCTTGCAGTGCCTCATCTGGTTTTAAGGACTTCTCCTTCCTCTGAGATCTGACAGGTTCTGGTTCTGCAGCTCTTCAGCCTGGAACCCAATGATCCTTCAAGCTGCAGATGGTCTGCATTTCTACAAGGAACTGCTTACTTCTTTTCTCTCTGAAAGAAATATGTTTGCGTGACTGTGCTGCAAAGACTTGTGGGACACAGGATACTACAAAAGCAAGAAATACAGTACATTGCCCCACCCTCGGGCAGTCTCAACTCTGTCTGTCAAAAAGGCCCAGAAGATAGGCAATAACCTGTAAATATTAATGACTCATTGTGTTGTCTGCTAATGCCAGTGCTGAGCAATAAGACAGATCAGTGACTGGGGAAAAGTTATTGCCTAAGAGTTTAAAGAAGTTGCTGAGGCAAAGCCAACCAGAGAACCAAAAGGTATACAAGAAAGAAAATGTCTGAAGAGCAGTAAGGGGTCAGGAGGGTCCCTTCATGCCTAAAACAATTGCAGCTGGATTGATCGGACACTCATTTCTAACAGGAGCTCTGGCAGCAGCATGGCCTGCATTGCAGAGCTGTCCTTCTGCTGTTTCTGCCAATGCTTACAGTGTTTTTAGTACTCAGAGATCTTAAACTGGGGGTGGGCATGTGTCACTGCAATAATTTGTTCCTTATGTCAGACCAGAGAGCCTCCTTCTCCAAGCTGCTGCTGCCAGCCCCCAGGAGTGGCAGTGCTAATGAGCTCGGGTGTGCCTCTGTTGATCCAGAGTAGGGAGTGGGATGCAAAAGACTCCTTTTCACCATATCACTTTTATCTGATACTCTCAGGCTTTTGGTTGAATGAGAAGTGACTCCCCTTTTCTAGCCCTTAGGTGAGAAAGTGTCCATAACCTCCTTCCTTGAGGCAGGCAGCTCTGTCTCTCAGGATGGGCAGATACAGCAGCCCTGCACCCCTTGCGTTTGCTTGGTGATATCACAGGATGGGAGACTTGGCCTCTTGTCACCTACCCCAGTTTTTTGTTAGTGTCACTTGCTGCTCTCTGTGGGCATTTTCCTGGCACAGACTGCAGAATGGGACATGAATCCTCCAAACAAACACCCTCCTGCGTATTTAACCCCCTTTGGTTCACACGTGTATAACTGCTGAATATGAGGATCTGTGATCCGTCCATACCTCAGCCCTAGATCAAAGTGAGGAATATTGAGGTTGGCTTAGTCCAAGAGATGTCCTGGAAAGATATATAAGATGAATATCACTTGGAAAAGAGCAAACAAATGTATATAAATATCCTGACAATTCAGCTGTCTGTTTCTTCTGAATCTCTATGTGCCATGAAAACGCACCTAGCTCTAACTACAGAATTTGATAAAAGCACAAATCTTACTTAGATGAGGGCATTGTAGATCAGTCCCTTGTTTTTTAATGTTAACATCCATAGCACATGTGCAGAAGATTCCTCTGTTGAATATCCCAGCTTTACAGCGCAGATTCACTTTGAGCAGACCATCAGTAGGCAGTAAGTGCCTGGAATCTGGAAATTAGGCAGCGGCTGTACTGAGTGTAGTTACATCATTTTATCTGAGTATTTTCTCTAGTACTTCATTCAGTCCCAGCATTACCAATTGATCCTTTCTACCTAGTGTTCTTTTGGACAGAAAGGATGCTTCCGAAAATCCAACAATTCCTCTAGTACTCCAAATATCAAAGATCAAGGGCTTTTATCAAGGGATTAAATACTGCAGATGGGAGAGAAAGTTAAATATTAAATTTTCCCCTACTCATGGATTGCCCATGACCTACCTCAGCTGGTATTACTCTTCAGATAGTCTGCAGTTGTTTCCCTAGCACCAGCGCCACTGTTTTATATCCGATATTAAACTGTTTAACATAATATACAGTCCTTGAGCTTTGATGCTTCTTCTGAGAAGTACCAGTGGATGTGCTAGTGATTTTGATGAGGTGAGATATATTACAGTCAGTCCCAGGAAGAACTGTTTGTTAAAGCAATTTTGGTGCACAGGGGTATAAGCCATATAACTGAGATGTAATGACTCGCCATGTACACTATTCTACCTATCAGCTTAAAGTAACCTCTTAATTTTTCTTCCAGCTGTAAAAATGTTGAGCAGTGTTGCATTGCTCTTCCTCCCCTGACAACTGGGAGATTATAAAATTGTCATTTGTTCCAGCTAGCAATTACTCCCTGTCATTTTAAAATTCCGATTGGAAACAGAAAATGTGTCAAACGCTCGTCTCATTTTTTCCTAAGTGTAGAAGATCCCAAGCAAAACTCCAGCTCCTGCTGTGGACAGTACAGGGAGCAATACAGCGTTTTTAGCCAGCTGAAGTTGGTGTGTCTAGTTCTGCTGGCCCAGATCCAGAGAGAGCACCTAAGCATTTGCTGACCTTTCAGCACACACTGGTAGCACATTGAAGCCTTCCTCCCTTTTTTTACTCCTTTTACTTCCCCCATTTTTTTGTCCATGCCAGCTCCCTGTCCCCTGGTGGGCTCGGTGTGCCATGGGACAGTCTGGAAGCCTCCAAAGGCCCCCTGGGCCTTGCAGGCTGGTGCTCCTGAGCAAGTTTCCAGCAAACGCCTCACGTCCTCCACGGCTGGCTCTCAGTCCCAGCATCCTGAAGAACACCCAACACTGGGGTTGGTACCCATGTCCCCAACGTGTGGCCACCACAGGGTGACCGCTCGGGACCGAGATGCCTGTCCATGCTGCTTTAGAAACATTGGAGAAGGAAATCGGGCAAGCATTGCAGCTCACCTCGCTGCAGCCAGCAGCCTGAGGGATTTGCCTGGATCTGCTGCATTCCTCCTGGAGTCCAGCAGATGGTAACATCATCATACGTATGGGCTCGGCTCTTATTTAGCGAGCCTGAAACGAGAGAGCTCGGGCTTACTCAAATGCCCTGCACTGTCCTACACAGGGTTAAAAGAAATTTTCAAAGAAATTCTTCTGGCTTCTGGTACTGCGTAACTGCTCTGAATCCGCTCAGGACTCAGTTGTAAGTTGCATGCAGCAGATTTCTTTTGCATGTGCCATTTATTAGTTTATCAGGGGTTAAGGTATTAATCTAGTGCGAGTTATAGCTTTAGTTTTCAACCAGAGAGTCTGGCATTACATAAGGATTGTGACCATTTGAAGCCATATGTGATTCTTTTTGCCACAAATGGCAACCAGAGAACTGAGCAGGACGGGAAATGGGCTTTGGGGGAAATACTTATTCCATTACACCCTCATCCCCCTTAATTTTCTTCAAAATTTCTGAAATTGCCTTTTCATGTCTAACATTTTTGTGCGTGTATCTATTTACTAAAAGAAAGAAAAACAACAGGGTATTGTCAAGCATTTAGACTTTTCTAACGAGAATGAGTTCTTACTAGAATAAGACATGCTAGCAATCATTACAAAACAAGTAGGGAAACCTGTTGCTTTTCTTTTCTTCTCCCCTTTCTGCTCTTCCTCATCTCACCATGTTGCAGCAGAGCTGAGAGAGCTCCTTGGGGACAGTACACCATCGTGATAAGTGGGGGACCCACAGCTGTGCAGAACAGACTTTAGGCTTTGCCCCCAAATTGTTTTCTAAATGAAGATTAGTAGCAACAAAACGGTGCCCAGCCTCTGAGTCCTTCATTTCAAAGAAAAATTCTGGGGCAAGTATAAAGGCACTTGCAGAAGTGAGCATAGACAAACCATCAAAGCAGCATTTGAGGCAGTGTAAAGCAAAGCAGAAGGGTGACCGAGTTATGTTGGGAAATCCAGGAAGCGCCTGGGCTAACAAGATGTAGACTCACAGGGCAGTGCCAGAGCTGGAGGCAGTGTCCCTGCAGACTCACAGAAGAGGGTCAAGGCTAATGGGTTGACCAGGAGTTGCCAAGATGTGCGAGGTACAGAGAGGCCACCTGAGTTGTAGACCAGGCTGACTGGAAGGCTCTTGAGCACCCATCTGGTTTTACCTGAAACAGTTAACCATTCAGAAATTGGGTATGTGACTTAAAAGCATTAGTAGCAGAACTGTAGGATGTATACGTGTTTTTAATATAAGGTTTATTCACTGGGCACTGAGCAAACTCTCAGTCAAAGCTGTTTTCTAGGGATTGCAAACCTGTGACTGAGACGTGCATGTGTGCATGCCTCACATGCAAAGAATGGTGCAAAGTGATCCACCATTTTAGTTCTGGCACTGCCTGTACTATATACCAAGGAGATCATTTTGGTAAAATTGCCATTTTGTGCCTATAAGAAATCAATTAACACGTTTGACTATCTGTCCTTGATAAAATTTTAGAGTGTACATATTAAATCCTGGGATTTAATGCTATTAGTATAACGTAACCCTCTTTTTTATTTTACTTTCTGTAGCTTATCTATCAGTGTAATTTACTTAATAAAGCTTGTAAGTTCAGCAGTAATATTAGCTCTGTCTTTAGCTAAATAAGAAGGCATCCATTAGAAATATGAAGAATTTGATCTGATTCATGTTTAGCTTGCTTTTGCTGTTTCTTTTTGTCTTGTGCAAAGAAGTACCCTGTAGTAGGGTGAGTTTCATTTTGTTTTCCAATGCCATACATACTGCACCTTACACTGTGACGTTTAAGGGGAGAGCCATTTGGTTGGACAAGGTCATTTTAACTTCTGAACAGGAGTAGATGGTTGTTTAGTCCCTCAGGATTTCCTAAGCTATCACAAAGAAGTCTGCAGTTGGCTGTGGATTGTGCTTTGCCCATGGATTCCCTTCCAAGTTCCTCAAGAAGTACTTCCTGAAGTTGCCACTGGCCTACAGACAGCAAAACCGACTGGTTTTTGCACAATTTTCCAGCCAGAAAAGTTCAAAAAAGGTGAAGTAAATATCAATGAATGCAACCATACAACACTTACATCTTGATAGCGATAATTTAAAGTGCTGGTAGCAAAGATGAAAGCAGACTCCATTCAGGTGTGTGAAAGAGCTTGAAGTGTTGATTGCTGGCATGAAGACTGCATTCCTATATAAATGTTTGATCTTTTGTAATGCTGTGAACAAATCTTTCCTGATGAATGATGACTCAGAACAGAGCTTTTCACTTGGCATTTGATAATTCATTTCAATTGCAGCAGAAAATAATTGTTCTATTCAAGCATACAGGGATGTGCTTACTCCGTCCCTAATGAGTGCATTAGAATAGGCAACTCATCCATGTCTGATGTTAGTACAGGCCACAAACTTTATGACTGGCTCATTATTTAGTCACCTCTGAGTCCTAAAGAATAAGTGTCCAATGAGTTTCGGTGGTTTAATAGCAGCGTTTTGCCTTTTTATAAATCACTCAGGTGTTCACTGGTTTGCTGGAAGAATCTGTGAATCTCTAGGAATTCTGTTGGTGATACTCACGCATTCCCTCTATTTTGCTCACAAGGTTTAGAAATGGTGCAATAAGAATTTGATTGTGGAACAGACTGACTAAAGAAGAATAAATGAGTTTTCGTTTTGTCTACATTCAGGATATGTCCTAAATAAATGGTTCAAATGTAGGCAGAGTTTTCAAAGAAAAGTGGATGACTCAGAAAAAAAAAAGTCATACCAGTGCTTGGCTTGCCTACAAAATTACACTGCTTTTAAGGAGTCCTGAGTCACCAAAGATGTCAAAGGACACATTTCATTTGGGCTAGAAATTGTTCTGCTTTTTAGGTGACCCTTGGGCCACTTGCGGAAAGTACAAGTTCATTATGGCCCAGAATGTTCTTTTGTATTGCTTTGACTAGGAAAGATGAAAATGGATCCTTCACATTACGTGATTTGCTGGGGACATAAGGGTGTAATGAAGGTTCAGACCATCCCTTAGTAAAACAGTGAGGATTCAGAAAATGGTCTGGTCTCTTTCTAAATCCTGCAAAATAGCAGGGAAAAATTTGGTAGGTGTATCGTACAGCATGGAGCTTTTCTGTACTTAATTCTCACCAGGGCAGTCTTTCTGTCTTCAGGGAAAGTGAATGAACATACTGAAATATCTCTATAGTAATGAAAGAAATCTCATTGTGCCACTGGAGATTGAAGCTGCATGGCCCCGTGGGTAATAAATTGCTACTATTCAGACTCATGAGAGCATCAAGGAAAGCTGATGCAGAGTACTTTAATGACCATTATAACTGACTGCAGTGAAAAAGACTGTTATTTAAGTACATTTCAGAATGTACTGTAAATTGGGCAAAGGTACAGCTGTGCTTATGCTCTGAGACAGCCTCTGGTTTCATTCTGTCTGGCAGACTTTGCTCTTTGAATTTGGGTTTTATCTCTGTAGCTGAATGCTCTCAGTATTTATGGCTCCTGTTTGTAAGGGAAGATGCAAAACCAGGGAGAAGTGGTTGTTTTAATACAGGCTCCAGCTGGATAGCACAGGCTTTGGGGAGGGGGTGAAGGCAAGGCCAGGGGATGGAGGGTCCAGCCACCATTCAGCATCATACTGTCACCCTTCCCCAAAACACCTACTTGTAGCTTGCACCAAACATGACCTAAGAGGCCAGTGTTTCTGACTGAACCTCTGAGAAGAATCTTTGAGGCCAAATGACAATACCTCGAGGGCAACTACATTGCCAAGGACTACCATGATTATTGCTTATATGACCGTCTGGACCAGACAGCCCAGACTCTCCTCCCCGTTGTGCATAACCAAGGCCTGTTTGACTGATGTATACTCCTACCCCATTTTATAGGCTACTTAGTGTACAGAACCATTTGAATGCTCATGTATACTATTCTACATACACTACCATGGTTGCTATATATCATAGATGAAAATGGTGACTAATTTCTACAGCCAATTGTTGTGGTTTAGCCCGGCTGGCAGCCAAACACCACACAGCCGTTCGCTCACCCTCCCCCCTCCCTCTCCGGGATGGGGGAGAGAAACGGGAAAGTGAAGCCTGTGAGTTGAGATAAGGACAGTTTATTAAGACAGGGAAAATAATAACAATAACAATAACAATAATAATAATAATAATAATAATAGTAATAATGTGTACAAAGTGATGCACAATGCAATTGCTCACCACCCGTTGACCGATGCCCAGCCTATCCCCGAGCAGCCGGCCCCCCCACCCCGGCTAGCCACCCCTATATATTGTTCAGCATGACGTCAGATGGTATGGAATACCCCTTTGGCCAGTTTGGGTCAGCTGTCCTGGGTCTGTCCCCTCCCAGCTCCTGCTGCACCCCCAGCCTGCTCGCTAGCAGGACAGAGCGAGAAGCTGAAAAGTCCTTGGCTTGGTGTAAGCATTGCTCTACAACAATTAAAACATCGGCATGTTATCAGCGCTCTTCTCATCCTAATCCAAAACATAGCACCCTGCCAGCTACTAGGAGGAAAATTAACTCTGTCCTACCTGAAACCAGGACAATAACCAAGGCCTGTTTGACTGATGTATACTCCTACCCCATTTTATAGGCTACTTAGTGTACAGAACCATTTGAATGCTCATGTATACTATTCTATATTTGATAGAAAATAAGAAAGGGCAAGACAAAGTTTCCTTGCTGTGCCATATGGGCAGTGAAATTTATGGCACATTGTCAGTCAGGCAACATGATATGTCCTTGCCTTGGGATTTCCAGCTTGAGGTAGGTCAACAGCACTCATCTTATGCTTTTTTTTGGCTGGGTCCTTCATGGTTGGTTTTGTCTTTAGGCTCTCTGGGTCCTTTGGGTCTAGTTGGGTCTTTTTATTGAGGGTGATAGGTGGTATTCTATGTATTCAATTTTTTTTCTGAAGAGACTCTTTGAGATATTGCGGAGCTATGTAATATGCCTATTTAAATCAGTTTATCACCTGGCAGGTACATTGTGATCAAGTAACTGAAACAAACAACTTGTGGTAAGCAGGCTGCCAGCAACATTTGGGCAGCCAACACTGCAACAAATCATCCGTATTAGCCTTGTGTTCAGCACATGGGGTCAGATCTGCACTACCCAGGAACCATCTAATCCCAGTTTGTTTGAAGAATAGTAAATAAAGGTGGGCGTCTTAGCTAATGAATTAGCCACAGAGAGAAATAAGCACATGAAATACTGTCAATTGCTTATATTAGTGGCCTTCCTAGAGAATAAAGTGACTGAGTCAGGATTAAAGAATTTATCGTAACAATATCACTGCTACCTGCCAAAACTCTCTGAGGGGACACTTCATTGGATTTGAGGCTGTATATTGCTGCAAAGATCAATGTCCTGGTTATTTCATGGGTGTTGCTGACATACTTTGATTGCTGAATAAATTTCCTATAATTGGTGGTAATCCATCCCACCTTTGTCAGGCAAAATGGGGATTTTTTTTTTTTTTGAGCAAAGCCCACAAAACTAACAGAAGGACAAGTGTTTTTCTGAGGAGGGGCTCATGGTCTACACAGAGCTTGAGGACATCGTCCAAATACTGGTTGTGTTTGGAACGTCACCAAGTAATTGTAAAGGGGAAGGAATGGGCTAAGCTTTCCCTCCCAATCACTACTCTGAGTTTCCAATACAATCTGATTATTGAGAAGCTGCACAGAAGTAGCTCATTAACTCTCAACCTCTTGCTTTTTCTGCTTCTTCATATCTGTGAATAATAAGATCACTTAAGTTACCAGTGAGATGACTAATTAAAGATGATTGGCATTTATTAATAGGTCAATTTCCTTATTAATGTTGAAGATGACATAAACAACCCTACTAAGTTTTTTTTTTTTTTTCACATTTCCAAACCTTCTTGGCTATTTGCGTTTCATGGTATTATCAACTCTGCATCACTTCTGAATTCAGAAGAAATTCAAGGAAGCAGCTGAAGTTATGCTGGACATACAGAGTGACAAAGAAAGGCCTGACCAAGCATTTCTCTTCCTTGATTAGGGTTCTGCTGCATTTGTTCGATTCTTTGTGTACTTATGAGCATTTCTGAAACTATTCCAAAGCACGAGAGCTTGAAGTAGCTGTAAGCAATTGTGTTTAGACATGATGTTAAAGATCAGAAGTTTTGGAGATCGACAGCTGTAGAGGAAATAGGTGCTGAACGCTGTCACCCTGCCCCGATGAGGCTCTTTCAGGCAGTTAGCTAGCTGGAGATGTAGCACACCAGTATGAACAACTGCCCAGTGTTTGTAATGAACAAAACATCTTTTGTCCCTACTGATTTCCAGTTTACAAAAGCAAAATAAAGGGCTGCTGCCATTACAATTTAATAAAATCTCTGTCATTCTGAGCCTTTTACTTAATGTATTTGGAGTGTTTAGTCCATGTGTTATCTAACTTGTCAAATGGTCGTGGATTCTTCTGGAGTCTTTTTTATTGTCCCACGCTGCTCCAAATGTTCAGTGTTCCCACGTCCTCCATTAGTTTCAGGCAGGCTAAAATCCATTTGTGCTGTGTTTTGACATTTTGTTTGAAACCTGTCAGCTTGTGAACATGTCTAGTGACTATGCTGGTAGGGAAAAAGTATGATTAAGCAAAACAAAAGTCGTAAGTGAATGAAGGATTAAATACTGTTAAAGGTAGTGCCAATATTCCCTGTCATTAAGATTTCAGAGCTGTGGGGAGTTCATATCAATGCATAGTGTTTTATAAGTTGTATCAGTTTAACATATCCTTTGACATGATTCTAAAGGAAATTTATTAATTAACTTCCTACTTGTTTGATAATGAATTTCAAAGAAATTAAAAAAATACCTAAAAATGTAGAATTACAAATAACTGTTTCTGAAATATCTGATATCGGTTAAATACACAACTTCTAGCTAAATTTAATTACATACTTTTAAAAATATCGTCTTGTTTCAAGAATTAGCTCAGTTACTATAAATGCCTTGGCTCATTTAAACAGTTCTGAATATTGCAGTTATGAAAGCTCATACAACATTTATAATTTCACATATTTTTTCTTTTCAGTTAAATAAAACAATGTTGTGTGCCTCTAAAATGATAATAAGGTAATAAACACGCTTGTTCATGGTTTCAACTCAGCCAGAGACTTGCAGTGGACTGTAACATTAAGGCAGACAGGAGGTCTCATTGGCTTCAGTGTGATCTCCATTGGGCATACAGGCTGTTGTGGATCCCTTCCTGCAAAAATGGGCACCTTTGAAGAGCTTTTTTTCCGTTATGACTCTCAGATGCACAAATGACCCAGAATATTAGTCGCGTTTGTTTTAAGAAAGGAGCTCAACCTTTGCATTATAGAAGCTTGAATAATTCTGCTGAAACCAATGAGACTCCAAGGGTTTTAGCTTCCTGCTGCTGAAGTAACTGGAAATTGGATCTGGGTCTGAAGGATTAGAAACTCAGCCATCACTAGCATGGGGTGGAAGCTATAAAGTTCTTAGTGTGGAAATCTTGAAGGAGCATTTATACCATCTACCAAACAGTGCCTTGCACATTTCACTCTGATGCTCCATAGTGGAAGTGCACACCTTAGTTTATGTAGATAACTGGGCTACCAACACGTAGGTTAAATGTCTAAACACACCTAATGTCAACAGCATTAATAAGCCTCCCTTCTTTTGCAAACCTCCAACCTTTTCCCTATTTGCCCTAGGAAAAGGAAGGCATGCAACTAGGGCAATGACAACTTGATAGATAAGACACATGAACTGTCCAGGTCCCTAGGTAGAAGAAATAACTCAGTAATGCTCCCATTCACAGCTGGAGCCATCTGGACTGCCTGTGAAACCAGGTAGTCTCCCCAAACGTGCAGGAGTACATTGACACAAGGCTGAATTCCAGGTCAGGGGCTGAGCATAGGGGCTGAAAACAACTACCACTGGCTTCAAAAGCTGGTGGGCTGAAAGGTGCAGAAGGTTAAGGTGACCATCACCCAGTGGTCCAGGCACTCAGTCCAGCCAGGGCCACTTGCAGTTGGTTCAAAGCAATTGAGTTATATACCAAGACTAATCATTTCTTTTTTTTTTTTCCAAGCACAGACAGCAGGCATCAGCAAAAACTGCAAAAGTCTGAAAAATAACATACCAGTCAGCAGATGCTAGACATGAAAGTGAGACCCAGTTTGGGATGAGGTAGCATATTCCTGAAATTTTCACTGCTCATGATTTGACAGCGTTACAAAGGAAATAATTTGCCCAGTTTTGAAATATGCATTCGAACGTCTGTTCCATTAAACACACTTCAGTATGTTGCCACCTGTTCCAGTCATGCTTGATAAAGAACTGTATGCAGAGATAATACACCTGTCTGGCCTTGTAAATAATCTGCAGGGGAAAATCAAAATTAGGTAATGTAAGTCAAATTTGGATGGATAGTCCTGTTACAGTCAATGTTGAATCCTGTGCCCTTAATTACTTTGTTGTCTGAATGGGAAACCCTTCAAATAATGAGTTGGGGAGTGGGGAGGGAAATAAAGCTTCTTGACAGTTAATCACCAAAGAATATAATTTTGTTGCAAGATCCATCAGTTACCCACAGTTTAGAGCAAATCCTGACATACGTCAACCAGAGGGACAGTAGAAAATGAAAGAATGAAAGTGGCATACATACTTTTTAAAGATATTAAAGGTATTAAATATATACAAAGATATTTATCTTCTGACTAAAGATAAAGCAAGCAAGGCAGCATTAAGATCCCACTGAAATCAGTAGGAGTCTTCAATTTACCTTGCAGGACTGTGGAGTAGGCCTTGATGTAGCTATTAAAAATTATGAAGGCAAAGACACCAACTAAGGCCAGGAAAGGGGTTAACTTTGAGTGTGTTCTAATGCCTTTGACCTATTTACTTAAGTACTTTGAACATCAGCTTATTTTCTGGCTAAAAGCCGGGATTCTTCTAATAGCTTCTAAAACCCTTTGACTGAGGGAATCTCCCTCTCATGTCCATGTGGAGCAAACATGGGCTTACAATGTGCTCTAAACTTTGGAGTGGAAATTTCTGCCGAAGAAGGTTTCCTGCCTACATATTTAAGAAGTTGAAGCTGTAGGTGTCTCTGCTAGAACAACTGTGAAATGCTGTAAATCAGCAACATATGAGAGGATAATATGCACATCTCACACACTGATTTCTGATTTCTGCCTGTTGGGCTCTTATATAGTGTTGACTGTATAAGGAATATCTGCCAAATGAGTTTGCTCCAAACAGGCTCTTGGACTGTTATCCCACCATGGTATTTCATTACCAATCATGTTAAAAGAGAGATGAATCATTGTAAGGGCTCATTGTGCTTCCAGATTTCCCATTTTATCAAGCTTTTATATGGCTCTCCTAGGTAAAAGCAATGCAAAACTCAGAAAAGCCTCTTCCCTCTTCCATTATTGTTCTTTTGAGAAGCAAGTACTTACAGCCATGCTGTCTGCAAGGCAGTTGGCTGTTGGTCCCTAATCTGCTTGCAATTACAAAGAGCCCCTGTCCATCACAAACCAGGTGCACGCTGAATAACAGGTAGATCAGATGGGTTTTTTATCATGTTTATATGTCACATAACCCAGGCATATGAGAAATAGCAAGTGCAAGTGAATCAGGGCTGGGCAGAAAAAGTCCAGCTTTATAACTAGTTAATATTCCCCTTGTTCTCCCATGAGCAAACTGGTACTGGGCAGCGAGGCACTAAGATCATGCCTGTAGATGCCTCAGCTGGTAGCAGCCCTGATCTGACCAGAAACTGGCTGCAAGCCACGTCACTGAAATCCAGCTACTGATGTAGTTTGCTCTGAAGATCAAGGACCATCAGTTCTGGATTCAGGAAATTGTTGCTCATCAGTTGGAATGTTAAACATAGCATTGCAGACAAATACCAGGATAATTACTTAGGGAGGTTCCCATACCTTACAACTTAGGAGCTAATTTAGTCACTTAGGGAGTCTGTTAAGAAAGACTGATTCCCTCAAGGGATAATTCAAAACTGCAAAAGCAAATAACTAGAGGAGCTTAAAATAGCTGATCTGAACATACCAATGGCCCTCCATGGTTTGTAATTTCCCTTGTACTTTAACTGTCATGACATTTCTCTCAGCCTTCTCATATGAAGCTGCTGTGTGATCTCGCAGAAGGCTGCTAGATTTCTATTGCACCCCACAGTATTGGAGGCTGCTTTTGCCTCGTTACCACTGGGTCATCCTTTGGTAGCACAGGAACTCTACAAACGCATGTAATATGATATTTATGAAATAAAATTGCACACTTGTTTGCCACCAGGAGATATGGTACTGGGCTCATATAAACTGTCCCTGCTAGAAAGTACTGGAATTGTTGCATATTCCTGAGGTGCCTGACATATTATTCATGTGTTTTCTTATTAAAGACTAGTTTGTGAGGCCACTATTCTCAATCTGTGTACCACTCGTCATTCAACAGCGCAACAGTACCTCATGTGTTTAAGCAAGGCCTGACATGTATGAAGAAGAAAAAACATTCAGCAACATTAATTTGCACTCCCTGATTGGTACACACTTCTTGAAAGGCCCCAATCCTTCTCTGAGAGATGCCAGTGACAGAATTGCCATTAACGGCACTGTTGTGAGACAGGAGGCTTTCTATCACAGAAGCAGTCTTCATAAATATATGCATAGAAAAGAGAGCTGGAAGGCACCGTAAGATGTCAGCCACAGCAGGCCAGACAGCCCGATGGACTAAACTCTTCTTTAAGAAATCTACTGCTGGTCTTCTTCCCCAAACACACTATTCCAAAGCCTTACTGTCCTTAACTGAGCCACCCAATGTCTTGCCAGAATCTTTTTTCTTTTCTTTTTTTTTTCTGCACACAAAGCCTGCTGCTTTTTGTCTTATCCACCATAGATGCGGGAAACAAAGTGCTCCCTTTTTCTCTGCAGCAGCCTTTTATGTATTTGAAAACTATTACCATGTCTCTGCTTCATTTTCTCTTCCACAGATTGCACAGAACCAATTAGTTCAATCTTTCATTGCAGGTCATGTTTTCTAGTTCTCTGATCATTCTCACACTGAATAATAAGAACTGTGTGAAAGGAAAAAAGCATCAAAATTATTGTACTGGTTATTATTATTATTAAAATTAATGATTCAATCACAATGCATTTTATTTGGGCTATTGCTAATCTAACTTTACCTTTAATGTTTAATAATGTGTACACAGATATATCCTTACAGATTGTGCTTCTGTGCTATGTTGGCTCACAGACTTTGTGGGTTGTATTTCAGGAAATAAAAAAGCCTTGCAAGCTAAACAGATATGCTCCCAGGGCTGAGAAATATAGACACCCCTTTTTTCTTACTATATCACTTGTTAACACTCTACTGATAAGAACAGATACTTGTCTGAAGCTGCGTATCTCCTACCTATACACAAGTCCACAACAGTGGTGTAACTAGCTTTAGCTACACTATTCTTCCTCATCCTGTTGGCAGCAGCCTCAGTCTCTGGGTTCCTTCCAGCTTCTGCCTCAAATCCCCAGTAACTGAGCTACCCCTCCAGTCCCTGCTTATGCCCTCAGCCCCGTGGGTGACCGTGGACCCAGTGACAGAAAGGTAATAGATAGGTGGGTTGAATTTAGATTTCACTGCCAGCCTTCACTTTCTGACAGAGCTGCCATCTGAACAGCCTTCCTCTGGGCACTGGCTGGAGGCTGGAGGTTTCATCCACAGCACATGATATGGAAGTCCAGGTTGGACAACACTTCTGAAGTGTTTCTGTACATGGAGCTGGCAGAAGTTTGCTTTGAATAGAAGCTTAAGTGATAATCTCACATTGTTACCAACTGTAAAAACAAGGACAGTCCCAAGGGGCTGTTATCAGAAAGAAGCTTCAGTTATTGCGTCTTCTAGTTGAGCAGCACCTATAACTACTGAAATTCTATATAATATCAAAAGAACTTTATTACATATGACCTATACTTAATGACTTAGTCCAATATGTCCATGGATGTATCATTGTGAAGCCACTCTGTCTGCAATGAATGCAAGAAACTTCACTGTGTTTACTTAGGTGGTCCTAAGTAAAAGTGAACAGAATTTGTGATTCCTGTTACCCCAAGTGCTACAGAGGGAAATGCTACCTGGCAATCAAAGAGTTAATCCAATTACAAAATGAAAACTTCTCATGCAGCCTTCTCCCTCAAGAGGTGCAGTCTCTTCCACTCAAAAGCCATAAGAAAAAAAGACAGGGAGGATAAAAGCTGCTGGAAAGCCGTGCAATTTAGGGGAGAAAAGAGAGGAATAAAACCAGAGGGAGAAAAAAAAAAAGAGGAACAAAAGAAATTCACTCCAAAAAGGAGAGTGAAGCATATCCACTAAAGAGGAGAGAAAGGCTGGCATCAAAAGAGGTTTTCAGTTGCAGAAGCATCCAGCAGCCAGGCACTGCAGGTGATATCACCACCAAAAACTCTCTGTAGAGAGAGATACTCTTGCAGGACATGCTACCGGTATAGGGGTTAGGAGACAAAGTGGGACTTTACAAGACTGAACTTCAGAGGGATTCTTTGAGAACCAGGATTCAAGCTGTTTTCCAGTTGCTGAATGAAGCTCAGTGGCCTGTTTTGCCTTTTGGGTTTATCTTTCTCTCCCTCCTTTTTTTTTTTTTTTTTTTTTTTGATTAACTTGTTATTTTTGGATTCATGCTTCAATAAGTTATAATAATTAAACAAGACCTTGCTGTTATTATTAGGTACAATGACTTTGGGTTTTGCACACAGGGAAAAACGTTTCCTGTGGAAAGCTGATACTTTTACATAAGAGCTTGTCTCCACTTGAACACCCTTTTAGGGGAGACACAACAAAAGAAGTGGGATGTGATCAGAGTTTTATGGACTGTTCTAGTTTCTTATTTCCCCATTAAAATAAATTATGCATTAATATCTTCGAGTTCCCTGGGTCGTTCAACTCCTAATATCCCCCAAGGGGTGCTCAGCGTCTTAATGCGTCCAACGGTGATGTCACACCTGTGAGTCGCTGTCATCCGGATCAATTATTCATGGTCCATCATGCACAAGCTTTCCTCTTCCGAGCTGCAGCCTTGCCCCTGCGAGGATGCCTTGCTTGGGGGACCACTCGTTTCCTCCTGGGGCAGCTTGTGCCTTTGTTCTTGCAGCACCCCGAGGTACCGACCTCCCCGCATCCCCCAGGCACTTGCACTACTCCCAGGGCACAGTGCCCGCTAGGCAATGGCCTTAGGAAAGGAAAAGCAAAACCACAGTGCAAAGCCAGGGACGAGGAGGTCCTCGTTCTCCTAGGACCGCTGACAGCAGAGGAGCTCCCCATTTCCAAGCACAATACGTCAGGCTGCTAAAGGAGCTGCCGCTAGCTTTATGTGCTGGGATGTTAACGAAGCCGAAGAGCTCTATGAGCTGAAGAAGTAATGAAGCTGAGTTTCCAGTGGATTCCTTTCTGTTGCTTGAGTGACTTTCAAAGTGAACTACAAGACGGTAGTTCTCCTCCTGTTATTAATCCCTCCTTTAGCAGTAACTAACTCTGGGAGTTACAAAATCACCCTCCTCCCCCAGAGCACCCTGGTGGCAGCCTGCAGGGTGCTGGGCACGGTGTAGGAGTTAGCTGGGAGCCTCGGAAGTGAGCTGGGAAAACAACGTGACAGATGGGACCTGGTCCCGTGCTCCTGCCAGCGGCTATTTTGTGAAAAGGGAAATGGAAAATGGAATTATTTTGGAAACTTCCACCTCTCTCTCAGATTTGACTGAAATCTGCTGACTGGTTTGAAATCCATGGAGGGGAGGGGAATGGAAAAGTGGACAGACAGACGTGGACAGACTAGATGATCATACGAGTTTTGTTTTTGCAAGAAAGCAAAATAGAAACTGTGCTTAAAGTATCTTCAGGTACTGCACTGACCTTGAGCTCTCTCACTTCATTAATTTTTTGATTTTATCACTGCATTTTCCAATTAAAAAAATTCTCTTCCTCCTTCCTGTGCAAATTTTTTTTCCCCTCCCAATTCCACCCCTCACATATCTCCCTGTTTCTTTCAATTCTCATAATCCTTGGTGTGATAATAGGTAAGGAAACATTCCCAGACAAAAGTCTGATATTTTAATTTTGATAACCTCCCAGAACAGGGAGAGGTTTGTGTAGGATGGAGATTAATGAAAGAAATGAACAATGCGCCCATGTCACCAGGTAACGTTAAGAAGCAGATAACCCTCAGGGAAGGAAATGGTTCAAAAGGGGAATAAGTAATAACACATTTTAATTTTTCATGCATCTCTACCCACAGAATCCTCTATTTAATGGAAGGACAACCCAAATGGTGAGCAAAGAGAAGGCAAAAAAGAAAGAGCTGCTTTATTCTTTGGCTGGGCACATGCAGGAGAGGGGGATCTGGGGCTGACCTGTGGCATGCTCCAGCCAAGGGTTTGCTTTTCTGTACATTTGTGTCACCCTTTTTAAGGAAGCCAGTAAGCTGCACAGCCCCCTAACCCCAATACCCACGTTGTGCCCGCAGTGCTGAGGCAGAGGGGATGGGACAAACACAGTGGCCATGGCTACATCGGTTGGGGCCAAACCCATGGCACAACCTGCTCCTTCTGCTCAGACTTGCACAGCCAGAGCCCTCCTGAGGCACACAGATAAGTGTATGTCTGCTGCTCTTTAGCACTGTGTTTCCCAGTAAAATATCCCATGGGAGCCCATCCCTGGCAAATTACACCCCAAGTACTTCTCCCCAGATAGGGCATGACAGGACAGGCGTAGGAAGGACTGATCCTGCTTGTTGAGGATGAGCACTGACACACATGGGTCCTTCACATGGCCCCTTCACATGGGTCTCACAGGTGGACACTGCCAAGAGATGGTGTATGTGTGGCTGCAGAGATGGAGATTTAGCTCCTTTCTAGTGCTTGAAAGCCTGATCTCTCTCTTCATAGCAGTTCTTGCCCCTATATTGTGATCACACGTGGAGATATCTATAATGCATTTTAATACTTGAATTATTTTTAACTCTTTAATAATAGCTGACGGCCTTTACTAATCACCTCCCGCCACCTGCCTCAGATCGTATTACAATGAGAACTTAGTGACTGAAGGACTCATGGATAAGTAGCTCACTCCTTGGCTTTTCATCTAGTGAAATAAGCTTCTCAAAATTGTTTCTGAAGTGCTTCCTGAGTGATAACAATGCTTTGTCAAATGGTTTGAGAACCTACTCTCAATACTTTCTGAATGAGTATGCAGCCCAAGAGAGCTGCTAGAATGAGGGGAAAAAAAGTCTGCCTGGAAGCAGGGCAAATGATTAAAAACATGCAACTACAGTACATACACTACATAATGAGAATGCTAAACTGCAATAAAAAGGGAAAATGATGGCTTCACATGGGAGAACTTGAAGTTGTAACCCATTAGGATGTCTTCCTACCAGTCTTTGCCTGAGGAACGTAAAGAATATAAGCACAGAAATCAAAACAATGTGGCCAAACTGCAGCCCCTGATTGCCATTGTGGCAGTCAGTGGATTCCTGAGACAGAGGACAGCATTGAGATGATGATGGGGACCGCCGCTAAATACAGCAATAGATAGGACTAAGAATGGTCATCATTTGGGTAGGTCAGACAACCTGGGGATTGGTCCCGGTCACCCCTCATTATGAGTTCAAGTATGAGCCTTCCAGTTTCCAGGAAGTCCAGACAGCAGCCTGCTTGTCAGCTGTGCCAACCTGGAAGTGTGTTGCCTTCTTGACAGACCAGACCTGACTCCATGCACACAGCGACTGTTCCCCATCGGGGCTGCTCACCCCCCTGGCAGGTGGCAGCTTTGTCCCAGAGAACTGCCACCTCCCAGCTCCCCGCCTGCAGTCTCACTCTGGTGGCAGCTTGGGCACATCTCGACATCTCATGCTGTGCTTTCTTACTGGTAATGTACCTGTAGGTACACGGCGACCCCATTTGCCTGTCTAGTGTCTTCTCTATTGACCTCATGTGTTTAATTTGCTTAAACCCGTGGCTGGGCTTGAGCAACAACAGACTAACCAGAAAGCTCAAGCACCTGCCTGTTTACACCCCCACACATAAACGATAATGCGCAAAAAATTATTCAACTCATTTCACATTCTAATAAACCAAAGCAACACCTATGCCACTGACCCATATTACATTTATGTCATTTTGCCACAAGCCTTTTTCAGCATCAGAGATTCAGTGGCAGAACAGACATTTCCGCTAGTAAGACTACATTGCGTTTGGGAAATGCTGCCAAGTTCTGGGTTCCCCTTATGCATCCTGAAACTCCCCCCCATCTCTCAGACATGACATACCATCAAAGAACTTGTTGTGCAGCAGCAGAGGCTTTCCCGACTGCCTGTTTTTGATGGAAACTTCTGCTCTACTCAGCTGTAATCCTTTGGTTGTAGCCAGGGTTGGGGATTTTTCTGTTTTGTAGCAACTTACGAGTTTGGAAAAGGTCTTGAGTGTAAGTACTAAAAAGGTGTCTGCTGTGACTACTGGTGACCATGCCATGTACTGTATAAACCAATTAATCTCCACCTTACATATTGCAAATTTTGCCCCTGGTCATCCTTTTGAAGGCTGTTCCCAAGCTTCTCTTTTGTGATGATTGTAAACCTTTTTCTGATCTTCAGTGTGGGTTTATTCAAAGGCAAGGAGTAGCTGCTTGTTTCCACCAGCTTTGTCCCTTGACTTACACGGTTCGCCTGTCTCCTGTTGCTCAATGACAGGGTGTGTTTACAGAGGGCAACAGGATCTCATCTGTCTTCATTTTGCTCCTCTTTCCTGCTCCTCTTTCCCCTGCCCTTTCAGTCTGCAGCCAACATCTGCTTCTCCTGTTTCAACATGTTCACCTTTGGTCAGGAAGGAGGCACCGCCAGCAGTGACTGAGGGCACAAGACTACATGTCTCTCTCCAAACCTTTGCCTGAAAGCAAACGAATAGCAAAATGCAGTCCAAGCAAACCTGTAATGCCTGCCCTGCAGGTAGTGGAATCATAAGGTGTGAAGTGAGCTGGTGACATCTTCAAAGCAGACAGCAGAGTCACGCTTTACGCCTGCAGCCTAAAGCCAAGGCTCAGGCAGCAGAATGGAAGTGATGAAGGACAAGGTACAAAAAAAACAAGCAGAGGGCACCAGGGGTATGCCTCTAACTGGAGTACCTGTTCTCCTGACTGGCCCTGCTGCCCTCCCTCCAGCTGCTCCAGCCCCAAGGCCACCAGGTGTCCGTGCTGGACCCACCGGGAGGAGATACCCGCCCTTCCTCCCCATGCCGGCGGCGAGGCAGCGAGGGCAGGGAGGCAGCTGCTTGCTCAGGTTCAAGGGCACATCTGATGTGAGCCTTCTGGTGGGTCTTCCTCTTATGGGGGCAGCACACCCGGCTCTGCCACTGCCTCGTCTTGCCTGAATGGTGAGGGGGTTGTTACTGTGTCCTGCTTTTCCTTGCCAGCTAGTGCTTTTGTAACTCAGGATCTTCGTTCCTTTTGTGTCTGCCTGGGGAGGAAGGCAATAGTGGAGATACAGGCACTGTCCCCAGGCGAGGATGCTCCCTGCATCCATCTTCCACCTCCACCTGGTGAAGGAGGACTTTGGCTTTATCACCTCCTGTACATGCAGTGGGGAAGGAAAAGCTTGTACCTGATACCAAATCCGAGGAGTGACTTCACGAGGAGAGTCATAATGCAGCATCACACCTCCACCCTCATGGCACATAGAACTGTTCCACAATTTGAAGAATTACAGGAGTGATTCCACAACCGGTGGTCACGGATCAGTGCCCAAGAGGCTACATCTGGGGGTCCATGAAACGTGGCTGAAGCCAGCAAGCTGACTGCCAGCATGCTTCAATTTTATCCATCCATGCAGATATGTGTGGCAAAATACATAGGGCTCCCCAGACAGGAAAAAGACTGAGAGGAGCTTTCTTTAAGGCTTAACCCATACTGAAGATTGCTGCTTCTGGTTAGGTTGCAGTCAAATATCTAGGTTTGTCTAGAAACGTTTTGTCAGACAAATACCCTTTTCTTGTCTCTCGGTGGTATTGAAAAAGTATTTGCTTATATGTACAACTGCCTCTCAGGAATGGGAAAATCAACTGTGATTATAACTGCCCTATCATCACACATACCAGTCAAAGTCGGCACTATTCCTATAGGAAAACATGCTGTTAGAACAGTAGAGAGAGTACGCTTCTGAGCGAGACTGCAGCTTTAAGCCCTGGACTTACAAAACCTTGCTCTGTTAATGTCACGCACCGCGAGCTGCCTGATGGAAGTTCAGCGGGGCCGCTTGTGCTGCACGAAGCTAAGCAGACAGGCGAGGCTCCGGGGGACTCGGGGCTCATGCAGAACGCAATGGGCTATAGCTGTGCTCCCTCAAGGATGGACAGGGGAACAACTAATAACTTTGCCTCTGCGATAAGGGTCTGTTTGTCTAACGATGTGTCTAGATGGTCTTCGGGGCTGACATTTTGTCTGTTCAGACTCTGAGAGTGCTGAAGGGCAGCTATCTCTCAGCCTCTGGGTACCTGCTTTAGCATGGCACTTGCCACAGTGAATATATGCTGCCACACAGCCGTTTTATGCTATCAGTATGCCGCGCAGATTTGCCCTCAGAATTTCAGGAGAAATGCCACGGGAGGTCAGACCAGACCTTCACCTAACCCAGTGTCCCAGCCTTGCTGTTGTCCAATAGACAATTCGCAGGGGAAGTGTGTAAAGAAAAGGAGCACTGTAAAATGACTCACACCTGACAATGAGCATCTGACAATGTTCAGGCACTTTCTGACAAGACGAGACCATCATGATTAATAATAACTGAAAGTGAAAGAATGAGTCTAAATATTCGTGACCAAATATATACCGTTCATTTCTATATCCTGTGGCAGTGAGTTGTACAGTTTTTCTTAGCAACACAAGTCATACTTTGAGTGCTATTCTTTTGCTCCAGAAAGCTGGAAATTTATTGCTGGTTCTTTCTTGAAGCCTTCAGAGGAGCAGGAACTCTTTTAATGCTGCCAGATTTTGTGCACATGATTGAATATTCCTATGTTCATTCTTCCCTTTCTTTTCTTTTAAGTGACAGTCTTCCAGCTCTTAGGAAGGAGCCACCCACTACACACATGCCAACACCCATGACAACCCTATACAGAGGGGACTCACAGTTTTCTTTTATGGCTGTCACCGTTCAGATAGAGTTTGCGGTGCTGTTGAACTGATTGGACAGGAGTGGAAGAAATCAACTTCTACAGCAGTCTGAAGGCAGCATAACACAGAAAAGGAACTTCCTTCCTTCCTTCCTTCCTTCCTTCCTTCCTTCCTTCCTTCCTTCCTTCCTTCCTTCTCTTCCTAGTAGATTTCACTGTTCCTCACCTTGATGCAGACGAGCTCTAAAGGTGTTAAGTGACCCAGGCTACCATTTTTTTTGTCAATATGAAGGGTGTTTATTTGTCTTCATGACAAATGTGCATCAGCAGCTTCATTATTAGAAAACAGGAAAGGTGTACTTGGCATTGCTGGGGCACCCACATTATATATAATTCTCTTATTACTGTTGGCCTTAAAATGCCTCAGCATGACAAGATCAGAGGCAGTGTCATCCTTTTTTATTTAAATTTAATTTACACAAAATAATGTTCTTCTTGCTCCATTTCTTCCAATTCTCTTTCTTTTCCTCTCCTGTTCATTTTTCTCTATCACTTCAAAGTTAGTCCGTTTACCAATGTCACCCCTTTCCACAGTCCCACACTTCACCTTTGTGAAGTACAGAAAAAAGTAATCCATTCATTCTGCATATTTACACGTCGTTTGTAGCTATTTGTTTCAGACTGCAAATTGACTAGCACTGCCATTTAGCAGATGTCATTCAAGGCTTTGTGGAGACAGGCTAAAGTTGTTGGTCTCCTCTATTGATCGATTTATTTTCTTTCAGCAGCACTGTTACCTCCCCTGGTGTTGTATCCTTCTAGCACAAATGTTTCGACTACACATCGCACGCTTTTCCCTGAGCTGCTTTTTGCTCTTCATAGCCATCACCACCCTTTCTTCAGCTGGCTCTCAGCGGCAAGTTTGTGACCCTGACAGGTAGAACTGTGATGTGTGGTTTAGCTCTTGTAGACCCATGTTCAAGCACCTGTCTGAATCTAGGTCTGTAACAATGAATGACTGGCGGGACTTGGAGCACTACGTCGAGTCAGACACACTCCCAATGAGTAGCTGTGACCCTGCCTCTAGCCAGCTGAGCAGCTGCCTCTCTGGGCTTTTCATTTTTGCTCAACCATTACTGAAAACTAATTGTTTTAGCCCCCCCCAAAAAACACCAAGCCAAAAAAACAACAAACATTTTCTGACTCTTGTCAATGTCCTTCCTTCCCACTCAAAGCTGCTCTTCTCTTCTTGGAGAGTAACACTACTCCCACAGGTGCAACAGGTGCCCTCAGAAAAGATGTCCCAGCAAACTCTTCATCAGACTGTTCACCCTGAAGCAAAGCCTTATTCTTGGAGACCCTGAGCACGTGCAGCTAGAGATGGATGGGGACAGTGGTATTTTTAGGTGTCCTTAAAATCCCCTCAGTGGTGAGCATGCCAGCAGTTTGCCTTTTGCTAGCCAAATCAACGCGCTGTTTGAGGTACCATTTGGTCCTCTGAAAATCTCATTGTACAAAAATTATAGACTTCGCAATAAAACCCATGGATTTCTGACAAAAACATCACCAGCTCCTGTTATAGAAATAACATATATCCCAAGAATGTAATAGAAAGAAATCCACATCTTGGAGCTCAGGTAATGAGGCAGCCAAGCACGAGTGTTGTCGGATGTAAAAAAGTTAGTGATGAAGCTCTGCAGCTAATATATTAATGCATACATGTATGGCCGATTATATATTATTACTACAATCAAGGAATATTGCCAGTGGAATACAATGTTATGACAGTGTAATGTTCTCTAAACTACCCTCTTGGCAGATATAAAAAATAAATGGAAAATCTGGAGAAAGAAAGGCCATGAATTGCACAATGGATGAATCTGGCCCACCTTCCTCTCTAGCAAAGCACAGTTGGATCTGGATTGCAATACTGGATCACTTGTTTGTATCACCATATCATCTATTTAATATCCAGCCACAGATCCAGCTACCATAGCTTACACTGTCACAGCCCAAAAAAGCAAAACCTAGAATTTGGACGCTGCTGAAGTTAACATGGATGCTTGCTTTTTATTTTATTTTTATTCTGCAACATCTTCTGGCTCCCTAAAACAGCAATTAAAAGCAAAAGAAACACCTCAATGTGGGTTTTGCTGCAGCCCTCCTGAATCATCACGTTAAAAATGAATCGTGCATTAGTCATCTGCTGAACTGGGGCTCGAGTGGTGGGTTTAAATAACCGGTGCTCCAAAAGGCATTTAATATCAGGGCCACGTGAAACTCTCAGCATTACTCAGCAGAGCCCCTCAAGCATCCAGGCTACACAGAAGTGTGAGAAGAGCCACTCCTGAGAGGCAGGGTTGAGTCTGTGCTACTAAAGGTAAGTAGGCACGGCTGGACAAGGTTGTCTTTTGTGCAAGTCTGTGCCCAGGTGTTTGAGGGGATGGCAGCTCTGGAGACATCGCAAGGAAAGGCGAAAGGAAATAAGGAATAATTGCCTTGAGAACTTTCTAATCTCAACATGTCCTCATCTAGGGTAAACCAGTCACTGCTGGCAAAACTCTACGGCACAGAGCTATGCTGATTTGCATCAGGCACAAATCTGGCTGCTGAAATCTTTGCGTTCTGAAAATTGCCTTCTCTTTACCAGCTCAATTTATGCAGACAGGTGCCTATATCAGGGTAGAGAGCGGCTGTAGGAGAGCAGCAATGAGTCCCTGCTGGCTTCTAACAACAGCATTATGTTAATAGCTATTGAACGAGGTGAAAACAAGCTAAGGGGAAGAAAGGGAGGGAAATTCAGGGGCAAGTGGCAGAGCTCAGTGAGCCATATCATTAAGATGTTGCAAGAGATAGCAAACATCTGCAAATCACAAACCCATTTTGCCAAACCCCGAACTGCAGAGAAGTTAGCCAGTTTTCCTCCTCTCCCGTGCTCAGACACACAGGCAGAGCTCCTTTAAAATAAAAGCATAATAAAACCTTATGAGAAATTCAGTGCGAGTTAAAATCTACCCCAAGGCCTTGCTTAGCTAGAGCTATACCTTGTAGCAGCTTAATGACATAGCCTTCTAGTTTAGTATTTTCTTCGCTTAAGGAAAACCTTTATGCTCAAGAGAAGCCTTAAAAAGGTAACAAGATCACATTTTCAGGATCTCCAAGAGCATAGATAACATGTATCTGCTTTTCCAGATCTGCTTTCCTCCCTCCTATTTGTTTTATCCCTAGCATACAGTTTTAGAAATCTCTAGTAGATAGCACAGCACAGCTGTAAGAGAGCATCACTACAGAAATCAGTGCTATTGCTGCCCAATGGATGAAGTCAAGGCAATACTTTTAGTCAGTGGTTGCAGCGTTGCACATTCAGACAACTTGGGGGCACTGGGTGTGAGTGAAGAGGACAGAGAAATGAGTCAGATCTGCTGCCATGGAAGGCTGCATCATGCAGTCACACAGCTCCACTCTTGGGTTGTTTGGCAGTATTTTGCTGGGTGGCATATGCTACAGGTTACAAAGATCTTTGCACTGTTGGTCCAATCATGTTTGTCATGGCCACACATAGGCTTCTACGAGTCTCCCAAGCCTATAGAAGGAAATCCTTTTACTGGCTGGCCAAATGTTGGTCTATAGCCTCCTTGCCTATAGATCTCAAAACTACAAAGCCAGCATATTATATGCATAATCTAAATAATACACAAAATTTGTTATCAAAAGCTTTCATCTTCCTTATAGTTTCTGGAGATTCTCTAAGATAATGGTTCAGATCTTGCTTTTTGAGTGTGTGATTGCAGCAGCTCATCAAGATTTATGGTGTGGTCCTCGTCCACCATTCCCACAGATCTCTCCTATATCAGATCGATACATTCATAGAGGAACTCTATTAACCTATTCTTGTTGGACAGTAACTTTGCCTCACTGATGAGGTCACTTGCAATACTGTCACTATCACACTAGTATTTGTACATTAAATACATACCAATGCCTCTTCTGCTTCAGTAGAAGAATCATGTCAAGAAGATAAAGACTTCCGTGACAGCCCCAGGGAGCTGGAGGGAGGCAGGCATGCAGCATGTACCCAACATGTACCCAAACAGCCTCACCTGGCCAGAGAAGCCATTTCATGTACCTGCTGAAGCAGATGTGGAAGAAGAGAGGCAGACTCTTCCTCTTACACCTCTTAAATAGCTCTTCTCATTCTTTCATGATGGATGGCAAACCTGAAAGTGCGACAAAAAAATCCTATGTTCTGACCACACTGTTCTTAGCCCATACTGTTGGCTTTGAATAGAAAGGCAATGTGGCAACCCAACAAGCATCCCTTGTGCTAACACAAAGAAAGCAGAGAAGGCACACAAGGCTGTCGCTCTGGCTGGTTATGTGAGGGGAAAGCCCCGCTCCAGGTACAACCAGTGTCCATTCTGCAGCTTCTGGAAGAACTGTGGTCTGAATGTGTCCACAGGAGAGGTCACATTCTCAAAAGATGTCTCCAACTGTGGTGATCCTGCCCCCGGGGAAAGCTTGAAGCATACCCTGAAAGCTGTGTCTGCCTTTTTTTTTTTTTAAAACAGCCTCCAAAGACATCATCGAACACCAAGATTTTGCCTATATATTCATGCCAAGTTGGACTCAGTTTGGACAATCTCTTGTATGGGATCAAATTTACCAAATCAGACTCCAGACTCCTTGTGCATTACCATGATGGAAGTCTGTCTAGAGATCAGGGTATTTCTCCATCATTAAAACTCAGCTTCCCTTCCTCCTTTCTCTATCTGCAATTAGCTTGGAACAATCAGTCTTCCTGATTGCCCTTTAAAAACTGAAGCAATCAAAAATGCTCAAACTGTTTGAAAAATTGCATGTCCTTAGGAACAAAAATAAGAAGTTCTACCACTTGCAGTTATCTGGTGTGAAAGCAGGTTATTTTAAAGGACTTTAATTGCAGCTCTCTATCAGAAATAAGTAAGAAATCTTGGAGTGATGGGAAAGGAGGTAGTCCAGTAAAAGAGGAGAAAGATGCTAAGCAAAAGTATTTTCACTCCTCACCTGTGAGAAACAGACTGCCAACAAAAATGTCAAAAATTCTAACAGGCAGGGAGAGTGTTTGTAAAGTGTTTCTAAACAACATCCTCTTCCATTTCCAGGATTGTCGTGGCTGGATTTTAACCAGTAGGGTGCAATGAAAGTGTTTTAAATAGCCCAGGAAAGCATTTAAATGCATACCAAACCTCAAGTCAGTATGAAGCCACGTTGGACTCTACGGGGCACATCTATACTACTCAGCGGCACAGAGACTTAAGCTTCCTGCTGAAAAGTTGTCAATATACTGTGAAAAAGCTAATTCAGTTTTCTAAACCAGAACTATTACCTCTGCCTGGGACAGCTGTATGTTGTGCTTCAGGTAAATGGCAGCACAGAGATTGCGCATGTTATTTTATGGGCTTTTTGAAAGGTTTTGGGGAAGTGTCATCAGGATATAATGCACCGCAGGGTAGGCTGCCTACAGACCAAAGTGAGGTCTGTCCAAACATGAGGAGGTTGACAATGCTTGAAGAGCTGCTTTACAAAACGATGGCAGGCAATACGTAGCACTACAAGTAAATGATTGCAAACATTCAAAATCTGGCTAGGTGAAACCAGTTATTTAACAAAGGCAGCGTTGGGCAGATAGCCATGGGAAACAGACATTTTCCTGGATCACATATTGTGTGTCAGTGGCAACAACAAAAGGAGATTGTTGTAGCCAAGCACCTGCCACAGATTAAAAATATGGATTAGCTTTCAATCATTTTCAGGAAATTAACATTCAAAATGAGGTAGTTGGACTACATGCCATTGAAAGCCCAAACGCAATTATGACCCAAATCAAAAAATGTGTGACAATGAAAACAACATGGAGGGAGAGAAATCTGTCATGGTGGCATCTGTCAGAACCTCCTGGTGTTTTAATGATTGATCTGAATGGCTCTGGATAAAGGGATTAGTTGATTACTTTGATGTCCAGAGCTTTTTACGTATTTTGTATATTCTAAAATGAAAACATGATCATAGACCTTAATTTTGTGTTATAAATATGAACCAAAGTCTGCTAAAGCCTGTGAGAGCATTTCCTGGATTCCTAGACCATATGGATTAGTTTTGGGAGTGGGGTAAGAGAAGGAAGGAATAGCTATTACTAGATGACGAAGAAGATTATTCCAATACTCATCTTTCTTCTCATTGTGCTAGAGAGAAGAAAATGCAGAAGGGACATGTTCTGCTCCAAGTTCTTTATGTGACATTCCACGCTTAGTTTAGTAAAGAGACTTTTTGCAAGGGCCTCACTAATATTCCCTTTTTGGGTGGCTGGTGATATGAAATCCAGAACTGGCTAGGGAGAATCAGTGCACCGTGCAGCAGAGCTGAGACTGTTACCTAAGAAAAACATTAGCTTTCTCTTTTATGACCGAATTATTTACAGCTGAAGAGCTCATTTTACTTGTATTTTTTCTGTGAAGCAGATAATATTCAATCACCTGCTGAGTTATAGTCTAAAATACAGTAGGTCTTCATTATGCAGGGTGGTGAACTCAATTCTCTCATGTAAAGGAGTTGAACACCCATTGACTACAGCGAGCGCAGTTCAGACAATGCTGGAAAATGTTCTTTGTTTAACAAGAATTGAAAAGTGATTAAATACTTGACTATTATAATGCATTCACATGAGTTAATACCATGCTGCAGTCTCCCATTGCAACTGCTTGTTTTGTAAATTATCTCAACTGGAATAACACAGGAACAGCCCAGATATGGCATATGAGGTTAACTTTTCATATTTATTTTCAAAATGCTTTAAACCAGCCTACTCATTTTACTTCAGAAATTACAGGTAGGATATGTTCTTTCTCAATACTCATTTCATAAAGACCTTTGCTCTCAGGGTTTCATTGAATATTATTTTAGTAGGGAAAGGCAAGATATTAATGCAGCTCACTGGTACAGAAAGAATATGACATTTTTCCTTCACATGGAATCCATCTTTTACAGTGAGCCTTCATACCAGCAATATTGATGGATAATATTTACATTTAGGAAAAATTAATATCTGAAGGATTTAGATCCATTATTATGCATTATGGATCCTGTATTATGCAAGATGATGAGTTAAATCTTACGTTTCAAAGTATTAAGTTAGCTCCTGGAAAGGTAGGATGTCTAGGGCAAGATTTTGCCCTATTTGGTATTGGTATGGCTGAGATACTTTATTTTGCTAAGCATCAGATCTTGTTCAGTGCTGACAGGTCAGATATCAGCTCTAGGTTTCCCCCCTTGCCATTTGGATTGTTCTTCAGGAAAACTACTTCATTACAAATGAGAAGAAGTTTCAGGCACTGAGGTCTACTGAAGTTAAAAGATTTTCTGCTTCTTGTCCCTGAATCCTGATGATGTTTCTATACTTTCTTTTCCAATGGCAGCAGAGCTTCCTGCACCCAGAGCTGTACCTGTCCTACGTCTGAGAGGATCCCTGTAGCACAAAGAGGTACTGCTTGAGCCGGTACCACATTTGCAGAAGTCTCTACATCATCTTCTAAGGGAGTGTGCATGACAAACAAAGCCCATGAACACAAATGTAGAGGTTGTTGAGCAAGCAAAAAGAAAGAATACACAGATTATCTGCATGTAGATTGTTGGAAACAACTGTGGAATGAAATGTTCGTGTAATTTGTATAACTCTGGTCTGCAGAAATTCTGTCTGAACTGAGAAAACTTTAGAGGAAGGAGACTTTAATAGCTGGTCTGATTGGAAGGGCACAGATTAAATGAGCAGCTGGTCCTGGTGATTTTATTTGTAATTTCATGCATAGCATTAGCCAGAAAATGTCAGAGGAAGATGTGTATTATTTCATCTGTGTGTTTTGCCTTAGGCTCCATCTATGGAAGTGATCACCAGTGTATATGCAATTAATTTTTTGAAGGTTCAACAATTTGCAATAGCAGGGAAAAATTGTGCTCACACTGAGGCACCAGAATAGAAGAAAAATGACTGACAGAGAGTTCTTGTCCTGGTAGTGCAAATCCGCAGCCAGAGGTTGCTACCAATCTCAGAACTACATAGGGAGTATTTTTTCAACAAAGTGTCAAAGCAGTGTCTTCTGTCATAAAACCACATTATTCATGTGCACAAAAATCTCTTTTTTGTTAATATGGAAGCAGGGACAACCAAATCATAGCTCTGTAGGTTATCCTGCTTTGAAAGAGAAAACTTCAGACTGGAAATACCCAATCATGTATGAAATCATTAATTAAAAGAGGACAAAGATATTTAAACATTATCTTAGCTTTATCAGGCAGAAGAGGTGGAGCGAGGGTACATATGTGTGCACATCTCTCTATACATTCAATAGAGACATAGATTAGCCTGACTTGCAGTCTTGGGTAGAATGTTTCCTGGTGATCCAGATATGTCTGACTCCTATTTTCAAGAGTTACCTGGATAATTGAGCACTTCAATCCCTCTGAACTGTGGAGATGGAACCAGAGGTACCTGAGGGTAACTGGTTAACACAGGCCTTTCTCAGTTGGCATCACTGGTGTCTGGGCTCTCGCTGAACGAGACACACATAAACTGCTGCTATTTTGAACTATGGTTTTCTTTAGCAATGTGTTCCTCCTGCTGTATGAGTAATAAATACTGTTTCAATAATTTTGGCTGGCCACTGTATACCACTGGTTGCTGATTCTCAAAGGGAAACCACCAAACTTGCCAAGGGGTAAGAGCAGTTGGCATACACAGAAAGTTGTAATTGGATCCTCATTTAAGAGGAAGAGAATTAGGCAATTAGGCAATTAGGCATGGATAGCATAAATGCAAGGATATTCCTGAGAGTGTGCATGCAGAGACCAGGAAAAGGGTAACTAATCCTACAGCTGTGATATGGAGAGACATTAATTCCTGTAAGGGAGAAGGCACACTTCTGATGACTCAGTCATTCCCCTGACCCTCTCTTTCCATGTGATCCTGAAACAAAACCATGGTGTTTTCTGCATATTGTGCCTGAGTTTCGTAAGCAATTAGACTTGATGAAACACAAACATTTGGTCCACAGCTGCACTGAGCTAACGTCAACCCTCACTTCACGTTTGTGTTGCTAGAGGAGGCCACATGCCTGCTATGGGATCGGCAGCCACGGGTACCTTCCCACACCCTGCTCCATGCAGAGATCCCTGGTGACGGTACAACAGTGGCTGAGGCTCACGATGACACTGCTGCTACATGCTGGAGGTGATGAAGTGATCGTAGAGAAAGCCATTTTGTCAGCGCTCAAGGTTTGAAAAAGTCTTTGTACTCCAGATAAACAATAAAATAGTCAGAAATTGCTGCCTGAAAACTAGGGGTGAGGGAAAGGGGAAGGAGAAGAACATCAATGTGATAGGACTTGAAAGACTTTTTTCAAGTTAAGAAATAGAGTTTTCTTCTGGGACCCAGAAGGTGCAGACACAGGAGAAGCAGAGATATTTTTACTTCAGATTATGCAGGCACTGGGGATAATGGTAATTAGTTCATCTACTGCAGAAATGTAAAGTCTCCTAGCTGGAACTGAGGCACACTGTCACACAACTTAGGGGAGATTAAGTATTGTTTTAATTTGAAGCCCCACAGAGAAGCCAGGTGGACAGAATATAATTACTTATTTAGTCAGGACATCAAGGATAGCTATCTGCATCGAAAAAAAGAATCTGATGCTCTCTTTAATACCTATGAGCAGACAGGATCCTGTTTTTTTCATCTGCAACTTGTATTTCAAATATATTCATAACTTTCTCTAGTGTGCTGTATGCATTTGGAAAGGGCAATTTTGGGAATGAAGATTGAAATTTCAGGGACAGCTCTTGCTGTCATATAAAAAAGTAATTTCTAAACTGTGGATCATCCTTTAATATCTCAAGACAGGATCCCTCAAAACTTGATGCATAAATCATGCTCTTCGTTTATTTGAAGGGATCTGCGCTGGATTGTCTTATGCATTCCTTCTCCATCAGTACAAGACTGAATTTTGTTATACTTAAATCATCCTTAGGAAAGTTTAGCACAAGGGTCCAGTCTGGTTTTCATGGCTGAAGAGTTTTATTTTTTCTGATTTATTACCATAACTGTCTTATTATATTATTTTTCTGTAGCAGAAAGTGGGATAACAGCAGAGTGAAAAAAATGGGCAGACAAGATCAGCTTATCAGGCACATTGATGGTTTGTTGGTCAGGTCATACAAGTCTCTCATCTTTCAATGAGTGTGATGGCAGTTCTTTGGGATCACGATTATGAGGTGAAAATGTTCATAGTATCCATCTTGGCTTGGCACAATCACATGAAGTGAGGCACAGCCTAAAAGCAAACATTTTTCCCAAATTTCAAAATCTAAAAGGGACTTTAGTGACCACTTCGCAGTACTGGAAATAGCGCACACAGTTGAAAAGCATTGTCTAGCCAAGAGAACTGAACTTAAAAATTACTCAGATGACCATGTGCCTGTAGGCACACACACATGCTTTGGACAGTGAAGAAAGTGGTGATACCTATGACTGTGATGCCCACGAAAGAATAAGAGAAGAGAGGGGAGCAAGGAGGGCCTGAAAAGTCAAACTGCTCCAAAACTGGGGAAACAGTATCCCACCTCCACAAGTTTAAATACTGATTACCGATGGATCTGGTTAGCAAGAACTTGGTCACATCTCAGGATCAGAACAGGGCTCTGAAATCCAGTAAGTATTTAGCATTGTGAATTCAGCATTAAATTTGTTGATGGAAACAGGAATACTTAAGATGGAAAGATGCTTTATGTCAGAGTTTGTGGAAAACTGGAACTGGATTTTAAAGTCATCCATTCATTGTTATTTCGTTTATATACACCTGCCACTTGAAAATTTTCTTGTGAGAAAACTCCACCTATAATTTTAAAAATGGGCAAAAAACTTCCATGTCTGTGCTGATCCTTACAGAGGACCCCATTCCATGTGGCATTTAAGCATATCTTTAACTGTTTAGCTAGATAAGGGCTACAGCTTTTGTGTTCTTTGCAAATATCATATTCTATGCATAAGCTTACCTTTTGTGATTCATTCCCTCTGTAAAATAAATTACAAACCTTCAGATGGGATTTAGTCTGGATTTCAGAGATAAATGTGTGCACATTTTTATAGATTAGGTTTGTATATGTCTCTGCATATATATATATATATATTTATGTTATTGATAAAACCCTATTCTTTGTTGTCCATCAACAGTCCCAGCCAAAACCAAGAGCTTGGTTTTTTCCAGATATCTTCTGATCACAAGTGATCCTATATGTGCCCTGACTGACCAAATGCATGACAGAAGAAATCCTCTCTCAGCTTTGTGATCTCCCTATTGTTTGTTGGAGGATAGGACACAAAATTATTTTCTTCAAAATCCTCAGAACTGTTTTGCATAAGTGATCTTCATTTTGCAAGGGTTTTCTTTCTCTGACTACAGAATTATCCTTTCATTTGTGGATAAAATGCATAAACCCTCTCAAGTTATTTTTATCCCTGCATCAGGAGCTATGGCATGAACTAATTTTGCTTCCTTTCCTTGACCAATGAGGTCAGCATCTTTCAATTTTAAGGGAATACCAGTAAATTGTGCTTACTTTAAGTTCACCATTGATGAGATGCAGTGATGTGGAGTCAAATGTATATACCCTGCAGGTTATCCTGCCGTTGTGCTATCTGCCCTGTTTAGCTCTGCTGGGTCAGGCAACGACCCAGAGAAACAACTGCATATCAGAAAGTCACAGGCCCTCCTTTGCTCTCCTTACTTTTGTGCTTATCCTGCTGTATGTGTGGAAGGAGACCACTGTATTCTCCGCTGTCATACAAAAGCTCATTTCCCCTCAGTGGTGTGGGATTTAGGGCACGGGTTTCTGAGCAATGCACGAAACAACCCTGCTTGTTTATCCAGTGCTAATTGCCAGGCGCCAAGGGTCCTGCTTTCACCAAGCTCACAGACAGGAGCTGTTCCAGGGGTCAGCACAGCATCATTGCAGCCACCATGCCAGAGACCCTGCTCTCAGCCCTCCCAGCCCCTCTGCCAAAGGACCAGAGGTGGAGCTCATTCCTGGTTCACAGGCGTACTGACAGGGAAGCAGCCCGTGGCTCTCCCCTCCGCTCTGACACCCCTGATCCCAGCAGGCACGAAAGGAAGGGTAAGTGAGGCTGCTCGCTCCAGGGAGGGCCCTTAAAACGGGCAAGGCAGTAAGATGAAAATGAGCTGGAAGAGCTGCTGTTTCAGGCCTCTAAAAGCTACGTATGTAGCTTGAGCTAGCTGTAAACATCACAATCAACAGACAATGCTATGGAGCATAATTCATCCTACCATTCCCTGACAGGTGCCTAAAAGAGACTTCCCAAAAACAAATTGACACACCTCCCTCTCCACTGGCTATGGCAGAGCCCAGAACATGACTCTAGCTGGCAAGGGGAGATGGATGCACTCTGTCTGTAGCCTCAGAGCACCTGTCTAGTAGATAAGTAACATTTTCTGCTGCCCATTAAGGTACATTAAAGATTTTAAGAGGGAGCTGAAGGACATGAGTTGGCAAAGGTAGTTTTTTGACTGAAAAGAGTAAGGCAGGCAAGAGGTAACATTAAGATACTGATGCTGGGCATAGGTAAGAAAGGTACTGAAGGTGGCAGAGCGATGTGGCTGCAGGGCAGGTATGGACTGACAGAAACGCACGTGGCACAGACAAGTTGGGCAGTCCTTATAGGCTGCTCCTCGATGACTGTGTTTGAAGAGTGAGAACCAATGCGGGGACAGGACAACATCTTCCCAGGAACAAATGCTAGGACAATCTTACCAGACTGTTAAGTGAACCTCAGGGAGTTTGCGTTGTACTTGTGAAAGTCACAGGAGAAGGTGGCTGTGACGATCAAGGTGAGGGGCAGCAAGGGCTTGGACAAAATCATTGGTGGCACGTGAAAGGGGGACAGGTTAGGTACAGATAGAACCAGAAAGACCCAGACTCTACCTGGATATATAGATCAAAGGAGGGAGCTGGCTTAAAGATGAAACAGAGTAAAAGCTTGAATCAATCTTTTTAACATCTGCTAGGGCATGAAACCTACGGTGTGACATATATAACAAATGGTTTAATTGAGAGAGGGGAGAGAACTGGCAACACAGAAGTGAATGACATGCCCAAATCTGGGAGAGGTACATTCCTGTAGCTGGTGGGGCTTTCATAAATTAGAGGCCAGCCCTGGTGCTATTATTCCAGGCAAAGCCTTTTGATCTAGCAGAAGGCAAATCTTCCTCCAAGTTCAACGGGAGCAGGCTGAGGCCATATGTCGAGAGATAAAAACCCAACGTGTGACTTGGCAGTCACATGTACCTGTAGTACGAGTATAGGACTAATCTCATATGGTAATATTTCTCACCTGACTGCTACAAGCACAAATGTATGAACAGGCTCAAATGCTGAGTGGTGGAGAGTCCATGTCAGAGATTTCTGATATCAAGTGAAGTAGCTGTGCTACATCAATGTCCAACACAGCAAGAACTAGAGAGATGCTTAAAAAAAAATCCCTATCATTAAGTCTAAACAACACCTTCTTAGGATTAAACAGGCTTTTCTCATTCATTCATCAGCAGAAATTTTGCACACCTACCAACCCTTTTGCAGTGCAGTAGGCCGAAGCAGCATGTATACTTCTGCTGGTAAGATAAATCTTGCATTGGAAGGAAACAGTGCTGCAAAGTCACAGGACAAATTCTTATCTAAAAAAAAAAAAAATGTCCTGTGCTCTGAATTTAGTCAGGACACCAGCAAAGAGGAGTTAATCAAATATACAGTGTATGAAGCACCAGTTCAATTGCCAAGTGTAAAACTATGAGTAATGTCCTATCTGTTATCAGTTGATTCACTCAGGGAACTTCTTCACTTTGTTTAAAATCCACAGTGACTGTCCCAGCTGATATCAGAGCAATGGCATTTCTCCTGATGACCTCCGATTTGGTTTGATAAGCTCTTCCATCACAGAAAGCAGCTGTGGAACAGCAGCCAAACTTGGGCACAGCTTTATGAAAAAGCAGCCATCAGCGTCAATATTCCTATCTTGTTTCACTTGCTCACCGTAGGATTCACACATTGATGTTAATCATCTTTAACTGCAAAATACGTTTTGACTGTGGATTGCGTTCAGCTTTGGAAGGTACTCAATTTCTGCCATTTTGGCATCTATCACTTAGACATCTTATCCTGCATTTTGATAGCAAAGCAAAGACCTCTGCTAAAGGAAAGACAGACAAATGATCCAAATAAGTCTTAGCAGCAGCAAAGATAACTTCCTGGTATATGGCTTGTGTGTGTCGCATGGGCTGTGGGGGTAGGCCAGGAAGCTGTATGGTTGTCTGTATGCGTCTGCCTCAACTCAGATGCAAACTCTGCCTCACCAAAGATGGCTCTGTCTGGGGTGGCTCAAATTTGTCTGTGCTTTTGCACAGAGCATACAGCCAGGCTGAAGAGAGTGAGCTGTCACTTACTGGTGTGTCAAAGGGCTCTCCTGCAAGGTGAGGGCCAGGGCAAGCCCCAGGACCTTTGGGGAGAGGCCGCACAGTGAGGATATTGGAGTAAATGTGAATCTTCTAGAAAATGACACGTAGGCCTGGAGAGGGTTGCCTGGGTTTTGCAGGCAGGGAGCAGGGGCAGCAGAAATGTGAGGAAAGCCCCGTGGCTGCAGGGCTGCAAAGAGATCTTAAAACAACCCTGAGTTTCCCCACTCCTTCCCCAGCCTCCAGCTGCCAATAGCATTTTTCCTGGTCTGTGTGCAGGGCTTAGGGTCAACATGAAGGGTTGCCATGTGGAGAAGAGACAGAAGTGCAATGTATTCAGTGGGAACATTAAAGAAGAAGAGCAAGGAGGTTTGATGTTGATGCATCCAGGCAGGGGCAATAGATAATTTTGATGAGTGATTGTAACCACACAGCAAAACTAAACTGTGATCAGTATTTTGATGGTATGGTGAAATGTTCTGTCTGTAGAGGAGAGCTGGTGCCTGCAATCAATCATTCAATAAACAGAGACAAGACTAGAAACCGATCAGGACTTTTTGCAGATAGGCAGAGATGTAACCAAAAGCAAGGAAGGATCCTGGACTCATTCAGTGTGATTAAATGCACATTCGTGTATTATCTGCTGCAAAGAGTATCTGTGACTGTGAAAGATCATTGGTGTGAGGCACACAAAATCAGCTGCTGCTTTCAGGGAGTTGAGCAAGATCTATTGCCTGGTGATAATTAACTATCCATCAATAAATGATAAGTACTCCAGGAAATCAACATGAGGAAGAAGTTGTTCAAAGGAGAAAAGCAAGTCATTAGAAGGAGCAAACGTACTGGAACATTTACAGGAAATAGATAGCACATCAAAAAGCACAGATCTAATACACATGAAGGTGGTGGAGGGTTGGTAGGAAGATGTCAGTGTTGCAAGCATCTGGCTAGAGGCTGCAAAATGAAAAAATGATGAAAAGAAAACTTCCAAAATAGGCCAAGTTCAGTGCACTGCACTGATGGAACTTGACACAAAATCTGTCCCTGACGCATCGAGCTGACTAGCAGCAGGAATTTAAAGATATTTAAAGATTATATTTTCCAGCAGGAGAAAAAAAAAAGAAAAAAAAAAGAGGAAAGCAAAAACAAAACCAACCAACCACCACCAACAAAACAACACTTCAGTTTTCCTAGATTAGTCAATCAGCTCCAGCAGCCCTAACCTCAACCCCTGCCAGGTACCCACCAGGCTTCTCCAGACAGGCAGGAGCATTTGCTAGCAGATACACCTCCTAGCCAAGGTGCTGCTCTTTCAAGAGCACTAAGCTTTCATTAGCTGTGGGGAAACTCAAGTGTTTCAGTAGTCTTTCTGCTTAAATCACTTTGAAATAGTCCTTGGCTGCTTCTTTTCTCCTATATGATTCCCTATGTATCTTTGGTGAATGTCTTCTGGGTCCAATTGCAGTGATTTCCAGTGAATTACAATGCTGGGGCAGCACACTAGGTAGTGAGAAAAGTGAAGAAAAGTACTAGTTTCACCTAAAACAGTGAGGTGGTGTGGGGAGAATGGTATCCTTTTCTGCGATGACTTTCTTAGTCAGTGCTGCTGAGTTTAAATTACATCATCTGAATTTTAGGCCTCAGTTCAGCAGTGGTAGAGCTGTTTGCAGGTGGAGTTGAACTTCCACAATGTGATAGCAAAGACACGAGAGCAGGAAGGAGAGAACACTTGGAATGCCAGGTGTGACAGGTCTTTTGCTTGAAAAAAACAGAGCTTAAGTGCAGGATTTCTAAGTTTTGCAGTTATTTCCTGATCCTTTTCATACCGTAGTCCTTAGAAGCAGGTGGAAGCAAGTAGGAAGCCATTAGAAGTACAGGAACCACAGCTCTGATGTTTGTTAAGGATATATTTTTTCATTCTGATGAGGATGAAGAAATGCCTGAAAGCAAAGACATAGACAGTCTGGCACAGAAGTTGAAATGGAGCCTCTTGTCCAGGTAGCATAGTGCCTGCTTTTGCTGTCCAGCTAGCAAGTGATTACAGGCTTTCATTGTGTGATGGCAATCATGTAAGAGACATGGCAGAATAAGAATTACTGATGGCAGCAAAAAGCTTAAGGGGAAATAAGACAAATCTTCAGAGAGCCAGGCTTTATTAATCCCACTGCTTGTGGAGGGACTCATTTCTTATTTCCTTTTTCAGACATTTAGATTTTTCTAAGATAATCCCTAGTTTTTGAAAGTTTTGAGATGAGTCCAGGCTATCTAGGCCTGGCAAAAGTGGGAAGCAGATCTCTGTATTATTGTTTTAGATACAAAGCATGGAAGAGTGCAGCAGATACTGTGAACATGTAGAAAGAGGGAAAGTCTTTAATATGATCTACATGATGGCTCTTAAAACTGTAACACATCAGCAGAACCAGAGTTCTGATAATAGCATTTGTGCTAATGCCAACTACACAGATTATGTTGTCAGAAATCACTGCCATTGTCATAATTCTCAAGTATCAAAAGCATAAGGCAAGCTAGTGCTTAAGGAAAAAAAAACATAATGCAAGTATTTCCTGTGAGTGATAGCTAGCCTAGGGCTTTCCCCAGGGCAGGATTAGATTAAATCTTTCGCCTTCCCCTTCCCTGGAAGATCGCTTGGTGGCTGAAAACCCAGATTTTCAGTTGCAGAGCTTCTGTCCTGCTGGCTGTGTGGGTGAGACAGCAAGCCTCAGCTTTCCTGAGGGCCCACAACCCAGGGTCTACCACTGGTCCTGGTGTGCAGTTTTACACTCTTCTGGCCTTGTTCCTTCTCATGTAATTTTCTTGAAGTAGACCTGATAATGCTAATAATATTGCAAAACCTCATTCTTACCTTTCCTAGCATCCTCTGCCCATGCCAGGCAATCTCACCCACCAGTCCTGGTGGTGCAGCCTGGTTGCTACAATTCTCCGGGAATTTCCAAGGCAAAAAAACACCCTGGCTAATGTCAACTGACGCTTTAGGACAGCCTGTGCTTACAAAGGCCTCAGTATAGAAATGATCATCACCTATGTTTACCTTGTGGTAATACAAGGTCTTCTGAGGGATTTATTTGCTATCAGGTTTTAACTACACTAGGTGAGGACACTGTGCAGTTAATTTCTATTCCCAGTACAAAGAGCCAGCTGAGTTCATCTCACACATGTCGATGATAGATCAGCCTGAATCAAGTTTGTTTTAGCTGTTAAATCACATTTTTCAATTGTTTAAATAGTTCAGACAGAATTTGAACAGTAACATTTTAGCTTTTTATAGCTGTCAAGAAGTAATACAAATAATTACCATGTTCCCTGGTGGGTTTTGTCTGATTAAAGTGACATGTCTGCTTATGCAAGATATTTGAATAGAGACATTCAATAAAGTCAGTAACATTTAATTTCCCCTCACCTCCTCTTTTTCTTTTTTAAGCTACATTTGCTGTTTATTTTAATGTCATGTTTTGAGGTTTGGTATATTTTTCTTAAAAGAGTTTACATAATGGAACAATTTAGCAGAATATTTTACGTGCTTGTAATGAAATATTTCTTCACAGTATAGTAAGGTATTAATGTACCTTGCTCATGCTAAGGACTATTGCACTTGTCTGAATGCTGTGGAAATACCGCTGGAGTTGTGGGGAGCCAAGGTGGAAGCCACAATTTTCTCCAGATTGCAAAAGGAACTGCAAAAGAAAGTAGGAATTTATCTGGAAGCTGCCTGTGGTGTCAAGAACTTGGTGAACTTGAGCAGCAGAAGCCTTTTACAGGATGTTTTACTGGTACAAAATCCCCTAGGATTATATATTTCTGATTAGAACTTTTCACTGTTTCATCTGTTATCCAACTTCAAATACAGAGATATTTCTTGTAGAAGGCTTGATGCCTGTGCCAGCTTTCAGGGCTTGGTTCATTGGCATGTAGATGGCAAAACCAAGGTGTTTAAATTTTAGTCATAGCTTCCACTCGTAACTCATATAGAAAATGAATTTTCAGGTTCTGTAGTACAGGTTTTGCACCAGACTCTTGTAAGAAACGTTAACTCAACCATCTCTCTTAATCAGCCTCTTGGGTTTGTGTTCTTTAGAAGGTCAGACCAGGTAGCTACAATAGTTTTTTTTGACTGCAAAATATGGGGATCTTTGAGGTCATGAACATCAGGAAGCGAAAATGGGCCTTTTAGAGTTCCGAGCAATATGCACCAGCTAAGAGCCCCAGACTTGCTATTAGCCCTAGCTGGTGTTTATATGCATGGTTTAGCAAGTGCTGGCTAATATATCTTGTCTTAGATGAAACTGCAGATGGCAGGCTTTATGTCTGCCCCAGGGAACCTGGTTGGACCAGCAAAGTTGGACCAGCAACTGGACCAGCAGTTGGACCAGTGCTGGGGTCCCTGGCGCTCCCTTTCCCATGGCAGTTCCCAATGGGGCCCTTGCCCTTTAACGTGGCACTGCTTCTTTAAACTGATATAAAATACTGCCTAGTTCTCATCTTCCCTACCCAGCTATTAAAATATCCAGCAAATCCCCAGCTTCTTCTGAGCTTCTTTCCTCCTTTTTATGGTTACGGTTTAGATGTGACATTTCCCTTGGTTTTGTGAGACTGCTAAAGATATTTTGCTCCATTTTAAAGCTGTCAGTGGTCTGCGTTTAGATTTCTGTGCAGATTATATGAGACGAGTGAGGTTGCATGGTTTATAGTTTCTTTCTTTTCTAGCCCTGCCCCGCGTTGTGAATCCTGTAAACCAACACATTGACATTTTGCCTATAAAAATGATTCTATGAAATGCAGTTTCTTATATTACTTTATCATTACTAATGTTCATTGATTTCTACTAAAAATCCTTCACATAAACTAAAACACTGTATGAAAAGATACAAATATCTACAGCAAAAATGAAGAACAGTATTTCTTTTTATCACCACTGTATTTCTTTGAATCTGATTCTCAGTTACACTGAGACCACCTTAAGCTGTTCCAGAGAACAATCTATCTATCTATCTATATGTATATATATAAACACTCAGAAGTATATTAGGTACAATTTACTCCTACTTTAAGGACTATTTTCCCTGTCATTGTAGTACAAAATAGTCTTGGTTTCAGTGAGAAACTTCCCCTAATCTTGCAGATACTCAGGATGGGAAGGGCAAACATTGATTTATTTGCCAGAGATTTTAACGCTGTACATCGAAATACAAAATACTCGTCATTGGCCTATCCTAATAATTCTACATAACCAAAGGGAGAACCTAGAAGGGCTTCAATACAGCACTATAATAAGCAATTGCAGAAACGTTTATCACTTCTGATGGCAAAGATTAAAAAAAAAAAAACAACCCGCACCATTTATTCCAAAGAGGTAAGTATGACACCTTAACAATTCCATCTTTTCCTTATTGCAGACATTTCCATTTCAAGCTCTGACAACATTAAAGAAGAAATTTATTGGAGTTCATCACACAGCCTGAGTCCTGTGGAGCCAAGGTATTAATAATGATGTAGAAGTGACAGTGTCAACAGTGATTTAAATCATTTAGTCACTATGATAAACGTTGTGTTGCCCTAAAATTTCAGGGATGGACTGAGAACATAAGTCACTCATAATAAAAAACAAAGTCAGTGGCAAATGGTTTGCATTTGCAAAACCCATCATGACCCAAAATAAAAGATTGAATGAGAGGAGCTAACAAAGAAGTCATAATATCCATGAGATAAATGCTCATGATATCTCATGAGTCCATGAGATAAAGACAGATGTCCTGTGTGAATGTAGTACCTACCTTTCTACCCAAAGAAGTCAGTACTGCATATATCAACAAAGAGCGAAAGTAGAACAGGATAAAGTACAGACAGGATGTTTGATGTCTGCCAGACAGCAACTGTTCCAATCATCATTTTGGTTGATAAAGGTTTGATATGGGTCAACTCTTGATCAATCTGTTAGATGTAGCCTGGGATAAATTAGAAAACAAGACGGAGAGATGGAGAAAAAAAATCAATTTCCATCCTAAACTTCTATATTGTACATACAGGTAGGAAGAGATGCAAGAGAATGAGGAAAGAGAGGAGACATCACTCACGATGCCTGAAAGAGAATAAGAGAATTGATTTGAGAGTAATCAGGGAAACGAACAATGAGGCAACAAAAATGTTAAAAAGAAATATTGTGATCTCAGGAACCTTGGAGATAGATCTAAATTCTAATTTTAAGCCTCTAGAGGCTTAAAGAGAAGAGACACTGGGAGGATAAAGCAGCTAGGTCTCCATCTACCTATGTAAGGTACCATGAGGTCCTTCTGTAGGACATCATGTTAGGAGCTGAGAAAGCAGGGGAACAGCACAGAGGTGAAATGTCTTCAGAAGCCTTGCAGACATAATGGACATACTATGCTGTGCTCAGTCTCCAGTCTCTCTCTTCTTCTCTTGCACCCAATACACCAAATTTCCTTCCCTCCTTACTTGCTAAGCTTTTCACTCAACACCAGCTGATCTTTATCCCATCAAATCATGGTGCTCCTCAGGGCACATCTCACCTAATCAAAACATTCTCTATCAAAACCTTCCTGCATTGAAAGTATTCACAAATATTATTTTTGTTTCTAATTTTTAGTTTTTACACAATGTTGATTTTCATACATTCCTGAATTGTTCATTTCTGTTCACCTTTCAAAGATGATCAAAAAATTATTCATTCACTGAACAAGCTGTAGGAAATTTTGTTACCAAGACATTTGTCAGAAAATTTCTCATCCTCTTACAAGATCCTTCTAAGCTCTTCAGGGCCAAAATGTCTTAAGTATTCCCTCCCTTTCATCAAATTAGGAATTAAACTCACTTTACCTTGGAAAGGTAATTTTCCATCAATTTTGTGTGCAGCTGCCCAAAGTGTGATAGAAAATGTCCTTCAGCAGTTTTTATATTTCAGCCAGTAAGCCGTGGTTCTGGAAAAAAAAATTAAAAAATAAAAAAATTACAGGTGATAAGGGTGACATAAAAAGCATTTAGAAATGTACTTATAACATGGAGCTGGATGTTGTAAGACTGAAAATTATTAGTTATTTCCACCCAACTTTTTAGATTCAAAAAGAGCACTTAAAGGCAATTGAAAGATGCTGGTTGAATTTGGCATAGAGTCAGCATGGACAGAAGCAACATAAGAACAAAAAATGGCTGTGGGAAAGTTATTCTGAGTGCATTTTCATTATGCCCGAGTAGATATATGAGTACTTGTGTAAATCTGCAGTCCACGTTCATTGTCAAAAGCATGTTTCTATGTAGTCTGACTGCTGTGGTCTCAGCCCTCCTTGGAAGGATGACTGAGTCAGTGGCACAGAACAGTGGCTGAGAAGCTGCTTAAACGATTGTGCATCAGTCTTGGTGGCTCAACATAACAACTTTCTTCATCTTCCCCCAAATAAATAAAAACAAAATCAATTTATAGATTCTACCAAATTGGTATATTTGAGTATGGACAAACATACTAGCAGTGGTTCAGCTCAGGAGCACTGCCCTGGGAACACTACAGAAGAGCCTTTTTGGTTTTGTATGGCCATAAACGGGAAATACATCCTCAGCTTTAAGGGTGTAGTCCTTTAAAGACTTACCCTATAGGAACAGCTTTAGCAGAGAATAATTCCTTTAAGTGGACCTGTCTGCTGCAATGAGCAAAATAAATACTGTGTAGGTTATTTTTTTTTTTAGATCAAAAGCATAGCTTTTGCCAAATTATTTTAATTATTAAGGAATTATTTTAATTATTAAAGAATTACTTGCTGCCTTGAGCAAAATTTGGTGGAAGATGATATAAGAGAGTTTGTTCTTTAAACAGTGAATTTCTATTTAAACGTCTCTCAGATGAAATGTTATGATTTTTGCCTTTCAAAACACCGGTTCAAATGTCTAATGGAAGGTTTGCAAGGCACAAAATTAAAATTCAGCTGTTGGCAAAAACTCTGGTGGAGACAGCATTGAATGACAAAAATGGGCCAAACTCTTGAGCTTTTGTGTGCTACTTTGTGCCCTTCACTGGTACCTGAGAAGAGCAATCAGAAAAATCACGAAGTGAAGCGACATCAGTTCCTCATGATTGACTTCACCCATCAGCAGGCTGTCAGAAAAGCTGGGGGTGGCAGGGTCCCACTGTTACCTGGAGAAGCTCAGTTATTTACCGACCCCAGAGAAGGGAAACTCTTTGCTCTCTGGCCTGGGTAGTGCTGGGGCGTGCACATGCCTGTGAGACCTTTTCCTGTGCTTTTGGGCCTCCTCCTTGCCAACACTGCAGTATTTATTTGGGTTAATTTTTGTCTGCCAGCTGATTAAATGGATTCAAGCTTTTTGCACAATCAGACCACCTTCTCTTTTTCTCCCTCGTGATTTCTGAAGGTATTTGGGCAACCACAGCTGAAGCTGGGAGTTGAAAGAAACATCCAAGCCTGCTGAGGCACCAAGGGTTTCGGTGGGAATTGGCTGCTTATGGGCTCCTAAAGGGTTTCTCTGTGCTGTGTACCTCTGTTTTGGTTCCAGTGTTTAAAAATCTGACTCATACAGCTTTATTTGTCAGGGCAGATGGAGAAGGACAGGAAAGAGATTAGTTTTAGAGCTGACTTATCCTGAGGTGATAGCTCTTCGAAATGTCAGCACTATTGATGATGGGCCTGCTTCACCCACGCAATTAAACACATCTACTGAAATGTCACTGCTGCCGCCCAATGATCTGATGAACAGCTCTGGCTGGGGGATGTTCTGACACAGCACAGTCAAACTGTTGGGATGCTGCGATCTCTGTCAGACATCCACTTGGTCCACAGGTGATGAAACACCACTGAAGGCAAGGAAGGTTAGTCAGCATTACATAAAATGGTTAGTCTCTGTGTGTAATTGTCCTAACTTCACTAATATGTAGCGGATTCACATGACGCCTTCCCACAACTCCCAATGTCTGACCCATTCGACTGCCTAAAACTTGCGCTCTTAGTCTTGATTGAACAATGCCTGTGAACTCCTTTAAACAAATGACTGACAAAGTAGGCTGTCTCTTTGTTTTAATTTGGACTTTATTTACCTACTGAAGAAAACCTGCACTCTGACACGTAGCAATCTCTTATTCCTCAAGTACTATGTTAGGATTTCTTCCTGAACCTGAGCTATACCTTGAGATATACCTTGCCTTACTGTTCTGCCATAGGAAGGCTAACATAAACTGGCCCAAGGAGAACTCCCTACTGAATATCAGAAAGGACGCAAAGCTCAATATTCACTTTGGGAAAATAGGTCATGAATCTCTCCTCCACTCACATTGTGCATCTATTATTCAAAAAAAAAAAAAAAGAAAGAAAGAAAAGAAAAAGAGCTTTTAGGTTAGCCTGGCAAGAAATGTTCCAGGAAATGAAAATCTTATAACTGCTGCTGCTTGTCAAAGACCTCATGAGCAAGAAATGGAAGAAAGTCACCAAAGGAAACTTAAGATGAGTTGTGGGACCCACTGTTCATTTTCTTTTTCCGTTGCTCTTCAAGGGAATTGCTTTCACCAAGCAGTGCAAAATATCAGATAGCTGCAGACAGCTTTCTTCTGGAATTCGTGACAGACTGTTGTAAAGCAGTGTTAGATTCCACTATTCTGTGCAAGATCTGTTTTTGGAGATAGTTTGTAACATTGTGGGCCTATATTGCAAGGAAAGAATGAGCCATTTCAGCTGTCAGTCTCACTAATTATTACACTTTCTAGTATTACTGTTATTTGTTGAGGCTAGTCCGTTTTTTCTTAAGCTTTTATTTTTCAAAAATGCAATCCCCCTGCCCAGACCCACAAAACCCAGGATGAAATATGTGCAGATTTTTCTTCCCTCAGAAGAAATATACTTTTTGAGTTTTGATCTCCTGTAGTTCTGGGCTGAAATATTCTAACTTACATATCAGAAAACCCAGAGGTGTAAGAAGTGTTCCTCCCTATTTCTGCCGTTGGACAGCAATAGCTCTCAGAGGCTTCCTAGCCCAGATGAATGACCTATTGTGCTAGACATCATCAAACATATAATAGGAGACTGTGTCTACCATAAAGAGATTATTTTCTAGACAGCGAAGCTGCAAAAAGGGCAGCCAAAGGAAAGTGTTGGTAGCTATATTGCATAAATAAGGAAATGAGACACGAATGTTAAAGCCTAAAACTCCTCAGATGTATTGAAACCAGTGGGAAACCAGTGAAACCAGTGGTGGGTTATTGCTTGAGTAAAGCAAAACAACCTATGTCACAGAGGAATTCTTTGGCAAAGAACTGAACATAGATATTGCAGAACCTGAGCCACCTGAGCTAGCCATCAAGTGCCTAGCTTTCTTTTTGAGGAAGAAAAAGTAAGAGGGAGTAAAAAGTTCTGTCCATGGGATAAATGGCTGGCACACATAAGCAAGCAATTAGAAGGATAAAATGTAAGATTTTTATTCTGGAAAGTTACTCTAAAAATAAGTTTTTCTGCCAATATTTGGGGAGGCACCTCACCAGTTAGGCAGAAAATGTTTTCCTTTGTTTGTCTGGGAGTCTTTTAAACTTGAACTGGACCTTACAAAATCATCACTGGCACTGAAGAGCACTGTGGAAGAGCATTAGTAGGATTTCATAGAATCATAGAATATCCCAAGTTGGAAGGGACCCACAAGGATCATGGAGTCCAACTCCTTGGACCCCAAAGGACCACCCAAAGGACACACCCTGTATCTGAGAGTGTTGTCCAAACACTTCTTGAACTCCCCCAGGCTCGGTGCTGTGACCACTGCCCTGGGGAGCCTGTCCCAGTGCCCGACCACCCTTTGGGTGCAGAACCTTTCCCTAACACCCAGCCTGACCCTCCCCTGTCCCAGCTCCATGCCATTCCCTCGGGTCCTGTCGCTGTCCCCAGAGAGCAGAGCTCAGCACCTGCCCCTCCGCTCCCCTCGTGAGGGAGCTGCAGGCCGCCATGAGGCCTCCTCTCGGCCTGCTTTGCTCTGGGCTGAACAAACCAAGGGGCCTCACCTGCTCCTCAGGCATCATTCCCCTCTAGGCCCTTCACCATCTCTGTAGACCTCCTATGGATGCTCTGTAATAGTTTTATGTCCTTTTATTGTGGCGCCCAAAACTGCACACAGTATTTGAGGTGAGGCCTCACCAGCACAAAGCAGAGCAGGACAATCACTTCCATTGAGGAGATCACTGAAGAGAACTGTCCCCAGAAGGGAGCTTTGGGGAACCCTGCTAGTGACTGGTCACCAGCCTGATGTACCCCCAGTTCCTATAACCCTTTCAGCCTGACTCATCGGCCAATTGTTCACCCACCTTATTATGTATTTGTTTAGCTGTATGATAGGTATTTTGTCCAGAAGAATACTGTGAGAAACAGTATCAAAAGCTTCTCTGAAATCCCAAAAGATCACATCTACTGGCTTCCCCTAGTCAAGTAGAGGGGTAATCTTGTTGTAAAACGAAATAAAGTTAGTTAGCAGGACTTTCCCCTTGTGAAACTGTTGGCTATGACCAATGGCTGCATTGTCTTTCAAGTGTTTTCCAGTAACTCTCAGAATAAGCTTCTCTATAATTTTATGAGGCACTAAAGTGAGACTGAGAGGCCTGTAATTACCAGGGTCTTTGTTTTTACCCTTTTTAAAAAACTGGGACAACACTTATCAGCTTCCAGTTGACTGGTACCTCTCCAGATTCCAAAGGCCATTGAAGAATAATTCAGAGAGGTCTTGCAGTAACATCAGCCATCTATTTCAGTACCCTGGGATGAACCCCGTTGGGTCCCATAGATATTACGTGCATCCAGCTATAGCAGCAAATCCTGAACAAGTTCAGAATCAGATGTGAGTTTATCATTTCTCCAGTCACAATCCTTCAACGCAGGGCTTCAGGAGTCTCAGGGCCCATCATCAGTGTTAAAGACAGAGGTGAAGAAGGCATTAAACATCTCTGCTTTACCTACGTCCCTATTTGTGAGGTGACCAACCTCCTCAAGTAAGACAGAAGTCTGTCCCCTGATCCCTTGGTGTGCCTGGCCCTCATTTTCCTCCACTTCTGCTGGACTCCCTTTGCCATGGGTGAGTGTGAGCACAAACACAACTCTGCAGAGATATGATAGTGCCACTGCCTGGGGGAGGCAATGGAAAGTGAGCACCACCATCATCTTGCCTTCATTCTTGCCTTGTACTACATTTATAGGCCTAAACTGAAAACAAACAAACAAACAAAAAAAACCCCACACAAAAAAGCAACACAGCAAAAGCGTTTACAAAGACTGAAGAACTTTTGATTACTCCAGAAGTGACTCCACTTCAATTCCTGAAAGGTTTTCTTAGAGTTTCAGGAGCACAATAATATCTATGTCATCTGTACTCATCTACTGTGTGATACATTTATTTGCTCCCTTCCCATTCACTTGGCTTTATGTAAGCTATTTAAGCTATTTATTTGGGTAATAGGTTCTCAAGATATTATATAACATGGAGCTTATTTGGACACCTTCTTTCTGCTCATCTTTATATCATTTTAATTCCAAGTGGGAAGTGACTATCACCCCTGTGACAATTGCAGTGATATTTATATAGAAAAATAAGAAATGTAAGGGTTTAGACAAAAAAGAATCCTTAATACTTAGCTTTCTGAAAACTACTCTAGCAACAGAGTAAAAGAAGAGGAGTCAAAACCCCAGGACCAGACAGTTTCCCTAGACCACCTGTATGTGCTAACATAGCCTTCAGAAAGATAAATAGCAAAGATTTGCAAGGTTGCTAAGTGCTAAGCTTAAGGAAGAATACAATATATGTGGTTTTGTGAGTCCCTGCAGTGCGTAGACATTTAGATAAAGGAGAATGTATTTAGGGTAATTATTTCTCAAGAGGTGTAAGAAATAGAGTTTTAGACACCTAATAGGGAAGAGTGACTTGTAAGAGAAAGAAGGCAAGGGATCTTGTGACAGGACAGCTGAAGGCATGAGGACTGGAAACTGGGGGACCTTAGCCCCTACTTTCTGGGCTTCAAAAGTTGCATTGCTCCTTCCGAAACCCAAACTACAGAGGAGGGAGAGCTTGCTGTAGTGACCTAAGTTTGAAACTACAAGCACATCTGGACGCTGAAGAAAATAATGATGTATTGACTGCCCTTTGACTTCATCTGAAAGAAAACAGGAAACATCCATTCTTTCCAGTCAGAAGGCAACTCCTTGAGTGATTTTCTGTGACACCAGAGATCAGAAATCACTATTGGATTCCTTTGCTTTCAGCGTTTTATTTCTGCGTTTCAGGGGAGCTCAGCTAGCAATTTCTTTATCCGTGCCTTTATTTTACTTGTAGCTGGTGTTTTCTGTTGCCTGAAGTAGAGATCTTACCCATCAATTCATCTCTTTGTTATCATTTGTGAACATAAGAAAGAATAATTGATGGCATTGGTGTATAATCCTACATTTAACAATTTCCTGAGGGTTTAAAGCTTTTCTCTCTATTGCTTTAGAGATTAAAAAAAAAAAAAAAGAAAAAGAAGTCCCATAGGCTCAGGTCATAATTGAAAACACACTACTTTCAATATAGATTAAAGAACACACAGGAATGAATGCCTTTAATTCATGTAAACCCAGCCCTGCAATGCCTTTTTTCACTGTTACCATCCGTTAGCCACCAATTTGAAAACAGCAGAGAAATGATTTGATTTCATAATCAAATAGCTGAGCAGAAACCATTTCCTCCAGCACAGCTTTTACATTTATATTTAAATGAACTGCCTGTGGCTGGGAAGTTCTGCCTCATTTAGAGACAGGAGTTAAAAAGACCTACTGTGCGACACAGGGCAACGTAGAATTAAGAGATCTGGGTGAATTTCAAGTGTCTCAGAGCAGGAAGAAAGCATACCACTTGTTCACATGTGCCGAGACTGAATCCAGAGACAGGCCAGCCCACGGTAAACCTGGTCTCTGTGTGGATCCTGGCCACTGCAGACTGCCCACAGTAGGACCAAGCCTGAAGTGCCTCCAGGAAGTGACCCTGCTTTGGTGTAACCTCATGTGGTTTTGCTACTGGAGTGATACCAGTTTACACTATCTCTGGCTGACACTGGCAGAGTCACTGTTTGCCACTGGCCCGTGAGAAACTTTGGAGAATGATGGGAAGTAACTGAGAGTTCATCCAGCAGTTAAAGAAGTAATGAACTAGCATTGCGAGGTACTGGAGACCTGTTTCTTCTTTTTCCTTGGTAGAGCTACAGATAGGAAAGAGCTATAGGTTAAACAGCAATTTAGTAACAGCCTATTGCACTTGTTCCTCCCCCAAAAACTTTTTTCTTTATTAACTTCTTTACAAACAGGAGCTAATTAATCACACTTCTCTTCTTTACAGTCAGGGAAATTCAGGTATTGAAGTAATTGCTCAGAGCCTGTCAGGATACCAACGTGATGGAAATGAGATGAGCTAGCAGTGACTGGTGATCCTATCCACCTGAGAAAAGAAATGACTGACTCCCAGAGGGGATCTGCTGCCTAGCTTCATTCCTCTTTTTTTTTTTTTTTTGTCTTCCCCTGTGGGGATGCTAGTAGTCTCACTACATGACGAGTCCTGTAACTTCACAGGAGTGAGAATGACAATATATGACTAAAGCATAAAACGGGAGGAAAAGGTCAATGTGTGGCAGAACCCTTCTGAGACAAGTCTTTCAATAACTCTCTCTTTCCCTTTGCACGTGCTCTATCTTCAGGTGTTAAAACAAGGAAGTTGCCACTCATACCTTGTATTTGCTCCTTGATTCAGGTCTCTGGTTCCCCACTCAAATTTTCCAGTCAAGTGTTAGTAAAAGTACCTAGCACTGAGGGCTCCTGCTACAGACAAAGTGTTATTCTCCATCTACAGGCTGCAGGCTCATGCTGAGCTCTGCAGGGGAATAGGCTGCAGAGGCACTGAGAGGAACAGCAAAAGAAAATGCCAAGCAAAATTTACTTGAGTGGGGAAAATATTGTCTTCTTGGCTGCTTCTAAGAGTTTCCTTGCTGTATTTTGTTGCTGAAAGGAGATAGCTGTAAAAATATAGAAGTTTGCAGGGAACTGTAACAAGATGTAGACAAAAACCAAGTGGTCACCAAGGTTTCTGCTACAAGTTGAAAGATGAGTGAGGCAAAGGAATAGAGTCCTCTGAAAGAAAATCTCTCTTGCTGCTAATGACTATGCTTTATAATGGAAAGAAAAGTTACTGCCCTGTGCAGCTGGCTGTCACAGAAGCAAAGGCTAGTGGCATCTAAGTGGGAGAGAAGGCAGGAGTGACAGAGTTTGTTGAGGGGGGTGCGTAATGGCCAGTGCATTTGTTAGCCCTCCAGGAAATCTTCTTACCGGTGTTTCATACTTCTAAAAAATGTCTGCTAGTAGTTTTGGAAAATGGGATCTGGAGGTACTGTTCTCTCTTTTCTTTTATTTTCCTTTCGTCCAAAGACTTCTTTAAATATTAAAAACATATATATATATATATTTATATATATATATAAGAAAAAAAGATAGGGAAAAGAAGAAAAAATCTGAATAATTTGACCAAAAATACAGTCCCCATATTCACTGTATTCTGAAAGATGTAATTCAGAATTCATAAAATACTGAGTTCCTTCCTCCCCAGTTATTCTCCTCACTTCTTTTTTTCTGCATTTCTATCAATTTTTGCCCATCATCAGTGACTACTATTGGCACTGTTACTTGAATTACCTATCTCCAGGTACCTCAGGGCAACTTACATCTCTTTTTACACATCCTGATGTGATAAAACTTCAAAGAAATGCAATTACAACAGTTATGAACAGTTGAGCTGTAAAAGATCAGAGATAAATTTTCATTTTCTTCCATCAAAATGTCACTAAACTTTGTCATTTTCTGTGTAACACTCACCCTATGCAGGGTGTAAGCTGAGGGCCTGGACTCTGAAAGAGTTTTTCCCCTAGTCGGTAGGAGTAGGTATTATTAGGAGTAGGGGATATTTTTTCTAATGCCAGCTGGCAAATTTATTTTGGTGGAAGTTAACAACAGGAGCAATTGTTAAACAAAATGAATAAACAGCAAGGCCTTGACTCTTGGAAATGTATTTCAAACTTCAAACAAATCATTAGTCAAAGTATTTGAAGAAAATTTCTTTCATGTCCTAGTGCATCTATACCCTTACTAATAGTTTGCAAACCCTTGGGAGCAAGCCTGAACAAGATTTCACTAGAAATCATGCATGTTATTATAACTATTCTTCTTCAGAATGAGCAACTGAAAAGGCAAAAGAAAGTATATTCTGCAGACAGGGTATTTTGATGGAAGTATTGTGTATCCTCCACTCCATTCTTTCCTTAGCCTATCCTTGTTATGTCATAAATTTCTTCTACAAGAGAGACAAGGTGCAGAGAAGAAGGAGAGGAGGAGGAGGAAAAGGAAGAGGAAAACCATAAAAGATATTTAGCTAGAAGTGTCCAAGCTAGAAGTGTCCAAGATGTAAATGTGGAGCTGTGTAGGGTGCTGAGGGTCAGAAGCAGAGTCACTAAAGGGCATGAGATACCTGGAGCACCTCTAACAATTCTGGGATGCTGCAGTCCCACTGACTATTTGCATCCTCCTTTTTTTTTTACAGTCAGTTGGTTTTAGGCTCCTAATCAACAGGATTTCGTCTATCCTATAGTCTCCACAAGTTTCTTTGCCTTTCAGAGTGTCACCCTGTTCCCTCCCCCGCTGATAATAATGCTTAAGGACTTTGTTTAAAATCAAGTCTATTCTACTATAAGATCTCAAAGGCAGTAGTTTCTTCAAATTTATGTGGACTAAAAGACATGTCCCATAATAAAGCAAGTGCCCAAGACGTATATATTTCAGTACATACTGAAGGAAATTTAATGCCCTCACCATTTATTAGTCATCAGGGATTCAATTACTGGGAGAGAGACTGGAAATGGGACATCACTACTTCCAATCTAAGTAGCTGCTACTTAGTGCTGAGGATGCACTGTGCTTTGAAGTGGGCAAATTTCTGTGGAAAGTTGCTTAAGTCTGGGATGTTAAAGCCAGCAATGTGTTTTTCAGATGGCATGTGGTGGCACAGTGTAATAGACTATGTTATTTGCTACATCATTGCTCATGAAATATTGTTAGCAGGGTGCAGATCATTCATCCATTAACACCCCATGAAGTCACCTTGAATCCCATGTTTCCAGAACAGTGGAAAAGACCTCTATTTCACAGCTGAAAAATACGCCATTTAGATGTTTTTAAAGTGCCTGGTAGAGAGTCTAGTTATTTCAACAACGCTCTCTTAGCTACTGCAATTTTTCAGCTTTGAGATCTCATCTGGAAGAGATGCAAATGCCACTTCAGATGATCTGAGCAAGTGATATGCCAGAAATTAATACAACCCTTTGTCTCTTTGATGGTAGTTCTCTAAGAAGATGTTTTTAAAGTAGGTACTATACATACATTATTGTATATATTATAGCATATTCTCTACTCAATCGCACTGGGGTGTGGAAGAAAATGTTTAATTCTCATGATTTGTTGCAGCTACATCACAAACGCGAGATCAAAAGAAGCAAATCTTTGATATTAAACAGTTGCTAAAGTAATCCATTCAGAGGCTTTTCCTACCTGTCTAGTTTGGAAGCTGACGGCCAGGGGGACCAACAGCTTTGAACTCTGATATCTGCTGTGAAAGATCACAAAATAATGATGGTCCATTAGTCTAGGTTTGTATGCAATACTCCTCCCTCCTGCCCTCCTTTTCTCCACCCAGAGAAACTGCATGATGCTGTTAAGATGTACACACTTATCTGGAATTTCAACTTGTTCATTCCAGTGGTGGGCAGAGTGAAATGAGGGTTGTTCACACTTCTCTTTGAGCTACTGAGTATGTCTGCTTTTCCTTGGATGCAGCAAAACTGTGCTGGTTCGCAGAGAGGTTTCTTCTGCAATTGAATGCTTCATTTTCAGACTACAAAAAATTAAAGTTGTCAAAAACTGATGGCCCTCTAGAGGTGAGTGCACTAGCACTGAGTTGACAGTGATGTCTAATTTCAAGGAGAGAGAGAAGTAAACATGCAATAATTTTACTGCTGTAATGTTTCAGTAAGAACTAGATGCAGGGTCAGATAAAAAGAGCCAAATACTGAGCAATGGAATAAAAAGGAAGGGGTTTCTTTGAGTAGAACCACAGGAAACCTTGGAAACCTTCCTTTCCCACCAAAAAAGTTTACAGCTTTTGAAATCCAAACAATGTCAAGAATAAAATCTGAACTTTGACATCAGCTATGAGACATGATGTGCAAAGAAAGAATGTACATTAGTGCAGACTTTTATGTAATTTGTACCTGCCTTTCATTTCTGGATTTTATTTATTTAATTATTTTTACAAATAGCAAATACCCTTTTTTCTTGATGGTAACTTCCATGTGAAACCCTTGGGACAGCTAGTATTAGCCATGCAGCTAACATTTGTCTGTTCTGATGCCACCCACACATTTGAAGGAGACCCTGGGGGCTAGGACCAGCCTCATATATTCCAGAAAGGATTTAGTAAGGAGTAAGAGATGAGACAGAAAAGTCAGGGCTCCTGCAGCTGGAGAGAGGCCAGATGAAACTAAGAGTTATCAGAAGTCTAGAAAACATGAACCAGCAGGAAAAAATTAATTAAAAACAACAACAAAAACCCCACAACAATTTAAGAGATTACAACACTGAGAAGATGTCACAATAAGTCATCAAATATTCCACAAGCTACTGCCATAAGGACTATGAAAAGAAACAATGGGGTTAAACTGCAGGAAAGGAGGTTGATAAAAGAGAGAGAGACTGAATGTTAAGGATTAAGAGAAAATTGAATGAATTGCATGGGAAGACTGAGGAATCTGCGTAAAAGACGTTTTTGGTGGACAGGTGATGCAGACATCTGTAAGAAATCTGGCCCTGGTGACGGGCTGTGGAACACGCCAGATGACTGCTTTTAGCTGTGCTGTTCTGTGTTACTACATCTTTATTGCCCTTCGGTATTATATCCCTCACTAGAATACCCATAACATATTTCCTGAAAGCTTGGCTAAGTTAGCCTACTCTCCCTCCTCTCTAGATGCTCTAGCTAGAGCACCATATGATGGAGCTCACCATTATCTTTTGTCTGTGCATTTTTCCACGGGGATGAGCTTGTTGCTTTCCCAGCCTCTCTTAGCATTACCAGTACAACAGCAGTCACAGACAGACATTTGAGGAGAGGCTCAGCAGGCTAAACCAGGGTGTTAGGCACTATTTTACACAGTGGATCTGTTTCTAGAGCACCCTGCCTGGCCTCTGGCTGCCCCTTGTAAGGGCTCGGGTCATACCCACATCCAGGTGTCTCAGACACCTGAGGGCACCCTACGCTTCAGCACCCGAATCCCACACGTGGCTTTTCAGTGGCAGACAAGCCACTGTTCATCCAGTGCAAAAGCTACTACTGTCCTGAATATGTTCTGAAGTGACTGGCTGTGCACACTGCATAACCACGGTCACAGTGTGCAGAGCGGATGTGAAGGAATACCTGGTCGGATCAAAAAGGGAGCAAGCTGCGTGCACCTCTCCGTAGGGGTAAATGACTCTGCAAGGTAAAACACTGTAGGAAAGAGGATCTAAACATATTTGTTATTCATATCCACTCCTCTGGCAGCATGCTCCTTTGTTTGCACATATTAGCTGATGATCTGATAAGTAATACTGCGGAAATCAATAAGATTATTATTATTAATTCATGTGGAGTCCTAATTACCATGACCAAGTTAGACACACAGACTTGAACAAGCACAGGGCAGAATCTCAGTCTGCCTTTGCAGGAGGAGCTGTGCCAGGGGGATTTTGCAGTGGTAGGGTTGGTGTTGGCAGTCTGGAGTGAGTATGAGATGTGGAGCTTCCTTCTTCCATGGCTTCAGGATGGTATTCTTGGTAACATACTAAATTAGCTATTCATTTGCTTTACGTATTCTTGATGTGAGGTTCTATTTCTCTAAATATTCCAATTAAAATGAGTCACAAGTACCTGAATTTAAGTCTTCCTATTATACTGGCTGCCAATTTGTGTCATTATTTAGTTATACAAGGAAAATAAATAATCTGTGGTGTGCGTACTCTGATCCTGCAGCACTGAAGCGTTTTTGTCACTGCCTTCAACAGGAGCATGATTAAAATTCTTGTAAAGTGTTTAGTTAAAGCCTGAAATACCTGTGGAAGCCTGTGATAATTAGTTCAATTAAAACTGTATTCTGAAAAACCAAGTGCGGTAATGACAGTCTGGCATTCGGTGATTTTGTGTAGTAACTCCAAACTTTGCTTAATTTGCATGCTAAAAGCAGAGGCTACATGTCCCCTTCCTTGGAGATAATTGTCATGAATATAAGCTAATGAGCAATCACAGACACTAGCAGGCTCTGTGGCCTCCCTAAATAGCCTGATTTATGGGATGGGTCTGGTAGAGCTGGGGGAGCTGCGCCAGCCCCTCATCAGCTTTCTCGCCCAGCACTCTCCCAGGCGCTGCTGCCCTCCCAGCAGTCCCAAGCGAACAGCTGAGCTGCACACGAAGCAGCTCCTGCACCGCCACAGCTTGCAGACAGCAACATCGCCAAAACCCCGCTGGCTGTGCTGCGCTGATGCCCAGCTTAGCATCTGTCCCTCAAAAGAACTGAAGCAACTTGCTCAGCTCGAGAAGTGGGACTGGCTCAGGGCTCAAAGCCTTATCCCACCTTGTTTGCCTGGCACTTTGGGCTCAGTAAACACTTAGGTGCTATTACTGAAGTGGGAATTTTTGATGGGTGCCTGATCGCGGAGACTTTTAGCAGGAGAGTAGAAATTTATCATCGTTGCCACACTCTGCTCTCCAAAAGGAGTGGGCTGAACAGAGCCCGAGCACAGATTTTCAGCTGCCAGAGACAGGGATTAACAACAGCAAGACTTTGCCTTAAAGGATGGCTCATTGCAAGCCAACCCCCGAAAAAAGGATTTTTCCAGTAATAAAGCAACTGTCAATAGAAGCTGTTATTCTCTCATTCGTTCCAATGGGGGTGGTACATTTTTTCTCCTTTTACTGTGCTTTAGCTTTAACTGTAGTTTCTCTTTATTATTGATTTTAGTGAATGGGTGACTAGCTTCAGAAAAATTCAGTCTGTTTTTGTGGTAGCTTTTGTCCCCTAAAAAGAATTTTCAAGTTTGATGCGGAGACTCTGCAAAACTAAACATCTTGTGTTTGAATCAGGAAAACTCAGTTGAGTCTGCCAAGTTTTGCTATGCAAAATTGGATTATTCTGTACCTTACATGCAGTCAAAATTCACAGTTGGGAACACACAGAAGCATATCCAAAGCATGCAATAAAAAGAGCCGTGGGTCTTCTGTACGCTAAAATGAAATGATATTTTGGATTTTCTACTCTAACATCTGAATGTTTAGTGATTAATGTACACAGTGTTCTGTTTTATTCTCTCAATTCATTTGCAAGGCACATCATTTAGGTTTTTTTTCTTGGTTAGCTTAGACTTATGACTTAAAAATATCCTGGGTTTCTAGTTCATATTTCAGTCACTTTTCTTGTGGATCCTATAAACTGTAAATCATACTTCTCAGAGATCTCTGCAAAATGCTGATGCCCTTAGCATTTTGAGAGGGTTGATAATTCACTTCCTTCTTACTCAGTCTATCTCATGTCCAGCTTTTTGCCAAAGCATAAAGAAAGCCCAAGTTTAGAGATGTACAACCTCAGAAAGAATGAGTCTTAAAAATTAGTTGAAAACATACGCTTTGGTGATTTTCAGTGTAGACAAAATAGAATAATTTAGCATGCTGGGACTGGAAAAAAAAAATCCAAATTTGACCAAAAATATCTGAGAACAAACAGAACCAGAGTAAAAGGTGTTGGGATGGGAGAAAAGCAGGATGCAGCCAGTTATGAGGCCTTCTCAGGTAATGTGTTACCATGCAGACGAATTTGAGGCTGAGAGGAAAAAGGAAAAGAAGGCACCAAGAAAATATAAAGGTAGAACATACACAAGAAGGCTGGGTGTAAAGAACAAACATCGAATTGTAAGTACAGATAAACTGCAATAAATCCAAAGGGGAGCAACTTGAAGGGAGGATGTTCTATCATTATCTTTTGATTTTCTTTCTGTAATGTCTCATTTGCTGAAAGTTTTTCAGCAGCACTAACAGTAGTATCAGTCCATTAATAACTCCTACAGCACTGAAACACCTTTTTGCTGCTGTCTGTAAATGATGGAGAAGCAGTTCAGTACTGCATGTGTATAAGTGGCTCTCTAATATCAAACCCTTGGGTTGAGGGAATGAAATGAACTTCCTTACCATGTTTGACACTCATTGTTTGTCATTTAGTTTTTGTATTTTTGTTCCTTCTGATCTTTTAAAAATGATGATATATTCTGAGTTCTGCAAGATCAAAGCAGAAACCTCTCTTTAAAATGTTCTGCATTTTTCAACACCATCACCTTAATGTTTTCAAAAGTCAAAGCAAAAATTAGAGTTCAGACTTCCCACGGTGCCTTTTCAAAATACTTATTGCCTTTGTTTCTGCAGGAAATCTCTAGTAACCTGCTGTTGGTTGTTAGCCACAACTAGTTACTTTCAGGGGCCTGCATATGTTCTCTCTCTTCTGCCTGAGTACCTGCTTCCTCTTTGCTGTCTGTTTTCTGAGCGCCCACATAATAATTCAAAGCACACACAGGGCAAAGCCATGGAGCTTTAATCTTAGTCCAGACTTAGTCCTGGATCCATCACAACTGCCACTTGAGGTAATTTGACATTGAAAAAAGAGTTATCCTAGGCCCCATTGCTCGTAGCACTGCTGACGCTGAGCAGTAAATAATGAAGTGCACCATCTAATTGAATTAGGCATTAGTGCTCAAAGAGCACTTGTTGAGAATAAGCATATGAAACTAGCAGTGAACAGTGACAAACAACCTAGAATTGAGTTTCAAGCTGGATGACCTTGGTGTGTTAGCTGGACTCCTTAGGAAATGCTTGGTCTTCTCGTCGATCCTACTTGCTTTAGGAAGTGCTCAAACTTTTCTTAATTACCTCAGCTGACAGCTACTTAATATGTTTAATTACATAATCAACTAGACATATCCTGTTTGCCACTCACCGTGACTTAAAAAAAAAATTAATAAAGGCAGCATAATTCAATAACTGTTATATAATCTTTTATATTGTGACTGCAACAGTACTTTTGTAAGCTACTAATCACAATTATGCAAATGTTAATTAAGGTTATTACTGCTCAGTTTCTATTGACTGAGGAAAAAGTAATTCACAGGAACAATCAGTTGTATCACGTTGCCTCAAAAATCGTGGGTCTCTACACTTAGTGAAACAAGAAATCAAGGCTCTTATGGTGCATCATAGTCACTGTGCAGAAGGCAAACATTTTCTAGAGAATTAGCCTTCCATACCATTTCCCTTTCTTATTTATCTCCTTGCATTTTACTTCCTAGTGAAGAGTAGGATCTTCCCAAGTAATATCAATGCAGGAAATGGGGTAGGGAGGATGAAAAGAGCAGAGGAGAAGTTTCCATCTAAGCTGTTAGCCAGGGTACCTTCAGCATTGCTTTAACAAATTCTGAACTTCAGGAGCCATTCAGGTGGCAATAAGCTGAATAGCATGTTACCCTTCCACATTTCTGAGGGTGCCTCTCAAGTCATTCCCTTACACCAAACTGTTTCTCATTTTTGCTAGGTTTACTGCCCATTTTATGCTCCTAGGAAAGTGTAAAGAGGATGTGCATAGAAAGGAGTTATGTGTCCCAATGAGATCACAAAGAATAGGGAGTGAATAGTTCACCACATACCCTGCAATATCCACAGGTCAGAAAAGACAGCAAAAATGCTGATGCTTTGCAAACACTGGCATAGAAATATTTGTAAGAGTAGAAGCGAAAGAAGCTGGATTAATGCAAGTGGAAGGAAAAAGGTACAAAAATGTCACCTATTTCCCTGCCTCACCGCGGCTGCAGTGGCACACACTACCACCACACTGGAGACCTGTGACTGATCAAGTTACCTAGTAAGTGGATATAAAAGGTCTAAAAATTTCCACTGCAGGTTGGAGAGGATAAAATGAACTGTTAAGGTCCTGGAAAGTGCACGCCCATGCTCATGCACAAGCACAAGTCATTTATCAGCGTTTCTTGCAGGGAGGCAGAAGCATCAAGCAAAGTTACAACTAAAGGCAAAGTAAAACACCACAGCACAAGGCCCTCTTGAGATGCTGTAGCATCCTTTACTGTGCGCTCCTTGGCATCCTCAGCTCCTCTCACCACTGCTGCAGAAGCTTTCTCCATGGACTACCTCCTGCTTGTGTCTAGGCACCCTCCAGTCTGAGAACAGGTACTGGCATCACATCTTTTGCAGACAGCAGATGCTACGCAGACTAAGCTCAGCATGCGCCATTTGAACTTCAGCATCCTATTTGAGACCTTTTGGGTGTGCTGTTGTGACAGTGACATCAAAAAACAGGCAGCAACAAAGGGAGGCTGAGCAGAGCAAGAGCCTGCTGTTGGTGGCTGTGCCGGCTGCCTGACCACGGGGAGTTGGGCTGAGCCAATGCACCGTGCCAAGAAGGGAGTTGTGTGCTGGGGTTGCCTCTCTCCTAACTATACATCTGCCAGCTGAGTACATACTGAACTTGGTAGCATCCTTCATCACTCAGACAGCTCTTTTTTGCCTCCCAGGTTAAGCTCATCACAGTCTACATGTATGAGAGCAATAGTTCCCCCTGTCTGGCACCAGAAAACTTGAGGCCAGCAACCCATGCCTCGCCCATTCATGTGCTTTTGGCTATGTCAGGTACCAAATACCTGCTTCCCATGATCAGAAAATAACCAACTTGTTATAACTATCAGAAAATGTAAAATTAAGGGGCAAAACAGATTCACAGTCTCTGTCTCCTGATATTGATTCATCCCCTGAATCAAGGGCCACGGCCAGAGCTGCACACTGCCCTGATTTAGATCAGGTCTGCAGCCACCATTTGTTCTTTAGATTAGACTGCCCTGCGGAGGCTAGGACAAAATTCAGTCCTTGTCTCTGAGATCTAGCTACTCTTCCCTCTTATGTTACCATTGTTTTTTTTTTTTTTTTTTTTTTTTTTTTTTGTGTGTGTGTGTTTCGTTTGTTTGTTTGTTTGCAAGTAGCAATATCTATTGATGTCTCAGGGCTTTCAATTTGACTCATTTGTCCAAAACGAAATGCACATATCAACACACAGCTTGAGCTAAAGAACGTCCAGAAGAGTGTTGCGAGCAGACAAATTTCCAGTGAGTAAACACTGTAATTTCTTTTGAAGAGTCTGTTGATATGAAATAATGAACCGGTAAGCTTTGGACTAAATTGACTATCCATTTTAGTCTCTCTGGTTAATGTTGCATCCTGTGATTATCTAGTCTCATCCTCTTATTTCAGCCAAAGAAGAGTATTTTTAGCACAAACTACAGCATCTCTTTTCATCAAAGGCCAGAGAGTTTAATTGTGGATGGTCAGTAGCAAGCACTTAATTCTGAGAAAGGAAAGACCAGCGCCATGTGTACTGCATCAGTGTTCTGCTTTGACAGATTAGCTGAAGTACAATTTTCACACTCAGTCCATTCATAGAGAAAACGAGCTTCTTAATCCTCTCTCCTGGCCCTTTTAGTCACTCTGCTCCCTGTAGCTCCTCAATTTACATAAACTACCCAGTGGGCAAGTGTAAGTGTTAGTCAGAGGCACACCTGCAATAATGCCATTGCAGACAGCAGAAAGAAGTACCTTTTTTTTTCCCCCTGAATTGGGTGAGACACAAGTGAGAGATGTTAGAGTGACAGCTCTGGAACTGCAATCCATCTTTCTCCTACATATGCCAGGTACAGGGCTGAAAGGGAGTGCAAAACTCTTCTACAGAGCCACACTAATTTAACTCAGCAGCGAATTGCAAGGACCACAGTAAAGGCAAAAGTACTGCTTATTTCTTGGGCTTGCTTAGTATTCAGAAGAACAAAAAGCTCATTCTCTACTACCCGTGGTCACTTCAGTCCAACTGCATCAGACACCTGAGCTGGGGAAAAAGAGCAAACTTTGCCTTCAGCTTTTTAAGACTAGCATATATACAGTCCTTTTTTCTTCAGAAAGCAAGAGAATTTGGTGGCATACCTAGATAATGACTTTCAGGGACTCACATGAGTTAACAACCTACGTAAAAAAAAAAAGTCATTTGTGTGTTTTAGACTAATGGTATGACATGGCCTGTCTAGCGACTTCCAAATCCTGGCATGAATCATGATCATTAAATTTACAGAGGTTGTTTAATGTAATCAATCAGTTAATGAATAAATTAAGAATTCTCTTTTATATTTTGAAGATAAACTTTAGTAACCTGTGATTTACTAATAATTAAAAGCAAACATTCCATTGTGGTGGCATCTAAAGAACTGTAACCTCCTAAATGCTTAGCATTTTACTGTATACATATTCAATAAATTAGACTTTGCTTGAAAAGAGCAGTACAAAAGATGAGATGCACGAACATGAAGATGAAATAACAGGGTATCAAATAAAAATAATAACAACTCAGACATGCAGATCCTTCTACAGCAGTAGGAATGATAAAAAAAAAAATCTCCAAGTAACAGTTATTGTATGAAAGTGCCTTTACAGAAGCTAAATCCCCACATTCCTTCCAAGAGATGTACTAAGGTTGCCCTGTGCTGCTTAAAGAAACAAACTCGAAGGACAGTTCTACAAAGTGACACCTATTTCAATCCACATAGTAAAAAATGGCAGGCTTGGCAGTTATCATCATGTTCACAATATGCTGAGAAGAACTCCCTGACTCAACACAGGGCATAAAACCCAGCTTCTGAAGCAGGAGTTCAGGACTGTGTTTGCAGCTAGAAGCTGGCAGTATAGTTGTGATGACACATGACCGAAATGCATTTTCCAAACTGGCAAGTTAAAAAGAAAAAACACCCTGAGTGAGCAAATTCAATAGAGCAGGAAAGGAAAAGGCTGGATCTTTATAACCGGTCTCCCCAGCTCATATTACAAAACCAATGAAAAGGCATTTTCCCAATGTAACTGCAACCCTGGGTCTTTTGTCTTTGATCAAGATGCAGCACGCACTGGCTGCAAGCCTGACCTTGGGCTGGATCCAGCGGTGGGTGACGTTTAATGCTGCGCTGGAGCAGAGTGCTGGGTGAGCTGGTGGCGGGCCTCCCCCTGCTTCCTCCACCACCCACTTCTCCATCTCTTACAGGCAGCGGGTGTATGGTCTCCCTAGCGGTCCCCACAAAACACGCTGGGTGAAAGGCAGGAGGATTGTTGTGTGGTCACTTTTACCTACAGAAAACAAATCTCTGGCAGACATTCTTCCCTGCAAAGAGAAACCCCTTAGGGAGACAAAGAAGTTTTCCAGCTTCCAGTGAAGAAAACTCCAAGGTGAACTCTGCAGTACTGGATGAATATTAGATTAAGGAAATGTGCAACTGGAGAGTGAATGTGACTGAGCCGGCTCTCTCAGGGTGCCTGTGGCGGGGTTTTGGGAGTTAGAGAGACCAACCAGAAAGGCGTGGTTTGGTTAAGGTTATGCAGGAGATCAGTGGCTGAGCCAGAAACAGGACTTAAGGCTGCCTTTGTCCTGCCTAAGGCTAATGTTCTTTCATCTAAATCACACTGCCCATTCTGCAAATAAATCCTGCCTTTCCCTCTGCCTTAGATGTACTCCTGCCTGTTCCTATTTAAAAAATCAAACCAGATGATCTAGAGGACCATGAAGAAGAGAAGGTAAATTAATGGCCCTCAAAGAACAAGAAGTGTGTGCACAGATCATTCATATGAGGGAGAGGAGCAGAGTAGTGTCGAATTTATAACAGAGGTTTCTACCTTGAATATTTGTGAGTGATGTCTATAAGAGCATGATGGTAAGATCCTTTATTGTTTCTTTTGTTTTGTTCCCCCCTTTTCACCTCCTGTCTTTCTTCAGCCTTTAACTTCTACCCAAATGCTTTTATATCACTGCTTTCATTCAAGTACTAAGAGAAATGAATGAAACTCGAGCATTTTTCTGTAAGGATGTTTAGTGTCCTTCTCATTAAATGACTTATTAACAAAACCCCCCAGGTTCATATTCATCCTCATACTTCCTGCCTCACCTCTGACATCTTCCCCTTGCCATCCCATCAGGGCAGGCACAGGTTTCTGTCCTGTGTTTGTACAGCGAGTTGTGCAATGACGCCCTGCTTCTGAGCCGTGTTTCAGAGGCAGGACTGCAATGCCTACAGTAGCAATGGCACTTTCACAGCACACAGCACTTCCTTACCTACAACTCCCACTGGGGGCTGTCAGCTGCCAATGATCTTTCTGAAGGGAAGAGGAGCAGAGAAAAACCCGACTCTTAATCCGATAGCATATGGTGCTGAGAAGAACGAAGGGGCCACAGTGACATTTATCAAATGAAACGGTTAAGCAGGCTGGAACAGGCCTGACACTGATGGCAGAAATACAGCAGCAGCCCAACGGGCTCTGCTGTTTGCAAAACGTGCTGAAGTTTGGACACTGCTTGCGTCAGTCGTGCGAGGGAAAACGAAAGGACAGCAGATGGCAGATTGGCAGTGGGAAGACAGATACAGGCTGGCTTGTTTTACTATTTTGCCATACCGAGATCAATACTTTATTCCCTCGTTCCCAGGCTGAAAGTGCTCTCGCTCATTTGGTGTGTTATGAAAGAAGTTGCGTTAGAGATTTCAGCTGCTGCCCCACTAAGTGGCAGCAGCACGGCTCAGGGCAGCCACATGCACTGCCCCCTCTAAACTTCATTCCTGGAGAAAGGAGTTGTCAGCGCCTTTGCACAGTTACGATTCTGTATAAGAACCGGAAATCTTTGCAATTTCAATGGACACACCAGCAACAGGAAAGAAAATCAGTTTCTTTGGTTCAGTCTGACATTTTGGAAGACAAGTGGAGCATGCCGGCTTCAGAAAGGACTTTGCTCCTCGGCAGGCCAGGCCAGCCATAGCTGGTTGGCAGAAGTTTCCTCGAGCTCTTTATTTTCACGCTCTTTGCCCTCATGCTTAGTCTTTCGACACCAATATATGACTTGATTTTAGGGAAGCAAAGTCTTCAGTCCAGCTATGCTCTGGGTTGACTTTCTTGCTGCAAATTAGCTCATAGTGCCCCTTTTCATATCTCTGTATTGACCTTGCCTCAGTGTCACTCATATTGCTTAGATTTCATCTTTATTGTCCTCTGGCAGCTCCACTGTGCTCATCTTTCAAAGACCACAGACCCCTCAGAGGGCCACTGACCTATCTGAGTACTGGGAGACCTTTCCTTAAAATTATCTTTTGGGTTCATTAAGGCTCTGCAGTTTGAAGAGCAGTTGAAGGTACCGTGCCAAGGGGCAGCAATGCAGTCATAGCCGCTGTGGCGAATTCAGACGTTTGCCTTTCATTCCTCTGCCTGGGCCCACTACAGTTAAAGCCAGAAGTGAAACTACCCTGAAAACCAAAAGCCAGTCGGCAGCAGAAGGCAGATTGCATCATGAAACAAAGCTGGTATGAAAAGACCAGTTTTCTCGGCATGAGAAAATTTCAGGATAAGGAAATTCAAGATATTTTCAGGTATAACAACAGTTATTAGAATGATGGCTTGAACGCAGAATAGATAAAAAAGATATTACTATAATAAAAGACAAGAAAAATATACCCATATGAATAACGGTTTTGCTGCTTTTTCTGCTAACCTGAAAAATCTCACATTAATTTTGATTTGGCTTGACCTAAAACAGAAAAGATAACTGCTTTCTTGAACAACAACATGGAAAGAAACAACCAACCAACAACAACAAAAAAACAACCAACCAACCAACAACCAATCAAAAAACAACCAAACAAACAGATAAAGCCTCCACAACCTGGAAATAGTCTCTTGGTTTGAATAAACATCTTGTTTGACTTCCAGCGTTGCTTGTTTGGGGCTTGCAATCTGTTTTACTGTTGTTGATACTTGTTCCTTTTATTTTGAACAAATTGATCCATTACAAAACAAGAGCAATTTTTATTTTTTTTAACCTTCAACTTTTTTATTCCCCTTTCCCCCATGTTTCTGGCCAAAGCTCTTCTCTAACAGACTCAAATGAGTTTTGGTCTCCAGAAAATTGAATTTCCTGGTAAATTTTGAATCAAACCCCAGTCAAGTTCCTCCCAAATCTGATCAAAATCCCCAGCTAATGCTTGTTCTTGATAAAACAACAAGACATTGAAGACCTAAGGGGGACAGCAAAGAAACATTTTTGGATTTTGCACAATGTATCTTTAAATCAAAGAGTAGGTCCATTTGTCTGTGTTTTTTTCCATTTACGTTGCTCATTTTGGGAGGGAAGCAGGGGAAATTTCTGACTCAGGATTCAAACCTTTGCAGCATTAGCTGTAAATTAAAACAGATGCTTTGCTGAAGATAGACCAATCAAATCAATATGGGGCCAAAGGAGCCCCTGACATGATGAAAGCTGGCTTTTAAAGTACTGTAAGGCTGTTTTACTGTTCAGTCCATCAATTTCCTCTTCCTGCTCAGCTCTGATACGGGACAGGCTGAGGCCACTGACCCTCTTGCAGAGCCCAGCACTGAAAGTGCCCCAGGAGACCAGCAACATGCCTGATATTGCCAAAACAGGGAGGGTTTATGTGCTGTGTAGGATGAGGCTGCAGCGGTCTCAGCTCTGCCTCACATCGCTCTGTGTTGCAAACAGGGCTCAGATTCTCACGTTCGGAGCTGAGCACCAGCACCAACACTTCCAGGGGGAGATCTGTGATCACACATGCACTGACTGCTCCAGAAGTGCCTGCTCCACACCCCTCCAAGCGCTGGCAAAAGCCATAGGCTGCTTCTCTGCCAAGCCTTGCTTTTGCCATGCCCTGCTCAGAATAAAATCCACCTGTGCGCTGGGGTAACACTGCAAATCAGCAACGTTTTGGCAGCCTGGGGCTTCCCTTGGGCTGGTGAACTGCAGGGACAGCTGCTGGTGGAGATGAAGGGTCACAGACTCCATCAGGGAGAAAGTTTCAGTTGCTCTTTAATTTTCAAGATTGCCAGTATTCGGCATAGTTTCTTAAACTCCCAGCTCTTGCAGTTATGGGACTACAGGATAACTTCTAATGCATCTTTTCTTCTTGAAGTAAGTTTCTGACCTCATGGTTGTAGAGAAACTCTGCAAGGTATCACTTCTAAAAGCCCAGGAACAAGATAACAACATAAAATAATTAACTCTTTACAGCTAAAAAAAACCACCCAATCTCACAACTTTTATGACAATTTCATAACTACAGCAATCCAGACAATATTGAAATTATAAGAGTGAAAATAGGTTCCTCTGCTTCAGCTTGCCTGTCTATTTTTATCTCTTCCTTGACTTAATTATTTTTTCTATTCCCCTTCCTCTAACCAGCTAAGAATTGAATTTTTTTCCCCTGGGTTTAGCTTGGCATTTACAGGCTGGCTAGCTCGGTACTAGACTGTGTAGGTTGTTTCTTTTTGACTTTTTAAGTACACTTTTTGATGTCTTTCATAAGTAAACAAATAAAAACCAAAAAACAGCAACTCTGCTGCTGTTAAATGAAACAGCTTATTTGCACGTATTCTGTATAATCTTGCTTTTTAGTGTAATTAATTTCCTTAGACCTTGAGAGTTTACACACCCAAGTAGAGATCCTTAATGCTGCTATAATTCATTGCATCTTCAATTTGTTGCTACGATTGCAGTGGGATGTTCTAGGATCTCTTTAAAAAATAGTCAATTTCTTAGGTGTATATTTTAATTTAAATTTCAAAAAATAATTATTTTTATTTCAGAAAAGTGTATAGAGCCACTGAGGTTTTTCTAGATTTTCCTTTTATGTTTATGAACAGATTCAGGTTTTAAAATTAAGATTTGAATTTTTAGAACAGCATTTCCAGAAAAAAAAAAATTAATACTTCCTGTTTCTCATCTTCAACTTTCTTGTCTTCCCATTCCATCCTTCTATCCTTCATTTAGTCAAAACTACATCCTAGTCTAAACAGGATGCAACTTACTTTATAACTGCAGTAATTAGTTAATTCAAAACCTTGACTAGCTTGCAGTGTGCTGTATTCAGAAAACTTAGTCCAGATATTATATATACAGCAGCTCATACTGACACCTGTCTCCCTAGAGTAGCTCTCCAGCTTGGCAGCAAGTTGCATATCAACATATATACAGCGTAAGTCACCAGAGAAAAATATTTGTGAATGTGGCATTCTACAATGTAAACATAACTTGGTATGCCCAGGGCTGCTCTCTGTACAGAGCACACACAGCGTTGTGCATGCCCTGTTGGTAGGTAAAGTTTTAGAGGACTTTTTGTATAAGAAAAAACAGGGATAAAATAAAATAAAATAAAATACCAGAATCACATCAGAAAGAAGGGTTGCCAAACGTGAATGCAACTTATAACACAGCTTTCTGGACACATATATGGGACTATTGTCTTGTATTTTAGTAAAGCTGGCCTTAACTCCATAATTTCCCGGCATAATAAAATATAAAGGCAATGCTTTACTTGGAATCTTGGCTGTATTATTGAATTTTCACTTTTTAAGTAAGACTAACTGGTAAGTTTTGATATTTCAAGCATGAATACATCTTTGTTCCCAGGATACTGGAAACAGCAACAGACTTGAAAGGAGGCTTTACAGAGCTCTGAAGGACAAAGAGTAGATCACATGTTTTGCCTGAAGCTAAAGAATCTACTCTGATGGCAAATAATAATTAAAAAAAAAAAAAACGCGCAGAAAAGAGGAGCTACTTTAAAGATCTCAATAGATAAAAATATAGACAAAGCTGAAGGAAATGTGGAAAGAAATGTACAAAAGAGACAACGTTCAAGGTGGGAATGGGTGGATCTTCATAAAAGTGTCCAAAGACACAACAATCTTTTTCTGATTATTATTATTCAAACTACTTACAAATTATACTAATTACCACTCCATACAATTGACGATGTTCTAGGGCTTATTCCTCATAAGCTCCCATGCAGTTCCCAGCAGATTTCCTAGTAGAAATGGGTCTTTGGGAAGAATCAGAGAGAGGGAGGACATTTTCTGGTTTTGTTCTGGAAAGATGTTACCATTTATGGCATACATTACGGAGACAGTGACAAAATGGTGGATGACGACAAATACCACTTGTCATCCAGACACCATCCCAAATAAGAAAAAGGAGAGGGAAGTTGGTTAGACCAATACAGTACTTCGACAGTAAACATATGAAAGTTGAGTTTGAGGTTGCAGGCAAAGAGGATCTGTTGGTGAAATCTTTACTTTTGATTTACACACATCTTTTTAACCGGCCGTGCACAGACTATCCTTCAGATGAGAGAAACAAGATCAGGCTTGACACCCTCCCCAAAACAAAGAGTTATGTAGCCCTCACATCACTGTGACTCATGAAAATAAACTCCCCATCTGCCACACATTAGCCAGCAGCAACTTGTCCTTGAAATGAACTAAGTACAGGTTTCCATCTGGCCGGCTACCAATTAGTCAGCTTGCACGGTGACCTTTTGCCTTTTGATTGCTTTTAAATGAAGTCTCCAAAATCTGTATTGTTCTGGGTAGGAAACATCTGAAACCACTTTTCGAAGAGCACTTGGCACCTCCCTACCATTATACCATTGTGCAATTTAAAATACATCATCTCACTTATTGTTCAATCTAAGCATTTGATCTATAGCTCCGCTTTCTTGCTGCAGTCACTCTTCTGGAAACAAAGAGATCTTCCATTCCTTTCAAGATTGAATTAAAACTGCTGTCCCCAGGGGTACTTCTGCTAGATTCAAATATCCACCAATCTACGATGTTCTTAGACTGTCTGTCGCCACTACTGATAGGTGGGAAGAACCTTAAAAGTTAATTTTCTTTTCTTAATTTTGGACATATGAAGGCAAACCAGAGTATACCAATAACTTGAAGCCTGATCTGAAATGTCGTAGGGATAGCTTATAAATGGCTTGAAGGTTCAAGCGAAAATAAGTTACATGAACAGCTATTTTTTGCTAATGTATAGTAAAGTGCACATAAATTTTTGCAAATTCTTTCATTTAAGTGATTCTATTTTTTTCAGCCCTACCCACTGATAAATAATGAGATGAATAGTTTCTATCAATAGCTGCTTTTGAAGAAATCAAAATGAATCAAGTCTGACATTAAAAAGAGCAACATTTTTTGAAGACACTGCAATGTAGTATTTGCTCAGATACAATTAAGCAGCCTGTTAAGCAGTGATTGACTAAGTTTAGATGCATTTTATTTATTATGATGCCCCCTTATACTTCTCCCTTTAAAAAAAATGCATCTCAGTTCTTTGTAAAAATAATACATAATTCTAAAATAGTTATCATTCCCTTTCTATCAGAAAAATATCAACTATTTTCTTCTAAATATTGACTACCAAAACTATATTGTAATTTCCAACCTCTTATAGACTAGAAGTGTGGAGAAAAAAAAAAAGACAAACAGCCAATATGATTTGTTATATACAGCTGATCTTCCTTTGTGGTCACAGGGTGGATGAGACAAATTTTTGCTCCCTTCTGAACTTTTCTGTGATGATGTAGAAGTGCAGGTAAGTGATCTATCTAGAACGTGTCTGGCATAGGCCAATCAAAGGGGGCATCACCTTTCAGCACATCTAGCCAGGCAACACGTGAGGCACAGGATTACTCTCCTGATTTAGCTGTTAAACATCTTTTGCTACAAAGAAGTTAGATCTGAGTACAGCTGGAAAACTGACATCACTGAATGTATCTTTTCTAAGCTGTGGTTTACAGGCAATAATGAATTATGTAAGAAGTATTGGGGGGAAACTTCTAGGAGTAACAACTTAGACACATTTTAGTGCATGATATTACTCCATGGCAGAGAACATCTCAGTGTCTTTGAGCAAAGTTTGTGGAGTACTGTCTCAGGAGACATTTCCAAACAGCTTGTGCTATGCTGACTGATCAGATAGTGTATGTCTTTGCCTTTTGGACTGGGTTCAGCTCTTTTGCCTTAGCATAGCTTATACTTGTAGTCAAAGTTGTCAGTAAGTCACACGTAATGCTTGCAAACTCCTGTGCTTGAGTCTTTCCTTCATGAAATATAAGCAGCCTATAGATTGCCCTAAACCATCCCTTAAATTTCCATGGGTGTTCTAGCATCTACAGTCATACAACATTTCTACCCAACATGCTTAAGATAGAGGGGAATGGTATAGCAACCATTCTGCTATTTTATGACATAGAAGAATTGCCTCAGCATGACACGTTTTGTCATCTCTATGTCTTTTGTGTGATGAAGCTGTCCACCTTTACATAAAACGGCTGTTCACTGAGAACATGACTAAAGCTACAGCCACCTGGAATCCTACATTCAAATCCTAGTGACGACCTGGCAAATGCTATGCCCCTTTTTTTTTGGCTTTCAGGCAGATGCTCACTCCTCCTGCACTCCCTCCAGCAGCTCTTAACTACTTCATATTTAAATCAACTATGTGTCCAGCAAGTTAATGTATTTGGACTGAAGTTCAAACCAGGCACCAAAGGATTCTGTGGGCTTTCAATAGGGCTAAAAGGGTTTCCATGTCTACAGAGTTTGGTGTACAACAGGTGATAGTCATGAGCAGTGCTGCTATCAAACATTAGCAAGGAGAGAAACATGGGGATGGATGGAGAGGAAAGGACAGGAACGACAAAAAATGTAAGAGAAACAGGGACAATGCAGAGAACGGAGATGGAAGCAGGAAGGATGGTGGGATCCTATGCTGAAGGAAAACAGAATGACAGTATTGGTAGGAAGTAAACAACACGAGCAAGAGAAAAGCAAAATCAGTTGAGAAATTAATGAGGGAACAGAATAAGATGACAGGACCCAACAGAAAAGCCAGGAGTTACTGACGCTAATGACAATCTGCATGAAACTCCCATGAAACCCTCTGCTAAGCAACTGCATCCTTCTCAGGCTCCCCTAGTTAGCTCAGACTGCCTCCGTCTTCCCAGAGGTCCTTGCCCAGTCTTCTTACAAGGCTTGCTGTAATTTCTGCCTCCCCACATCTGCTGTTACTGCCCCAGGGAATTCTGTCAAGCATTTCTAGTCTCCATCTGACACTGTTCACTTCTGCCAAAACACTGTTTAGCAAAACCGATGTTTGTGGCTGTTCACGCAATATAGGTAAACATGCAAATCAGATCATTAAAGAAGCTGCAGAAAATGTCTGATAAGCAGCTGCACAAAGCTCACTGGCTACACGGTGGGGAGGGAGCAGTCTGCATCTTTCCTAAGGGCCATAGAGAGCACACTGTTCCCAAGCAGCTTTGGAAGGAGGGATGGTTGCTGTCTTATGAAAAGCTCCACAATGCCCCTGCACAACGCTGTGAGTAAATCCAAACCTTTTCGCTTTGAAAGCTGACATACAACAAAAATAGATATCCATAAGAGACGTCTTCAGGGGTTACAAGGAACCAAGGGTCACTGCATTAGCACATTTTAATTAGACTCTTTCTGGAGGAAGTGCTACGTTGTCAGGCATCCAGGTTTCAAAGTCTCAGCATCAAAGCAAAAGAACTTGCATTACCAGAATGACAGATAAATATCACTGAAGCATTCCCTAACAATAATGGAAGGGCTGATAGCTGAAAAAGATTGAGCCAAATTCACTTAGCTCAGAAGGCCTCAAGAAATTGGTGTAATTTCTTAGCTCATAGCTACATGAGTGGAAAACTAAACGTAATGCTTGATAGCAAGAGTTCTTGCCACACAGAAAACAACAGAAATCAAAAAAAGAATTGCTGGAGCTAGGACATATGAGTAAAGATTGGAGTTTTAGCTATATTCAAGAGTATGGGCTGAAAGGAAGAAAAAGTAAATAAGGATGTAGAAGATGTCCTGTTATACCAAACAGTTTCTATTGAATTCCAAAAAAAAAAAAAAAAAAAAAAAAAAAAAGGAAGTTGGCATAGTCCATTATCTAGAAATAAAACACATTTTTAGTTCAAGTGCAGCCATTTTTCACAAGGTCAAAAAGACTCAACTCTACTAAGAAGAAAATATGAACAAAAAATAGACTAGCTAAAATTGCATTCTGAATTTATTCATCATTCGTTTGACCAAATATAGCATATAGTTCAGCAAAAATCTGATTATATGATAAATGCCTGGTTACTGGTGTAGCAGCAGCAGAAATTCTACACAAAGAAAGTGCACTTTTACTGTGTTATTACTGAAAGCTGAGATTTTATCTATGTGCAAAGGGTAACTTGTGTAGGACTACTGTCAGAATCAGTAACTTTAAAGGAAAACTTAAAAAGTTGCAGGTCCTGGCAGAATTATGTGATAAGCAATTATTAGTGAGTACTGAACTAGTGACGTAATTATGTCTCGAGAAAGGATGGGACTGATGAGAGACTTCAGATGAGGTGTAAAAGTGATCTCATGAATCCCTCTTGTCCTTAATTGTCCTATCAACCTTTTGGCTTGAATGGAGATTCCAGCCCAAAATCTTGACTCAAATGCCTCCTGAAACACATTGGGCAACCCAATATTAATTCCCTCTTCATTCATGTTACATTACGCCCCTTAACAGGCATCACTTTGAGGTCCTAGAGGAGCTGTGTTTCAGCACTGCATGAAGTCATTCCTAGAGAGGCAGGTCAAGTTTTACAAGGCACTCAGCAGTGAGGTATTTGAGAATGAAAGATGACATACGATTTTGCTGGTAGAGAGGCAGAGGCTCAGGGAGAAGTTCAGCCAAAATAGTAATCGTCTGACCTGACCATCCTGTGCTCTTCTGCTGCTTATACTTTTAACATATGTTCCGCTCATTGACCCCTATAACTGCGGGTGAGTGAAAACAAAAATTGGGTAAGACCAAATCAATTTGTTGAATTTCTCTCTTTAACTGGATCTACTGTTTATCCAAGAGAAACAAAGAGAGGAAGTAATGGGAAGATCAGTTGTTTTTAACCCTTTGGTAGAGTTGATCTCAACTATATTTCTAACCTAGCTGTTGTTTTTAGAGATATGCCATCAGATGTGAACACAGCTCCTTTGTACCTGGAGGGGGAATGAACTTAGCAGGATAGCAGGCCTCTGAAGTAATGCCCTCCTGGTCCCTCCATAAATCTATGTCAGGTATATACAGCAGCTACCCGGGTGCTTCTGGGAATGAAGTGTTCTGCGGCCGACATTACAGCTGCTATTTCTGATGCCCAGGGCAACCATGGCATCACAGAGCTCTGGACCCACCTGAGAAATGAGACAGGTATTCAGGCATTTGGGCTGTGCATCAGCCCATGTGTCCACTGCTTAATGGACATGAAAGCTGACTGAATCACATTAAAATTAGCTCTGTAAAGCAGATGTGATACAGCCTATGAAACCAAGAGTATAAGTACAGGAATTCATGGTTGGAGTAACCCCAAGGCACTCAAAATTATGAAAACTGTAAGAATGGCTTTGGTTTTGCTTATTTGTGCTATTCTGAGCTATAGATTTTGATTTATTTGGTGTAAACAACTCCCCCACTGCACCTTATTTTTTTTCTAATTGTTTTCACAAATAGGTTATATTCTCACCTCTGCCTTCTGAACTGTGCTCACATAGAGGTACATGTTAAAAAAAAAAGAAGGAAGAAAAAGAAAAAGAAGAAGAAAAAGCAAAGGTAGTTAAACAAATAGGTTTTAAGGAGAAATAATCAGGGAATCACATCAGCTCTCTTCACCCTTACACTCTATCTTTTTATGTGACACTGCAGTGTCATGTTATTCCTTAGGCCCGCAGAGGAAGTAAGACCTATTATTATCAGGTTGCACTTCTAGCTGAAAGAAAGAATATGAAATGCTTCCACAATACAAAGATGTGGTCAAATCTTTTGGGTTACCTCCAGCAGCTGTCTCCTTGAATAAAGATGATAGATGTGATCACAGAGAATACCGGACGGATGGGGATAGCAGTGTATCATGCCTTGGCTGCTGGCCGCTGCTGTGCTCCTGTGAGTGGGTTGGAAAGGGGAAAGATGAAGAGAGCTATATTTGATTTTATGCTCTCTCATCAGTGCAGGAACCCCAGCGGGGAAGCTACAGGCAGCACAAAACAAAGCAGACCGGAGAACCTAGTCCTTATGCAAATATTTACGTCTAGGCATGCTGTTACCATATGAAACAATACCCTGAGGTTGAGAAGTGGAGGAAAGTATTTTAAAGCTTGCTGTGAGCACTAAACAAAAGTAGGCTCTCATCTTGAAAAAACGGGATAGGTTGATGTTCTAGGTTCTTGGGTAACCCTTACAATGAAGAATTTTACTTCTCATCACCCTGCATGGCAAGCAATATTTAGATCTGAGGTACTTTTTCTTACCATAATTATACTTAAATATTACATAAATCTGTAGAGCAAAGAAACTTTAAATGCACAGTCTAAAAAGCAAACCAAAATGCCTAAAAAAAAAAACAACAAAAAAACCAACACAAACACACACACACACACAAAAAAAAAAAAAGAAAAGAAAAGAAAAAAAAAAAGAAAAGAAAAGAAAAAAAAAAAGGAGAAGAAGAAGAAGCCTGAGACCTACTTTTGCTGTAAAGGAGCATTTCTAGTAAATCACATCTCACTACTGATTAAAGTTCCGCCATCTGGAGTTCACCGAACTGGCATCTGGCATTCCAACAATTTTAGGAAATATGCTGGAACTATAATAATAAAAATGAACATCCTGGCTTTAAACAGGCACTTTTTCCAGCTGATCTTTTTAAGAGCGATGCTCCAGTTCAACTAGAAGGCTCAGCACACAATTATGCTTGGTGACATTCTGTGGCTTACGCTGTGCTGGAGGCCCACTGCCCTAACACAATCCTTGCTTCTGGCTCTCTTGTCCATGGCCATAGGCACCTCCAGAGATTGACTGAGCCCCCTTAAAGCATGAGTTGTCTTTGAGACTGCCTACCAATCATTTCCTATTGAACAGAGAGACTGCACTCCTAAATAATCTAATAATCAGCAGAATGCATTTGGGTCTATGACTATGTGCATTGTTATCAAAGGCTTGATCTTAATTAAGCACTGCCCAACCTACTACATTAAGATCCTTTCTATACCTCTGCTATTTGTGAACTATAGAATGGACTGCTGACAGATCCGACTGGGATCAAAAATATTCTGGATGCTAAATCTTCCAAAGGGTGTAGATGCCTGAAGTTCACAGGTGCATACAGTCATGCCTGACAACATTTAGGGAATGTGAAGATTGCCTTTCATACACCTCCTGACTTTCTCAGTCCTGGCAATGCTAACTAACTCAGAAGCTGCTTCTAGTCAATGCTGCACATCAGGATCCACAAAGGAGATTTTTGCCCACCTGATGAGGTTAGGGATGCTCTGAAAATGACAAACTATGATCATGGAAAACAAGAAAAAGGCCATCAGTTACATTTTATACAACAGTGATAAAAGGGAACAAATACAAGCTGTTCTGATTTTTTTTTTTTTTAAGAATAAGTTAGTGACTAAAGCCGCCACAGAGAGACATGGGACTACTTTGAGTGGCTGATTCCATTCTCCGGAACTAGATATAGTCAGGTAGGCCACACTTAAGTGAATCAAGTCCAAGTACAAGTAGATGTGACACAGAATGTGTGCAATGATTTTTTCTTCCTTGCCATTTTTCTTTCATTCAGTCTCTCTCTCTCTCATCTGTAGCTTTAACCTTTTCTACTTCTCTTTTCTTTACTTTTCTAATGTATACATCGAGCTCTGTTCACTGTGAAGGAGCCTACTACATTTATGTGACTCTGTTTACCCTGAAGGATGTAAAATCACTTTGCAAACTTCCACTGACCAGCACACTATAAGCAGGCAGCAGCACAGTCACCCTAATTTTACCACCCTTGGGTTAAAAAGCACAATAATCACTTAAGAATACACAAACTTCAGGGTCTGTTTTTAAAGTTGAGGTCAGCAGCTCGTGTGTAGGATTTGACCCATGCTACAGATGATATCTCTAGGTGAGCTTATGCAGATGTAATTACCCAATGCAGATGCAATTACCTAAACTGGAATTTTGCCAGGACACGAGGATCAACATGTCTGTGAAATGTGCCATGAAGTCATTTGTGAAAAGTAGTTGGAAGCTCTTTTTTTTTTTTTTTTTTTTTTTTTTTTCCCCCAAGTGTCACCCTAAAGGCAATAGAACCAGAACTGCCAGAAATGGGGGCATGTCCCCAGAGATTCTCCAGCACCAACCATGCTCCGGTCCCACCTGTGACCAGCCTTCCCCTCACAGTTGGCAGTCCAGAGGAATACACTTTACTACAGCCCTGGCTTCTTTCTGTGAGTGATTTCCCCGCACTGTGAGGAAATGGTCTCAAGTCTTCATATTTTTTTAATAAAATGTTTTCCTCTACCTTCTATTCTATTGCAAACTTCCGGAAATAAAAAGCATGTTTCAACTTCTCCAGTTTCATTTTTCTGTGTTTTCTGTTTCTTTCCTTCTGATCTTTTTGCTTTCATCTACTGGCTTTTTTATACCAATTTAGCTGCCACAGATGTTTTTTTCCCCTTTTTCTTTAATGGATATGGCAGTGAAATGACTGTTTCTGGCCTTCTGCCCACAGCCACTACTTTTCAGGGTCTCCTTTTCCCCTTACCATCTCTTTAAGTGACATTATGCAACAAATCTCCCAGACGCTACAACACGCTGACAGCTCTTCGTCAGCAGACAGAGTTCCCGCCCGGCACTGAAAGCAGTGTCCCAGGCCACTTCATCGGCTGAGGCAAATTGTCACATCTCCATTGATTTTACTGAGATCAGCAGAACTGCAACAGTTTACTTCAGCTGGATAAATGGACTGCTCAGTTCCCAAAGGACACCCAGAGACCAAGACTCCTTTTTTTTTTTTTTTCGTAACTTCAGCATCAGCAGCAAAACTATAAGATCATCCTCAATTTTCTCCTCGCCACCCATTAGGAATTTCCCATAGGGATTTCTCCACACTGGCCACAGGTTGGCACCAGCCAGAATAACTCTTTCCTTTCAGGCTTACTGAACTAACGGCAGCTAACTCCCCATGCTGCAGCATGTCACTGGGACTCGGCAGCACATCCCTGCTACGTTTCATACGCTTTCCCTGTGTGACAAGGGTTTGGAAGAAAGGTTCGATAAGCAGTTCCAGCAACAGGCAGCCATGGGAAGCCACCTGCCATGCAGTGCAGCTGGCACAGGACTAGAGCAAGGTATAGCGCAGGACCCTGATACAGACAGCTGCCAGCTCCTGTATCTCAACCTCCCTCCTCTTTACAGCATGGCAGTGGACCCCCTTACTGGGCGGCATGATAGCAGCAACTGGGCAGCCCCTGTCCCTGGGCTTTGAGAGTCAGAAAGCACAGCAGGAGAGGACAAGGGAGGAGCTTTGCAACACTGCCCAATGCTCAACATGGCAAGGTTTTTACACAGGAATGCGAGTGTGAACATTTCAGAGTGTCTTCACCGCTTGTCTACAAACCAAAAGTTGTTGAAGATGGTCAAAACTGAACAGAAAAAATAGAAGTTTGGCAGATCTTTCCACCATACACTGTTGTCGAATATCTTCTACTCAATTTGACAGCTATTTCATACAAAAGCAGACAGTACTCTGTGCACCCCCACCTAACTTAAAGAACAGGCCAGAACCACAGCTGTATGAGTTCTCTATTTCTTGTTAATTCAAAGGATTTCTTTTTCCTTTAGGTTTCCTCCAGCTCTAAATGCAGTTGCATGTTCAAATATGAAGCTTCCTGACCCTTACTATTTAAAGGGACTAAAATTTGAGCTGCTGGTTTTAGTTTCACCTTTACTCTCAAAAGCAGATGGGCAAATGAGTGAAGAATCACATATGGCCCATAGGTAGAGCCCTTCTGAACAGCATAACCTACAAGTTATATACCACCTTTCTTTCATGAATTTTCTTTCTTTTTTTTTTTTTTTTTTCCCCTCAAATTTTACAGGTAGGAAAACCAAAACTCCAGATGGTAAGTGCTTTGCCTGAAATCATGTCAGTGATTACAGAGATATTTCCTGACTCCCCTTCTAATTGCTACATAAAACAATCATAGCTAAAAATCACAGCTGAAGCCTGGCTGCTTTTCCTTCCACTATTACGTTTTCCCTGTAATGAAACATTTTGGTCTTGTTTCTTTTCTTCATATGACCATCAAGTCCTTCCAAACTACTGTGCTTCTTGGCCAACTCCAAATAGTTATTGTTATAGCACACTGGTTTAACAAGCGCATTACTGCATATTTGGCTGACCACAGGTTACAGTAGATTTAGTTTTATACTGCTTTCATTAACTGCTTGCAGATCTACCAAGTCTTCTTGCCACACGGAAAGATAAAATAGACGAGGGCTATATCTGTGTTCTATTTCTTGGTCTGTAAGACCAGCATCAGATTTCATTTGCAATCCTTTATAGTGCTGTTCACCTGTGATCTACTCTACTGCCCAAGCTTGCTATTGACTTCAGTGCTTTCAACAACATCTACAGATGTGTAAGTGCTTGGAATCAATAATATGAAAAGGGAAATGGTGATGTTTGTTTATGAAAATGTGAAGAATATGCTTGCTTCTAAGTAACTGCAGTTGAGACAAGAGGATGTTGAAGAAAAAGACCAACCCCATAAACATTCATCAAAAAACTGTTTCAAAACAGGTGGTTCCATTTCTGTTTCGCTCATCTGAGGTGGGAAAGTCACATGGAAGCGGGCAGGCGAATCACTCCTGGTATCTGAAACCGACAAGGAAAAGAAAGGGAGAGGCGCTCAAGAGAAAAAGATGAAATTGTTAAGCTCTTAAGATCTGGAGAAATAATCTAAAAACCATCTGATGGACAGAATGGCATGACAGGTCTGGGGGTAAAGCTATCACTCAGGACATTTATCCAAGAAAAATCCCATACAACAAAACTGATTGCAGGCAAGGGCTTGGAGATCATAACTCAGTCAAGTTACCCTCATCTTCTTACTGGTAAAACACTGCTGGAATTGCCACCAGCCCCTGGGTTGAATCACTTCTAACTCAGCATACTTCATATGAAGCAGTCACAGTTCCTCGCTATGGCACTTGTGAGGCAGTGTCCTCATTATTCTGTGTCTTGTGAGAACTGGTAACACAGAAGCAGCAGGGTGCTTATTGCTCTTTTCTGCTGAAAAAAAAATGATCTGGAATAAGAAAAGTGGATTATGAACTAGACAGACTGTGTTGCAACTGGGATATATTGAATGATTTGTTCTTTCCTAAAGAGATACACTGAAGACAATTTTCTCTTTTATGAAAGCAACTTAAGGAAGTTATTAGTGGACTGTTATTTCCATTTTATTTTCTGTGCTCATCACTAATGAGATTTTCAACAGCACCTTAATACAGCCATTGTTAAGTATCTTTCTCTTGCTTCAGCTTCTTCATTAAAGTTGACTATTTTTTGTTTGTTCTAAAGCTCTGTCAGTACAGACTATGGCAGTAGTTATCTCTCGCCAGGTGAGATAATGACTGTAACATAACATTTATATTTGCCCCCCTTTCTCATCAAAGATGGTAAACATTCCTTGTTACTAAATATCAGTGAAAGCTGAAAATACATTTGTTATCTTTTCAGTCTATGGCAATAAGTTTTGTGATAAAACAGAAATCCCAGGGATTTCCTAGCCAGAGGCCTTGAATATTCTGTGACAAACATAGATGGTAACTGCATAGTTTCTAGGAGCTCAGGAGGAACATGAGTGTGATATAAAGGATAATTTAATTATTTTCAAGCTTCTCAATTGCTTTGGGAGTCCCTATATGCCATCAAATATCTCCCATGAGTTTCTACTTTCTTCAAATGAGTTAAAATTGCATAACAAAAAGAGCTCTCTATCACATCACCCAATATAGAATGGTCTACATATATATCCTTATTAAAAAGCAACGTAGAGGTTAGTTTGAAAGGGTTCTGTTGATTTTTACATCATAGAATCCCGAAAATGTTTGGGTTTTGAAGGGAACTTAAAGACCACCCAGTTCCACCCCCTTGCCATGGGCAGGGACATCTCCCACCAGCCCAGGTTGCCCAAAGCCCCGTCCAGCCTGGCCTTGAACACCTCCAGGGATGGGGCATCCATAGCTTCTCTGGGAAGCCTGTGCCAGTGCCTCACCACCCTCTGAGTGGAGAATTTCTTCTCATCTAAATCTCCTCTTTTAGTTTAAAGCCACTCCCCCTTGTTCTGTCAGTCCACTCCCTGACACAGAGTCCCTCACCTGCCTTCCTGCAGGCCCCCTTAGCCACTGGAAGGCCACTATAAGGTCGCCCTGGAGCCTTCTCTTCTCCAGGCTAAACAACCCCAACTCCCCCAGACTGTCTTTGTAGAAAAGGTATTCCAGCCCCTTGATCATTTTTATGGTCCTCCTCTGGACTCAATCTAAATAATGCTACAATTCTACGATTATTACTAACTGTATTTACATTTGTTTTTTTTTCTTTCTCTTTTTTCTATGATGCTTTGCTTTATTTCATTCTTAAATAAATTAATGGTTCTAATCCAATTTATCTCCAACTATTTATAATAGATTACATAGACATCATGAGGTCCTGCTCATTTGAATTTTCTAGGGAACTTACAGCAAGGCAAAATAAAACAGCACAAGGCATGCTATAAGGAATGAATATAAACTAAACAGGCAAGAAAAGGTAAACTCATTAGTCTTTTTCTCTCCAATTTACTTATGCCATCTCCTTCTGATTATGTGATGCTCTTTGTTTTAGTTTTCTCATGCACTGCAGTAGATAACCTTTTGCTTTATTTCGTACGTATTTGTGCACCATAAGTATCACTTGAAATTTCTGGGTTTGGGTAAATTTCAGGTTTCAAAGGAAGTCTGAAACAAGGCCACTGTACTCTGTGTGGTAATGGATAGTGTCCTAGAAACCCTCATAGCTTAATTACAAGTATTCCTCCACCAAGAAACTGTATGTCTATTGAAAATTATGCTCAGTTTTTTTCAAAGTTCATCCTGCTTGTTTGAGATTTGAGTTTTTTTGAGAAAAAAATCAGCTCTGCCTGTATTGCACACTTACTGCAATTTTGCATGTATAATCCAATGCTTTATAGAAGACTTCCAGTGTATAATCCAATCTGTGCTTTCTTTACAGCAACAGAAAAAAATCACATTGAAGTGAAAGAATAATGTAGGCTGAGAACCACAAAAATGTATAGAGATGAGCAGCGATAAAAATCAGACATGTGCATATTAATATTTTGACAACAGAAAAAGAACAGAGAATGAGATAAGACTTAAAAAAAGAAGTCCTTAAAAACAGAAGTTATCTAATTGCTTATTTTACCTAGAGGTAGAACAATCTATTTCTAGCTATCAAGTAGTAATGAGAAGTCATTATCTTGAACTCTTCTTTAATTAACATCAATTCTGATTAGTCAGAATATATTAGGTTTTTTTTTTTTTTTTGTCTGTTACCATAGTAGTAGATTCCCCTTTAAAGGAGGTATTCAATCAGATATTATCATTTGTGCACCACTTCCATGTAATTATTATTTTATCATGTTTCATGGATTTTATTTGATTTTTTTAATTTTTGAATGGGTGAAATCCATTAGGGGTCAACCCTTTCTTCACCTGAGTAGATCCTGGCATGACAGGTTTTTACTAGAAAATGGTAATGGATTTTAATCAAAATGAAAGCCAACAGTCCAGTGTTCACAATACATATTGTTGTTGTGAACTATGCTGAGGCTAGAGGTTCTCTAACTTTCTACAGTGAAATTCATGACTACAGAATGTGCATAAAAAGAAAGTTGTTTAAACAGTATAAGCCATTGACTTTTTGGAGAAATCAACAGTTTGCTTCCATACTTAACACCTTTGCTTCCATCTTAACACCAGGATGCATTTGGGTGCACCTCTGATCAGAGGTAGACTGCAGGATAAGGTCTAGATGACTTAGCTGTAGCAATAATGCAAGAGAGAAAAATACATTCAATGTTCTTCATTTTGCTTCTCTTTTTCCTCCTGGTATATCTACCTATATTCTTTTGTCTGTTGATTCTGGCATTTGTTGCTATTTAAAAGTTCTATAAGTTTTTGTAAAAAAATAGCAACTTCAAATTAGCTTACTGAACGTATTTAATGAAATTTATCAGGGAATAATATTTTTGCAAGATAATTCCACGGGCTGGTCAAAAAACGTCATGAATAAGATTTTTTTTTCTACTGTGTTAGGTTCCACAGGCATTTACTGTATTGTCTATTGAGCCATATTGCATTTCTCTGTAACACAACTGATTTCATCCAGACTGAATTAAAAAAAACAACAACACCACAGCGTTATCAAAATGCTAGTTCACCAATCTACACTGTGCTATCTGGCAGTGCTGCCTCTGGGCAAGATGACAGCTGAGCAATTCTGAATGGGGCAGAGGGAAATTCAGGTGCACTGTTTTGAGTAAAGTGGTGTCAGGGAGCCAAAACCACATCGAGTGGCAGCCTGGACCATCAATACTGTGGGTCTTGGGTGCCTTCCAGCTCGACCAGATTTTTTCCATCTGATTATAAGGCAAGTGCCCATTCATGCAGCCCTTAAGACTGCTGCGCAGTCTAGAGGACAGTTTAATCACTAAAAGTGGGTGTAGAAGAGAGTTACACTTCGGTTAAAATAACTACCTCCAGCCAAAAATAATAAAATCGATGCTTCACTTCAAGTTACAGATACAGACTAAGGGATCTCCAAAGATACTACCACTAGCTACATACATACTACTTTTGTAAGAAAAAAAAATATCACAAAAACCAAGAGTATTCCCAGCTATCATAGGAATGACATTTCAGCTTTACATTTTCAAAGCAGGGAATAAGGTATTCAGTCAAAGAGGAATTACAAAACTAAAACCTCTTGTGGTGCTTTGAAAATTGAGATGGACACAAGTCTCTAGTGAGCTTAATGAAGTATCAGAGTAAAAAGTGACTTAACTTTCTAAAAACAGTGCTTTTGTTTTCTATTTAAAGTAGGAAATCAAAGGCATGCTTTTAAATATTTTTTTCTGGGAGGCAGCCAAAGAAGAGTTCCCTTTCAAGCTTGAATAGTGAATATGGAGATAAAGTAGCACTTTTGAGAGCCTTTCATATGACTTTCTCCTTGGTTGAAATGCTTGAAATATGGATGGATAGTGTTGCCACACTCTTTCAGGAGGAAAAGGAAAGGCTGTAAAATGACTTCAGTGTTTTGTGATGTGATTTGGGAACACAGCACTAGACACATTTTCAGTTTAACTGGTGAATTAAAGAAGGGAACACAGAATGAATATTTTTCTTCCTTCATTTTCTCTATGTAAATACGTGAGCAGTTCTGCTTCAGCAATTAAATAATACCCATCTGTTTTTTTGAACTTGGAGTGATAGCTCTGAGTAAATCAATTACAAATGTTCCAACCAATATAACTGTAACAAAGCCTGAAGTAGGGAAAACTAGAATTGAACTCATCCTTATTCTGGAGTAGAGTCCAGCACTTAGGTGGTTCCGGTTTCCAACAAATCCAACAAGCACCTTCTCTGAGCTCTCTGCTTATGTTCACCCTACTCTCAATTAACACCTCGTTAAAGTGCACACTTGCTGAGCTGTTATTTTTTGACCATTGCTTAGCACCTTAGTATACTTGCATTATTTCCTACGGTTTTATTTGAACTGCAAACACAGCCATGGAAAGTCCTGCTTGAGAAATCATCAGAAAGTGGTAATATTGACACAAGTGCATTTGCCATTTGCCTCCTCATTATTTGTGTTTGGGTTTCCAGTGAGATGTGGATATTAAATCAGAGGTAGAACAGAACAACAAAAGGGATCCTAGTCTGTAAACCTCCACGGCTGCTTCAAGACTAACTCTTTCCACTTATTAATTCCCACATTAGCTGAGACATTTTTTTCCCTCTGAGGAACAACAACAAAACAACAAATAACCCAATGCCCCAAACAAACAAAAAATGATGAAAAGAAGCACCCTCAGACTGCATGCACAACAAAACTAAAGCTGTACCCTCCACTGACTTCTGGTTCTCTGCAGCACAGCTGAATATATATGCCACTGTGTCAATGAATTTTTGGTAAAACATGCAGAGAAAAGTGTCAGAGGTAAGAGGATTGAAGAAATCTAATGCCTTCATCTGCAGCAGTCAGCCCTGCTCACCTGACAGCTGTCCTATGTGGAGTGCCGGGTAGCAAATCACCACTTCCATGCAGAACTACACCTAGTGAGGACTGGTTTTTCTGTTAGCACAAGCAGCTAAATTTCTCATCTGCTCTATGGTACAGCCCAATCCACCCTCTTTAGACAAACTTGCCCATTCTTTGCATTTAACCATTTAAAAAAAGAAATGAACAGGAGAGGACATACATCTAGTCAAAGCCCTCCATATTCTTGCTGCCTATTCACTGCAACTTCTGTAGTTTCTGTCTCAAAGACTGCTCTGCACCCCTCTTAAACTTTACCAGTTTAAACCAGTGTGCATCACCAGCTGTGCTTTGCAGCCTGGTCTCTTCCCTACCACACAAAATTTCCTCTTTTAAGTAGTTATATTCACAGCTTCAAAAACCAGGAGTAATTTGCCTGAAGTCAAATAAATTACTCTGCTATAAAAACAGCATGGTACTAATCCTTTTAGGTCATATATATTCATTTAGTAGTTCAGTTCCCTTATTTAAAGCTGAATCTTCAGCTGCTTGGGGACAGGGCTAGCTTCTTGCAAGTCAGTAAGGTTCTGGTGATTTGACCCCATGCTGAGGACTTAGCCTTCAGTAAATATAAAAATTCACATTGATACTGTAGGCACTCCACTGTAGATGACAGACTTAAAATATCAAGAAATACATTGGCTGCATTTGGGTGCTTTGGACCCTGGATTTGTGTGCTTTATGCACTGAAACACCATCGACCTTGTCACCTACCAGGTCTGTGGCAGGAGCTAATACTGTGGTGGATCCAGACCCAAGAAGTATGCATCACGAGAATTCAACTGTTTTCATTTTTAATTTCTTTTTAATAGCTGCTTCCTTTAGTTAACATCTGTACATTTTTACTAAATCATTTTTTGTTGCATCTTGACCTTCTGTTCTATCTTTCAAAATCAGATGTCTTGTGACAGCATACAAAAGTTTGTTTTTTTTTTGTGCTTTTTGGATTTGTTCTCTCAGTTTCTCTTGTCATAAGCTCCTGGGTTTTGGGATATCTGCTGTAAATCATTTCATACTTTTTTCACTTAGTTGGTTTTGCTTTTTTCTCTGTGCATTACTTAATCATTTAAATGTTACAGGAAATCACTACGTTTCTGTTTTATTTTACAGAGGTGAAATCCATTTGTTCAACCAAAAGCCATTCTTGTGCCCAGATATTTCCTTTGTTCTTCTTGTATTTATTCAGTTTTACAACATTAAGGTGCAGCAGAATGGTAAGAGTTTCCTGCAGTGCATTCCTGGAAAAAGTAAACAAGCCTTCCACAAATAAAACAGGATGCTTACCTGGGAGGGACTGATCTGCAGAAAGCTCAGAATACCCCTGTAAGCAAGAACTGAGCTGAAGGTAGTGACAGGACACATTTCCTACATTGCTTGTCACAATCGCTTGTCACACCCTTGTTCAGGTGTTAAAACACAATCTTACTCTGTAAGCAGACCCATAAAAAAAATCAATCAATGTCACTCCAAAGAGAGTAAGTCCCTTCTCAGTATGAACTATGCTCCACTATTCCTAAGAATTTTGACTTTGATGACTGATTTGTTTTTCTCAATTAGAAAAAAATATCTGACAGTCTGTGCTTGCTGACAGAGAACGCAGTTCAAAGCATTTTAAAAAGAAGCATCCTTGGCAATTACACCTACTAAAAATAAGTAGTGCTTTACAATGCCATTAATTACTATAATTACTGTGCCTTGAGTGAGGCTTGCAACAGGCGGGGATTGTTTCAGCACTGTGCATTGCAGTGAAGCACAGCTATGAAACACTCAGGTTTTCATGGTGCGTACTTTCTCCCAGATCCCCAAGCATAAATTTCATCAGCATTAATATGAATTCTGAAGCCCATATCAAAGTGTGAAGGATCTTACTATGCTTTTGTACTCTCAGGATCTAAACTATAATTTCAACCATTAACAAGCACCATTTACCATTAGATTTAGTAATGTTATATTATAGTTCTTGCAATTTTATACAAGATGCACTACAAGCTCAGTGAAGACTAAACTGTGGTACTGAATAAACACTTTAAATAATGAAGCAGAAATAAACAGTGAGTGTTAATTTAACAATTTTACTTCCTTTTTTTTTTTTTTTTATAAAAAAAGAGAACACCAACAAGCAAAATTGAAATGATACCATACCAGTAAAAATCAAATGTATCATTCAGAGATACCTCTAGGAACAAACTCTAGGTGCATAATGTACGTCCTATTATCTAACTTTTGCCTAGGTTCAGCTTTTGACCAATATGCTTCAAACTGCCAGCTCCTACCCATTGCCTTGTGGAGGCCATTTTGCAATAAAAGAACAAGCCAGTTACTCACTGAATCAACACTGACATTTTTCAAAAGCCTCTGCTCTTGTGGGAAAAGCCTGCGGTACAGCAAGTTCACCTGAGTGAGAATCAATGGCAAGTCTCTACATACCTGTATTTTTCACATGGTTAGCCCTTTGCTCTGGGAGAAGACAACTCTTCTGTGTGACTACGGGATGTCCCTGCTGTCACCCAGGCCCACATAGGCTGCTTTAATCTTGGGGACCCCACCCGCAATCAACCCCATCTGCTCTGTGACTTGTACAGCCTGACATCAGTGAAAAAATTGTGATGGCATTTGTTCATCCAGCACCACATATCCTAAAAAGATAGTCAAGCCAACAGTTACTAAATGAAGTATATTAACTTCACAAGCCCAATCTATACTTTGCCATGAAAACAGGTGCATCTGCAAGTATTTCTCATTAGGAATGTAATTAATATGCATAAACTTGTTTGCCAAGCAATTTGCAAATGAATCAAGATTTAAATTAAATACAGAAACCTCTTTCCTCTCCTCCTTCCCTGTCTAGGTAAATTTTGAATATAATCCCTTTGACTCAAGCCTCACATTGTTTCAAACTTTTCTTTGTCACCACAGTAATTCTGATACAGTAGAAAGACTTATTTCTGAAAACAGTTTTAGCCTCCAGTTAGAGTCTCCTGATAATATGGTGGATGCACTGCCATGACGAATGAAACCTACTGTTTTCGATATACAATACAGACTTAAACAGGCCTGTTCTTCACGGAGTTCAATACCATTCCAAAGAAGCTGCCCCTACAGGGAGGGAGAGCTCAAAGAGACTCAATCACGTGCTGCAAAGAATAGTAATTATAAATCAGCTTCCTTTTTATGCTAATGATTGTTAGTGAGAAACTTGCCTTGGAAGATACTGACAAGTATTTCTGATATAATTTTGATTAATCAATGTGTCTCTTACTGCTTGTTGTTGTGCATTTGGCCACCCAAACCCATGGTACAGCTCCTGGCCCTTGACTGGAGGACTGAATCCTTTTAAAAACAGAATGACAGAGAGCAACTAACAAATATCCAGGGCTGACTCAAGCTTCTGTGATTTCCTTGGCAAGATGGGATTTTGCAGCCCTGTGGATGATGGCCAGAACTATTCTGCTCCTTTCACCGAAATGGGACCAAGGGGAGAAGGGATAGAGCTGGGACAGAAAGTGAGGATCAAGGTCCTGAAAAGACATACTTGCTGGGATAGAAAAGGAAGTAGATGGGTGAATTAAGAGACCAGCAATTGCTGCTTCTTGGAGAAACCCCCTTCCCTCCTTAGCTGCAGCTGTCATCCCACAAACTCTGACCTTCACTTTCCAGTGCTCTGTGCTAGGCAGAACAGGCAGTGTGGCTCCAATCCATTTACTGCCCCAGACAGCAGCTTGTGTTGCTCATATCTAATGCCACTCTCTGAAAAGCATTCTTCCAGCAGGAGTATTTGAATAAATAATAATTTGTGCTAAATTCCCTGATGTCTTTGAATTCAGACGCTCTGACAACAGTTACTGGCAATCATGAGTAACAGGAATCCACACATTAATTCAAACAAAATGTGGCTTTTCATTTGTTTGGTTTTGTTTTGTTTCAAGACTCAGTAAGAAGTGTCTTTCCACTATTATTTTTATTCTACCAGAATGATTAATTTTTTATTTATTTATTTTATTTTTTCCCCCATCACCTATTAAAACTTTGGTTGTTCTGCGTACACATTTGGAAAGGGTGCAGAACTATTCCCCCCAAAATTACCTCTGGACTGAGAACAAGGCTTCACCACTAACTAACCCTCGTATGATTTCAGCCTGGGTTAACCAGCATAGACACAACTCTGGAAGAGAAAAAGTTGAACATTCCCATGCTGGCCTCTCAAGCCTTTCCATTTTTCCTGAATGCATATAAGTATGTGCATCACATGAAACACAGCTTGGCAATTGCCTTTCATTTTTCCTCCTAATACAGAAAAAATGAGAGAACAAATATTTTCAGAGTGAAGTTTAGAGACCACTTTCTTGCTGCCATATGACAGCATGAACAGATTTGGGGTTTTGTTTGTTTTGACCATGTTTCTTTAACTTTGGTTACAACTTGGCAATTTCTCTTGCTCCTCAGCAGAAAATGGTGGTAGGTAGTCAATGAAAGCAAAGATGGAGGAAAAAAAAAAGTCACCACTGTTATTATTAACCAATATGCAAGATGCTTGCACAAAGCGTCACAGTTCTGTATCCAAATGGATTTTTTGTAGAGCATGAAATTGTACAAAAGTAGCTTCCAAAATTGTATGAAATTATTTCTTCAATTGAAATGTCAAATCCATAGATTTTGATGATTTGGAAATAATTGCATGGATCTTACTTCCTTCGTTTCTGCGAAAATCAGTATATTGTGCTCCTGGCATTCCATTCAATGGAACTAATTTGAAATGAAGGATTGAAGCATGAATTCAACTGAAAAAAAAGTGCTTCATGTAGGTGAAACATAAACTGCTCTTTTTTTCCCTCCTCTGTCATCATCAGTGACAGTCAAATTGGCCCGCACTTTGAATTAGAATCCACCTCTGAACTATGCAGGTAGTGAACAAATCGTATTATCTATCTACATCAGTGCACCAATAGATTGAAAAATTCATTATTTGATTCTCTGCCTTCTCCATTAATTAGTTAATGTTTGTAAAATGCTTTGAAAATGAAAGGAGCTATATAAGCAACGTTATTATCGTCACACACTTCAGGGCAGATAAAGAATAAGTTAATGAAAGTCTGCAATAAGAAGAAAATGGTTGAAATTTAAATGAGGTGTATTCTGCAGAGACTAGAAAAGTGACCAGATAGTTGCAGAAAAGTTCAGATAGGACTTCAATATTACACTGTAATTCTGAGATTTGTTGAATGCCCAGCACAGAAATAAATTGATGATCTTAATCCATATCCTAAAGGACAAGGTTGCCCTTCATCAAATCATCACCTTTTAATAGGGTTTTTCTACCTAGGAGATAATAGCACCTCTGCAAGGTGTGCAGCAGACTGTACGGGCACATTAAAGTTCCTTCTTCCCCTCCTCTGACTCGGTGGAGCAACAGAGGTCTCCAGTTTTCAGGGCAATGTGAATAGTAGAGGGATATAGTTTTTTTCCCAGGCTCCATTGCCTATTCAAATCTCTCCAGGTAACGAGGTCCTTAATACAGGATTAAAACTAGTTTAAACTAACAGATATAAGTTAACAACAAAGTTTAAGAGAATAATGCATTTTTAGATTGCTAGATATTTTCCATTTAAACCAAGACATTCTCCAGATTGGCTGGTTTCAAAAGCTGGGACAGATTTTGCTATTTTGTTGTAGCTCTTCATAAGGAAAGAGTTACAGGACTCTGTTAATAAGGTGTTTTAGGAAGCGGACAAGCTGCCAATCTTTTGTTTATAGTTAGTGGTTTGTGGCTGAATGCAGCTTTACTATTCTTCCTTCCAGACCTTTGGGGCTGAGTTCATTGCTCTGAAATTTATTTGTTAGAAGCCTTTAATTACATTTTAATATCTAAAAATCTATTTACACACAACTGCTGAACTGCTGTTAACCACCACTTCCTTTTGATTAACACCATTCAGTCTGTAAGGCCGGTAACTACACATTTAGCAAGATGGACAGTAACAAAGAAATGCTTAAATCCAGAACTAAACCCCCTTCATTTTACTACCTCTCTTTCTGTTCTGCTTTTATGTCATTTTGCCCCTAGACTTGTGTTTCCTTCTGTAGTTACTTTACTGTCTTATTGCTACAGCTCCTGCAGATAGAAAATACGAAACTCTACCTGTTTTTGCATTTTTTCTCCACAAAATCCAGAAGAAAAAATCCAAAAGAAAATTATCTTAAGAGGAGAACAAATATTACTGATGAAATCCCAAGCTTAAGACTCGTGATTTCTGCAGATCCAGTGTTGTCTTTACAATCTGATCATATAAACTCTGGAAAGAGGTTTGGTGATCTCTTTCTTTTTGAGACTTACTGTGAGGAACTCCTTAGAGAAACTGTTGGTTAATCTACTTTCAGCATAACTCATATGAAGAGTCATTGCTCACTGTTCATGAGTTTTGAAGACCTGAGTTTAAAAGCCATGAGAAAAATTCTTGCTTGAGTTTCATCTTGACAAGGATTTACATCCTTCTAATATTTTCATTTGGATTTTGCATTCCTCAGTACACTAGTGGGCAAAAAACAGCAAGGGACATTAAGCAAAATTAAGCAAATTTCAGTTTTATTTTTCCCAACATTTCTAATAGATATCATGAACTATGGCTTTTTCAAAAATATAACTTTTATAAAGAAAAAGTACATCAGGTTAGGGGGTCAAATTTAATGGTAGAGAATTTGCAAGATCTGAGGGATGTGCCTTCCATGTTTGTATGCTCCTAGGTGTTCGGCCACAGTCTGTCTCCTTCTGTCCAGGAGGGAAATAACAAATATTTTCTAATCTTTCAAAACAAGCTTAGCAAGAACCTTAACAGTCAAAGACTGTACAGCTTTAATTAAGATGACTCTTGAGTGATTATATTTAGATATATAGTTTGTCAATACCATATGCCCAGTATTTTTAAAATTTATTTCATTACTGGTAGCCAGGAGATGTAGCAATTAGGCACTGATTTATCTGCTCTGCTAGAAAATAAACATTTTCTGTCCTGTCATTACAGAAAGCATATTCTGGTCTGAAGTCGGAGCAGAGACAGATTCTTGGACTGATCGAAACTTCCATGTGCAATGACAGTTTGGTAGTTTAATCTGATTTTTCATTTGCTTTCCAGATTTCTCTGGAAACGTTTGCCAGTGCACTTCCTGGCACAAAACACAGGGGAAAATCCTGTTTAGATTCCACACCACTTGCACTGTCAAGTACAGATGTCACGGGAAATACTTCAGTCTTAAAAACAAACAAAATATTAGTAAGCTCATGGAAGAGAGAGGTATGTGTGAGAAGAGAAAAACACTTTCCTGAGATAACCTCATATTTTCATACATAAAAAAGTAGCTGCAATTCCTTTATTTGGTCTTTTGCCAAAGGTTTAATATCCATGTGCCAGCCAAAATTAGGAGAAACACTAGGAACAGTTGCATAGACACTGGACTGTAGTAAAAAGAAACAGATCTTAATGCAAAGATAGATGTATTAAGAGAGAAGTTCATGCTCATCAAAAGCAAAGCAGGGAAACAGCAGAAATAAAACCAAGATTCCCTTAAAAGCACTGGATGGTTTTATTTCTCTGCAATTCATGTTCTGTACATTGATATCAAATCTATGCTTTTCGGGAACTCACTGTGAAATTACATAGTATCACCAACATAAAGCACTAGACAACAACATCAAGGTTGAAAGTCATGAGCTCAGCAGCCAGAAAAAGCCTAAATAAGGGTTACAAGGGCAGCTTCAGTTGGATTCTTTTATTTGTGTACGCTCATTTTGAGAAGAAACTGTTATAAGATTTTAAAATGGCACTAAACAAATTTCCCCCCTTAATGTTATTCTTGGAAGTGGCTAAACCACTGTTGCTGAAAATTTCCACGCAATTACTCTGGCTGAAGTATATGTTTAACATGACAAGTGTCAGTCAACAAGATTACATTTGAGCAAAGTTACACACAATTAGGGAACTAGAAGCTATTATTATAATAAAAGGAAGTGCTGAGCAATCTCAGCTATGGTCTTAGCTACTAGTCCAGGTCCTGCATATAATACAGTCCATTTCTTTAATGCATACTTCTCAGGGCTGTTGCAAGGATTAAGAGCTCTTTATGTGAACTAAAGTGTAACCAGCTGTCACCAGCTGGTTTTCTTCATTCCCTGCCTTCAGCGATAACTGAGTTCAATTGCCGTGCACTGTAAAGGAAAAAAAATAATCAGAGTGGCTGAAAGAAGAGTCAGATGCAATTATTTTCATAGGCTACTCTTGCTTCTGTTTTTAAGAAATAAACTATTTGACTATTGTCAGCTGATAGTCTGGAGCACAACATACTCAACTTATTTAGAGCATACTGATACACAAAGAGGTACGATAAGAGAAAGAAGGCACCAAAGCGGCAGTCCTGGTTCACCGTTCTGCCTTCCTACTCCTCCTGACACCCCACCAATTTGCTTTGACTGTCATCTGGATGGCAGCAGCGCTGCTCAGTTTCCACCTTTGCTTAACTCTTGAGGCAAAATACCTTTACTTAATAAAACCACTTAATTAAAAAACATAATCTGATAATAACTTCAGTTTTTCCTGCTGGACTCCTCAAAAAATATGTTGGTTTTTTTTTTTTGATAATCAGGAAACGAAGAAAACTGACGAGTTTTATCTTCGGCAGACAAACCTATTCTTGCTGTATAAGTACATTTCATTTATCTCCCTTTTCTATCTTCTCATGTGGCTTTCCAGATGAAGGCCAACAATAGTTGTCAATGACTGCCTTGTACTTTAATGCTTTCTCCATGTCATACTTTTACAAAGTCTTTTCTAAGTCAGTTTTAAAAACATTTATAAATTGTATCAGGGAAGTAAGGGGTTGGAAGAAGGCAGAGAAAAGGGAACCTGATGTTGGCTTTTCCTCTTTCAGGATTCATTTTTGACCCCCATCATCTTTTATCTTCATCTTTCTAGTCTTCCCTTCTTGATTTATTCCTCCTCCTCTAGTCTGAATCAACCGTTGCCCTGGGAACACTGAAAACAGTCTTCATGAGATTCACCTGTGGCACATGGTAAGCTGACATATTAGGGGGAGAAAGAAAAAGCCTGGCAGACCGAACGCTCTCCCCAAGACATATCCCTACCTCATTGCTATGCATGTTTATTAAATCATAACTACAGACCATTCTCTCCAGTAAATAATGAGTTTTTGCATGAAGACAAAGTCCTTCTTCATACATCAGACTGCTCTAAAACATGAATCAAAATCAACTAAAAAAGCCTACAAAAAGGCCAAGGATTCACACAGCCAGCCTTTCCTGGTTATAGAGGCCCTAGAGTCAGAATGAGTCCATCATTCTCACCTGTGAAACTCCAGGCTCTCCAGAATTATGACTTTTCAACACCTGTTGCACCCTACTAGATAATGGGACAAACAGGTGTCACTACAAAGAAATTAGTAAGTCTTCCTGCTGATGCACAAGTAAAAAGCAAATCTCAATTCACTCCTCAGTTCCCCCTTTTTTGTAGCAGTCTTCCAATGTTAAAACAAATTACTTTAATTATACATTTGGAAAGAACTGTTATTTTTTCCCAATGCCTCATTTCAGAATTTTCTGACTTTGTGCAATTTAAGTATAATTTTAATATAACTGCAGTGTGTGTTAGTGAAGGGGAAAATGTTGCGTTAAAATTACAGGTTAGATTAGCTGAGGAATAGTGTGCAATTCGGATTGTGGCCTTAGTATCCATTATCTGATTATTTCCTTGCCAGCACACATACGCACAAGAACAACCATGCAATTTAATGAAATAATTGTATCGATGCAATGTGTTTAAAATACAATAACTTAATAATACCATCCACATAAAGTTTTAGACTGCAAGTGCATTACCTCTGGAAGATTCTGAAGAAGAAATTAAATTGTAATCAAGTAATTATCTAATGAGTTGTGACACGATACATTTTTGCCAGCAGTAAAGTGAAAAACAGAAGTAAAACAGATAAAATCCTTTCTCCAAAGTGATAAAAAGCTTCAGCTCTACAATATTATAATTATGGCAAATGTTAATAGCCATTTCAGACTGAAACATTTTATAAAAGATTTATAACATAGTTGTCCCATGATTTGCACATGTATGAAACTTCATTTGAACTACTCTGAATGTGATACAACCATTAAGTCAACCTCAGAATACCTGTCTGAAAATATTATTAATACATTAGGATACATAAGGGTAAACTGAGGCGTAAAGAACTTGTCTGAATCCCTTAATTGTGCAAAAGCCTACCTATTGCTTTCAGTAATACACGGAGAGAATCAATATTCTGACCTCATGATCAGATTTCACAAAAATCCCAGTGCTCTCACACAGACCCAGATTGTCAGGAGAGTTGAGATTTTACTATTTTGAACTGTAAAAAACAGCCAACATATTTTGCACAATATCATTTAGTTCAGGACACAGATTTAAGAATTTTTTAGAACCTGATGAAACTTACAGAGCTTTTAGAAGTATTTGCATCTTCATGTCCCTATGCAATTCTGTGTATTTGGCCCTTAGACCCAACTTTTAAAAATATTTCTATGCATGCTTAACTTAGGGCATGGATATAATTTCACAGTACATACAACCATGATGGCAGGATTAGATTCTCAGTGAAAGCAGTGAGAGCAGCAGATTTGGGCCACATGCTAGAACCAGTACCACATACAAATACCGATACCCTGTTCCCATGTGTGTTGGTCTAACAATACGTACATGTGCCTCCACCTGCAAGGTAGTGCACTACATCTAAAGGTACTTTTCTAGCACTTTTGATGAGACTTCTGTCTTTTTGACTAGGTTTTGTTTCTGCCACAATTACCATTCTCAAACAGGCTATTCAAAATCCATTCTGAAATTTTTTAAGTAAATCGCACAATACAGGCAGTTCAGCTAGGTGGAATCTGGCTCAAGGTGCTTTCCCTTGCTATCCCTAAATATTAATGAGATTCTCTTCTTCAGGCAGCCTAGAGATCTGCTGCGATTCACGTCTACCTGTAAACACTAAACACAGTAACAGCTCTGTACAGAAACAGTTATGCACAGTATCCTCAGCTATCTCCCATACATAATCTCTTGGTATGTCACATCCAACTTGAGCATGAAGAAAACTGGAATAAAGCTGTAAGGTTAGGATAATACTAAATAATGAGAGAAACTGGTCAAATTTTGTCAGCAGTTTGGAGATTACCCACTCTTATGTCCATCAATAAATCCAATCCTTGAAAAAAACTTTTGGTCAGGACATTAAGATGAGCGTGTCAAGAGAGAGACCAATAGAGAATAAATCCCAAGTCCATATAGAATATTTCACCCATGAAGGGTGAATATTACCTTTCTTCTCTCATGAGTGTAAAAACTCTGTAAGTCATGGCTGCATAGGCATGAATGAATTATGAAGGTCTTTTGCTTTAGTAAAAGGAGCAGGATCAGCATTTGTAGGCAAGACATTCTATTTATTCTATATATTTCTTGATTTGTTTTAATTTAAAAGTGTTTTAAACTGTCAGTTCTCCTAGTAAAGAAATGATCAGAGAGAAAAATAGATCAGATTCATTAGAAACACATAATATGGGTTTCTACAGGTGATCATAAATAATGTTGATTTCTGCAAATGGTTCTCCATTCCATTTTTCAATGAATGGCAGGCATTCATAAGACTATCTTGTTTCATTCACCACTGCTCTTCTGCGCCAAATGAAACAGGAAACCTCTGAAAATAAATGTGCAACTGTGCCATTTAAGACCATCTGAACTGGAGATTACATAAAAGTAGAGCTTCTGCCTTCAGAAAAGCTATTTCATCATTTGTTCTTATCCTGAATCAGACAGAAAGCCAAAATAACAATGTCTCTGTGAGAATAAAATGTTATGAACTGTGTCACCTGGAAGAAAAGAAGTGCCATAAAGGTATGTCTAGTGCTGGGTCCCCAGTGCTTTCCATGCAGGCTCATGGGAACCGAAGTTCAAAGTTCCTCACATGCTTCCCCTCCCCAGTCTCTCTTTCAGACTCCCCTTGTGGTCTTACAGGGATCTAGGCAGACTCCACCTCACCTTGGTTCTCCCTGTACTTCACTGCCCTACCATCTGGACTAATGGGATTCTGTGAAACTACTTGTTTCCATTCTTCTAACTGAAAATCCTTATATTCATCTTTTTTTTCCCCACAGAAAACTTTCTAACAGGTGTATTTTTCATTTCCAAACTTTCTGCCTGTGGGAGAATGACTTAAGATGGAAGATACATCAATGTTATGAGGCAAGAGGAGGAAAGAAGAGAAGGGGAAGTGAATACCATGCGGTTACAAGGCTAATAAAGAATTCCTTGAAAAGTTTTAAAACCAGAAAAATGGCTTTGCTGCATCTATGTTTCAATGTTTCATCTAACATTACAAAATAAACCTGAGTGAAACACTAGAGAGAGCAGTTTTGTCTCCAACATTCTTGAGATTTTCACATTAGTCCTGGCTGAAATCCCTTTCAGAATAATTTTAAAATTGTTGGGTTTTTCAATTGTTTTGAAATACCATCATGGCAAGCCCTTGTGTTCTCTTTGTACTATCCAGATGAACTGAGCTCAAGTCCACTTACTCCTTTTGATGGGCCTGTCCTTTCCTTATAGGTGCTTCCAGCCACTCATCTGACCTTGCACTGCTAGTGAACGAAGGAATGTATCTGTTCAACAAGCGTCTGCTGTGTCACCACAACCTCTGAAGACAATGGCAATCACCATCTACTTCTAACCAAGCATATGCAGTGTGACAAGGAAGTATTCTTCTGCCTTTCCCACTGCTCAGATGATAGAGACTAGCCCCTGAAGTAGGACAACAACAACAAAACAAATGTCCATTGGTCTGTTAGAGAGAACTTCCACAGCTGAAGCTCAAGAGACCCTATGCTGTCAAGATGAAATCAGAACAGGCATTACCTTCTTATTTGATTTTCTTCATCCTCAGAGTCTTCCTATCCAACTTTAAGCTCTACTCAATAGCTCCAGAGTCCAAAACTGACATTAGGCTGGATTATTAGCTTCCACTAATTGTTAATCCCTGCTTATATGAGACAAGCCTGAATCTGAATTCACCTAGTGAACTGCTGTAGACTTGCCGCCATCTGATGCTGGTGATTTTTAGCCATCAAAATGCCACTGGTATTTCTATTGCCTGTATTTCTTTAGTGACATTCAGTAAAGGCCCCCAAAGCACTGTATACTTCGGCATGCAATGAAAAAAAGAAAAAGCAAAATGACACACACACAAAAAATAAACGGCTCCAAGGAGAAGTCCAATATAGGGAAAAGTAATGGCAATATGCACTTGCACAAACATAAGCTTTTCAGCTGCCTGCTGATTCTGAGATCAATGAAGTGTTTAAAGGAGAATGTATTTGAAGAGTCACCTTTGATGCCCGTATCTCTTGGGCAGAATTGACTCTACTCTTTCACCTCCTCATACAGAGACAGATCACTGAAAACGAGTTTTCATATAGCAAGTTGGATGGCTCCTCCATCTCAGAAGCAGTTCCAGATCATAGTGCTTTTGAATAAAAGGGGGTAGTTTTGTTTAGTTAATTGGTTTCTTGTTCTCCCAGAACTTCAAGGAAGTGAAAAAGAACCAGTGAAAATGTTTTTCAAAAGCTCAGAACTGTTTTGGTTATATGAGTCTCATCAGTAGCAGCAACAAAATACCCTCCTGCACTGAATCCTGCAGCCTGTCAACCAGTTTAAAAGCATGCAAACATACTAAACCATGAAAAAAGAAGAAGAATCCCCCCCCCCCAAAACAACACAAAACAATCCAGATTTCAAAAGGCTGTTGTGCATATTTATAGGAGTGTAAGAATGTACAGAGTCTTTCAAACTACCTTTTAAGTTCGATCAAATGCAATCAAGCCCCAGCAAAATGGGTCCAGTCCATCCACACCTCCTCTAGCTGACCTACTGAAGCAGAGGAATATGTCACCATCAAATAACAGGCAGACAATGTGGCTAAATTGGGCCTCAGAATATCCAGGGAGTCTCCAGGTAGCCAAAGGAAAGATTAGAGACATACAGGAGAGGCATCAATTAGAAACTGAAACCAGAGAATTAAAAGGTGATCTTGAATCAAAAGGGATAGTGTAGACATGGCTTAGTGTCCTAGCTTTGTTTCTGGTGAATCAGTGCCACCACTGTGCTTAAGCAGGTGCTGGATTATAATGACCTGAGAAAACACAGGATCATTTACAGCAATTAGGCTTCTTCCCTAAATGAATAGAAAGCCAAAGAGTTTCATTTTTTTTTCAAATACAGCAACTTCTGTCAGGAGAAGAGAGTGAAAAGAGAAGAGGAATGAAAAGAAGGAGTGAAAGGAACCAAGTCAAATCCAGTTTCATAGTCACCTTATACCTTCCCCACTTCACATGTTCACCTGTTGGTGTTCAACAGACATTTGAACAATGACCTCATTCAAATGCTTTAACTTTTGGTTAGCCCTGAAGAGGTCAGGCAGTTGGACTAAATGATCTTTGAAAGACCCTTCCACGTGAATTTTTCTATTCTCTTCTATTTTCATTTCTGTTTCTGGTGATGGGTGGCACTCATGTGGACAAATCTGTGAGGCTCCACTAAAATGTAATATTTCACCTCCCCATTGTCATTCTCAGGACTGCAGCTAGGGAATTTTTAAGACAAGAATCTGACTTTCAAACAGTTTTGCATCACAGAGTTTCGGTATTATATCAACAATAATTACAACCACGAATGATTAAGTCTAGCAGAGGCAGAAATGTCCTGTTCTGATAAAAGGGTCTCCAGTTCCTGTTCCTCTATATACTACAGCATGCATGGATAAAAAGAAAGCTAAGCACACTTCCTCTGCTCATTTTGTCTTTTGATCCTGATCCTAGCTTCTTCTAAATTCTAAAATGAGCTAAAGGAGTATAGTCCTGTGGCTATATCATCAAAACCAACAAGAACTGCAAAGCCACACCTTAGCAAAATATTTAGAGGCTCTACTTTTGTTACTCTTCCTGCTCTTTTATAGCTTGCATGCTACCTTGTGGGAAGAATGGGAGCTTAGCACCTTTCGTACAACTAAAACAGAAAGGCTAAATGTTGCAAAGAAACCCTTCCTCTTAGGCTCACTACTAAACAGAAGGCACCATATGAAATGATAAATGTCTGTTGCAGAGTCTCCAAAATCTCTGGGGATTTTAAAATCTTTTCCACGATTCCCCCATGCTCCTGCCCCCTGCCAACTCAGGCTGAGAAGCTGGATGCCTGGCAGGAAGGACCAAGAGGGCAAGGAGAGCTCCTGCTCTCCGATCCAGTTCACTGCAGTTGACTGATGAGGGTCTTGGAGCTGCTTGTTGATTTTCAAGACCACTATGCTCTTTCCAAGATGTTCAGATGCTACTAGCCTGGAAAATTTTACACTGAACAAAGCTGAGAATGTTGTATTGTTAGCAGAAAAATAATTAATTAATACGATTTATATAGATTTAGGACTGTTTAGAAGGGTTCATTCTCAGTGCAATATTCAATATTTGTTTAATATCTTGTCAGACATTAATTATATCCCCAGATAGGAAATTATACTCAACTGTAGCAAAATGGTTCTTACCATTAATTCTGTCAGAAATAGGGAAAGATTAACTGTACTATGCTTGGCATAGATTATTTAGTTGTGCACAGGCAATTAGAATGAAAATGCATGCATCTTCTGAAAAATGTATGGAGTAAAAATGATTGTAATTCCATTAAGCGTAACGATGATGAAACTAGTTAAACAGGGGAAGAAAATAAGAGGAAAAAGGCCCTTCACTAGGGACAAATAAAATTTAAATCCATAAACAGAGCATGAAAGAAGAGACAGGGAAATCCTATTAAAAAGTTATTTTGACCAGTATTCAGACGCTGTAGAATATCTTTGATCTGGTCCATAACTATTCTGGTATCATCCTTTCACACATGTAACCAGCCTTATTATAATTATTTGTACAAAATCAGACGCATATTCCATGCCAGGAATAACCCACAGCTATATCTGGTTTACTATCAGCAGTTCAAAATCCTCTTAACATTTTACATCCAGAGCTGTGTCATTCATAGTCTCCTGGAGTCAAAGTTCACTTCAGATCTGCAATTGATTCATGGTACCTGCAGCATTCTCTATTGTAGAAACATCAAAGTCCTCCCTGCCATACACTTCTTACCCAATTAATATGACCTTTTTCTGATCAGAATTAGAAATGAGAAAAGCATATACCAAAATAAATTGTCTTCTACAGATACAAAACAATCGAAGCAAATCATTTAAAAGCTGCTGTTTGAGAAGACCATGTGTCAATTCAAAACATCAGCTTCTCTCTTTTTTTCTTTTGTTTTATGAAAGAATATAAAAACTATTATGATTGATCAGTACAGGCTTTTGTGCAGCTGCACAGCTCACATGCAATCATATACTTAACCCATCACCTCTTCCCACCTCACTTGGATGAGAATTAACTCCACCATAAAATTCTCCTGGGTATCATGAAAACTGTACAGCTGGCCTCTAAACTGGCCTTTCAATTAATGCTTACAACTGCCAAAAAAAATGAACTCTAGATTTAGTCCACAGAGTAAAATGGAATAAGCATAAACCAGAAAACTTGGACATCCCAGTATACTCCTCATACTCCTATTAAATAGACATTTAAAAAAATGTAGTGTATTTTATTCATTCATGCCTGTAATAATTAGAAATACATGTTGCATTTATCTTATTCTAGCGTTCATAGCTCCCCAGTGCCATTTCTCTGTAACACCAAGCAAGTGCATCTTGTCCTTGCCTGTGCAATCCATCATTTTGTTTTGACTCATTAATCTCTGCCTTTTCTTTAAAAGACTGTGTCATTTTAATCACAACATCAGGCAATGTGCTGTCCAGTACGAAATCCCTAAATTTTCAGAAGAGTAATCAAATTCTGCTCCCCCCACTATCTTGTAGCATCAACGGTCCAATTTTGGTTCCCATAAAATCCATGTTGAGACTTAAAGGCTTTCTGTTGAAGAAAGACATTTTTGGGCCTTTAGGGTGTATCCAAGGACATGAGAGATCAGATACCAATACCCACAACTACCTCCAGAAGAACCAATACAACTATGAAGAATAATGTTGTGCTGTGCTAAAAGTAATGCCACAAACGTTGCAGGCATCTTAGCCTAGCAGAAGAGGGAGACAGTTTAGGTGCAGCATCAAGAGGAGACATGCACCCATCAGGTGAGGTCTGCTCCCAGTTTTGGAGTAGCTCTTCGGATGCTAGCTCAGCAGTCTCTGCATTGTGTCCCATTTGCTGTGTTTGCACACACCTTAATGTGCAAATTGTCAAAAGTCAAACTGGTTTCCAACCCTGGAAATTTTGACAGCTATTCTGATGCTTGGGAGAGATGGAAGAGACTTCAGTGAATGATTTGCTTCACCCCTTAAATTTTCAAAGTACATGTACTTTCTCTCCCCAAAATTAGCATCAACGTTAAAATACAAAATGTTTGAAAAAAATACATAAAAATTATTGTTACAATGTAAAACTATCCTCCCTTGAATATCACCTTGATCAGATACTGTGCAGGACTAGGCAGACTAAGAACGAATGAATCATATCTTGTTCCTGAGCTCTGCATTAGTAATTTGATGCCTCTGTATAGTACCTCACCTGCATATTAAAGATATGAAGGGGTTTTTAGTTTCTGCAGCTTTCTTCAGAAGAGGGAAGTGGCACAGAGGTAGCACTTGAAGAAGAGATTTACTTGAGGAAAAGAAGGGGTTTGTCATCTCTTAGTGGGACCTAGAGAGCACGGAACCTAATTTTTGGATTGTATGATAAGCTAAAATAAAATGGAGAAGGAATATTTGTAGTACTGCTTCAGTTCATAAAGGTTCTTAATGTACTAATTAATTCTCATCTCTTCTTCCACCCTGCTCTCCTTTATTTGTATGGAAGAGACAGTCTCTCCATTCCAAAGTCAATCAGAGCCTCTCATTTCTACATGTCTAGCATAGGAACACACTTCACACAAATATTCTTGCTTGTTTTGATTCAAAACAAGATCTTAAATACAGCAATGCCATTTCTTTTGGTGTTCATTACCAATGCACATCCCTAGCGATGATTAGGCACACAGGAAGAGTATCAACACAAAATCTATTCCTGTTCATTGCAATTTCTCTCACCTCCCCCCCCCCAAAAAAAAAAAAAGAAGAAAAAAAAAAGAAGAAAGTATGATATGTTGCCGTGATGAAAAATAAAGAACAGTTTTGCTGAATTCAGCAAACCTGAGGCACCAGAACACAAAACAAAATTGGCTTCAGGAGGGACAGCACATAGAGCAGATTCATGGAGATCAGGGTGTTTGAAGTCAGAACGCAATCTGCTTGCAAAGGTTCTCCTGTGGCTGAAGAGCTCTGTAAGGGCTCTCAAGTGAGTGGTATAAGTTGAAAGTAAAATTGCAGAAATATCAGAAAATGCAGAACTGATAGATCTAGAGGAAAGTAATAAAAAAAACTCTGAAAGGTGACTGAAATAACTACTGCTTATGTAAACGTAGTACTTCTCATTCTTTCCTGCCACAATGCCTTTGTGGTGAGGTATTCATTTCTTTTCTAAACACACTGTAGAATATTACAGAGATTAAAACATGCAGAGTGTTTCAAGTGCAAAATTAAACTTGAATTCTGATTTTAAAATGTTGTAACTGAAAGAAAAAAAAATAACATTTCTTACTTCCACTTTAATGAGCCACCAACAATTTTTCCACCCCATTTATGCTTTAGCATTTCTTTACAAGAAGTTATTCTAGCTGATGGGAGCAAGGAAGGCTCTTGTACATCCATATTCCTGGTGGAACTGTCTCTCTCCTGCTTTAAATTAGTCCCAAAGTCTTAGAGAGAAGCTTTCATAAAAGCAAATTAAATATCTAATTCCTTCTCCATCTCCATCTGCAGACTAGAAATACACACATTAACAAGTTGTTATATGTTATAATACCTACCACAATAAGAATTTGCAGAAGACTTATTTTAGGACTCCTTATATGAGAACAGGAGAGTCTGTAAACCAGTTCATGCTTTTCTGCAGCAAGTCAGAAACACCACTCCTTCCAGTCATGATATTGCCCAAAAACAACATACAGAGCGTAAGGACTGACAAAGGTTTCTGAGACAGATCCCCTTTCAGGAGGGCATCCCTCTTGGTGGAGTGTTTAATTTATCTGTTAGGTTGCAGATGAAAAATGAGTTAATATTATTCTGGGGGAATTATATTATGGTTTACTAAATTTAAAGGAAAAAATATATATAAAGGCAGAATAACTCACATGGATTGCCTTAGCTGTATAGGTCTAAGCTATGCAATATTTTAATACGCTACTGAACAATTATGTGAGCAGCTTCATTGAATTCAATGCGATTATTCTTTTGGGTAAGGATTCAGCTAGCACAGTAGGGGGGTTACAAATCTGGTTCATAATTTGTAAAGCTGTAGATTGGAATATGACACAGTTAATATACTGTAGCCTGAAGTTCTGGTGATTAAAGAGACACACATTTAAGCAGAAATAATCAGAAAAAGAATTCTTAATTAGAAATTTATGTGACTATCAGCAAATCACTTTGAGATCCTTTGTCAATGAGAAGTACTATATAAATGCAAATTTCTTGCATGGAGTTCATTGCATTTATCCATTTTATTTTAAAAAATCAGGGGTTTTATTGAATTTTTCTACTAAACACGAAAGGGCAGATACATCTTTGTTGTAAATTTTTGAAACTAATGGAGTTACAGCACAAATGAATCTGACCCTGAATATCTGTTGTGCATTACTGAAAACAGAGAACAATGCAATTTCAGCATAAGAAATATACTTTTCTAATCTAAACCAACCTCTGTTCCTTCATCACACTTCCATATCCTTTGTTCCTTTGTACTCCTAATTTATTTACAAATGTGGTTCTGGTAATTTGAAAAGTTTTTGTTGTTGCTTTTGTTTGTTTTTCAAAAAACTGTTCACTCACATTAATTGACTCAAATCCATAAAATACTGTCACCCAGATGGTTTCTATATAAAAAACATTTTCTTACAAGGTCTTTCTAGGTTGTAAGACTCAGGTGCTTTGCTGGAATGAGGTGAAATATGCAAGAAAAGTATTTTAATCAAGGAAGAGTAGGAAGGAGAGGGTTTTTTTTTGGTTGGCTCTTTTTTTGGCCATTTAAAAAATATGTTTGGAATACAAAACGTTAGCGGCATAGGGAGAAATAAGTGTTCTTTGAAACCATAACAAGACAAGGCAGCATATCCAAGCTGATGGCAACAGGTCCCATTTGGTAGTAATGCTCGAGAGAAGGACTCAAACCAGTGGCCATTACTGATGCTTTTCTGCATTTATTCTACCAAGTTGGTAATTTCTGTTACGGGTCTTCCACCTTAGCTGCAAGTAGTTTCCAACATACGAAGCAGGACCAGCCCAGCAGCACACAAGGACAAGCAAATGTCCAAGGAAGACCTGAGCAGGTAGCAAGGAACAAGGGCATCCTTCCCAATTGCTTTCTTTGATTACCAGCTCCTTTAGAGCCTTCTACCCAAGAGTGTCTCTGCTGGGTTTATGCTATGAAATGGGAAACATCTTTGCCATTTTTGTAGCAAGTGACATTACAACTAAGCCAGGCTTTCAGAGAGACTGTCCAGATATTCTTGACTTGCTACCAGAGCTTTTCAAGGGCAGTTCTAGATATTAGAGCTGATGCTAGCTGTTACGCCACAACACCCCACCCCATGCCCCGATTTCAGACCTTTTCTAGATGTGATTCTAAGGCTGATTCTAAGCCTCTTGCTGATTCTAAGTCTCTTGGTTTATGAAAAAGAAGAATGAGCAGAAACTGAAGTTTAGATACATTGCTTTATTTCCAAAATGGTATCTAATCTAAAAATATTTTAGGTTGAGTCTTACACCATGCTGTAAAGAATTTGATGAAGTAGTCTATGTCCTACCAAAAAATACTCAAAAAAAGCCAACCCAAACTCCTTTTAAGTAAATATAATGGTGTTAGTCAATGACTACTGTAAGAAGGGTGAAAATGAAGACCTTTAAACTACTAAGCTCAGATTTTAGAAATAGATTCTCCGCAGTCTCATGCAGTCTCTGAAGCCACATGAATCTGCAGTTGATAGCATGGAAGGCAGAAATCTGTCACTTAGCACACACAGGAAAAAAAGTATATTTTGGATCACTTAAGAGCCACTAGGGATCAGAAAGAGCTGGAGGAACTTGAGGATGCTGGCCATACCCTGCAGTGCTGATTACCACAGCCAGCTCCTCTTTCTGGTTGAGCATGAGGAAATTAAACTTGTTTTTCTGGAAACTTTTGCATTGATGCTCTCGGAGGAAAAGTTATCCCACTTGCCCTCAAAGTTAAAAGTAGAAATGACAGTCCTGACATAGGTCAAGATATAAGCATTACTGCAAGACATGACATTCCTATGACGCCAGATAATTCTCTTACACTCTTTACGCATTGGCACGCTCCACAAAGTACAGCCAGTCCCATTCTCCACATAATTTTCTTATCTTTACCAGAGGATTATTAAGAGCTCTTCAAAATAAAAGCACCTAGAGAAGAGATTTGAAGTGGAGGGCAGTATTTCAGTGCAGAGGATGGAGGGATTGATTTCATTCAAGAACGCTTTAAAGAAAGGAGTTTATGAAGTACCCGAAGCACAGTCATGGGTCGGGGGGGCAGTAATTTGGAAACATCCTGTGCATTTGGTAGCACAGTATGCTGGAAAACACTTTCACATCAGATATCACCCTGATGTTGCTTTCACATCCTTTGGCATTTTGTAGTTGCTCTAAATAAAAGCACCAGACACAGAATCAGCTCTAGCAGTACTGGCTGGAATATATAAAATCAGAAAGAGATCTCCATGCAGGAGGCAGCAAACACACACCCACACACCCCCTCAACATCAGTATTCACGCACTACTTTTGCAACCCAAACCAGAAAAGGTGTATTTCGGTGGTTATGTACTGCAAATGTAACAGTCACCATTTAAAAGAAAAACAAATAGCAGCAAATTCAACAGTAAAGACGGTTTAAAGCTTTTATGGTTACATTCATGCATAGAGGAAGGCAGGCAGTAATGAATGTTCTTGTGGAGGTTGCTTAGTACTGTTTACCTCAAAGCAAACTACCATTTAAATGCTAATAATTGAATTCTCTGTCAGTGAAGGCTGTCTTGAAGGAACAGAAAAATAATTTCAAGGGACATTCAGCGATGCATATTAGATCTGGAATGACAATAAATTACCACTGACTCTTTGAAAAGAATGACCAAAGCATTTAAGAATGACTCTGCTGAATTCAATAAACAATTTCCAGGTGATTTCATTAGATAACGAGAATTTCTTATTTATTAAATTACCAGAAGGTCTCAGAAAATAGGCAAATAGTTACAAGTACTAGCAATACAACACATGGGCAGCATTTGTTTTCAATCCTAAAAACAGGTACAGGACCCTTATTGTTTAGGAGAAACTGCACTGCATTAAGTTATGGAGTCAGATCTCAATTTTATAGACTAGATATCATCAACAAATATTTTTCTGATATCAGGGTCTTTGGATGATTCTCTTTGTGCTGCATTTCCAATTCACTAATCATTTGTAATGTGTACTCTAAAATCACCAATGATGTTTTGAATTACCGTCTTCTGCCTACTTTATTAAATCGTCTGGCTTAAAGGAGATAAAGCAAGGATGTGACTCTGAAGAGGCTGTTTGCTGTCAACAACTTAAAGCTGCATCTGAGATGGCTCCTTCCCAGAGTCCCATTAAAGGCACCAATGCTGCATCAGTGAAGCCACAAATCCAGGCAGCTGCTAACACTTTCAGCATCCACTTTATTTAAGAACACAAAAACAGCAGAAACAAGTCAGACCAAAGATCCATCTGGCCCAGTACTATTCCTCCAACACTGAACAATAGGGGATACTTAAGGAAGTAGTTACTTTAGGAACAGCATAAGTGTACCATGACACTTCGATATTACTACTTCAGTTTCTGGAAAATTTTATGCTCAAGAGCTTCCTGCTCTACGGATCACTGACTTTGTGTTTAATAGCCCTGCCTTTTTTTTTTCCCCCCTCCTGTGAATAGGTCTAATTTCTTTTTGAACTTGTGTAAGCCTTCAGCATCCCTGACACCACTTGAGTATGAACTCAATAGCTTATCTACATGTTGTGAGAAGGACTTTCTCTGCTTTAGCCTGCCTCAGGCCAGGTCTATTCGTTGTCCTTGAATGAGCAGTCATTCCCTCTTCCTCCTTCTCCAGCCACCCACAACACTATAAATTTTTGTCAGAGCTCCCTACATTTCTTATTTTACAAGCAGCATCTTCATTTATTTAACTTGTCAAGCTATTCCATAATCTATCACCATCTTCTATGAGAAAACATGTCTGCAAGCAACACAGTTCTCACCAAACTCACTAACTGGTGATTATATACACGTAGGTGCATACAAGTAGCACACACAATGGCAACAGAATGTGCTGCGTTATACTGTACTTTAGTAACTTTTCAGTTGAATTTATTTCCCCACCTACTTCTGCAATCAACTCAATGGTACTGGTTGAATGCACAGCAAAAACCTTTAGACCACTCATTTTGAGGTAAAATCTCTTTAGATACATAAGATATATGTGTTTTTTTCTTCCTATGGTAAAAGGAAGCACATTTTTGTGTCTTTCACCAACTGCCACAAAAATGGTAAGGGGAAATCTAACACTGCCACGGGTCTGATGCTACAGAAAAATGGATACCTGCTCTTGCCCAAAGAAGCTACCATGGAAGAGGGGAAAATCCTAGGGACTTCTTTCCTTAGGGAATGCTTACATGTTACTAGAAACTCTCCACAAAATCTAGGTCCTCAGTGGAGAAAAAGTTCTCTGTTGAATAAATGACTGTGCAAGGCTCCTGTGCTTCTCAACACGTAGAGAATGAGATTAATAGCGCAAACCAAAAAGCAACAGAAACATCTAAAGATGAAAGAAATAAGAAATAATTATCTGCATACCAAATAAATAAACTGGAAAATAAAATGTAAAAAAAAAAAAGATTAGAAAGACTTAAGTTACGACTTGGTTTTCACTTTCTGGTTTCTCTAAGCAATTTTGACTCTGAGACTAAGGCAATTTAAAGTTTTTAAAAGCTCTTTTGAAAATTGATAGTACTGAGCACTGTATGCTGAAAAGGTAAGAGAATTCCTGTGCATAAATCTAGAAATAAGGATATACAGGCAGCAACATCTGCCCATTATCTGGAATGGGATAAGATTCAAAACAAAAGAACAGCAAAAGCAGCAGGAAATGTTAGCTATAAAAGCAATACAATCCAGTTTTTTTCCTGACTAAGGGAAAGACATCATTTAACTTCACTGGGTCTTGGATCTGGCGCTAAGTTGTATTATACGGGCCAGATGTAAGGAATTGATTCCCCTCAGGATAAAGCAGGAGAAGCAGATGGCTGTTTCCAGCAAACTCATTGCAAGCCATAGGAAGAGTCTGTCTGTATTTCCTGTGAAAACTAAAATTTCACTAAAAGTAAGAACATCTCTAAAACCAATGCATTCTTTTAATGGCTCAGAAAACACTAACTTACTTACTATCCCATCATGCCTAAAGGTATTAAACATCTTATGCTGGATTTGCTCCTTTGCTTCTCAATTCTTTCGGTAATTCAGATGGTGGATGGTCTCCACTTTTGTACTGATGCACCCTAATCTATTTTTAATATCTCAGTGCTATAGTGTTCAGCCTGCAGGGCATGTTTAGTTTTACATGGGTAAGTCCCATTTAATTCAATGGCCAATTGTGTGCTCAAATAACTTGCTGAATCCGAGTCATTTATATCTACCAATAAAAAAGCAACAAGAAGTTAGCCTTCTCCCATTTGGGACCTGACTGGTAATGTGTAACTCGGCAAAAGGACTGATATTGGGAAATACAGCACTTGGGCTATCACATTACGCTTTGCTAAACAGAAGTTGGAAAGCCTCTAAGCAACAGAATGATTTGTCTGGAATTTTGGCTGCATTTTTTTTCCTCCTCTTCTCACTGATAATTTGCAAATACTGTCTGTATTAAGACAGCATCTTAAAGTGTCCATCATTATCAAAACCATATTGGAAAAATCTTTATCCTCAACTGTTCTGTACTCACTGTATAAACATCACTTTAATAACAATCAACAGAATGTATGTTGACAACAGAGGCCAGCTGAGAACAACAGCTTGTGATGCTGTGGTTCCTGGCATAACCCACAGGCCCGCTTTTTCAAGTCCAGGTTGTGACCAGACTGCAAGAAGAATATGAGGCACGCTCAGGGAGGAGATATTTTATTCAAAGATGTACTGCTGCTAAAATAATAGCAGAGGGGATACTGGGAATTACTAGCCAAGGAAATTGCCATTTATTATATAAAAAAAAAAGTCTGCACAATGTATTGCTTTTTGAAATTGTGCCACTATAAAATATCCTCTTGAAGCTTGCTAAAGTGAGATCTAATTTAAGGCATGTCACTGCATCCTTGCTTTACATTGTTCTCTGTAGGTGTTATAGCATGAGTTACAAGAGATCACAAGTTGCCATCATATTTTTCTTATGACTAACAATACAGCTTAAAGAAAAAGAAAGGAAACCTTAACTTCGATATTCTTTTTCCCTGGGGTTTCAAAAAAAAAAAAAAAACCAACACCAAACCACACACACAAAACAACAACAAAAAACCTGTAAACATTATTTTCAGCAGCTTGAGTTTTATGTCCTTTATAAAAGCAAAAGGAATACGTTACGTTGTACAAATAGGACTTCAGTGGCAGCATTAGGAAATATTCTTGTTATCTATGGATCAATGGCAGCAAAGACAGCTCAAGATCCATCTTTCCTGCCCGTGTTTGCTTAGGAAGCTGTCAATTTATGTAGGTCTGCATGTGTGGAGTAATTCTGTGTCCCTCCTTCCCAGCAGTTCCTGATGTGAGGGACAGAAGGGGCTTGGCAGCCTTCAGAATGGTGGCATTTCGCAGGATGCCAGACCAGAATTAGTTAAACCTTAAGTGGATAAAAATGATTCATTATCTTACCACAGTCAGGTGCAAAACTGGTCTGCAAAACCAAATACATGACAGTGAAATCTATTCACTTGACATAATTTAAGAGTCGACATTTTCACACATTGCTACTGAATTTTCTCAAGTAGTTGACATCTGGGGTATGGCTCTGCTTCAGCCATGGGACCAAATGTTATTGCCTTATCACTTGCAGAGTAGCACATACTAATGGACTCAGCAAGAAAATTATTATCTATGTAAGAAAAATTTACAGAATCTGGCTCTTGCTCAGCACAGCAAAACTCACAGCATCACCTCATCAAAGAGGGTCAGGATGAATGGCTGCTCCTAATGAAATGACTGAAGGCTTGGTATTGGCCTTAAACAAGGATACATTTGAAGTTTCTGAGAAGTCAGAAACAACACACAGAAAACACCATGAGGCCAAAGGTAACATTTTTGGTTTTGGTTTGTTTCATCCTTCATAAATAGTATTATAGCTCAAAGTGGACTCAGGAAGACATTAATTTGCTTTGTTCTGTAGATAAGGTTATTTCCAGGTTTCTTTCTGCTTTTCATTTCTTGTAACTTTCCAAAAAACAATGTTATTTCCAGATCAATTTTCCATACCTGGTCTCATTCCTAGAATGATTGTTTTTTCATTGAAGTAGACCAAAATCTGATCACCTTTGTTGATTTATAGGAGACTAGAATAGTTCCCAATTGCTTTAAGAGGGATATATATATATATATATATTTTTTTTGCTCAAAGATTACTCAGGTACAACTACAATTGCAAAATAATCCCTTCTATATAACTGCTGTGCACTGCGGAGAAATCTCCAAGCTAAAGAAGGAAAGGGTCAAAGTTATATGAGCCTGCAGTTGTAACAGTTGAGTTTATGGCCAATAAAAAAATGCCTACTATTTTTTTTTGGACTACATAATATTGCAGGCATGTAAGAATAGTGTAGCATTGGCATTTTAGGTTACTGCTACGAATTGGCTTAAACCTCATTGAAATTGCTGTGTTTATTCGGAATAAGAGAGAAGTTAGGCACGTTTTTGCACTCAGGTGAATGCAAGGCTGCTGGGAAAAATAAGTACTAACATAAGAAAAGCATTTCAGAGTACTGTTTTTTTGTGAAAGAAAGTGTGAGCAATGATGAAAAGAGACCTCAGATTGAACAACAGTGAAAAAAATAAATAAGAGATGGAGACAAAAGCCTACCACCTAGACTCCAATATTATCCAGCTGGCCTTGAGAAATAGTAGAAAACATAAGCCAGGATGCTGAGAGAGTAGGTGCTGTGGCCTGGATAAATGCCTTTGGGAAGCTGGATTCCTCTTGTATTAAGGACTTGCATTGGTGGTCTTTAAAAAGAAACAGGAAAAAATATCATCTTCCCCAAATAACAGAAACTCAGCTATGGGGATATCTTACTCCCCAGTTTCTTCTCCAGCTGGAATAATTCAACAAAAGACCAGGAATTTTGGTGTACAAGTTGGCTGTAATTTTGACCAGGCAACTCTGGAAGGACAGTAAAATCTTTGTCTAGAAAGACAACATTTAAACACATTATCATTCTTACTGCAGCAACCTGATTGTAATTTAAATTATTATAAATGCAGGAAATGAAAATGTAGATGTTTCTCAGTAGTAATGACTTCACCAGTCAAACAAAAGGATTATTATTCATATTGTTAAATGTTCATCTTAACCACAAATGCCAATCTCAGAGAACTCTGCTGTAACTGGTAAGAATTACATAGAAACTGTTTAAGCAGTGGACATCTTAATATTCCTGGAATAATGTTTAGCATTTCTAGACTTTGTTGTGGAATTTCCCAGAGTAAGAAAACCAAATACACACAGACACAGACACAGATTTCTAGGTTGGAAGAGACCTCAAGATCATCGAGTTCAACCTCCGACCTAACACTAAGTACTCCACTAAACCATATCGCTAAGCTCTACATCTAAACGTCTTTTAAAGACCTCCAGGGATGGTGACTCCACCACCTCCCTGGGCAGCCCGTTCCAATGCTTAATAACCCTTTCGGTAAAGAAGTACTTCCTAACATCCAACCTAAAACTCCCCTGTCGCAACTTTCGCCCATTTCCCCTCGTCCTGTCACCAGGCATGTGGGAGAACAGACCAACCCCCACCTCACTACAGCCTCCTTTAAGGTACCTGTAGAGAGCAATAAGGTCGCCCCTGAGCCTCCTCTTCTCCAGGCTGAACAAGCCCAGCTCCCTCAGCCGCTCCTCCTAAGACTTGTTCTCCAGACCCCTCACCAGCTTGGTCGCCCTTCTCTGGACTCGCTCGAGCACGTCCATGTCCTTCCTGTAGCGAGGGGCCCAAAACTGAACACAGTACTTGAGACGCGGCCTCACCAGAGCCGAGTACAGGGGGACAATCACTTCCCTAGACCTGCTGGCCACACTGCTTCTTATACAGGCCAGGATGCTGTTGGCCTTCTTGGCCACCTGAGCACACTGCTGGCTCATATTCAGCTGACTATCAACCAATACTCCCAGGTCCTTCTCGGCCAGGCAGCTTTCCAACCACTCATCTCCCAGCCTGTAGCTCTGCTTGGGGTTGTTGCGCCCCAGGTGCAGGACCCGGCACTTGGCCTTGTTGAACTTCATACAGTTGACCTCAGCCCATCGCTCCAGCCTATCCAGATCCTCCTGCAGAGCCTTCCTGCCCTCGAGCAGATCGACACACGCACTTAGCTTGGTGTCATCTGCAAACTTACTGAGGGTGCACTGGACGCCCTCATCCAGATCATCGATAAAGATATTAAAGAGGACCGGCCCCAGTACCGAGCCCTGGGGGACACCACTAGTGACCGGCCTCCAACTGGATTTGACTCCATTCACCACAACTCTCTGGGCCCGGCTATCCAGCCAGTTTCTAACCCAGCGAAGCGTACGCCAGTCCAAGCCCCGAGCAGCCAGTTTCTTGAGGAGAATATTGTGGGGAATGGTGTCAAAAGCCTTACTGAGGTCAAGGTAAACCACATCCACAGCCCTTCCCTCATCCACCAAACACGTCACTTGGTCATAGAAGGAGATCAGGTTCATCAAGCAGGACCTGCCTTTCATAAACCCATGCTGACTGGGCCTGATCGCCTGCTTGCCCTGCAAGTGCCGTGTGATGACCCTCAAGATAATCTGCTCCATGAGCTTTCCTGGCACTGAGGTCAAACTGACAGGCCTATAGTTCCCCGGGTCTGCCCTCCGGCCCTTCTTATAGATGGGCGTCACATTGGCTAGCCGCCAGTCAACTGGGACCTCTCCTGATAGCCAGGACTGCCGATAAATGATGGAAAGCGGCTCGGCCAGCTCCTCTGCCAGTTCTTTCAGTACCCTCGGGTGCATCCCATCCGGCCCCATCGACTTGCGCACATCCAAGCTCCTTAGCAGGTCGCCAACCATTTCCTCATGAATAGCGAAGGCCACATCCTGCTCCCCATCCCCTTCCGCCAGCTCAGGGCACTGGGTATCCAGAGAACAACTGGTATTGCCGCTAAAGACTGAGGCAAAGGCAGCATTAAGCACCTCAGCCTTTTCCTCATCCTTAGTAACTAGGTTTCCCCTCGCATCCAGTAAAGGATGGAGATTCTCCTTAGTCCTCCGTTTCGCATTGATATATTTGTAAAAGGATTTTTTGTTGTCTTTAACGGCAGTAGCCAGGTTGAGCTCCAGATGAGCTTTGGCCTTTCTAATTTTCTCCCTGCACAGCCTCGCTACATCCTTGTAGTCCTCCTCAGTGGCCCGCCCTTTTTTCCAAAGATTATAAACCCTCTTTTTTCTGCTAAGCACAAGCCGCAACTCTCTGTTGAGCCAGGCCGGTCTTCTTCCACGCCGGCTCGTCTTTGGGCACGTGGGGACAGACCGCTCCTGCGACGTTAAGATTTCCTTCTTGAGGAGCACCCAGCCTTCCTGGACTCCTCTGCCCTTCAGAACCGCCTCCCAAGGGACTCGGCCAACCAGCGTCCTGAGCAGCTCAAAGTCAGCCCTCCGGAAGTCCAAGACAGCAGTTTTACTGGTCCCCTTCCTGGCCTCGCCAAGAATAGAGAACTCTACCATTTCGTGGTCACTCTGTCCAAGACAGTTTCCGACCACCACATCTCCCACCAGTCCTTCTCTGTTTGTGAAGAGAAGGTCTAGCGGGGCACCACCCCTGGTAGGTTCACTGACCAGCTGCGTCAGGAAGCTATCTCCCACGCTCTCCAGAAACCTCCTAGACTGCTTTCTCTGTGCCGTGTTGTGTTTCCAGGATATATCCGGGAAGTTGAAGTCCCCCACGAGGACAAGTGCTGACGATTTTGCAACTTCTGTCAGTTGCCTATAAAACTCCTCATCCGTCTCCTCATCCTGATTCGGCGGTCTATAACAGACCCCGACCAGGACGCTAGCCTTGCCGGCCTTCCCGCAGATCCTAACCCACAGGGATTCAACCTTATCATTCCCAGCCTGGAGTTCCACAACATCAAAAGATTCTCTAATGTAGAGAGCCACGCCACCACCCCCTCTGTGCTGCCTGTCCCTCCTGAAGAGCCGATAGCCAGGCATTGTAGCACTCCAGTCGTGGGAGCGGTCCCACCACGTCTCCGTGATGGCAACCAAGTCATAGCCTTCCTGCTGCACGATGGCTTCCAGCTCCTCCTGTTTGTTACCCATGCTGCGTGCATTAGTGTAGATGCACTTCAGCTGGGCCATCGCCTTCTTCCCCAGCCTAGCCATTGTTTCCCCCGGCACGGCTCCAGCAAGCCTTGTTTGAGCCCCGTCCCCCTTCTTGCCTAGTTTAAAGCTCTCTCTATGAGCCCCGCCAGCTCCTGGCCTAGGATCCGTTTTCCCCTTGGAGATAGGGACCCGTCTGGGGCCATCAGGCCGGGTGCCGAGTAAAGCTCCCCATGGTGAAAAAACCCAAAATTTCTGTGCTGGCACCAGCCTCTGAGCCACCTATTAACCACGTGAGCTTTCCATGTCCTCTCCGTGCCTCTCCCTTCCCCCGTAGGGATAGACGAAAACACCACCTGCAATACACCAATATTATACACCTGTGTATAATATTTATCTAGTGATGGATTCAATGGATTCCAATATATTCCACAGAAATAAACTTTTTTTTAAAATTATGTTATAGCTCTAAAGAAAAAGACACATGAATACAACCTTGATTAAGAGTATTGCAAACAACCAATTATTTTTTATTACTTTCACTCACAGTAGGCAGGCTAAATTAATGTTCCGAGATAAGAGACATGACTAGACAGGGAGGGAGTGCTGTGAACGACCTTCAAGGTAAGACAAATTGTGCAGTGAGGAACAGGAAAAGGTAGAGCAGCAAATGAAATAGAACAAAAAAAAAAAAAAATTTATGCTTAGAGCTTTAGAGCAACAGGCAAAAGAGAAGAACTCAGCACTCAGCAGATGCATTTTAAATGGATAAGAGGTCAAAGCCCAGATGAAGCAGCAAAGAGGTCAAAGCCCAGAAGAAGCAGCAACACCTAGTAGGAGCTAGAATTTTCTCCTGTATTTCCTCAAGGGAGCAGGGTCAGAGACCTGTAGAGTACCATTGAAGACAGTCGTCCACAGAACAGTTTCCTGAGATACTTTTGCAGACCAAAGCTGTTCTTCAGTTCCTGAAAGGCACAGAAAAGGGAATGTGAATCAAAATGGTGCACACTTTTCCCAGTTGTGATGGGAATTATGGGACTATGGACTTTCACTGCCTAATGGATATTGAAGGTGGAATGCGGTAAGACTTTGATTTGAGGAAGAACAAATACATTAATACCTTCAGTTTCTTTCCAAAGCAAGATTATTCTTTCACTCCAGTATCCAAGAATGTCTGGAAAAAGGAGTCAAGAACTGAGCTGTACTGCATGTCTACTGTACTCCAAATAGCCATGTACACAAGACACACTCCATCCTCCTTACTCACTATACTTCTGTTAGTGATGCCTTTTAAAATGTTTAATTATTTTAAATCCTGATTTTGAAAAATTCTCAAACACTCCTTTTACCCCTCCTTGTTCAGGAGCAGGAGAAGCACTTGCTTACCACATATGTATTCATTAAGTTCTGTCACATCCAGAAATACATATTCACCACCTATTCTTGGTAAGAAAGCTCTTCTTTGATATACAACACCTTACTGCTATGTTATATATATAGACATATGCCTTATCATGTGTATCTAAACAGATATAGATGTTATGTTTGCATATATATACACATACACATTTTATCACATCTCTTGGCACTTTTACTTTATTGAAGCTGTGTCTTATGGATAAAATCATGTGAGAATATTAATTTTAATGTTTTGATTTTACTTCAAAGAGAAAAAGTCTATCCTCCACAGTTGATAAGACAACCTTAAACATTTGAAATGTGTGAGTTCTGAAAGTTCGAGAACTAAAAAAAAATGACAGGTAAATCTCTATGTCCCCAGTACTTATTATTTCTGTAACTTCTTCAGTGCATGAGTGCATGCATGTGTATTTTAATCCAATACCATCTTTTGAGGTTGATTTGTGAGTATGAATGCTTAATATTGATGATACTAAGTTCAATAATTCAAATTTCACGTTGACACATAGAAAGGACATGCCAAAGAAGACTGCACCATCTATTATATCATATTTTTTAGCTACTAAAATTGTTCTTGTCAGATTTGCTATAGAAAATGAAAGGTGGGAACTTTGTCTTACAAACACTGCTAAATTTTTTGTGCATTTTTTCCTTTATTGGCTTTATAAGGAGACTGAAAATGCATCCATTGAATCTAGCGCTTCAGGTATCTTGTCATATGTTAAAGTGATTTTGAACAAGCTCTTCTTTCAGATATAGATCAGAAAAACAAGGAAGTAGGTGTTTGAGGAGAAAAAAAGGCAAAGTAAGATGTCCTTTTAAGTTTGCCTTCATTGTTAATGGTGAGGACTTGATCCAGATGAAAGATTTCTACTGTTTAGACCATGCAACATTCTGGTGTTTGAACAGTCTGAGCACCGAGGATCCTTCCTTCCACTGACCCCACCATGCTGAGTTTCAAGTATTGATGACATCTTTCTTACCTTACAGTTCTTACCTATGTTATAGGTAAGGATACCTATATTATAGGTAAGAACTATAAGGTAAGTTATAAGTATAGGTATTACCTTATAGTAATATATAGGTGTTACCTTATAGTTCTTACCTACTATTTCTTACCTACTATTTCTTACCTTACTAAAGATACCTTTATTAAGGTAAGAACTTCCTTTCTTAAAAGCTGATTTACCCCATGATTTGCACAGAGGGAAATTATTCTAAGAAGTGCTAAATGGAAGCCAAATTTGAACTGCAGTTCATAGCATTATTTTAGATTAAGTTTAATTATTTTTATATTAATATGTTTTAATGTCACTGTACTTTCAATTTCTTAAGAAAAAAACAAAAAAACAAAAATTATCATCAAAAGAAGATGTCTTAAAGTATTTCTTTCTAGAAGGAAATTGGTACCTCATGAAGGACCTCTTTCATTTTTTCTTTGCAAGATTACCACACTAATTTTGAAGGCTCCAATAAGCATCCAAAAAAAACCCCTACAAGCTGAGCTCAGTTTTAGCAGCCTTTGTTAGTAATTTTAGCCTTTAGCAATCCTTTGTTAGTAATTATTTCAAAAGTAACAGGGGAGAAATTTTCAGGGGAAAATTTAACTGTATATGGAAAACTGGATTCATTCCTGGTTACCAGGTCTAAAAAATACAAATCAATTTTATGTATTCGTGTAGCACCAGGCATCATCTATTGAACCACATCTCACACTCAAGTTAATGTACCTCACTGATACCTAGATCTTGCTTTTCTTTTAATAGCTCTTGATAAAAGAGTTCGGAAATTAATGTGACTGACATTAGCTGTTGTTTTGCCTGCCTCGTGAGCTGCAATCTCTCCTCATCTATCTGACTGGGAATTCATTTTTCAAACATGTAAGAGATACAAGAATGTCATGGGCTCAATTCAGTTCACTGCTTATGCTGACAGGTACCATGACTGATCTCTGGCCGCTGCTCCCCAAAAGATAAGGGTATCCTGTGGGTTTTGCAGGAAACACGCTAGTCCCATCCAGATGCCTTGGATACAATATCAACACAAGATGCCAATGTTCAGGTAACTGAACTGAGGCCTAAGTATCAGACAACAGCTACTTTTCTTCCAAACCCAACAGCCAAAGAGCAAAGAGTAGCCTCACCTGCACCAACAGCACACAGGGCTATTCCTGTGGAGTTGCCATCATCCATGATACCAGGCTAATCTCATTTGATGATCAACAAACTTAACACATACTAAAGATTAGAGCTTTACTTTTACCTGGAAAAATAGCGACTACTCTTGGTGATCTCTCTGAAAAGTACATTTCACCCTCACAATGGCACCAAAGTGTTAAAGCAAACTCAGCTTTTACAAAAGCGGATGTCATGCAGGAGAGAATGAATCCAGAAGTAAATTGAGGAGAGCCACTGTTATGAGTTTTATCTCCTTCAAAATTTTTTCTGTAGTGAATTACTCTACACCTCTTAAAAAGCAAAGTCAATATCTAAATATTATAGCCTGTACCTTACATATTCTTCTTCACAAGTTTTCACCTATTTTATCTCTGCATAATACCTAAGGCGTGCTTGGTTTAGCATATTATATATCAATATGACTAAGAGTGGAAGTAGGGCTAAGTTATTTCCTTAATTATGTACTTTTTCACCATAAATTTTATATGATGGATAAAATATACAAGAGATGGCAAGCATGTCCTCATATTTCAACAACTAAACATTCAGCCTTGGTAGTTGGGAGGAAAAGCCAAAGGTTTGAAAAGCACAACAAGGACAGATAAAGTTTGTCATGACAGCAATGGCAAAGTCATAGAAGCCAGGGACCAAGAGACTGTGCCACAGCAGTTCAGAACACAAAGTATCCCAAATGTTTTAATGTTGTCCATTACAAAGGGTAAAGCAATTAGTCTCCACTAAGAACATCTGCCCACTGCAGCCATTTTACAGAGAAGAGCTCCAAAATAACTACTCCTGACTTTCTATTTAAAACCTGAAATAATGTTATTTTTGTTTTATTTTGAAGCAGAAAGCTTATTTCTCTCTGTGTTTTAAAAGGAGAAGAATCTGGGCTCAGAAGATTTCATTGCTCTGTGCTTTACTACTTGGCCACAGAAAACCCAGCTGCCTCTCATATTGGCAAATCAGCTAATCACTGTGAAATAGCAATTGTTTTGAATGGATAATTGACTACAGGTGCAATGAATTACATAGCCATTTTTGGAGCCAAAGATATAAAAAGAAGGGGATTTTTTATTTTATTTTTTTCCATTTAAAACTGTTTGCTTTCTAACGCATCAATCCTTTGGAAGCTGCAGTTGCTGGAACAACCTTAAGCACTGCCTTAGGAGACACACATTCCCTCTACAATGCTATAGAGAACTGCAAAACCAAAGCATCTGCTTTGTTAATATGATTCTGAGGAAAAAGGAAGAGCAGAATTTTGAGGGGGAAAGACAAAGATATGAGTACACACTAAGTTCCACCATCAACCTGTGATGTTTTCACTGACCACTTAATAAAAAAAATAAAACACGCTTTCTCATATCCCATACCATGTTGGATTTCTAAATGATTTAAGCTGTAGTCCTGTCTCAGGGATTTGTGCACTATGCTGTAATGTGATAAAGTTAGCTAAATCAAATAAGTGTGAACAAGACGCCCTGTGTGCAAAAAGGTTCAAATACGAACTGGAGTGCTGTATGCTAGTTGGTATAAAAACAGATCGAGAGGGAGGAGCTCTGAAGAGTTGCATCATTTCTCACAAGAGGATTCTAAATTGCTCTGTAAATTATACATTTAAGAATCAACACCCCCTGCATTGAAACATATGGTATATTTAGGATCCCACACAGCATCTGTTCATCTTCACTCAGACACCTCACACCACAGTTCAGCAACAGGAGCTACTGTTTTACCTCCATTACCAGAAAGAACCAAGTCAGGCAAAATCTCACCTCTGCAGCTGGAACCAGTAGGGAAACCTTTCCTTGCCTTTACCAAAACAGTAGCATGGAAATCCTAACGTTTGTACACTACAAAGGCCACAAGGAAAATTTGGCTTTGCTCATTTGAGTCCAGGGGATCTATAACTGGTACACTCCAGCTGTTGATCCAGCTCCTCTGCAGCATTTCCTGCTTGAGAAATTGCCAACAAAACACTGGGCAAGACACGGTATTTGAGATTTGAGACAAGCTCTACATTGGAGGAAGACCACTACTTTCCAACATTCTCCTAGACTTGAATTTCCCTTAGGCATTCCTTCCTCAGCGGCAGTTTGCAGGGCTGAGCCTCCCTGATGCATAGCAAAAGCATATACACCCACTAAAAGTTTGATTTCACAGCTGCCTTCACTGTGTAAGTCCCTATTCTGCTGCTCCTCCTCACCTACAGAGTCCCTCAGGGAATGTTTACCCCTGTCCTCCTTTCCTTCAGAATAACTAGGGTAAGTAGGCGTGGTAGGAGGGTTGCACCCCTCAGCATGGCAGGCCTTCCCCCAGCCACAGGGTGCAGAAAAAGACAACTCCTTCCCTTCCTCATCAGTATTGCACCCCTGAAAATTTAATCCACTGAACTTCAGAAGTGCAGGGCCAGCGTACAGCAAGACAAGACACGGGCTAATACTGGAATGCCCAACAGCATATAAAACCAGGCAGACTGCTTCGGATCAGTATCCTCTTTCCAACAGTGGCCATAAGTAAATAGCCAAAGCTGTGTAAGAACAGGACAATCATTTGCAGCACTTCTGCTGAGTGTTCTTCCAGCTTTCAGCTCTATTCAGTCCAGGGAGTTCCTGATTCTGATGTCATTTGTCTGTCCCTCAATGGGTTTTGACTCCCGATGACCTGTTTGTGACCCTCAATGGATTTCTCTAACAAGTACTTGTCAACTCTCCCCTTGAAATTGTGTATCTCCTGTCTTGCAACAACTACCTCCTTTTGGAAGGAACTGCACCACTGTGTTACTTATTGCACTAAGAACTGAACTGAGCCAAGGGAGTATTGCCCTCTTCCCCACCCCCTCGCCTTGTCTTGAAAGAATATAACATTGCTGAGGTGAAAAGAGCAATGTCGTTTCTAGCATCAGCTGAGATTCTGTGGCTGTCCATCTGGTGATGAAAGAAAAGCGGTGGAAGGGGAAGAAAATAGAAAGGAAGAATAAGTCATAAGAGAAATAAAAAAAAGAGATGGAAAGACAGTTTACTGAGCTGAAGATATTTAGCGCGACAGATAAAGAATAGGACAAATCTCTGGCCTGTCAGTTCATCTTAATAGACTAGCTAGAGGAAGAATGAACTAAGGAATTTTCTTCTGCATCTTCAAAGAAAGGTTATTTCCTATCAGCAGAGAAGGCATTTACATGCATGCCTCCTATTAACTCTAATGGAAACTAGACATGCAAGTCTACCCAAGACTCCCACTGAGTTTTGTGCATAAATCCCACCAGAAAGGGTAGGTTAATAGAACCACGGGTATAAAGTAATTGCATGCTTATTAACCTCTGGGATTTTTCTTGAAAATAACTCTAATGACTGCATACCCCCCCCCCCCCCCCCCCCGGTAGAATCAAGGGGATACAACTATGTTAAATTATCCCTGTGCTGTTATGTTGAAGGTGGCGCATGACATCTATAAACCAGATAGCACAGGGTTAAGTCAAAACTAAAAAGTCTAATTTATATCTGATATCAGCTGGTGAATTTCACTCGATTTGTTTAGTAATTATTTGATGCATTTGGTACTTTTTCCTCAAAATCAATTGCTTGACAGACACATACAGAATCACAGAATCGTCTAGGTTGGAAGAGACCTCCAAGATCACCTAGTCCAACCTCTGACCTAACACTGACAAGACCTCCACTAAACCATATCACTAAGTTCAACATCTAAACTTCTTTTAAAGACCTCCAGGGATGGCGACTCAACCACTTCCCTGGGCAGCCCATTCCAACGCCTAACAACCCTTTCAGTAAAGAAGTTCTTCCTAATATCCAACCTAAACCTCCCCTGGTGCAACTTTAGCCCATTCCCCCTCGTCCTGTCACCAGGCACGTGGGAGAACAGACCAACCCCCACCTCACTACAGCCTCCTTTAAGGTACCTGTAGAGAGCAATAAGGTCGCCCCTGAGCCTCCTCTTCTCCAGGCTGAACAAGCCCAGCTCCCTCAGCCGCTCCTCGTAAGACTTGTTCTCCAGACCCCACACCAGCCTTGTCGCCCTTCTCTGGACTCGCTCGAGCACCTCCATGTCCTTCTTGTAGCGAGGGGCTCAAAACTGAACACAGTACTTGAGGTGCGGCCTCACCAGAGCCGAGTACAGGGGGACAATCACCTCCCTAGACCTGCTGGCCACACTGCTTCTTATACAAGCCAGGATGCTGTTGGCCTTCTTGGCCACCTGAGCACACTGCTGGCTCATATTCAGCTGACTATCAACCAGTATTCCCAGGTCCCTCTCGGCCAGGCAGCTTTCCAACCATTCATCTCCCAGCCTGTAGTGCTGCTTGGGGTTGTTGCGCCCCAGGTGCAGGACCCGGCACTTGGCCTTGTTGAACTTCATACAGTTGGCCTCAGCTCATCGGTCCAGCCTATCCAGATCCTCCTGCAGAGCCTTCCTGCCCTCGAGCAGATTGACACACGCGCCTAACTTGGTGTCATCTGCAAACTTACTGAGGGTGCACTCAATCCCCTTGTCCAGGTCATCGATAAAGATATTAAAGAGGACGGCCCCAGCACTGAGCCCTGGGGGACTCCACTAGTGACCGGCCTCCAACTGGATTTGACTCCATTCACCACAACTCTTTGGGCCTGGCCATCCAGCCAGTTTTTAACCCAGCGAAGCGTACGCCAGCCCAAGCCACGAGCAGCCAGTTTCTTGAGGAGAATGTTGTGGGGAACGGTGTCAAAAGCCTTACTGAGGTCAAGGTAGATCACATCCACAGCCTTCCCCTCATCCACCAAGCGCTTCACTTGGTCATAGAAGGAGATCAGGTTCATCAAGCAGGACCTACCTTTCATAAACCCGTGCTGACTGGGCCTGATCGCCTGCTTGCCCTTCAAGTGCCGCGTGATGACATTCAAGATAATCTGCTCCATGAGCTTCCCTGGCACCGAGGTCAAACTAACAGGCCTATAGTTCCCTGGGTCTATCCTCCGGCCCTTCTTGTAGACGGGCGTCACATTTGCTAGCCGCCAGTCGACTGGGACCTCTCCTGATAGCCAGGACTGCCGATAAATGATGGAAAGCGGCTTGGCCAGCTCCTCTGCCAGTTCGCTCAGTACTCTCGGGTGGATCCCGTCCGGCCCCATCGACTTGCGTACATCCAAGTGCTGTAGCAGGTTGCCAACCATTTCCTCGTGGATAGTGAGGGCCACATCCTGTTCCCCATCCCCTTCCACCAGCTCAGGGTACCGGGTATCCAGAGAACAACTGGTCTTGCCACTAAAGACTGAGGCAAAGAAGGCATTGAGTACCTCAGCCTTTTCCTCATCTTTTGTAACTAAGTTTCCCCCCGCATCCAGTAAAGGATGGAGATTCTCCTTAGTCCTCCGTTTCGCATTGATATATTTGTAAAAGGATTTGTTGTTGTCTTTAACGGCAGTAGCCAGGTTGAGCTCCAGATGAGCTTTGGCCTTTCTAATTTTACCCCTGCACAGCCTCGCAACATCCTTATTGTCCTCTTGAGTAGCCCACCCTCTTTTCCAAAGATTATAAACCCTCCTTTTTCTCCTAAGCTCAAGCCACAACTCTCTGTTCAGCCAGGCCGGTCTAGTTCTGCGCCGGCTCGTCTTTGGGCACGTGGGGCACATACATAACTATTCATATACATTTATTTAAAAAAACGTTTTTAGTTGTCTCTGCTATAGCAAAGCCTTATTCAATACTTGTAAATATTCATTGAAACTAGGCAGATATGACTTAGGTGTGTTCTTTCAAATGATTTGTCTTACCATTCAGAAAGTAAGGGTCCAAATCTTCCCCTGGTGTGAAGCTGAAGATTGGCAGGGATCTGCACCACTCCCTGACTCTCTCCCACAGCTACCCAGCAGCACCTGAAGGCTCCTCACTTCCCCTGTGCCTGGAGGCCACAGGTGGTTACATTTTAAATAGCCAAGAGTGCTTCAGTCCTTCAACTTGAAGAGAGGAATCAAAGGACTACCTGGTGGTTATGTAGTCTGAAACACTTCTGTGAAGTGGGAAACTGCTGTTGAACTCATTTTTAGACAAAATAAATTCTCAGGGGTTAATTAACTTGCATAGTGCTGCTCAGGATGATGCAAATGGTCACAGAGCCTCAGAGACACTACATGAGTCTTGATCTAACCATCTCCCTACCCATGTTCATGGCTTTATTTTTATCTTCCAGATGATATTTTATTGTTTTTGCTGCTGGCAGGGATTTTGCCTGCCACAAGTGATCAACTGACCAAAGAAATGTCATGCATTTTCTCTGACACCTTACAGGCTGGGTGCTTCTTGAGCTACATAGGAGGGCAATAGCACAGAGAAATGTCACTGTTTCACAAGAACTAAGAAGGACTAGGAATTCAATGACTGCAGTTAAATCTGAAAAGGTGGGCTTAAAGCTGCAAAGAATCTGATTAGCTGGATTCTGCCCTGACTTATATTCCTGGGTATTTTAAGAATATGAGTATCATATTGTGAATTCTCATGATTAACCAAATGGTTACTCACTGTAATTACCACAAACGTGGAAACAGGACAAGAGAAAGCAATTAAGAGAATTACATGAAATTCAGGACATTTAGACTCAATATCACCTCAATTTGCTAGCAGTGAGCTCTGTTAGGTCTTTTGCAGAGAGGTCTGCTCTCCTGTTTAGGATAGTTCTGCAGGATAAAAACCAGAAAACTAAAAGAACAAGGGCTTACTGCTTTGCTTTGTTGAACGGAAACCACACTAGCTGATCACTGTAGCATTTAGTAACCACCTAATCTGTACTGCTTCTACAGCTAGTAGGCTCTTGCTGAATTCCAGATAATGGAGTATCACAACTCAAAGCAAACATAAATGTGTTGACCATTTTTTCTAAGACCGTAAGTCAGTTGGGATCTCCGTACAGCAGCAACTGGCTTAGAACAGGTGACAAACTAGACAATATCCCTTGGAAATCAGGCTTCAATCTGTTAGGTGCATGCTGTCAGGGTGCATGTGCCTGCTCTAGCCTTGAGGCACAATCTCCCTGGGGAAGAGAGCCCCATCGGCCCTGAGATCGCATGCCTACCAAGAGCTCTGATTGAAGTTTAGTAGGAGTCAAGTGCCAATCTGAAAACACCACTGTCTTTATTTGCAATCAGCTTTAATGCAAAAACATCATTTTGATTCATTATTCCTGAAGCTGTTGAAGCTTCTATGCTATCTAATACGCTTGCAGTTAACAGCACCACAATTTACTGCTTTTCCTTGAGTACCTCCACACTCCCATACACTGTCAGAATGTGCTTAATGAAAGTCATTTCTACAGCAGATAAGAACCACTTTTTCTTTACAGGGGCTTTAAATTGTAATGGTATATTAAACCACAACTATGGATTGGAAAGGGGAAAAAAATCCAGCAACATGATTAGGCATTGAAACACTCAGTAAAACTGTTACTTATAATGAGTAAGAAGATGAAGATGTACAAATAAAATCACAGCATGTTTTCTTTGAGCATCCTTATTAATGAAAAGGACTGTAGGGCTTCAGTATTAAATAGCCGATGAACAGCAACCATTTACATCTGAACAAATTGATCTGAGCAAGATTAGCAGAGATGGGGGACAGATTTCAATCCTCTCATTATTTTTGCGTGAAGACAGATCTTAGACAGGACAGTCTCCTCACCTATAATAAGTCGTCCCTGAACAGCATCTTCTAGAGGTAATTTCTTTTGCATGCTGGGGTTCTCAAAGAGACAAAGGGATTTAGGCACTCAGTAGAAATAGGCACTTTGTTCCCATTGATCTGCAATGGAGCTGAAGCATTCACCTTCCTTCAATTTTAAAAATAAGGCCATTTTTTTTTTTTTCTTCTCCATGGAAGGAATTAATACAAACACATTTGTTGGTCATTATGTCATTGGAAACTGGATTGAGTTTTATAAATCATTGGAAATTCTTCACCAATTCATTCAAATTATATTGAGGTTTTTACAAAATTATAATACAGTAAGAATCAGATTTTTGCAGAAGCAGGAACTTTTTTTTTTTTTTTTTGTGGAAAGCTGCCAATCTCCTAACTAGTCTATGGAAAAAAATCAATGAACGTTGTTTTTGTTGTTGTTGTTAAGGCATAAATAGAATGAAAATTGCAAAAACGCAGACTGAGATCAAAGACAATCGCAGGTAAATTTTCAACTCTAAAACCTTGATGATTTTATAGTCACTCCACATGCCCTCTTTTGAGTTGAGAACCACAATATTCATCTAGACTGGGGATTCACATAGATGGTTTGTGGGAAGCTGAATGGGCTTTCACTGCAAGAAAATATTCATCTCTTCTGGTCTGTGTAGGAGGACCCAGTTATTCTTTCCTATTTAGTCAGCATATTCACTTAGAATGTGCTGACTGTTCTTGGATTCATAAGTAATACTGGCAGTATACCAGTTTCATCAAATCCAAAATGAAATGTGCAATTTAGAAAGCTAAACAGAGCAATGAAATATGTGATTATTTAATAGAAAATAGTGATTTAAGATCCTCAATCCTGTTCAGCTATCACTGGATTTTGTTTGTAACGTACAGGCTGAAGTCATCACTTTCTAAATACACTGTACATGTAGCAAGCTATTTAGTATGTGCAGTTGTGCCCATACTGTTTCTTCAGCTATAGTGCATAACATATGCAGGGCCAGATAAGAGGAAATCTGGAACAGCTTAGACCCAGAAAGGTCTGTTCAGGAACCATTACTCTTTAGGAGACTGCAAGACTGTGTCCGCCATCCAGAAGAACAGAGATAGGCAAGAGAACTTCATAGGCCAGTTTTCTGTCAGAGAGATTTTCTTAGACTGAAGCTTACAACTACAGTTGTACTATAGAAAAGAAGTCAAAAGGGTGCACTCTGATCGTAGTAGTAAATATCCATGTGGATTCACGTTTTCTAGTTACCTTCCAATCAGAAATTTCAAAGTTCTATTTTCTCCTTTTCCCCTGCCCTCTATTACTCCATCAGTTTGCGTTACTGGTACCAGCTATATCCTATACCTTTGGTGGGGATAAAGACAAAGGCCAAATTTCAGGAGAAATATCCTAGGAAGCTCTCTCTTCACAGCTTCTAGTTGCAGAGAAGACAGGACTGCTTTTGTATGACCTACCCCTCCATCTGAGCCAACAAACATGTATTCTGGGGATGTTGTGATCTAAAACTTATTTCTACAGAAAGAATTTCAATGATGAGCCAAAAGCTATCCCAACCACCTAAGTCCCTAAGTGAGACATCTTGTAGTCTATCACCCTTGTGATAGAAGGCATAGAAACGCCATGGCATAGAAATCTCCCTGTGAGATTGTTAGTATTCATTATTCAAGAGTTCTTCTGAATTTACTCCTAGGTCAGTTGTTAGTGATGTGAACCTCTGTCTAAACCTCTATCTATGCAAAGCCCACATGCTCTCTGTGACTAGTGGTTGACCACTTTTCCCATGTGCTCAAGATGCTGCTAATTTCCATGGTGATGTGTTTCATGCTAGGGAGGGAATATCCATTGGAGTAATGCAACAGGGAATAGACTTTAAACAGGGGAAGGAGGATAAAAGCTCTCCACGCTTCCCTCTTCTCTTTCTGCAGCCATGCAGCTATTGCCTCAGTAGAACCAAATGCATTTGTTGGGCTCTGATGGGATGGGGAGAGGTGAGGAGAAGAACCATTTATGTAAGCAGTAGGGCATGGCGGCAACAACAGAAGAAAACCAAAATAAAAAAGTAATCCTCAGACGGCTTCTGGATAAACATGTTTGATGTGTAATCCCAAATGCATGCAGCAAAATAACGGTATTACCCATTTAAATTCATTACTTAATCCAAATCCACTAGTTTCAAAGAGCACAAGATAATCAGAATTTCTTTTAGAAGATTCTGCCAGCTACTGGCAGTGCTAGAGCAACAACAAACAATATCAACGAACAGAATAACAGTAACTTTATGAACATACACAGTGGACATTTTATGGTACTACGTGTCCCTTTTTGCATCTTTAGATGCTATACAGTGAAGACCACAGACCTTCTTGGCTGTCAAAAGCTGACTGAAACAGTGCAAGTGAAGAGTAGCCAAAACTGTGATGGTTCACTGTCACACAAACTTGGTGATCTCAGCCAAATTTCAAGTGAAGAGATGTCCATGGCTCAGAAAAATCACAGTCTGGAGATAAAGACTCCAGTTCTTTCTGATGATGGATGAAAATCATTCAGTTTTTTAAAACGGGGACAACTGGATGCTCAGTGAGAATGAAAGATGTAAGTGGGGAAGGAAAAATGCAGAGTAGTTGTTGTTTAGCTGATCAGGGACATAGCTCTGTCAGCTAAGCCACTGGAAGGGAAGTGAAGTGACAACACAATCTTTCACTAATTTAAGTGAAATTTCACTAATTTTTCACTTCAGATTGTGGGGAAACAATGAGAGGAAACTATTATCATTTTTTTTTCCACTCAACCTAGGAAAAAACAGCTGCAAAGTCTGAATGTTATTTGTGAAATATCACAAAAGACGACTTTGCTAAGAAAAAGTAGTTATGAAACTAGGAAAGTAAGGATCAATGGACTTCAACAAAAACAAACTTTAAAATTGTCAGGCAGATTTTGTTAGGAATATAATCCAAGGGATAAAGGTATACCGTTTGAGAGTTGACACTACTGAGAGAGATTTATTAAAGACACAATGACAAAGTGTCCCACTGTAGATGAAAGATAAGCACTGCAAGAGAATATTACAACTGTATCAGAAGCTCTTTGCAGATCTGAATATCAAAAAGGCATTGAGGAAAAAAAATGGAGTCAAGGCACACAGCTACAGATGACTATAAAAGAATAGCCCAAGCATGCAAAATATACAATCAAAAAAAAAAAAAAGACTACTGCACAAGGTAAGGCTAGCAAAAGACAGAATTAAATAAGAAAAATAAATTAAAAGCACAGGGAAGCAAAGGAGAATACAAACCCATGCCTGATAGGGAAGGAGAGAAATAAACAGCTGCTGTGAAGAAGGCTGGTTTGATATGGGCCTTTGTTGGTCTTCAGGCAAAATGTGAAGTACGTTAAGGTCAATTAGATATAGTTGCATGAGTGATGTTTTTTTTGTTTTTTTTTTTTTTAAACTACTGGTGGATTTCAGCAGTCTTAAGCAGTTAGCATCCAAGTGATGAAGGGTGGAGAGAATCGAAGGGACTTAAGGAGGAAAACATAAGTACCTGCTTTATACAGGAAAAAAAGTTTAGGGCAGAGAAGCGTAGAAAAGACCCAGAGAACTAAAGGGTAGTCAGAATGCCTCTGGTTTTTAGAAGTATTCTGAAACACTTTTGAAACAAACGGCTGAATACCTATTCAGAAAATAAATACATAAATGATAGGGTCTGAGAAACATTCTAATAGAGGTCAAAAGTAAGCCTTACAAAACCCTTACTTTTCCTTGTATTTGTTATTTACCAGGACATCTGACCAAGCAAGCTAGGAAAATCTGTGCTGGATGAATGTTGATGTCAGTAGGATTTGTGACACTGTCCTCTATGCCATTATTAGGAACAAATCAGGCAAATATGGCCATAGTATGAATGGGAAATACCGAGGGAAGCACATACAAGAGTTGTTCTCAGAACTTCACCATCAAAGCGGGTACAAAGTAGGGGTGGCATTCCTAGGGCAGTTCTTGTGAATAATATGCTAAATCTGGTCCTACGCATTACTGTTATTGCAGCTAGAAGAACAAGATGAAGAACCAATTTAAAGAGATGTCAGGACTGGAATGCAAAGCAATCCTAGCTCAGTGTACAAATGTCTGAAATCAACAAGACAAACACTGTAGCTATAAGAAATGAACACTGTACTTAAAGAGAAACCAAATGCTTAAATAAAAGCAGGAAATAACTGAATAGGCAACCAGGCTGCTAAAAAGGATCTGGGATTTTATAGACCTCAAAGTAAATATGAAATGCTTTTGCAAAAATCAATCAATTAATGAAATGACACGTTTCATACTAACGCATTCCAGGTATATAAAGCACAGAGGGCCATTTGTGATCACAGAATCGTCTAGGTTGGAAGAGACCTCCAAGATCACCTAGTCCAACCTCTGACCTAACACTAACAAGTCCTCTACTAAACCATATCACTAAGCTCAACATCTAAACATCTCTTAAAGACCTCCAGGGATGGTGACTCAACCACTTCCCTGGACAGCCCATTCCAATGCCTAACAACCCTTTCAGTAAAGAAGTTCTTCCTAATATCCAACCTAAAACCTCCCCTGGTGCAACTTTAGCCCATTCCCCCTCGTCCTGTCACCAGGCACGTGGGAGAACAGACCAACCCCTACCTCGCTACAGCCTCCTTTAAGGTACCTATAGAGAGCAATAAGGTTGCCTCTGAGCCTCCTCTTCTCCAGGCTGAACAATCCCAGCTCCCTCAGCTGCTCCTGATGATGTGATGTGATGATGATGTGTATTTCAAGTGCATAAATGTCTGTCATATTAAAAGCTGGGAACAAAGTGGTTTAGTTTCCAGCAAAGAAGGGCTAGGTGAGATACAAGCTGAACATGTGGAAGGTGAGTGACAAGCAGGAACTGGCTACTCAAAGAGGCTGCTTTGCTGCTTTTACTCAATGCATTTGAACAGCTCGTGAGACAAGTATCTCCTGGGAGAAGATTATTGCATACCAAGGTCTTGTCTGTCTGCAAGGGAGCAGAGAGGGTTGTTTCTCAGGGGGCTTTCCAGCCTTCCACATCTGTGGTTCTAGCTTCGTATGAGGAATCTTTATAAGAACCTTTACCAGAGTTTCCTTAAAGATGTCTGAAGCCACGCTCCTTTGAAAAAAACAAGTTTTAAATAATAATGTAGGTCATGGTTGAGTAGTCATCCAGGCAACAGTTTGGGAATTTTTACTTGCAGCAGGGCAGAATTACAGCCAAAGGCATTAGCACTCTTGCCTGTGTTAACTTAGGAGCGGGTATGTCAGAATTTTGTGTAGATTGGGAGAAGGACTGGACCCACAACATTTCTGGCTCTCCTTTTGGAAAAGTAATAATATCTGCCCTGAGCCAGGGGACTTTCCAGGCGAGCACAAGCACAGCAAAGGAATTTATATGCTGTTGGGAATCATTCCAGCCTTCAACAAGTCTCAGGGGGTGTTTTGTAAGAAACATAGTATGTTTCATGTCACCAGCACCCAACTACAGACTCAGTTTACTGCCTAAAAATGTTTTTAATCTAGGCCAAAAAAAAAAAAAAAAAAAGATCCTGATCATTCTCTCCCAGATTTAAGCTATGTCCATTTTGAGGTACCGGCTTTCAGCATCTTCCATTTTCACAGACCTCTGAGGTTCCAGCTCGTGATAGAAATGCCAAAGTGTGATGAGAAGATGTATTATCATTCATCTTTCATCTTCCCTAAGGATATTTTCTGTTGTTGCTGTTGTTATCATATAAATTACAACTTCGACTGAAAATGGCAATGCCATGCAGGACTAACAGTGCCATAAAAAATATTTATTCTAGTACTCTTTAAAAATATTGATTTAAAAGAACAATAAAAACTGATTTTTGCCTGGTGCTTCAAAGTAACATTTGGTTTGTTCCAAATAGCAAACTGTAGAAAGTTAAAAGCTCTCAAATAATGAAGGAAGCAAATATACAAAGAAGCCATCACCAGAACTTTGTATCGGAGAGAGCATTAGCCACTGTCTGCTCCTGGGAGAAGAATAGAGTACTGATTTATTGATCAGTAAACTTCAGCATTTTTTTAAAAACACTCAGAAAAGCACCTACTCCTTCTATTTAATTTCCAAGATGACAATGTAAGCAAGGCTCTTTCTGAAAGGCATTACATTGATATAAGACTATAACTTGATCAGGCAATAACTGCAGCATCAGGGCATTCTACACCACGTCAGAAACACTGAGCTCCTGTAGTGGGTTTACGCGGCAAGGTTTTGGTAGCAGGGGGCCATAGGGGTGGCTTCTGTGAGAAGGATCTAGAAGCTGCCCCATGTTTGGTAAGGGTCCCACTGCTGACCAGAGCCGAGCCAATAAGTGATGTTGTTTTGCACCTCCGTGAGAGCATATTTAAGATAGGGGAAAAAAATAATAACGCTGCGCCACACAGCAGCTGGGAGAGTGAGAGGAGTGAGGAACAGCCTTGCAGGCGCCAAGGTCAGTGAAGAAGGAGGGGGAGAGGTGCTCCAGGCGCCGGAGCAGAAGTCCCCTGCGGCCTGTGGTGAGGACCATGGTGAAGCAGGCTGTCCCCCTGCAGCCCATGAAGTACCACGGTGGAGCAGGGTTCCACGCTGCAGCCCGTGGAGGAGACCATGGTGGAGCAGGTGGACCTGCACCGAGGGAGGCTGCGGCCTGTGGAAGACCCCTGCCGGAGCAGATTCTGGGCCGGACCTGTAGCCCGTGGAGAGGAGCCCACGCAGGAGCAGCTGACCTGGCAGGAGCTGCTGCCCGTGGGGGACCCAGGTTGGAGCAGTTCGCTCCTGAGGGATGGACCCCGTGGTACGGAGCCATATCTGGAGCAGTTCTTGAAGAGCTGCTGCCTGTGGGCAGCCCACACCGGATCAGTTCAGCAAGGACTGCATCCCGTGGGAGGGACCCCACAGCACAGGGGACGAGAGTGACCGAGAAGGAGCGGCGGAAAAGAAGCGCTATAGACTGACCATAACCCCCATTCCCCCGTTCCCCTGCGCTGCTTGGGGGGAGGAGGTGGAAGAGGGTGAACTGGGGGGAAGGTGCTTTTGGTTTCTTTGTTTCTCACTTCTCCAGCTTGTTAGTAATAGGTAATAAATCTTACTGTCTCCCTGTGCTGAGTCTGTTTTGCCTGTCACGATAATTACTGTGTGATCTCCTCGTCCTTATCTCAACCCTTGAGCCCTTTTCATCTTATTTTCTCCCTGATCCTCTTTGAGGAGGGGGAGTGAGAGAGCGGTTGTGGTGGAGCTCGGCTGCCCACCCGAGTAAAACCACCACAGCTCCCCTGGGTATAATTCTGATCTGGCATGAACTCATTCTGTCCATTCAAATTTCTTTAAGAAACCACTCCAATGAGTTAATTTTGCTCCAACAAGCCCTGACAGACCTAATGTCACCTGCTGTCCTCACCTCCTTAACTTTATTCAGAGTAGGTATTGCCTGTCCTTCCACAGCCAGCATAAAGCTGGCATAAAGCTTAAAGCCCACAAAAACTGTCACTAATTTGACAGAAAAGTGACAGAAATTCAACACTGGATCCGGATTGAAAATTGTGCTGCTGAGTGATACATTTGTACACACACCTGGTATTAATGATCTCAAAAACACATGGCTTAGGAAGAATGTGAAAGTCAAAAGGAAGAGCAGTAAGAGTTTCATGGTTAAAAGTGGCAGTATTGAGAAAAAGGTTGAGATAACAGTTATGGGATCATGCAGAAGCTGACAAGAAGAGGTGAATGGTATGTGCTGTCAGTCAGCCATCTCATGTAGCGATTTCTCCATGCGTATGGCACTAAAGAACTAAAACTGTAGTTTGGATGCAGAAAGTGAAAGGTGTTGCTGCCCAGGAAACCACCCAACAATCTCCCTAAAGGGCTGAACATTTTTTAGCAGACAGTTTCCCCAAACTCTTAGCTTTGTATAGCCACCAGCAGAGATCCAAGGCAAGGAAAAGTATATATAGTCTTTCCTTTCAAACAAAACCAGGCTGTCCCTGGGCAGAACAGTCAGCAAAAGCAAGGGATACTGCAACAATTCATCCCCTTCACTCAGTGGTGCTGAGACCTGTGTGTAATAAAAAGGGTCTTACTATGGTCATTTCGCAAACCCTGAGAGCTTGACTGACCTGCCTACACTACACAGTGCTGTAGTTGGCTACAGGGATTCAAAGACCTGATAAAATGAGTACATTAAGGCAGACAAAGATGTAGGCACTCCTTACTGTAGGATCTGAGCACTGACATTTATCCTCATAATACTCCTGGGATATAGCATCTGAGGTCAGAAGAAGGTATAGCATAGAAGTTGCATGTTCAAAGATACTTGGGAAACTACCTAGCTTTTCAGGCAACTAGAACTTCAGTTTAGAGGCCAAAGACAATCTCAAAACTTCCCTCCAGCTACTACCTTAATACCTGTGATACTTTTTTAAAGGAGACCAGGATTCTCCAAGTAGACATGTACAAAAAAAACAGAATACCAATGCCACCACATAACTAATCATGAGCTGTTCGAGCTGTTCACAGCTCCGATTCAGAACACACAGGTTGTGAAGGGCTTCCAGATAAGGCTTTTCTCCATCTCAGAGATTTCTAAGGTAGGTGCAAACCTTTTTGTGGACTGGGACTTGTGAGATGCAAGAAGCAGAGGCTGAAGGGATTCTAGGTCAAATCCTTTACAACTCAGCTACAAATCTGTATCACTGGACTAAGTCAGCTTAGACCTGAGATTTCCAGGTATTTATTTGAAGACCCTCCAACAGAAGAAGTAAAGGCAGCAACATGGTGATGATGTAAGAACTCCCAGCTTGAGCATGGAGTTAAAATCTGTGTGCTAAATCCAGCACAGCTGAATTCTGAATGTGCCCCACTTCAATTCCAGGTAAGTAAGTGCTGAGAAGCAGGTAAATTAGGCTGTTATGGAAGCCTTATGCTGTAGTGTCCAGATATCTTTTTTTTTTTTTTTTTTTAAAGACAGCTCACTCCAGTGTTCAGAAGAACCTTAATAGAGTTAACAGCATTAGCAACAGATGCATTGGCATGTCTATGAAGTAAAAGCGTGCTGCTGCTCAGACATGCTAGCTCAAGTTCCCAAAGCCACAGAGCCTCACTGGTACAGCCTTGCATCCAGGGCACCGAGCCCTGCTTCACTGCAAGATGATGCAGTTACACATTTGATGGGAGGGCACTAGTAATAATTCCTCTTTGTGTTCAGTGGCATGCACACACTGTAGTGTAAAAGGGTCACCGTGGGCAGGATAAGCTGCACAAGGTGGTCAGTGTCAGAAAAAGGACACAAAGCTTCCTTCGACCCACGCTACACCACTCTTTGCCATGCTGCTCACCACAACATGCAGGGGGAATGGCAGGGCTTGAAATACAAACCTTTATACACCTTCTGGCAGCCATTTGGGCAAGGACAAGTACAGAATGAGCATCAGGGCATGGCACAGCTGCAAGGGCAAGAGAGAAGCCACAGCAGATCAGGTTCTTTGTGTCAGCCCTGTTTTTCCTCAGCTGGTAGAGACTGCCTTTCCTGGCAGAAACTAAATCCAGAACACAGCAGTGCTGAGAAAAGGTGTCTCTACAGAGGAGACACTGAAGAGAAGCAATATCCTCACAGCTCATCAGCATTTCACTGAATTTAAATAATTCTTATAGGAAGGAACTGTTATTCTTTGACACTAGTTCATATGTGAAACTCTAAACAAGTAAATATTTATGCTTTTTCTAGTTCACTGTTCATGCAAGACCTTCTCTCTAAACCTGACAGTAAATATTCTGTTTATTTTCTCAAATAAAAGGGAAGGACCAAGCTCAAGGCTGAAAGCTCGGAGAGAGTCAGATGTATTTGGGCAGAAAATCTGCAAAGTAGTAATAGGAAAAAAAATAGAGGATGGGTATATAAAAAAGGGGAAAGATGAAAGATTTTTAGTTACCTTTTCATATACAGTCAATTTTCCTGCTACAGCCTATCTGTCCTCACTGTCACTTTCTCAGTCTTGCTACGATGCCGTTCACATATGAAATCTCTGTTAATCCCAACCCAAAACGTCTCCATGAAAACACAGACAGACGCTTAAATGTTTGCCAACCTACTAACCTACCAGTAAAATAAGCACAAAAGTGTGTGATATGTCTTATGGATTGTCAGGAGCTGTTACCTGCATTTCTTAAGACTTCAGCAAACAGGACGATGCAGGAGCATCACTAGCCTGTTCCATTTGGGGTGGTAAAATGAGGTCAGACTGTGTCTGTCTGCGAGGCAGCAGAGCCTACTAGCAAACACTATACCTCTCCACGACCGAAAAACACTAGGTGGCACTGGTGGTATTCAAAAACGTTTCATCTGCCGTTCCATTTCTGGAAAGGTATCCGCTGGTACCTTTCGACTTTCAGCAAGCAAGAATGTGGAGGAAAACAACTCAAGTATATCTCTCAGTGGTTTATGAGCCAAAGATTAAAAATACCTTTTGCCATATTACTGGGGGCTGAAGGGGGACTGACTGACCCTCCCTTTCTTTCTCAGCACCGATTGACTGGGTCTTCAGCTTGTTAACCTCACTTCCAAGCTATTTAATGATTACAAGCCAACTGATAGAAATACTATGTTGCACATAATGGTGTCTTCATAACCATTAATTATGCTGTTATATTACATGCGAGAGTTGCCAAAGGGCTGAATTCTGTGATAGTGAGCTATCGGTACTGATTGATGGCATTAATACCCTTATTTTAAGTGTAATTAGACATATCTGAAAGTGATAACACTACACAGGGGTTAGCTGCATCACAAATTACCCTCCTCTAAACTGACTTTAAAAACTCCCTAAAGGTTGCTCGTCAGTATGTTTACTTGCTCACAAATTCAAGAAAACAAAATGGAACAAAGCAGCACTAAAAGGAATAGGAAATGGCATTCCTTGGAGCTCATGCATTAAAGCAAATAGAGACACAGATTTAAAACCATACAAGAGAAATCGTTTGGGTGTGAGCAAGAGATCAAAACACCACCAAGCAGCAGGAACTGCCACCAAGCTCTGTAATGAAGGTCACCATGCAAACACCCTGATTTTAGACTAACTTCTTTGTGAAATTAAAAAACAAAACAAAACAAAACAGACTGGGGTAATTCAGGGATGGAGGAAGGTTTACTTAATCTGAAGAATGCAACTAACTGAGCCTTATTTGGTATCAATGTGCTAAAAGTTACTCTTTCCTTCCCAGCTGAAGCACTTGCACGGAGGTAGAGGAATCAGCCTGTGAAAGCTTTCTCAGCCATAGCAAATTTGAGCACAGGATTCATCTCTGTGTGACCTGCACCTGTCCCTGTAGTGCTTTTTCTTCTAGCTTGTAGAGAGCACACAGCCCCAACACACACTCTGCTCCTGTTGCTGAGAGCCTGGTGTTGGCAAGTCCTAGCCTCATTTTTTTGTTGTTTTTTAGAGATGAGATGTACAGGGAAGAAAGTTGCAGGGTAGAAAAACAATTTGAGGCACCTCTTGTAAATCTCTACTGTAATATTTAATTCCCTTTAATGTGAAAGCTGAATGAAGGTGACTGCCCACTGACATCTAAAGGTCTAACTTTGCCTCCTCCTGATCTAAACAATCTGGAAGTTTTCACAAGACATTTGGCTCTAAGCATGCAACTGGGGAATTTTTACTTGACATTCAATCTTTCAGTTGTCTTTTCTTCTTTTGCACATTTCTCTGTCTTGTAGGAACTTCTGCCAAATCCCAACACACCTGGTGCTTGGCAAGTTCAGCCAGTATATGCTCCATTTAGAGATAAGATCAAAAAAGCACAGATCTGAGACCCTATAGTCCTTCAAAATCTGTTTTGAGTCAAAATAAACATAGAACCTACGCAAATCATTGATTTCAGTTCTCTAGCACATTTGCAAATCAAGGTCCTTCACAGGAAAGTTCATCTTACCCCTGAAACCTTCCAAGTTCTGTCTGTCAACCCTCAGTAATTCTGAAAATGCAGCTACCAAGTTTGAAAACAACTCCATGGGATTGCTAGGATCACTACTACCACTCAGGTCTTCTCTGCTACCTATCTTCAAGTTTGAGCTCTTCAACTATTTGCTTAACAGGAGAGCATACAGGAAATAAAACCAAATTTTTGTTGGAGGCATGTAGCAGAAAGAACACATATTGGAACGTGAAATTAGTTTTTTTCACCACAAGGGAAGTCAAAACACTGGGGCAGGTGCCCAGAGAAGTTGGGGACTCAAAACTCAACTGGTCAAGGCCCTGAACAACCTGTTCTAGCCAGGCTCAATTTGAGTGGGGGACAAGACTAAATGACCTCCAGATGTCCTTTCCAGTCTAAAGTTCTATGATGCTAATTTTTTTTGCCACATTTATTAATATCAACTATCTTGTGTGTTCCAGAAATGTTCATCTTCTTTTAAATTTGTGACACATATTTGTGCATAACAAATATTTGTCTACAACACTCTTGTTCTTAAATAAGGATTATTTATTGGATCAGTAATAATTTGGCTGACTCGATCTGTTCACATCCTCCTTCTTTCAGTAATGGCTAAAAAATTACATCCATGCTACCTAAGGGCGTGCTCAGTTATAGCACAAAAGTCAATCAATACTTGAACTGAAAACTGCTGGGAAAGTGCCTTAGGGTTAGCTGCAGCACTTATGCTTTTTCTTCAGCAGCAAGCCATGATGTGCAACACGCCAGTTCTTGATAGTGGGGAAGGGGGCATAGAAAGTATTGGAAATGCCTTTCTTATCACCAGGGAGCACCTCAAATCTTCTTAAAGTGCAAATGATTTAATAGTGCTGTCCTGGACCAAACCAAACATGGCTGTTACCATGTCCTTCCCAACCTATCCTTTCCCTCTGCTGGGTTTCAGCTAGCAAGAGCATTCTTCCCTACTGTGGAAATTCTTTTAGTCTTTTTCTCTAGACCCCGTGTGTAAAGCAGAAACGGGAGAACCCTCTGCATATTTTACAGACTCTTTTAGAGGCTGTATTTCTATGTAATTCCTTTGACAGAGGCAAAGGCAAGGAGCTGAACTCCTCGGTACACCTCCCTTGTGACCCACTCCCACCTCACCTTCTCCTTGTTTCTTCACCTGTTGTGGAGGCACTGCACGCACCGCAGCATACATCTTTGCAACTGGGTGTCATGCACTGTAGTTCACCCAAGTGAGCTACACTGGTCCTAAAGCTGTTTTATGGCAACCTAGAAGGCCTGAGCATGACAATACCTCAGCCATTTAATAAAAACCCGTAAACCGTTATAAAGACCAAATGCACTGCAGTACAGCTGAGTAGCTCTGTTTTTCAGATATGTGCTTTGAAAGACTCTTCGCACTTTAGGCTTGTTCTTTCAGGCACTTCCCAGTCCAGCATCAAGATTCATTTTGCTTCATCTTACATAATGTGACAGAAGTGAAGATGACAGCCCAGCCCTAGAAAGTGAAATTAGTTTTCTCAAAAACATGCCTCAACTGACTTATTATTATGATTATAGATCATGGAAATTCACTGATTACTGCAAATGAGGAAGATACAGTAAGCTTCCACCAAAGGGATACAGTAGCTATAAACAGGCTGGCAAAAGCAAATAAATGCACCCTGAGATTAGCATTTTGAAAGCAATGGAGCAAGGCAGAGATGAGAGGGACTAATCATTCACAGAAAACAAACTATTTTATTTGGTCTTTAATGAGGCATTTGAGGGTGTTTTAAAGTTTCAGACTGTCACAGAGTGAACTATTCTCCTATTAATCTGTTAGAGAATTGGTAAACAGCCACAAAAGGAGAAGCACATGCCTACGGCATTAGGAGGAAAACTGCCTACAGATTACAGTAACAACCATTTTCCAAAGGCTGGAAGAACACCTGAGAATACTACTTCTGCTGATAACTCTATCTCTGCAAAGGTGCAAATGCTTAACAATTATCTACACCACCAAGAATGGCCACATTTTTCTGCTCTATAAACGCAGCCAGGGACCAGGTTTATGAGATAGTAAGAGCCAGGTAGAGAACTACCAAAAAGGAAAAAAAAAGTATTAATTTTGCCTAAGAAGTTGTCAGGAAAGAAAAAGAAATGAAAGCTTTATTTTTCACAGACTTTTCTTAAAACAAGCAAACAAAAAAAACCCTTTAGCTTTCCTACATCCCCTTCTTCATGCCCAGTCACCTGTAGATGTGTGCCACCTCTGAGAGCAGCCCGGCTCTGAGTTAAGCAGGTCACCAACTCCATGCGGCATTAGCTAGACTAGATTATCCACAAGGTGTTTTAATGGCTGTCTGCATTTTATTCGCTTTTCCTTGCACTCTTGCAGACAGTCCCTGCCAGTGAAAAAGCCGAGGGAGGAGGCAAAGGGTTTTTCTAAAGAACACCTAAACATTGTCTCTCTCTTTCCAAAGGTTTTGGTAAGCTATGAAGACTAAAGGAGAATGAAATCTACATGCTACCCTTACAAGAAACATTTTTTTTTAGGGCAGGGAGTTCAGACAAACTGGCTTAGACTACGCACCAGCATGAAATGGCATGGCCTCAGCAGGCCCTTCGTCTTCAGCCATGAGCAGGGCTCAAGCTGCATGCATGTCTGAGGGGTCTCGTGTGCACGAGCCACAGCACACACCATTGGCATGACCTCCTTAGAAATAGGGGGTTTTTAGTCTCAGTTCTCCCTCTTCTGGTGAGGGGTCACCCCACATTGAGTGCTAGCATGAGGACAGCAGGCAGCTTGTGTCTTCTAGTGTTGACAAGACAAACTCCAGAGTGACTGGAAGGAACAACTAGATCACCACCACTGGCTGATGGTGGAATGAGAGATACGCATACTGGGCATAGGCTTATCTCTCCTCTTCGAGCAGGTTTATCATTGGTGTCCCTTTTCCTCCTAACAGGATACAAGAAGCAAAAGAGCTATACCTATATTATATATAAATCATGTATGATTTATTCTTTTTAAGCATCTTTACAGCTTCACTAACATGGTGAGACTACACTTGTTACTTCAGATGAAAGACCCGTAATCCTTCTGAAGTGTTTTCTCCACCGCACTTTGTTGTTACAATTCCAAATGTCTATCCCAAGGAAACCCTAGAAGTAAAGAATTTAGATGAGAGACCAGGACCATCATATCTGCACCCTTCATACCAATACTTACATGAGTTTTTACAGGCACACTGCAGACACACTGCTATGGACCTAAGCAGTGAAGCTAGATTATTATAAGGGAGCACATTCTGGACAAGTTATGCTGGGGAAGTGGGAAATCACAGGTGTATTTCCACAAGAAAAATAATTGATGTCTAGGGACTTCTAACAGCCATTACAAAGGTTCTGTTTATCCAAAATATCTTTTGGCTCACACCTTGTGCCTGAATATTTCAGAACAAGAGAATAAATTTTTGATGACAACAAAGACATTAGAGTTCATACAGATTATATTCTAAGATTGGAACAAACAATAGAAGAACACAGATTGCAAAAACCTGATGTGCAGTTTAAAGCTCCCTGGATGGAAACATAAATTTAAAGAAATAACCCACCTAGAGGAAAAGTGACTGAAGAAAGAAGACAGATAGATCCCCATGACTTACAGGTCAGTGTATATCCATCTACAGAGGAAAGAAGTGTACAAAGATTTATGTGAAATGTAAATGGGGTGTGGGAGAGTGTATACCCAGAGTGGCTGCTGAAACCACTAATACAGGAAAAAAAAAAAAGAATGGTAATAAAATACGGTAAGGGAGTAAGAAAATACCAAGAACTGGATAAAGTGATAATCACAAGTGCCAGACAGAACTTTCAAGTGATGCTTTTAAGTGAGCTATCAGGTTCTAAGTTCATTTTAAGGTATATTGCTCATGGTAGACAAGTCAAACATATCCAGAACCTTTTCTAGAACTGATAAACATGAGTAGAAGCAGAAGTAGAAAAGGAGTTTCCAGCTTCATTTAGAGGCATGAAAATGATTAAAGTCTTTTATATATGACTGAAATATAGACAACACTGTTGACAAAGTTTTAGTTATATATTTGCAAAAAAAGAAGAGGCATTTCCAATTTACGTAATTTTTTCCCCCCTCAGTGGTTCAGTACTTGAAAACGCACTTGGAAAACACATAATGATAGCAAAAACTTGTCTAGAGCTTTCAATAGAGCCAAGGCTCAGCAAAAACAATAGCGTGATACTGTGCCAGCAAATATCTGAAGAGACATCAAATGAATCTATACAAACCTTGGCTTATCCAAGACCTTTTTTTTTTTTTTTTTTTTTTTTTTATTCTTAATGATAGTATGTTCTGCTGGGTACAAAGAAAGGCAACTAAAGTGATCAAGGGGATAGAGGAGCTGCTTTATGAGAGAAGACTAAAAAGGTAGACGGTCTTCAGTCTGAATAAAAAAAAAAAAAGACCTGGAAGAATAAGGCTGAGGTTGATTAAATCATGCAGGCAGTGGATGAGCTGCAAGCAGAATTCTTGTTCATGAAATTCTGAAATAAGATAGGGAGCACTCAAGCAAGATCTAGAGATTAGTCTAAAACAGATAAAAAAAACAATTTCTGACATGGCAGGGAATGAACTTCTAGTGCTTGCTGTCACAGCAGGCTGCAGAAGCAGGTAGTGAGGCCTGAGAGGCTTACTCAGATTCAAAGAGGGCTTAGATAAACCATGGAACCAGAGGACCACAAACAGGTACCAGAAGACCTAGACAGGGAAGTACCCTCTAACCCACACAGCAATCCTGGAGGCTGGGGCAGTACCAAGGTAAGGGACTGACTGCAGGGAGCAGCCAGTCTCCTGATCTCACCGTAAAATAACAACTCAATTGCTGCTGTCAGAAAAAGCTCTGGGGAGGATGGATCACAGGTCTTGCAGAGTGGGCCATCTTTTATTGTTAAACGTGACAGTCCTGGAGTATTCTAGTAGTTTCTCCTAATAGAGGAACACAATTAGGAGACTAACCAACTACTCTGTGCTTCTCTCTTCCCTGCTTCTCTCTTTTTGTTTGTTAAGACACCAGTTGTCATATTAAAGACTCATTGTAGTTATAAGTGCTGACACTGACTTCTCATCATGATTACCAAAGAACATCCTTTGGAGATGTTAATGCTTCTTGGATCCACCTCTTCTATTTGTCCCCATCCTCCTTCCCAATGTGCACCCCATCATTCAAAAATACACGTTCTCCTAGGAGAAAGGAAGTGGTAAGAAGAGCCACTACAACAGAAGAGGTTCCCATTGAATCTTTTTCTGTTTATGCACTTCCAGAGAGGTATTAAAGTGCAACTTCTCGCAGCCCTGAAATGCAGCCAGCTCTCCAGGTATTTAATAGTTCCCAGCAGCACTAATAGGTAGGTAAGGACAAGAGGTTAAGAAGGGTGCTATGTCTGAATAAAAGGAACAGGCTCATTTCAAAGGTCTTATATTTCTTCAAAGCAGTCACAGAGAAGACAAAACAAGAGTCATACAGACAGACATAAAACACAAGCACTGGAGAAAGCAATCAAAAGAGATACTGAATGTGTGATGGACTTTATGGAACCAGAGAGGTGAAAGATGATGAGATGCCTGGCAACTAGCTTCTGCTTCAAGCAGGGAAACATCAGGGGCTGAAGCCCCTTAACCTGTGCCACATGTGTCAATAGTTTGGTTTAAGGAAGATTTTCCTCACGATTTAACAATAAAACCCTGGCAAGGCAGATGGCTTTTTAAGCTGTGGTACAGAAAAACGTGTTGTGTGGTAAGAGCAACAATCCATGAAGCTATTACATATTTCCCAACCCACCTTATGTTATTTTTTAGCAAGGCTGCTCTTCTGTATAATTCTAGCTTTTATTTTTCTGATTATTTCCTGCCTTTTCTTCCAGCAAAACAGTTTTCTCAGTAAGACAAAATGAGGCGGAATAAGAGATTCAAAACTCTTCAATTCTTCTCAAAGTAAGGAACTACAGAATGTGTGGTCCTAGGAAATTCAGAGAAGAAGTTAAATTAATTGTGGATTCTGGAGGGGTGGTAGTGGGAAGCAACAAAATATAGTGTTTGAAAAATATGGATCCTTATTTCCTTAACACAGACATATGGAGTACATCCACATTGCTAAAATAGCAGACTCTGGGTCTGGCCCAAACAAAACTCCCAGATGCGCCTGCCTTCTTGCAGGAGGTTCCTTATTCCTTACCTTTCTCTTTCAGCTATTCTGGCCATGTGCACATCTTACTTACCAATGAGAACTACGGCCAGAACACAGCTACTTGCTTTGAAGATGTCTGTGAAATAGGGAGACTTCAATAAAAAATAACTTAATATATTAATTGTATTTGAATATCACAAGTTCATAGATACAAAGTGTTTGTTTTTATAATTTCATTGGAATGACTTCTAACTACTACACAACGTTTACTGTTAGTTCAGCCCTACATGAGAAATTCACAGGTCTGGACTTAGTAAAAGAACTTATCAGGAGGCTGCCTACAGCATTACTGTCATGAAGATCAGTAGCTGTTGATGCAAGTCATCGTTGTATTTGTTTTCTTTGTTCAGGACGTAAAAGAATTAATTTCTAATGGGCAAAACAGTCATACATGGAGCCAGTTCATATTACATGACACAGTTCAGGATTCCTGAAGCTTGGTGAGCTCTAGTTATTGCTCGTTCTCTGAACAGCAACTTGCACAGGGCAGTGTTTGGCTGCTGGGTGGATCTGCCCTGTGGAACTGGTGCCTTCTACATCTCATGTCTCTCACTGACAGTGGCTGGGCCAGGTGCCTGTAGCTCCTGCCACTGCTCAAAGCAGTGCCAGCATCACCCCAGGTGCTCACAGGGGAACAGAATACACATGGGCTTTGTTGACATTTACAGCTGCCCCCCTTACACTACTAAAGCTTGGGAGCTGGTATGTACGTATATGGTGCATATGGCAGAACTGCTACACAGAGAGCTTGCGAGCCACTTTCACTCTACAGTCTGACTCTTGTCTCTTGAGGTACGTCTTTTATGCCAGGAACAAAGCAAATTCCACATGGCATTGCCTGTGCTTGGCAGACAGGATAATGGGCCCTGCGCCTTATGTATGTTTCTCTCTACATTCATCTGAAGGGTCTGTGAAGATATCAAGTCATTAGTGTCAATACCGAGAGCTTGATGGAGCGGGAAGTGCTCTGCAGTAATTGATATATACTATCTAAACTGGCTAGTTATTGTTTAATGCAAGACTGTGCTGGATTTAACAGCCATTTAAAGAGGAACTAGGAACATAACATTAAGTGGTTGCATGTAAATCATCATATTTCTTCCTAGTCCCAGACTACAGCTGAAGACTTCTATGAACAATATAAGTAGCAAGATTTCTCCTACCATGCAGAGCCAAAACAACTTCTGGAACTATGGAAGTAAACAGCTGAGACTGCAGTAATTTCTCCCTCTCAAGGAAGTGTGGATCAGGTTGATCCACGTTGATGCAGGCAAGGTGATCAGTCTGAGGTAGATGACTTTCTGAGGAGCATGAAGTTGCTCCCACTTGCTCCTCATTATCTGGGATGAGTGACACAAGTAATGGGGGAGATGTGGAACACTGTTGCAGTCTTCATCATCCTGCATCCCAGCTGAAGTCACTGCAGATGCCCACAGCAATTTGGTTTCTGGAAGTGTCAGCTGTTTGTAAAACCTTTCACTAATTCTCACTTGCACTGGAGGGTCCACAGTTCTTTAGGATGAGGTGTTACCTACACTTTCTTTAGTGCTGAAGGGACTACCCCATTTCTGCTAAGGAAGGTCCTATCCATCTGTAGCAGAAGCTGATAGCTTTTGTACCCTTATTTTGGGAAAACAGGACTGACACCCCACCCCCCTTTTTAAACCTTGGATCATTTTAATGACACAGTTTATAGGGTAGCCCTATAAACACTTGTATTAACAATAGAAGAACGTAGAGCAGCGGATAACTGGCAAGGGAAGAAAATGCTTGTCTAGAGGCATCCCTATCAAAACATTTAATAAATTCACAGAAAAATACAGGTATTATAAACACAGGACTTAATATTTGATTTTTATTTTTTTTAAATAAGCCACAGTAGTCATGCTTTCATCATATGGACTTCCCTAGTTTGCTGGAAGATGTTCAAATATCATACAACCATATTATGCATTTTAAAAGAAATACAAGTGTACTGTCCTCTGATCATCAATCAAGGACAGTTTCTAATGAGCGCAGTGGGTATGGTGAGCTATCCTTGAATTTTTGCCAAGCAAATTAACCCCCCAAATTGGAAAAACACAGCAAGTTCTGCTGAGGATTTGGGCTAATCCACTTGGCACATTGCTGTGGTAACCTTGTTGAATGCAGAAGCAGCACAACCACCAACCTCCACCCTGCCTTGCTCTGCACACAAATATCAGCTTGCTCAGAGAGAGCTCACACTCCGTTACACAGCTGGAGAGATGCCTCCCATCTCTCCAGGTTGGCCCACTGGGTTTGTCAGAAGTTGAAAAAGCCAACCTCTTCCTCCCCTCCAGGCATCTCAGCTCACTGCTAACCAGTCCACTGGGAGTCTCAAAAACCTTGGCAGCCTACAGATCAGTATGGCTTAGTTGCTATTGAACAGGTATCTTCTGCCTATATCTGAAGTACTAGGGAGCAACGTACGAAGTTTTGCTCCCTGCATCTCTCTAAGGGTTACAGGAAAGTCAGATGAGTACATACAAAATGCACGTCAGAGAGGTCTGATCGATTTTCTTTGTTAGAGAGACAGAATTAGATAAGTGGCACAGACTCCAGCACTGACAGCTGGTCACCTCCCAGCTTTGCTTTTCAGCCTACAAACACATTGTGGCAATCAAACATCGTGTGAAGAGCATCCTCTGTTAAGAAATACCAAATACACTGATTTGTTTCCAAACTGGCACAATGTCTATGACCCAGCCTAAGGTTAGTCAACACAGATCTCTTTAAGACTTTATTTATACTTTTTCCCCTCTCCTCTCTTCCTTTATGCATTTCAGTTCCTGCCTGACCCTGTTCTGAACATGCAAGCATGGGGATATAAACAAAAGGTGCAGCAGCCCAGGGCTAGAGGAGGAGAGGGACAAGCACAGAGCTGCACTTCCCATCACAGCAAGCTGCAAGACCCGCAAAGGGACTCTGTCAGACTCTGAAGGGATAAGATACCACTACAATCACAAAATAAATGCTTTGGTCCCAAAAAACATGGTATGAAAAAATATTTTTGACTTTCAGTTTTTGAAAAAAAATCAACTTCACAGCTTCATGGCTGGGTGGGCTATTTAGAAATTAGAAGTCCAGGAAAATACAGATACTGATCTCCATCTTGCCTTGCTGAATTGTCAGATCTGCCATTTAGACTGCAATACTGCAGAGGCAGGACTGCACCATAAACAGAAGATTTAGGATTTTTATAGCATTATACAATGCAATTAGAAGTTTGGAAGACTGACTTCAAGTTTCTCACATAAATGCTGGGGACAGAAAGTGAAATAAGATGGTATTTTTAAATTTTTAATTGTGAAAGTCCAGAAATATGGGGTTCCTTCTTGTTTCCTCAGCATAATTAGAAAACAAGATTCCTATAGGACGTGAATATATATATATCACCCATAAATATTACCAACAATTTGTTTTCAGTATTACTCAGATTCTGTCTCAGCTTAACTTTTGCTAAAATAATCTTTTGTCTGGGTCATCCAAAAATAGTTTTCACCACTGGGATACAGATTTTCATAGCTTTCTTTTGAGGCTATTGGGATTTGGGGGTTGTGTATGCCCCGTGGCTTTGGACATTTTGTATTGTTTCTATGACTGACTGCTGAAATTACTTGTTTGAGTAATTTCTCTGTGGAGTACAATTTTATAATCTCTTTAAAAAGCTCCTTGCTTCTGATGCTTTTATATTCGTTTGGGCTGGCAGACTATTAAAGAAGAAGAGTTACTGATCTCACAAGATATTTTTTTTCCTGTTAACTGTGCTCTTCATTTTACCTTTGCTCCTCCAGCAGTGAATACACCCCAAAATGGTAGTTTGTCACCTTTATGTAGTTCATATATGAGCTGTTCTTTGGGGAGAAAGCAAAGGAAGAGGAAATATAAAGAAGAGGTAACCTCAGATCAGTCATACTCATTTCTAAGGGATTTGACCTATAAGCAACAAACATTTCTGTATGATGGACTCCACGCTGATCTGTTTCCTTGTGTCAGAGCAAACAGCAGGCTTGCTGTGCTGGCTGCAACCAGTGCTTCCGAGGACAGGCATGGGAGGGCTCGGTGGATTTGCCTCAGCTACCTTTCCTGTACCAGTGGTGGGCAAAGGAGGCACATGAGACTTCCGGGTGCAGTACAAGGAATCTGCAGAGAATCTAAGAACAGCATGTCAAAGGAAAGAACACAATTTCTCCGATATACCTTTCCTCTCAATGAAGGATATTTATGAAGGGATTATTATTTTCACCCATCTCTCTGCTGCACACCGTGTATCTGCATTTCTCCATACAAGGCACTTGCTTTGTTTGCTTTTTCTTTTTTTTTTTGAACAGACTTTTTCTTAGAGACTTCTGCAATTCTTTTCAGTTTAGTTGAGACAGTACATGCTATTCTAAAAGATCAATTGAAATACAATTTTCAGAAAATCTCAGCATCCTAGAGCAAGGTCTGTTAAATTGTAGAATAGTCTCCCAGGGATGCAGTGGAAGTGACTTTGCTTGCAACATATAAAACTGCTGAAACAAAACACTAGAAATTACAGAGTCAAGAGCAAATGAAATTTTTGCAGGGACTGAGCTGGGATTTAGGAGACATGAGAGGTCAACGCAGGCAGTTCTGATATTTTTGTTTTTAAATATCCCACCTCTAACTCCGTGTATACAAGAAATGAATGATTTTTGTTAAAAAAAGAAAATCACTGAAAAACACTTATTTTAAGGAATACATGTGTAGTCCTCCCACAGTTTAATTGAAATTGCAACTTACTACATTTCTGCAATGTATTAAAAGTCACCATATGCTACTAAAAATCAAGATAAAGCCATGTTTGCTTAAGTATCCCATTTGAAGTGGATATTCTCTAGACCTCATATTTTCTAACCTTGTTTCACCTTTCTGCAATTTCCTAGAGCTGTGCGCACACATTCTTTTTCTGAGATGGTAAGACTTAGAGCCTTGGCTGATTTAGTTATTAATTCTCACTGTTCCCCCATCCACAAACTGTGTTAGATTTTAGTTACCGCAAGAAAAACTCATACTGCAAGTTGAGGCAATCCCGCAGAACATGCCACAGCATCTGTTCATCATATTCGATTGTGAGGATGCTATTTCCTCCTACTTCTTCATAGAAATTGTAACAAAACAAGAACCATGGCATATTCCTGTCCTATATACTTGAAGGAAGTCACTTTTATGCTGTCTTAAATGTAAAAGTAGCTAGATGTCCATGGTATACTAGGAAAGGGCAGGCTTAAAGGTCTGGGTAAAATGAGGAAAAAAATCATATATTCCTGATCAGAAGGTAAAGCCTGTGTAAAATTATATCTAATTGGAAATTAATACTTATTGAAGCTGTGGTAGTCTGCTGTCTCTAACCTATGACACTTGATGTAGAAGACAGAAAACTGAAAATGTGTATTGGAAGGATGTGGGGCCAAGTTCTTCCCTGTCATTCTTGGCAACATCACAAGCACTCTGCAGTCCGCTGAGCATGCAGGACTGACACGGTCGGACTGTCTAGCATTTAGCCCTGTGAAAATGAAAGTGCTAACTGAACAAGACACAGACAAGCCCATACAGAGCTTGTGGCTTCATCAGTGAACTGAAGCAGTATTTTTAAATGCAGATGACAATGGCTAGGTGCATTAAAAGATTTATATTTGATTTTTACAGTCGATTTTAGATTATGCCTGTCTTTATGTTGGGTAGAGGGGATCAGAGCTTGGGGGTGGGGGGAAAGCAGAGTGGAGAGCAGGTATTTAGGTGCTTAGCTCCAGGCATGTAAAGATGACCAAAATGGAACAGCTGGGATACAGATTTATTCTCTTAATAGATGGCTGAAAAGGAGATCTCTGCCTTTCCCTGTTGTTCCAGTTTCAAGAGCATAGTATTGCACGAATTTATTTCTAGGATAATCAGTGACTGTCATGAATATCTGTAATGAACTTCCAGATCCCTCAGATGAGTTCAAGTAGCCTTGGATCAGCCCCAGAATTGCAACACGTCTTTTAATAACTGATCCCTTTTATACCTGGATCTGACAAATCTGTATAAGTGGTAGGTCACAAATTCTCTGTCCCCTATCTACGGATAATTTTAAGGATTTGGATCATATTTAAACCTGAACTCTGCAGTGAGTTTGCTTTCAAGCTCCCTGCTGTATCTGGTTTTCCTGTGGGCTTTTGTTTTTATTTTCATTTGATTTCAACAGATGTTATTTACTGCTACTTCCCTCTGCTTTGGAGAAGGATTTATCATTGAGATGTATTTTCTTTTTAGCGCTCAAATACATAAAATCCAGGCATGAAGCCCGACCAAAACAGCTGGAAAGTGACACTGAAATTAAGGCTATAGAGCTGCTTCTCTAATCGGCTGAGCAGTTTATATAAATGCAGTTTAAATAAAATGAGTCTGCAAACAGAAAAGCTTAAAGGATATTAAATCCTGGCTTTATAAATGACAGCCAAGCTAGCAGGAACTACCCCACAGTCTGTAATCTTTTTCTTTCATGTAACAAGGTTATCTGGCCTCACAAGCTTCTTAGGGCAAACTTAATTAAAGCCAATGAAGAGAAAAATACAGAAGGGGAAAAGGTAGCTGTTTTGATTCCAGAAATGAAGTATCTTAAAACATATATATTTCTGTGAGCTAGAGGTATGTCTCCCTAGCTTTAGTGGGGGACTTAGAAGTGTGAGATTAAACTTTCTCCCTCCTTTTTCTACGACTTTGTATATACACACACACACACCAAGATGGCTCACATAGTAACGCAGAATCCATTTACCTTATTCAGAGCAGGGGAAAGGAGGCAGGAGGGGAGTGGACGTTTCCCTTTTCCTGGGTGACAGCTCACTGAATAATAAAGGTTTCCCCAAGAACAGAACATGCTACACATGTTGACAATGAATTTGTCAGCGTTCCTAGCATTTCTATACAGCTGTGATTCATGGATATAATAAAATATTGATATCTGTTTCCACTGTTCTATCATACAGCAAAAATTCATTACGTAATCTAAATTAAACATTTCTACAATGGACTGGAGATTGCAAGTTGTTTCTTGCCCTGGTGGAAAAGCTCTGTGCCACCCAATCTGGTGCTCCAAATGCCAAACCTCAGAAATATCACTGGATGGCAGGGCTGTTTGTAAAGAAGTGTTTGCTGTTTTATTCGAGTTTCTGTTTAGCTTGGTAAAAACATCCCCCTATCAGTCTGTATCACTGAGCTGTTGCTGAGCTACGGGCACAAGTCTAGCCTCAGACTGATGAAATGCATCCAGCATGACATTTGACTCAATCTGCTCATAAATAATAATAATAATAATACTTTACATTTATATAACCCTTTTCAGCAAGAGCTCTCCCAAAAGGCCTTTTTGACCTCCAATTTATCTGTTGTGACTCTCACTGAATTAGAGGCAAGTGTAATGTTCTCAACTCCACTACCACATGCGGTATAGCAACGGCCACGAAACAAATTACATTTACAATGAGATTTCAACCATCTTATCTACGTGATGCTCAATAATCCATCTCAGCAGAGATCACCTGTAATATTATTAGGGTCTCAGTCTCTCAGACAGCTGTCAACTGTATTAAAAAAACACCACCACCACATCCTATGTGCCCAGTAAGTACTAGCCCCCCTTTTTCCCCCCCCCCCCCCAAATCTAGGATACATAAGCCTCAAATAATTACACAGACCTAAGCAATTAGCTTGATCGTATTTACTCCAGAAAAAAAATATACATTTAAGTGCAGGACTTTACAATTCACCAGTGAATGCAAACAGAAGTTCCATAAAGTTGAAAAAAAGGTTCTTGGACTTACTCTGGGTTTAAGGTGTCTGAACCTCTAACTTAACCAAGGAAACTTATGGAAATAATGTCACGGTAGCAAATTTCAATATCACATCTAAGAATTTGTGTAGGTCATATCAAAACAGGGCTTTGCTCTGCTTGTAGTTTAGATTTTGTTCCCCCTCCACTTTGGCTTGTGAGGCTAGATTTTCAAAGGCATGTGGGCATCAAACAATGCAGATAGGTGTTTTCAGATTCATGTGCTGTGCCTATTGCAGCTGTTGAAGCCTAAACCCCATGAATAAAATCACCTTTGATAAACTGTGGAGGCTGGCTTTAACAATCTGCCAATGCACAGCATCTATCTACATATCTGTCTAAAACTCATAAGACATTTTCTTCCTGTTCCTCGTGAAAACAGACGTACAACTACTGCCTATTGCCTTTAAGAACAGAATTCAGTCAATGTGGAACTTCAGCTTCTGTGCCAATTTTCTCTTCTTTTAATATAATGCTTAATAAAGGGAGCATATATTTTTTTTAATCTTCAATTACTTAGGTTATTTTACAATAGCATTACGGCTCACAGACCATACCAAAGACAGCTGATGACAAAATTTACAAAAATACACTGAATGCATAGTGATAGAAAGAACACAACACCTGCATTTGAAATTCTCAGCTTGTACATGAGAGATTCAACCATAAATTCCTCCTCTGAATCAGGCATAAGCAGCACAAACTTCACAGTGAGAACTCAGGGATTTTAGCTATTCTGGCATGATTTTTTTGAATCTTTTATATGAAAGAAGTGTAGAGAATCTTCCAGTTAATCCAGCATATCTCTATTCCCAAGATTGTGCCAATAAAGCCATTATACAGCATCTTGTTCTTGATAAGAGGCCCAAAGGTTCAGCAATTACTAAGAGTAAATAGGATATTGGTCTCATAATACATTATAGGCAAATTCCATTACAACAGAAAAATTACCCTCATGAACCAGTGACTTTTTCTACACATCCTGGCCTGGTTCATCCTCCTCCTTTTCCTTCCCCCTCACTTGCTGACACTCATCCCCACATCCTGACCTGCAACATTTCCCATTTCCGTTTATTGTCTGTAAATACGGTATATCACCATTTGAAAAGTCTGATATATATTTCCTATACAGAGATAGCAGTTTTCAAGTCTGAGTTTAGACTAAGGTCCCAGGTAGGATTAAAAATCTTACACTTCTATTGCAGTATTTCAGCTCTAACAGCAGACATCCCATAAACTCCCACAGATAGGCTAAATGTACACTATACGTCAGCTTCGTAGTTTGGCATCCAATAGCAAACTGGAATCAAAAGGTTAAGTCAATGGTTCTGATCTTGTACCTTAAGTCTGAACTACTCATTCCTACCTTCCTTCAGATGAAGCAATCACATAAAAATAAAGCACTTTCTAATAAAAACAGTAAGTGTTCAGACCTCCATCCAAGACAGAAGGAATTTTGATTGTTCTGATTTTATGGACTATAGACTAGGGAGGCAAAGTATGTTGATTTTCTTACAGGGGATAGAAATAAAGTGAAATGAAAGCAGATGGATCTGCCCTAGCAGTGAACCATTGGATACAATACTTTGCTTCAGTGAGTATCCAAATTATTTTCAGGTAGTTTGGCACATAGGTAATTTATGTGTTTCGTTCTCTGCCTGCTATTTAGAAGCTGTTTCTCAAGTAGAGATTGTTCTCTGAACTGCTCACCTTTGCATGCACTATTTCACTCTTAACTCTTCTAATATTCTTCTTAAGGTTAACTTGGTGAAGTGAATTCAATATACTTTTTCTGTTGCACTCAGAGACTCTGTTTGTGGCTGGGGTTAAACTAAAAACTGCAAGGGTGCTCTTAGGTGACTGCTTGCTTGATGACTGCATGTATCATGCAACAGAGGCTGTCTCAGCCATGATGTTTTCTGTCACTGACCAGAAGAAGGTATTATTGTATAGTGTCTCTGCAAAGGGCAATGCCATCAAGTGCATTTTTTGGACCAAATACAGAAATTCTTCTTCTGAGATCTGTAATACACTGTCTGACTTTGAGATAAAACAATTCATTTCATATTTTTGGATATAAGACAGAAAACTGAAGCACAAATTATTTCAGCTGAGCTGCATCAGATGACACTTAAAACAACAGCTCAGTTACGTCTCTTTCCTAAACCCACAAACACAAACCAAAATCTTGATTTGGCTCATAAATAGATGCTCAACTTACAGCTTGAAGAGCTGAAGATGGTGTTTGAGGTGCAAACAGGTTGTAATGAGAAAACAGTGGTCTTCTAGAGGTACCCCGTCTCCACCGCAGGACAGAGTTGGGTTGGACATGCCGCTGTATCGCCAGCCTCAGCAGCCCCTCCAGCTCAGTTCTTAAAACACTGAGCAGTTCAGACACCACCATCATCCCTGTATCACCAGAGCACTGCTGTAAACCCCAATACAGGAGGTGTGTTTAAAGTGCTTGTGAGTTACACGTGATGAAATATATGGTTATTCGAGAAACAATCTCAGAATCTGAAGCCTCCTGGGGACAAGCAGCCCAGGCTTCTACAAAAATTCTTAATTTTGTAGTCCACATTGAGGCATTTAAATATCTGACAATGCTTTTATCCTTATTATTATCAACTCTCCCCTTCACTTGTGGAACCTAAAGTAGAGAATTGACATTATCCTTAATGACAGACAAAAATTATTCAGAAGAGGCAGCTGAAAAAACAGTGACTATCCACAATGGGCCTTCAGTACCTGAAAGTCATAATACTGTATCTAGTCTCTCTATACAAGATGGACTCAAATACTTCAGAAGAGCAGGATACACATTTGCATCATTACATCATACCTCAGTACATCCTTCCTCCAAAAATCCAGGTTAAAAACAACAAGCAAATCAAAGAATTCAAATGAGTATTGTAACACCATTATCATAAGGAATTTCTAGGTAACACCACCATCTCTCTCTGGGTTAAACTACAAATACAAAGAAATCTATCTTTGGAGATACTAGACCTTTCAAAGCCATCTGAGCTGACACAAGTAGATTTACAGAAGAGGATATATCTTGGCAAAATACTGCATTGTAGTTCAATTAACCTGCTTCAGGGAAATCTAATTTAATTGCTGGATTGCAATCACTTCCGATAAGGCTTGATACTAGATTCATTACCTGTCTGTAAATGCATCTTCACTAGATGTTCTAAGGCAGCTAAAAAAAATTGATAGCCACACAAAAATAAACTATTTACCAGTACTGTAACTTTTAAAACATCTTGTCAGAGGCCAGTAGTTAATTTTATTACAAAAAAGGAGATTGTGATTTCCTCTTTTAAGAAAAGGTTTCCCCTAATGTGTGTTATTGCAATGTTCATTTTCTATATAGTTTTCCTGGCACAGTATTGCATTACTGCATGGCCCACTTTCTACAAACTACCATGGTGTGCCATTTCCTGGAGAGCATAATGAAGCCCAGCATCTCATCTCATGGGTGTCAGAATGAGCTGTTCCAAAATTTGATGTTTAATGATGTTGGGAAATTGTTTTCCCACATTTTCTTAACACTCACAAAATTTCAGTACATGGAGCTGAACACATTTTTCACTGTTGTCATTGTGCAAAGGCGACTTAGGATGAAAACAAAAACATTTAATGCCCTGAGTCCTTTTACACTGCCTGGTTGTAACTTTAGGTACAACTAAAACTCATGCAGGTGGGTGTCTACATGGCCAATGTCAGATGAGGTAGGGGGGACACCACTAACTGGTGCCCTAATGGTTTATATACACAGAGGCACAGCCCTGGCTAACTGCACAAATACATACACTGGGCTCTTCAGCTGCAGTGTACCTTATGTTGCTGGCAGCTATGCTCTTCTTGATATTCAAGCTACCTAGATAAAAAAGTCTGGGTGCACATTAAGGAGCTACAAGCATGTGTCTGGAAAGTATCCTGAATATAGTAAGAAACAGGCCCACATGACTCTCTCGTCTTCCAAATCCTTCTATTGATAAGAATGCTAGTGAAACTAAGCTATTACTATAGCAGTATTCCCCCAGCTTTTGACCTGTATCTGACAAGCATCACTTTGTAGTAAGTACTCCATACACCATTTATCAGCTGCATCCTCAGACCCTGAGGTACCTCGCTGTCATGTTTAGGCAGAACGGTGGTCATGGTTACAGGTTTCCTGCTTTACAGGTTATCATTTACAGGAGAGTTAAGAGTGATTCGTTTGAGTAATTTGTCATTTTCAAAACAGATATCAGAAACAGCACCTTCCATCTTCTTGGTTGAAGACAAGGTGTTAAGCTACATTGCTATTCAGATAGACCCAGGACAGCCATTCCTATTTTATGTTTTAATGTTGTCAAATACCTAAGGAAATAATGTTCCAAGTTGCATTATGGTGGCATTGAATGTGCACAACATCAAGGAAAGCAGTGCAGACCTGATGCCAATACTGAAGCTATTTTTAAAGTACAATTCATTGATGAATTCTACAAATAATTTATATTTAAGAAACTGCATAACAGATTCGTGTTTTTTTTTTTGAAAGGTATTAAGCCTATCCAGTGTAATCACACTGTAGTGAATGTATCTATTGTTAGCATTAGCACTGAGAATTTACAACTTGAGTAGATCTTTGTTACCTAGGGAAATTTACATATGTAAATTTAAACAGAAAAAGAATCCCCAGCCTATCAGTATTAAAGCTTTCTTGGTTTGTATAGTAAAAAAAAACAACTTTAAATAATTAATCTTCTATAGAGGAACAGTTTAGCAAGATGTGCTGTTTTGGAATTAGACCTTTAATCTTTGTAAGCCCGCAAAATTTGCAAATAGATGAGAACCAACTCTTAGTAAATGGGATAAGGTGATAAAGCATGTACTCTTTAACTAATTGTAGATATAATTCCTAAAAATCTTGTGAAATGACTTCTGTTATGCTAGGTATTAATATAAATTAGCTCAGCTGTGAGCATGGTCTCTCTTTTCTTAAAAGCTGAATAGATTTGCTGTGACATTACTGCAGAAACCTCTAGAGATGCTCTGTGGATAATGATGAATATTGAATTAATTTCCATAGTATTAAACAACACTGAAACATTTGACTCCTTGTTGTATTACCTGCTCTGCTCCCACAAGCCTGCCAGACAAACCTTATACACAATCCTGTATCTTCAGCTTTGATGTCAAAGCACACAACATCCATCCTTCTCACCAAGAGCCACTGGCTTATCCAAAAGGAGTACTGGACTCTGCAGCTGAAACTTTGTAAGATGTAGAACCTTTCTGTTTAGTAAACCTAAGCAACTCTTTATTAATGGGATGCCTGGTGTTTGTCCAAGGATTCACAACAAGCTATGAGCTCAAAAGTAGTGAGATTTGGTGTGGGAGGAGGAAAGCCCAGACTGGTGGATTTCTCCACCTCCTATTACAATGAAAAGGGTTGGCTACTAGGAAGTCATCATCTGCTAACTGCTTCTATAAAATTATTCTTTTTGTAGATTAAGAAAAAACAGCGCTTGTTACCATTGTGTAGGAGTACTTGACGCTCATGACCACAGCATGACCACCATTTTGGGGTTCTGTGGCTTACAGTAATATTACTCCAGTTCTTATTTCTCTTTACAGGAAGGATGTCTGGAGCATTCAGATGAAATTAAAGAAGTGCAGGAAAGTAAGACAGGTACAAATGTAAGTCTCCAACTCCCCCTTATGCAAAAATCCCACAGAGCTAGGTTGGCACTGGAAGTAAGAAATTCACCAGAGTGCCAGCTAGTGTTGCTGGTGGCAAAGACATTCACTGTCTATAGTCAGCCCTGCTACCTGCACAAGCCCACTCATCTCTGGGTGCAGCTTAACCAGAGTTAAATAGTTCCAAGAATAGTTCCAAGACCCTCAACAACAGGGAAATCCAGCCGCTGTTCAGGTCACCAAGTGGTTTATTTTACCTCATGTCAAAACAGTTTACCCTTAGGGGGCAAGACTACTTATACCAGAAGTCTTGCTTTTCTTTATCACATCTGAATCTGTAGCAGCAGAAGCAACAAATCTGATCAGGATCAGCTCTGGAAAAGTGTCTGTCACCCCCAAAATGAAACTAAGACAGGTTTCTGACAGATGTAACCCCAACTGCCCTTTCAGAAGGCCTTTTACCTTACTCCCTGTTAACATGGATAGTTAGATTAGCAGGCTGTTCTCCTAGGAGCAGTAATTAATCCTCATGTACCCTATTCCTTGAAAGACAGAACATACTTCGTAGATAAGATTTTTCAAGCACAAGCAGCGTAGAGCACAGTGAAGGTGACAGGTACAAGAAAGTATAAGGAGATGTTGTTCAACTACAAGGAGAGCCTTGTCTCAACTGTTTTGACTGGATCACAGTTCACGGGAGTATTTTTTCCCCCTTTAGATCTTCAGCCAAGGAAAGGTACAGTTCTATAGCACTTAGACTATTATCTTGAAATCCATTTTATGTCATAGTTTGGATCCTCTTAAAACCCAATTTATTTCTGCAATGTTATTAGGCAAAGCTTCCAGGGTTCAGTCCAAACTGCCACAGGAGCCCATAAGTGAGCCATAAACAAACTGATTAAAACAACCATTTTCTTCTGTTTTATTCATCTTCTCAACACACGTCATCAGGATCGTACCTGACTGCCTAAGGCACTGACCAAAGTCTTTTTTAGGCCAGTCATTTATTAGAAGTTATCCAGAAAAGCTACATATATCTTCTGCTCCAGGCTAGATTTATACCTTGAAAGTAAAATCAATTTCTGGTTCCCAATATTAGCTGAAAAGAACAACAAAACCAGAGAGATATGAGTAGGGCTTTATTTTTGTTTGTTTATTTTTAAACAGGAAGATGAATCTTGAAATAGCCTTGAGCAAAAAATATAGCCAACTTTTATTTCTTAAAAATTTCTTGCTTAGATTTTAATCTGAAAATGTCTAGGCATATGATGACACTAAAATAATTTTTTAGTGCAATATCCTTATAGGAGTGATTTGGAGTGTCTGCTCACTTAAGGTTACTATTTAAGATATTGCTTTCTTTTTTAATTGCCAAAAAACAATGCTTTAGAAGTGATTATTTCATGTTTGCATTTACAACCCTATTAAGAATGTTAACACAGATACAGAAGAGTTGAACATTCTTCTTTTTTGTTCTGATTTTTAATTCTGCTCTGAATATAGCAGACACTCTTACAGAAGAGATCTGGTTCCACTAGGTATGGGAAGCCATCTTTGGCACACTGAGTTTTTAGTGTTATTCCAGTCCATGCTTAAGAACAAGAATAGCCTGGAGACAATAGGCTGGCCTCTAAACCAAAGGTATTTCAGTCTGTGGTCAGCAAAGTACCCACAGTTTGTAAAACATCATAACACATTTAAAGTGATCAGCGGGGGAAGGGGAGGATAAAAAAAAAGCTATGCATTAAAACAAGGAAAAAAACACAAGTGCTAGATGACTAATTTAGTCTAATTTTCATTTGACTGTGAAAGTAACTGTGCCAACCACCGACAACATTAGAAAAACTGACCATTCTTCTTGTTGACTCTCTGGAATCTGTACAACTGCAGCCTTGATCTTCTGAGCTTTTCCTGCAGGAGTTGTCTGCTCTGGCTGCACAATCTTTGTTACTACTGAAGGTTTCAGCACTAGCACATTGCTTTGTTAATCAGCGTAGCATAAAAGCCAGGCATTCCATGGAGTCATTTGTAGGATCACTTTTCAAAGCAGAACTCATATTAAAAGTTAACGTTTCATAATCTAAAGCGATGACAAAATTTTAATTACACATTAAGGAAAAAAAGCTAAGACTGAAGTTTGATCATGTTCAGTTCCTGCATGAGTATGCTTGTGCTTTTATCTGCCTTTCTCATGTGCTTAAAGCTCAAAAACTTAAAAACTATGGGTGGTGCCCACAACACCGCCAAGCTGTTTCAGCAGCTACAGTACAGTCATATGACTCTTTCTCTTAGGAATGCTCTCTACACGAAGATAAAGGAAGATATAAATAATATATTGCCTATAAGCCACCTAGGTATTTAAAGTCTTTAGGCCATCTTTTGTTCTCTCAGAAAGAAGAGTGCCCTATTTTTAATTTTATTATTTAAATTAGTACAGGCGTGTTTTTAAGTTTATTTATTTTCTCCCCCCTGTATTTCCATCTCCTGGCTAGCTAACTAAAATGTAGCACAAAATACAGCTTGTAAAAAAAACAAACAGACAACAACAAAACCGGAGACATGGTGTCCACAGATAGAAGAGTGGCTGCAGAGGAGCCTACAGAGTGTTAGACTCTGGGAGAGAAAAGAAAGGATTTCAGTAGAGTGTTTTATTAACTATTTTTTCCCCCTTATCTCTTATTATTCCATTTTTTAGTACTTTCTTAGTTTTCTCTTATTCTATAGCACAGATGCTACAAGGAGCAGGGATAACTTCCAAATCTAAATCAGCCATTTGTTGACTAGCACTTCCTTGGGATATTGCAGATAGATAGGCTACCTCAAACCCTTTCCCTCAGCTGGTAAATCTGTCAGTATAAGACATACTGCAGCAATGTTTCTGAATATTTCATATATTCTTTACAACCATTTTGAAGCCTTCCGGAATACATTACTAAAGACTCAACCTCATGCTGCATTAGCATGCAGGTCAGGAGCATAAGAGCACTTTTGGTTTTCCTCAAAGCATAAAATCACAAAGTTGATCATGCATCCTACCACCATCCTTTGAACTGCCCTCCACCCTCAAATCACACTCTATAGTCTCAGCAAGAGACATCTGCAAGGGAGTGACATGCCTTCTTTTTGTAACTCTAGGTGTGCCTCATGTAACAGGAGTACCAACCCCTGTGTTACGAACCTGCAGTCACTTACAGTAATGAGCATCTATTTCCACTTTCATGACAGTAAAGGAAGTAAAAATGTGAAGAGTATTCATGTAATTTAAAAAGCACAACATCTACCCCCTTGTTCTCACTTTGCCGCATTTCCCCAGGGACACCAAGTATAACCAACAACAGATTTTAAACCACTGTAGAGCAAGGTGTTAGCATAAGTCTCTGGACATCATCTTACCTTTGCTGGCTGCTGACAAAACTTTTGCAACTTGCATTTCCATCACTCTTGAACTGACAGTGTTTGATAACAGAGTGAAATCCAGATACACCAGTCAGCAATGCTCAACAGCACTGACTGCAAGATTAACTTGGGGCACCAATCATTTGGTAATGCGGGCCATGTAGGAAGATGATCTGTTTATGTAAAGATGGTTATTTGGCAGTATGACTCCAGTACTTACTAGCTCTCAGCAACAAAGAACCTCTGCCCACAAGATATATCACATCAGTGATACAATTAAAGGAAAGAAAACAGATTCTAATTGATCAAAATAGGGTTTTTGGGACATTACTGAAACAAAATCAGAAAGTCAAAACAATTAATAACTCTAGCAAACTAGTTTTGACAACTCTTCTTCTATTCATGAAGAAGATGGCTTCAGCCCCTTCCCACTGATCATCATTCTTGCATAATTTAATTAGTTCTAGACAACTACATAACGTTTGCATCAAGTTTATCCCTGCTGGTTTCAACCAGAATTTCTGGTAGTACCCCTTACTTGGCCTGCTTCGTTAAATACGTTCTTAAAACTTATATCCAGCTCCTTATTACACTTACTTTCCCTCCTTGCAAACCTTTTCTTCAAGGCCAAAAACCTTTTGAGCTCCTATTTCTTATTTCAGCTCTATGGATGGAGCAACATTAACAGGCACAGGCTCAATTTCCTACAGGTGAAATATCTCATTGTTCCATTCCCACCTCAAATTCCACGTGCTTCCCACAGTACATACTGATCACATGGACAGGGTGGGGATAAAGTAACCGCAGTGGGTAACATTTGGAAAACGGCAATTAACAAGGAATTTATTGTGCAGCACAAAATAGTATGTCATAACGGTACCTAGAGATTATAAAAATTTGCTTGTAAACTGAATGTACAATAATAACAAGGGTAATTAGTACTAAATACATTCTACACGCTGGAAAGACAGGTTGTATTATGCTAAACAAAGCTATTGGATTCAGCAATTAGATTTCTTAATTCTGAAGAGATACAATCATCAAGTTTAGAAGTAAAAAACAAATGTAGCTGCGAGTTGAAGTTCCACTGTCTATTAAACAAATATGCAACATCCTCCGCTTCAGCTTACATATGTATTTAGAACAAAGTGTAGGGTCTACTACATTTTCTCCATAGTACTCACCACATTTTGGGCACGGATCAGCAGAAGATTCTCAGGGAGAGTACAAGTCCTCAGTACAAGTCCATCCTAATACAAAACAGAACAAGAACATTATTCATTCTTCATGTCTTTTTCTGCACTTATTGCTTAAAGAATCTCTAAGTACCTAAAAGACTATATTATGCTGCTTTGATTCCCTTTTCCATTTAGAATGCTTTGAGTAAAATATATAAATAAAATAAACAGAGAGGTTTCCTAACTTAAGGATGAAACTGACTGTACTCTCCCCCATTATCTGTCAGGGACCTCAAGCAAAGAGGCTGGAAACATACCTCTATAATACAGGGACATAAAAAACACTATCACATTCAAAGTCCCTTGTTGGACACAATCAGAGACAGTTTGCATCTGCTACTGAAATATAAGGGCAAATTACCAGATCACAGAAGTACACAAAGACAAAGGTAGAACGGAACACAAGAGCTTCAGGCTGATCAGTAGATAAAGGGACATTGCCAGAGAGCCAACCTCATGAGAGCTTATCTGCATTTCTAATTTGGAACTGATGGCTTCAATTTGGTTGTTAATGCCAGGGAACCCATGAGCTCAGGACAGAAAGGAGGTGTATGAAAAAACAGATTCTCTACATCTGTGCCCTGCTTCTAGATTGGGAAACTGATTAATGGGCTTGAAAGACAGCTAAGGATACCACAGCTGCAGAATAAAAATAAAGCAAGCTAGTTAGCAGCTTTTATCTTCTAAAAAGGCAGGACAAATAATAGAGCTTCACCACACACCAGAAGGTCTTTCATACTCAAATACTGCTGGCTCACTTTTATGGCAGAGTGAGCACAAACTGTGCGGTATGGAACAAGTTACAATAAACTGGTAAAGAAGGCAATTAGCAGGAGTGGAAAACTCCAGGTTATTTCCCTTCTTCCCACACGTTATTTTAAGAAAGCACTACTGCATGACACATAACTCCCCTTGCTACCTATTTTAATCTATATTCAAAGTACATTAAGCAGGTAAGGTAGGGCAATGTTGTTCACCCAGCAGAAACTAAGTAAAGATGAACAGGGAAGACCCATTCATTCTTTATTCCACCCCCCCTCCCCCTCCCCCCCCCCCCCCCCCCAAAAAAAAAAGGGGGCTAGAAGGTGTCAAGGAAATCTAGCAAGTTCAAAGCATGTATTATGTTTGTCACATAATGTCCAGGTAAGCTCCTAGACACAGAATGTTGTTGATTTCAAAAATTTACCTGGGTTCAGAAAGCAATTTGGCAAGAAAAAGAAGAGGGAAAAGAAGAGGATTTCTCATTTGTATCACATTAATGCCACTTGGAAAAACTCAGTTATGTAGAACTGAGCTAAATGGCCCTAAGTGGCTATCTTATCCAGATCAGATAGATAAACATTGCAGAAATGATATCATCAAACCTGCAGAAAAATATCAGATACCTGTGAAACGGGAATATGTTTTTGTTCGTTAGTATGTGAAATACAGTATTGAACACTGGCTTTTCTTCTGTGTTACTTAGGCTTCGTGATTACGCTGTGCATAGCTTACATATTTAGCAAATACAGCAAACTAGGTGCAAGCTGGGTGAGGAGGCCAGCAAGTAGACAGCAGAAAAGGGCAAACATTTCCAAGTATGAAATCTGCATTATAAATAAGACAGCATACAAGGAGATCTTTGCATCTGCTTGGGCTACACTAACTACTAGTCCCATCAAATTCCATTTTAAATACTCCACTGTAAAACATTTGACATCAGACAGTCTGAACATCAGCTGGAAGAAGCAGTGTCTTTCAAAGGCCATACTACTTATGTGCTACACGGGGCCTGTTTCCCTAAAGACATTTGCCAGAACCATACAGATGGTCCGGCAACAGAAGCCCACCTAAGATCCACTTACCTTCCATTTTTACTTTATTGTTGCTGTTGATTTTCTGTTCAATCAATATACAGCGAAAGGATTAGCTTAGTTTCCTACAGAACCAGTGTTTCTGTGGTATCCTGGCTGTGTGTATACCTTGGCATGTTCAACCAAATTTTCAGAAAAAGGAGGAGGACTTAAAGATATTTATTTCCTACAGGTTTCATAAAATGCATGGCAGAGAAGAAGGAAATCTGGAATTAGGACTTTCACAAATTCACTCCTCCCAACCATTTTTTATCTTTTCAGTCAGTTTCTACAGCCAAACATTGCAGGCCACATTTTGCCAATATCCTGCAGAAGAGAGATGAGAGAGAAAATGGAGGAAAATATTCTTGGTGTCTGCAAATATAGCAGAATACCTTTGTATAATTCAATCAAAAAAAACCACATTTAATCTAGAGACATAACCTATGAGCTTCATTCATCCTATTGCTTAGAGAAACATTTGTTTTTTCCTACAGAAATTATCTTTCTCTCTTTATTCTGTTCCTTGCTCTTTTTCTCTATAGTGATAAGCTTAGCCAGCTCCTTTCTTTGTGCTTCCACTGTGCAGTGGAACAGTTGCATTTTCAGGTATGTGTTGTATTCTGCCGAATGCTCTCTTCTGCACTGGTGAAGAATCCAAAAGCTCCTCAGTGTTGTCATTCTTGCTTCCAAGGTGCAGCACCACTGCATAAGATGAAGAACTTGACATGTTTGAAAATCAATAAAGAATATTTTTGTCCCTGATATGATTATAAATTGAACCTTTGCAATATGTTATTTACTTGTACATTTCCTTCACTCACTCTCTTAATGGCAATAAGATCACAACGGCAATCCTGAATTCTGTCCATTTGTCTTATCTGGGCTCTTCTTTCCTTGCTGCTATCACTGTCTCTGATACAACACTGGCTTGTACACCTGTATAGAGCTTAAAATTAATAAATGTTCCATTTGCTCTCAGGCTAACAGTGCATTTATCTTCTGCTGAAATCTTGTCCATTGCTCTTGTGAAAGATTACCTTGTAAAAATGGGGCTGGCGATGTCCTCTTACCCCAGTTGTTCATGGTCAGCTAGCGTTTGCACATTTGTGGAAGTTGATGTAATTCGGCATAACACTCGAACGTTTTTCAGAGTACGTGGCTTTGTGCCACTTGTCCCAATCCAGGCAGCTCTGCATGCTGCTCTTGTATACTCAGACTTCGAGCTTCGCTTCTCTTTCTAGCTACTTCTCCTCTCTGAACTTTTTGCAGTGACCCCAGTGTCAGAACATGGTTTGTCTGTCAGTCCTGCCCTTGAGATTTCCTTTCCTTGTCAAATCACCACAATTTTTTGCAGGTTGATTCTGGTTTTCCAAAAGTCTCTCTCTTAACCTCTTTCCTTACACCCCTGTCCATAAGCCCTGATCAGGAACTCAGACAGTCCCCTGCAAATTGACAAACTGATTCTTTAGCATCGGATCAGACACACAATTTTCTGAGTTCTTTTTCTACTCTGTTAAAAAGCTGTTTCTTGTATGTATCACTTTCACCTGGAATGCAGAACTCGGTCCTCGAATTTCTGTAGTGTGGAATATCATAGTCATCTCTGCCTGAGTTAATGGAAAGCTATCAAAAATATCAGTCAGGTATTGTCATAAAAATGAGGCTATATTCTGTCTGTCTTCCTTATGACTGGCTCCCACTGCTGTCAGTGCTATTTGAGCACATTCCCATTGTCATCCACATTTCCAGAGTGTTTCAGAGAGGTAAATTGCTACCAGTGGTTCCTTAGCTCTGTAATTCCAGTGTTCAGCAATCACCGAGAGCCAAGCAATTTAGCAGAGATCCATTTATTTCCGGGGGTGAGCTCTGACTACTTAATTACACAAATCTCTAGACCACACAACTGTCTGTTTACTGATGGCATCTCTTAAAGATATGACTGTTACAGAAGAAGTGGAAAAAAAGGCAGTCCATGGAAGCTTTGTGATGAGAAACAGGATTCATAAGGGACTATTTGAAGGAGAAAAGATGAAAGCAAAGTCGGGTTGCAGAAGGGAGCAATAACCTGAAAAAGGAGAGGAAGAAGCATAGACACGAGGCTCACTTAGCCTCGGTTTCATTGCACCCAGTACACGATGGACACTTCAAGACAGATTTCATTGAAAAGTTGATGTAAAGTATTGCCCCTACAAACTATCCCCCAGCCCTGGGCACCACCATAGTTTGTTGGCTGGGATTTTTCTGCTGGTTCACTGCTGAAGCAGACAACAATGAAGAATTTCCCTGAACATAGCTTTATCATTTTTTGTTTTTAATTGAAAAAATTTATTCTGGGTAAGTCTGGAAATCTCTGTAAGTGCTAAGCATGTGGGTGAGAAAGCAACTCTGGACCAAAAAGGGGAGAGAAATTTGGGTCTGCGGGACATGCTAGGAAACATCTGCATGATGGAAGAGCATTGCCAGCACGTCCGAGCCTGGGACTCACAGTTGCCCTCTGCAGCTCAGAGGGTACAGACAATTTCTTCATTTGGCAGTAATTGCACAACCAGAACCAAGGAGCATGAGGGGGCTCTTCACAGCCCCTGGTCACCAACATGAGTTCCAGCAGATAAAGTTAATTTGACCTAATGGTGTGAAATAAGAGTAATACTTTATTTTACAGCCCTCATAACCGCCAAAAATTAAGTCACTTGAGTTATGTTCCTTATGACAGGTATTACTGATGCAAGAAGTGAAAGAGAATGAGTGAGACGAGAAAAACAGGAGGATTTCAAACCAGTAATCAAAGAACTCACATTATATTAGGTCAGAGATTGTACCAAACTTTTGGATGTAACTTCTTGCTTTACCCTCTATGTGTGTCTGATGGGGCTGCGAGCTCTCCCAGCAAAGCGATTTGAGCCCCTGGGGTGGGAGCTCTTCAGCCTAACTGACGATGTTAAACTTTCTGCTTTTCCCTGGTAGCCTCTACGTGATAATTAAATCTATGTTCCCAGATATTTGTTTTCCCAACACAGCCATTAATTACATACACTTCAGTCTTAAGACCAAGTTTGCTCTCTCTCCCCAGCATCGTTACACCCAGTAGTCTGTGATAATTGGCACTGGTGTGTAACAACCAGTAAACACACTGAAGGATGGGATGATGTTTCACTGAACTCAGCGTTTGGCCAATAAGAAAAGTGGGTGCATGTGTGTGCTGAGGGACTTCAAAAGCCTCAAAGTATTTCATTTAGACGCTGGCATCATGAAATCCTTGTTTTGGAAATATTTTCTTTCATTACTGTTATTAATTCCGAGAAGCTCTTTAGCTTTTTACTTTTTGGTTGGAATCTTATTCATCTTAACATTAATGTGATTTAAAGTTGACATAAACTGAAGGAAAAAAAGCTTGAACAAAATTCATATTCCCTTTATCTATGCACCAAAAATAAGTAGGTTGCAGCTGAATGAGATGTTTCTTGTTGGTCCAAAGTGATTTTTGTTTTTCTTCTCTCCAGCTGCCTTTCTTCTCACCTTCATGTATCAGTTGCAGGGATTTTCAGCACTGCAGCACCAAGCCAATCCCTTTTATTCCTCCAGCTTTACCTGAGCGCGCCAGTGCCCTAGGGAATGCACAGCTCCCTTTGCCACCCTGACAGGGTGCTGGTGGGCCTTGCCCCAGGGAGCTCCTTCTCCCTTCCTAGGTCTGCTAGGACCGAGTGGCAGCAGCTGCAGAGTTCTCCTTGGGCCAGATGTGGTGTGATGAGGGTGAACAGGAGGAGAGAGGGGAAGAATTGGACCCATTTTTTCCACCACAAAACAGAAGCAGAGCTGCTGTTAGCTGCTAACTTGAGCCCCCAGTTTCCTGCACATTTAAATCTCTCAGCAACTAACAAGAATGGAGATGAGCATTTCGTTTGCCTCTTGCAGGAGTCCTTCGTCAGACTTGTCTTCTCCAGGACACAGAGAGTGAGGAGGGGTTGTTCAGCTCGCATACTGAAACTCTAAGTATTGCACCTACAGAAGATGGAACAATGATTTTTACTTTCCAGTGATACTTCTCTTAACTGCTCTGTGAATCAGCAAAATCAGTCACCTAACAGAGAAGGCATGTAAAGGTCCAGCAAAATTGCAGTCGAAACCTTGGGGATACTTTACTGTGGCTGCTGATGGGAGGGCTTCCTGAAGACTGCCATCAGTATAGAAATCACTGTATACACAAACAACGCCACATTTTCAATGTGATTTTCATCCAGAAAGGGAGTTCCTACAGCGTGAGTTTAGGCATGACCTAAACCAAAGAATTAGGCTGCAAAACCATTTACATTCTTCTATACTTATAATGTACCCAGTTTCCAAGCTCTTCAGTGTTTCACTGAAATGACAGCTAATTCTTTCAGATTACCAAATTCTAGTTATCACCAACTGGAGTTATCTATACTGATGTCAAGTTTTCCATTTTTTAAAACTAGCATGTGAAAAAGCATATTAAAAAACGACCTCTCCTAAAGACACTGTTATTGTCCGAGCTATGCTTTGTTTAGGAAATTGAAGCAGGCTCTGTTCACAACAAGCGGGAACAAATTCACTCCTTCTGCAGTGCTGAGATGAGAACTCCTTTGTGCATAAAATACAAAGGAGGAAGAAGTGCATAATAAATTGCAACTAGATAAGGAACTTTATGTGACGAGAAGAGTGAAAGAATTTGGTGGATCATTGGATTTTCACATTGCTACTTTCATGGAAAATGGCACGGGGGCCTTTCATAACCACGAACATTCAACACTCATTTGAGCAATCACACCTCTCACAGCTTGCTTGTTCCCTGACATTTATGCTGCCAGCATTCTCTCAGCAGCCCCCTCATTACAAATCTCTAATGCCACTTCTTGTGTCATTTAATTTTCCTGTGAAGGTCTTCTGCTCACTGCCTTACCACACTGTTTTGCTCATGGTTTCTGATGAAATCACAGCCAAGATAATATCAAACACAGTGCAAACTGGAGGAGGGGAAAGCATTTAGTCCTTGGTATCTTCAGAGAAAATTTCTTGCCCCACAGAGGAGGACATTTTGATAAAGTATGTCCTCAGAAGAAAATACTTTGCCCCAAGTGAGTTGAGGTGCTGCACTTTGACAAAATAATTCAAAGTTGCCTCTTGGAATACGGAATGCTGTAATTCATGTTTCAGGATACAGTGGTTGGAAATACTCTGTACATGAATACTGATCCCTGTTAGTACTTGACCCTTGGAGAGGTCACTGAATGGTAGTCTGTAAGTGGAGCCAGGAGGCTGTAAGCAGTTTCTTGGCTGAATTGATCAAAAGGACAACTTTCAGCTGTTGGCCACATTTCTTTTTCCCCAATTGATACTATGACTGCAAAGAATTTTTTTTGGAGAATGTGGGACTAATGAAAAGAGTGAAACCATGAGAAGGATGAAAACAGAGAACAATTTAGCAGCAGAAATAAGGGAAACTCAGAGTGTAAAGGGAAACAAACGGCCTACAGGGAAAAACAGATTAAATTGTAATTATATTTGAAAAGTCTTCTGCCTGATGAGGACAAGGGTTAATTAGCAGATAAGGGAGGGGCAGGATTTGCAAAACAGCTTTGGATGAAGAATAAAAAGCTTCAACAGAAGCAAAAGAGAGAAGCAGACTACGGCCCCTCTGAAAGGTGAAACAGCAGAGGCTCTGGAGATGTCAGAGGCTGAGAGACTCTCACCGTAGAGCTAATACCAACAAACTGCCTGCCCAGGCAGCGCCGCTTCTCTGCATAAAGATGTAGCTGCTGAAAGAGCCATCTCGGTGACACAGAGAGGGAGCTGTTGTTGTAGCAAGCTCAGCATGTTGAGCTGTCTGGTAAACTCAGTTCACGAACTTTACTTCTTCTGACTTTTAAGGAGGTTTCCTTCCTCCCTGCCTCTGCCTGCCTGTACCCCTGCAGCCCAAGGGGCAACCTTGTGTTGTGGGAGGTCGGTGCTGTAGGCAAGGTGACACTCGGGACAAATCTGTTCACTGACCTGGTGCGCTCCTGTACCAAAACCCGTGGGTGATAATCCTTGTCCCACGTGCGTGTTTGGGCTGGGGGGCTACAGGGTGGCGGGGTCAGTAAACGGGGGTGATGCCACAGAGCAATTCCACGTGAGCCATCGTGTCCCTTCAGTCGGAGATGACTCTGTGTGAAAGCCCTGCGACACTCGCATCAAGCTACCCTGCAGGGAAGAAGAATCTCGGAGAAAAGAAAAGGAAACCCACAAAAACCTGCCGGCCCCTCATTCTGCTGTAACTGAAGGAAGAAATTCCCCGTGTAGGGTGCGCAGACCCTCCCTCTCGCCAGCCGGAGCAGCGCTCTTGAGGCAGGCTCGCTTGGCAAGGCGAGCAGGGCTGGACGGCGGGGGGAGCTCTGAGCACGCCGCCTGCGCCCCAGCCGGAGGGATGCGGAGCCCAGCCGGGTGCAGGAGGTGGGAGAGGGAAGTAGGGGGTCTGGGGGGCTGCGGAGACAATAATTCCTGCCCTCTCTCCACTGAGAATGAGTATTGCGGATCTGCTGGGGTTTCAGCAGAGGCAGCAGTCTGGCTTCCCGAAGAAATTAGCTGGTCAGACCTGAACCGGGCTAAAACATGGGAAGAAAAACTAGCGCGTCTGTCATCTAAATACTGCAAGGTATTTTGGTAAATAGCAAAGCAATAGCACAATACAATTTCATTAGCAACTGGAAATCAGGGGCATCCTGGCTTGTTTCCGAGTACTGCATGACTGGAGAAGTGAAAACTTTACAGAATTTATCAGCCTGCTATTAAGTCTTCAGCTCTACAAGAAACCCCTCTTCTCCCCCCTCAACCCTTCAAAGAAATGTGTTTGTACACAGTCAATGAGGCCCAAGAAACAAACCCTTCTATTTTCAGAAAACATAGTTTTTTGTTCAGTGTGGTAGGTCAAAAATACTATTTCAGTAATTGCCACATATTGTGGAAAATTTCCTGTTGTGTCTCTACAAAAACCACCCAGATTCTAGTTAAGTGACTGTGTGTCTTACTGTTTGACACCTTTTTTCCCTTTGTTAAACAGTATTTCCTGTTCCACACTAATTTGGGTTCTCTCACTGACCTCATCTTCTCGAGCACTTTACACCAAACGAGGGCACCGTCGTTTTTTAACCCGTCTTCTCCCTTTGAAGAGGTCGCTACCTTTCATGCTTCTTGCATGAGTCTCTCACGGCTCAGAGCTGACTCCTGCCTCAGGCTCCTTCCTTGCATCCCACCCCGCACTCGCATCATTGTCCCCCAGCTTTGCTCCTGCTGCCTGACCTTTCCTGGCAGCCACAGCTGGTCACCCTGATTTATTACTCCCTCACTAGCTGTGCTCGGCATATGGGGTCCCACTGCAGAGGGGGGGCTGTGGTGCCAGGAGGAAGACATTTAGCAGAGGCCCCGTGCTTCAAAGCATGGTGCTCACAGGCACATCCTTCTGCTGCCACCAGATGCTGCACCCCTCTCTTGGCTCCTGGCTCAGTGACACTCTTCCTCTGCACGTAGCCAGGCACGGCATTCTCATGTTATGTTTCGCTGGGACACCAGACACTTTCCTGTCTAACAGAAAAACTAGTATGTGGATGATGGAGAGACTACAAACTGTTCCTTATTACTTCAGAACCTTCTTTGTTTCCTTAGACATGCACTTTAAAAGTCCTCTGATTGTAGGGGGATAGTAAAAGGCTACTGAATATCTGTTTGAATGTCTCATTGAAATGCAGATGTAAGCACAACCCAATTCTGGTTGAACAGGTGTACCCATCATAGCTGTGTTAATGGACACTTTGCTAGAAAACAGAAAAACACTGAGGTTGACCTGGCCCCGTTATACTTTAAGGGTTCAGATGAATCATTTTGAGGAGTCAAGAGAAGACACTTGGTCAGTTATAAAGAAGCATCTGTTCAGGGCTTAAGAGACCACATTTCTGACTCAAGAGACCACACTTCTGACTCAGCTCCTAGATGATCACTGGATTATCTGTTCAGGATCTCTTTTTCTGTCTGGATACAGTCCGCTGGAGAGGAGCAAAAAGATTAGAAAATGTTCAAAAGATAAGATTTACAAAGACAAGTTCGATGAACTGCGTGGTTTTGATCTAGAGAAGAGAAAACTAAGAGAAAACTCCCAACGGAGGACCTCCCTCCACAGGCCAGAGCTTTCTAATTGAAAAGCCATGACTCAGTCCACCCTGGGTCTGCTTTGCCAATTCAGACATCATGTCAATTGGACAGACAATCCCAGATCCTCCACCTTACTCCCAAACTCCTTTCATCTCACACGTAGATTGATACACACTTGTTTAAGATGCTGAGCAGATGGTCTACTGTGTTTCTTCTTGTCCACCCTGTGACCCTATTATGCTATCTGTTCTCCCACTTAGTTTTAAGTCTTTGTCCAAATTGCAGCAAAGAGGAGGAACATGATAATCTATTCTCCATGTCCCTGGTCAGCTGAAGAAGAACCAACTTAACTGCAATATGGCAGATTTAGTTTAAGACATGTAGAAAAGCTTACCAGCACTTAAGGGTAGAAGAACAGTAGAATAGATCACTTTAGGAGACTATGGAGTCTCCATCCTCTCAGTTATTTCAAAGTAGGCTGCGCAAAAAGCTGTCAGAATTGAGAGTTCCTGCCCTTTGCCTTAGGCTCAGGATGGTGCCGAAGAAAATTGCAAATCCCCTATATGCTGTGTCCACTGAGAGGCAAGGCAAAGAAAAAACACCTTCATTTGAAAAAAAAAAAAAAGAAGGGAAGCACTGTGTAAATAGTGCTATTGTCACATCGAAGAGAGGGATTCAATTTCCAGCACTGTCATTCTAGTACTTTTCAGGAACGCTGAGTTTGCTTAAATATATAATGTCTAGCATAGTTTATAAATTAACTCGTTGAAATGTTATTCCTTGTATATCTGTATCTGAAATTGATTTCCACCTTGACAGTTATAACTATAGCACTATAGTAACTTTTCTTTCACCTTGGTTTGATTTTGTTATAAAATATTTTTAAAGCAAAAGCATATTATAGGCAGTAATGAATTAAATTAAAAGGAGAAAAAAGGCTACCGTAAGTCAGGAAATCTTGGTCTTTAACCCTTAGAGATAAAAAGAAATCAGTGAGAGTTTTAAATTGCAACAAACATCAAAAAGGAAAAAATATAAAACAATAAAATTGCAAAAAGGTCAGTGAGAGCTGAAATTTCATTTTGTAAATCTGTATAGCACTGGCTGTAACTTCTGTACTGAGATTTGTTCTTCTGTAGCCATCTAATAAGAACAAAATGTAATTCTGGATTAACGTGACAGAACAATATTGGGGTAAAAAGGAGAAGCAGCAGTGCATTTCATACCAAATAGTGGTGAATGTGTATTTATTGAGAAGCATAGAACTGTTGAACCCCTGTTTTGCTGCACCATGTGGAATTCAATCCAAGCAGATGATCCCATCTGAATTTAGACCTAGTTTCTTCTAGATGGCTATCTGTACAAGCATCTGAATATGTCTGCAAAGTGCTTGAAGATGAAATGCAAATAATGGGAGGTGATTCTAAATTGCTTGGACTGTGAGTGAGCCAACGATTTCCTTCAAAACCTACTTCCTGGACAGATTCCAACCTTATTTTCAATTAAAACGAGAACAAACCAACTCTTGCTGTATTTGCTCTTCGGAGACTCCTTGTCTGCCTCAAACTGCTGCTCTCCCGCATGTGACTTCATTTAAAAAAATGAAACACTTTTCGGCCATCTGCGTTTCTCGGCATAGCAAGCAGCCTTATGTAATCGTGTTCTGCTGACCTCTCTCCTGCTGCAAGGCCGGTCCTCACAGCCGTTGCGTTAGGAGGAAATGGCAAGAGGCCTTTTGGAATACTCTCTCCCATAGCATGGTCATAAATCAGACCTACAACTCCTACACTTCTGGGCACTGCATCCGTTGTTGTGTCTGACACAGGGCCATTCCCTGGCTTTTTAAGTATATGTCCTGATCTTGCCTTCTCAGCTGAGGATTTGTGGGAGCGGATGAGAAATTCCAAAATGTGAATTCCTTCAGAAATCAGCATCACTCAGCTTTGGTGACGTGTCCGCGGCTTATCAGATGAGCAGCCTATTGCACGTCATCCTGAGCTTTACCAAAATTAGTCATCAAGCTAATCCATAAGAACTGGGAGAAGGGTAGTGGCTGCATTGTTTGAAGGCCAGCTAAATGAGAACATATGTGCTACTGGGGAACAGCTATGTCACTCAGTCCAAATTATATTGTGAAACAAAGCTGACACAGCCTCGAAACTATTAATTTCCTGTCTTGCTGACAAACTTCAGTACCCTACTTAAGAACTGTGAGACTAGAATCTCCCCACACCTTTCAGACCCTCTTACAATTTTTCTAAAGGAAACCTGGAGTTGTTAGGTTAAAACTGATAATAAATAACAATAAAGGTGCTATTACATTACAATACTGTATTGCAACATAGGTCATTTTGCCCTTGCTATGGCGTTTTCTTGGCTGCCTCTTCAACAGCTCCTGGAGTCTAAGCACATGGCAACTTCACTTGCAGCAGCAAATCCAGATATAACATAATGCAGAACAAATGTTTCCATTCCTCAGTTTACTTCTCTCTGAAGCGGGCATATGAAAGTCCTTTCACCAGGAATCCATTCTGATGACAGATGACCGACCAGTTTTTGGTACCCTATTCGAAGGACATTAGTTCTCCACAGAGGGAGAGACCCTACACTTGTACCAGCCTCCTGAAGAGCAGTTACGTTTTTAGGGCTACTTCCTTGGTTCAGCTAGCCACGAAGGCAGATAGTTCCTTGTTTCCACCTCCGACTTCTGCCTGTGAACCACTTCTCATCACTCACACTAACACATACAATTGTAAAGCGGTATTTTACCCTGTAACACACCAAGGTGTTAAAAGACTTGAACTGTGTCTATAACAATCGAGTTCCACATGTGGATGGAAAGCAACACCAACCTGAAATATCAGCAGTAAAGTATTATGTCATCTTGCCTGTGGTGTTATTTCTATTGTTATTGTATGTTAAAAAAATAAATAAAGAAAAAGGTACACTGGAAGCAGCTGTTTTTAAGTAACAGCCACTAAGACGAGCAGAGAGAGCCAGTGCTCCTGGTACAGAACGATGGCCAGGTTCTCCACCAGAAATGGCTTCATTTCAAAACTACTGAAATTATTCTTAAGAGTGTTTCATCCAGGGCTTGGGGCCAGCTAGCAGGGTGGTAGGTTAAAACCAGGGTGTTTGCTAGATGGCTTTACACCAAAGCATGCTCAGATTCTGTGTAGTGTGTTTACTTTCTGTTGTAATGGAAGCCTTGCCCCTCGTGACCACACAACCACTTTTATGCAGCCCCCTCTCACCCCCATGCCCGCACTTACATGAGTCGACCAGCAGTTTGTCTGAAACTGCAGCCGGCAGGCTGATGCTCATCTCTGTAGCCTGGCCACCCTAGTATACCCCAGGACACTTCAGAGGGCAGCACGAGCTCTTTAACTGGGGATTACTCAGGAGGTAAAATGTTCTATGGGAGAGGAACAGCAACAAAATATTCCACCTTCATATGGGAAAACTTAGAGGAAATGCGAGAAGGAAAGGAGTGTAAGAGGTCATACAGGAAAGTGGATGATGACAGCAGACTATGACAGTTGCCATGCAGAGGTTATATTCTACTCTTGTGGCTTACCAGAGAGTGGCATATGGGGAGTCCTCCTTCATACCCAGGGGAAGGTAGAAACCCAAATGCCCACAGGCTAAAATTAATAGTAGAAATCCTCAATACAATCATCTCAGTATTTCCATTCTACTGTTTCAAACTGTCTGTAAACTCAAATAGCAGTAGCACTGTAGCCATTCTGTTTCTGTTTTCAAAGCCTTCTTTGCACGTATAAGTGTGAATAACAATTTTGAAATAAAAGCTGAAGTTTTAACATAGCCATGAAATACTAGAGTCGTGAGGCTATAAAACACAGGCTTTATGTATTGTCTCTTAGGATGTAACTACACAACAAAATACAAAGTAGAGACTCCTGACCCAGCCTGCATACCTGGAACAATTCAGCTTTTACCTGCTTCTCAGCCCATTCCAAATGAGACTTGTTATTATTCCATGGCAAATTCCATGTGTCTTCATGTACCTTAAAAAAGAGGATATTTAAACACTGCAATAATTTACCTAGGAATACGGCCATTTCTCCATCACTTGCAGTCTTTAAATCAAATTTGCTTGTCTTTCTGAAGATTTGCTGCATCTCCAGTAAGAGAAGAAAAAAAAAAAAGAAAAAAAAAAGAGCTTCCAAATGGAATTTCTGGAGAGGAGCTGGTATTTTGTATGAGGCCATGTTAGACGATAATAACGATCTTTTCTAATCATGAACTCTATTACTCTTCCTCAATGGAATTATTCTGGATTGACAACCTTACAGTTAAAGCAGAATTTCATTTTGATTTTGCAACTAAAATATCATATTACCAATTACACAAGAGGAAGGAGCATTGAATTTTTAAGTTCACCCTAGCCATCACTTTTTTGAGTGCCTTGTACCACAACATTAACAGACTAAGCACTAATGGCATTAGCAAAACTATCAGGCAAATATGGAATCTTTATTAATATATATTAAATAGATTTTTCATTAAAACAGTTTTTCGGGTTCACTTTCTAATGCCTGCAGTCTCTAGGTAATCAGGCTGGAAGCACCTATCTGAGAGATGAGGTAACTGTTTTTGTATTCTTCAGCAGCTGAAATGAATAATACCTTAATCCCTTGGCTGCTTCATTTGTAACTGCTTGGTAATTGTGAAATGGCACATAACTGCTCAAGGATTAATCTAGTTCTTGCATGAGAATTCTCTGCACATACCACATCTGCAGCGGCCCTTCTCCTCAAAAGAAGGTGACTCAGTTTCATCTAAGGCATTAGGAGTCTGCACCTTCTCTGCTTCTGATTCATTTCTGGGAACTTAAAGTACAAACAAATGGCATTTCCACAGCCCTTGCTGATTCAAATATATCTCTCCTGAAACTGCAGGTGAAGGAATGTTAATTTTCAGACCACTGAATACAATACTGGAGATGAATAAAATTATAGGTTTGCAAAAAATGCTTTAGATAAATAAAAGTACAGGTTTGCATAAAAAGAGGCCAACATTGCAAGTTTCCTGCCAAATCTCTCTGTGGTAAAAAAATAGCTGCTTCCCCTATTATGAGCATGAAGACATGTTTTCGTTGTTATTCTTTTTTTCTGACCACTCAAAATCCCTAAAAATAAATATGGAAGAATATAAGACCATACAACCTGCTGACCCTTTTTATATTAGTCTGAAGGTAAAGAGATACAGATAAACATCAGAAGAGGATGTAAGAAGCTACCGTTTCTTAAGATGCCTAGGGTAACAGTACCAAATTCTGCAAAGGCTCAAGGTTGTGTCAACAGAGTAGTGAAACAACTAGAATATGGCTAGTGCACCAAAATGTTACAGAAGAATCATCCAAATCTGCACAAAAATTGAAATGTATGGTGGAAAAAAAGCATGTACTGCCTTTTGTTGTATAATGTTGCATGTTTACAGAATGCTCCAGGACTGGCATATTCGAGCCATAAGTAATACCCTACTCCAGCTCTGGACTGCACGACATAAGGAACCAAATATATAAACAAATCTAGCAGAGATTTCTGATGAAAGATGAATTACAGCACAATAATATTTTTTGCATCTCTGTTCATATTTTACATTCAAGGCATCATAGGAATTAAATCCTGTAACGCTCCTCACTACAAAGGCAAAATAAGGAATCTATTTGAGAGTCAGCAGAACCTTTATACTTGTAGTCACCTACACTGGGGGCTAGAGCAGGATGGGAAAATACCCTCTGCCATTCCTCTCAACAAGGAAGACTTGCCATTTCAGAGGCTGAAGGCCAGCAGCATTCATGTCCCTTTTGCTCCCTCCTCCCCACAGGTATGTAACAGTCAGGTAGAAAGCAAAGCAGCTAAGAGATTTTACAATAAAACACACTGAAAAATATTTTGGACTTCTGGGAAGTGGGAAAGAAATAATCAGCAAAGAAATGAACAGAGAGCAGGTAAAGGAGGAAGAATTTAAAACAGGCAGCTATATTAAGTTGGGTTCTTCAAAATCCAGGGTGGTCACTTTGGGGCCCTTCCCTGGACCTTCTTTGGCCCTGTTGTGGTGGCACTGAGGCTTGCCTGTGGAAGTTACCAGTGCACAGGAAGAGGGCTTAATGCAACAGGGCTTGATGTAACAGTTTCAATAGCCATCCTTTGGCAACCGCTAGGCTGCAGCTAAAAGACAGCAAGTTAGATAAAATCATTCTGTAAACTAGCTTCTGATCCAGTCTTAGGCTGCAACACTCTAGTTTCTGTTTGTGCACCTACCACTGCTCAACTGGCTCCTTGGATATTTGAGGCAGTTTATATATTTACGAATGATAACATTTTGATGCATATTTCACTCAGCACCTCTATCATGTAGCAGTCAGTTAAAAATGATAGCATAATAATTGAAGCTTTTATGATGTTAAGTAGCACTGCAACCTGCAGAAATACTTGCTTTCCAATACCAAGCTAATATAATTGTGCAATGCCTGAAATAAATTTGCTCATCTTAAAACTTCGATGGTTAGATACTTGAATTTGCTGTTGAAACATCTTATTCTATTTGCATGTGTCACACCAAAGGTTAATAATATCTTTTCATTTGAGTAGAGGTATTGGAGATGGGCAAAGCCTGCCAATAATTCAGACATAATTAATGTGTCTGCTTGCAAATTCACAGATTTCATATACATCTTGTCTATTATAATGTGACTCATTCTTCTGCATACGGTCGTTTGTATGGGGTGACATTTATGATTTAAGTTTATAAATTAAAGCAGCCATGTAGCTTAGTTCCTTTGGCACAATAATTGGATAGTATATTATAGAACATTAAGGTATGTGCCCATTCTCTTTCAGCCCCGTTCTCAGCAATGCAATCTATATTTATATGATGCTAAAAAATTATTGATATCAACTGCCTCCATCTGTTGTACAATGAGATACTAAAGAGGCAAACAGGCTCATGGGCAATGCAGGGAGGGATCGGAGCCTGGGAGATACAGATGTAGATCTCAGCTCTTTCCTATGCTAAGCGACTTAAACCCTTTGTGTTTCAGACTGCTGCCTGTACAACATTATTAACTCTGTTTCTCTTATGCATAAAGGTACAGATAGAGACTATTTATCTTACTGGATATACACACTGTTTAACGTAGCAGGTCTCAATCTTGTTTGGAGCCTCTAGGCATGACTGTAACGCCAATATAGCAAAAGGCAATAGCAAATTCTCTATTAATACCATCATTAAAACCTTTCAAATAATTGTAACAAGATGCCTGCTAACAGGGACTGGAAGCATTATCCCAGACTCTGAAGTTCTCCTATATATTATTTTTGCTATGGTATTTGCATCCTGCTTCCTGTGTGATGACAGTGGTGTCTCAGGAATTTCCTTCCCACAGCCCTATTAGGGTTCTTTTCAAAGCAGAAGACTCCCCCAAATGTTTTCTGTTCATTATGTGACGTGACACTGAAGTCTGAGATCAGGTCAGGGAGAGGAGAATTAAAGAAATCTCTCCTTGAGCAGATTTTATTTTAACCTGAGCTTTTTTTTTTTTTTTCTTTTTCTTTGTTTTTTGTTTGTTTGCTTAGGGTTGGATTCAGTTCCTTTGAAATTCACAGGAGATTTGCCACTGAACTGTGAGAGAGAAAACTCAAACGTATGTTGTGGGCTGAACTTACAGGTGAAGTGCATAAAACTCTCACCAAGCAGGCAAATTTCATGCGAGGCCACAGAGGAATATTTGAGCATGCTAATATACCTCCGATGATGTGTACAAACTTTACACCTTTCTAGACATTTCCTCACCTCTGTATTTTGAACAGCATGTTTTGCTAGGGGCAGCTACAGTTCCTGTGAGGAATATGGTTTCTTTTGATTTCTCTCAATCTGCATTCCATATGGCTAGACTGAATGCTGCATCCCGTCCTCAGCAGCTGCAAAGCTAATGGGTGTTGAAGGGACTTGCCACCTTCAGCCATTGCTCCTCACAGTGCCAGTTTTCCAGACAGCAAAGGTGGCATGAGCTGGACTATCCGATAACAGGTATGGTCAGAGCCATTCTGGGTGTTAAGACTTGTGGTAAGAAGATGCTAAATAATATCTCCAGGGAAAAATGAAAGAAAAAAAAAAAAGTATGTTTCCAGTAACTCCAAAGAAATGCTGGCGCTCTGAAAGTGTCAGAGTTTTGTTAAAGATCTAGCTCAAACGTAGGGTCAAAAGTTTCATTTTCTTACTGCAAGATTTAGGATTCTATGTCTCTGGTATATATATCTTGAAGTACTAAAATCCTTCAGCCTGTAATTAATTAGCTCTAGTAGCTTTGATGGTGTTTATAGAAAGAAGCAGTGGAGATTGCCTGCAAGGCTCAACACTCTTAGTAGAGCAGTCCATTTCTGGTAGGCAGGGATTTTAATAGTACCACTCATTGCAAAACAACTCCATTGGGGTTGTATTTTGATTATTGTTAGTCTGCTGTGGAGGGTGGAATTTCTCTGAATGTGAGTGAACATCTGATTAACTGTCATAAATGTGGGGATAAGGCAGGGGGAGTTTTGACAAGGAGAACTTGCGTCTTGCCACACAGGGCTTGAGATATCACTCTGGAAGCTCAGGACTGCTTCCAGTTTAGCATAGATATGCTTCAGGTATCGGAGATTACAAACAGTAGCTGCAGAGATGTAGAATAAAACCTATCAATGGAAGGGAGACTGAGAGCAGATGGAGGGCTTGTTTTTTCAAATAGAAAGAATGAAGAGAGAAAAACAGGAAGTGAGGACAGAGAAAAAAAAGAAAAATAAAAAAGGTAGAGCAGTATATAAAAAATGTACATAAAAGAAACATCCTGTATTTCCCAAGTTAACAATGTCTGACTCTGCTTTTCAGACCAGTTAAACCATGTACACTTTTTGGTTTGTGCTTAACTCCTGTAATTGAATGCTTGTAATCTGTTTTCCGTAGGGGTTATCCATAGGGGTTATCCCATTCTTTGGGTTAATTCTTCACTTAGTCATCTACTGGTACAGCACAAATGCCAAGTACTTCAAAGGAAATAGCAGTAGTAGGGATCAGGTTGTATCTTTTGTATTGTGCACTATGACTTTATTTGTTTTTTATACAGTTGCTCTTGCAGATATGTCTTCAAATTGGCATGTAGCCCAGAGGAAAAAGAAATATATATATATATATATATATAATTTCTCCAATACCCTTATCAGGATTTTTTTCCCCTGACTTACTTGAATGAGGATGTTCTTTTTTGCCCTAAGGTTACATTGTGGCACGTACTTTTCAAGCTCTCCAAGATTATGAAATAAACCCATACATTTTTTATGGGAAATGATTATAAAAGCAAAACATTTCTAGGGTTTATATACGAAATTATAGTCTAACTCAGATAATGTGCATATAATCACAACCAAGAGCTTAGAAAGGAAAACCTTAAAAATATGTGGCAGGTAAATGTGATTATTAAGTAAATTTGAGAAAACCAAGATGTTTCTTGGTGTTATACAAAAAGAAGGAAATGTTAAATTAATTCATCTAGTAAATAACTTAGTGAAAATTATTCTTTTATCTCTTGCTATTGTGCCAAATTTAAATTCCAGTCAAGCCCTAGTCCTAGATGTGTTTATCTTAATTACTATGTTTTGCTACAACTCTAGATGCTCAATGACTGGATGCTTTTCCCAGTGGCTACAACTACATCAGATGCCAACAACCAGAATATTTTCTCTATGGTGCTTGTTGCCCTGAGGTTTGATCCTCTATCATCGAAATTGGTGAGAATTTTGCCATTGATTCCAAGTAGTGCAGAAGGGCATCCACTATGAAAAGCTTCAGAAATATTCCACCTCTAATCCCAATATTCAATAACTTCACAGAGCTTCCGTGCAGAGCTTTCTGTAAACGGTCCTCTAAACTACAGCTTCCAGGGTTTTGTTGAACCAAACTGAAAGCAAACACAATCGGCACAGAGTCAGGACAGGTAGAAGAATGCACAAACTATAGCAATGTTTTTAGTTGTGTTACATTATGTACATAAATTTACAGACATACATACACCAGTTAATCAATCAACTCCAGTCAGAAATGTCGGGGTATCTTAAATGATATTGTAGCATGGGGCTATGTTCAGGCAATTCCTTTTCACTCTATTATAACTTTTCATCTCGAGCCAATATTAAATTCCATTTATCACAATAGGTGTCAGTAGCTATGTCATTTTCAGTAGCATCTTCCAGATAAAAACACCCCAATGTCTCTCTGCAGCACCATTAGCAGTATTGACTGCTCTATTTTCTCTCAATAGAAAGCCCCTCACATATACCTTATTGTGGAAAAGGCATCCTCAGCAGCATTAAATGTCTTTTGAGCAACATTTGAAGGAGATGAGATTAAATACTCAGCAAGAGTTATGGAGAAGGCTCTATGCCATTTTCATTTAGGGACTTTGATCATTAAGGGGATGTGCTTTTCCTTGTCGGTGATGTTTTATTGTCATTTAAGTTGGCTCCTGCCACACAAAGGAATGGAAAGTTATTAATACTTTGGCTAAAAATTTCTCCAACCATTCTTCATTCATCTCTCAGCAACAGAGCAACTGTCAGAAGCAGCAAGTTGATCTGAAGATGTATAGAGAGGACAGCTGATTTTTCATCAGTCATTTATCTTGTCCCCTTTTGAGACTGTATGCTGGGACATAGGGTGTTCAATTGGTGCCCAAGGGATTATCTCAGATCATCACTTTGAAGTAATGATAGTTTGCTATTATTCTTCTATTACAACTGTATGAAATTTTGGCAAGTACCGAGGAGTATAATCTAGCTGCTTCAGCAAAGGACAAGGGGCAGCTGTTCTTTTATAGCTGCTTGGATAATTATCTGAGCTAAGTCATCTTAAAGGAGGTAGGAGTGGAATGGTGGGCAGAGGTGGAAATCAGAACATCTATTTGTTCTTCATTAAGTGATCTCATATTCTTCCTACCCATCTGCCAGTAATGTTAAAGGAAGATATTGGCATTTGATATAGAAGAAGTTATCTGAAGATTTTTTTTGCTCTTGGAACTCGCTGCATACTGCTATTAGTGTGTCTTGAGTAAATTGCTCAACTCCTGTATAGAGTATGTGATGGAATATGCCTTTCTAGTCCCTTCCACTGCACTCATTTTAGTCATGAAAAGGTTCTGTGACACTGAAATGACATCTGTATTGCTGCAGTCAGAGAGAGAAAATGTATATGATATACCCTGACTTCAATGCCCAGGCAGTCAACGAGAAGAACTTTCTTTCTGGCCTCTGGGAACATACCTCCATTAACAGAAAGAAAACAAAACCAGCCTGAAAACAGGCAGGGATAGAGACTCAGGAGGCAGTAGGAAGCTGAAGAAGAACAGTTTTTAGCTATTATGGAGTCCTTACTCCTGTCTTGAACTGTCCGAACTGCAGTTTTGGGACCCAGACCTCTGCCAGCTTCTGATGGATTTGTGGCCAAATAGATCACTCATGATATTATGGCATTTTTTACAACCAGGCAAGAACAAGAAGCACAGACAAATATAACCTTCAATTTAACTGTTACAAATGTTTTGTCTACTTTCAAAACTATGTAGGACCACTTCTTTGTAAAAACAGATTCATCCTTCTGTACATAAGTGATTAAGCTATTATCCACTCTGGTATAGTTATTCTCCAAGTCAAAGGAACGCTTTATCCATCTCAACCAGGTATATATCATTAAAGAAAGTAGGAAGTAACAGGAAAGTAACAGGAAAGTAACAAGGAACAGTCCCATCCATATTCATGTATATGGGGAGTCCTGAAAAGATGCATATTGGAAGAAGAATCTTTTTTGTTTGTTTGTTTGTTAATGATCCCAAGCACTAAGTTGCTTTGTTCAGCAAATGGTTACGTTCTGCAAGCAGGTACAGTGCAACAAGCATTTGACTCTTAGCAAATGTTATGTTTATGTTCATTTACCAGAGATAATGAAGTATGTAAATTTAGATATGAGCATTAGATGAGTCCCATTGGCTCCTGGCAGATGAAAAGCAGAGCGCTGCCAGAATTATGACACCCTTCCCTGCCACCTTCTCCAATTCTCAGGTTATCTCTCTCCCAATTTCATCAAAAATTGACTCTATGGGGTACAGAGAAAATTGTGAAAGAATGCTCTAAAATATACACAGTGCATTTTTACCTTATCCAAATACCCATATACTTTTTGAAGCTTGGAGTTTCATAACCATTGCACGGTTCCAACAGTTATTGCCAACAGCCAGAGATGACATTTTTTGAGTGATGTGCATGTTTGACAGTTACTTCATGGACACATTTGCTCTTAGCGAGACAAATCTTCAGATTACATACAATTGCATCAACTCACAGACTGCAGCAGAGGACAAATCTACATCACTGTGCTTCCCAGCCTCCTGTTAAACTGCAGCACTGTGCAGTTAGTGATACACAATCCAGATGCTTGGGAAACTTAGGCTATACTTAGCTTTGAGTACCATGCTCTAAGCGCTTGCCTACCCATCCCTGCCAATGTGAGTTTGCATGCAAAATGACCTTAGAGGCATCTGAAAAGCTTGTTGTCTCAGCAGCTAGTTTGTAAGCCTTAGCTGAGCCTGAAAATTCCTCCTTAGTCCCAGCTTCACCTTATTCCTCTCAAAAATAAATAGTAAGTAGTGAAGGGAAAGAGAGACACATACGGTACGTGTTCCTTCTGTGTTTGTTCTGGGTTTTCCTCCAGGTCCTCTCCTTCCTGTCCTCTCTCGTCCTCTGCTCATGCTCTCTGAAAGTACATAAGTGGAAAGGTCAAATGTTAGCTGCTTACCCACTTTGCTGGAAGCTCTTTAAAAAAGTTTCCTCACAGAGCTTTGTAAAAATCCAGCACCTTTTATGATTTTTTTTGTTTCTTTTGAAACTCAGATAACACTCAGGAAAGGAAGAAAATACACCAACTGAATTTAAAACCACATTGCAAGTATATCTTGCTCCAAGGAAAGACAGTCTCTTTCGATGCACCGGAAAACTTCCAGACTAATAACTGTAATTAATAGCTGAAGTAATCACATCCCGTGCAACTGCAGCATATGACCCCTTGTGAGCATGAATATATTTTCCCTCTGGCACCCACCGAGAGAAATATCACCTCGGCATCCAGAAAGCTCACAGAGTCTGCAACTCTTGACCGAGGACGGTCATGGCAGCACTGTGGATCCGCCTGGGGACCAGCCTCACTATGGCGCCTCATGGTGGCCTCGCAGGCCGCAGGCCCAGGCCACCCTTTTGTGAGGGGTGGCAGGCTCTCGGTGAACCCGGCCATGGCGGGTTACACCATCTGTGGCAGGTGACTGTCTGTGGTGGTTTCAGGCTGTGAGGAGGGCAGGGCTCTGGCCCAGCTCCCCTCAGGGATTCCCCCCCCATCCTCAGGAGGTGACCCCTGCATGCAGGGCAGGCCTTTTAAAATAAAGCTCCAGCCAGTTAACACCTAGACGGCATCTTCAACAGTGAAATGCTTCCACTTCCCAGGAAGCTGAAATGCAAAACAAATTCTTTGTGGCAGCACTACTTTGGTCAGACAAGAAAATAAACCTTGAGACCACAGCCAAAAGGGATAAAAGGGATTGCTTTGGCTCTTGCTCACTCAGAGAGCCAGAGCCGAGTTTCCAAGGGCCACTAGGCGGGACGGGAGGGGGGGGGGGGGGGGGGAGGAGTCCACCACAGTGTGGGATCCAGCCCCTCCACCATCGACTGTGACAGGAAGATTGTATTTCCCTCATAATAGCAGGCATACCTGTTTTTTATTCTGACCAAATAGCAGAAATGGGCCAGATAGTGCATTTTACACACCCGTGTCACAAGGAGAGGGCAGCTGTGGAAATTAGTCCTGGATATGGCACTTGAAGGACAGGAGAAAGCAATAAAGCAAACTACTCGTTTGAAACAGTTGCAAAGTCTGTGAATTTATGCTTTATCCTTCTTACACATTTCATTTAACTGAAAAACAGCAGCTTGACTGGAGAAAGTTCAGCTGGATAAACAAGCATGCACAGGGTTCAGTTGTGTAAATATAAGCAAACTAGGCTTGATAGTGCTCCCAATTAAGCCACTGCAAGTGACTTGAGCAGTGACAAGCCAAAAGCGTGCAGAGGAACCTGCTGAACAAATCAGGCAATAGCTGGTGCTCTGAGTTCTCACTGTGCAAAAACAAAATGCAGTTGTGTGGGATGTAATAAGATGCTGCTTTGACCTGCTTTTGGTGAACTTGAACGCATCAGCTTTATACTTCAGAGGAAAAAAAAAAAAAAAAAAGTGGGGTCATTTAGCTTGCTGACATTTGTGTACGATCTTTGTACAACATGTCTGTACTTTCTTATCCTGCCTTGACTTTCCTCCCACTATCAGGATGAAATGGTTTTGTTCATATATTTGTTTACTTTTAACTACTTTGATTTTTTTTTTCCCAGAAATAAGTACACTGAATGAAAAGTCAATAAAAAGCATAGCTGCAAACCTCTATTGTAGAAGGTAGACACCTGTAAGCCTTAGCCTCCATGCAGGTTTATAATTTTGTCTGGAGGTCACTTTTGCACATATCCATACCAATAAATTACATGGCCTGATATCTATTAGAAAAATAAAATAAAAATGTTCCAATATCCTGGACTAACTCTACTGATTAAATGGAGTGGGGACAGATTTGCATTGTTGATGTAATCTGTAGATCTGCATCTGCATCATGATAAATCAGTTTGTATATGTTGATCTGCATGCTGATACACATTACCTGGACTGTGGCAAGTCTGCACTCTTGTAGTGAAGTTCATGTTGAATTTGCTGACAGCTTTGCATCTTTCATTTCACAGGGAAAAAAAAAAAAAAAAAAAGGTGCTTCTGATGTTTTATGTGAAGAATCTCCTATTTCTGAACGTGGGATGAAGGTGATTTAAAATCCACAGCAGTAGCAATAGAGTAAAGAGCAAACACAAAGCCCTTTGGCACTCTTAAACCCAGTAGGTTTACCTCTTCCTAGGTAGAGGAAACATGAGATTAACTAATTTTGTGAAGACAAATTATCTCTGTGCTACTTCAGACAATACATTGTGGAAAGATACTGCAGTACCACTGGGAAGCTGCAAATTCACCTTTGCAGTATCCGGATAATAACGTGCATAGAGGTATCAGAGACCTGGAGTGGCTTGCCCATTTCCTGGTGTGGAATTGATTCTGGTCTAGAGTAAATTTTCCCAGCTCTTCCGCACTGTGTCCACACAAAAATAAACAGCTGAGGCATTCCTGAGGTATGATGGTATCCTCCAAGAAAAATAGTAGTTCAATCTATGGTACATTCAAATCTGTAGTCTGTATACCCCTTTAGGTTAATGGAGTTACAGTTGTGGAACCTGCTTCTCTGGGTTTGGTTCATATCCCTTCTCTTGTATTGAAAAAAAAAGGGTTTGCTTGCAACTTGGTATAGACTCAGTTGAGAGCAACCTCTGACCAGAAACTCTTCTTGCAGTCTGTGTCCTGACTGGGAAACTTTAAATAAAATAAAATAAAATAAAACAACAACAACAAAAAACACATACAAAATGAGAGGTTTTGAGAAAATCTATAACCATGGGGACATTTCTAATAACCTATTTTGGCTCCTAAGGTGCCTCTTGATAATTAGTTTAGACCAATACCTTCAGAAATACGAGACAATTTCCCCCAGGACAAATTGCTGTAGAGAAACACAGTTGCTAGTTCATTTGTTAGCTTTCAGAAATAAGTTTCAAATAAATAGACTTTTTCGTAACCCTAAAGAGATAAGAAGTCAAAGAGGCAAGCATGATTAGGTTTGTGCTTTATTTGTAAAATTTCATCATGGTAGCCTTCTGAGCAACAGGCTTACGCAGTCGTATGCTGTAGCATATTAACAAGCAGAATGTATTATAGGGAATATAAGCCTGTTTCTTCTATTGACATGTATGCAAGTGTAAAGGACTACCATGCACAGTCTTCATAAGATACATGCCCTGATTTCTCAGAGCTTAACCAAGAACACAAATCAAGCCTAGCCTCAGAATGACAAATGGTGGCAAAAGGTGAATATAATTTTACTCCTAACAAATGAAACCCAGTGATTTACAGTGTTATGCTTTGGATGTAGAGCTAAGACATCTCCCATCAATCATCCAGAATAAACCCATTATTTTAGAACACATGAAGACAGACAGACACACTAGAAACTTCAGCAAAACTTATGAAGAACACAAGTGCAGGAGTTTAGGCACCTAATAACAGATCTAGGCCTACCTTAGAAGCTATAATTTCATGAATGCCGTAGACCCATGCCCCTACAACAAAATAACTGCAAATAATGAAATTACCAGACAAATATTTGGCAACCAGAGGCCAATGTTCCTGCCCTTAAGGAAGGTCAGGCCCTACACTGATCAGGTCCTCCGTTATTTATAGAAGTCCATTATATGTGTGAATACATATATATACATACATACAAAAACACTGCTTCTTGTCTCTCTCTGTTTTAGTCATTTACTCTTCAATACGATGGTACACAATCATAAACAGTTTAGGAAGAATACATGGAGAGAGGACTTAATAGACTATCTCCAAATTTACAAGCTCATAAATATGTTCCAAAAATGAGACTAAGTGAACCCAAATCACAACATTTAAAACCTTGAATTTTAATACAATTTGAAAAATTTGCTGACTTCTTCACTTCCTACTTTCACTCCTTTAATTGGATTCTGTTTATTAGCAGTACATGATGCAAATGGAGGAGTAGGGCTGTAAAACGCTGAGCTTTTCTAACCAACCAAGAAAACAGTATTATACATCAGAGTATATAAAAAAGTTGCAGGAGGATAAACTAATCTGATAAGATGAGATGAGCTTGGGAAGCAGGTTACATTGAGGTAATGCTCCTTCTTAAAGACAAATGCAAGCTAATTCAAGGCAGCTCACCCTGCACCAAAAGGTTAAGCAATAACTTTCTTGACAACATTCCTATAAGGTCAGATTCTTTTAAAGCTGTTCCACTTCCAGACAGCCTTCATGAGAGGAAAAAACAGGGCTTAGCAGGCATTTGAGTCATTGGCCTGCCAGGTACTCACAGCTCCATCAACTTCTGTGCTAGCCTAGGACAAAGTTTGAATTTGCAGGGAGTGCACAGTAAGATGCATTAACCACCCTTCCCCTTCTGCCTCATAAAATGCAATAGCACAGCCATAAATAGATACCCTTTATCTAAATGTATTGTACAGCTCTGAAGTGTATAACTGAATCTCATTTTGGAGGTGGGGGTAAGAGGAGCATCAAATATGTTAGCTCAATAACTGTAAGTTAAAACAAATGGGAAAAAAAAAAAAAGCAATTATTCCCCACTCCCCTCCCTCCCCACGCACCTTTCCCAGAACTGTGAAATTTAGTATAGCAAGAAATAACATCCGAGTTAGAAACAGGAGCTCAGAAAGATATGGCAGAACATATGGCATGAAGAAGGTGCTAAACGGCAGAATTTAAAAATTATGTGCAAGATGCTCCATAAATAATCCAACCCAAAACACAAGCTGTTTTTTAGCAGGCTTCATGGAAGTATATGCACACACTAAAAAGATACATTTCTTCCCTCACAAATATCCTGTTCTAGTGTCACCCTGAATGGCGTGACATGGAATTAACCCACGTGTAGGAGGAGCTCAAAATCAAGCTGATGCTAGCTTGGCCAGACAATGCCATTGTTTCCATTTTAATCCACAATAGTGGGCAATATTCAGTGAGGAGAACAGCTCTCAGAGTGTATTGCATCTACCAGCCCAAACGATGAGCTTTAACGAAGAGCAAAGTCACTGCATTTCACTACGTTGCTCCTGCGTACAGACCTTCTGGACACACTTCAGATGAAGCCTGGTTGCACATTTCCAAATGAAGTAAACAGTCGACACTGATGAAAATCATGCTGTTAGACTTTCACTTAAGGTAGCAAATTACTCGTGCATAACTGCCTTTTAGTTGACATCAGTTGACTGGAATCACTTTCTAGGCATTTTAATAACATAATCACAGGCACTTAACAACAACAAAAAGACAGGAATCCATTTAAAATCTAAAACTACCCAAGCTCTTACATGCTGCTGAACGCCACTGAGGAAATCAGTTGACATATGAAGCATTGCAGAATGCTAACAAGAAAGAAAACAAAGTCCTTTGGAGCACACTATTAATTCTCACGTGAGGTGCCACAAATTTATCTACTGTCCACACAAATGAGGCAGAATCTTAAATTTCCATCTATCAATCAAAAATCAATTTCCTTTCTTTGAGTGGAGTGAAAACAGAAGGATGTGGCTGAAAGCTTCACACACCAAAATCTTATCACAAAAGCAGTTACTTAAGTTAGGTTAGCCAGGTTTGTGATTCAAGAGAACATTTCCCCCCAGAGTTCCCTTATTTGGGTCTGCTTTTGGGTGGTACTCAACGCACAGCTCATAGAATTCAGCACAGTATGTAACATACCATTTTATTGTGAACATTTAATTTCACCTTGAAGGCATCCCTTAAATGCTAATGTTTGGGGGACTTATTTGCTTTCATCTGCACCAGCCTCCAGCTGATAGCCCTGCAGTAAAGCCACAACCTTCCTGTTTCATGACTCTTACTTCAAATCCTTTTGTGCAGTGGAGAGATGCTGACAGAACAAAGAAAAAATGAAAAAAAAAAAAAGTTGCACAAAAGTGTCTTGACAAAGACACAGACAACCAAGGCCACGATTTGTCTCTGAACTCTCTCTTCTCAATGTCTCATTGAGCATGGATGTTTTTCCTTTGGCAAAAATAATACAATACACTGGCATAATCTTTATAAACTGCTGGTATAACCTAGGTCTAGAATACAATGTAGACCCTTACTTGTTTTAGAAAAAAAATGCCTCGGGAGACTGGATGTCTTTACATAAGATACTCTGTTTAGAAGCAAAAGGTCGCATTTAGCATTACTCGTGTACAACATTGCAAATATTGTTGGAAGCTCTAGAGAAAAGAGACAATGTTTGGGGATTAGGAGTAAACCAAATTAATGTAAGGTGGCAAAAGAAGCAAAGAAAAGGAGGAGGGACAGCAGATAGCAAAAGCAGCAAAGATGCAGTCAAAATATGACCTTCAAGAAAGCACGTGCTGGTGCATAAATACTCATTCTGCAGAGTGCTCGCTCTGCCAGCAAAGGTGACTCCTCACGGGAACTGCAGGTACTGCAGGACAAACCAGAGCCCTCCAGGCTCTCTCTCCACAGTGAAAAATATCCACAACGGTACAGAGGGCTCAGCTGGTAGGTTGTGTCAGTGCCATGGACTGAACTGGAGGCACTTGGTCCTGGGTCATTAAACCCAGTCCCTCTCTGTACAAGCATCACAGCATAAAATTCTTCTGCAAGACACCTGAGACCTGTCTTCAGACCAGGTGGGTAGTTTATGTGTGCCACTCCTATTGAAAGGCTGTTTACAGACTCACTTCTGTAATGGTTACACAACTTCCCTTCACTTCTAACCTTAATGTAATCACACATGATTTATACATGCTTCTTCCCCTCTCTTATGTAGTCCTGTATTCACTGATGGTGATCAATCTCCTCTCATCCCTCATTAGATTAGCCAGGTCAGTAATCATAGATTTCCATTCCCTGTATTATTCAAGTAGCTCTCACTTGATCCAGGTTTATTTAATCTTACCCAGCTACTGCAGAGCACGGCTTTCTACACAGTAGCCTGAATAAGGCTTCAGCTGAGTCTCTCAATAACTGTTTCTGTTAATGGTATCTCACCCGAAACTGCCTGGTTTTGCCCTTTCTCCAGCTCCTTCAAAGTTGTGCTACATCATCATCCTTGGGCTGTGTCATCACAGCAGTGTATTTGCTCCTTCCTTATTTTGTGCCAAGTTTACTTATGAAAATACTAAACAAGATTGGTTCGGAAACCCATCCTTAAAGAACACTGGTAATAATATCATTCCATCTTAAATACTTCCTTCAACACCCTTTGTCATCTCCCTACTAAACCAGATATTTTCTCATTATACAATTCTTATACAAGTCCATATCTTCCTCAGCTGAATCCTTAATTTCATATTCTGTACCCTGTCAAATGCTCTTCTGTGTGTTATATTTCCTTTGCCTAAAAAGCAGGTATCTCATAAAAGAAAAAAGAACAAAAGCATATATGTTATCATGTTATGATCTTCCATTGATGAATATATGTTGCATTTGATCCTATTTTCATTTGTTTCTATATATTCTATTATTCTTCCCTTCAAAATGTGTACAAAGCCATACACACAAATACACTTAGAGAGGCCTGCAGCTTTTTGGACTGCCTTCCCCTTGCCACTCAGTTCCTAAATATATGCAATACATTTTTTGTTCTCTATACATAAAAGCTCACTATGACTTGGCTTGATTGTACTAGTAGAAAATCTTTCTGCTGGACAGCCATTTGCATATGCCACTTCCTTCAGTATCTAAAATGAAGAGTCTTTATGAGCTGGAGCAAATTGAGATCACTAAGTTTATTCTCCATATCCTAGCTGTGGAAATTTCCATTCCCTTCTTCCCATTAGCCACCTCCTCTATCCTTTTCTTCCTTCTTCCCTCACCCAACTTCAATTTCAAAGAAAATAAAGAAGAGCATTTAAAATGGAGAATGAGATTGTCTTTAATTCTATCCCCATCCTCACTGCAGTTTCCTTTTTTTATTTTCCTTGTTCTTTTTTATTTGCATGGTTGAAAAATCTTTCACAATTTGCTTAAATTTCCTTGACAAGATCTGTCTCAGTTTGACTTTTGGCAGTTATCGTTTTACCCCTGCACTTCCTGACCTCTCATACTGCAGCTTTAACACCAGTTCTGACATATGTTCTCACTATGTTCATACATATGGGTAATTCATCTCTTCATCTAAATTCCTTCCTTGATAGAAACTAAAACTGATTGAATTCTAAAACACCAAAGAAGGAGTCATGAATATTTTCATAAATAAAAACACCACATTCAGATCAGTGCTATTTATAAAATCATGTTATTTGATACTGAGAAACATATGCTGATCAATAAATATGAATGCCTGTACTCGCAAAAATGTCTATGATTCTTAAAATGTCAAGAAACATCAATGCTGTGCATGAAAAATTTTTTTTCTCCCCTCAAAATTAAAATTCTCATATTTTGAGAAGTAAAAGTTACCATATAGTAACTTAAATTAAAACAAAACAAAGAAACAAAACAAACAAACACGCACACACAAAACCTGCATCCAATAAGGATTTTTAACCGTGCATGCATGATTAGTTAAAATACAAAGTTTCTAAAGTAGAAATTAGGAAATGGAGCCCACTTGAGCTACTTTCAACATAGATCCTGACCTTAAATAAAGCTGGTGATGATAAAATGGGTGAGGAAGGTATAGAAATAAAAGCAAAGAGTTTGAAATATATTGGCAAACATGCTAAGTAGATTAGGCTAGACATTAATATGGTCAACTGTGAGATTTTCTATTATGTTTTCTTCAGGAAGTGGTAGAACTTCTGGTCTAAGAAGACCTACTTTTTGTGATCATCACCTTCTACACTTCAAAAATAACCAGAGGAATGAAGGCTAACTTTTTTTTTTTTTTTTTTTTTACTTTTTTTTCTTTTTTTACCTTTTTTTTTTCTCTTTCCCTGGGGAAACTGAACCTTTATGCAGCTTTCCAACAAGTCAGTGGCACCAGTTCCTGTGTTAGAGACTAGTGTTATGCAGTTGCTGATAGATCCAAAGCAAGGCTACGAGCCACAGAACCTGTGCCTTGTTCCTGTTCCCTGACTACTCACTGAGCAATACGGTCAGAGGGGAGCTGGAAAATAGCTGCTGGTGAGAGGTTGTGCTTATCGTGAAACACGGTAAGGGGAAAGAGTGAGTAGTGCAACAACAGCTTAGGAAATTAATTTGAAACAGAAGCTGCTCCCTTCAATGAGGAAATGATTTAGCATTAAACAAACAGTTGCCTTAGTAACTAATGTCTTACCCTTTCCCTCCCATCACTTTGAACATAACCATCACTGAACTCAGTTTTTCATCACCTTTTCTGTTTGCTTAACTGGTCTTCTTCAACTGTCAGGCAACCAAACAGCTTGCAGTGAAATTTAAGTCTCTTTTCTTTTTGTGAACTGCCCTAAAATGCAGATTCCAGGACCTGATCCTCAGCTTCTGTCAGTGACAGCTTACATCAGATGTGGCTCTTTTTTTTTTTTTCCAGGCTTTGAGTAGATAAAGAAGGCATTATATCTAAGCAGACAAGGAGATTTCTGATAAAAATAGGAGCATCAGGTGTCGTGTACTCATCAGGTCTACATACATGCGGCAGAATTTCTGAACATCAGCTCCTGAAAAATGCACCATACAGGATGAATAAACACTATAGCGTTTCCCTTGACATTTACCTGGTACTGAGCAACCAAACAACTTTGAAACGAAGGAAGAACAAGAACAAACGAAGGAAGAACAAATTCTTGGTACATGGTTGAAGAAAAATTCTAACAGATGGCGTTATGCATTATGTACCAGCAACTACATCTACAGTATGGGACAGGTGTGCTCCGCAGCATGTCCTCTAGCTCTGGTGCCTCACACATCCATATGGGCAACACAGTCAGAGCCTGTATATTCCTCCTATGCTCTGCAGCTGGGTTTAATGCACAGTTGGGAAAGTAATTAAAGGAATGATGTTCCTGGCTCTTAACTTCTGACATGCTTAGGAGGGAGCTGGGACACTGACACTTTCTCAGTCAGGGAGTATCTCTCCAAATCCATTTTAGATATAGTCAAAAAGAATAAACTTGCAAATACCTGATGAGCTAGTCCAGCCTCTTTTGGGGATGACATTACATAGCACAAAGCTATAAAGCTGCCACTACATAAATAACTTACCTATTTACTCATATCTTCCATGAGAAAACATGAGAATATCCATTCTTTTCCAATACTGTTCCTTATTCTGTAGGATGGATAGAATTTAGGTATGCTCTATGTGTCTTCTTGGGTCTTTGAAAAATATAAAATGCAGATATCATTGTCCTGAGCAGCCACAAAGCCAAACACACTTTCTTGTCTTGAATTTCATGAAGCTAAGAACAACTAAACATAAACTCCTCTCTGATATGGAGGGCCTTAGCTGCTAATGATCATGGGACTCCAGCCTCAGAGTCAGCTGTATTAGAAAGCCAGAATCAGCAAAAGAGTTCCTCGTATAGAGCCTGCGCTAGAGATTGCTCCTTGCTCCTGTCCCCCATGACAATGACTCCATTTTTTCCTGTATCAGATTTAAGTCTAAAATTGTCTGAAACTGCCCGTTGATGAATCCCAAGAGATCTGTCTACTCTATCCTAATTACAAGTCTGGAAATTTATACAAAAAACAGGCAAAATTTTGGTGACCCATCTGCTTTTCTGCAGCCTTGACACACAGCTGTACTATCCCCAAGACGAAGAGATTCAGTATAAAATCTCAACACAAACCCTTTTATTTGTATGATTATAAATGCTATACTATATCCAGTCAAGTATGTTCGGTGCCATGGAAAAAAAAGACATAACGCTAAAAGGAGAAAACTCATCATTTGAGAAAAGAATCTGTTCCCCTGCCTAGATACAGAACAGATCTGTTGCCTTAAGTAGGAGATGGGAAGGAGGGCCAGGGACAGAAGGAGGACACTAAAGTTACAGTCCAGTCATCTGATCCAATGCAGAAAACTTAAATTGATGTTCCAGGGACAGCACATTGATTCATTAAGTTTTTCTGATGTTTCACTAAGACGATACCCATCAATCACCGTTCGTAGCCCTAGAGGTATATGGTTGGATATATCATACATCCTGGCACATCAGACACCTTTGTGTAGGCTGCAACCTTCAACAGAAGGAGAAATTACCATTATGAAATTGCTCCATCTAAAACTGCCAGTATTCTTGCTATAACCAGTGGTGGCAGCAGAAGCAGCTCGAGCAATGGTGGCAGACACTACAGAAGGAGCATCAGAGATTACACATTTGACTGCATCTGACTATTTTTTTTCCCCTTTAGGTAACCCCAATGCGTTTGACGTACTTTAACGTTAGACTCTTTTTGAGGGAGAGAAAAGAGAAAGAAAGGCAAACAGGAAATAAAGTACACACTCTGACATGCAGCTAAACACTGAAGACTGGTTCTGGAGAGGTCAAGACTCAGTTACTTAAGCAGAGAGCTTGCATAAAGACTCCAGTACTGAAAAGCACTTTTTACCTCTTATGTGTATTATTTTAATTATAACACGTAGCTGATAGAATATTAGTCAGAAGCAGTCGGAAAAAAAAAGATCACACTCATTTCTTTTGTGTTAAAGCCATTAGCTTAAAATAGTTCATAATTGGTTTTAGTCTGATGGTGTAAGTGGGGGTCCATTTCTTTTTTTAATATATTTTTTTTTCTTCAAAATTGACAGCTTAAATCCAGCACAAATACTTCCAGACAGGGCCAGTCTCTGAGACAGTCAGTCAAGATGAGTTTTTCAGCCAGGCAATTACTCAGCCATTTTGGACAGCTTCTTGCACAGAATTCCATTCCACAATTATCCAAAATTCATTAGAGTTAAAATTGTTGACCACCAGAAACAAAATCAGAAGAGCTGTGGCCTGACATAAGACCATTTTTTTGGGAAAAAAAGAAAAAGAAAAAAAAAACTGCTCAAGAATTAGTGAACAGGCTCAATCATTTCCAACTAAAATGACTTGCAAAGAATATGTGACAGTTCCACACACTATGAAAATTAATTTTCCTAGATGGCCAGTGGGTAAAGTTTCATGTTACAAATCAGTGGCGTTTCACCCATCTGTTTGTACTTCAGGAGAACTTGATATCTTAGATCTTATGTGAGCTCACTGAAATTAAGGGAGTAGAGCCTGAATTGAGCCTGCAGGATCAGGATTTATTAACATGAAGAAGTTGTAAGGTTTGTTTCATGAAGGATTTTCATTTTTTCTACCTCACCAGTTTCAGGACAGGAATGAAGCTTGAGTGTTTCAAAATTCTCAAAGGAAAATGCTCAAAGACTAACATATTCAGAGTCAATTGATTCTGTATTATTATACCGTAGTACAATCCTGAAACAAAATACAAATTCGAAAGTCATTTCTGGGGAAAATCTAAACCGAGTCCTTATTATGAGAATACTGCATTATGATGCTATGTACCCAACTCAGCAGATTTACCCATTTCATTAGAAGTTGTATTTTTGATGGAATATTGTCCCGGCAGGTTTTCTGAGCCAGCCTCTGCTATTGCATGTTTACAGAAAGACAACAAATAGAGACAGAGTGGCTTTTGGGTGACGAAATGCATATGCAGGCAGTGGAAGAGATGTTTGGAACCACTATTAATAAATGATTAACAGAGAACTAGAATTAAGAGTTCAGCTGATATGAATGTGCATTCGTATGGATTTATGAGCACACTTTTATAGGATGTATGTGTGCAAGAGAGACAGGAGCAAGTTAAGGGCTATTTATATAAACACATAAAGAAGCACAGACCCTCGCATCGCAGAGTAACCCTCCCCATCGTGAGGAGAGGGTTAAGAAGAAATGACTTTTATTCCCTGTCACTCATGATGATTAAAGCACTTTTCTCTACAGCAGGCAATGCTGGCTGCCCTCACGCAGACTCCTGGAATGAGAACAGCTGCTGTGAATAAGACAGGGTGAGATTTTCAGACCCTCCGGGAGGCATGTGCTAGGGAGCCGCAGCAGTAACAGGACGAATAATACAAATGAAAAAGATCTGGTAGGGTGGAGCTTTGCCAACAAGCAGTAGCAAGAAAGAGCTTACTGACAGTGGGGTGGGACAGGAACCCAGGCTAACAATAGAAGTGGGAACAAGATATTAGGAGCCCGGAGAATTGGCCAGAGTTTTACCAGATCCCATCTCGCTTGCCTCACTCCCCTGACACCTTCTGTAGGTGCTCTGGCCACAAACAAACTGGCTGGAAAGGCAGAAAGGATCCCAGTTAAGCCTAGGGATATTGATTCAAAAGAGGTTTTATAGCCATTTCCTTGGCTAGCTGCTCCTCAGCTACCTTCCCGTGTGATTCGAGAAAGCTTGCCAGATTAGAGTCAGTGAGACAGTGAGCTCCGCTTCTCATTCTGTTTGTGTTAAAGGAAACTAGTACTGTCCTCTGCCTGCAGCATTTTGAAGACCAACAGTTTTAAGCTCTTTAGAAGGATCGGCTTTACAGTGTGCTGTCCCAGGAACCTCCTGTAAGGCCCACATATAAAATAATGCAAAGTGTAGTCTATTAGTACAACCACAACTCTTTCTCACTGAACTTCTGCTCTGAATAGCCTCAGGATAAGGTAAACTAAAGCAAGGTTTTACAAGACTCATCATTTAACCAGTTCTCCATCTCTTTATTTCTCATTATTTCTTTCCAGATTAAAATAAATAAACAAACCTCCAGTGTTCTGTTTAGACACAAACACACACACAAAAGAGAGAAATAAAATGGGTACTGCCCATTAAGCTAGAATTCCTAACTATCAGGAGTGATACCCCATCGAAAATAAGATCTGTAGCTCTGATATGCACTGCAGGGTGGATGCAGATAACAGAAGCAATAAAATGGAAAGAGGGATGTAAAAGGCTAAGGGAAAAAAACAGTAGTGCCAGTATAACTTTATATTCAGCTACAAATCAGGATCATGTAAGAAGCAATTATTTTCTCTACAGTCAAAATCCTAGTGTTGGAGATTACTTCAATACAAGCTACAGAGTATTTAAAAAGAAAGGTTTGAAAGCCCACAGGGTAAAAAAGCATTTGTATGATTTGAAGAGACATGACAGGCTTGCTTATCAGGATGATTTTCACTAAAAAAAAAAAAAAAACCACCTAATTTTTGAAGCATAAACCATGTGCCAAGTAAAAGCCTGTAATACCTCCCCTGTTTCTAAGAAAACCCAGCTGACCTTCATGTCCTTTGTACATGCATTCATCTTACATTTTAGAACAGAAGGCCAATGATATTGTAGTCATCTTTGAAGCTAACAGTTTGTGTAGTTTTAATGTGTAGTACAGTCAGATCTCAGACTTGTCCATACATGATAACCTAAACATCCAAAGTAATGAATATAAACAATTATGTCTCTATTGACTGAAGTGTGTAACTATATAAAGAACATTTTCATCATTTCGCAATTTAGGCTTCTTAAACAGATAAATCTGGGCAAAAATGATTTTTATTACCAGCAACCATAGACATCACACCACATGTACTTTTAGCAATGTTAAACACAGGTCCTGTGATCCTCAGGAGGGGACTTTCTGCAACTCAAATTGAGCCACAGACTGCAATTTGCCCAACTCAGCCAGCCACAAGAGAGCAATCTGAAAGAAACTATACAGGTTATAGCAGAGCCATGCTGTGGACCAACAGACATGAATTCTATCTCCTGATGTCAAAAACGAGACAAAAGCTAGCTGTCATAAGAGACAGGCAAGGTTGGGCCACCTTCTTTGAAACACAGTGCCATGAGGTACAATTGGACTTCTCTGTGCTGTCACGGACCCATCAGACATTGCTTTCTGCTCTTTTCTTGGGAACTTGGGCTTCCTCTACTCAGAGAAAGAGCTCCAACCCTTTGTGGGTCTAGCAAATATTAATGATGGACATAAAGCTGTTGAAATAAACATGCTGAGAGACATTATAGCTTGTCTAACAGACCTCTCTTCTCTAACACTCAATATGAAACAAACTGGACATCAGACATACTGGACATCAAATACAGACAACCTGCATGAGGACAACTGGTCTCCCCATGCCCACCTTGGTCAACTCTGTCTTTCTGTGAGATGTGCTATGCTGGCAGCTTATCCTGTTGCAGGGTAAAAATAAATGGCAGCAACTCAGGTACCATCTTTGCATCATTAATATAATTCATTCCAGATGCTCTCAAATCTGTCCACAACCAATTTTCATAACATTCATCATTTTCAAGACAGATATTTTAAGAAATTAATAAATGGTAGGGATGCATTCTACCTTATTTCCAGCTTTTTCTCTGCTTCCAGGAGCTGAGGTTTAAGTGATACAGCAAGCAGTAAGACATTAATCCTTTTGCAAGAGTGGGCAACACTGCCTACATGATTCCCTCTCCTGTATTTTGCACTTTAGAAGTAGCAGGTTACTTTACTTCAGCAGAAATCAAGATAAAAACAAAACAGACATCTTAACCTTAAACTACATGCACACGATATGTTAAACTAAAGCACACTGCGATGGAACATCGCTGGTGTCCCAATAAAAAATTAATAAGACCCTCAGCTGTTTTTATGAAAACTGGGCAAAAATCAGACTTTTTTCTTCTTTAAAAAACATACTTTCTTTTTTTTGTTTGTTTGTTTCCTGCTGCCAGTTTCTTGGGCAGAAAAAAAGTATCCTGTCCCACAGAAACTATGCATCCTTTCACATTCTGGGACAAGGAGAAGGACTCCACAACATAAAACGTAAACCAGTTTGCATATGTAATCACCGCTGGTTACCTGCTAGTCTGTCTACACATTCTTGGATGATGAACGGTCTAGGTGCCTCTTCCCTCTGCAAGCTAGAAGTCAGGCAACAACAAGGCAGAAACGGTCCCATGGATTTTGACTAGTGTGAAGAACCAAAACTCATGCAAACAGGGAGATCAAAGTTCTCACTCACACCAAGGCAGCCATTCCTGGCATGATCCAGGTAAAAACCTACGGGTGGCATAGAAAGGTTAAGCTGCCAGGAGCAGGAAACATGATGAATGAACAAGAAAAACATGCAGCAGACAAGTTTATAAGTCTGGAAAAATCCTCCATCTGCCTTTTCAAGTGGTTCCAGCTTCTCATTCATATTAAAGATTATTTTGAACTGTGTTTCAACAGCATTGCTAAAACAAATTGCTTTAGGGAGCAGACATCCACTTTCCCAACCTCTGCTTGATGACTTGCAGAGAATAAATATTGGAATGCTACTGTCAGTTTAGAAGAAGCAGTGCCATAATTGAAATAATGCACATTTTTTTAATCTCCCAAACATCCTGTTTTTCTGCAGTTATTTTTAATTTTAATATAAGCTACAAAGAATGCCCTGTATGTGTGGCTTGATTTCTTGTGATCTCACCAGGTCCTTGTCATTATAATCATGGAAAAAGTGGTTTAACTACATTCACTGAATACCAGCTTCTCAGCACCCACAGAGAAATCTGTATTAATATGCAGCAGCAAAATGGCAAAGTGCAGAACTGTATTTATCCAGGAGTGTTTGGCTGGAAGAAGGAGCTAGGCTTGATAATGAAATAGCAAACCTGATCTTTTACAGGCTGCGTGCTTCTACATGCCAGCCTCAATATATGACTAAAACTGTTTGGACTGGAAAAGTCACTCCATTTGCCCTCTATACTGCAAGCTGGAATGACTAATGATATCGCTGAACGTTAGATGAAAAATATTGTGCTGATGCAATCACACCTGGACTTCTGTGCCCTGTGCGGAGCACTGTCATTACCAAAGAGCTATTAGTAGATCAGAGGGTACTCAGAAGAAAGGGGAAAAGATGATTAAAGAGAAGGAGCAAGTGTCTTAGAAGGAAAGACTATGAGAGGTAAGTGGCAGCTGGCTAGGCTAACGTGAAAGAGGGACAAGTTATTTCTTGAAAGCCCTTGCCTGAACTCGCCACCTTATTTAGAGGATTTTTGCTGGGAAGGTGTCTCAGGGCAATGATCTCCTGGGGCAGCTGGCTTCCAGAGACAGGCTGTGTGTGGCCTGATTGCCCAGAGAGACGAGAATGCCAACAGAATTTACCAGCAGCAGCATAAGGTGATTTCCTCAACAGTAATGTGAAAAAGAAAACATACCTAAGCAACACATTGAGGGTCTCAAGCTAAGGCACATCCTTAAATTATCTAGGTCCAATTGCTGCTGAAATTTGAGAGAGCTCATCACCCAGCCAATTTGGAGATTGTTTGCTGTTCTGACTGAAACACTTGAAAGAATAAATGCTGTTGACTTTATCCGGACCTAGATTCCCCAACGCCTAAACGCAAATAGAAATTGAGTTACTTTGGAGTTTTGAGTTACTAATTGAGTTAATTTCCATACTTTTGAAGATACTACTGTGCACAATTTCTTATTGAAGGGAAGAAAGACAGAAGTCATACACTACAAGTTCTTCAGCAAAGCGTTCAATACAAAGAGTACTCAGAAAAAAAGGAATGACTGAAAATAACTAAAACAAGTTCAGTGCCAATTACTTTATGGCAACAAGTGTAAAGCTTTAGAGGAGCTTTAGACCACGTCTACATCAGGGAATTACTGAGACTGATGACTGACAATAATTAAAACTGAGGTCAAATGCAATACACCTGAGCGCTGAACAGGAGCCAGCCCTACCCAAGGTACCTGCAGGTGAAGTCCCATACACTGCTCAGCAGTGCAGGGAGCGAAGAGAAGCCAGGCGCAGGGCCACTGCAATCTCCAGGGGACCCAGTCTGGCTTTGGCCACGTTGTCCTGGGTAAAAACACATAGTTCAGACACTCTGGACAAGTTCTGTGAGCATCACCCTGCTCCCAAGGTATAGTAAAGCAAAAGGACTAGCTGATAGTGGAATTTAATAGTAACCTTTTTTTTTTTTTTCTTTTTTCTTTAGGAACTAGTGAAAAGCAAAAATGTCTAGAGCCATTCAGAAAGATACCTCTTAACAAGGGATTATTTATCCCTTCAAAAACAAAGCACCAAAGGCACAAACGTCGCATAGAGAGTCCCAGAAATATGGTAGCTAGACCAAAACACATAAAACCAGTGTGGGGGATGAGCTTTACCCTGAATTTTCAACAATCCCTCTGTATCAGGTGATATGATGCCAGGGGTACATCTGCTACATAAAATAATATATATACTGTCCTGGGGAATGTAACGTGAGCGTCAGCTGCCATTATGTGTCATGCATGCTGTGACAGCAGGATGCATAACAGGGTCTGAGGCAAGGCTTCTGCCTTCTGATCTCCTACCACAGTTCAAGAGCCTGGCTACTATATTCCCTCCAAAATCTGAGGCAAAACGCCATTTCAAAGATTTTGTGATGGAAAGAGAGGACTCGTATTTAACAACTAACTATTTCAGTCAATCTGAGATTTCTGATCACCTTTACATTTACTTCCATCTCCTCATATCTCTGCCTTTACACAATTACAAGTCCCCTCACCTGATATTCTTTGCTAGGTGGAATAAACCAGGCCTCCTCGCATCTGTTCTTCACGTTCCACTAAGCTCTGACTGAGAACTTTTTCCCCTCCTTCCCCACACTTGTCATCTCTGTTTTTCAATGAGAGCATCTTTATATGTGATGTTCTCTTTGTAAGCTTTCACCTTTAATAACATATTGGCAACCAAGGAATTTTTTCAATTTCTTTTTTCTTGGTTTTTCTTTCCCATCATACCCTACAAAATCCTAACCTTTATCATTGTTTTGAGTCCTGTTTCCTTGCCATTGGAAAGATTCCTACCTTCAAGTCAAGTTAATAATGGGTGGATAGCTGTAGCACAGGTAATCTTTATTTTAAAAGTGTGTATACATTATGCATAACTCATTCCCCATAATTATACAGAGTGCTCTCATTTCTGGAAATGACTGGTCTTCTTATTCTATCTAGAAGTAATGAGATACTTTACAGTAGGCTCCCCAGGCTGCAGAAACAGCACTGTATAGAATGTACTGATAAACTTACAAGAAAGCCTCCTCAAATGGAGTTCCCATTTAAGTTACCGGGAAATGAGATGTAGAGAAAACAGTTTCCTTCAGCACAGTGCCCACCAATCTTGCTCTATTAAAAATGAAGGGCTTTGCACCGCCTCCTTTTCTCATCTCCTTTTTCCCCACACACCTGAGTTTGCCCCCTCCAATTGCCTGTTGGCACCAGCCTTGAGCACCAAAATCTCTTAATCGTATCCCATTTACCTTTTTTCCTGTCGTCACTAGGAAGGGAGCATCCTCTACAATGTGATCCATAACAACACTCCCTTGTCTTTCTCCAGTCAGAAAGTCTCCAAGAGGAATTATTTTAGAAATCAGTCAGGTGGTGGGCTACCATTTTGCCTCTCTCTCTTTTAAAATAAATAAATAGCAGAATTAATACCATCTGACTGTACTGGTAACTTCTGTACTCCATAGGCAGACTGCCTGCCATTGAAAGGCTGAGAAATAAGGTGTTGAAGCATCTGCATCTCGAGGGCTCACAGACAGAGCAGGAGGCTCTGCATCTGAACACCCAGCTGGGCACAAGCACAGCAAGGGACATTTGGCTGCTTGCTTGCACGTGCCACACTGACATGCCCCCAGGCCTACTTGCGTCGACATAGCAGCTTGCAGCTCTCAGCCTCTGGCTGTTCACACACTTGGCTTTCAGGCATGATGCTCTCTTCTAACAGCCCCACCTGTTTTTTCCAAAGGAAAGTGCTGGGGTACCTCAATTCCCCAACAAACAGCAGTCCCCACCAGGATGGTGTTGCTAATCTGTAATTGTGATGGCTCCAGTCCAGTCTGTCTCGCTCTGGTAAAACAGCTTTGACACTGCATGTATCTGGGACTCTTACTGACAGTGTGATCATACCACAACAGCCCTGCCAGACACTTTACCAATGTCAGAAAGCAGTCAAGGAACATTAGTAATCAAATTACATACACACACATAAAACTGCTTTCCATGACCTGGGGGCTGAAGCCCTCGCCCATGTGGATCACCCTAGATTTGCACCAAGTAGCACAAAGATTATTTCACAAAGCCATCCCAAAGCTTTTTATCATCAGTCTCTAGTCTGATTTAGGACTACCATTAATGTAAATCCCCAATCCTAACTCAGTAGTAAGAGCACGTGGACCCATCAGTTCAGGACTCTTTCACCACTGACCTGTTTGATAAAGAATAGGATGAAATGATCTTATCTTATGTCACTGTCATCCCCAGAGTGCTCATGATTCCTCAAGCCTCGTGCATGTGATCCAGATATATTTACAAACAAATCAAATACAAAGGCATTTTGTTGTGAAAGCTGCATTTGTCCTGCAAACTGCATTTTTTTCAAGACAGCGCACTATATTGATCAGCCTCTGCCAGAACACATGAATCAAGCCTCATCAAAGCCTCAGCACAAAATGCAACACAACATCACAGTTGTCACAGCTTGATGGGATGCTTTATTCAGCCAAGTAATCACATGGGGAATTCTGAAAAATGCTTTGCTGAAGACAACTGGGTGGAAAACTACGGGTTAATGAAACACATGCACCTACCTGCTGTCAAATTCCAGCCTGTTTCTGCTCTCCTCAGTAATTCTATCAATTTATTACCTATGACAATTCACACTAACCTGCAACTCTGAGAGTAGACACTATTAAATATGATATGGGAAAGAATCCATAAGGTGATATAAATATCACATTTCTTGTTCATTTTTACTGCAGCCTGACTTGGCCTCTCCTCTCTGTAATGGTTTCCCTACATCCAACCAGATTGAAAACAAAGAACTGCACAGCAGAAAACCCTGGCACAGCAAGATCCACAAGAAAATGTCAAAAGAATGATCAACACATTTACCTGGAACACCACCTGCAGAACAAAATAATGATATATTTGGATATCAGGTAATACCACGTTGCATATAACTGCATGCTTACTATTGCCAGGAAATTAAATGATTTTCTGCAATATTTGTAGTGGTGTCACATAAACCATTTTTCCCGTGGAACTCATGGCTATTAGAGGAGAAATGAGGTGAAGACAAAAATCTAAAACTGAATTGTATGTGAAACCATCAGCTGTAACTTCGAGAGCTACTTAATGACTTCTTGGTTAAACAAGACTTCCATATTTTCTAAGTATTTTCTGAGCATTTTCTGGGTGTTGCATTCTTTGTTCTCAACATGCATGGGTATCAAGGCTCCCTGAAGAGTAGCAGAAACCAATCAGAAGCCAGTCAGGGCTTTTTTTTTTTTTTTTTTTTTTCTTTTCTTTAGAGAAGCCTTAGACCAGTCAGCTGTGTGCTCATCCACAGAGCAGCCCCTTTGCTTCCAGTTCTCTCCAGGGACCACATGGGCAGAAAGTGAAACACAGACCCTCCTGCAACCTTCTGCCCCACTATACAGAGAGGTACTCAACCCTTTCAGTCTAGTTTTCCTTTCAGCTTCATTGACATAACAGGATGCATTGGTTATTAGCCCATGTCCCCTTAATGGCAGCTATTCCTACTGAACCTGCTTCATTTGAATGCTTCAGGCATTCATTTACTCTGAGACCTTGGGATATCCCTTCAGCCCAACCTTCTACACCCTACCTCCAAGCCAGCAGCAGGCAAGAGGCATAACTGTAGCTCTGGACCATGAACAACAGCATCATCCAGTGTGGTGCTAAGTTGTAGCCCTAAAGCATCTGATATTTAGATGAAGTTTTTGAGCTACACATCAGAGATGATGCTATTTTGCACATCCCCTTTGGAAGTGCTGCATCCCTGATAGACGCAAGCAAAGAATATGACCCTAAATTTTAAAGCAAGGAGAATTGGAAACCCATCACTTAATTTAAGTGGCAAACTCCACTCATTCAGAGAGAGGAAGGCTGGCCGATCCAGAGGTTACGGTGCTGTCTGTCACTGTGGCAATAAGCACCTTAAGAAGCCACGTTTAAATCAGTGGTCTGCATGGGTCTGAGATCTCTACCTCAAAGATGGTGTAAGATGCCTACTTCAGAGCTGTGTGGGACATGAATTTGAGCTGGGTTCGTCCTCCTCAATTCACTTATCAACTAGTGCAAGAAAGAGCAGCTCAGCTGTGATCCATAAATATCCTGACCTTTACATTGGGTGCTTGGAAAGAACAGGATTTCCATATAAAATAATTGACATGTACCCACTACCGGAGGGAAGGAATTCATTCCTTTTCTGTGTTTGCACAATGCTTAACACAACAGCCAAAAAACAAAAATGCAAATAAACTGAATAGAAAATAATACTCTGGAGAAGCTTACAAAACTTAAATGACAGATAGGTACAGACCACAGGTGACCGTAGAGGTCCTTCCTTCTAGCTAAGAGATGAGCACTCTGTCAAATAAATAAATAAATAATCAGGGTAAGAGAGACAGAAACAGAGAAGGATTCAAACCTAATCAATGCAGCAGAATTCATTGGTAGTCAGGATAGATAGCTATTCCCTCTGACAAGAAGTGCCTCAAGTTTCTCTTTAAAAGAGTCAGGAATATGCTGGCTGCACCTGAAAGTTTTAGGGATCTTGAATATTTTTAAATTTGTTGTAGATTTGTAAAGAGAAATCATGCAAAGTTAATTTGAACTCGTGAATCCCCACATCTAAATTATTAGTTAGTATTTAATATTTGAAATGGAAGACTTTCAAAGATTGTTGCAACTTTGAAGGAATGTGAGACTGAATCCACTTAAAACCTACTCAAGGGTAAACAACCTCTTAATTATGAAAAAAGTACAAATACATTTTTTCAGTAATTTTGTGGTTTACTCTTATCTCCAGCTATATGTACGCAAATACCCACACGGTTTGAATGGAACAACATTAAAATGAAGAAAAAGAAGTTAACACAACCAATGGCTGATATCTCCATATGCAATAGTTATAAAATGCATTAGAAGTACAAAACCAAAACATCTTTTTAAATTTGAGTGGGTGTAATTTTGTGAAATTTACCAGAAGACAAAACAATGTTTCCAAAAAGTTACTACAAAACCATAGCAAAGCCAATTTCAGAAAACCAGTACATTCATTTTGTGCCATATCAATAGTTTATTTTTCAGGCAGACATTATCAAAAGCTGAACATGTAAGGGGCACATCTTTTTATCATTAAATCAACAAAGAAATATTCTTCTTGGATCTATTGTATTAAATACAGGAGAATGTGCTAAATAAATTCCAACAGACATGCATACATTTTCTAAATTCTCAATTTACTTAAAGATACAATATCTCAAAAAAAATCCCTGGAGATTTTTATACTTGCCATACATGCAGTTCTTCATACCATGGAAGAAAATATTTGCTCTAGAAGCAATTTCAGAGCTGCCAAGCATATACCTAAAACAGAGATAGCAGACAAGAACATACAAGATCTGGGCATTCACACAGAATTTTTCTGACTTTGGAAAACACAGCTGGTTTGTCCCATTGCTATATTGATAAAATACTTACATTACCGTTTTTCAGGGACAGGCTAACACATTAACATTAGAGATGATGTTTAGCTCTAATGAAACCATGGTAAAGAAATATCATCAAAGCTACCTCTTGACAGCAGGAATGTACAGAAATTGTAGAATTTGTTTAAAATGTGGCTTACACAATGAAATTAACCATTTGAAAATTCTATGCTATCATATGCTTTTGTGCTACATCTTAACAAGCTGCTAAACAGTTGCTGTTTTCAGGTAAAGTTGAATTTCAGAGTTGATTTAATTCATTCCTTGGAATAAAGGGTTTTTGTATAAATATAAAGATGCAATTACTGAGAAAGCTAGAAATGCAGAGATTTATGTACATAATGCTTCTTCTGAAAGACAAAACATTTTCCTTAGTAATTTTCCTCTTCCCAGCTGCATAGCACCAAAATGCACCTTTTTTCCCCCCCTCTCCAAAACAAACTCTCCTAATTCAGGTTTTAAGGAGAAGTTTGGGTGTGGAGGGCTAAGCAGACAGCTAAAAATTGTAACGTCATTTCTCGAGGGCAAAGACAGAAGCATGACAGCCATTTATCTACAACTTTTCCTGACCACGTTTAAATAGACCACTTTGTGTAAATGGATGAGACTTTTAATAAACAGATCCTCAAAATACATAGAAAACGGGTAAAGAGAATTTGCCCAGGGATACCCCTACTGCTAGATGAATTCTAGAAGTGGTAGTGTGAGCTTTCCCTTACCTGCTGCCAGGGAAAGGAGCACACTATATTCCTCCAGTGATTCAAATAAAGTTGCCAGCAGAGTACAAAAGAGTCGGGCTTTTTCGCAGACCTAGTGATTATAAATAAATAAATAAATAAATAAGAATAACAGCAAAGGCATGCTTTCACATCCACAGCTTGATGACAAAATATATGGGGCAGGTAAAGGAAATGTTATTTATTGTCAGGGCAAATTACTATGCAATTTATCCCAGCAGTTACACCAAAGTTTCCTACAAGGCAATAGCATTATTGCAGGTGCCGCAGGTACTGCCAGTTAGTTCCCAAACAAAGGTACACTGATGAGCACTAAGCCATATAAAGTGATATCCAATTATATGGCAAAGGATATGTGCCAGTTCATTCTCCTTTGACATTCCTTGCCTCATCATCAGATGAAAGTTCCTGCTTCTTTGCTTCCAGCCTTCCCCAAGTTCTGCTACTGCAGGTTGCCCCCACCTGTCATCCTCACTTGAACTGGCTGCGAGTTGCACTCAGGCAATTCCACGTGCTTGGTGCAAAAGTGCAGCCTTTCACCTATGGTCTGCCTAAGTAATTGGCAGGATATAGAGATACAGAGAGCTGGCACTGCTTTTCTGCATGGTAGCTGAATTTCACTTGGGCAGAAGCCATTGCCTCCCTTTGCCAAGCCCTATTTGAGGGCTTTCAACAATTGTTTCCAGTTTGCACACCCAAAGGTTGCAAAAGCTATGCTCTTCATTATTATGGAAAATTAGCTTTCCCTGTTGGAAAACAGTGCTCTTTACTAAGGTCAAAACCCACTTGGACAGCAAAACATTAAAAAAAATATATATATATATATATATATATATATATATGTATAAGGATTCCTGAGACAACAGTAATAGCAACGCAGAAGTTGTTCTTTTTAGCCTAGGTGCTAACATATTATTTCAGAAGACACTATCACTTGGTGATAATGCTACTTCCATCGTATATAGTGATTAATGGTAATTGCTTTTGTACTTCAGTATTTTTCACAGAACACTTTGGGTTCCAATGAATACATCAGTGTCTCATTGCTGTAAACACTCTCCTTACAACTATGCAGAACTATATACAAAGCAGTCAGAGATAAGTATTTCATTCCTTCTTTTGATTTTTGTGGGAGATAAGTTCTAGATTTTTTTTTGTTTGTTTGTTTGTTTTTCCTCTGAAGTGCAGGAAGAAATAATTCTAGAACTCTCCCAAGAACTAGCCATGAATGGTAGTCTAAGTTTTCATAATGCATCTACAGTTCCAGTTCCTTGTTAAGATTGGTTTAGTGTTAGGCCTGTGATCAATAATACAATTTCTTTGGCATTCTCAGGGCTTCCTAATAATCTAGAATGTCATAGTTTGTGGGACTAAGAAAAAAGAAAAATACCTTTTCTGTTTTCCACAAGAACCATTTTATCCCCAGAGCCTAAGTCATCCCATTACCCTCAGATATCCCTTATGTAATGATTCACATAAAAGGATCATATTTTTATAAGCCTCCCTTCAATTGGCTTATGCCTTTAACCCTTGTTCTCTCTTTTGTTTCCTCAGTTCTCCTGTATTTTTAAATATACCCCTCACCCCAATGAGTCTCATTGGAAGGATAGTGAAGTACAACAAAGGTTTCCCTAGGGAGGTGTTGGAGTCCCCATCATCAGAGTCTTTAAAACAGGTTAGACAGTATCTGCCAGAAACAGTTTATGCATTGCTCATCCTGCCTTAAGGCAGGAGGACAGACTAGATGATTGTTCCTACATCACCTAAAGATTTATGAAAACAGTAATCTCGTATCTCTTTGGATTAAAGAATTAAGGTTGTAGAGTCTATGATATTGCAACAGTACCTATTACCATGCTACAGATAACACTACCATCTTGGATATGTTAGTGAAGCAATTGTTCTGTAAGAGTTGACTTTGAAAGCAACGATTGCATAAGGCTGAAGTGCTCTCCTGCTTAAAGAAAGTGTTCAGAATGAATTAGGTCCTGCTAAAGGACTAAAAGGACCAATATAGGATTATAATGGTCTGAAGATCTTCCACTGATGATGTGATTTCCGTCTGTGCTGGGAGCCCACCAGCCTTCGAAAGAGGGCTACCATGGGGCTGACTGCATATAACCTATACGATCATCATCTGCAAGGTAAGAATTTCATAAAAAGCATGGTGGAGAATAACTACTGTTCCGTAGTAGCTTTCTGATGTTATATGATACCATAAAATTCATATAAATTAATTAAGTAACGGTCTTTCTGTAGGAACCCGTTTATCATAACCTGTTACTACTATTACAAAATATTGACCTAGTGACCACAGAGAAAAAACACCAGCCTTAAATTCAGCAGTGAAAAGCTGACATTCCATCTTCAAATTCTCTACTCAGTTCAAATCAAAATGCCAAGAGGGATGTGATTCCAGAGAAGCTGTTGGATTGTTGCATACGATATTATAAATTCAACCATGCATTTGTATGTCAAAAACAAACAAAAATACAACATAAACACACACACAAACACTAAGGAAACGTAGGTACAATGTTATTTATGCCATACATACATGCCATGCTGTATGTTTCTACTGCTTCTTTACCCCCAAAAAATCACACTGTAATTTGATGCAAGGCAAGTAAAAAGACCTTTTTTAGATAACAAAATCCCTTATTTGAAATTCTTACCACAGGTGACAAAAGAGTCAGACTTCTGTGCCTTATACACATACACACTTTTAGAGAAAAGGTCTCCAGTTTCTTTCCCCCCCCCCTCTATCAATTATGTAAAAGGTCAGAGTTTTCCACAACAATGTAAAAAGCTTTTGTATAACTATTTCTGCAGATGGAATGATATACTCTATAGACTGAAGAAACAGGACCCCAACAACAATATTTTCAGCCAGAGTGCCTAAGGTTGTTCAGGAACTGAGGTCTTTAAATGCTCGAAGTTATGTGGGTATAGTAGCACTGATTTATGTATTTATTTATTGCTTGTCAGACAATATTAATTAGCTGGAACAGAGACTCTCAGAATTAGGTACACATTATTCTCAGCAAGGATGTCTGCAAAACCCATGTCTGGTCCTTCAGTTGAAGAGCTTGTTCAGTTGCCCCACCCACTCCTCGCAGAATGGGTCTGTGTCTGGCTCACCTTGAGGTCCTAGCTAGTATTGCATTGGGGTTTCTCTAGTCAATAAACAAATAAAAAATGAGAGACAGCCATACCAGGGTAGTCAATAGAGAAAATCAGGGATCATCTTTTCTCTTTGTTATGTTTAAGCTAGAAAGGACTACAAATATTGAATCTACAGCATGATTGTTAGGGCATTTGGGAGACTGTAATTCAGGAGGAATTAGAGAGATATGTGCCTCTTTCTACTGCATGTGCCTAACCTCTAGCCAATTTGTTAGTCTGGATTAAACCCCTTTTCCTAATCCTCAAATTTCACATACCTCTTTTCCCTTGTCATTATTTTTCATGTGAATAATTTCAGACAGTCTCCCTTTGATTCTGCCTCAGGAGGCAAAGAACAACCCACTAATATTTTTCTATTAAAAAGAAGTCTTGTTTTCATGAACTCAAGGCTATTTCAGAAATAAATTTAGGCTCATGCTCATGAATATTTACCAATACTTACAGGCATCTATTTAGTTTTAGGGATACCTTTTAAATACATGTTTCATTTTGCCATCTCAGATCCCGAGGTAGACAGACTGCACAGAATCCCATGTATCATCTTTGAAGGGTTGAAGAGCAGCTGGGATTTACTCAACAGCAGCTAATTGGGATCTCTGCTTTTAGACTTCAGCTGCATCCTTCTGCCAATATAATTCTTTGTGTCATCCAGTAAAGCCATCAGAATGTCAGGAGAGATTAATTTGCTTCCCCAAGATTAAAGCAGTGAACACATCAATTTAATCCAGAGTTTTGTGAGATAGTCTCTTAATCATCATCAGGGAAGAAGGGTAATGCTCTAATAAGAATTTTATAATCACTAAGCAAAAGGTGAAAAAAAAAATGACTATTTTCCAGTTTGGCAGGTTTGCAAATAGCTCCTGATAAGAACAAACAAAGTGTTTTTACTGCTTTTTATCAGTGCTTCACTTCAACGGATCAGCCCTGCTTTGTCAACAGGAATAACTCAGCTGAGCCCTAGAAATGTGACTCTCTGAATGCTCACATCTCCACCAGCAAACCCTCTCCCAGTGCTTTATGACAGCAAGCGCATTGCTCTGGTATTCTGTCAGGTAAATATGTAAGGTACAAGAGCCCTGAACTTTGAATCATAGAGGTATCCGTTTCTGTCTACCCTGGAGCTGATGACATCTTGCATTAGCGTGGCAGGTTGGGAAATGCAGGCTGCCAGGTGGCTTGCAGGACCTCCTCTGACCCCATTCCACGCTGCTGTTTGGCATGAAGGACAGGCGGCCTTCTCGCTGTCACACAGATCAGAGAACACTATATATCATAACACAGAAGGGGAATGAATCTGAAAAAGTTTGAAAGTTTATATAAACTTTTTTTTTCCCCATTGTACACTGCAAAGATTACTCTTCCTTTTCTTTTCCCCCATCCACATTGTTTCTGCTCACTGAAATCCTTCCCTACCAGAACTGTCTCCAACTCACTCCACTCTTCCACCCCGCATGACATACCTACATCTGTAGAGAAAAAAAGACTCTCTGTGCAAACAGAGAGTTTGCAAACAGCACACCGATCGATCCCCAATAGCTCCTCCTCCTCCTCTCACTCATGGCATAGTCTTCACAGCAGTCTGAGTAGCCTTTGAACAGGAAAAAACACAAGCAAACCATCCGTGGTTTGTCTTCTGAACTGTTTATCTGTGCCAAATTAATATTGACGAATATTTTCATACCTAGGGATCCTGTATTGCTCGGCCTAGTCAATCATAAACTTCAGTGGTTTGTTTTTCCCCTTGGAGGGCTTCCTTGCTGAATAAGAGATGGAGTTTCTAAAACCTGGAGCCAGCCTCATGGAAGTTACAGATCAATAGTGCTAGCGTGAAGCAGCTTGGCGCTGTGCAGAAGCCCCACTCTTCTCTGCTGCTGCATCTCAATTATGCTCTGTGACACACCTGCTGTCCTAGTCCCGCTTTTCCCCTGAGGCAAGCCTGCTAATGTGCTAATTTATATGGTGCCTAACAGGGGATTTGGAAGAGAGGCCTTAGATGCTCATTTTCACCTGGTGCCTTATTAGGGATTTGAGCCCAATTCGCAGGAGATGAAAAGCCAATGACTATAACTCATTTGCGTCATTTAGTTCTCAATAGGTAGCCAGTTAGTGCATAATAGACTTGCGATGACTTTGTGCAGGTCATTTCCTTTTAACAGATGTTCCTTTGTGAAGTTGCTAGCCCGTAACAGTTCTGTGGGTTCTCTTCGCACACATTCAGGAGCTATTTATTCCTTTGTCATTAAACAAAATCAAGTTAATTACAAGCTAATATCAAAAAGGCAACAATTACATATTTTGCATTTCTACAGTATTTCTGTGGATTTCACATTTTCAAACGTTTAGACGTAGCCTGGCTGCACAGAATAGAGCTCTGACTGTTTTGTTAATGATAAGAGAGACAAAGAAAGGCTTGGCCATGCTTGTGAGGATTCTGAAGCCCCTCTGCCATCAGAGAATCACAGAACAGCTGAAGCTGGAAGGGACCTCAGGAGATCCTCTGGTCCCCTGCTTAACACACAGTCAGCTAGAGCAGGTTGTCCACGACCAAGTCCAGTTGAGTTTTGAACATCTCCAAGGATAGATTCTGCAACCTCTCTGGGCAGTCAAAGTAGTGAAAACCCACCCTCACGGAGAAAAAGGTCTTCTTACGTTTAAATGGAATTTCTTGATTTTTGTTTTGTGATGGTTTCTCTTTGTCCTTTCACTGAGTATCCCTGAAAAAAGTCTGGCTTCATCTTCTTTACACCCTTGGTGCACACCAGGACCCCCAGGTCCTTCTCTGCAAAGCTGCTCTCCAGCAGGCTGGCTCCCAGCACGTACTGGTGCATGGGGTAATTCCTCCCAAGGTGCAAGTGCTTTGCACATCCCTCTGTTGAACTCCATGAGGTTCCTCTCTGCCCACTTCTGTTCACTTATCTAGTCTGTACTTCATCATTTTTTCCTACAAAGATGTTACAAGAGATGGCATCGAAAGCCTTAGTGAAGCCAAGATAAACATCTCTCACCAAGATAGTCATCACATCACAGAAGGCTATCAGGCTGGCCAGGTGATATTTCTCCTTCGTAAATTCATGCTGACTACCCCCAGTCATGTTCTTGTTCTTCACATGTTTAGAAATGCTTTCCAGAATTACTTGCTCCATCACATTTCAGTTCACAGTCCCACTCAGAAATAGGCCCACATTTCCTCTAGGTTTCCTTTTGCTGCTAACGTACTGATAGAAGCCTTTCTTGTGCCCTTCATGTCCACCAGCATACTCAACCCCATGTGGATTTTGATATTCCTTACTTTATCCCTGTGTATATGGACAGTGTCTCTGTATTGCTCCCAAAGTCACCTGTCCCTGCTTCCACCTCTGGCCTGCTTCTTTTTTCTATACTTTAAATACTCTGAAGTGCTGCACACCTTTGTATCTAAAGGAATGATAATAAGAATTAAAGGTATTTAGACAACTTTGCAGAGTGGTTGTCTTAGCCCCTTGGGATGGGATTTACTCTATCCAGTTTTAATGACCAGAAAGACATGTAGCCAATCTAAGTTAGCCATCCCCTGGAATTAATCTTAAAGTGATGAAACGTCTCCTGGAAGTGACTATCTCTCCTGGCTGAGTACAGAAACCCAGAATAGATATATACAGTTTAGACTACAAGTCTCTTTTTCAGATGACTAAAACAAATTCCATGCTTCAAACCACACTGTCCCATTCCGAGAAGCCAGTAAAGATGATAAAACCATTATGTGTAGATTTGTGTTATTGTGCAATGACTAACAGGCACACATGTCCAGGTGCTGGAGAACTCACCACCAGAGGTGGAAGTCCCTTATTTCTGTGAACTTTTGCAACGTAAGCCCCCAACCATGGAGCACTGCTGTATCAAAAATGGAGATGTATAGAGTTCTTTTGTTGTTTTGTTTTTTTCTCTCATTTTTAAAAAGAAGTTACAACACCTTGTAAAGCTACAACTGCCCATTGGACAGAAGTGCCTTGTGATTAGTGCTGCCGACAAATACAAAATATTGAAGCCCGTAAGAACAGCAGGTGGGCTGTCAATGCATTACGTGGACTTAGACACTTCTAACCTGTCAGCTGTTAGGCTGGAATATATGTAGTCTTCAGTTGGGCCAAAATCTGATATTCTTGCAACATAAAAAACTATTTAGCTTTGTTTGCCCTTCATTTGTAAATCATATTTCTAGGTCAAGAAAAGCATTGTTAGAAATACAGCTACACGAAAGTACAAAATGATATCACAGGTAAGGCTGGTTTTACTCAGGCAACAGGTGTAACAGCCTACAGCAAACGCATTACTGGAATCAGCAGAACTTGGTGACTCCTTCATTCCTTTAGGAATCTGGCTCAAAGTGACTTCACAAGGTCACTTGCAGAGTCAGATGCAGAGCTTGGAGTAAACTCCCAGGGGTTCAGTGTCAACTCTTCTGCTTCACCTCTAGTACAAATAAATCCACTGGTTGCTTGTATCAGCAGGCCAGGGAACTACTCCTCACAGGGCTGCAGAAGCAGCATTTAAATCTTTCAGGATTTAGCTACTTAACAGGCAGTGAGAGGCTGGCGAAAAGCCTTATCCCTGAACAATGCATGGGACAGAGGAAGATGAGCTCAATACTTTGAGCCAATCCAGTCTTCAACTGGTGAAAGTTCAGAAAACTGCTGCCCAGGAGATAAGGCATTTTTTATTGTTAAAAAACAACACCACAGTCACATTTCTTCCACTGATATCACACATTGGAACAACAAGTAGTTGATAAAAAAAAAATCTATCCCTAGTGATTAAGTTGTAATGAAATCACAGTGATCACAACATTTAAGTTATTCAGAATTCAAACCTGCCCATCGGAGGTGAGGAGTCAGATGCTTTCAAAATCCCAGGGCTTAGCAAGAATAGAAGCGATCCGCGCAGAAAATTTAATATTTTCATTAACTTCTGATTTTTGTTCTCTGAGGACCATTAATGCTGTGTATGTGGACAGCACGGGTCGGTCCCCACAATTTCAAGCAACTCAAGAGCTTTCTCTAATAATCTCAAATTATCCAATCTGTTCCCCCTTGGTTTGAACCCCAGGGGTGACAACAGCCTTAAGCACCTGCTGTTAACAGCTAGCACAAAATGGTGAAGTCTGAGGTTGTTCCAGATCTTTCAGATGTGCAAACCTGACAAAGATCTTAATGGAGCCGGGATTTTGCATTTGCCACATTCTCCTGTCTGGAGAGGCAGATAATGCAGAAGTGCAGCCCGGGCACCAGGCAGGGGCACGACCAATTTCAGGGGAGATTGTAATAAGTGAGGGCTTTAGTTTATCATTCCCCACAGGCTGTTGTGCTTAGCTGCTGCCACTCAGGTCTCAAGGTCTGTGAAATCATGACACTGCCGTGATGGCCACCCATCCTCGTGTTCAGCAGCATAGCAGCACATCTGCTGCAGCGGCACATCCACTGCACTGACCTTGGTGGCCCAGGGCTCACGCTGCAGCCAGGCTCTGCTTCCAGGCAGGCTGGTGCAGTGCCCGGGGGCTGGGCTGTCCCCAGGCAGAGTTGGGAGCTCGGTTCAGCAGACCTGGCCTTGCCGAGACCTTGCAGGAGTCATTTCGGGCAGTGGAAAATAGCAACAGTGCTGGGACCCAACTTAGGCTCTTAAACAACATGGCCAGTCTCCCTAGCCTTCTCTATCATGAGAGAAGTGATGCTACTGGGGGCACTTCAGTGTGGGAGCCTTACTAAACACTTGAGGAGAAGCCTTTTTCCCTCCACTGACCTGGCACCTTGGTTTGGTGGGCTAAGTCAAGATAGCATCCCTTTGAAGATCTTAAGCAGGTCTGAAGAGCAACCCATTTTCTCACTCAAGTTCCAGAAAGTACTCTGAAATTTATTTGGAAAGCTGTTTTCCTATACACAAGTAAGAAAACAAAGTAAGGTTGAATACCTTACCTTGGTACCCTCATCATTTCTGTAGGCTCTGTATTCCAGCTGTTTTTCCAGTTCACGTGCTGGTATTCTGGGATCCAGTCTGGGGGGTTTGCTGCTCCCCGGGGACATTTTGGAAGGCAGTATGGCAAAACCTAGAGTTAGGGATCCCTGCCCATCACTTGGCCCCTGAAAATTAAAGACTGCAAAGCTGAGCTCCTCCCACCTCCTTTTTTAACTCTCTTTCTTTGGATCCCACCCAGTAAGCTCAGCACTTTCTGAAAACTAAGCTGTGTTAAATATCCTCTAGCATGCAAAACTTAATTCAATGATGGTTGTTTTTGAAATTTCAGGCCATCCAGACGGTTGGAAGCAAATCAGATATATACTATTGATTAAAACACATTAATCCTAACACCAGGGAACATCTTTTAGCAATCCCAGGGCAGCTACCCATCACTATATGCCTGTGCTGACAGCAGTTCAGGGAGGCAGCTTAGTAGGTCAGACAGATCGTGTGCAGTGATGTATGTTCCACGGAATAAAGCAGCCAGGAGGTAGGCAGACACAGGTTTTCATGCAAAAGGGAGGGATAAAAGGGAAAGCAGCTAAAAGAAGGAAGATAAAAATTGTACATGCTATTTTACTCACTGCTTTTCACTTCTTCCTGCTTTTGCATTTCACACCACACAAGCTACAACCCATTAGATTTCATCAGATTTCTAATGAATTACTGCTGGGATCCAAATTCTCAGCAATACCCAACAGACAGGGTTGCTGAAGTTCAGCTCCATAGTCCTGGCACTCATTTAATGCCGGCATTACCCATAGTGTAACTTAAATCTGCTCTAAATTAAGCTGGCTGGAGGAGTTTGGGAAAAAAATAATTCCCTACAGTAGACAAAACCAAAATAATACTGCTGGCCAAGCCACCCACATACCCTTTTTTCAAAGAAAATGTTTTCACTGATGTCTTCTCTGAAGTGACCGAGCAACTGTTTAAGTTTCCTAACTGTTTCCCTTGGGAGCATCACTGCATCCTCCCTTGTACATAGCCACCTTTTGCACTAGGACAAAATTCTCCCCATGCAACGATAGTGGTTTTCATTGTGATTGCAAAGGCTGTGGCAAATGTCCACTTGGATTGCCATAAGCAGGCAGAGAAAGACCTAAAGGCAACATCTTCAACACCAGCCAGGGAGACACTGGCACAGAGCACGCTGCGGGCCAGCTTTCACACCAGGGCACAGGTGGCCCTGCACCTCTGAGCATGCAAGATGGGGTCACTCCCTTACACACAGGAGCAGCTACAAGTCCTTATGTCTGGATCTGCAAACAAAGAACGGGAAAGTTTTCCGTTCTTGAGGTTTTTATTTCAATGAATTTGCATATCTGCATTATGACGGTCTAAAAGAGCAGAAGTCATGTCCTTTTCTAAGTCTTAAAACAAAGCAAAGTTACAATCCTCTGCCTGACATTTTTTAACTTTTGAAAACCCAGAGATATCAGCAGTCGTCTTCCTTATGCTTCTGCAGTTTCCCTTAGATTGGCAGCTCTTTTATCCTGCATTACAGGTCACTATAGCAATCATTCTCATCTCTTGGGTATTTCTTCCTATAGAGGTTAATTAAAAAGAACAAAGGGACTGATACTCTACCACCTCCTGCTTTGCATAGTCATTTGCAGAGCCAAGAGCCACTCATGGCCTGCCCAGGGATTCACAGCTCTTCAGCCCCCATCCCAGCACGGACTGTCAGGTGGTAATAATAGGGAACGGGATGGGGAAGACAACTCCTGAAGCAGCACTTAAAATATTTCAGGATTGCTGTAGTTGCCTGAGTGACGCCAAGGTACTGGCAGGCGGCCTGGTCACTGAAACAGTGCGGAGGAAGAGGGCACACAAGCTAAGCAGTGAATTTCAGCTTTGGGGATTATTAACTGTTGGAAATTAATTTCACTGAGGAAGAGGGCCCTGGTTTTAAACTGTTTCTCTGCAATGTTGAGATCCACCTCTCATAAATCTGCTGTTAAATTTACTGGGTGGAGCAAGAAAGCACTGCCCACTCAGAACCCCTCTCACATTTTATACCAGTACTAGCAAGCCATGCAAGTGTAAATGGCCATAGAGTTGAGTGGCAATAGAGAACCAAAATAAAACCCATTTCACCTCTCAAATTAATTTGGCTTTGCTTGCATGATTTCTCTGTCATTCTTCCAGTTCTCCAGTCATCCATAGACTTTCAGGTTAAACAAGACATGAATTTTAAATACAAGAAGCACACAGAAAAAAGAGTGCCAGAAATTCTTTAGATATTCATTAAAGAAGGAAAATAAAGAGGGCGCAGGCTTGGGCTTGAGAACATTTTTTCCACTGATTGCTTTTGCTGGACAATTGGATTTTCAACTAAGTCAAATATTTCTCCAATCAAAAGCTGGAAAATCAAAATATTTTGCTTTGAAAATGCTTCCCGTTATCTCAAACGTACTGTAGGTCAGTTGGTTCCTACCCTCATTTTTCTGAGTTAGCTGTGATATGCTGTTAGTTCTCAGCTTCAGCGCTCTGATGGGAAAATCATCCTGGAAGCTGTAGACTGGCCAGAGAATCTGCTTTAGAGAAGGCAAAGGAAGAGGAGGTGCCCAGGATACAACACCCAATATGTTCTTACACTGCTTTCAAATAGAGATGAGAAAATACGCTAAAACCACAAAGGTGTAAGATACATGTTCCCTTTCTCTTATGGGTTGCTCTTTCCTCCAGAGCCTTGGAAGCACTGATTTCTCCAGTAGTCTCCAGTAGTGCTCTTTAGGGAGCTGCAATCACTAATGGCACATTTTTCCATGTAAACATGCAAGGGATGGACAGTACTGGCAGAGGGGACGCAGTTTTACTCTCAGTCTTTTAACACTGACTGGTCACTTTATGTCCACTATAAAGCTCCGGGAATTTCTCACCGGGGTAATGTGAGGCTTGGTTAATTTTATAAACTGCTTTGTGGCCACTATTGCCTGCGTGCCACAAACACTGAACATAAAATAGCTCATCCTTGACTGAAAGGTGAGGTAGAAGCATAAAATATGACTGCTACAAGAGGAACAGACATTAATAAAAGGAATCTTATAATCACACCTCCAATACCGCGTACTTATTCTTCATTTCTCTGGGTCACAATCTCTCTCTCTTAGTTCTGCTGAACCGCAAATACCGGCACGCTGGGAGTCACAAGTTACTGGGAAGGCTAAAGCCCACTGTGAGAGTAGCAAGAGCTAGTCTCCTGAAAAGAGAGCATTATGGACAGAGTGCTTTGCCATAATGAAATCATACCTTATTTCCTTTGAGAGCAAAAGGCGTTCTAGGGTGGAGTAGAGGCCTGATCCCCATTGAATATACTCAGAGTTCAGCAGAATATGGTACTAAGAGTGCTCTCTGAAACTGGATCAAAGAACAAATGGAAAATAAAATGGAATCACTAATATCACTTCATCCTTTATTATTTAAAAACTTCTGGCACCTCAAAGAAAATAGAGGAAACTGGCCATGTTGCCACACTTACTCTTTCGGGGGAAATATGGAAGCACGGTTCCTGGATAAAATTACTGTTTGTGAAGTCTGATATATTTGAAAGCTCTTTGTAACAATTTATTGCATAATTCAAATGGCCACTACACGACAAACATCTAACATATTTATGCTGGCAGCGCTGCCAGTGCATTTTTGTCATAAGAAGCTTGGAGGTCTGCTACAAATAATCTCCAAAGAGTAACTCTAATTAGCGGCTAAAGTTGGCATATTTCCTGCTATCTGAAATTAGATCAGAGAGTGAGGCTGAGATGAAAAAGCCCTATTAACTCCCTAGGTTTCCAGTTCCTGTTTATTGGTGGAAATTAATGTTTTGAACTTTATCAGCTACTATCTAAAGAAGTCTGGAGTCAGTGGTAATAGAGCGATTTGTGAAAGACGTTGCTGCCAACTGCTTCTGCTGAAGTACCATAGGCACTCGAAATAAATATCCACAGGAAAACTTTATTTAATGGTTACATGCAGCTCAACAATGATCAAGAAAGATGGCTGAGTGACCAGCACGTTCGCCTGGCAATTATAAGTGGGAGACATTCCTTGCTCCGAGGCACGACTTCATCATTTCTGTACGACCTAGAAAACATCACTCTTTGGGAAGGGTGGAAGCAGGGGAGATTCATGAAAGGTTGGCTATAGTTAATCAAATCTTTGTTTTTCCTATAGCTTGTGGAATCAGAGAGGATGCTCCAGACAAAGGACCCCATTTTTTGGTGTTCAGTGACTACCAACTAGCCTTTGAGTAGACCCCATTTGTCTTCAAGCTTGTCATCTGTAAAACAGAAATAGCACTGCTCTGCCTCATGGGAATGTTTGATAGATACTTTCCTCTGCTTCCTGGAGACATCAGCCTCCCCACACACAAGCACATCACCAAATTCCATCAGAAGCAAACACCATAGCCTTGTCCCCACACAGCTCTCCAGCTTCCCTAGGGCCTTCAGTGGTGAGAACGGGTTTTACATCTCAGATTGATATCCAAGCAACTTCAGCAGCTCTGAGGTTTGCATTCTGTTGGTTCCTCCCCTTTTTTACTTCTGCACAACTTGCAAAACATTAAAATGCATAAGCTCCTGTAAAACATCAGGACTGGGAAGGGACAAGTAGAAAGGCAAGGCGAAAAAAGCAGTAGAAAGGAAGGCACAAGATATCATCCATTTGGGAGATGTATTTGAACTTCATTGCTTACAATTTTTAAACAAGCAAGAGATTTGTCAAGTTTTATTTTGCTCAAGCAAACACAAGGGAAAGGAGGCAGTTTTTACATCCTGGGGCTAAGCACAGAAAAACAATATAATTCTAGAGTTAGCATGTAGACGAAGCAGGAAACATGTTATTAGGTCAGGCTACTCTTGTTTAGACAGAGCCATAGAGAATTCAGGCTATCCTTTAGTTCTGGTAATCAGCCTGAGCAGACAAATCAACGTCTTCAGCTCTTGAAAGCTACAGAAAAAAATAGTAAAGTCTAGCCTCATGTTTCCAAAGAAAGCTTTGGTTTTAAAGCAATCCATCATCCCATCAGGCAACGTGGAAACTTTCTGCAGAATTTGTCTACCACAACAGGAAAATTTATAATTTAATCAAATCTGCAGTAGAAACTGAATCTTCGCAGACAGAATGCTAGTGTATCTTCACCATTTCCTCCACACCACAAAATCTACCGCACAGACCCCTGTATTCAGGATTTGAGATCACTCTTCCCCACCTTTTGCTTGTGGGATGCATGATTTTTAAGGCTGTCTCTCCAATTTTTCTCCTTAGGAGTACAGGCAGTATCTGCATATAAAGACTTTAAGGGAATCAGGGAGAATCTTCCTTCTTAGACCTGTCTTCACAGCAAAGTCAACATTAACCGAACCGATGCCTCAGGAACGGATCCCATCCAAACAACCAACCCTTTTCTAAAGCCTGACAATGTTTTAAAGCCAGGCTGGTGGCGCCGAAGCAGCTAGGGGCTGACACTCAAGAGAGCGGAATTAATTCTGCAAGCAACCCAACCCCCTATGGGAGGGAATGCAGGCAACACCCCTCTGCATACTACCATCATTTCAGCATCATCCCAATGTTCCTTTGTGCCCAGGAAATTTAAGCAAGTTCTCAGTACCTTCCAGCCTAACACAGCAGGGAACGCAGCAAGGGCACCTCTGAAGTCCTAGGGCTGAACACAGACGTATGCAGGGTGGACAAGGCAAACATGCTGAGCTTCTAGGGCAGCAGTCTGCAGAAGCAGACTTGTTCCTGTCCCCACAATATTAGATGACAAAAGCAAAGCTGATTTACATCCCCAGCAGAGCAATGAGTGAGTCAAATGAGGCTCCAGCATCTAATTACTGCAAGAGGTTTATTTGCAGACTGTAGCAGTTTGGGGAAATGTATTTGTACAGTTACTGTGAATTTCATGCAGCTCTGTGAATGTTATCTGTATTTTTTTTTTTTTAAGATAAAAAAAAAATAAAATTTTGGAGATTGGATCATCTGCTTGGTAGGAAGACCTGGACACAAGCAGGGATGTCCAGAAACATGAGACTGAACAATCAAAAAGGCTTCACCTGGACTGCTGAAGGAAGCAATGGGCCTTTGGCCAACAGAGTCTGTCTGGCTTCAGATAATCTCTGCAAAAGCACGCCAAGGGTGAGGGCTTAAATATTCAGGCTGAGATAATATCAGTTAAAACAGTAGTGTCCTCCAGTCAACCAGTGACAGAGATTGTTTAACAAAGGGGAATTCTTCAGAAAAAAAAAAAAAAAAGTCCATTTACTGCCAGGTGGCAATGTGCGGGGACTCGGTCTTTCCTGGGGGTTTGAACCAAACACAGGGACTGGACCAGACCGAGTCAGATTGAGTTCAGAAAGCTGATGTTTAATATAGATCCGTCATATTTTACATGCTGTGCGTGGGTGTTTCTTTTGCTAAGGCTGTTTCCTTAGTGTACCGTCCTGTTGTCCCCAAAGGGTGTGACTAGATGAAACCTGCCAGCAGGCTGCGGACAGTTTGGGAGGCCCATGGAACAACCTCTGGAGTTGAGCAGGAGGCCTGCAGGGTTCAATGCCATGGGGACACGTAACAAAGACACTTAGAACTTGTAAAAAAGATGTTTGTCTATGCAGACCCAGGGAAATTAATGCATGTGGGATAATGTACTTCCAACTAATCACAAGAGTCTGGAGAACATTAAAAGAGAAGGATAAGACCTGGTTTTAACACAGATATCATATGTTTTTGCTAAAGGACATGTTACTATTGTAACTGCAGATTTCCAGCTGCAGTTAATAACCTCTGGCTTCGGCTCCAGTTGGGAGAACACAAAGCAGCTCTTTGTGACTCTCCCACCCTAGGAATGGCTCCACTTTGGTCTGCTCACCACCACGTGCAATAGCCCCAAGGGAACCTTCCGCTTACTGGACATTCTTGTTACTTGACCTCTTAGGTTTGGCAGAGAGGACGTGGCATCTTGAAGAAGCCAGCCCAGTATTTGCAGAATCAGGACCAGGGCAAATGAAACAACCCAGCCTGAGCTCTCCAAACCATGAAGGCTATTCCACACTACTCTTGTGGTGACCCTCTCCTGGCGCCCTTGAGCAGAGACAAGAGCATGTCAACACCTATAGCACAGTGAGAGAGCAAGTTCAGAACAGGTTGCGTGCATTGCATGCTCTGTGTCCCGTCCATATGTGCACAGCCTGTGCAAGCATGCCTGCAGATGAGCTAATACACACTCAAGCACCTGCTCTCTTGGGTGTGCTCCAGTCATTCTTGCACCAAACCGTATCAGTGAAGATAGCCTTGAGACCTTCAAGCTGCCCTTAGAAAAACTGTATAGACCACAGTGAGTGTCAGCAATTCCTAGACTTCTCAATGACAAACCTGCTGACTTCTCTAATTTAAAATGCACAGTATCAGCTAACCACAAAGTGAGCAAGTGCCAAAGAGCCCCTTTAACAGTCACTGTTTCCCTGTTCCCACCACAGTAGCAGGGAAAGGCTTTCTGTTACTGCATTAACCTAAATAAAGCATTAATTCTGCTTTATAAAGGGCTCTTCCTCAACTGCTCTATAGAGGAACATTGTGTCGTGATGTTGGGTTTAGTGTGTGGGGCTTGGTTTTGCTTGCTTGTTTTAATGCATACACTCTTCTTTGTTAGAGAAGGCAACAAGGAATTGTGTATGGAGCAGGAGTGGCTGAAACTCATGGTGATCCTGAATGAATTTTAATTGTTCCCAGCCTTTGGCAGCTGCATCAAGTAGTTCTGAACATCACTCTTTTCCTCAGTTTACCTGAGAAAAGATGGCATAGGTCAGGATCTCGAGTTGTCATGGAACATACAGAACAAAACTTTAAAGGACAGTAAGAGCACAAGTTGAGGAAAAAAAAAAGAAAAAAAACCAGTAGGACAGCTTCTAAGTCTAGTAGGTACCACCATGTCACCATCTTAAGCCATATTCAGTGTTATTTCAATTCAACGTGAAGGCTGCTTTATGCATGCAGGCTGTTATCTACACCTTTCTGTTTCTCCTAGTGCTGAAGAGAAAGTACTGTGTATGTATTAACACACTTGGTCATCCTTCACTGATCCCTAAAGTAATTACAGAGCTCCCTTGTAGTGCTGTGCTGGCACATTATTCTGTACAACATGAAAAAAAAAATACTAAGCCTAAGTTATTATAGACTGTGCTGAATGAGAAATTGGAATACTTGAGACAAATTGAAGGAATAGTATGTTAGGATCACAGAAGAAATTTGATATTATTTCCTAAGACACTCAAGACTTAGGAAGTAGGATGCAAGGGGAAGAAGGGAGAGCTGAGTACAAAACTATGTGAATTTATGGATGCTGTGAATGAGAAGTTACACATTTTGTTATGTAAAGCTGTCCGTTTTCCTCTGTACAAACAGACATTCACTGGTCAGGTTCAGGAGGGCACTGAGGAGCTGTTAGAGACCTAGGTAAATGGTGTGGTAGAGCTAGAAACCTGATATCACCAGCACCAATATTAGTACAAACCATCATCTCAACATTCATCCCGGACCTTTCCTTATGGCACCTGGTACATCAGGCTTTGCATAATCACAGTCTGATGCAAGAAAAACAACTGCATGATTTTTTTAAGTCATCAAAAATGAAAACAGCACTGTCTTTTCATAAAACCATTTTCTCCATGTTTCATTGTAAGTGCTACAGATGAACAGAAATAAGGTAAATCATCTCCTGTTGGTCTCAGTTTCTTACAAAAGGTGTATGAGAAACCCCTCTCTGCCTGTAAGTCAGGTAACAGTTCTGAGATTATTTTTTTCTGTAACATATATGTTGCAGAAAAGGCATTGCACAGAGTTTTCCATTCCCGTGCACTAAATATTTTGACTGTTCTCAAGCTTAATTGCAAATCCAAGGTCAAGATCAATGCACATGAATTCCACAGAGCAACACAAGCAGAAATTATGAACTGTACCTCATTGTAACTGCTGGAGGTCAGGTCTGAATGAGGCATTTGCATTTGACAGGAGGTGTTTTCTCTAGCTCTGACTTAAGAAAACTTTGTTACAGCAGAATTTTGCTTGTTATTTTCATGAGGGAATAGTCATATTAACCTTAACATTAGTACCACTTTATATCACTCATTCTTTATTATGGTCTTCATATTCCTAGAGAATGTGAAAATTGTTTCTCCATAGTAATTTGCAGTAACTGTTACATTTCATGGGTTTTCAGTATAAAACAGATGCCATATACCAACATGGCCCAGCACAAATGAAATGCAAGGAAAAATACTGATGCTTCCCTATGGTTTGATACCACTGAGCCTAGAGCAACAGACAGATTTATGGCTACCCTCCCTGGTCATTCCTCTACCTTCATTTGTGCGCCTTGTAAGAAAGCACAAGAGTAAACTTTCCAATGTTCATGTAAAGCTTGAGGAACGCAGTTAACTGACTGGTTTGGTTAGATGCTGGAGCAACTCCATCAGTTTCTTTACCTCTCTGCTAAAGCAGCTCTGAAAAAATGGCCTTTAGCTATCTACATACAACTGTTGATGCTCAGTAAAAACAAACAAACAAAAAACAAACAACCCACAAAGGTAAGCTAAAACTTACCTAGAATAACCTGAGGAATCCTCTCCAATTGACTGATCTCCTTGAAAGGTAAATTCTGTACATCAATCTCACCCTAAAACAGCAACATACCCTTCTAGGTGTGCTGCTCTAATGACTAACAGAGCAAATAGGTTGAGGTCATCTCAGAGTCACTAAGAACTAGAAGTGGCTTATCAGTACACCTGAGAGAAACAAAGTGGGTGAAGATGATGCTAATTAATCTTTCCTGTCCCCTAAAAGCCCTAACCTCAGCTGTAATCACTTGTTCCTGAGTTCAGGGATCCACTGCTGCAGCTGAAGATCCTTTCTCTGTGGCAGGGCAAATGCTAGAAGGGTTAACAGTAAGAGCTATTAGTGGCTCTAATCAACTGTATGGATCCTTCTGTTGGGAGAATCCCTGCTTTTGCTGGGTTGCCTACTTCTGTTTCTGCTCTGTGCCACAAGTGTCATGTAAGGCTGACAGAAAAGGGCCCAGGGGCTGGACTGAGTCCTTGAAACTGCCAAACTCCTTGCAACACAGCGCAACATCTATACTTTTCCTGGCTCATAACTCACCAATATTACAAATCTACTGCTGGAATTGGCTTAAAAGCACAGCTGATGTAGCCAGACCAGAACTCCAGATAACACTCCCAGACTGGCATGTTGGCTCAGCATTTTGACAACAGTGGAGAAAAAACATGATTACTTTTGTCACTAAAAGAAATGCAGATGGCTCTGTATATACCTGGAGTACTACTACTATCAAGTACTATCCTATAGCCATTTATCTAATAGTTGCCCTCTAACATGCCCCCACAGTACTCAACAATAATTTATTCGAGAAACAATCACAAGTCACATTCGTGCCTAGTAACTTCTGTTCAAGGACTCCACAACCAACTCAGCTAGATAGATGCCAATTTCAGCGCAGCGAGTAAATAGAGGGCTTGTTCAGCCCTCCCCGAAACTGGAAGCAGAGCAGGATTTTACCAGCAGAAAGATGAAGGGATAGGACAAGTATTGGGCTGCCCTGCAATGGGAAAATAAGTGCCTTGGGGAGCGATGCTGGCTGTTTCTAGTATAAAGAAAGATTACTGATTGTCTTGGATGGGGCCATTCCTCTGGCAGTTTGCTGCCTCCTGCCCAACTTCCCTCTGGCTTCATTTTCCAAAGCCCTAACATGCGAATCAAAGAAGGGGGGCATAGCAGGTTTTTGACCAGCCCTGAGCAGCCTGATGCCTTAGGCAGCCAGAGCCAGCCTTGGAGACACGCTTGTCAAAGGAGGCCTGGCCTACTAGTCAAGTAAGTAGACTCCGGCTGTCTCCTGTGAGGTAAATATATTGATTTCAAGGGATAAGATGACTTTTTTCTGGTACAAGTTGAGTGAAACAGTAAAAAAACAGCTTTCATATCTTCTTCTTAATTAACTATGGATGTATTTGAATCCAAATGTCAACTCTACCACATTTACAAAGTTTTCAGCTGTGGTGGGTTGACCAGCAGCCAAGCACTTACACAGCCATTAGCTCATCCCACTCTGCTCTTTGGGACAGGGGAGAAAATAGGAAGAGCAAAGGCAGAAAGCTCATGGGTCAAGATAAAGACAGTTTAATAGGTGAAGGAAAGAGGAAAAAAAAAAACAGGCAATGCAAAGGCAATCCCTCACCACCTCCCGCAAGCAGACTAATGCCCAACCAGTCTCCAGGAAATGGCCACCTTGGAAGAAAATGCCCTCACCTTCTTCTTGATTGGACCAAATGATCTTGGAGGTCTTTTCCAACCCTAATAAATCTATGATTCTTCCTCTATCCCATTTCTTACTGCTGAGCATGATGCTACACAGTATGGGATATCCTTTTGACCAGCTTGGGCCACCTGTCCTGTGTTCCCTCCCAGATTCTTGCCTACCCCCAGCCCACTCACTGGTAGAGTGGGAAAAAGGGAAAACCTTGACACCATGTGAGAACTGTGCAGCAACAGACAAAACACCAGTGTGTCATCAACTCTCTTTTAGCCACAAATACTCAACACAGCACAGTACAGGTTCCTCTGAAAGAAGTTACTTCCCCCCAGCCAGACTCAGTACATCAACTTAGGCAAAAAATATTCCACACCATTCTTCTTAACTTTTGGCTTGAATGTCGTCTATCACAGTGACAAACGTTGTGCTCCAACCAAACAGGCAATTTGGGAATGACATTATCACATGACTCATCAGACGATCGGTGCAGCATGCTGAAGTGCTAATCCATTATTTCTTGATTGCATTAAGAAATCATTGCTTTATTTAAGAAATATGAGCTTTATGGTTACCAAAGAAAGTCTGAGCATGGGATTGGGAAGGAGTATGCTGTACACAACCGACTCAGAAAACCTGAAGCTGTACCCTCAGGAAAAAGTCTCTCTTTCTAACTGAGACACAATCAAGGCCTGCTACTGTACTGCTCACTAATGTTATTTGTATAAAGGTCTGGGTAAGAGGCATCTAGAATGCAGTAGGTCTGGTTTGGCATCCAGACCTCTGCATTACACGTTTTTGGGGACAAAACTGTCATCACCTACAAAGTTAGTACAGACTCTTCATAGCTCATATGGAGTTCCTAAAGTTCCTCTGATCAGCTGTGCAGCACTGCCCCATGGAAATCTGTCTTCAGTACTTTATACTTATCATTGTTTATTAACCAACTAATCTGAAACACTAATACAATAAATGCTAAAATAATGTAGCTGTGGTTGTGGGATTACAGCTCTTCAGAACAGAAATCCAGGACTCCTAAAGGGAAAGGGGGTGCTTCATAAAATGCTGGTGGCTCTAGTTAACCAAATGAAGAAAAAAGAAAAAAGTTCTTAAATAATGGGATCCCACTTCCTTAGGCAGGATAATTACAAAGTGCAGATGAGGAACTCCTGTTCTGCAGATTGCCACATGGTGCAAGATCACAGCCAAAGGTGGAGGGTGAAGAAATACAAAGTTTTCACAAAGAGGGATGTAATTCCTTTGTGATGCATGTCTTACAGCCATCAGAGGACTGAGAAGCTGAGAACAGACACCATAAAACTGAACTCAACAGGCAAACCGCTGCTAGATGATAAACCAAGAACTTTTTGATAGGAAGGATCTGACAGTAAAAATGACCTTTCTGTTCTAGCACAGCCAGCTCAGGGCAACACAAAGGCATCATTACAGCTGCCCAGAAGGAAAATACTGAGATCCCTCCTACTTAGCTTGGAGAGAGCTCAGGTATTCAGCTTTATAATCTCAGTTCTGTTACTCTTTTAGAGAGTAATCCTGGCAAAATCATCTGAGAGCAAAACACAAGTGACAAAGCCCTTCCTCAATTATCATGGGGGATTTTGCAGCCTACAAAACTCTTAAGTACTTCATGGAATACTTCCCTAGCCTCTTCATGGTAGCTAGCAACTTGCTGTCCTCTTCTGAAGAGGGGGGTGGAAGGAGGATATCAGCGTGGTTACCCTTGACACAACATTTTATAATGCAGTCCATTGCTGTGCTCAACTCTGGGGTAAGATTCACTGAAGGACATGAGGACTGAGGTATACTCAGAATCATTTGGACAATATTGCAATATTTTCTGTGTATGACATGGAATAAGTATCCTAAGGGAAGACCTAGTACCATAAATCCTGGTTGGATTCACTGAACACAACCTCTAACACTTTGAAAAATTACAAGAACAGTTGTTTTTCTAGAAGTGATGATGACATTGATAGGAGAAGGGGGAGGCTGCTTTGCTGTTCTGCCTGGGGGCTTGTGAATACGTTCTTTTCATCTACCCCCACCAGCAATACAGATATTTTCATCAGGCGCCAAGACTGCTGAGAGGTAACAGAAAAATTTTGCTCACCATGTATACAATCTTGCAAATGGGGCATCAGTTCCCTCACTCTTAAACTTAACAGGTATTATAAAGGTTAAGAAAAACATTTTAGGTTGAAAGAAAGTATCAAAACATTCTCTAGTGCTTTATTCAAAGACAAAGACAAAGAGAAAACCTTAGAAACAAAAGCAGGACATCCCAGTAGCTCAACTGAATAAAAGATCAAAAGGGGAAAAGCTGTGTGAAATAATTCTCTACCTCGAACTCAATCTGCATTCAAACTCAATTTATGGATGAATGAATGATGAAGATCAGCTTGAGGGAAGGGAGCTGCAATCACCATCATTATTATTATATGAGAAAATACAATCACGGCAGTCAAAACACCCACTATACAATACCACCTTCAGCCCAATTCTTCCTGTACAGTAATTTTAGGTTTATGCAATTTCAATCTGTGAAAGATGCATTGGGTTTTAAGACTCACCGTACTAAGAAAGCAACATTTTATTTGAAGACATGCTCACATGTTAAGATCTAGAAACATCAATGCTGACCCAGCAGAAAAGGGAACTGATTTGCTCCTGGGAATGTGATTTAACAACGGGAACTCTTTCTTTGTCTACTGCCTATTCTGATATTAGACTGAAAAAAAAAAAAAAAAGGTATGGTTAGTCTCTAACAAAAGAATAATCACATGCAAATATTTTATTGATAACTACTCTGTACATTATCATGGTTCTATAAGGGTCAAGGTGTATGAGGCCATCTGAGCCCAGACAAGTTCAAATATAACACACAGTGCAGGTGAATGATGCAAGATATTAATGTAAATGAAAGAATGATAACAGCAAAAGTCAAGTCTGCCATAAGTAGCGACAAAGGTATGCCAAAACAGAACAAGTCCCATATTTGAGGCAGAATTTCTCAGTGAAAACTGAACTTCTGGTCCCCTAGAGTGGAATGCATGACAAGTCAAGCAGAGAAGCAGCCTGGAATAATCCAGCAGTGTTTGTCATCAAGTACAGGCCAAAGAAATTTTTTTATTTTCTTGTAATTCTGAAACATGTGCTACCTAGTTCCCAACAAAAATTACATACATGTAGTAACTTATACTGCTGAATCAGACCTAACTACGACTTCCGGCTCTGTATCCAAAGATCATGGCATCCTTTCCAGTTACATGTCATCAGTGCAACTTAAAATTTAATTTACAAACCAAAGATACTGCAAAACTCATTTGTAGAAATATGCTTGCCCTCCAGCCTGCACAACTTCCCCACTATTTATCACAAGTATTGCTCAGACAGCATTTGTGACTGGTCCCAGTAAGCTGCATCGTGTGCTCATTGCAGCCGTGAGTTCTCCCATCTGCTTCCTGACCGAATGACTCCCAGACCACAAGCAGCTTGCCCCAAATTCTGATTCAAACATATAAATATTCACACCAGCATTCACAGATGGATATATGTTGGCTGGAGTATCTGTAACGCTTTCCTTCCTGGGAACTAGAACTTTTTAGAAAATAAAAGTGTGGTGGTAAGGGAAATGGAGTTATGCGTTCTGTAAAGTAAACGTATTTAAAAGGATATTTTGAAACCTTTCTTATGTGATATTTGCCCACTTTTAATCACAGCCCTTCCACCTCCAAGAGAGAAAAAAATATCCACAGCTAAATCATCTCCTTAACATATGCCTCTCCATCACATCTGTCACTCCCAAGGTTTTTCCACCTAATAATTCTCAACCCATACCAACAAGAACAATCCTCAAACAAACCATAAAACCTAAACAAACAGAACAAGTTAATCTATTGAAATTTAAAAAGGCTGTAATGTCATAGTAGGCCTGCACTGATCTAAGACCATATTGACATTAAAACAAGAGCTCACCTTCTGTGCCCCGAAAGCCTGAAGCCTATTTATTCATAACAGTTGTTAATTGCATTTCACATCACTTTGGTTCTTCCTCCATTTGCGTGTCAAACAGCCTTTGATGAAAGAAGTAATTAAACATTTGCAAAGCTATTTGCAGTTAGTATTCCGGTTTTAATGAAAATAAATAATGCAGTAACAAAGCTCAACTACCTGATTACCCCACTCCCACTTTTTTCCCCTTCTTTTCCCCTTTTCTTTCTTTTCTTTTAAGCAAAAAGTAAGACTGGGAAAGGATCTGGCTTCAGCTTTGCCCTTGAAAATCAGGTAAAGTTGTACAGCATGTTTTGAATTCAGTTTGCACTCAGAGCACACATGCACACAGCTGTCATCCCACTTTGATAGTGAAAGCAGACTAAGATTAGAGCAGGAAATGTCCATGACCTTGAGAATTATCACTCCTGATACAACAAGTAGCTTATTGGTGTGGAGGCACAGCAAGGATGTTAAACCATTAGAGTCTGATCCTCACAGCTATTGTTGCATCTCATGGAAGACTTGAGAAAGACTATTTCTAAAACTTTAAGGCTTCAGGGTCAAAATCTGCTTACTCAAAACTATTTCCCAACAACAGGTTCTCATCTTTTGCAAGTCTTAGTGACTTTGCTGGTTTTCTTTTATGTGGAAAGGACTCAGAAATTACAGTAACAGCTACATAAAACTGTAACCTTGTGTACAATACTGAGCATGGTAGCATATGCTCTAAAACAACGTGAAGTCTCAGTTCCCAGGCAGCATACTCAGTGAGTTCTTGAGAGAAGCAGCTCTGGTATCTTGTGTAGCAGAAATTCAAGGAAGCCCTTTTCAAAGCTTCATGCTTCCCTTTCAGATCCATTTTTATGTGCTCAGGGTCAAAAAATGTTTAAAAAATCAAGTCTTTTACCAAGTAAAAGAACTCTCGCCTTCCAAGAGGAAGACAGTGAAGGAAGAGCAAGACACGCATCCATAGGGAGCACAGGGGTAGAGCCAAAGTTCACAGCAGGTCTTAGTTTTCTCCAAACCACAGCTTCTCCTTTTTTTTTTTTTTTTTTTTTTTGGGGGGTGGGGGCGCTGTTTGGTTGTTGTTGTTAAATAACAGACTTACATGTAGCTATTGAAAGCTATTGAAAATATCCTTAAAGTTTGCAATGAACTACATAACTGTAGCTCTCCCAGTTTTCTCACAGCATTACATATTTAATGTTTCTCTTCAGGCTGCAGATCCTGAGAGGATGGGGGAAAGATAAAGCATGATTTTTCATTTCCATTAGAAATAGTTTCTTATCATCCATGCTTGCAGAGAAAACGTGCTCACAAATGCATTCCAAAACCATTCTACAGCCTGAGAAAACAGGGAAGAGAATCCAAAGTTTATTAGTCTATAATCCCAAGGTATGGGCCAAGGGGGAATTTAGCATACTCACAGCGTTAGATGTGATGGAGCTAGCAGTATGATCTGACTTTGAAGACCACCTGCAAACAACAGCCTTCATTTCATGGATTGCTCTTTCTGATGCTAAGGATGATACTTCAGACAGTGACACTGTTTATAATTCCACTCTTGGGCAGAAAAGAGAGGACTGATCATTTGAGGAAGATTTACATCAGGCATGGCTTGTATCATTCAGACTATCTGTGTATCATTCAAGGTGGTTCAGACTATCAAAGGTGGGCTCAGAAAGCTAAAATTTAAGAACTGCAGCTCTTTGATGCTATACAGCAGGGTTACAGCAAGGTGTAATTCATTCTTTTCAGAGAGGGAACTTGACTTTCATAAGCTTGAGGAGCCAATAAGGCGAAAGTGTTTCAAATAGATGTTACAGAAAAAGCATGAAGATAGTGCAGGAGAGGAACAAAGAAGGGACAGATGGTTGTAAAGGGCAGTGCAAGTCTCCCTCCATACAGAGGTGTTATTTGCTTACAATAGCCTTATTAATGGCACTATCAATCTCTCTTTGAACATAATAGAGTATTTTTGCCACAATTTCCCAGCCTCTCTGCCTGAATTGTATCTAGGGAAGCAACAGTGACTGGCATGCTAAATTTGGGTGTCACACTGACATGCTTGGCACAGGATGAAATGGCTGTGCTGAAAGCTGCAAGCACAGAGCTGTGTTCACATCACCAATTTCCAGCTGACGAAGCACACTAGGACTGCGGGCAAGGCACCAAATCAAGCCAAACAAGCTCGGCTGGGCTCGTTCTCCTCGACCCAGCAGTGGCAGTGGCCAAAGGCAACAGCAGAGCAGGAGGAAGAGCACCAGGGGCGTGATGGACTCCATAGAGAAAGGCAGGCTGGAGAGGAGAGGGACTTGAGGAGATAAAAGGCAGCAGCGTCCATTCCAGACAGCAGAAGGGGGATGCTGGCTTGTGGAGGGAGCACACGAAAAGAGCAGAAGGCTGAGGCAGCCGCGACTGTGAGTGTCACTCCAAAAGCTCTGGGAACCAGCAGTCTATTCAGCCATCCTCTAGCTATCACTGGTGGAGCTGAACCAAGGACAGCAAAAGGGGGAAGTTTGGGCAGAAGTTTCCCAGCCCAGACACAGCCTATGGTTCTATTATGTCTCTTTATAATGAAGTGTTTCACCGATGCCAAGATAGTTCAAAGAACAGATACTCTGAAAACGGTATTCTCAGCTGTGTTTTCCAGCAAACTGCCTCACGAGCGAGACTGACTCACAATTAGTTATGTTGGCAGCCAGCACTACATCGCACCTAGTGAGACACATACAGTAACTGAATGTGACATGCCACCATAATGACAGATCAAACTAGGACATTTCAGAAGACAAAGTGCTCCAATACGAGAGGTTTAAAGAGGCACTAAAGAATTTATGGAGAATGAAACGCAACTTCAGGGAGGCTGATGAAATTATCAGCCTCACCAAGAGCAAACACTGAGCCAAATGGCGGGATCATATAATCCCATGCTACCGACAGACAGCCTTGTTGGGAGTCTCAAGGCATTCATCTTCTTAACTGAAGCTGAGCTGAACGGATTTGATCACATTAGGACCATCGGACAAAAAAAACATTCACAGAGGAAACTTTAAAACTTCTTAAAGGGTTTGAACTATGGCACTTTTAAAAATTAAGAATGAATGTTAAACAGAATGAGGGAGCAGGACCTGGGGACCTAGTAGAAGATCTGGGGGGGAACTTTCTTTTTTCTTTTCAGTATAGATTTGTAAAGACATTTGTTTTCCTTTAGATATTTCCACATTTTCTTAGGGGGGAAAAAAAAGGATTTTAGAGACAAAAACATGCTTTCTAAGCAATCATCCAAAAGCTGCCACCTGCGATTCAATGAAAATTTAAAAATTATTTATGGATTAGATATAATTTTTCATTTCCCACCACCACATGCTGCCTTATTTCAAGTTGCCCTATTACTAAAAGGATTGTGAGTCTGATCCAGTGACGGCTGACTTGACTTTAATAAGAGCTGAAAGCACCCAGTTCTCTGTGGAAATGAGTCCATGCTTCACAGTGTAAGTCCTTAAGACCTGGAGTGGAGCAATGCTTTTATTCCAGCTTGCTACCTGCAGACAGAGAGATGTATCGCCAGCAGAGCCAGGTACCTGTCATTCCATTTCTGCATGGGGAGCAATGCCTTTAAAGAGGATCTGGCAAAAGTGGGCAACGGGGCTGTTTTTATTATGCAAGACCGATCAGCTAGGGCTCAGCCACCAGAGCCCTGCCAGCCTCCTTGGCTCTGTGCTGGCCAAAGCAGCCCGTGCTTTTGGCACGTCTAAATGCTCCCCTGCAGCTCAGCAGAATCAGCTCCAGTTCCTCCCCTGCAGAAGGTTTCCTATGAGACCCTGAGAAAGTCAAATAAGGACAGAGTTTTAAGAGTTTGTAAGTGGCCCACTTTTAATGTTTTTAAGCAAAACAGACAAGGCTTATAGGTATTGATCTGTAAAAAGGATAATGTTTACATCAGCAACACAAGAAAGGGCAAAATGTGTGACCAAGATAAATGCATCCAAGTCTTGAGATATCCAAGTAACAAACAAAAGGGGCCAAAAGAATCACACAGGTTCTGCCGTGTAATTCACATCCTTGCTATAGAACAAATTTTCTTTGCAAATTTTCACTGAAAAAAATGATCTTTAACATAAGTAAATGTCCTCACCTAATTCCTTCAGGTTTGCACCTTCTGTTAAGGGTTCCTTTGCCCCCAGTGCAATAACCTGACCCTCACATGTCCCCAGCATCATTCCCACTAAGCATGAAATGCCACATGCTATGGCTTATCTGTAGATAAACATGCATACAGACAGGGCACTGTATACGTGCTAATTAACTTCTGCAATTGCCAAGTTTTCCTCTCCTCTCCCACAGTATGGGTAGCATTTGGATTGCTTTTCTCTTTCTCAATGTCGATTAAAAGTACTTAATTATTTTTAACATAATACTGAATGTGCCTGAAATGGGGAGAGGAAGAACTGAATTTATAAGAGACAGAAAGCAACTGCATAAACTTCATTTATTTTAGATAGGCAGAATACAAACACTCCAGGCCTAAATCATCTAACAATGTATGTTAGATGGTACCCATTGGTATAGCTGATATGCAAATGCACTATATCACATTTTGAAAGCTGTGCAGACCAGAGAAGAGGAAAGGGGATATCCACCAGCACATCCTAATCCCTGTAAACAGGAGCCCATGGGGTTCTGCCTTCAAGTTTCCAAAATAATTCAACAAAATCAACATGCACAATGTCACAGCACAGCTAGCATATCTATTAAAATTAAAATACATATTTGTGTAGAAGTCCAACGTAATATCAGAGATGACCTGAGCATCCATTTTCAGTCTCAGTGTCACAGGTGCTTCCAAGCACCCTAAATATTAATTTAGCAAGGAGATGTATATACTTTGGGACTGTACAGACTCTTCTCTCACGTGGCATGGAGTGCACTGTAATAACATGAGGAAAGAGGGACAGGAGAGGATAAAGGAAAACCATGTGCTTAGTCCTTCTTGCATGGTTCACTCCATACCTTCCTTAGAGGTACTGAGAGCCTGAACCCAGGCCTTGCCCTGGCAGTGAATGGAAGGTGCTATTACTTGCAAAAAGTAGAAATACTGGGTGGACACCAGTTGTGTACACTCAGAAACAATGTCTCTAAGCACACAAAGTGTCTGTAGTACAAGGCCTTATGTTCTTCCTCCATGAGGCCTGAAACCAGCCAGCAGGAGGCTATGAACGTTGAGCAGACATAGGATTCCTCTCAGTAGGAGGCACGGAGCTAGGCATTAACCAAACGCCTCCTTTCTCCTCTACTTTCTTCTGGGCTGTGACATCCTCTCTTGGAGGGCAAACCACAGAGCTTCTGCCCCCAAAGCTTCCTGGGCTCCCCCAGAGCCAGGCCTGCACTGCTCAGCACCACCCCAGACCCCTCAGGGAAGGCTCCTGATGGTGCCACAGCCGCTTGGGGCCTTGCAGGAGGCAGCAGCAACTGCTCGCACCCGGCCTCTGCTCCAGGCTGGCAACACAAACCCAACCACTCGGGCACAGCTGCAACAGCAGGGGCCCCGTTACTGAACTTGCCTCCGAAATGCCAAGCCCTGCTGGGCCTGTGGAAATCAGGTTTACAATAGCAGTCGCAGCCATCAGCTCCCTCTTTTGTGATTTCCAGCATTGCTATGCTGTTTGCGAACCTCGCCTTAAATGAATGGGCTATAGGCTGGGAGAAGCGAGGCTCGGTGAAAAAGCACATGTACATGCTGACACACAAAGTGTGACAAAACCCAGTGGCAAGGTTGTGCTAATAGCTTGTTATTTGGTGACATAAAATCCCTGCTAAGATAATATAGGCAGCCTAAAAACCCAACAGCCCTTTGACTGAGACAGAAGACAGAAGCAGAAAAAGCCCCTTTCACTTCATTCCCCACGGCAGTTAAATGCACACAGGGCACAAAACCCCCAAAGAAAACAATTACCTTTCTGCCAGAAGAAAATACACTCATTTTGCTCACACATGATGTACAGGGCACAAAGCACACTTGTCGCAGAGGAAAAAGGCTGAAGTGTGCTTTGGAAAAGTTTTGCTTGAAATTGGAGTTTTAAGAGCAGGTCTTGGAAGCAGCTGCCCTTTGTCTGCTTCCCTCTCCTGTATAGAGCAGCCATCTACTTGCAGCCTTAAGTCTTGAGCAGAACATCAGGGAGCACAGCAGCTAAAATAAAAATAAGTATGTGTGTGTCTACCTAAAGGTCTGTTCTAACCTGAAAGCTGTACAGGCTGTGGTTACATGATCACACATCGACTGATAAGATTGCACTTGTGCAATTACCTGATGTGGACACAGATTCAGTTCTCCAAAGGCATGTAACAGACCCCTGTGCACACATAAATAGAGACCATGCTGAGGATGCAGAGCCCACTGAGACAGCTTACCTCCACTATGGCTTATTATTTCAGGCACCAAATTTACATGGCGCTCACTGCATGCAGTGCTGGTGCAGGTGTGGGGCCCAGCACAGACACACCGCTGTGCTTTGCTGGGAGCTGGCTCAGGTTCAGGGTTGGTCCTGAGCTGCTTCTATGCAGTGGTTTTCACAACAGGCTCTCCTGGGCTCCTCAGCACATGCAGGGCAGCTCACTGCCTGTGCAGGCCTGTCTGGCTCTGCCCAACCATCCTGCTCAAGGGCGTGATTTTGTGCCTTTCAGCCTCCCCAGATGGGGGCGCACCAAACAGTACCAAGACACCAGAGATGGTTTACAGGAACTCCTCTTCAACCAGAAACAGCAATACCAAACATTCTGCGATCCAGGAGGCTGACGACCACGCAGCAGATGTACAGATGCCACTCATCCACACATATCCATGCTAACAGCACGGGCGTTGCTATCAGAGAAGCTGCATTAATTTGCATCATCTGTGGATCAGTATGCAAGGGAATACACTAGAGCACGGGTGGCAAGGATGATTGCAGTGGCAACCAATTTATCCCTACTGAGCCAAAAGTACAATTTCTGATTTGGCAGGGCTAGTAAGCAATTGGCCCATTTACGCCCCTTGTTTACAAGAGTTGTGCTCCTGTAGCCTAGGGAGTGAGACAGCCCAGCATACGCCATGCTTTCCTCTATGGCTGTTAATTGTCTTGGATGACTCTTTATTTATATAAATAATTTACTTGGTGTCTCCTGCCAAGAAGACACCTGAGCCCTACATAATCCGCTAATGCTGACTTTAATGATCCACATCCAGCACATGGGCACCACCATTCCCATCTTGCTCCCCTTGCCCCCAGTAAGTCCCCTGCCCATCTGTGCAGAAGGACAGATGAAATGATCGAGGATTAACAATGGCAAGGCCCGGGATGGAGCAATTTATGAATCTGAGCACAGTTCCTGTGGGATCTGATGGGCTTCCTCAGGGAAAGTGCTCTGCAGATGTGGCCTCAGACAGAGACCTACTTTCCCTGACCTAAAAGGATGGCATGTCTCCATTACAGGCAGCTGAATTTTTTGTAGCAAAACAGTTGATGTGATCAACTTAAACTTTTCTTCTGTTCCTTGAAACATAAAATATAGAGAATCACGTTTGTGAACGAGTCTATCATTCAGATTGCTTCAGCGGACATCAAATCTATTCCAATTTATGAAGCTGTTGGGATCTTTGTCTGATGCTTTAGTGCTTAGCCATGAAAACTTAACCTCTATTATGTCCTTGTTGTAAGGGATGAACCTAAGCCTCAGTTAAACCCGCAGCTTTGAAAGTTTTAAAAACACAAGGCAGAAATCTAACCTTGTAAAAGGTGTTTATTTAGACCAAGTGGTTTTTAATCTGTTATGAGTAACAGATGTTTTTGACTGATGTGTTTGTATCTTCTCATAGTACCAGGACAGGCACTGTAAGCTTTGAATACAAATACAAAGAGTTTATTCCTGTCAGGAATGTGACAGCTGCTTCACACTCATTGCCTGGCACATAATTTCAAAGAAAATCTATGACAATTGAAACACCAAAAGTTTGTCAAAACGTAGGTTGACTCTCTTAAAAGCATACGTTTTCTGCCAGTGCATGTCCCAACAGCCCTGTACCATCTAGCCCAGCACACCAAGAATGTCACTTCAGATTTCAGGACACATTACCATCTATTAGCAAAACAATCGTGTTGAACTATTCTTTGTTACCTTGGGCTCTCAATACTCAGCAGTCTCTACTGGACCAGTTCTTCAGCGATGTCTGTCAGGAACCTTTCCTCACACATCTTGCCCCGTTAAGGCCTGTCTGTTTAATTTTATGGATAAAAGTTTGCAAGATGAAGCTAAATTGCTGAAGCGATGACAACCCACACATGGAAAGCTCTGAATATTTAAGAAATAGTCCAAGCTGAACATAATGACAGTCAACTGATTATCACTGCTGGAACAGAAGTGTGTGCTGCTATTGCTAATTCCCTCTGTTCTGCAGTTAAACAGTTTTGGTCTCCAGGACAACCAGTGAAGAAATATTTACCAATGTAACATGTATGCACTATACAACAGGGCTGCAAACACACCACACGCTAAGATACTAAATGTCAACATTTCAGCCTCAACCAGGTTCTTACATCCAAAGCCAAACACACTGGTAACCTTTCCACCAGATGTATTTGGCAGAAAGCTCTCTGTTCAAACATAGGCTGCTCTATAGCCTCAAGAAGGGCTCCTCTAAATATTAACTAACATCATGAATGCAGGAAATGTAAATAGCTTCACTAGCTAGTCTAAACAAGTACTGCTTTCTCCTTTGTAAATACTAAGCGTGGATATAAAAGAACTTTCTCATATTAAAAAGATGAGAAGGGAGTGGAAAGCAGTACCGCCTGACGGTGGAAAATTCAAAAACAAGTATCTTCATTTTTCTGTGTCAATATAAGTGAATGTCAAATACTTGCTCTTCAAGTATTCCCCGTGGTATTCTCTTGCTTCAGTTTCCTCACGAGTCTTTGGTCTCTTCACTAAGGCAAACACGTTTTCCATTTGCTACCACCCCCTCTTCACTGTATCCTGTATTTGCCAACTACCGCACACATCGCTGGCAAACACCATCCAAGCACCATCCAAGCAAGTTGCATTGGTCCACCACCCATCTCCTAGAAAAGGTCCTGTCCTGCATTTCTGGAACATTTTATTGCTCTATGACATTTGTGCCATGTCAGCCAGAAGACACAAGTCAGTTCTCTGAGTAGCTGGTAACCAGAGGTTTCCTCCAATAAATTTCTTCATCTTGTCCTATTTCACTATCCTCACAAATGTTGCCTTAAATAAACTTTCCCAGAGAGTTTTGGACCTCTCATTAGCTTTAATAACATTAGACACAGGTTTTCAGGTTCCTGACCAAAACTTAATAGCACTGATAGAGAAGAGACCTGATCCAGATTCCTATCAGACATCAGGTTTATCGTGATCAACAAGAAGGTTCATCAGCATTCATAATCCTCATACACAGGTAATACCACAGTTAGTAATCAGCACTACATGTGACTCGCCCTTTACAACACGTAACAGAGATAACATTATGAGACACATATCTTTGCTCAGAATGCAATTACGTGACATCTGATATCACACAACAGAAGTAATATTAGTCACAGTTTATTCATCTGTATGTCTGAAATGAATGGGAGGTGCCACTTGAGCTAACAGATCACGTGTAACCTTTCTTCCCTCTGTTTCACCAATAGGTGGTGGAAGACAGCTCCTTTTCAGTGGGCCAAGACCACAGGCTTACATCTACATGTGGACATGACCCTGGAAAAGACACTGGCAGAAATCCCAGGACCGGTGTAGCAGACAGAAGTATGCACTAGCAGCTATGCACTAACTTTCTCCATAGTGTGTGTATTAATAAACACTGCTTCAGACCCTCCGTGTGGGTATGGGACTTCACAGGGTGTGAGAGACAAGGCATTAATAACAAATTTACGGCAAGAGGAAAGAAGTTTGGCAAACTTCCTGGTGAAGCAAGAAGTCATCTACTTCACCAGTATGTGAACTGCTAGTGCTAGTGAAACCTGTAGAACGAATACCAGGAAAGATCTACTTTGAAAAGCAGATCCTCAGCCTAGAAGCACAGTCATGAATGAAGAGTTCAGATTTCAGGGCTTAAAATTAATGTCCCAAAGATGCTGCACCCAGACGTCCCTCCAGACCCAGAATAAAATGGTGCTTTTCAGCCAACTTAAAGACAGACAGGATTGCACAGTTGTGCATGCTGGTTATGTGTTTCTGCACTCAGCCCTCCATACTGCTTAGGATAAGACTCTTTTTGATAATGGTATTTACATCAAGTCACTCTATCAGGTTAAAAAAAAAACAACTCAGCAAGCCCTGACAGCCCTGGGCAGCTGAATTAATACATTATATTAAACATTAATATCCCACAAATATAAAAAGGTTAAGATGTGTGGCTCTCTTTTTATTTCCAGTTTTCAATGAAGAACAACAGGCTCTTTGTCAGTTGGCAGATGTGAGTTACAACTGCTTAGTCATAAAGGAAAACCAGTCCATTACATTTTCTTGATGATCCAGGCAGACCCCTGTATATTGTTCTCCACTTAAACATTTTGATTGCTGATCAGACTCGTTTCAATTTATAGCTCCTTCCTTCCCTCCCAACAAAGCTCTAAAATTAGTGTTAAGGTAAAAAGCATGACAAATCACATCTGCTTCTTACTTGGTAAATGGCTCCTACCTGCTTGGTTTTCTATAGCTATCACCTTTCACTGCTTTTGCAGCAGCAAGCACCTGCAGTTCCCCCAGCTGTACATCTACTGCTGTCCAGGCTACAGCCTCTATTAGCTTGTCATCTCTCCAATATGTATTATACTAGCCTACATTTCTTCCTACAAGTGCCTAATGACCCAGCATCTGTTTCACTGCTGGCTTTAATAAAAACATTTTCCTTGTTGTTCTAGGCTCAAATGCCTTCCATGAGCTTCCACTGTTTCCAGAGGGTCTCACAAGTTTATCACAATTAGTGACAATCTCTCAAGCGAAACGTTAGATGAATCAGAAGAATCTCCGTGTCACGCTCTTTGGTGTGTTCAGGGAGCAAACATAATTTTATTTTAAGGATAGAGGATTCGGTTATCTGTACCATTAATTATTCCCTCCGGAATTCACTTCATATCAACCATCTCCCACCTCTGAAATACACTTTCTTTACTCTTTGCCCTTCTTCCTTGAAGCACAGTCCTTTGCAGGAGCAGCATAAAGGACTCCTGGTTAGCACAGGAGACACAACCCGATTTTTCCCCATGCTGGTACTAATGAAGCTGGCCAGAGTGATTTACTTATCATCCTCTTGCTGTATTTGCTCATGTCAACTCCAGGAAGGATTCTGTCATTCAGGTTAACATTAACACCAGAGTATCAACTCTTCAAAGCTTTAACTAGATCAGAGACGATATAGACATGTCACAGGGACGGTTTTCATCTATCTGACTCAAGGAAAGTGAAAATCAGGTGTGGGAGGTTTACTTTCTTCCTCTGTATTTCTCTCTCTGCTCCAGACAACCAGAGGTTATGCTGTGACAACTGGGAATGCATGTGTTTCTCAGATCCTCTTTAAATTGGCAATGTGAATAATTTTTGTCCCAGCACAGCCCTTGATCTCAGAATGAAATAACATTAGAATGGCTAAAGTATGAGGAGTGACATAAATGATTTACAGTGCTTTGCAGATGTACCCAATGGGAGAGCTGCTATTCTCTTTAAAAGTGAACATACTTCCCACTTTAAAGTAGCAGGAGTTGTATGAGTAAGAGGAAACCGATATATTGAAAAAAAGATATATCCCTGTTTTCCTCAGGCATAAACATCCTTCTGTCTTATTATCTATGTTACAAACATCTGGATTTAGATCATTAGACTCCCAATGCAGATATAGTTGAGGGTGATATATAGGGGAGAGGGGAAAAACAGCAGAAACAAAATTCTCATAAAGACCTTCTGGGCCTGATTTAGAGAAGGCAGCATTCATGTGGGGAGCATCAACTAAAAAAAGCTGCTTCATAGCTAGGTACGGATAGTTGGCTCGGTAAGATGAAGAGACAGGATGCATACTTCGACAGCAGCACATGGAAAATGGCATGCTCATGTGGGTGAATGACAGGGATGATGCAAATAAAAAGGAAAATAACACCTCACAAATAAATATCAACATTTTGCCTTTCTACACACAACCTATCGCTGTCTCCCTCCAGCACCTCTGAGCTATCTTCTCCAACAAATCAAGCTGGGGTCTGTGGACTGCAGACATTTAGTCACCCTGCAGGTAGCAGCACTGATTGAAAGACATCCCCTTCTGCCTGCTATTTCCTATTTGTTATTCCCCTCTGCTGGAAATGACTCCCCCAAATTTACAAAGCATGTGTCTCACAAACGCACACTGTTCTGCTGGGAGAGCTGCTTCACACAAGCTCTCCCTAATCCACCTCAGGAAAAAATAAAAAAAAAAGGATGTCTTAAAATGTTAATTGGGTGGTTTGAGCAAACTTGGCTAATTTTTTCCCTAATGTGTGGTTTAGGGAGCACTCACAGTAATCACTGGGCTAGAGGCAGTAATTCCTCATCTTGTAGGTCATGATGAGAAGCCTCAGGCAAAAACCATCTTCAGCAGGGCTGGAAGAGAGAGGAGGTGTATTTTTACAACTTTTGTCTTCAAGCAGAGATAAGGCTTAATGTCTTTGAGATATGTTTAACAGACCACAGTCAGCTACCTAACACATTCTAATGTGAAAACTTCAAACCACATCCTAGACAAACACAAAATGCTATTTTAAAAGACATTGATTAAAATGCGTAAGCTAAGATACCACTTACTTTCTTTATCTTGACAAAGGTCGAGGCTGCTTTCTCCGCCAAATTCCACACCCTCCCCAGCTGAGGCTTGCACTGTCGTCCTCCCCCATTTCTCACACCATTTTGGCTGAGCACGCAGCTACACCTCGATCACATCAAACACACATCTTAACTCAGTCTTACAGTGGTGTTTCTACCCTCACAGGGCTTGTCCCTTTCTGAGAGATACCAGCAGAAACACAGTTTTGGGTTGGGTTTGTTGTTTTGATTTTGAAAGGACACAGGGATATCTCCAATTCGCAACGATGGTAAAGGTCTTTACAAACCACATTTGAAACACTGCCTCCTGTTTGGCCACATCTCATCCACCATAAAGGAATCTCTTTACCAAAAATAATAGCATTACAAAACAAGAAAAGACGACTAGAAAGAGCCCGTCTCTAAGTTTGTCTGAGAATGTTAGATTCTTATTTTTTTATTTTTTTTTTATTAGTTCATTTTACCTTCTCTAGGCATTGCCAAGGGGGAAAAATGGTTTAAAACAAATTTTTGTTTTGGAAGTTGTGAAGTCAAAACATTTTTCAAATCTGCAAAAGAGGGCTGAAGCCTTTTCCACTTTGAAACTGGAGCCACTGAAAACACACCACTAAAATCACACTACCTACAGCACTGAGAACTGGAACAGGATTTTCAGGTTCGAATTTCAGCAAAGTGCTCAACTGAAAACAGAAATCCCACAGAAAGAATGTGTGTTGATAAACAAAATAGAAAGCTGAAACATTGGGGACCACTGTTATCTAACTTTTCATAGCTATTTTTTTTTTGTAAAAGGGAAATATTTTTCCTTTGTGGTTGTTCCACAGCACAATCAGCACAACACATACAGGATCAAAACCCACACTGTGGGGAAAGTTGAGATGCTGAGAGTTTGCAGCTGGAGCCTCTTCCTTGGAGTTAGTTACCTGTTTCCAGGTCCAAGATCTCCAAGATGTCAAGGTGGAGCCGTCGATCCTGATTAAAAGATTATTTATAAAAGACTGAATGGCAAAAACAGGAGGTGAAATCAGCACAGGTCACAGTTTCAGATGACTCAGGGGACCTGGCTTTGGCACTAGTTCCCTGCCTGGGTCACATGAGCTCTTAATCTTGTAAGCACAAGATGAGCCTCTGTCTTGTTCCTAGCATTTAGGGAAATTGCTCTTATGATTGCATAGACATACACGAGATAGCTTTCAGTTAACCAGCTCATACCATTAGCTGACAAGTGGAAGGAGTGATCTGTCTGTTACTCCTTGGTAGGCGGCTCCCAATACCTCTGCTGCTTACCTTACCTTAAAGCAGAAACAGCAGTGTGAACATACCTTGAACATGTCTCAGCATAAAAAAACTGGGCTACACCCTCAGACGTGTACAGATGGATACTGATAGACTGAGAAGGCAAGAACATAGACCTCTGCGGAGCAGAAACCTGAAAGGAGGCTGGGTTGGCTTAATTATTTTGTTATTTCTTTAAGTCACCACCCTGAAATCTCAAAATCTCAAAATGAAACACAGTGAACTTCAAGGAAGAAAAAAAAAAAAAAGGAAAAAAAAAGAAAAAAGAAAAGCAAAGAAAGAAAGAAAGAAAGGGGCAAAAAAAATGTTCCTTGTAAGCATAGTTGTTTAAGAAATGACCACCCTGCATATCCCAGCTCTAATGAGCACAAGTAGGTACACATCTGTGTTTCTATTCACGTATGTTTTGGTTAATCTGTGCTCTTCTACAAACGTTTGTTGCATGAAAATATTAAGTACAATGAACTATTGGTACTGTGGAGTTATGAAACTTCTAGAATAACATACATGCAGACTTGATATGCAGCTCAAGCAAAGCAGGTCCTGACCCAGTAAAGCACTCCAACACATGCTTTATGTTAAGTCTGTGAATATTGTCACTGAAAGCAAGTGAGACCACTTGTGTGCTGAAAGTGTTTTGCTGGATTAAAGTGTAAAGAAAGGGGAACTGCACAAAAGACTTCTTATGACAAGCAGGAGACAGAATTCCCACCACTACTATCAGAAACAAAAAATGACCTGCCACCTTCTCCAGCGGTTACTAAGACATCTAAACCCCATTCATCCATGGCACATAAACCTCAAATTCCCAGGAGTAAAAGAAATAAAAGCAATAATAATAATTTTAAAAAGCCTTAAACTCCCCAAAATTGAAGGGAAAAAGGGGGAGTTATTTCCTTTTAAGCCATGGTAAGCACTGCATGACTTCAAGAAGAAAACCCATATTTTGCAATATATCAATACACTTTTAGGTGTTTGGAAAACTATGATTATAAAAGAACAGCTCTCACCAGCTATAGGAAGCACTAGGCTCATGATGGGTTCAGAAATAACAAAATGAAGGGCAAAGGCTTGGTTGTTTCTAAAGCAAATGATCTTACACATTACCTTGGTAATGTACAGGCATCTTGGGGAAAATAAAAACTAGCCCGAAATCATTCAAAGGTACATATGTGCAAAATCCATGAACCAGGTTCAGTTACCACTTAGAGGCACACCAGAATACTGACCAGCCGTGCCAAGGAGGGCAGGGCACAAGGACAGAGAAAATTGGTTACGATTTTATTGTGCCCCAGACCAGTGAGATGGTTCTGGTCTCCTGAAACACAATCCCCCTCTCTCCAGAAGTGTGCAGATTTCCACTGTCTCTCCCACTTCCACTCTGAAGCACAGGGAGATGTCATCAGCCATGCAAAGCAACACAGCAACAAGGCTACACCAAAAACAAAGAGCAACGAGGAGAAAAAGTTCAATCTTTGTATACTGCAGCTTTTCTCTTACTCTACCACTCATACCTCTGTGCGCAAATGGGGAACAAGCATAACTGTATCATTGATTATACCTGGGAAACGATTCAGCAAGCAGTGGCCTTATGTCAATAGCTTTTAGATTTTCCCTGCAGAACCACAAATCCTTGGTGTGGAAACATGGTGAGGAAAACAGCAGTGAGCTCTTGGCCAGTGATGATTAAGCCCTGGTGAAAAGTTATACATCCTAAATAGAATCATACCCAAAACACTCTCCCCTTGTCCTGTCAAAAAATGTAAAGGAAGGCTCATCCACTGGACTGCTAAAAGTTTGCAAGTTTGGCGTAATTTTGCATGGATGCATTCAATATTTTATTTCTCTGCTCTGATTCCCCCAAACGGAGTTTTCATCTATCATTTCAGGCCCACATAAAACCCTCAGTCTGCTCTCGATGTGCCTCAGAGACATAAGCCTTTGGCATGGAGGGGTATGGTAAATGTTTTAGTGTTGGCTCACCTTAATAGCACGCTTCCTGGGAACAGAATTCAGCCTTATCAAGAATAAAGAAAAATTGTATTTGAATTTGGAGAAAAAGAAAAATACATTTTCCTAGCTGAAGCTAGTTTGGGAGGTTTTTTCCTTCTCATCTCATTTCCACAGCCTACCAGTAAGATTACTTTGACTGAGAGGTCTTATTCAATATAATTCTGCATCTGTGTGAATTATTTTTTCCATTCCATCATTTTCAGATTATTAAGGAAATGTCACAACGAGTGATTTCCAGCCATTCGAGATGCACATTTTGCACAACCTGTGCACCTCTGACATACCTTTCACCCAGCTGAGGGCAGTATCTTGCACACAATGATACGTACCCCTCATGAGAAACGCAACCACAAGCACATCTTGGCTCAGGCTCTTGAGAATCTGTGAGCCTTGTAGCCTCAGATATCAGTCTCAGAATAATCATAGCGAAAACTAAAACTTTCTCGGTATCAAAGATTACTTCCCTTGAGGCTTCTCAGTTCCTTCCTCTCAGCCCATTTTCCTTCCGTCATGCTCATGTCTTCTCATCTGCTCATCTAACCTCTCCCCTTCTGCTTTTTTTCTACTAAATTGTCCATTCCTTTCTGTCCTTCTCTCCCCCTGTACTTAGCTCTTCAGTAAAGACAAGAGTAACTCGCCTCCATTATGCCTGCGTATGTTCCCAAATGGGCATATCTTTGGGGATTGATTCTGAACATGTATGTATCTCTTAAAATCCATACTGACACATAAAAAGAGCAATTCCTACAGCAGCAAAGTGGTTACAAATTTTCAATGAAAGATCAAACTTTCCTTTAAGGTCTTTGTCAGAGAATTACCATATGCTCACTTCTTCACCAGGGACTTACGGCACCAACAAACTGAAAACACCTTAATCCCTGTCATTAGGAAAGATATTAATGCTATTATTCCCAAGAGTATGCAGCGACCAATTTGAGTAAGGGTAGATAAAAAGGATGGTTTGGGTTTTGTTTTATACATATATAAAATTGGTTCTCTTATCTTGGGACTGGTCTCTTATCTTCAGCTGTCTTCATGTGTTGTGTGAACTATTCTTTATTTGGGAACTTTCTCACATCAGTTGTGTGTGAAGAAAGAAATCAGACATACTTTACTGCTTAGCTATCCTATTGAGTCCAAACAAATAGTCCCATTAGGTGACATCACCCTTACTAACCTTTAAGTAATTCCACCTACACAATGCTCCTTGGGCAGCACTTACGAAGAAAGAAATGGAACATAAAAAAAAATAAAAATCAGAAAATGTTTCCAGTTGGATTGAGTCATCTGTCCTTGTGAACATCTCATGAATTATTCTGCAGCGCCATGTTGAAATGAGACATATTAACTTGCAAAAGCATAAAACTATACACAAGCACCTAAATCTCTTCAGATAAATGCCTCCTTGCCTACTCCTATGATAGGTGTATATGCATACCAAAACCAAGGAGTTTAGCCTTCTTCTGTCATTGTCGTAGTGGAAGGAGACTCTTAAGAACACTTTCACTGCTGCAGTCTCTGCCTTTTTGGCCATCTCTATCTTGAAAGCTCTTAACAAAGATACTTTTAGTTAAATGAAGTCTAAATGAGACTTCATTATTCTTTCACCTTTGAAATACAATATAAACATAACCAGATATGTTCCAACAAAAAAATGAACATTTCCTGACCTTATATTGTCTTCTTACACAGGAAATAAACCTCTTGCAAAATCCCTGCTTGCATTAACTTTCCATAATTAAAAATAAAAATTAAAAATATCAATAGACGCTTTTCTTGAATTCTCTAGTCATCTAGTTTTTTTGTTTGTTTGTTTACTTGCTTGTTTTTAAACACAAAATGATGTAAGTGTCTCTAGCTGGAGTTCTCTAAAAAACTACCAGAGCAAGATAATGTGTAGATAAGAAATCAGTAGTTTCTTCTTTCAAGAAATGTTAAAGAGTCGAAGGAACAACTTTCAAAATGAAGAAATATGTATTTTCATGACAGTTTATTTCATCTTCTCTCTCTTTCTCACTTTGACTTTTGCCCCTACAGATTTTAACACTCTCAGTACAGCTCTCACAACACAGTATCTTCTGGCATTGATAAGCAGCTGGGACATTGCATTGATACGTGTGCTACATCACTGGCTTGCCAAGAACACAGCCATGGCAGATACTCATGACTCTAAGTCCACAACTGGGTTGCATCAAGTTCTTCCCAATTCTTCAACCTTCACTTACCTAGCTAGCTGTCAGGTTGCAAAACATTTCTACATCTCTCATTTCTAGAATATCTGAGGGCCCAAATTTTCACAGCTTGTTAAACTCCTAAAGATAGAGAAGGGGTGGAGGGTTATTTGTGGCTTTGTTGTATTTTGGGGTTGTTTTGTTCCATTTGTTGTTTTTGTTGTCGCTGTTTTTCTTTAATATCCTAGTTATCTAAATGAATATGTATTTGTACCTTTAGGAACTTTGGTTTATTCCTATACTATACCAGCCCTGAATGTTTTATGGAGTAACACCTTGCATATATACATATAGTTCTTGCATACATACTCATAGTTCTTAAATCTTCCTTAACTAATGTAACCTCAACTGAAACAAAACCCGCACATACCACACTGTTCCTGTCAATGACTGTGAAAGTATTTGGCCATTTGCATTTAAGCTTGGTACATGTTTCCCCAGTTTCTCAAGACATCCTAAGGACAAATTGCTGTTTTTTCAAATGCCTTAAAGGTATGTTTACTCTGCAAGTTAAGCCCAAGTTTGAAGTTGTTCTCCAGGTTAGACCTGCTCACTCACTCACTGTTGTTTAAATACAAAAATATACCCAGATGCAGGCTGAGGATAAGCAGTCTCAGAAAATCCCAAAGATGGAGCCTCAACACAGACAGAAAATTAACACAGGTTCACCTTTCTGTTCCTGGCGATGTGGGTAAATTTTACACATCCAGGACCAAGCAGGCTCGTCTTTTTTTGTCAGCTCTCTGCTTGGCTTAACTTTTCCTTAGCACCACGTGAATATTTTAAGTCCCAGCTGAAGCCAGTCTATATAGTTGGATTAAGAGCCAGCAATGTGGAATCACTCAGGCCACAAAAGTCACCATGATTAAACCTCTCTAAGCATGCTCTTAACCTCTTACTGCAGTCAAAACTAAACAGCTTAAGGGGAAAAATAATTCAGGGCAAACATCCTTCAGCATTCTTACCATGGTTTTGTAATTATACAGAGCAAAGTTCAGACAAAAGTAACTGTGCTTAGACAGACAAGAGGACTTCCAAACAGAGAATTACCTCGCTAAAACTAAATCCGTGTCATGTCCCCTTTTAAATAAGCTACCTTAAGCTCACCTACTGAAGAGAGAGCAGAATGACCCTTGCCTCAGTCCTGCTTGTTAGCTGATCAAATGCAGGAAGGGAGCGGTCGGCATTCTGCAGGAACACCTGCCCCATGTACCTGGCCAGGCACGTGCAGGACACTCCAGCCACTTCCAGTTGTGTGAGATGCACCAAGTAGCTGCAGGGAGCTGCAAGTAGAGCACAGAGAGAGAGAGAAAAACACCAAGCACAGGTTTGTTCACCCACTCTCACTCATTCTAGCATGAAATTCAATAAACAGCTTGAGGCACAGCGCTGTAAGTCTAATACCTTTAAAGGTGAGGGGAAAAAAAACAACAAGAGCACTTGTGGAGAATAAGCAAAAATCAGACATGCCTACTGTGGGGGTAGCTGGAGGCCCTATGGTGATTTCTGTACACTCCATCTGAATAAACCCTGGGAAAGGAAAAGGCAAGAAAACATGAAAAAAAAAATCTATCTTGATTCCCTTGTTTCGAAACATATGTGCAAGAGGCATGGGATGAGGGTCAAAATATTAATAATAATAAAGTCCCCACTCAGCCTGCCTGTGTTTATAGGAGGGCAAAAAAATAAAACCAAACACAAAGCAAACACCAAAACCACAGGCTTTTCATCTGCCCCTTTGATGAATGTCTTTGGCACTATTCTCCAGGCAAGGATCAATAACCATTTCCTAAGACATTTATTTAGGGATTTAAGTCTTCCAATTGAGCCCTGCCTAGGGAGTCCCTACTCCCATCCCCCATACTAAAAAAAAAAAAAAAAAAAAAGAAGGAAAAAAAAGGAAAGAAAAAGGAGAGGAGAGGAGAGGAGAGGAGAGGAGAGGAGAGGAGAGGAGAGGAGAGGAGAGGAGAGGAGAGGAGAGGAGAGGAGAGGAGAGGAGAGGAGAGGAGAGGAGAGGAGAGGAGCCAATTGATTTATTCTGATTTTAGCCTTTACCCTCTCTTTCATCTATCGTGCTTTTTAAAATCTCACAGCTTTCCTCTTACAAATTCTCTCCTTATTACAGTGCTTCAGTGCAGAGCTTTCTACCATGGCTGGGTTTTGAACACCATCATCCCAGCAAGTTTCAGCACATTTTAGCAACACATCCATTATAGACAAGATGGGTTAATTATGAGGCACTGTGTTCGCAGCACTATTTTCTTCAAAAAGCCCAGTAGATGCAGTTTTCTCCTAGAAAGAGAAAGTCTGCAGAGGGATATCCAGATAGCGCAGCACTTTTTGCCTTTCAGAAAGGCTTGTGGACAAACACTTCTCTATTACAGCCATACAGCCACTGTTCTCAACAGGCAAACTAGGAACAGGATTTAACCCTTCATTCCTCTGTATGCAGATTCTCTCCAGAGTTGTGTGACTGATGCTAAACATCCGGAGTCCCAGAGGTAATGTTCTTGCTGATATATTCATCTAACTTTTCATCAGCTCTGTTAGCAGAATGCACATAATTCCAGGAATAGAAGCAAGTAGCAAGTGCTTTCTGAAACACATCAAGAATTGCTCATCTGTTGGTGAGCATGAATCATTGCTACAGCAGGGTTTCCCGAAAAGCATCACAGAAGGACAAAAAAAAAAAAAAAAGGCATACCTCTCCTCCTCATGTCATTGTTTTAAAGTAGGAAAATGAGTACAAAGAAAACCTGTGAGGGAAAAGACTTTAAGAGGACCAGATTTTATAAACGTGCAAAAGACAAAAACATGCCTGGATCCCAGTTTCCTGGGCTCGTAGTCACATTATCACAACTTGACCAGTGCAGTAAGATCTTTGTAGCAGGTTCCTATATAACTTTTCAAATGTTTTGTAAATTATCTGTACTTCTGCATCAGACTAAATGAGTTCAGGTAGGTGTAAAAGAGTAAGTATGGATGTTCCTCAGCTGGTAATATCCCTGGGTGCTAGAACTAAGGTAACAGATTCTAGAAGATTACAGATTACAGACAATAGAACATATTTTTACACAGTACTGTGTGACCTGCCTACATTATTTCAGCGTCCACTGAGAGCAGCAGTTGGGCTAGACAAAAAAAAAGAGAGCAGGCACCCATAGCATTTTTTGGATTAATATTCTTCTTTCCTCTTCCTATGACTTAAATACAGGGATGGTTTGATTACCTTGGAAAGTTGCACTGGCTGCACACATACAACAGAAATTTGAAAATAAGAAAGAAAAGTTATGAAAGTTGCAAACGTTGTCATAGGAACCGCTCTAGCATCAGCAAGAAATCCATGTGGCACAAACTGAGCCCTGGAATTTGAGAATGGTGCATTCAGTGACCCACAGATTAAGAGGGATAAAAGCTGCCAACTTTGCTGTCTGATCATTGGAACGAGACAGGAAATAAACACAACTGGAAATCATTATGCCTTCTCATTTTATTTTTAGCTTCTCTTTGTTTGCTGAGTGCATTTGGCATAAATCTTAGAGCTTAGAGATGGAACAAGTCTTAATAGGGCCTCTAATACATCCTTCTACAATTTCCTAATTGACCTCTGTAGAGCACTCACTGGTACACTGGCCTGTCTGTGCTTATGTTTCATGGAGTTTCCACCATTTTCTTTGAAAACCATCCCACATCTAATACATAGATTGTTCCACCTGGAAAAGGCTGGGTTGCAACCTGTCTGCCCTTCTTATTTGGTCAGCTATTTTTCCAGCCCGTTCCTCCCTCCCAGGAGAGGAGACTGAGCTGCTGAGAGCTCCCAGCACAAAAAAGGATGTGGCTTGCTGATCACCTAGGTCTTTCCCTTTGTAACACTGGCTGCTATTCAGCCTAAGTGCATGTTTGTCCCATTTCACGTGCCCACACTGATTGCTCCCAATTGTGTTCATCTGGCTCTTGAACCTTCTAGAGGATGATCCTGTGCAACATCAGCTGCTGCTTAAGCCAAGTTAGGCGCATTACACATTTTCAATCTTTCCTTGCAAGCAGTCGTGCCAGCCCCCAGCTGTAATCATCTGCGTGGTTGTGTTCTGAATTTCTCTGATTTGCCTGTATCCGAGCATCATGAGCTTCCACAAACATTATCTGAAACAGCATCACGTTACGATGTGGGTTTTTGAACTGTGCTTGGATAAAGTGAAGAGCAGGAGCAGATGCAATTTAAACCCACAGTGGCCAATCACCACTGCAGCTGTGTTCAAGGCCCTCACAATCCCACCCCACACCACCCCTCCAGAGAGCAGCTAGGGATGGGAACAGGCAACGCAACAGAGCACCAGAGGCTCAGGGTGTTTGGTGCGAGGGAAAAGCAGGGACAAGGACTCCTTGTTGTTAAGGATCCCTGCCTCCAGACTAAGAAATGGGCATTTGGAAACTCCAGCACATCGACACTTCTCAGCTGTTGAAGTACCACCAGCAGCAAACAATGCAAAAAGAATGCCAGTCACACCAAGTTGTACAAACCAGGTGGACTTCTGAAGGGAGTGAAAACTAACTGAGACGTGAGGAGCTCCAGTTGCTCACCTTGCAAGAGGTAGCACTGCAAATGGGCTGCTTTCTCCCCCTTAGGTGAATCTTAGGCAGAAGGGAAAATAGCCTCCTACTGCATTTCAGCAAGAACACAATAAAAGCATGTCTCATTCTGCAAAAGTCACAGCCCAGAAGAAAATGACTGAATCCCCTCTCACTGGCAGATCCTATCTCCAGCCTCCTTTTTAGACCTCATTTGAGGAAGAATAATCACTTCGGTTAACTACAGTGAAATTTTGTCACTGAATTACCAAGAAACTCAGTAACTTAGAGTATGAAACTTATGATGAAAGGCACATATGCACATTGAGAATGCTTCCCCCACCTCAAGACAAAACAGAATTTAAATAGCTGCTAAAAATGAATACAAAAGGAAAGGAACCTTGTAGTTGTGAGCATTTACATGCTGTTTTCAGAAAATGCTCAGCTCCAATAATGTTAGTGCAGTGCAGAGGTGCCAATAAAAAAAAAAAAAAAAAAGAGAACTGGCACATAAATCATGTTGCTTTATAGTAATAGCAGCTTTCTTGCCAAAAGGTGGCTCTTAATTTTCTGTTCTAGTACAGTTCTTGTGAATGCATTCACTCTTCCCAACAAAACACTAAACCGAAGTCGGTGTCAACGTTCCCTGCAAGGAACCGCACCCAGCCCCCTTGGTGGTTTCCAGCTGACTTACGCGAGTGTGAATATGGGATAATAGAGTGCCAAAGAAGGTCTCACAGCCAGATCCTCAGCGATTATAAACTAGCACTTCAATCGGCTGCTGTGACTGTGAATGGGCCTCTTTGTCTCTGACAGTAAGTTACTTTCTGTGATGCCTTACAGGGCTCTGCCACGGAGACCCACTACTGCCCTGGTTCATGTGGGACTTTATTTTCCCTCCTGTGGAAAAAGCTTATCAGCATGAAGCATGGTGAGCATACAAACAGACACTAACGGAGTAGCCCTTTTTTATTCAATGGCAGGACAAGGAATGCTGGATTTTTGTGGCTCTGGCTGGAGCTGCTTTGCCACCCGAGTAGGGATCAAAACATAAGCTACATTGAAACTTCTCTGTCAGTGTTATTACCAATGTTATGTTTTGTTCATGGGCTGCACAAGCAACGTGAAGTTTGCAGTTGACACTGGCTCCAGTCTTTTTTGAATTAGTCTTATCTCAGACCTACTTTGTTCCAAACTATTCCAATATCACAGCATTTTTTTCATATGACTACAACACCACTTATTGAAACAGCAAAGACAAGAGGGAAGCAAACTTTGTGCTGAACTGTCAGAATAATTCTGGGATGCTGTTTGCCCAGTGGAAACATCTCCACCCCGCCTGCTCAAGGATAACAACAGAGACGCAAGGGAAGGGTGACCACCTCACCATTTCTTTCAGATAAATATGATAGCTCCAGCATACACATCCACAGGACCTTTAACAAAGTCTTCTTAAGATGGTCGTTTGACAGCCTCTTACCTTCTCCTCCCCCTTTCCCTGCCAATGCAGGACTTACTTTTGTCTGTATGATTTAAATTCCTTTGAAGGCAAAATGATACTGGCAGCCAAGGAAGGAGCTGTGGATATTGCGGACACAGCAAGCAGAGAAGCACCTCTTTCAGCCTTCCTGTGCTTTATCATTTACTGCTTTCTATTCCTCTCCATTTCCCCAGCACATTTTTTTTTTTTTTTTTTAATATTTTCACCCTTTCCTCTCCCTTTCTACAGGGCAGCCTGATTACTGCACATTACCAGCTTTTCATAAGAAATTACACTTTGGATCACGTGGATGTCAGCAGAATGATTTTATGGGCAGGAAAGATATTTTACATTGTCTTTTCTATGAATTTTCTTGAGTTTTTATTGGGGGGAGGAGGGCTAAGAACAAGCAATTTTTGATTAGTAGGGCCTCTTACACTTAAATTCTGCCATATATCATACAGTGGTGTCTGGTTGACTTCTGATGAGGAGAAGGCTCAGAGAACCAGGCAGACAGGCTGAGACACTTCAGCATACTATCATGGCCTCTGAGGGCAGCCCAGGCCCAGAGGTCTGATGCCTGATGCAAACGCTCAGTGTGTAGGGATTGGGCATCTGAGTCCTTTCTTTAGCACTGTGCCAGCCGCAGATTTTCATTTACAAGATTTCACATACCTACATACACCAACACTTTCCCTCTATTTCCCTTCACACTGCTGCTGAATAATTTCTAAGATCCTCTGTCTTTAACTAGAGGTCTATGTGAGCAGCTTTCTCCCGAAGCTTCTCAATTTAGCATTGCTCTGAAGCCTCCTTACTCTTCAGAAAAGGCTAAATATTTTTGTTTGCCGAAGGCTCTGTGAGTCATAGAGAACATGACTCCTGTGGTATAAACAAAGTTCAAGACTGGGGTTACATAGTCTATAAGAGGAAAGCTCTCAGGGAGTGGAAACAATAGTGCATCCAGATGCCAGACCTCCCTTAGCAGACACTGTCCCAAAACCCCTGGGTGCAAAAAAAGGTCATGTTTCATCCTCCTGATCTGAAGACACCATGGTCCAATATTTCTGGCCATGCAGATCTTTTCTTGGAGGTGAATGTGAACTATAGTTAATCCGGAGAGCAAGTTTGTTTCACTCCACTGCGCATTGCTCTAGGTTCAGGGCATATCACGGCTGCAGGAGTTGTCCTTCAGAGGCAATAGAAGTTAGCGAGAATATCAGTATGAATATCAAGGGAGGTATTGTCTTTTTGTTGCATAAAAATGTGTGATAAGATCACTCTGGCTGTTTACTGTCAGGATCATTTACAGCTTGTTGCCCTTACTGAAGAGGTTACAAGATGCCGTTGCTCCTAGGAGAAAATCCAACTGAAAAAAAATGCAATCGTATATTTTGCCACCAGAAATACTAGAACAGATTTTTCCTTCTTATTTTCCCAGTAGGGTTTCCCCAATATCCAGAGGAAAATTGGAAGTCAGATATTGGGTATGGCAATGGGTTGGTCGTGATGACTTCTATGTATTTTGGCGAAGATAGTTTTCTAGGGATATATTGTAGTCTTGCAACCAAAGTGCAACAGATTATGCTCACTGAGGCATACACCAAAATTAAACGAAAGAGGTGAGCAGAATTGTAAAACTCATTTCCAGTAAACTCTGTGCTGGTTTTCTCTAGCTATATGGCTTCCTCAATGATACAGTTTTAACGTCTTTTGGGGGTAAATGCCAGAGGACACTTGCAGAGAATATTTTAAAGGCACATGAACATAATGTCGCTGCTAAGGTTCTACATTTAAAAGTGAGGGTTTTTTTCAGGAAAGGGTATGACAAAAAATAGCAATGGGAACTTTTCAGAGGGGGGAGACCCCACTCTGTCTACTTCAATGCCACAGGGCCTAAAGAGCCCTCATCCCTGTTGCAGAAAACGGACTCTCATACCAGTAATGTGGATCGTGGATAAATGGTTTCCTTCAGAACACTCCCTAGTATGCTGCACGGACATCACTGGAGCAGCAATATAGAAATTACGGCTACATAAAAGCCCTGGAGCCCATTCTATAAACTGTAGATGCTATGATAATTTTGCCCCCCAGGCCTGTCTGTGGGTCTGCTCAGCTGCCAGAACAGAGGGGGTCCGAAGGGCTCCACCTAAACCTCTCTCAGCACGTGGCATCTCATGTTGACCCAGCAGATCTGTTTCCCTCTAGCCAGTTTGCTACAGGGTAAATTCACTTCTTATCTGATTTTACTATAGAGCAGCTTGGTAGATTTTTTTGTGGGGTTTTTGTTTGTTGCTTTGGTGGCCTTTTTTTTTTTTTTTTTTTTTTTTTTCTTTTTTGCCTATAACTTAAGGGGAAAGCCAGACAAGATGCAGCTTTCCTCTAAATTGGAAACATGGACTAAGCACATTACAGGCTCCATTCTCTCCCTCTCCTGAATGCCTCTCTAGTCCTCTCTCTTCCCATTCCCACCAGCATAGTTGTGCCTGATTTAACCATTTATTAAATATTATTAATTAGGTTAAGATAATATCTCTTACAGTGACTTTATATTGAAAAATTATTATGGCCCTTTGGTAGAATAAAAATTCATTTTTTTTCCTATTGTTGCCATGACAAACAACATGCCATTGCCACAGTCATTTACAAGAATCAGAGAAAAAGTACTGAAAGTGAACTTTAGGAAAACTGTCAGCCCCAAAGTACAGCTTAAATTCAATTTTCACAATGATAGGGACTACATAACCTTTGCATACAACCTATTCTGGTTATTTACCAGCTGTTAGAAGTTTTTCCTCAACATCTATCCTTCATTTCTCATACTACAGTTGAAGCCTACAGTTTTCTGCTCTACCTGAAGTGGACTACATGTGAAAAATACTCCTTTTTATTTTACAGCAACACCACATAAGAAGTTATTTTGTCCTCTTTTCTCTTTTGACAGCACTTTTCCCTCTAGACTAAGTTACTCCATTTTTTTCAAACTCTTCACATAGCTCATTTCCCCAAGAGGAAAAGATGTTGGAAAGTATCTGTTGTTGGACACCTGACAGTTGGGAAATAATCTATCTAAACACCTGTCTAGATAACAAGCATAATTGTTTTCAATAAAATTAGCCAATGACTGGAACTATCAGCAAGTCTCTTTCTTTTAGTTGGGAATATAAAGTTTATATTGGCAATGACGTGGTTGAATTAGTTACTCTTTTGTCCATAAAGACAGATTCAGAATGCACTCATCCACAAATTTCTTGTGTTCATCAGGATTTCATTTTCCAAAATTAAAGTAAAACAAAGACAGTTGTTAGACCAGCTCAGTCTGTTAGATTTGGCATCTTTATATCTCAGTGACTAAACATAGCTATGTCACTGCTTCAATTTGATTACATATTAGATAGCAGTAACTCTATAATATGAAAAATGCAAGTTTTTAGAGCTCCGCAGGGTGAACACACCAATATTAGATCAATCTCCAGCTTAGAAGTCATCCTGTATTCTTCAGAAAATGGTAATTTCTGTCTTGGCAGCAACAACGAATAATGTTTTCTGCAATCTCTAGTTGGCTAGAGACACATCCCATCCTGGAATACACTGACCTGGCTTTGTCTTTTCTTGTTTAAGCTGTCTTTCAGCACAGTGATCTGGCACGGAGCCACAGCCCTTGAGGTACTCCAACAAGAAGAGAACGCCCCATGCCTCTCCAGCGACGCAGGCTGCCAGGCGTGCATCAAACCTCCAACGCTCTGCCCAGGGGAGCTGAGCCACGTTCAAAGTTTCCATCAGTATCTTCAAAGTGGTTCGCAGCACAGACTGTATGCATGGCATTTTCGGGTGAAAGATAGAGAAAGCAAAGTGTACCTCGCCAAGAAGAAGCAGGATAACTGGGCATGTCTGTGCATTAGTACATATATGCGCATTGTGCCTTCAACAGGCTGCAGTGACTCAGCTGACAAACCTCTCCCTTTCTGTGCAGGGAATGTTTAAAAAATTAAAAGCAAAGGAATCACAATTTTCTATCTACACATATCACCTTAAGCCCCTTGATTTTCATTTTATCTGAAGGCAGGACAGCAAAAAATCTCTTTGTCCTGATATATCAAAGTCACATTTTTTGAGACTGAAATAAAAGGAAGGTTTCTTCTGAAGAGTTCCCATAAGGCTTAAAATAAACTATTTCAGGACAAATAGTATCTGAAAATATTTAGATAATATGGTACAGCAACATTAAATAAACCACATAAAAATATTTACCTTTGGCTTTAAATCATGTTAACCTGAATTAGCTGATAAACACTGGGGTAGCTCTGTTGCAGATAGCGGAGAGCACACAAAGTGAAATTCTTCTCCCAGGAAACTTCTACCACTGACTTCCCTGGAGCCACTTCACCTATCTCATTTATTTCCTGACCGTAGTGATTTTCCTGGCTTATGTCAGAGTAGCATCTTGTTCTTCTGCGGTATGTCCTGCACTTTATTGACTGGAGAACAACAACACAAGTACACTGGTTGTCCTACCAGCAGCTCTTCAGCTAACTAAAACAGATTTGTACTCTTCCTCCGTTAGGTAAGTCAGTGACTTTTGGAGATAATCACTTCCTTTGTAAATGTTTCCATTGGCCTCCTAACAAACATATTTCTAATTTCCCTGCTCCAGTTTGTTGCCTTGCAGTCTCCATCCATTAGAATAGCAGTGATGGTAATGGTGCACTCTCACCTTCACGTGGCAATTTCACTCCTCTCTGTTTTAAGCATATTGGGTGGCTACTGCCTGCTTTCTCTTAAGAAATTAATGTGCCATAATATTCTGCTGTCCAAACTATATGAATGCCTAACTGTAAAGTTTTAAAGTAGTATGCCATTTAAGAAGGAGCAATCACTAGTAATTTACCTTTTAAGTGACATCTTAAACTTGGACTTACGAATTGCTCCCTCTGTCACAGAACAAAGATGGGCAAACTAAGAGAGAACATCTATTTTCTTCCCACGGGAAGCTCCCACATTGCTGGTGGAATCCTCCAGGAACAAGTGCTTTTGAGAAAACAGCCTTCCTAGTGAGGTGACTTGGGTGAAGAATACTGGTAACTAAAGGAACAAATATTTCTGGGTTATCTAATTTTTTTTGACAAAGGCTCCAATAAGAGTGTGAATAAGAATCACACTCCCAAGGGTTCTGCTAGGCTTGGGCATGCCTTAAGAGACTGCAATGACTCCCAGAAAGGATTCTGGTTTAGAACAAAGCTCTATTTTTTTTCTTAGATTTCTTTTCTTTTCTTCTTTGCCACAAAAAAATCCCAATATTTTCCTTGAATGAAACCATACTGTGGCTTAAACACTACCTGAAGTTACAGTGATTATGACAAAGCTATCATCCCTACAGTTGGTAGTTGCACTTAAAAACACAGCTTGGTCTCTAACAGTCATCAAGAAACAAAAGTGGAAGATGTTCAGGGCCCATAAAGTGATTTTCAGCCTGCTATAAGCATCATGCTTCCCAGGCACCACATGGAACTTGTGGACAGCAGCATTTGCTTGACAAACAAAAGCACAGCAGAAAGGAACAGCTATTACACCCAACATCACATCTGCTATAGGTCCATTGGGAACAGGAAGGGAAATGGTCCTCAGACTTCCTCTTCCCTGGCAAGTCTGGCTCACAGTGCCACGAGCAACACCTGGGGGTTGACAAGAAGCTCAACATGAGCCTGCACTGTGTGCTTGCTGCCCAGAAAGCCAACTGTATCCTGGGCTGCATCAAAAGAAGTGGGGAAAGCAGGTGGAGGGAGCTGATTCTCCCCCTCTGCTCTGCTCTCCTGAGTGCTGTGTTAAGCTCTGGGGCACCCAGCACAAGAAGGACACTGAAGTATTAGAATGAGTCCAGAGAAGGGGCACAAAGATAATCAAGAGGCTGGAGCACCTCTCATACAAAGACAGGCTGAGGGAGCTGGGGTTGTTCAGCCTGGAGAAGAGAAGGCTCTGGGGAGATCTTACAGTGGCCTTCCAGTGCCTACAGGAAAGCTGGGGAGGAACTCTTTGTCAGGGAGTGTGGTGATAGGATGAGGAGGAATGGCTTTAAACTGAAAGAGGGAAGATTTAGATTAGATATAAATAAAAAATTCTTTACTTTGAGGGCAGTGAGGCCCTGGCACAGGCTGCCTGGAGAAGCCGTGGATGCCCCATCCCCGGAAGTGGTCAAGGCCAGGCTGGATGGGGCTTTAGGTAACCTGGTCTGGTGGGAGGTGTCCCTGCCCATGGCAGGGGGTGGAACTGGGTGGTCTTCGGTCCCTTCCAACCCAAATTATTCTATGGTTTTAAGATTCTATGAAAGTTTGATAAAGCAACATCACATTTTCACCCCTTGGGTTCCTTACTCCAATGCAAAGTCAACTAGTCTCCAGCTCTGTGTTCTCTGTAGAGGCCAATGTAGAAAGAAGCTTACAATGTTCTGTTAGAGGAGGTTACAGGAGGAAAAAAAAAAAAAGGTGTTTATTTAATAAAAAGTTGCTTTTTCAGCTTGTCTTTTTCATCGAGAGAAATAAAGTTCGTGGATGGCAATCAATTATTACTGTCCATCAGCACGCAAAGCAGTTCGTGACAGACAAGACTCCTGTCCCTAGGACAACCAGCATGCCTATAGGCATGGAAAAACATAATTGCAGAGCCAAGATTAACACATGTAAACATCTACTGCATAACATTTTTAATGATATATTTTATTAAAGCATTTCTTCTAATAATAAGGTTTGGTGAAATGCTTATAAATTACACTCTGTATGATTAAAAATGTCCTTTTTCCTTTATGATCTTGAGATTAGTATGGAGCAAAAGAGGGCACAACAGATGATTATGTTCCTGCCTTCACAGCAAAACGTGTCTTGGAAATATAAGACCTCAGATCTTCCACTTTCTTGTATCCTAAATGAATCAGTTTGCAATGAACCTTCTTTTTCCACATCACAGCTGTTAGATTTTGCAATCCGATGGATGAAAGCTTGTTTGATAATTACCTTATTACTTGTCCTCTGGTCAAGCTCCTCTCAAGGTAAGTCTGCACTTCAGTGACTGCAGTAACACGAGGTTGCTAACTTTACAGTAATTAGCTCAGGACCTTAACACTGAAGCTGTGGTAGCGTAAACCACGGGCCTAAAATCCAAGTCCAATTAGCCTATGCAGTGTTCCACACTGTTGCATCAAACACATAGCAAGGTAACAGAAAGCTTCTTTGAGTATATCCATACAACCTCCAGGTTTACTAGTATAGCTTAGGCATATCCTGGACTAGACTTAAGAGTTCAGGAGCACATGGTCCTTACAAAAGGCCAGAGAGCATTCAATCCATAACTTAATTACATGTACAGGAAGGTCATGCAGAACCCTGGCACCCATTTTACACAGTTGCAAAAGGGAAATGGGAAATTTCAGTTGTTAATTTTGTGTGAAAAAGCCTGAGGAAAAAAAAGACCTTTCTTGATCCGAAGTATGAGAGTGGAACTACAAGATGTGAGCTGTTTATCTCCCCACGTCTCCTTTAACAGTTTTCAAGTGCTGGCAAGTAGATATAAGCTCTTCTCCCCACTCCCTCAGACAACGTTATGCTGTCACAGCAGGAAGCAGATGGGAGCTCCAGTGAGTATTTTAGGGGTCACTGCATGGAAACTGCAGCTCTTGAGCAAAACCTTTATAGCATAACAACATGTGGCATGCATGCCTGAGTCTGCTGTTAGAAAGGCTGAGATCAAACTGGAGAGTTAAGCTACACTTTGATTGTTTCTGTAGATCCTTAAAATGACATGCTTTAGCATCTAACACCCAACTCAACCAGGGAAAGCCCAGAAGGAAAGGGTCTCCCACTCACTTGCTCTTGTGCTCCCCGGGAAAGCTCTTACAAAATCATGGGTTTTAAATGGAAGCAATTCAAAAGGCTGCAGGACTCAGCAGACTCTTTTGAAAGAAATCAGAATTAAAAAAAAAAAAAAAAAACGCAAGCCACCACCAACAAAAAACAGCTCAGACAAACGTTAATTGAAACGTTCCCAAACAAGATCATGGCAAGGGGAACCAATTGGCTGAATCCTGAGTTCTTGCAGCCAGTAGTAAATAGTCCAATTCAAAAGACCTTGGAAATAGATGCTTTAAACAGAGCCAAAGGACAATGCCAGCCATCAAGCAGGCTTCAACACAACCATTATTTGGTTAGATCACCATTCCTTTTATTGAAAAACAAACAAATGTATAATGTTAAAACGATCAGATGAAGAACATCCTAAATTTTAGGAACAGGGATAGGGGTAGACAATTTCATTTATATGAAACTGATTGATTTCAGTGGACTGCAGCATAAAGGTTGAGCCACCTACTCAGAGAAGTAACTTATAACTGTATCTGAAGAGAAAGACCCTAACCCCAGACCCTTTCTTCTCCGTGCTATTTCTGCATCCTTGCATGAAGACAAGAGTTTACCTGCCACAAAGGGATGAGAAGAGTTGGAAGAGACTTTAAGACCATCTAATTTCAACTCTGTGCCATGGGCAGGGACACCTCCCACTAGACGAGATTGCCAAAAGCCCCATCCAGCTTGGCCTTGAACACCTCCAGGGATGGGGCATCCACGGCTTCTCTGGGCAGCCTGTGCCAGTGCCTCACCACCCTCTGAGTGAAGAATTTCCTCCTAACACCTAATCTAAATGTCCCCTCTTTTAGTTTAAAACCATTCCTCCTCATCCCGTCATTGTCTGGCCGTGTAAAACAGTCAGAATAATCAGAGCATGAAATATTCCAGAGTACAGCATAGTGCAGCATTCCAGTCCATGAAAGATATAATTCACCTTTGGGATGCCCTAAAGTACACCAAGCAGTGATGCAATCTTCATGGTGTCCCAGGAAAAGAAGAATAGAAAGATACCCCCTCTCTCTACCACTAAGGCTCCTACATAAGCCCTGTGATTTGGCTTCAAGTCCCCATGGAAAATTCCAGAAATGCAGGAGTGTTCCCCTGTATCTGACTCTGCTAAAACTGGGAAACTATCCAGGTAACAGGTAGTGTCATGTAAGGTAGACAGGTGATTTGCAGCTACAGGAACCCCAGAGCTTTTGCAATGTACATATCCTCAAATGATGCATCTTGTGGTGATGCTGTCCTGCTGCTTTCCTCAGTAGAGGCCAAAGTCTCTAAAGCTAAATTGATCCTTAAAATATAAAACAGAATTACTCTCATAAAGTGAAGAGCCTTTTACCATAACTTAGCCAACTCAAATCAAATGACAGCATCTTAAAATGTTTCTATACTTTTAACATTTTTTTTTTTAATATCATCACAGCCTAAAATATCTCTTCTACATGAATAAAGTAAAGGAGACTTGTGCTTTTGTCTGTGATGCCTTTGATGGTGGCATTCAAAGCCATGTTCTAAAGACCAATAGCAAGGATCATTAAGGAATTCATAGTCTGAATTTTTTTTTTCTTGTAGAAAGTGAAATGTTCTTGAATGGGTATTTCTGCCACGGTTTAACAAAATAACCTTGCCAGTGTTGCCTTCTGTGTACCCCAAGCACAGATGGCAATCTTACCTTAAGGCTGAGGATTGAACACCATCCTTCAGAAGTGATGACTCCATAAACATTATGCACCCCCGGGTTCTTCTCCTCCCAGTGCCATCAGAGAGTGGTGTTCCAAGTTTTTTAAAACTGAGCTTTAAGGCAGCACAGATATTGCTTTGTTTCCAGGTTTAGCCTCACCCGAGGCTATTGCCCAGGGTGTAGCAGTGGTGTTTTCAAGTACAGGGGCAACCACAAAATTGCAACCTTTTCTTCTGTCCAAACACGTGCAAGACATACAGACACAACGCCCTTGGGAAGAAAGGCAAACTCTACTGCAGAAACCACTTGCCCAAAGGGAGGAAGGCCAGTAAGTCTGCCTAATTGTTTGTTAGTCTCTCCATAGAGAGAACAGAAGTAGTCCTACTAAACAGAATTGTTCAGGAAGAGGATTTTACCCAAATTTCAGTAAAAAAAACTTGGGGTAGGTAGTGGTACACTGAAACTGTTTACTCACCATTTGCTTCTATAATTTTGCTGTGGGGGAAAAGCCTGAATAGAAACTGTGGAGCAAAACATTAACACACTGGTATGTTGCTGCACGGTGTGACACTTCTGGAAGGGCAGAATTTTGTGTCAGCTGAGCTCACCTGCAATCAGAAAAGGGGAGTAGCACCGACATCTGATGATGCAAATGGATGTCTTTGAAACAAAAGCATCTGTGTGCAATAATGACAGGTTTGGTAGCTCCACTTTGCCTTTGCAAAGCTGAGCACAGGGAAAGGACAGCAAAATACAACTTCCCAGACCCCTAAAACCTGTCTGCCTCTATTCTATCAGCACAGGGACACCAGTAGCTCTCTCAAAATCAGGCTCTCTGTAGAGACACAGACAAATACACAGTTAACCTGTGAAAATCACCCACACATTTGATTTTAAAAGACCATCTGTCAGGTTCTCGATGTCCTTTTTTTCCTTTCTTCTGCTGCACCTACTTTCTCTGGGGAGGAACTGATCTTGTTGGGGCTGCTGTCCGAGGAACCAAGTACCTTGTGTTGAAGGGTTGTCATAAAGCTCCCCAAGAGCCTCACTTCTCATTTGAGATTCCTCTCAGTGTGCTCATGCAGCCAATGCACAAAGTACACTGCCCGCCTCTGCCCGAGACAGAGCTGTATACGTGTCACGCAAGAGGGCAGAAAGTGAAACAGTGAAAGACCAAAGAAGCAGAGAACAAAGCAACAGAAATCCGTAGAGCATTACATGATTTACATGAGGAAGCAAGAAAGATTCAGCTCCTGCCCCCATTTCTCACCCCCACCATCAGCTGTAGCGCAGGGTGCCTGCAGCAGCAGCGTAGCCCAATCCGAGCCATGCTCCTCAGGAAGACAGCCAGCATAACCCCAGGAAATGTGGCCCTGAGAAAACCCTATGGGGAGAAAAAGCAGCACTCCTGATAAGGGCTGGCTAGAAAAGAGACTGACTTACCAACAAAGCCACCACAAGTATTCTTTGTAAGTAACCAGGATTACTTGCGAGGAAATGCCTGACTTCTAACATAAATTTTTCTCCCTACCCCGGATTACCATGGACTTTGACTAACTGCCTAGCTCAAAATGGGTTAGATCATTTCTCCTTTTATTGCAAGAACTCTGTTAGCTTCTTGAGCTGTATGTCCCCCGAGATCTACCTTTTCACAAATTCAAACTTCCCAGAAAATAACCCGATTCACTTAATTTGCACACAATTTCTGCCACACTGATATGCCATCCTGCACTCTTGCCTTGCTCCACAGCACAGTCTTGACGATACTGATCATTTTCCAAAAGCAGAGGCAGCCTTGCATGGCATGTGAACTCTTCTGCAGACTGACCTGTACCACTCTACCTGCCAGCTGAATGGGAGAAAAAGGTAAGTGCTGGAGAGATACAAGATAGCTGGCAAGACCAAAAGCAAGAGTTTGAGAAAGATCTCATTCATTTGCATGCACCTGACCTCACTGGCATTCACAAACGATTAACATCAACTGCCATGGTCAACACTTAATTCACACAGAAAGCTGCTGCTAGTTTCACTTCATTAATATTGAAGTCTGAACTCAGTAGCTACGGTGGATTACAATTAATAATTATTTATAGCCAGCTATCTGCACAGAGCATGCCTGTCTAATGCTGGGGGTCAGGTGATGAACCTTGCCCTAACAGTTCACAAGCTGCCCACCTCTGCAGCTTTTCAGCCAGCCACTTCACCTCTTCTAGCTCAGGCACTGCCACCAGCTCTCACACTTGTCCTTTTAAGGGTGCGATGTGTCTTCACATGTAAAACTCCAGCTTATTCCACACTTTTGGGTAGGAAGTTGCAACACAGAATGATATTTCTTTGAAGAAAAGTGAGAGGGGGGAGAAAAGCTAGATGGCAGCAGCAAAGGTAACGACTGAAACATGCAGATGTGATACATTTTTATTAATCTCAACTTCTGGTTCAGAAACACACCTAGAAGTCCAGCTCCTCTCAGACTCCACAGGGAACAAAAATCCACTTTGCCTCTGCATTTACAGGTGCAGCCAGTGAAGTTCTGCATCCTGCACAAGCACCACCACTTTACAACCAGACCCAGCTCTTGAGAGCCATCCAGCCCCCGGTGACTAATACAGCAATGAGCCGGCAGCGAGGACGAGCACAGTTTTTGTATCAAATCAGATCACACAGCTTCCTGTTATCGTTACTCAGATGAGGCCAGCCCCACGGTGTCCCACGCAGCACTCCACGGGTTACAAGTGGAAAAAGTGAAGCAGCATCCCTCATAGCCGTGCCACCAGCCATCCCTCTTGGGCCAGGACAGCGGTGCTGTTCTTGCCTGTGCTGCCAGCAGCCCAGCAAACTGGGACTGCTTCTGGTACAGCTGACTGCACAGTGATTCATAAATAACCACGGCTCAGCATCCGCTTGCTTCATTTTAGCTTGCTTTCTAGCCCCCCAAAACTGGGTAACCCAGAGACACTGAAGAATGTGAAACTGAGAGGAGAAAACTGGAGCCTCTGGCACCAGTGGGTTGGGTATCTTGGAGAAGAAAACTCCAAGGAAACTTTGCAGCTCTACGGGTTATTACTTTTCTTTTGCCTTCCTCATGCAGTCTCCCAGATGCAGAAAATCCTCAGCCATAAGCTCAACACATAATAAGTTTCCACTTAGTTTTTATAAACTGCATTATAATTAATAAATAAAGCTTTAATAATTAAAGCTCATACTAACTTCATACTAACTCATACTAACTTCAGTCAAAATTAAGACTACTTTCCCCTTACCACATTTTTTCCTCCAATAATAAATATATTCTCCTCTGAAAAAGTACCTCCCTTTTCTAGGGAACAAGTCCAGAATACCTCAGTTATTTCAGTCTCCAAAAGACACTACAGAAATCAAGCAAATCTGTATCATTTCACCTGCTTTCGAAGCTGCAAGACAGAAAAATTGCTGTATTTGAAAGTGATTGACTTTTTATAAGATTACCATTTTCCCCATCAGCTCACAGTGCTACCATCACCACTTTCTGGTTGCATGGATTTAGCAACTGTTGTTTCTGCCATGAACATTTTCAAAAGGCACCAGATGTTTGGGACTTTTTGAAAAATGGAAAAAAAAAAAAAGCCATGTCAATATTTTTGCTCTCTTACACTATATATGAGAGTTCCTCACTATTATAACCCTGATAAGAAAATCTAAAGGAAGAAAACCAGAATTTTTAAAGAAACACTCGCTGAATCTTATTGAGGAACAAAATCATGATGACGATTGATGTGTGTGTGTATATATATATATATATATAAACAAAAATAAATCCTAGTTTTCAATCAGAAGGAAAAAATATTTGAGCAACCTTACAATATTTGGGTCTATGGCTGTATTCTCAGAATCTAGCAATAACACCCCAATATACTGTATTTTTTTTCCTTGCCATATACTTTTAAAATATGAAAACAGCCTTTTCAACCCATGTAAAGCAGTGGAAGAAAACACACAGATACACAGAGATAAAAAATAAGTTAAAATTATTTAGTCTAGAAAGTTTGCTAGACCTCAATCATTAAAATTCATTAATTAACATATAAATTATTTAGAAGGAATCAGACATGCTTCTGGATAGAGCTGGCGTCCTATAGAAAATGGGAAACCTTGCAGCCTTTCTATCATTAGAAACAGTAATCGAGGCTCTTTCCTGTATTTAGTCTTCTATTTCCCTAGGATGTTTAGGAAATTTGAATCTTCAGTACCCCTAGCACTCTGTCACAGCTGGCTGAAATTGCTCTGACATTATTAGGCAGGCATGCAGACACCCACAGTGTGGTCACATAAGCATCATCTCCTAAGAGCATAGGATAAAAAGAAAATTACAATAGCTGCCTGTATTTGTTGGAAAGATCCTCGCACGCTTTTGCAGCCACATTCAGGCAAGAAACTATGTTATGAGATAATTAGCAATCTGATGAGCAATTCACATATGAAAAGTGTTACATAAATCCCAACATCATTATAGCTAAGAACAGGGTAATAATTACAGCTAAGATTGCCTGCACGCTTTACTTCCTAAGTCCAGGGGATTGTTTTTTTCCCAGACACTCATACCTTTACTTACTAGTCCAATCCTAGTCTCTTTGCCCAAAGTCAGCCGCAGTGAGACCACTGATGCAATGTGAGGACTATCTCCCTCACTGCCTGCCTGGAGCTAGTCTTCTAGAAGACTCCATTAGAAGAATTTGGCTGCTGTTAGGCGGAGTTTGTTCCAGCAGGGAGCAGTACATTTAAGAAGAGCTTTCACTTTCATTGATATTAAGAAAAAATGAGAACAGGTGAAACATAGCAATCACAAGGTGTTATCTGCACCCTACCTTTCCAAGACTGCTTTCCAGCCCTTTCTTCAGAGGCCAGTGTGTTCCTCAACTTATAAAAGTTGGTTTGTATTATGACCATAACTGGAAATAAAATAACCTTAAAATACAAATCAGGAGTACATCCAATATGTAAATCAACATCTTTATGAGCTGCAATGATGAGGAACAGGCAAGTCACAACCATTCCAAATTAACTTTTAGTTTTGTCCGCATCCCCTTACGATGAAGAGGAAACAGGGCTAAAGATCTCACCAACCACCACATACAACGCCTCAGCTGATATGCATGCATTATATAAAAACAGCATGAAGTTGCTACATACACCATTTAACCTCACAGAGGCTACCCAGTTCTAATCTCGCTCTTATGCAAATTAGGAATTAATCGAACTGTGCAGACATAAGCGGCCTCAATGTGGTGTAAAGGTGGTGGAAATTACATCCTCACCGAGCCCACGTTACGTGTAAATACCGTTCACACAAATGAAGTGAAACACAGTAACTTGGTAAGAAACAAAGTGCTCAGGAGCCATCCTCGAAGTGTTTCATCAAGCATCTGAGCCTTGTGCCTAGCCACACCCAAACACCCAGGCTGCAGATACATCGGACCTCTGCCATGTGCATGAGGTTGGTCAGTAGATGACCGCGTGGAGGCTTTCAACTGCAGCAAGCCAAGGGTCGCTTGGCTCCTGCCCAGGAAGGGTGAGACTTCCCCAGTTGCCTTTCCCTTACTGATGGTTGTAGAGAACCGGGGTGTGGACACAGATGGTTTCTGTGGAGCAGATGATGCACAACAGGGGCTTACCCTGTGCTTACCAGGTTGTGTCTCACATCACTTAGCTACAGCCAATGCCAACTGCTAGTACAACAGGTGTTCCTGCTGCAGTGCTATTGGGAAAAGCTAGGGAAAGCTGATGGCTCGCTCTTCACCTACATTACAGAATCACAGATTCTGCAAATATCTGACCAGAAGCAGGATGCGTCAGCTGCCTTCCACTAAGCAAAACAAAATAATTGTTTAAGTACTGACACAAATGCAAGGATCCTTATGTGCTCTGCAACTTGTAGAATACCAACAGAAAGAACTGTTTAAGTCAACTACTTTCAAGAGTGTGGTATAGAAAATATTTCAATAGGAACATGCTGGGTGTGATGTCCACAGGTAATGTGGGTATTTCAGACTGGCACCAGTTTATATTCATTCAAAGGCCGAAAAGGATGAGTTACATAACCCCATGACTATAAAAAGCCATACTTCCTATATCAGAGAAAATGCAAAGAGGGAAGTTATTTTCAGAAAACGGCAAGCTTCTGTGATGACTTTCCAAGGTTGTAATTACCATCATCATTATTCTACTGCTCACTTTTAATTATTCTGAGTAAACAGATTGATTTTTAATCTTCATATCAGAATGGAACTTTTTAATCCATGTCATGTTATGGACTGTGTCAACCTGAAGCTTAGCGTCCAACCCCAATGGAGATAAATTGGTACTGACACTGCTTAGTTTCAGTGTCATAAGTGTTTTACAAGATTTGATACAGAGAAGATAACAAAAACACTAGGGCCAAATACCCAAAGGACACTGGGGAAGAACTAAGAACTGCGTGACCTTTTGGATGTCTGGCTTCTCAGACAATTGTTTCGGTGGTTTTCTTTTTTTTTTTTTTGTCTGCTTTTGTCTGAAATTCTAATTAAGACAAGCTTCCCAAATGCTACTGCTTGGAGTTCACAGGATAGCCTCCTGAGTGCTACTTCACAGCAATAGCTTTATGATTAGTGTGAAAGCAGGCTTATACAACATTCTGCAGCTAAATGCAGCTACTCAAGGCACCTCGTAGACACAACGGCAAACAGTAACTTTATATTCTATTGCTTGTTACCAATGCTCTTCTCAGTGCTGACAGGAAGTATTGCTGAACAATTGTGGGTAAGTTTTACTTCTCCATTTTAATGTTTTATTATTATATGCTTCAACTATCTGTCTTAGCTCAGCCTCTGAGTCTTGCCATCCACCTGCTCCATGAGCAGATTTTTACTGACTCCTTCCACAGTTCACTTGATGTTAAAAGGTTAAAAAGTTCACACAATTTTACCTCCACAACTAGAAAATACACCTGAAAACAGTACAGTTAGAAGAGCTAAAGAAAATGAAGCAGTGAAGTTGTAGATTAAATAGTCAAATAAGTTTTCTTGCATCATTTCTCCCTGGGTGCCTTTATCTCTTTAACTTCCTTTATTATATATATATTTTTTTTAAACTAAACCAAGAATGTTCTTTCTGAGCAGTGCCTTGACTGAAAATGTCCCAGCCACCTGGGAAGTGCAGCCAACTACAGCAGGCACCGAGTAAGTAAAACTCCTCAGGTAGCCCTCCGCTAACCAAGAACTCCGTCTAGATATTCTCTTATTTAGGCCAAATGCTTGAAGTCAGGTTTGTAGAGATGGCCAGTATATCTCCAGAGATCACATCACCAATGCACTAAGCATGAAATTTTCCTGTAAAAACAAGAATGAAGCTCTCAGCCAGTTTGGCGGTATAGATACACACAAAACCAGAGCATTTGAAGCTAATCTCACAGGTATCATCTCAGAAACTTGGGCTTTTGCAAGCCCACAGAGGAAATTAAAATGCCAAAGAGGATATGAGACCACTCAGAATAAAAGCCACCAAAGCAACTCTCAATACATTTATTTCTCACTGATTATCATGATGGGGATGATCTAATTGCCGTTTTGCTGCATTTTTTTGAAGGCCAGATTCCACAGGATGCTAAGCAACCTTGCCTTTTACATATGCCTAACACTTCATTCTAGCTAAGCTTCACTGAAATCAACTGGGCTTGAGCACATAATTAAGTGCAGGACAAAAAATGCTTAACACTTTTACATTATCCTTTATTTTAAAGATACAGATTTGTTCTTGTCTGCTATTTATGGCTCATCTGTCCCAGCTTGGCAATGACCAACAAGCAATAAGGAGAGAAAACGTAACATGCCATTAACTTAATGTAAATACTTTGCAAAACTACAGCTTCATAATTGCACAGATCATTTGAAATAGTGTAAGCAAAAACAGTAGGTGACTGGAAACAGAATCCCTCAAAGTCCAGGACCAATGACGGATACCACAAGTAATGATGTATATTTTAAAAATCCCCTTGATATATATTCAGATATTTGTTTGTGCTGGCTTACTAAAAAGCAATGAGATGTATACAACATCTGTGTAAGTAATACAATGACTGCACTAGCTAAAATAATCGTGCTATCACATGCCTATACATAAACCAAACCCAGCAATTTGCACATTTCCCTAAGACAAGTTTTTATGCAGATGCACCTCTGAACTACGGACATTTGTGAGGTTTTAATTTAAATCACACAAGCTCATACTCGAAACCTGAAGAACAAGAGTGAAATTTCTAGCATGGTGGGTTACAAAGCAACAACAAATACCCTTCTCACAACGTGGTTCCCCACAGCAACAGCAATGTTTGGATTCATGAGGCAAGAACTGCCTTGACAGCGTCTTGATATAGCTAAGGACTTACCCCAAAACACAGTTTACTCAAGAGAGGAAAAAAACAAAACAAAACAAAAGGCATCAGGTAAACAAAAAATCCTGGATATTTAGAAAGGTGAGATCACTCTCTGAAAAAGCCTTGATATCTGTTTAATTTTGCATTTTGCAAAGTGCTGCTTCCCTTTTGCTGAACTCCTGTAGGTGGTAGTGTTGGTATAACACGTTACAAGTAATTAAGGCAGCCTCTTGGGACACTGCCCATCCCTCCAGAAGACTTCGTTCTTTAAGACATGCTGGCTTACTGCCAGGTTACACTTCCTACAAGGATGGTACTCCTTATTCTTAGGATCCATAAACAAATCATTAAATTAACACCCATGTTTATTCAAGAAACAGTAACACCTGTGGTGTCAGAACACGTGAGTAAGGGAATACAAGCAGACCCTATAACCAATACAGCCCTTATTGATCCTGTTATTCTTGAATTTTAGCCCTTTTTATTTGCTAAACAAGGTTAACAAATAATGTTGCTTCTTTTATTGCCTATGTCCTCTACCTTTTAGTAATAATAATAAAAAAATCCACAAAAAACAGTGTCATCTAGAATTGCTATAGCTTCCTACCAAAAATAAAAAAAAAAAAAGAGAAACATTTAAGAAAAATGTGTGTGTGTGTCTGCTTTTGTTTTGTGGTGGATAAGCAGAAAAAATTAAGGTTTTAAACAAAAGCAAACAATTGTTTTTGATGGAAAAGATAATTGTCAAGCCAACAGTTCTGTTCTTTGCTCAAGTAACTCCAATTACTAGATGCAGAATCAAACACACAGAAAATGCCTTTCTGCAGAAATACAAAATCTCCATATCTACTTAAACACACCATAAAAGTGCTTAGAAATAATTGCAAATATGGCAAATATAACAAAGCTCCAAGTCTGGGTCATGAAACAAATAAGAAAAGTTCTTCCAGACAGCAGGCAACTACTGGTGATGTAAATGGTTGCAGTGCAGATGGAGAAGGGCTTTAAGGATTCCTTATCTCCTTACATATGGAGCTGCAACAAGAAAACCTTTCTGATAATAAAGCAATTTTCAAAAGCCCTCACGAAATTTCGACAGTCACAATGCAACCCATTCACCCTGTTTTTATGTGGACAATAAAAGACTGAAAAAACAACAAACATAACATGATGGAAAACGTGTTCAAATCATGCGAAGCTGCTGTGAATAAGTGCTGCAGTTCACCAGCACTTATTTTAACTACAAAAGAGTACTGTGCCATTTGGCTGTACTGCAGGGACGCTATAACATATGCACCCCTCAGTTACTGTTGCATTTAGGAAGTATTAAAGATGGAAAGCCAGATACAGCGCCATGAGGGAAGGTTTTGTGTAATGGATAAGAAAGCCAGTTTTAAAAAGGAGAAAATAATTGAACAGGATAATGCTTAGAGGTAAGGGCTTCCCCCCCCCCCGTTTTGGGCCTGTGGCAAAGAAGGTACCTGCTCTGTAGCAGGGTTGGTCAGAGTGCCTTGATTAGAGGCACTTGTGGCGTGAAGAAATGAAAACAAGCCTGGGGAGGCATTTGGAAAGGACTCAGCTATAGGAAAGCACGCACCAGCACGTCTAGCCGAGAGGCAGCTTCACTGCGTCGATCTGAACTCAGACTGGCATGGTGCTGCCGGCTGCTCTTGTCATGCCTGATGCGTCTCCAACACAGCAGCACTGAAACGAATGTCATTTCATGCCCACTCTAGATTTGACTGGAATCCAGCAAGGGCAATGGGTGACTACACCCATCTCTTTCTTCACCTGAATGATATCCATGGTCTCCGCTGCTTGCTCTCCTTAGCGGTGCAAGTAGTAGTGGCTGCTGGATCTTGGCAATGGCTTTTTCCAGCTAAAGCAGGGCTTGAATTTAGCAGGGAAATCCATTTTAATTGCCCTTTTTTTCCCCTCTTTTGGTCAAATTCATCTGAACTGTTAAATGTCAAACACTGGTAACGATGAGGCAGTTCCACTGAGCGGCAGAATGAATCAAACGCCTTAGTTACACAAGAGTAGGCTGGCAAAGTCCCCCTTAAAAAAGCCCACACAGTGAATTTAAAGCTGCTCTTTTCCCCTACAAATCAAATCAGCTGTTTGACAGCCAAATGTCTGTGCCAGAGTAGCCCAAGGAGAAAGAATTGCCCTTAGATATATTTCTATGAGATATGGAGATTTACAGGACAAAAATGAAGACAAATCTGAAGAACCAAAGAAGTAGATCATTATTTTAGGCATTATTAAGCAACTACCAGCTATCCAAATCCCTGCTTCACACAAAAAAAGTCTGCAAAGTCTTTCCCTTGTAGTTCACAACTGGTTATAAAAAAATCTAGTCCTTGTGCCTTACCTGACAGTACAGAGCACAAAGAATGCAAAACTGAAAGGGAAGTGAGTTTAAATGTCAGAATTAGGCACATATCCCTCTCACATCCCTGCCCAATGTTCAGTATTGAGCATACTTTGCAACTTTTGCATGCATATCTGGAGCAAGTCTAGCACTCCCCCTGCTTAGAAGTACCACCTTTTTAAATTCAAAATTAAGATCATGGCATACAAAATCTTACTTTCTTTCATCAATAGATCAGCCCTGATTAGTGATTATTATAAAAGATTATTCAAAATAATCTTTTTCACTAGAGGGTTTTCACAGCGCGTGTGAAACAATTCATTCTAATACTCAGAGAAATGCCACAGACTTCACCAGTGGTACTTGTTAGCTGAGCCATCTGAAGCGTGGGGTCTTAACCACCCTTTTGCATTACTGGCAGAGCTCTCCCACCAGAAAGAGAGGAGCAGAGGGAAAATGTTATTTTGTACTTAGAAGGTTATCAATAAAGCAAGTTTCTTGACCTCTAAGTTCACATCTACAAAATGGAGTCTCCTGAGGTGAATTGCTATTAACGAAATACTACAGAGTCTCTGCTGGAGAAGCAAGACTTAGATTCCATTTCTTGAGACACATTGTAGTAAGTTATTTTCACCCTAGATTGAAGTACCGCCTAGGAAAGATTATAAAACTTGTGGCTGTCACTATTAGTACTGAACAGCTGGATTACCAAGACTTTCTGGGGAGCTGTAGCCTATCCATCACAAGTAAAGCATTCAGCAATTTCTCTTTCATAACCTTAGCCTTCTAAAGAAAGAAATTAAATGGTAGTTCAAACATTAGCCCATTAAATCACTTATGAAATCTGAACTAAAGAAAATCTTGTTTCTATCACCAAAGCTGTTAGGTATTTACCATTGTCCTTCTGTCTCATAAAGTTTGCTCTGTCTGTATACACATACACAGCATACAACTGTGAAATTCTAAGAATAGCAGAACAACAGGAAAATAATATCCACAGATATACTCATCCGTTCCCACTTGTAATTTGTTCTGGCCTCCTTTATTCCCCTCTGGCTATTTTTCCAGGAACATGAAGATGAGTGGTTACTACTCATGGAAACACTGAGCTTCTGTTATTTGCAGAAATACTCACAGACTGTGTGAGTCTGGAAAGAAGTTGTGCCTAGGGAAGTGAATATGCTAATCATTTCAAAAAATACTAAATGTACATCTAGGTAAGGAGGACGCTTACCCTAGTGTTTGCTAGGTGACTAAATTACAGAGTGAATAACCACAAGACTTATTGAACTAACAAACCATCCTTATCAATTCAGAAGTACAATAAATAAATTGCTTCTTACAAGTCAAGTGGATACCTATTAGCAGGATCACTTAATGAGAATTAAGGGGGGGGGGGCGGGGCGGGAAGACAGCATAAACAGAGCTGCCTAGGTGGAAAATGTTTCCAGCGGGAAATTTTCATAACCAGTTGTTCAGTTGCTAAAACAAATGGTGCACACTTCATACATATTCATTTAGCCACAGACACGCTGCATGACAAACCTAATCAAGTCCAGGAAACAGAGCATGGGTTAGCTGAAAGGATTAAAAGAACTGGTAAAGGAAAACAAACTACTTTATCTCTGGTCTGCTGGTTTGAATCCAATCCATATGAGTAGACATGAAGTTGTTACCCTCCAATGTCTGACTGTAAAGTGGCACATGTGAAATGAGCTGGCAGACTTTGTTCTGCCTTACTGAACAGGAGACTCAGCAACCTCTTCCTCTTCTTTTTCACATGTGCACACACCATTTTCAGAAATTGAGATTGTATTAGAACACATAGCAAAGACAGACCAAAGCTTCTGAGTGCCTGTACACAACCAGCTCCTGAGCTGTTAGTTATTGTGACTGCAGGAAATAGAAGAAGCACAGTAAAATATAAGCATCCACAATCATTATGCGTTTTCTTCAAGGATGCGATGTTTATTACTACAGAATTTCCCTTCCTGGTCATTTTCCTGTTGCTACATAATTACTGTCATTCTTCGAACACTAATGTCTGCCCAGTTTCTGATTAAGAATCCAAATTAATAATCTCTCGATTTCAGAAGCCTCATGGCTAAAAAACTGAACTATAAAGGGATGTCACACTCTCCAACATATAAAAGTGAAAAAAAGTTGTAACATTTTATACTGGAGAGATTTATAACTTGCCCAACAAAAAGAATGTTATAAATTTTTCAGTAAAAAGTTGAAATGAGCGTTTTTTTCCCCCTCAAGCAAACAAGGTGTAAACTGGCTTCAGTTTTCATAAGTTTTTGAGAACATATTTGTGGGGCTTGGTGCCAGTTTTGAAATAGCTACAAATTACTGTAATTTGGCAATGTTTTGTAAAGACAGAGGAGATGTACAAAACTTAGCTTATCGGCTGCAATAATCATTCAGGATTATTTTATTGAAATGGCACCTATAATCTAAAACCTACAGGTTTGATGTTAAGCACGCCTGCCAGGTAGAGCTTGAATTTGCTTTCACTCACTGTGAGCCAGAAAAGCTCGACGGGAACTCCAGTTATGACCCAGTTTCAATGACCTTCAAGCGCTAAAAAGCAGGGCACACTTAGTGCTATAAGCTCTTGTCATTTCATCCTTGACTAATACTTTGTCAGAGGCAGTAAACTGCTGTTTCAATACAACTCAGTATTTTGCGACACTTCGGAACATGTTTCCAAGATCTGCTTTCAAAAGGAAAAAACGTAGCTAGAATTTGCAACAACCACTCTCAAAACCAAGTTTCCCAGTTTTCTGATAAAACAGAACAACGGGAATAATAAATTGCACTTACCCTCTGTCTAGTCCCATCCATTTGCAATGCAGGCCTTGACATGCCAGGAGGATAAACAGAAAAAAAACTCTCAATCTTCCTGAACCGAACACAAAGCTATTGTTCCTTGCCTCATCTTCTGTCAGCATTCTTGTTTCTGTGGAGGAATAAAAATCAAACAAATCAATGGTCTACCGAAAGAAAGGGTGAGAAATTGCAAACGAGCAGCCATAAAATGTCCTACTAATTTGGAAATCAATTCAGCCCTGAAACAGGTGGATTAGGCCCCACCAAATGGCGCTTGATAATGAGAATCACCTGGCTTAAAATACATGTCTCCTATAGCACAAGTAGTTCAGAGTTGGTTCACGGTTTGTTTGTATGTTTGTTTTTCAGGGAAATCATTAGAGTCCATTTTGAGGTTTACCCTGCTCCTTCAGATGCATGAGCCAAGTGAGGCTCAGAGCTGCCCATCAGGTGCAGGCCGCATCACCATCTAGCTCCCACCCCATCTGACTTTTTTTCTTTTATTTCTTCTGGAGAGGGAACTCAGACACAGGCTGCGAACTAAAGAGCTGATTGTGAAGAGATGTAGTCTACAACAGCAATATTTGACCAGCTCATGGAACCCAAGCCAGTACAGACCCTTCTGTAGAGTCCTTGTAATCAATTTTTAAAGTGTCATGTGACTGATGGTGGCTGAAGCTAACATGCCAACAGAACTTATATTAATTAAAGAAAGTCTTACACGTTCTCTCATGTACTAGTAGTTTCTAAACTACCTCAGCTATGTCAGTGGCACTTTCATGTTGCAATGGCTGGCCTTGTTTATCGAGAGTTATCACTTTTAAGGTAACAGCTGAACTCCTGGGTTTGTAGGCCTCCCTCCACCCACGGCTGTCTCACCACCTAGGACTCAGAGGTGTAGCAGCAGGAAGGAATTGCTGATACCAGTAAGTGACGGCTCCTGGAGAATTAAAACATTACACACAGATTACACATGACGGTCTCTCGCTGCTCCCTTACTCTGCCAGCACCCTGCTGCCCATAGATGGCTGTGAGTGCAATATAGAGCACCAAGAAATAAAGAAGTTAAGTTGGTTGCTGCAGCACCCAATGCCACAGGAAATGTTCAGTCTAATTGCATAGATTCAAGTGCTTTGAAATGAACCAACATAGGTTATGAGACTAAAAAGAATCCACATGCCAGCCCTTTCTAGTATCCTCCCCTTCCTTCCCCCTTTGTCTCCTTTAATATACTTAGCTGCTTGAGCATGTGGCCTTGTAGAAAGTAGCTGAAGCAGGGTGCAGCCTCACCAGCTGAATGAGAGAATGTGTATGGAAACAGGAGTTGAGCTGCAAAGGTGTAAAATTTGGGCCTGGAGCTGGAACATGTTAGTCTGAAGATGGCAAGCTCAGCGGGGAAGGTTGAAAAACCTGACTGTCACCTTGCCATCTCAATGAACGAGGAGATATTTTTTCTATTAACTGAGGTGTGGGAGCTCATTTCTCAGTGTTTGAAACATGTGGAACAACATTGACATGCCCTGGGTTTAGTACTGAGATAAAAATGATTTTATCTGGTCTCCCAAAAATTAGTGAATGCAACTGGAGGATCCAAAGGCCGATGCCAGTATAGCTGTGCTGGAATAGCTGAGGAACTTCCTGAATATTTTTGTCTAAAATAAACAAAAGAGGCTTTCCAGGAAGTTCTGAGTAATCATTCGTCCTTATGTGTAGCTGAGCAGCTACAGAGGGAAGAAACCATCCTGGGATGGAGAGACAAAGATTTAAATAAACAAGAAACCCCACCAGCCTACTTGAGGAAATTAAGAAAGAACAGACTGAAACATCCCCAGGAATTTCAGTAAAGAGTAACTAATCTAGGGAGACTCATAAGAGAGCTCCAAAGAAACGAATGAAATTCAGGAGTTAGTAAAGGCAGCCTACCGACTCCCCACGGAGAATTTCCTTTGGTGCGTAACACCAAATGGGCTTTCCCTCCCATCCAGCCTTTAAAGTTCTCCGTGTCTTTGTGTGGGCCTCTTAACGCTTTCTTGAACCAAATGAGCTTGTGTCTTTGGAGATGATAGGGGTATCTCTGCTCCTGACAAGAGACCACAAATGATAACATCATCGTGACACAGAGGAATTGAGACCCCCAACCTACATGACTTGAACAGAGACCACATCCCCACCCACAGACATCAAATCAACTCCCGATAGCAGAACTACCCTGTGAGCAGTTTTTCTACCCAAACCAAATTAGATAGAGATAACAATGCTATAAAATTTCCACTCGGGCAACCCTGCTTTTCATGTCTTGAATTCTCCTACACTAGGAGGCTATAAAGGGACTGAAGAGATGATGGGAAAGCAGAAAAAAAAAAGACAAAGAAAGGAGGATATCCAGAGAAAAAGAGAAAATGAGCTTTTTTATGCCTAGGAATGGATACTGTGGGAATCTTAACACCAAATATTTCTCTAATGTAATTACCAGTATGATGTGTACTTCTGCATTTATTCTATGCACAAGCTTGCTTATAAATATACACACACACTAGTGTTTATTCATATGTTACGGCTGCCTCCTCGACTCTTCATATTGACTTCTATATTGTGCAAATAGCTCAACACACCAGAGGAAAGAGAATTAAATTCCAGGAAATTCAAAGGACACAGACACATACCCTACCCCAGCCTCGATTACAGGTCCCTGCAGTTGCTCCATCATCCCATAAGTCAGAATGGCAATATTGCCTCCCTACGCTTGGTGTATGTTGACCCTACATCAGTTTTAAGGCTACAGATAGCATAACATCTAGTCCGCCCTGAAGACAGCACTAATGTTCCCCCTTAGCTATCAGTATTTCCACACACACACCATGGTAGAAACCTGAATTGATGCAAAACACAGACTAGAGCTCACTAGGTTGTTCCACAGCCATTTTGTCATGCTCTAAGCTAATTTGGCATTGGGTGCAAAGAAAAAAGAAAACCTGAGCACACACCTTGTCTCTGAGATAACCTTCTTTAACCTCTCATATCAGCACACAAGTAGTTCAGCAGTTTCTCACATCCACCTCAGTCATCTGAAGGACCAGAGCAAGAGACAAAAGAAAATGTAGATTACGAAGAAAAAAATTAAATAGTAATGTTCTGGCCTTGTTAGAAATAAGTATTTGTGTTTGTGCAGATGTCTAAAAATACTAAGTTTTATTTTCTTAATGTTTATTTTAAAGTAGTAAACCACACCACTCCATTTTTTCCCCGTCTATACAATTTACTTAAGTAAGTTAAACTGATACTGAAGCATTGTACATAGCTACCCCTTGTTCAAGGGGGCCAGCAAACATGGTTTTTGGGTGGAGCTTGTTTATTTTTAGAATTTTAAAGCTACAATTGCAAACAGATGTATGGATGGGTACCCTGCCCCCCTCCTTTCCTGCAGAAGAAAAAATAAACAACCAGGCAAGGTCGATGATTTCTTTTGAGCAAACACCAAAACACTTGAGACAATAGAAGTTTTATTTCAGAATCCTAATCAGGGCCAAGCGAGCAATCTGCAAAACATGCAGTCTCGATGTGTTCGGGAGAAGGAAGGGACAGCTGTGTGTCAGCATCAATCTCCTCTTTGAAAACACAAACCTAATTCTGTGCCCTTTGATCTGATGCGGCGATAAACAGTAGAATGACTCAAGACACCACTTTTTCCACTACAGCTTCAATAAAATAAAACAAAATAGCGTATGAATACTAACACCTTAACAGACACAAACATTTGCTAAATATAACACTGGTCTTTCTGTCCCTTCCGTTTCCACGGTTGTATTTGCGTTTACATTCATACAAACACCCTACTTTTGTACAAGTCAGATTCCAGTCACAGGAGCTATCACACGGAAAATAAAGTTCAGATTGTAAGGGAAAGGTTGATTTTGATGTTACAAATGCTGGTATAAAGTAAGAGAGTAGTCAAACCCTGTGACATTGCTGCATCGCTAAGGCAGAGTCTGACTGGTCATCTTTCTCTTTGCTCGTGTCCTCTGGCTTATGCCATTGATGTGACAAACTGCCAGGCAGCTGGGTACTTACGACCATGCTTAAAATTACAAATAAATGAACAGGATTTATTTTTCCTTAATTTTATAATAATCTAAACAGGTGTATCATGTTTTTATTAGCGGTACATTTCTATATAATACATTCACTGCTGATACTGCAACTTGGAGAAATTCCATCGAACCCAGTTGAAAAACAATGGTAAGATAATTACTTTCCTCATCCCCAGCTCTGGAGCTGGGACACCAACCCCTGTGAAATGGCAATCAGAACAGATTATGACCCACCAACAGCGCTTAGCTTCCATAAAGCATGCAGGGTACAGAAGCCCAGGGCACTGGCCCAGTGTCAGAGGGACTTGAAGCTACACTCAGTGTCGGGGCAAAGCAAAGAAATACTGTTCACTCTGCAGCTCTCTAAATGCCCAACTTCCAGTGCATTTCTGCTTCATGATGAGGATAGGCCAGTGGTATTTTCCTGGTCTAAGCATAGTTATAACTTATGCACCTACCTTGAAAAAAGCAGTCACATGATTCTTTTTGGGAATGTAGAATAGGGCACTCTCTGAGGCACTAATTCATCAAAGCTTTTGACAGTGTAAACAACACCTTGAATTTTATCTAGAAAAATCCATCATTCAAGGATAACAAAGCATTCCTATATACTAATTACACCTTACAGTGCCTGTGTAAACTGTAAGACATTAATATATGCATTGTACAGGAAGAAAGCCAGACCCAGAGAAGACAAAGGCATCATTCTCAAAACCAGGAAACCTTGGCAATGAGGGGTATTGTAACTGCAGGCCTCTCCAAAAGTGAGCCACCAGGTGCTTTGGTACCTTTGCTCCAACAGCAGATTTTAAAATTTTATAGCTCTTCTAAGAAAAAGACCAAGATTTTTCAGATGTTGAAACCTTCAAAATGAATTGACGCTCACTGCAGTATTAACCTTATGACTCCAGTAAGAATGTATGCTGAGTCAGTGACAGAGCTGGAAATGAAATTTCTGGGTCCTCATTGCTTAGGAAGTTAAATAGCTCTCCTTTTTCCAACTTCTTCCAGCCTTCGTTGGTAGGTATATGGATTTTATCCATCATCTAAGCTGAGCAACCTTATAACCCAGCAGCTGACCTCCAGCCAACAGTCAAACTTTGAGGCCACATTTGAAATTGGGTCCATAGTTTTGTTGTTCTGATTTAGTGTGTGTTCATACAGAATATGGACGGACAATAAACAGGGCTTTGTTTTTCACCCTCTCAAACATATTTTGTTCCTCTCAAATATATTTTATGAAAGTGTGTGCACAGGTAAGTGCATGTCTGCAATGTATGTTATTTTCATCACCTGGCTGTTTCACTTCTGTTGCTTCAGACATCCATTTCTGTCAGGACTCTGCATAAGGTTATGAAGAGGGTAAAAACGCAGAGGCTGGAAGAGTCCCATACAGCCCAAGGAAACACCCACTGTTAAGTAAAAGTGCTCCTACAGACTGCACAGGACAAGGTTTAATATTAATTCTTTTAAAAAATGAATGTGCAGGTCTTGCACTTAATGGAGTCTTTTACCAGAACAGGAGTCGAAATCAGTTTGTAGCAATAGTGAATATGCCCACAGTACAGTAGGAAGGAATAGCTAAAGTTTTTGTTTGTTTGTTTTTTCAGCTTATGTTCAGATCCTTTTCAACTATGCACACTATGTTCAGGCCATATTCACTAGAAAAGTATGAGAAATTTGTACAAGTGCCCCACAGACTATTTTTTCACACAAGTGAATCTAACCCTGATGAAAACAAACCCTGACAACTGTACTGCATGCTCTGAAAAAAGGACCTGGAACAAAGCATGTTAAGAAAAATAGCACACCTGGTAACAAGTGCCAGCAATAGCTTTACCCTGACAAAAGTCTGAGGACATATTGGAAGAGCAGGAAAATACAAACTACTGCTACCTACAGCATTTCATCATATGCACAAGGTCAGCTCCCCAAACAGTGTTTTTGGATTGATATTTACCCTGAAAATCAGAGTAGCACACAGCTGCACTCAACGTATTTCAATAGTACACACTTAGCAAAGAGCTTTCTTGTCTACCCTAGTTATCTGAAAAACAGGACACCCTGCTTCTGTCTGTGCTGCTTTGCCTCCCCTCCATTTCCACTGGAGCCTCAGGCCTCAAAGCTTCCAAAGGCAGAGTGTTTTCTCAACGATTCAGCGCCACTGTTTTAGGGTGGAACTTCTAGCCAGTGTTAAGGGAGGTTTGCCTACTGGGAAATCCCATGTGTAAAAGTCCTTTTATAACCTTCTGGTTCTGCTTCAGGGGAAGGTTTAATTGGGAAGTGTCTGGATTCTGGCTGTAAGCAGCAGGTGCAGAATTCCTACACAAGCAGGTGGGAAGCAAGTAGATGGATGGACATCCTTATTAGGCTGAAGTGGGGTGAAAGCTGCCCCTCAAACAGGTTGTCCCATCTCTACAATAACAGTCCTTTGGGAAATGGGATTTGGCTGCCCCGTGCTGTCTCTCCGCTAGCCTGAAGGCCTTTGGGAATAGCAGTGGCACAGCTGCAAGAAGCCCTGATGCCCTCCTGAGCCTGAGCAGTCAGAGCTCTGCAGGTCACACACAGCTCATTGGCCAAGCTGGATCCAGTGACTTGTGTCAAACAGCATTTTTGCCACTAGTGTCACCGAGCCGGGTAAGTCCTGGAAGAGGAGAACATTCCCTGCTGAGGGGCTCATCACTGTCTTTGCTCTAAGTTTCCCAGGGTGACCTCTCATCCAAAACAGATGAAGTTAAATTCAGTCTAACAGCTGACAAAAATCACAGCCCGTAGCAGTTAAGCTGTGATGGCACTAAGTAAGCAAATAACAGAATAACACGGTCCGATCATATCCTCGATTTCTCATTTCTTGTGCTGTAAGCATGCTGCAAATCTGAAATCTCACCCTACATTACAAACTTGAAACATTGCTCCTTCACTACCCCACATGTTCCCTTATTATCTACATGAAGCAGGGGAAAACTCTCGCTGAAAAATGATTGGAATTTGCTAACTACTTGTAGTCTAGTATCATTTTGTATCTTCTCTGTGCAAATGTCAACTATTACAGAAAATGAAAATCCTCCTAGCATAGTTATTTAGATTACAAGCATTTTTAGACAGACAGCACAGTTTTTCTGAAAACTGCAGCACAAAGTACAACAGGGTTCAGACTCAGAAGCAGGGTTCCTGCAAGTGTATACTTCTTGCAGAATTAAACAAAAGCTTAAAGACGGGAGGAACTGCAGGCAGTATTTCATCTTCAAAATGTACCACAGGCCATACCCTAGAAGTGCCACAGAGTTATTGAATATATCCTGCTCCACTAAGCCAGACACCTAAAAAGGTACAGATTTCCAATGATTTTCAAAGTCATCAAACTATTCAAGACATCTGGGCTTTCACAGTCTTGAGCTTCATTTTTTACAGTCCTTCTCCATGGCCCTGTCCATTTTTCTGCTGGCTTCCAGAATCTTCTATCTGCTTTCAAAATGGTGAACAGAACTTGAAAAGTGAAATAAACCGTGGGATGCTTGAGTTTGGAAGCTGTACTTGTACTGTATCACTGACCAGGTTTTTTGCCCTTCCTACAGGGCTATCCACACTTGTGACATGCTTCACATGACTAAAAGCATAAGAACAACTCTGTCAGTTTAACCAAAACATATTTGGGGGCAGTGGGTGAGAGGCAAGAAAGACTTAATCATCCTTGGTCCAGTCATTTTGAGTCTCACGTTACACTGAAAAAGCTGAGATGCATCTTACACTTATTTTCCACTCTCAGTGGTACGAATAAACGCATTGTATTTCATTATACACAAAACTGCAAAAGACAATTTGTTTAAAGTGCTCCTTTAAAAATAAATGTTCAATCAGATCTAAAAGTAAAGGATTTAAATATTCTATCAATCTTGAATGGAGTTTCTTACTTTCCATCAGAACAGGGTAAACTCCTTTTCCTTCGACTAGAATCATGACGTAAACCTGACAGACCATCTCAGAAAGTCAGCAACATTCAGAGTTACCTACATTTAAGTAATGGATCACATCCAGAAACTCAAGCAGCAGTTTTAGAGATGCGTGTAGTAACCTTCATTTCATGTTACTGGAAATAGAGACGCAAAGACATAAAGTCACTCAGTGAAGGTCACCCAGCACATTAGCTGCATCCCCTCCCACTCATCTTTTTGATCATGCTGAGGCACAGCTAAACAACAGCCTGGGTCATGGGCCCTGGCCTATTTGAAAATCTGTCTGCAAGGTTTGATTCTACTACAATACATGTTTCCATCTGGGATCTGGGCCCTTGGTAACAAGCAGTCTTCTGAGGGGAGCAGCAGGGAGGAAGGACGAGGTAACTTGGGCTCTGGGCCTGACTTCTTGCCCCATTGCTCACTCACTCAACATCCTGTGCCACCAGTGTACATGAGAAACCTGCCGTTATCTTCAGCTCTGCCCTTCATCTGCCAGATCCATGCATCGGATGCGTGACTGGAAATTGTCAAGCAACATATCAGTTGGCTGAAGGAGTGATGTGGAAATAGAAGGGAATACAACTCGGTTATTTATATGAAGGAATACACATAGCTGCATCCAACTAGTTTTGATTTTCTAACTTTAAAATTATAACAAGGGGCAGATGTTCTGCCAAGGATGCAATTATTTTCACCATCTGAGGATCTGACTCAGGAGAAGAAATTTAATAAAGGGGGTTTGAAGCCAATACATCACTCGCACCATTACTCCACAGAAACACGGCCACACGGTGACCCTGCTATCGTCTGTACACTGAGAATGATTATCATGAAAGTCTGCCAGAAGAACATAATAGGAATAACGTACCTATCTGCTGGCTTTTGCCAATGCTAAAATTATTTTCTGGCTATTTTCCTTCCCCTCTTTACTTGCAAAAACTTTGAAATAAAAATGTTCTGGGTTTTGAGTGTTGTGTGTGTGCTTGTCAAAACTAAAAAACAAACAAAAGCCACAACACAAACAAACAAACAAATTTCTTGGGGCATTATGGCTCTAGATCCCTGTAGAGTTGGTATCTCTTTTACAGATCTAGTGTCTGAGTGATGCTGAGAAAATGCAGATGCTAACATTAAACACTTATTACCCAAAGTCTGCTATATATCCTTCCTGTCGTAACTGGCCAACTGAATGAGTTCTGCTACAGTCAAGGGAGACAAAACCCTTAAAATACCAATCAGGAGAGGCTACTTCAGGATATTTTCTAATGGCCTGTAATGTGATTCGAGATATTCACAAGCCACTTCCTCCCCATGTTCTCCCTTCCAAGGAAAGCTATCAGGAAGTCCTTGCATTTATTAGGAATCTCCGATCAGACCACAGCAGTTAACCCCTCGGGATGTTCCAGGAAGATACTATCAATATCTAATTGTCTGGTTTTGTTCTTTCACAATCCATCCAAAGACTGAAAAATGAGAATGAGTAAGCTAGTCTTCTGCCATCTCTGAGGACTTTTTTATTATTATTATTTTACTGGGGGAGTGGGAGTGGGGGTACAGGGGAAACAAAACTTTCAGTAAAAGATGAACTAAAAAATAAGGAAGGGAAATAATGCTTCTGATAAATTTAATGATTGGACATGAACTCAGGACAGCTCAGCTTCACATCCATCCTCATTACTTCATGCAAACTGAGTTCCAATACAAGCTTAGATAAAAGTTCTCCGTTGCTCCCAAGTCATCCAAACCCTTCTCTCTGCAGTCCTGTCCTTGACTAACAGTCTTATTATGTGGCCAGTAAGGCTTTCCTGATTCAGCACGGTTTTTGTCAGGACAACCAGGCGGTTGTCAGATCTTAAAACTGAAATACGCAAGGAAAGGGCTCTCCAGGGCAGTACCTGTCAGCAACACTTAGTGCCCTGGGATCACAATGTATCCCATAAGCGAGACACAAGTCATTGGACTGAGTCACTGGGCCTAGAGTCTTGTTCTTGACAGTGATGCTCTCAAAGCTCCTTCAGGCTGTGCTCCATTCCACTTGGTTTTTGTTCTTTGTACCTCCCGTTCAAAGATAACACCTGTGCCTACTGGCTGAGACCTCTAGGCTTCTGGAGAATTGCCAGCGCTCCTGTCATTAAGGCAAGTTTTAGTGTCTGACATTTCAGGAGATGGCTTTGAAGGGAAAACCTCCACAAACTTTGTGCAGAGAAGCCTCTGTTCTTCTGTGTCCCTGTAATTCATCACTCAAAGCAGGAAGCCTGAGCGACACGCTGCCTTATGAGAGGACTGCCTCCTCCTTATCATTGATCATAGCATCTCAGTGTGTCCACAGCACCTCTGTGGGTGGAAGATGTGCAGGCATGACATAAATCACCTCAGACTTCCTACCAATAACGTGACCCTGAGGCAACATATTCAGTACATTAAAAAAAAATTATATGATAGCCTGATGTGACTTTGTCAGACCCCGTGTAAGACCTAGCCTGAGGGAGGAACGTGCCTTGCAGCTGTTCCATAACAACTGTCTTTTTACAGTGAGTTAATTATCTACAGATACTGAGTGTTTTGAAAACATGAAACAAGACCAGCTGATTTGAAAACTAACATTAAAACAGGCTTAAAAAATTCATCTCTAGATGCCTCTTACACTAAGTAACTCTAGGTGACAATGCTGCTTACAGCAGCCACAAGGAGATACAAAGGATGGTACCGTAAAATCTCTCAGGAGTTTGGGGATGGACATATTACCTAGGTGAGATCTTACAAATAATGATACTCAAACACTCCCAATTACACTCACAGACCACATACACTCCATTTGCCTTCATTCAGAACAGTGCAGTATAACTTTCCAAGGCTCTGTGCTCCACCAGACTGAGCTCCTGCCTTCCAAGGCAATGTGCAGGGGTTTTGCATCCTTATACTGTAGAGATGGGTGGTGAACTTTATCAACTGGTCATTAAAGACCAGCTTCCAATAAGCCTGCTACTCAATTACCCCATTAGAATAGAGATGATGAATATGGACAGAAGTTTTAAATGCATAGCCAGTCTCTCTTTCCATGAAAGAAAATCAAACACTGATAACTTCAGCTAATTTTGGTCAGGAGAATAGTTTTGATCCTGAACATTCCCCAAAAAAGTTCTGCCTTTTATAAATACATATCCAACAACCCTTCAAGACCACAAAATTCATGGAGTAAAATGCAGGGCAAAGTGCAGACCTTTGAGTTTTCAAATGTGAGTGTTCAGTTCATTTCCATCTCTGGTTTCAGTCCAGAGCTTCCTAAAAAGTAGAGGTCAGCTGTAACAGACATGGACTGAATTGTGGAACTGAGATTTGCATGTAAAGTCTGCCCATAGCACTGTTCCTCTTCTCATGCTCACAGCTGGGCAGAAAAAGATCCACAAGTCTGCATCAGACACCTACTCATATTTAGTATGCACATATAAACATACAGCTTTACTTTGATTTCACAGAGGGGGGTCACACAAGAGGGGGTCATAAAGTAATATGGTTACATCCTTTTTTTTCCTAAGACAGCTGTCAGAGCCCCAAGAGAATGCTACTGTAGCTTCTAATGAATTTTGGGTGGTGTAATAGTTCATGCAAAGGTGAAAATGGTAGTGAAAACTAAATAAGTTTATTTTTCCTCAGAACAAAGAAATATGTTAGACTCAGTTCTTGTTTATTTCTTAGAATTCTTTTAAAATTATTATGGATGACTCACCTTTTCCAATGTACCTCTTGTCTCCACTACTAAGCTTTTATAGCATTATTTAAGTTTAAAGGGATCAAACTGAAAGTGCATGCTTCATTTTCCAAACACATCTAAATGATGCACCTAAGAAATGGTGTTTTCATTATATCCAGGCTAGGTGTTTTATATCTTCATACATATGGCAAAACAAACACTTTTCCCCTAAAAGCATAACTCACCTCTACCCTGAAAGGACTCCACCAATTCTTCCTATTGTTTCTATATTGAAGCTGACAACCTACATGCCAATTAGTAACATACATGGTTTTCCTCTTTCTTCATCTCTTATTGATGTCAATCTTTTCTTTTTTTACTCATGAAAGCCTACAGAACTGTGAGGACTAAGTCCTCCATGGGTCATATTCTTGAAGCTTATCCTTTTAGCTGACCTCCTTTTAGTCTGAGCTCCATGTCAGCTGGCATTTCTTTTCGGAAAATGGAGACCAAAAGTACTTGCATCAAGTTTTATCCAGTCTCGTCAATACATTGAAAAGTGGCAAAAATAACCTCTTTGCCCTGGAAGAAATTGCTTTGTATCTATACCCTATAATGCAATCAGCCACCTTTCACAATATCATTGAACCGAGAATTCACTGAGTTTAAACAGGAGGCGCCCCTTTTTCTTCAGGGCTATTCCCCAGAGAAACCTCTGATCTGCTTGCCTTTTATATTTGTACCCTTCCACACAGCATCTGATTTAACTCTGCTCTTTGTCCTCTATACACCTGCTACTCAAGCCTCTCTGGTGGTTTCACAGGACTCTCTACGCAGGCACATATCTTCCACTAAACCCGCTGGACCAACCGTATCAAACACTGCGAGTGTTCTCTCTGACTTGTGTTTGTGTTCAACGCACCAAGCAGATTCAGCCCCTTCTGGTAGGCAGTAGATATCTAATGACTCAAAGAAACACCAAAATGCAAAAGAGGAAATTAAGGGAACTACTACCTTGAAATAAGATGGCATAAGTTTATAATCATCCAGGTGTATGCCCAGACTAGGTAAATCATTGGGTTTGACGAGGATCTGATGATTTATTTTGTAAAAGCTGTTGCAGTTGAATAAGAACCAGGAATTTAAATTTCCCCTGAAAACAACTGAGAAAATTGGTGAGATGTTTCCACTCAGATTGTTTCAACTCTCTTGCTTCTCCCTACTGTTTCAAGTGCAATGGAAGGAGGACTACCTATAAATAGGTCTTACACAAACCATGCGCAGGAAGACCACAAAAAATGGTCACAGGACAGACGATCAGACGACACAAAAATTCCCAATCGATAGGATACGCATACAGCATTTACATTATTAATCAAATCTAAGTCAATTCAGTTCAACTGCTTCTGAGCAAGGGTATTCTTCAAGTCCAAAAGTATAAAGCTTTGAAATAAAATCAGGAAAAACATTACAGCAGCAAAATCGCCATCAGCTTTGCAAACCCTCCAACAAGCACACACTCCTACAACTTTCTTTTTTGATATTTTTTTAAAACCGGTGTTGTTCTGTGTCTTTGCTATGAGCAAAAAGCAATTTTCCACCATTTGTCCAATGCAGGAGAAAAATCGAAAAGGATAAATTTTACTTTCTGCACCAGTGGGCTCAAACCAATTCTCACTTCCTTCATCAACAGCTTTTTATAAGTGTTTGAAAGAAGCAAAGGAATGCAGGCCATGAAGCCAGAAGAGGGAGAAAATGGTTACTAAAACTTGCAGGCTAAGAACTTTCTGAGTAGATTAATTTCAGGTTGATAAATTTAGCTTCTAGTTAATTAATTTCTTTTTTATTAAAAAAAAAAAAAAGTCTCCCTTGCTGAAGAAAAGAGAGGTGGATTTTTGTTGTGTTAGCTCTTTGAAAGCACATTGGAACAAGGAGGCATCAAACCCATCAGAACGGTACCCAGCCCTGGTCTGTCTCTAGTGAACAGGCTAGAGAAGCACCAACATCTCAGTGACCTCAGCTTTTTCCTAAACACAATCCTGCCCAACACTAGATTTTAGCAGAAGACGGTCCTTTAGTGAACATTTTCTAGGGAATCTAATTTATTTATTGATTTTAATCCCTTACTCAAGCCATAACACTTTCTCAGTTTCTTTTTCTGTCTGGCTACATGGCTCAGCATCCACCTGCCTCACATCAGCCCCTGCACTTAGCCATAAGAAGGAAATTTTTCCTCCCTCTAACTACCACAAAGCCTTGGTACCAGAATTAGAATCCCTTGCTTCAAGTGCTATGCAAACAAATATTTCCTTAGAGTCCCTCAGGAAAGCCAGTCCACAAAAATAATTTGGTATAGCCAGAAAATTATGCCAGCCTCTGGACTTCAGGTTGCAACCACACCTGACCCATTGCTTTGTCAGGCCCCTCTCAAACTAAGCAGAAAGGATTTAAATGTCCCGTTTGAAATCCTCTCCACCAAACACCTGGAAAACATGGACTGCAGTCAAGCAGAATAAAGTGTAGAAGAGCAATGGAAGAGTGAAATGTCTGGAGAAGTGGAAAATTCTCAGCCACACCAAAGTCCCTCTGAAATCCAGGCATGTGGAGAAGACTCAGTTAGTCTGCCTGTACTTCCAGCAATTTGGTGAACTTAAAGGGCAGGGATAATTTAGCTCATTAAAGCATGAATCCCTATAGGGTCTGACACCACTGGGAAAATGCCTCTGTGGAGTGCTGCCCTTGTGCAACAGGCAGGTAGAAAAGGCTTGAAGTGGCCTCAAAATCTCTTGCCTGATGGAGCAGCTGGCCCCGTCACCGCCCTCAGCTGCACACCAACAGGAATTTTCCATCTGTAAGAGGACCGACTCAGTGCCCCAAGCCTTTCTGCCCGAGTGGGCAAAAGTGTCAGCGCATGGCATCTGCAAAAGGAGGAAGAGAGAAAGAGAAGGAAGCCAGGGAGGAAGGGAGGAGAAAAGGGAGTCCGGGCAGCAGCAGCCTCTGTTCTCCTTCCTGGGGTTATGCGCTGCCAAAGCAGCTGACATGTCTGCACCCTACCACAGCTGAACCAGAACGATGCCTACAGCTGCTTTGATGCCGACAGACTGCTGCCTGCTGGCACTGCTCTAACCTGTGCTTCCCATGCCAATTAAGATCACTGTGATATTAATTTATGCAAAATTTATGCCATCTTTCCTGTACTTATAGCTCCATCCTAACACCTGTTGGGGTCTTGCTGTCTTTCGAAATGGGGGCTCTGCAGGGCAGAGATTAATTTAACAGTGTCTAGCACAGTGCAGCCCTTATCCCTGCCCATTATCACCACTAAATATCAGAAAAGCAGATTATACTTGCTTTTCCACACAGACTTAATATCTTTTGCCTGGGGCAAAATAGAGGCCGGTCTCCGTGCTCAGCCACGAGAGAAGACCTCAGTAATTTTCAGTTTAACAGCCTGCAATCCAAAGTAAGCCCTTGCAGGCAACCTTGATCGTGCTGAGCTCAGGGAGGACTTTCAGATGTCTGTCATCCCATTCGAAGGACAGAGAGGACTCGGTCAGTTGGACAGCATGGTATTAAGGAGGCAGCAGGTAAACTCTTTTCCCCTCAAACTGCTGCCTGTTCTCAGAGCAGCCAGGCTCTGGAAGTGGCTTATTTTCTAGTAGTCCTGGACTGTTCTGAAAGCAGATGTTTTCTCTGGGAAAAAGAACAATAAATGGCAGCAGCTTTTCTACGCAAACTGCAATAGGCTGACAGTTCTTTCCATTTCCTGAGACCTCTCTCAAGAATCCTCCAGTCAGTAGAGATTAAAATCGACTTGTTCGTAATACAAGAAGTCAAACAGGACACACCACCCAGCTGTCCAGCTGCCTGCAAGTCCACTGTTCATTTCACCAGACCCTTTCAGACAGGGTAGAGCCCATCCTTGTAAGCACAGAGTGTACAGGTGTTCTTTAACACAACCCTCAACAAGAAGTTCTCTTACAGAAAGCAGGAGGGGGAAATCCTTGTACTCAGATGCAGTCTACTTCGGTCCTGTTGCTGTAAAGCTATTTCAGGATTGCCAGACCCCAGACACTCAACTGCAGGAGTTTTAAGTCACGACTCTGGTGCTCTTATTTTCCTCTCAGCTTTTGAAAGCTGGGGAACGGGGGAAACCTTTGTCTCTGTTCCCTTGTGGGCTGGAATATCAGTTTCTAAAAGAGGATGAAAGATTCCCACGTTATGACAGCAGCTTGGAGACCTGATGCTGTATGCAAACCACCATAAAATACTTAACACCTGACAGCATTGGTGCTTCACATGGTTTACTGATTCTTAGCAAAGCTATGCTAGCCCTCAGCAAAGGCACTGGTGTCTCCAAGGGAGACTGCGTTTCTGTTCATTTTTTAAATAAGCCTGTGTTTCAGAAACAGGAGAGAGAAATAAATGGAAAATGGTAGATGTCAAATTTTGCTGCTGTAAGAACTGAGGTCAGTGCATCCTTTTTTGGTATTTTCTCCTCTATTACACCAAGCATACTAAGATGTCTCAGTTCATAAAACTCCAAGCACCTTATTTATTTGCTCAGGGGAGAAGAAAAAAAGAAAACCCCACTCGAACCTGCTGAAAATGAGGCTGTAACCACCACCATGATGCAAGCAGAAGTTTTTGGTGTCTTCCATTCCACCACAGAGATGGATTGTGTCTGTTCTGCTGGCAAGGCAAAGTAAGATTGAACATTGAACTTGGTTTTCTATGCTTCACGTGGTAGTATATAAACTGCGCATTTAGTGATTTGTATAATTTCACCAAAAATCATGTTTGATGTCTCTGTAGTCTGGACCGTTCTCATCTCAGCGACATAACCCAGAGAGGAAATAAACATAGACAGGAAATTAAATATAGGCAAGAAGGGAGGGGAGAGTACATACCAGTTTCTTTACATAAGGAAAAAGGAAATGGGCACCACAACATGGATGTGTGAAGATATTTAAAGAGCCTTTGTCAGAATGGGGAAGAGAAAACACAGAATGTGGCTTGTGAGCTTCAGATCCACTGGAATAGACGAATTCCAGGGAACCATGCTGTGGCAAAAGCAGGGACACAGAGCCTTTCATATGATCAAAAGGATGGGGAGAACAGTCCCCAAAATAAAGACAGAGAAGCAAGAGGCACTAGAAAGACCCTTGACCACGGTTAAAATACTGTTCCTCTTTTTCTGTACTATCGCCACAACAACTTGGGAAGTCAAGTAAACATTAGAGTTGCTTACACCTAAAAACTGTTGAGGGTTGTACATTGAGATCCTGTGGGGACAAACAGAAAGCAAAGACAAACCACTAGCACATGGGAACACTTGGTCTGGGAAGCAGCAATGGGACATAGCTATTTTTAATGTTATTTAGGGCCCATCACTAATGTGTTGAAGAAAAAACAGCTCCTGAAGAAAGAGGAATTCCATAGAGTAACTTGACTGTTGTTAGATATCAAACTCTATGGTACTGATCACATCCTTATCTGCAAAATAAAGTAATGCCTACTGAGCAGCTCTTCTGGAGCCTCAGATGGCAGATAAAAGGAAAGAGTAAAGGTCTGTTTCTGTTAGCCTTGATGTAGCACGTGTGTGACATTCCACTGATGCATGTGGTATGTGGTAATAAAACATTGTGCAGTAATGACTCCATGAAACAGCTCCAGAAAGCAGTGCCCCAAGAAATCCCCAGATGAAGACAAGTCTCTGAGGAGGCTGCGCTTTGTGGCACACTCACCTGATCCTACTTCTTTTCTGAAATTCTAAACAGTCCAGAGTACTTTGGAGTAACAGCTTAAGTTTAAAGAAAAGTTGTGGGATATTTAATTGGCCTAATTTCACCCTCTGGTTGAGAAGAGAGCAGAGCTTGATATTTCTCAAAATTCATTCCCTTCCTCCCCCCTTTCTAACAACTTCTGTGAATGAAACACAGAGAAAGATTTTATCTAAGTTATCAACAGGTCAGTTTTTCTGCTTTTTCATCTGATTTTTCATTAAGTTTCTGTTTTTTTCCACATCTATCCACTCAGTATGTCAATGATATGTATGTTAGTCTCAGCTGGGCTCGTGGAGCTTGTCACTGCATACTTTCACACGACTGGGAGGGCTCCCATTACAGCCTGGTTTCTCCAAGAGCAGCCAGCTGGCTGTTCTGGTGCACACACCTTGCTTACTTACATGCTGCCATGATGACAACCTATTTCTTCAGCCGTGATTTGCGTAGAGTCTGGTGTATGACACTGGGGACCCTCTCTTTTCAAGAGCAATCTCTTCAGAGATTTACTAGGCTCAAGACCACTTTGCACAACTGATGTAGGATGAAGCAGACAGCACAAAGCGATGAATTTGGGTTTGATTGTGTAATCTATAGGACCAGCAACAAAACTTGCTGTTAAGCAATTAACTTTTTTGGCAGGATCATAAAATTCTAAATACATGCATACTTCTTAAAATAAAGGGTGATCAGAGATATTTAAATAATTGGAACTGTATAAAAATAGGCCTGGATAACTTGTCACGATCTCTAATTCCAATACCAATGCAGGCAAATGAAAAAGAGGAAATCCTGTTCACCTTGAAGAAAGTCTACAGACTATTTATAGCTGTTCTTTGTTCTCAGTTTCAACTCACAGTTCCCCATATCACTTCTATGGAGCCCATAATTCCAGCTGCAAATAGAAGTGTATTGCGGTCCCAAATCCTATAAAAACTCTCAACATTTCCAAATCCTAAAACACAAGCTATATTCATTCCTTAGCTCTCTTCCTATGCTTTTGTCCATTTTTAAATTTCTTCATGGCAAGACTTCCCTCTCACCTGGGTTGTTTATAGGAGTGCAACCACTCGGGAAGCAGCTATGTATTCTGTTGGGAAAACCAGAGACCAGTTAAATAGTTTTACCAAAAACAGCATGGTACAATATAAATCAAGAACCAGATGGAAAACCAGGATGTCTGGGCTTAGTTCTCAGCTTTGCTACCGATTTGGTAAGATCCTGGGGCAAGTGATTCCTTATCTATATGCTCCTGATTTCCCACCACCCACCCCCATCTCTAAGACTTCTCTATTTATTCTTATTTACTTTTATACAGTACTTTTATACAGTACTTTCAGAGCTGCAGAAGAACAAAATACTAATATTCTGGAAATCATAGGAAAAAAAAATCATACCCCTTCAACATTTGAGTGAAAACCAAAGGCCCAGCTCCTCTGAATCCCAAGAAAAAAGATCGTATCCCTCCAACTTCAGTTTACTTCTGCAGTCATCACAAAAATACAGCCAAATTTTTAGTGTGTGCCTCAACTTTTTGTTAGACATAGGCCATTGTTTATAAGCACTGGCCAGTATAAAAGTACAGTTAGATATATCTAATTAGGCCACTGCTTTTCTGTGCCAGAAGGCTATCTTGACCTGGAGAAGGTTTTGTTTGTTTTTCCCCCTAAACTGTGATTACAGTTATTTCCCCAATCAAATTAAAGCATAGCATACTTCTTTCTGCTCAACTTCTTGTTTGTTATGAAAGCATGTAAGAAAGTCTCAGTTCACAGTCTGAGCAACTGCAATAGGAAGGGAAGAAAGCTGAAAGAAAGCAATAACTTGCTTTCCGGTAATCATTAACTCTCCCCATTGGTCCTCTCCCTAGGAGGGAGGTAGAAATAAACTTTCTGCTTCAGTCAAGATATTTGAAGTGCAGGATCTGCAATTACTTGGCTGAATTCAATGTAGATATAAGAAGTCTGTTTCCTCGAGATCTTTTTTTTTTTCTTCATTTTATTTACTTTAAACAGGAAAAACCTTAAAAGAGGACATCAAGATTAATCACTTAGATTGTTTACAAATTCTCTGAGCTGTGTATTCACTAAGTCTTGGCATCCAGTTCAGTTATTTTGCAGCTCTATGAATTACTTAACAATTGCTTCTCAGTTGCTGCTGTACTGATACAACACGGAGAATATCAGGAGAGTGGGGAGGGCACTCTGCAGCATCAGCACACTTTCTGCTTGAGAGGAGCACGAGACATTACGCAGACATGCTCGTTCACACCTGTAGCACAGGGAGCAGCTGGCATACAAGACTTCTGTGTGTTACTGACAGGTCTGATACATGTCTATGGTCCCACTTAGAAATACATCACAAGTGATGGGGGTCTAAAATCGTGAAAGTCAAGTTAGTGAGGTTGTATCACTGTCCACAAAGTTGCATTAGGCCTAGAAGCTGGCAGTATCTTTTGGAAGACTACCAAAAAAAAAAAAAAAAAAAAAGACCACCAACACACACAGAGCACACATAGACAAAGAAAAAGGATCTCACTTCTTGTTATTGTGCTAGTCCTAACTTTCCTACTGATAAAGGTGTTCATTTAATTTGCAAGCAAGATTGGCCCTAGAATTGGTGGAATAGGCTGCAGGCACCTCTGACCACTAAAACATTCTCCCTTTGATCTCATGTTTTCTCTTTCTTCTGACCATCTGGAAGTAAGGAAGAAAACTGAGCAGAAATTTGAGCTTTAATGACAGAAGGAAAGTTGCTGATACAGGACAAAAATTAGCAGATTCGTCTAAGTCAAGTAAAGAGCAACAGAAACGTTTTGAAATGCACAAAAATACGATATTTTGTCACCAGGAGTGAGTCAAAGCAGTAAACTGCTTCATCAATACTTACTGCATACAGCACTCATTAGAAAGGTAGCAGCAAAATCTGCCACTTTCACAGAAAAAAACAGTGCATTCAAAAAGTTTTCTTAAAGAGCAAGAATTCATTCCACTAGTATCTGCCAACCATTGCATATTAAGCAGTTCACTACACACAATTATTTAGGACTCATGAACGTATGAAGTCTCATGAACACAAGACATCCTTTTTCCCAAAAAGCTCACGTGATGGATATCTGACGGAAATAAGCCAGTGCACCAAAGAACCTCCTGCTACCTTCCAAAATGAACTATTGTCACTCTGCTGAAATGAAATTTCTGTATTCACATAGAGTAGTATGATTTCTGGTGGGTTTTGTTTGTTTTTGTCTTTAATTTTGCTTTGCTAAAGATACTTCACTGCAATTCTGGTTTCGTTCTAAATTCAAAGCCTTTCAAGAAAGGGAACCTCCACCCTTCACACATTTCTAATAGTGAGCCCTACAGGACAACACTTCCACATCATTTTTTCCTATTGCTGCCATCTTTATGCTGATTAGTGCCTGTAGCCCTTTTCTTCTCTGACTGGTGAAGGTTTTAAACCATGTGTTCAAATAACTTGCTGAAATAAGACCAGGGAGTGTAAGTGATTACAATTCTTTTCTTCCCTCTCACTTTGCCAGATTGTACTATTAACATGTAATTAGGAGTCTAATTTTTAGTTAGGTATTTAAAAAACCCTGAAGCAAAGAGTTTTAAATTATTAATGAGCCATTTTTTAAAAAGCAAACTGAAATAAGTGTACCCTATTCTCCACATATTTAATGATTATAATGGTTTAACACATTATTCATTCATTACTAAAGAGAAGTTTGCAGAGAAAGGCAATATTTTGTTTAATTAGAAGTACTAAACTTCCCTTATAGCCATGATGGTCTACAGCTACGAAAACTGTCTTCACTAAGTATCAGGATTAAACTGCACAGAGGAGTATATTTTTCAAATGCAGGAAGGTGCCAACAGGCCTGTAGAGGTGTTTTTTCACCATAGTTGGTGCCAGAGGTGTTAGAAAGATCTTGCTGTCAAATACGTACCTGTTAGAGCACTTAATCACAAACATGGTTAGAGACACAGGTGTACCACAAAGGACATTCATTCATTCAGTCCTAAGAGGCTGTTCCTTGTTTGCTATCCCATAATGAATTTGGCAGCTAACTTCTTTTTTGATTCTAGTGACAGCAGGCGATTTTACCACAGAGGGAGGACCTACAAAGTCAACTGATGCCTGCTCAGCAGGACTGGGCCCATTAAGGACAGTGATCCATGAAGTGCAAAATGTTTCAGCCTGTGAGTACAACACAGGGTTGTGAGCTGAGGTAGGTACTTCTCATGCCCAGAAGATTCCTTATTTGTTTAAAGCACACAGCACTTCTTCCTCTCAATCTATGCAAGTCTCCTTGCAAAGACCCACCAGCTTGGGTGAGATTAATGAAACCTCACTTCTTCATGAGGCCACCACCTGTAGATACACTGCAGATACCAGTTTTCATTAACAGGGGTTTCAGGGCATTTAACAAAATACAGAGTAGCCCCCTTTTAACCTGTATGTTTCCAGGCTGAAAGCTGTCCATGGTGAATCCACAGAGTTTGTTCCGTACCCTGACACTGTGTTCAGAAATATGTAGAAGATAATAAAGAATGTCTGTTTCACCAGCATCTCTTCACAAAGTTTTATTTAAGCAATACAGACCAACATCTAGGTTACTGTACTTCCGATTGTACCAAAATCACATCTTTTAATTAAAAAGTGAAATAGCAGCAGCAAGAAATAGAAAGCTTGTGAATAAAGCACAACGCATACATCCAGCCATGTTGGACACAACTAGTCTGCCTCCTTTTGCAGCATTTGCCTGACTTCTGGCAGATCCTTAAAGCATCTCTTGGCCCCTTGAATGAGTTCTGCTAGGGGATTATTTCCACATCTGCTTCTCTATGAGGCCCCTGATATTAAATCCCAAAAGTTCTCCTATCATAACAGGAAGAAAATGGAGAAAACTCATCTATTCATATCAATAATGACTATAACTTAGTAAAGAACAGCTATTAGCATAAGGGTCCCCAGCTAAGATAACAGATCCCTCTGTAAAATAGCTACTCCAAATTCAGGGCAGGTCTATGCCACAGAATCAGGGCCATGAACATTTTTATCTCAAGCTGCCTATAGGACCAGATGAGCATAAATCAGCCTAGTTTTCTTTCCATCTGGGATGCAGCATGTATACTTGCAGATATTAGGGGATTTTCTACAGCAGCACACTTCCCCAAGCGTTCCCTTCACTTACAGTGCTCTACCAGCCAAAGTGGCCTTGCTAACAATCTTACAGCTGTTTACATTCTTAGAAGAAACAAGCCAAACTAAACTGTTTCCACTCATGCAAGCATAAGAACTAATTTTTAAGGTAGTACATTATGCTACAAAATTTACGAAGAAACTTCACATTAGGTTCCCCAAATCATTATAAAAATAATTTCAAAAAATTTTTTAGCCAGGATGTATACTTTGTTATGGGAACTGATTTTGAATCCATCTTTGGAATACACATCACAAGGTTCCACAGCAGTCTATCCTAAGAACAGGACAATCTGATGTTTTCTTTAAGAACCCAGCTGATGAAAAAGTAAGATTATTAATTGTGTAGGTACATCAAACTGGGAGCGATTGCCAATATGCTGGAGGATAGAAATAGAATTCAAAATTATCTTGAAGTGAAAGATAGGTCTGAAAAAGAAGGATGCAATTCAACTGGGAAAGAGCAGGTTAGTGCACTGAGGCAAAGAATGTCAGCTAGAAAAGCACAAAGCGGGAATAAATGTGTAAAAAGGCCACAGATTAAGTTTGAGTAAAAGGATCTCAAGCTCCAGATACCTCTGAACTCGTAACACCCCCTGCCATAATGCCTAAAACTGACAAACAAGCTAAACCTCAAAGCAAGCCATGCAGAGTAGATCAGTAGCCATCCCCACCTGCCCAATGACACTTTAAAGCATTAGGTTGTCAACATGATCAAGCATGAAAATCCCTTAAGTCACAGACTTCAGTTGTGAAACATTTGGAGATTTAAAAATGGTTGTACTTGGCTTCTTCAGGAATACAGTGCACAGCCTGCCTCTTTCAAAAACCTCCTCCTAGCGATCAAGGCTTCAAAGGGCAATTCGTCTTTAATCCCCACAGATACGCAATATGAGAAAATTGTAAGCCATATAGCAGCAGTAAGGAAATAAAGCTGGCATAAACAAACTCGTAAGTGAATCTTTAGTCTGGGTCTGATCCTACTACAATGGTGAGGCATGCGATAAGAGACATGAAGTGCTACTTAAGGACAAGGGTCTATCATGTTTTTTTCTTCCAACTGCATTTAAAAAATTTAAGTATACTAGCATTTTTTTGCTTCTTCACTTTCTGTGAAGAAACGTACCATAAGAAAAACAACCTGACTTGCATAATGATTTTTTGTGTGGTGACAATTCCAGTAAAGAAGTGGGATTCCTAGTAAACAGGAATTAAGGATGGAGCAATGATCTATTCATCCCATTGTGTGGGTGTTTGAGATCAGCACAAGATGTCATCTCTCTTCACTGCTCCCATAGCTCAGCACCACATAAGCACTCCTTTTCCCCTTGTTTGCCCCCAGAAGAGCAGCTCATACTATAAGCATGTACGAAATCTTGTTCTTTGAAAGATAAGCAGGTAAATTATTAAGCATTAATTAGTAGACATTTACATTATTTCTTTTCTCTTGTTCACAGCTTCCATGGATTTACAAGACTTGCACCACGCTTGCACAATGCATAACCTGGCTCATATAAAGAAGAATGGGTAGGATGCCCCCCATCACACCCATTCTAAGTTCAGGCCCATCCTCCTCACTTATCATAGTGGTATCCTGCCGTCCTTATTTTCAATTTACGCTAGCTTGAAACAGCTTCAGTGACGCTGTATCTTTGCTTAATTTTCCCCCTAAGTAAATGCCAGGAAATAAAGTCACTAATTTGTCAGAAGTCTGGATTTCAAAATCATACTCATCACCTCCTCACAAAGAATTATTTTTCCTGTAATCGGTGCCAAGTAATTCCTAGGAACATTAGTACAGAGGCTCATTGGGATTCATATGTGAATGCAATGTTTAATAATTTAGTTAGAGAACACTGTCATCTCTGTAAATGTTTCCTGAAGTCCTTGATTATTAACGTTTATGTTATTGCAATTAATGATGAGCATTCTTGAGGGTTTTGCTGAGATAAACATGACCTGTTTAAGCAAATTACTCCCCAAAAGCACAGATTTCAGTGTTTTGTTGTTGTTGTTGCTTGATCGTTGTTGTGTGTTTTTGTCCTACAGATGTTTGTCTTGGCACTGGTCAACCCACTCCTCATTTTCTGGCCGCAGTGGTGATCCAGAGTATCTGCTTTCAGTTATTTGACACAGACACATGTATAATATTGTAAATTCACTGGGAATCACAAAACTGTGTTACCAGCTTTGAAAGGTTAGATAGAGCAATCAAATATAATCTGCTTTACTAGCTGTTGAAGGAATTCCACCATTCTGGGAGGTTGCTCTGGACTTGCACCAGCTCAGCAAGATCTTGATTCCCTGCAATAGCAGCTATTGCATTTTCTTGAGTGAAGAGCATTCCTATCTCTAAAAAAAAAAAAAAAAAAAAAAAAAAAGATCAGCAAGCTCATAATTAAAAAATGAATACTTGCTTAAGTCTTTTCAGGACTGAAGCAGCTACACGTGCTCACCCAGGCTCATACTCCTGGCTACCTAGGGAAAAGAAGTATAACCTATACATGTACACTTGTGGGGGGAAAAAAACGTGAGGCTTATTACAGTGGTTACTAAAGTTCATCGTTCTTCAAACTATGACTCATGCTTTAAGCTGAAATTTATTACAGACATTAGTCTGGTCAAATAGTAAAAGGTACAATGCAAGACAGCTGTTTGACTTTTACTGATTTTAATATCACAACATACAGTGCGGGGAAGCTGATTTCCCTGAAACACTGGTGTTTAATGACATCATGGGCATAGCTAGCAGTTCTCTATGGAAAGGTCCCAGCCCTTCCCCCCTTTCAAATCCTTAGAACAATTTTAACAGAGCAAATATCACATACAGCATTTGGACTCATAAGAGCCTCTAAAATGTCAGAGATATCAAAAGAAACCCAATGAAAAAGATCTATTGGAAAATAGACATTAGGGGGCAGATGAAAAGAACACATTTGCACGCCCCCAGACAGAGCTGTGAAGCAACCTCCTTCTCTTATCAATGTCATCATAACAATGACCTCAAGCTGCACCAGGGGAGGTTTAGATCGGACATTAGGAGGAATTTCTTCACAGATGGTCAAGCACTGGAACAGGTTGCCCTGCAAAGTGATGGAGTCACAACCCCTGGAGGTATTTAAGAGAAACGTGGACTTGACACTAAGGGACATGGTTTAGTGATGGGACTTGGTAGGTCAGGTTGATGGCTGGACTTGATTTTGAAGGTCTTTTCCAGTCTAGCTGATTCTATGAAATGACTGGCACATGCAAAGAAACGCTATCACCAACTGGACCTTTAGCTCTCAAACTGATAAAATTTACCTCTAACCAGATAAGTTTTGGTAGCCTACACTATCCAAGAAACTGGCATCTAGATTAATTCATAGCAATGAAACAGTCACCCAAATGTGGGACTGAGTAAGGTCACTATTAGTGGCCTACATGCTTTTTAGATGTAATGTTAACAGGTCTATAGTCCTCTTCATAACATTTTATAACAAAGAGATGCAGCTTTGTAAAAACAAAAGTGCAGCTACAAATATAAATAAGAACGCTTAAAGAAAATAAACTGTTGTTTCTGAACTCACCCCCACAGTTTGTCAGCTCACAGACTTTGCATCCAACCTGTTGTCAATAATTAAGACCAGACTGTTCTGAAGACAGCCAGGGGGCTGCTAACTAAAATGAAACTACAGAGGGATTTGACAGACAAGCTCTAGCAAATCATGCTGTCACAGTTTTTAACCTTAATTCACCCAGCTGTCCACCCATCTTTAGACAGTCAACAGGAAGGAATGCATCCATGCATCTCAATAGTTTCATTACATGTTTTGATGTCTTTGGTTCACAATTTTGAAGTCTGCTCAGTGGCCCACCGCAGTTTGTCCTGAAATCTATATAGGAACTCACTGGCTTCAAGTGAGACAGGAACAGGGCACAAACTTCTGATGTTATCATCACAGGAGTTGTCCACAGCTGCAGAGAGAAAGGACAATTTTGCTGCACTGCTGATTTATTCTCTCCTCATTTGCACGGCTGCCACCCTGCATGCTTAGCAAGAGTAAAGTCATTATAAGCAGCTTCCACACAAACTTTACTAATGGAGTAAGAGACTTGTCATCCCAAACTTCAGCTGTCTCAGTAATTACTATGTTCTCCAGTAGAAATAATTGGATATTATTGATCAGAGAATAACAAATTAGCATCATTGTTGCACATGAAATGCCTTCAAACAGTAAGTATTCCTTTAAGATTTTATTCTTCACAGCTAAAAACAGCAATTTAACAGCTACAGTTACTGGATTTCCCAAGAAGGCTCTTAAAGCTAATGCTTTTCTGAATATTTAAACACATGCTTTCCCTTGCAACTCAACACATGGTGGGCTCTAGGAATTCACTTTCAACACTGTTTAGGACTCAGCTTTGTTGGCAACCTGTTTGGAATCATATACAGCAGTTAGTAACACTGTACTCCAGTAACCATGTCATTTTAACTCCATCGGTCATTATGCTCGCTCAGCAACATGCACTTCCTAGGTGGCTACTGCAGAGCTCAGCACTTGGATCCAAGTTACTGCGACACAGTTTAATAATGCACCGTGTCCTGCTGCTTATGCACTCAGCGTGATGCTCAAATATGAGCAACTGTGCAGAGGTGAAATAGGCACAGATTAAAACACAAATAACTCTGGTTTTGGTGTTTGGCCTTAGATAGCAACCGAACCTTTGAGGTTCAACTACATTTTGTTTATCATTTCTGTCCCAGCATTCATAGCTCACTTCTGTGCATGTCTACACCTGCTGCTTCAAGTGGTTAAGGAAAATGAAAGCTTTGAATGAGAGTCTATGCATACAGGATTACGTCCTGGTTGCCACTCTGCCTTTGTTTCATCCCTGTGGTTTTGCACTCCTTACCCAATCTAGTGTGTTTATTATTACAGAAGCTGCAGGATCTACCTTAATATTTCAAGAGAGCATGACTAAAACATTCACTGCAGTACTTTAAATTAAGAACAGCCTAAATGCAGGAGCCTAGCTGCACAAAAATGTAGCCATCCAAAGAGTTAATAATGCAGTCACTACGTTCCTGTAACAGAGGAAGCACATTCACAGAAAATGAGAGTCTATCTCTTGATGACGCACTACACAAACAACGTTACACTCACGCACTAGTCACATTTGTAAGATTCCTCGTGTTAGTAGGAGAGTTCAAGGCTGCCAACAATGGATATTTCCTAAAGGTCTCTCCTCCTGAGTCTTAGATGCATACAGACACGCACACTCAGAATTGAGCAATTCATCCAGTGATGTTTCTCATTAATTTCATCCTAAAACTGGCTCATGAGAAAACACTGGAGTGGAATGTGAGGGCTACAGCTGTGAGGAACATCCTGATACTCATGATAAATTCATAGCCTATATTCATAACCTAGTGATGTGAAATAAACTAACCTTTTTCTTTCAAGGAGAGGGAGAGAAGACAAGACACTCACAGGCATAGCATGTATATATTTCTGGAAATGTTTTAAAATGAAAAATGAACAAAAATGTGTAGGCAATTGCATAAGACCATTAAAATGGTGTAACATAAAACATGAATGAGAAGTCAACAAAACTCTGAAAATATCATAGAAAATCAGCCTAAATGGTGAGAGACTCCAGTCAGCAGTATTTTACACAAGCTGAGAACCTGATCTGTTGTACTTGAAGTTCTGGGATCAAAAAAACCTATTATGGGTACTGATTAAGAGCCTCAAGATGTACCACATAAGTAACTGAGTGAATGAATCCAAAGCCTTATGCCTACTCTAACTCTAGTGAGAAAGCCAGAGGTGAAACTTATTGGAAATCATTATTTTTGTCCTATGAGTTTTCATGACTTGGGAAGTAAACCTGCAACACCTAAAAAGGTGTGTGTGTCCAGAATGCTGCGGGACATAAATAAAATTATTCTAACATTTCAGAATGGAATAAATTGTGTTTGTCAAGAAGGAAAGATTTTAACTTTGCTAACTTAATGAGAAATTCTCTCTACTGCATTAGATCTTGGAATCTTAGTTTGATGCTATTTGTCCATTCCTTCTGCCTGACTCAGGGTCACTAGACAGGACTATATATGGCTTTGCCGTATTTGTAATATGACAGATTGCACCAAGCCAAAGCTAAGACACAATGCATAATGGATATTGTTGTTTAGAGAGAGAACCCAACCCTCAAAAGCTAGCAGGACTTTCAAGATAACCAAACTCTTTCCATGTGGTGCTCTAATACCCTCTTAATTTGGAGACCAGTTTGGTACCAAACTCCGCTTGTCTGATTTGCGAAGCCAAGTATTCAGACTCCAGTCAGTCAGACCAAAGTATTTCTTTCCAGTTTTCATATCACAAAATTAGATAAAATGATTGCTAAGTATTTTCTCCCACTGCAAACTTTCATTATGCAAAAACTGTCAGAAATCTCCCTGCCAGCTATAAATTTAAGTTATATTTACTCCCACGATAATTTTAAAATATGGTAGGTAAACAAAGCAGATTCCATAAAAACCTAACATCTTGAATTATTTTATTCTTAAAGCAGCAGTAGTGGTAAAGATTTAATTGTAATTAATGTTCCAAAAAGTACAGATTGTCAATTTTGTACCCCTTCTAAATCCTACTGCATCTTTTACAGTGACTTAATGGGGTGTTTACAAATCTCTTCAGCATGAATTTTATCAAAGAAGTGATGCTCTTCACGAGATCGAAAACTACTCAAGCTTACTCAAATTAACGTAAGACCTGGCTGAGGTTTTTGCCATGCAAAACCCTTAGCATTTTACTGCGGTTCATGTTTTAGATGTAGTGACTGAATACCAGTAAAGGGAGAACACAAACAAAGGTTTTTTATAAAAACATGGACATCACAGGACTGGTCTATTTCGGTTTCATTCTCACTGAATCTGGCCCCAAGCTAATCACCGCTTTGCTTCAGACTTCCACAGCTCCTCTCCATCCCTGTCTGAGCATCTCCTCCACCTTAAGCTCTACAGATCGGGGACACCATCAGTAGCTGGCACATGGCTGTATGACATTCAGCAGCTCCTGCACCTTTCCCTTCGGCTTTCCTCTAGAGTAACCTTGCTTGATCATATCTCAGTTGCACTATGACATAATTCTTCAGAAGCTTGTACACTAACTGGGATGTCTGCTGAATCTGTCAAGAATTTATTTGTTTACTAATGGAGCTGTAGTTCCCACTTTCTCTCTTGTGGCATGTTGCAACTCCCCACATACCATTTACAGGATATAGGGAACCATCCCTAATTTAAACGTTAAAGTGACATGGGTTATTCATATCCATGAACTATTCTTTCCTCCCCTTGAGAGTTGTCTTGCAAACGAGACACCAAGATTAAATTAGGGCCTCAAAATACTGCAGTAATCTGAAGAATACATAGTGCTGCAAATTCTCGCTCACCCCCCATCCTCCTGACACACCCACAGTATTCCTCCATAAGTTAATAAGTTCGATTTACTGTTCTTGCACGTTTGTAGTGACTGTAATCACAACTCATGTATTAGCAATTTGCTGAGACTATAAAGATTAAACCATTAATCAGAACAAAACAGATGACCAATAGCGAGCATTTCAATAATGATCTGAATCTCCACTATGAATAGCTCAATCAGAAAGATTTGTTTCTGTAAAGTAGTGGTTGAACACTTCCAAATTGCTAATATATTTCTGAAGTTATATCAAAAATGGAGTCAATCTACTGTATTATTTGCAGTTAAAAGCTTTATTTTATTTTAAAATAAAAAAAAAAAATCAGGATTCTTGCTCTTTATTCAAGAGTACCACTTTGGAAAAGAGCTTGTTTGTGGGCACAGATTTCAGTACAAATTAAGAACAGATCTTCAACAGGGAAATACTATAGAGAGAAAAAAAACTCAATATAAGTACTAGATATGATCCAATGCTGATAGGAAACAGCAGAATGACCCACCCTATGTACACCTCCTTTTGATCTCAGATGGAGCAAATCCATTTGATTTCACTGCAATTGAAAGCTTACTGTCTCGAAGTATTTGGTTTATAGCCCAAATTCCCAATCCTCTAACAGATTTATGAAGTATTGTCAACCTTGGCTACAGTTTCTGTTCATCCATTAGTTTGCACCTACCAGGAAAAAAAACACACAGTGCTCTTGAAGTGGCATCCAGACAAAAGCAGAGGTCAGAAACTATTTGTAAATATGAAAGCAGTACAGAAAGCATCACTATGGGAGGTGTGGAGTGACAGAAAAACACCCATATACAACATTCATCAAGACAGTACCTTAAACAGGGTGAAGAAAGGAATTTGTCTTGGTAAAAACATGAAGGAAGAAGAATGTAAAGTAAATATCCATAAACTAAGCCATGATGACAAGATCTGGACCTTGGAAAATAACCTGTTTGAGAAATAAAGTACATCAGAGCATGACTTCTGCTAAAATCCAGAGTCAAGATTTACAAATCAGTCTCATAAATCAGTCCATTTTTATTAATAAAATAGATATTTACATCCAAAGTGTAAAGTACTGAGTTTCTAACCATCTGTATGACAGCAATGCTACTTATAAATCAGGTACATGAACTATCCATTATTTCCTACACTTATAAATCAGCCATACTCACAAAGCAGTTGCCTGACTGGGAAATGATTTTCTTGATTAATAAATCAGGTGCCACAAGATACATAAATTACTGATACGTATCTTAAATCTTTTGACCACCAGGCACATTTCATAAATCAAACTCAATGTAAGTGTTCTTAAATGCTTAGTTATGAACAATTTAGCAAACCAATACCAACACAGAATCCCCTAATCCCCTATACTTCACACACATTAAAAGTCAAAGAATGCAGAAATCTTTGCTATCACATTCCAACACCTTCAGGGAATTTTACTTATTCCCCTTATCTGAACCGTTGTATTAAATACATTCATGATACTTTTAATTGCCTTTATGAACCTGTTATACCTCCAGAAGTCATTCGGGGACTACTGTATTATGATACACATTCATTTCAGTAATAGTTAAAAACAAAGGGATTCAGTTTCTCTAAGGTGAGGGGAGGATGTGGTATGATCAACTAACTCTACTTACATGAGGTTCCCCCAGCAGAAAGGTGAGAAGCATTTCTTAAATTGACAGCTGTTCCTGTTACACTGCAGCCACTTAGCAGAATACACCCTCTGTTAGATTCAAGTAATTTCTAATAAATATAAAAACAAATATGGTTGTGGTGGAGGGTGTAAACACTTGCAACAAGACAATAGTAAACCCAAGTAAACTATATTTGGTATGCTACAGAAATGAGTGAAAGCGTCTTCACTGAAATTTATCAAAGTTTTGAGATTACCAAAACAATCTGCACAATGCAGAAGAGAATTTCTTTCAACAGATTTCTAGAAATCTAAAAGTTACATTCTCCAGAAGTTATGTTCTCAAAAGAGAAATAAAATTTCTAATAAAAAAGAAACAAGGAGAAGTAGACATTACCTAATTCAGGAAAGAAACATCTTAGTTTGAGGTAAATTGTATGCTTTGACTGACTTGAAATTGTGTTCTTCCCACCTAATTTGGCCACTAAAATGGATAACTCAAAGGCTTATTATTGTACTAATACCCTAAAGGAGAAAGGCACAAAGGTTGTTATAGTTTTTTCTAGTTACTGACTGGAGCTACTGCATGATAGAGCTCAGGTTTTGCAACTTTAGCATTTACTACTGCAAGAATGAATGGATGTGTTGGAGAGGAGTAGACAGAGTTACTCCTACAGGTGTCATCTGTAATAAAAACATGAACCAACTTCTGCTGCCTGTGTTATGCCAGCTGTAGGCAGCAGAATCCAGGCACAGAAGCTAGTGCTAAATTCATAGATGGTGGGAGAACAGATAGGTAATGAAAGAACAGATAGGAAGCGGATATCTGGGAAATAAGAGTTCACAGAAGAGCTAGTCATTAAGAACAACCAGGGTGTTTACCTCTACAGTTTCCGGAAAACGTGCATACCTTGAAACAGAAGAGCTATTTCACAGCAGGCTGCAGTAAAATAAACAGCAGACTTAACCAGGTACCAGCTGGCAGTAACAATGGTTAGCGATTAACCAATGCATTTCTCTGAAGTGCTCAAGAGTAACAGCTGAGGTTGTGTGTAGAGTTTTAGTTGTTATAATGGCCTGAGAAGTATTTTCCATGCTAACAACCAGGCTTAGGGCTAGCGCAAGCTCTTGTCCACATGGTAGACATGCTCATTTTTTACTGCTCGAAGATAAGATGAGCCACAGCCGCACTGTGCCTGTGGCTCTGGCAGCCAGGAAGGAGACATGAGGGAACAACAGCCAGCCCCCTGGGGACTGAGGCAGATAGAAACTGGTCCCACTTTCCTCCCCCGATTTCTTTCCAGACCAACAGCCCTGGATGGTTTCAGCAGGGTCATGAAGCAGAGCACAACCAGAACAGAGCTGTCTACCTATGCTGGTAGAAAAACTGCAGTTTTCATCTGCTGCCCTGCACCTCTAAAGGGGCGAGTTTGCTTGAGCACTCTGTCATTTAGCCATGCAGGAGAAGGGTGCCTGCCCTGAAAAATTTTGCTGCAATGAGAAAATAATAGCTTGCAGAAAGTACAGCAGAATTAAAACATGCCAGTGCAACAAGCAACTCACAGAAGCCAAAATACAAAAAATTCTGCATGAACATAAGGGTTTTTTGTTTGTTTGCTTCTGTTCATCTCTGAAGGTGATCAAACAGCCCAGAGTGGCTGCAGTCTCCATCTGTGCAGATACTCAAAATCCAACTGGACAAAGTCCTAGGTAATCCGGTCTGGCTGACCATGCTTAGGCAGGCAGCTGGAGGACTTGAAAAACCCACCACTGACAATTTGAGGGAAATCCTTCATTAGCACATGAGTGATTTTGAGGCTGACTCAACATTTTGAGTAAATCTCACCTATTAGCTGATTACTCATATTCCGACAACAGTAAGAGTCGGAATTTTGCATAAGTTCATCCATATGTACTTATTAACACATTAAAGAACACATTAAATGATAAAGAGTTTAGCGATGAAGAGTTTTTGGAAGAATATGAGTCACTCAATCACAGGCTTCTGTGGATTCAGGTTGAACAATTGCGTACTATGAACTCAGCATTGTACAAAAACTTTTGTCATAGGCATATCCTTGGGAAAGATGTTCTAAGCCTTATGCTTACCACTGGCTCTCTAGACAGATGTTTAAAACTATATGATGATTTTGAAAGACAATAGTCTTGGGCCTGAACCAAATACGTGTTTTATAATTTCTTCAAATTGTTTTAAGACAGGACGTGAGCTCTTGCCAAATGCATAACTGCAGCTACATGTGCCTACATAGGAGCTGCAGTTCTACTTCATTATTGCAAAGTATTTTGCAGTACCTTGAGTACAAAAGGCATCATACAGGAAAGTATTCTCTCCTAGCTAAATATCTCACAGAAATATTACCTCTGTGAAACTGACCTTCCCCACCACCACCACCCTGACAGGTACATTTCCATCACCTTTTCTAAGCCAGTCCAGTTCTATCACTTCTTTTTCAACCCTTTGAAGGTTTCGTTTGTAATGTGCTCATAAGATACATAATACTAAAGTATTGGATACAGTCTGTGACCCTCCCAACTTTCCCTTGTGCAGCAGGTCAGACTTGCAGCATCTATCAGCATACAGATCTAAACACAAAGCAGCTCCCACTGGTACTCCTCAACATGCAAGGAACAACATCCTAAACCAGGTCACCTGTTACACTGCTCACAAATTCAACAATTCAGCCCAGCAGAAAGAGACCTTGACCTAAAGACCATAGCCCAAAAGACCTCAGCTGTGAAAAACAGTCAATTGGCATGGCATTTCTTCCAAGTGCTGTTCAGAACAGGTCCATGGCAAGTCTGCAGTGCAAACTTTACCCTGCCACGCAGAGTCTCAGCCCCTAGCATAAACTATAGTCTTATTTAGAGCTGTAAGTATTGAAAGCTCAAGAGGTACATTCACTTAAAAGGAAATTCTTCTTTTCCCCTAGGAGCCAGCACACAGCTAATGCATTTCTTCAACTTTCTTTTTCCTCCCCCAGAGAGCTAATGAAGCTTAATGGTTCATCAGAACACTGAATGGTTTGTCTGCACAGATCTGATTTTCACCTTTACATTAGTGGCAAATGAAAAGTCCACAGATATTGCCAGAGGAAAAGTATTGAAAGAAGTGATTTTACCATTGTTAGTTTTAAATTTGATTATACACACTAGAAATTGTTGCAAGAACCACCCTAAAAGAACATCTGTCAAAATGAGGAAAAAAACATTAAAAATGTGAATGTTTTGAGACCTTGGAAATTTCCCAGGGGAAACTATTGGAAGTAACTAGAAGAATGAGAATACAATATGTGAAAGTTTGAATTGGGGTTTTAAGCTGAATTCTCCACCAAAATAAGGAGGCGTTTTAATGTGGCCCATTATGAGGAATAGAATGTCAAACTGTGCCTCCAGCTTCAGAGGAAGACAGAAGTGCATTTCAGGTTGTTCGAGCCCTGGGTTTCTATTCTGGTCCTTCTTCAGGAAAAGGTTTTGTATAAAAAAATAACTGAGTGCAGCTATCAAGCTGTTTGCTACAGTGATGCTACAAAACAAAACAAAGGAAAATTAGAAACTGCATCTGAATTCCCAGACAAAGGTGAGATAGTAGCATATCAGCATGTTCAGAACTTTCCTTACACAGGAAAGAAGGCCACATCTAAAGACCCACCATCATATCTATGATGCCTTAGGACCAGATTCTGATCTTACTCAGTATTGAAAAACACCTCCTAGTTTCACAAGTATTTAATTCCCTTAGAACAGGATGCTAGCAGAATAAGAAACAGGTTCTATCCAAATATTTGTGCAGAAATTCAGCATTGTATTCTCTCCAACACAGAAAAGGGGGCATCAGTTTGAAAGTTAATTCTTCCAGAGAAACTAGCGCAGCATTTCATCATTTGTAGCAGTTTGCAGCTATGAAGATAACATTCTAGTTTCAACCATCAAAAGATAAAAGTGATTAATGGGGACAAGGTTTAATGAGAGACTTTGTCCCAGGATCCAGCCATTATGCACCATTTCTGTGGCCATGATGCATTCTCTCAACGCAGTGAGAAAACAGGCTACTACCAATATATTACTACTTCTTTCTTAAAAGTGGATAGGTAATTGCTAGAGCAGGTTAGTTCTGAAACGTGAAATCCAGAGGAATTCAAAGAGCAGGTGACGTAAGTTTGCTGAGCAGAGATATTTTAAGAAACAGACAAAAAAAACTACGAATTGGTCTTCCTTCTTGTGTTTTGTGCCAGATAAGACTGTTCTCTGCTGCCAGCAGCATTCTACCAAAATGCAACTGAAATATCTACCACTGGATAATAATATCAATCACTCTAGGAACACTAACACGAGCCTCTTTAGCATTGGTCCATCACCAAGGAAAGATGGACTTTCTGAACAGAAGACCGTGGTATTGGGTGAACAATCTGAGGGCAATGCAGTATTCACCTGGAAGAAGCAAGCTCTGTACAGCTGTTGAGATGAGCAAATGTCCATCACCCAGCCTCTGACCAGGCAGAAGCATTTCTATATCCTGCAGTCCCAGAAGCGGTGTCCTTATGCTACATGTTTCTCGTAAGTCTTCTATTATTCCAAAGCAATTACTTTCTAATCACTCTCTGATGCCTTCAGAGTAGAACATCTAGATAACAAATTCACCTTCATATCTTTAACTTAGAAGCTCTGTAAGCTGGAAGATACAGCAGTGACTGGGGAACTCAGGCAATGGTGAATGGGACTTAGAGATAGCTGAGCAGTAGCATCATTACTCCCAAACAGGGTATCAGGTCAGAAATCTGTATCAGATGCTGAACTATGCAGAACTGCTGCTAGAACGAGCAACATCGCTGGCTTAGAAGATTAAAGGACCAAGCAATAGGATCCTCATGGCTGCTGATCACAAACTCTTTAACCAGCTAGATTGTAACAGATGCAGTCAAAAGCAATTGGGTCATACAAATGTACTGGCTGGATTTTTACTACTATTATGCCACCTGTTCCTTGGAGGAAGATATCCTAGAGCTTCAGCAACAATATGAAGTACAATCTAAAAAAGATTATACTATTTCAAATGTAGTCCTGCCCATGGATGAAGAGGAAAGAGATGCCAACTTGGAAGAGCTGTCTTGATTACCATTCAAATTGCATAGCTCTTCTGCTATTAAACCATTTTGTGACTGTTCATTCATCCCTAGAAATAGTATGCTTTTCAGCTAAAGCAAACTAAGAGCATAATGAAAAGCTTTTACTAAATTAGCAAGCAACAACACTACAGGAAGATTTGTGTGCAGACAAGAATTCAGTTTGTAACAGGAAAATCACGTACACGGAAGCGGTCATTTGGGACTCCCACTGGAAAGATGAAAGCAGGCAGAAAAAAGCAGTAGCAGAAAGCTGCACTTCCCCTAAGAGAACTGATTTCACCACTGCACATCCCAGAAGCAACTAGCACATCTATTCCAAATGCCCATGTCAGTGACCACCATCAGCTTTCTCCGTCAGTGCTGTAAACAGGCCAATTATCCCACCTGTGCTTAGAATGCAGCCTACAGCCAGTAATTGTTCCACTGGCCTTTGAAACAACTGCTCCTTCACCTCTTTGTGGGATATCTCACACAGTTAAAGCTTGATTTTGCTTCAACCGAGGCAGCAGGAGATTTGCTATTGAATTAAAGAGAAGCAGAATCAAGGCTTCGGAAATTTCCAAAGGCACAAATGGCAGAAAGACATCCATGCCAACTGTGGCCTTTGGGAACAGCATATATGCTTCCTTTAATCTTCTCCTCCAACTGGACTATGCCCAAATCCTCTTCATCTTCCTTTACCCCTCATTCTTCGTGTCCTAAAGCTGTGTTATAGTTCTGTTGCCTTTCACCATTTTTACTTTGGTCCTTACATTGAAGGTGTACGGGTTAGAGCAAATTAAGACCATTAAACTGAAGGAGCTTTAAACCAACAAGGTGCTGTTAAACTCAGGCCAATGCTTCTGAATTTTAAAATCAATGCAGAATGATCGAGCATATTGAATGCTTTACACCAATCTAAAGGAGCCGTATAAATTTTTTAAAAGCCTGAATTAATGGCCTGATAAAAGTCATTTGTTAATTTAAGCAGCATTGGAGTTGCAGGATGATTTACCGAACATGCGGGTTTTTAAAGAACATAAAACATTGTGCAGAATGATTCAGCAGTTTCAGTAAGAAACATTCGTGGCCAGTAGTGGAAACCCTGCCAAACAATTTGTGCTTCCTTTTTATGATTTAGAAGTGGTGGGTGTCTCTTGGAACCCATAATGGGATATATACATTTTCACCTCTTATTCACTAGTTCAAACCATTCCTAGGTCATTAATAAGAGAAATAAATAATGCCCTGCACTGATGGGCTGGAGGGCCTTAAAATTATTAGTCAATTAATTCTCACAATAAACTTACGAGATCTGGTAACCATTATCATCTTTCACCTACTGAAATGAAGAACATAGAAGAGGAAGAACTTCTTGAAGGTCACGCTAACTCAGCAAGAGAAAGAGATTTCTCTAACCACATCTTGGATGGACCAAGGATAAAACAGCCATTTCCAGGCACCAAACAATTCTCTCTCAAATTCAGCAGGCATTTGGATGCAAAATCCCAACCAGCATGTTTATTCTCAAACACAAGTCCAGTAAGAGACTCTGGTCCCTCTATTCCAATTACTCAGTCATGAAATACTCAAGGCTCCATTGCATCAACAGGCGTAAACTGTCACAGCTACACAGACTTGTGTTGAAGCTGCAAGCTTGGGTCACAGCTTTCTGAATCCATGTATGTGTGTTTTACTTAAAGACAAAATAAAATAAGAAAATCTTAAGGCTTTAGAAAACACAAGAGGATCAATATTAGATTCCATTAAAAATGCATTGGAACACATGGGAAACAGGAGAGTAGGCTCTTTAGGCAAAGATTATTAGTGTTAATACAATTTGGAACTGAATTACCTGGTGAACAAACATGCTGCTGCTGTTTTTGCAAAAAATAGTTTGGGAACTTTAATAAGCACAACAGGCCAGAAGAATTCTGGTTCCACCAGGACTGAGACCACTGAGACAATTTGTAATCAACATAAATTTCTTCAACAGTCAGAAAAAAAATTCCAGTGAGCTGATGGATCTTTTTAGAAAGGCAGGATCTTCTCATTAAGTAAGACAATGGTGACATTCCATCAAAAATGGTACTTCTGGTGTGTTCACAATCATTTATTTTAAATGTTTATGGAAATTTAATCTAGGCTGCAGATGAAGTTCCAGTTATTGTTTTGTTGAAAGTATTCAAGTGTCAATGCTCATGTAACTTCATATCTCTTTAGAGAAAAATTTATTCTAAAACAAAATACCCCCCACAAACTTTTGAGGTTTTAATGCCCTTAAAAAAAGAAAATTTTGTAAATCTATTCAAATTAAAAATGAGTAAAGTCAGCAAGAACTCTCAAGCAAACCTTCCTGGACGTCTCTCACAAGCTGAACCCCTCAAAATACAGCGGGGACTAGATTTTAAAAGAATGGCAGTTTGAAAACAAGTTCTTTTAAAATACAGACAATTTTATAGAAATCAAAATACAGATATATTGTAACCAAATATGCTTGCCTGCTGGTAGGAAAGTTTTTTCAGGTGTGCTCCCTTTCCAGCAGCTGGTTCATTGGCTTTCTGTGCCACAAACTCTGCAGAGTTCCCTTGGGTACTGCAAGAAAAATCTTCTTCACCTCTGAAGAAGGTTTTTTACTCCCTTTGTTCCTCCAGTCTCTGTGTTTTTGTTCCAGAAGCAGACTTAGAGCTGGGTACATACATGCGTGTGAGACAGGCACAGCTTTTCAATCTCTGTAGTTTCCCCCTCTCATACCCTAAAGTGCCTTTCTTTCCCTAAAAGGCTTGCTGGACCCTAAGGAAGAAGGCATCTCCCCTCCTTACAGGATATCCCACCTGAGTGCAGAGGAGTAGTTACAGTAAAACAAACAAGGGGCCTCACATATAACCTCCTTATTGCAATGCCCAGAGATATTTTTCCCCCCATTAAACAGTATTAGTAACATACAGCACCTGGTAAACAAAACACATGCCATCTGCCACAATGAGAAAAAATGGCTTCAATTCCATAAAATGTTTCTCCTGGGCATATCTTTATTTACCACAGAATTTGGTCAGGCTGTACATAGCAGTACACAGCGTATATAAGTTGCACAGTGAAATTAGTATAAGACAGTTAACCATAAAGCATAACTTTAACATAGTTCTGTTTACAGTTTCTACTGAAATACTTCTGACCATCAAGCTCAAGAACTTTTTTTGCCTGACAGAGAAATACAGAGGAATTCCTCCAGCAACAGGCACCCAAGGATGTATCAGAGAGCTGAAGCTGTAATAAGACTGCACAGGAGGGCAGTGAGCTGGCAAAAAGAGAAGCTACAAAAAGTGAACTCTCTCAGCTTTGTATGGATTAGTCAATTAGAAACAAGTTGTCATACCCCTCTCAGAAGAGGGAACCTAAGCCTGTAAAGTAAGGAATCACATAAGCTCAGGTATGACACAAGTCTCACGAAATTCATTGGTGTTTTAATGCAGGAGATACAAGTGGGACAGTGACTGGAGTCACTTTTAGGCTACCAGCTGGGGAGGAACAGATTCTGCAGTGGAAGCAAAGTGCAGGTGGACTCACTGTTCCTGAGCATAGGTAGTGGACAGAGGGTGGGAACTGAGCAGCATGCTACAAACTTCTTGAAGAATTAGCTTGTAGCAACATACAAAAAAAGTCAGTGTGAATAAGGCCACTGGAACCTAAGTGTGCTGGATATGAAACACTATTTGCAGGAAAGCCAGGGAAAGCATTATGGAAAACAAAACAGAGGCATTTGCACTGTTCCTTAAAATCCATTGTAACAGAGTAAGCAGGAAACATTTTGTATGCTCTTAAAAATACATCCTCATCTTCCACCACTGTAATTTGAAGTAATACAGTCCTAGCATTTATGCAGCCATTTTATCCACAGGTTTTTGAGTACGTTATGGAAAAGTGGATATGTATCATTACCAGACTATTGCCACATTATGAATCAAGCTTAAATATAATAGAAGCCTAGTTGCCAAACCACATTTGGTTTATCCAGTGTATTTGGATAATGTTGAGTTCAAATGATCAGCAGTCAAGAGAAGAGGGAATTACAGAGACTGTCTATAAATGGTGGTTTGGATAACTGGGAACTGTTTATGTATGGCAAATATATGGTTACATACAGTAAATGTTACTAAATATACAAGTTCTGTCTATTACATAGCAGTTCTGCAGAACCAGATGTAGAGATGGTAGCTGCATAACACAAGTATGCCTCTTGCACTTGCAGATGCATCTTGCCCTTCCAGCCAAACAAATTTGCCCAAACAATGAATCAACCAAATCAATAGCCAGATGAGCTAGTAAATACCCATGAACAAGGAAAAACAAGTTTGTATCAACACTAATTTGCTGTTGAGAATGAAGTTGTCCAGAGCAAAAATACTGGTGATGGCATTAAGGGCACAAAGTGTAGAATTTTTCCCATTACACAAGGCTTACTGTTCAGTTTGCTTTTATAGCCTTGGACCTACAGGGTGCTTCAAACAAGGAGAATATACAGGAAGGGAATGTAAAAAGAGATGATGTTTGTAAGAGGTAGATGTGAAGCTGAAATTCTGCAGCAGAAGAGGGAACCAAATATGAGTCTCCTACATTTATTAGTGCATACTCACTTATCTAAAATCTATTTTAAAGTATGGATATTATTACTATTTCCAGATGTGTTTAAAAAAGAAAAACCCCGCTCAAACACTGGAAAGTCCTGCAGCTAAAGGGGATCTGGGTAACAGAACAAAGGACAGTCACATCTTGATACTTCTCTTTGCAGACTGTGTTTTCATGGACACATACAGAAGACATTTGGCTCCAATACCACTTCCTTTCCTCCCCACCCCATACACGCTGAAATGTCTCTGTATACATATGGCCAAGCACTTAAAACCCCACAGTATGGGATAACTGCCCAAGTAACCATTTCCTACCTCCTGTAAGGAAAACTATATGCACCAGAAAGAGTCCCAGGGACTAGACCCATTGCAGGTACTGCCAGTTGAACCATGCAGACTTACATTTGTCATGGAAGTGTTAGCTAAGAACTGTCCATGACATGAACATAAGATACCTCCATTTAAAATCTGATGAAGTGCTTAACATTTTTAAGAGAGACTATTGCCCTCTATACTACACATTCAGTTCTGAGTCTTTTTCAACTTTTATTACTTCAAAGAGTGTATGTGAGAAGTTCTATCCCATAGCTACCAGCTAGATGAGAAATACGATAGTCTCTGATGTGGTGGAGATTTTTATCCCTTTTCTTCAAAGCAGTTCAAGCACTGCCAACTCTGCAAACTCTATTCACAGTCCATCCACAGGCAGACATTGGGACTCCACTATTCACAAAATTATGAGGACTCTTATAAGTTCTTAGAAATATGGAAAACCCATCACTTGTATTCCTGATTTTATGTGCAAATCCTATAATTTAGTATCATTCTCATAATAATTCAGTGGGGTTCTGGTTCCTATGGTGATCATATTTCAGTTTTTATAGACCTGCCTAAAGAATCACTGAAATTGGAAAGGAACTTGGAAGATTTTCTAGTCCAACCCCCTTGGCCAAGATGGTAAACTACAGAAAAGTTGCTCAGGAAAATCTGACTGGTATAGAATATCTCCAAGGATAAAGACTCCACAACATCTCTGGACAAATACCCTCACAGAATTTTTGTTGTTGTTGTTTCAGTGGAATTTCCTGCGTTTCACCTCAGGCCAATTGCTTCTTGTCCTTTCATAGGATACCACTGAGATCTTCTTTACACCCTCCCAAGAAGCATTTATACTCACTGATATGATCTCCTTAAGGTTAAGTAAGGCCAGCTTCTCCTCACATGAGAGATGCTCCAGTCCCTTTATCACCATAGCAGACCTTCACAAGACTCACTCCAGTGTGTCCCTTTCTCTTGTACTGGGGAGCCCAGAACTAGACACGCCACTCCAGATGTGGTCTCACCAGAGCTGGAGAGAGGGAAAGGACCACCTTCCTCAACCTGCTGGTGATGCTCTTCCTATGCAAGCCTCAATGCTGTGGACATTCTTTGCCACAAGGGCACATTGCACCCCCAGGTCCTTTCCTGCAAAGCTACTCTCCAGCAGGCTGGCTCCCAGCGTGTACTAGTGCATGGGGTAATTCCTCTCAAAGCGCAGGGCTTTTCACATCCCTTTGTTGAACTTGACAAGGTTCTTCTCTGCCCATTTCTCCATATAGCCATGTTAAAATTCCTTATGAAGACTATAGCCTGAAATCACGTGGCTTGTTTCAGTTGTCCAAGAGAAAGCCATATCCATTACTACAAACTTCCTGATTGGTTCTCCAAATTGTAAGCATTTTACATTGTCAGGCAAACAGGGCAATGACTTGCTTCCCATTTGCTACTTATTTTCCATTAAGGTGCTAAAGATGATTTTTTTCCTTCATGCAAACATTGTATTCACTATTGAAAGGATTAAAATGGCTTGGTTCTTTTAACACTTTTTTTCTATGGTTCACAGAACAGTCTCAATGCCTTACATAAAACAGACATTTCTAAATATTACTATTCACATTTTAGGTATAGCACAGAGAAACTTGTTACTTCCAAGTACACTGGGTATGAACTTTTCCTGGGGATATGTATTGGGAAGCAGCTACTAAGCAAACCTAGCTGATGAATCACCTTTCAATAAATACAACACTCAGAACACATACATGACTTTCACATGTGAAAAACTAACTAGGTGTCAGGTATGTAAAATGTTTTTTCTATTTCACCTGCCATTCTCACTTTCATTTTTAAGCAGCAGAAGCTGTCCCACTGTGGGTGGGGAAAATAACTGAATAAAGAATATCATGTTTCTCAGAACGAATCTTTAGCTTATGTTATGGGTACAGACTTATTCATAGATTTTGGAAAATCTGAAGTTGTCAGGCTTTATGAGCACCCCAAAACACCTGCTGCTTTGGAGTGGCTGATAGATTGGTGGTTGTCTTCTGCCAGATGACTAGATGAATAGTAGGAGTGTGTCACTGTCATAATTTCTTCCCCAGGCTTTAGTTGTATTTCATGTGCAAAGCAAGTTGGGCAAATTAGGTCTCATTCATTTGCATCTAAGAGGAAAGAAGCTTTTCACAATTCTGCTACCTGCTTTTCTTCTAGATGGATACGAGTGAAACTAGTTTTCTAATTCATGCTTCATCTAGTGGAATTCTACCCTTCCTCACACTTACTAATCTCACAAGTTCTCACCTATGTTCCAACACCGAACAGAGTAAAATTTTCCACAAGTATTAACTAATTGCACCAGCCACTGCCATGAAAAATCTTACTGGTGCATGAAACAGATCAGTCAAGCCTACACTTTGCTAGCAGTGCCAGTTATCGCATGAAAAGTGTTAAAGCAAAAGAGAAGAGTTTTTCATTTTCTAAAGTAATAACTCTGAAAGAGCAAAGTGAGCAGAATGTTCCCCCCACCAGCACCTTTTTTTTGTGTCCCCTCCCCCCCCCCCCCCCTTACAGATCTGTTGTAGCAAAACCGAATATTAAGCCCCTTGGCTGTTATATAGTTTATATATTCTGTTCTTACTGCTGAGAGCAAGGAGAGAATTTAAGGAAAAGGTCTGCTTTCTTGGCAAAAGTTGCAATTGCTCATAAGATACTACACAAGCACCCATATTTTTATGATAGAACTTTTCAGAATTGGTTACCTTGTGCTAGCTATTCAGTTGTATCCTGTGTTGCTTATGTACACACTGACAACAAACGACAGCATGAATGTTAATGCCCTGATGCCTAAAGTTCGGCAATTGCATGCATTTAACTTAGTGACATGGGGACTAATTACAGGAATTCTGTTTTTAAAAATCCCAGCTTGTAATAGTCAGGATTTTGGCAGAACAATCAATGGACCAAGAGAATTGGCCAGAGGCCATACAACAGGTATCAGCTGCAAGTTTGTAATTATACCAGAAATCAAGATTATACAAGTCCCACAGTCCTCCATGGAAGAGACAAAATACTAAAGCTTTAGCAAGTTGTAGACAAATCCAGAGCTGTTTCCAGCCACTGGACTGTGTATTTGGATATAGACCCATACACAGGTCTAGTTAATGGACTGCTTCTTTCAAGCTAAGAGAAGTGTTGTATTTTCAGTGAGGTGCATGACAACTAAATTCAAACATAAGGACTTACTGATAAGCCAGTTTCAAAACCTACAGTTATGTGGTAGCGGTAACTAGTTGCATGATGCTGTGCTTAGAGCTCAGTTGCTTATGTGCTCTGCTTAGTTAGGAGATCAAAGCAGTAGAGACTTGAAGGAGTTACAAGCGCGGTACCACAGACGTGTTATATGCTCAATCATAAGACATAGGCTTGTAGTTTCAAAATAGCTCTCAGTTCTGAGTAACTGAGCAAAACATGTGCTGAGCGTGACACCTGGGCTCACTCACAGGGCAATGTGTCTCAAAAATCCCCATACGGCATATGCGTCTTTCCTCTCCGCCTCAGGTTCTCTCTGCTGTTGCATGAATTTAACTTTCTTTCCTCCCTCACCCTGTCAAAAGCCTTGTTAACAGCTCTGCCAGAGCTCTTTAAACAATATGCAAATGAGACAGCAGGGTCAGAAACAGTAGTAGCTCCTCATAAAGCTTTGGACATCCCCAGTATTTCTCTCCTCAACATAGAGTGAGACTACTGTAACAGTCTGGTACTGTAATTCTTATCAGTTCTGTCCATGATACCATCCCACCACCTTAGCACTGCACGAGTGGAATGACAGCACTCCCCACCTCCCAATACCTTTTCCATTCCAGTTACTGTTGTCCAAACAGCTGATGGCCCAGTTCACACAACACAGAGGTGATAGCCATAGAGACAGTACTGCCACTGTTCTGCAGAGCCATCTTGGTGCCTTCCCCTTCCTCCTCATTTCTTGAATACAGGGCTGAAGGAAGAACAAAACAATTTCACTTTTAATTGCTTCAGTACAATTAAAACAAGCTTTAATAACATTCCCAAACCTAGCGGGTACATTTCCCTTCTATCCTATTTCCTATACACAAACTCCAATCGGTAAGTTCAGAAAACAACAAAAAATTACTCTTATCTCCACTCAGGTGAGCACCTCTCTGTTAATACAAAGAGCAGAGAATCAGTCATTATGTGACAAAGAACCATCACTATTTTTTTCATTACCAGCTTCATAGCTATCAATCTTTTTCTGGACCAAGATTTTCAAGTGTTTCTGTTTGTTTTTGAATTCAGGTACAAGAAGCAATTCAAAATGTACAGATCTTGAAGCTAATGATGAAAATGTTTTTAATTCTGTCTCCTCTGCATGTCCCAGGACATTACACATACTTCCTGACTGCTTTAAAAAGAGAAGGACTTGTCATCAAAAGCCACATAGCAACTCTGAAAGAATTGTATGTGGCTTTGGGAGAGAGGAGGAAAAAAAACACTCAAGTGTATATAATAGATGCATATAGTCAAGGATTATCACACTTTTTGCCCCCCCTTTCTGCTACATATACATATATATTCTCACTGCCTAACTTGCTTCAGCTTGTTTCACTGCTCTTCCTTCAGGCTTTCATATCACCATCTCTCAAGCCTTCTGTTGCTTAAAGCAGAATTACTACAGGGATCTACAGGAACCAAAACTCCAAGCCCTTTAATGAGCTAGTTGCAGCTGTTACTAAATCCACCATCTTTGGTGTTTCTCCTCCCCCTTCCCCTACCCCCGATTTTGCCTTAGTAAAAACAATTTCAGATTCTGTAAGGTATTAAGTGCTTCACTGCTGTCTGTTGAGTTAGGAGAACCAAAAACAGCAATAGCCAGTGGCACTATAAAGAAATTAACCTGTCAAGTCAAGCAAGGAAATACAGACATATCAAAATGATTTCTGAATCTTTTTGAAGAGATTCTTTTTCCATTTTCTACTCATGCTGCCTTAGGCACCTCACTGGAGTCTAAAGATGAAATCAAAAGCTCAACCCACTTTGACTGTCAAAAGCAAACACAACATCATCCCTATCACAAAGTTCTGCCCTTTTTAAAGAAAGTACAGGCTACAGGCAGACAAAAAAGGCACAAACTTTTTTTTGCTCAACTGTTTGCTTTGTGTCCATGTGGAAATGACAAATAATTTATTCTTTATTCCAAACCTACCTACATCACAGCATTAAGATGACTAATAAACAGATGGCCATTAGATTTTACTCACTTGAGAGCACTTATTTCTTATTTGACATTAAAAAGGGCCAAACTTGGCTCTCTAATACATCAGTGACAAAAATTACCCCATCTTGAAAGGGCATACTAATTTCCACCTGTACCTAAGGATGGAATTTGATCTTTACGAACCTCTCCAGTTGTAGAGCCAAAAGAATAAAAAACGAACTATTTTGCTTCACACACAAAAAAATTAGTAGTTAGAGTTTGTAGTGCACCTGGTAAAAAGGACTAAAGATGTATTTAATGTTATGCTTTAGTATTTGAGCAGTTAGAATACTATTATAGAATGCATGGTGTCTTTGTTCCACTACTACCTGTATAAACTGTTTTTTAAATGGCCTCAAGCAAAGTGCTCATAATCTGATCCAATTTGGTCTAAAAGCAATACAGACCTTCCCCCCTGGCTTCAGCAGAGATGGCTTGACTTTGTTTCCTCTTCTGGCCTCACTTTACTGAGCAATAAAATAGATAAATGAATAGTCAAATAAAAAGATGGACTAGTAAATTTACCACTGATCACTGTAACTACACATAATGCCTGCCCAGTGCTTTGAAAATGACCAAGGCCAAAGGCTTTTGCACAGCAGAGAGTTACTAACTAATTATAGTTGTTTATCATTTGTGATAGCACATGTGCTCACAAAAGCAGAACAGATCCCTACTGATCCAAAAGATTTACTATAGGTAATGGAAGCCCATGGCCACTTCTTAAATTTTCACTTCAGGTCAGGAGAAGAGGGATGGAAGATAGCATTGTTGTCATTATCTCAGTGATATAACTTCCATATAACTTCCCAAAGGAGCACAATCTGTTTTGATCCCTTGACCTTTGTAAAGGTGAGAGGCAGATAGGAGGAAAGAAAACAGAACCCAGAGCCAACGCTTCCAAGTATTAATAGCTGGATAATGCTGAGCTTCAATCCTTATCTGTTGTGTAAAAACTCAGAGACATTGAGATCAGATCTTCTAGCTTTTTTCTTGGTTTTCCCAAGACAGTCCAAAAGAGGAGAAGCAGGAAAGGGCTGTTGAGAGTTAGAGATGAATAAATACCTGAAAGCCACATATGCATTCATTCAAACGAAAATGATTTCTGCCTTAGGTTTCAGTGAGAATTCAGGCCCTAACAACTGAAGTTTCTTCTGTATGGTGTTTCTTCAGGATAGGATAATTTCTTTTCCCTTTTGAACACTTACAAGGATGTAGTAACAAAAGCAAAGACATAAAATGGTACCTGAGACACAGACTACTTTTGAGCCTGCAGCAGACTATAGGTATGGTATTATCGTTTCAGACAAATATGATCTACGTAATGTGAAGTGTTCCAGCATGCTTACAATCTGCCAAAGGCCAGAAAATGTGACCTTTGTTTTAAGACTGTATGGAAGAGAAAAAAACAACAACAACAAAAATTAAGAGAAGGAACTTTTCCTTCACCTAAATTTTATTATTTTGCAACTCCTTCAGGTGTCCACAAGGAATTATGACACTCCACCCCCCGCCCCCCCCCCCCCCCCAAAAAAAAAAAAAAAAGCATTGTGGCATAGAGGTATAATTTCAGTTCACACCAGAAGACATTCTTCTCACTGAAGTACAGTAAAGCCCCACAAAGTGCCAAAAAAAAACTGCCAAAAAGTAATGTATTTACAAGTTAGTAACTTGTAGTAACTCCTTTGCAAACCACCACAGATTAGACCATTAGGGCTAAAAGATGTGGAACGCATTGTTTAACATGTTCCTGCATAATTCCAACTTTATGAGCCAGTCAAGCTGAGAACACAGCTTGAGATCCCAATAGTCAAAAGCACAGATCTGGGGACTGCCCACTCGAAGTTGGAGCAGCAAGTTTCTCAGGGAACTCCTTCCTTCCCCCCCCCCCCCCCCGATTGTTTTTCCTTGCAGCTCACATACCCGTTCCTCTACCATCGAGGTAGATTTTCCATCCCATTTTCTCATGTCCTCTCCATGGTCACGTAGGTAAAACCACAGGGGGGCACAGGGTGCGTACCCACTCTATCGTCTTCCTTGCAGAGAAGGATGCTTACCCCGATACCTTAGACACTGGTTTGTACAGGTGGGGATGAAAATAAGTTCTCTTTCAGTTGGTGGACCTCTTCAGAAAGTTTCTCCACAACTAAGACGAGGCCTGTAGCAAAGTGGAGAGACTTTCTTCATGCTGCCAGAGTTGTTTAGCCAATTCATCCACTGTGGGTTCCTTATGGTCTTTCCAGGTCATTACTGCCAATGAGCTAGCATATGATGATAGTGCACTCTGTACAAACGTCCACCACATGGGTCATGTACACTTGACTTCATCTGGATACATGGATATTAACACATTATCTGTAGTTTAACCTTAGACAAAACCTGAAGGACATTCAGGAAAGATAATAAGAATATTCTGGTCTGAACATCCCAAGGATATTTGAAGTTTTGGAAAGCTACCATAACTCACCTGGAGGAGTGGAAACGGAGAGTGAACAAGTGGGAAAAAACATCTTCCCCTGACCCTACCTCAGAAACCATTAACAATTACACCTTTCATGCTTTTTCTTCAGTGAGCCAATCTATGGAGGGGTCAGGGGGAGATGTCCAACAATAATTTCTTTCTTTAAGTTATCTCCTTGAAACTATAACTTCTAGTAACTTAAAGGCTTTTGACTTGCATAGTGTAAAAACAGCATTTCTTTTATGAACAGCACGTTCTCACAATTTCCACTTAGTGAAAATAACGATAATGTCATCTGTATCTATCCAAATCCGTATTTACTTACCACAAACAAAATTTGAATTCACGTTAAGGCACCTTTTTCATACAGACTATTGTTCAATCTTAACAAATATTTAAGAACATTCTTCAAAGTCAGGCTTACCTGTATGCACTTGAGCTTCCAAGGTTGTTTTTTGTTTGGTTGGTTGTTTTTAGGGCTAGGAAGGGAGCTTAGAATCCATGTAAGTAATTTCACTGAAAACTGACAAGGTGAAGGAAGTACTTAAACTCCTCAACATTAAACAACTGTAGAACCCAGGAACACTGACCTGCCAGCTTCTGAACTTGAGTCACTTCCAAACTACTTCACAGTGAAGTAGTACCACCAGGGTTTTACTGTACTGAGAAGGCACCACCAATGTAACTAGCTCATTGAGTCTCTAGAACTATTTCACAGAGATGTTAAAAGATAGTAGAAAATACAAAGACAAAGCAGCCTACTGAGGAACACTGAGTCTACTTTCACCATGATAGAAAAGCACCTTAGATAACCTGAGCCTCAAACTCCCCTGGGGAGCTAATTTCCCCCCTCCACTCCTTATGCTTCCCATAGAGCAAATGTCAAATAATCCACACCTGGTATATTTCACTTAACAAGGGTGGAACCAAGAGACCTGGTGGAATAGGCTCATCTACCTGGCTTCAATGTTTTAAGGTCAATTGCTCCTTATGACTAATAGAAATAACCTGACAAGGAGCTTAGTGGTTAGAGTTGACCTAATTAATTAACTACAAAAGGTGCACAAGAGTCATACTTCTGTTAGTCATTCTGTGAGAAAAATTAGTACAGAGCCCGTTAAAAAAATAAAATATAATGACCTTAAAGGCAAAATTGCTATCATAGATTTTCATCTGTCTACTCATGACAGATAAAGAATATAGCAATCAGAATTACTCTTCTTGACATTAATGTTACTTAAATTTGCTTTTCTTTGAGGCTTGGAATATACTTGGCATTCATATCCTACAGAACTACAGACTTTTATTTAAAGGAAAATTAAGCAAACACTGAGGTGCAATTATGAAAATATTAGGAAAAGTATTTCACTTTCATTAATTCTGTAATGAGAAAAAAATCTGAAAGATCAGATACCTATTCTGTGGGAACAGGATACCAATCTACTCATATAAATCACTAAGCTTGATCATGGGATAGATTTAACTGAGGCTTGAAGTAGGAAAACAGAAGGAAGTGGCAAATTACTGCAAAAATGGTTCATTCTAGGCCAATTGTGCGAAAATAATGTCTCTCTCATCAATTTGGCACCCTGTTTAAGTGTTTTGCCGTTCTTCTGATGTGGGGAGTGTATCATCAAACACACTAAAATCCAATTAGCTGCTGAAGTACCTGAAAAGCCAGACCGGAGACTGACTACGTCCTCGCCAGAATTTCATCCACGAGAGATGGAACTGTGGGGTGATCTGTACCTCCAGAAAGTAAAATTCTGTTTTATGCTCTGTACCAATTAACCTTAGCTTGAATTTCCTCACAGGAGAGTAATTAGCATTTCCGTGAATTTGACAAGCACTGTCTGTTTCCATCTCTCATACTGCTTCTGGATTATTTCAATTATAAGTGACCACAGAAAGGCATGGCTAGGACAGACCTCGAGAAATGGTGTAGTTCAGTCCTCTCTAAAACCCTTCCGCTCTCCCTTCTCGCCAGAACCTACAGGGTAACTTTGTTGTTACTCTTATATTATCTAAAACAGATCCTAAAACAGTATTAGCACAGTGATTGGTTTTCCTTTGTACTTTGTCTGGCATCTTTGTTCCAGAACAGCAACCCAGAGAAAAAAGGGAGAAGAAGACTGCATCCGACCATTTCTCTGCCTTCTGCAATGGCTCCAGACTAAACTTATTATTCAGACCATAGCATCATATTCTCTGGTGGCTTCTGTTCTTGCATGGCCTCTATGCAACTTTTAGTGTTAAAAGAAGAAAGCTGCGTTGCTCGTAACAGGCTGACAGAGTATATACAGGAATGTGCTGTGATACTGTAGTCACTATTTCTACTTTGAGAAAGAGAGGCCACATCCTCAGCTAATATGTTGGTCATTGTGTCTTCATTAACTTTTTTGAAGTTTGGTTGCTTTTATAAATTAGGTCTTGCAAAAATGCAGCGTCAACATCATCAAAGAAACTAAACCATAAGAGATGGCAGCATGAGCTACTTCAGTAATTAAAATGAAAGTATATATTGCTCACTTTTAAAGAAATGAGCATTACAACTTGTAAGTCATTCTGTTTTGAAAGAAAAAAAATCTTCTTAACTGGATATAAAATTCCTTACTGAAGACATTTGGACCTCACACTTTGGGGATTTTAGTGGTTTAGTTGTCTATATTATAGCTCCTTCTGTGATAGAAAAACATTATAACAAAATTGAATTTTCTGTATTTTTTTTCAGAGAAGATTGTCAAGGAAGCTAGAGATGGCATGAGGATCTAGAGCTGATTCTAATTTGTAAAGCTTTTGTATAATACTGAACAAAGGTGTCTGCAGTTTCATTCTCCTTAGTGATATAACGACTACTGGGAGACTTAGCAAAATACTTATTTAAAGTTTAGTTTCTTTTGTCTTTAAATGCAGCTAGCCAAAAAAGTGAACAGCTGTGCAAAGAAGAAGCAGGTAGCTTTGATTTCATCAAAAGAACCCTTTTTTTTTCTATTTTTTTTTAAGTCTTCCATAAATTACAGACATCCCGGCTGACTTTTTTCTGACTAGCCAACCTTGAGGCGTCATGTTGCCAATGTTGACTGCACCGATGTCTTACTAAAATTGTGCAAAACACCTGGTTTAACGAAGTTTCTTCTATATATTCATTAGTAAAACAATTTCATTGAGTAATGATTACTGTTTGTGACAAAACTAGCATTAATCCTGCCTATCAGAGAAACATTTCTCCATGTCTTTCAGTAATCTGAAGTTTAAATGTGTTAAATAGGTGAGAAAATTTATCCTTCCATGGTTTTGATGAGCTTTTCTACCTCGTGTGTATTTGGAAAGAATATATTCAATTTTTTTAGTTTTAATAACTGATTCAAAAATAAATGTTCTCTGTAAGCCATGCTGATCTTTCTATAGAGATGTTCTGCTATCTTGTTAGGCTTCCTATGCCAAATAATGAGGAAGTTTGGTATATTAAAATACAAAATGACTTGTACTGCTTCTTAATGTACTGTGTTCTACAAAGTTTCATATTTATCTAGCATCTGATCAAACGTGTGGTGAACTCAATAATTTGAGGTCTGAATACCTCTTCTTTGATAACTCTCCTTGCTGCATAAACACTCTGAGTTTATGTTCTGTAACCATCAACTGTCTCAGCATTTCTATTTTTTTTTTTTTTTATTGGCAGGAAAATGAATTAAATCTGGAGATGAAGAAGGAAGTGTATAGGAGACAAGGACTTCTGAAAACTAAATTTAGATCAATAGATAGGAATATCAAGTTTTGACCTCCTAGTGCTTCCCTCAGAAAATGAATGTAGCAGTGTTTATTCCATATCTGCAGTAAGAGAACTTACTGTTCTGGTACACTTAGCAGTTTTCACTGTGAACTCTTCTACTTCCTCTAAATTTACAAATTCAAATCTTTTCTCATTCCTTTCTGAAATCTGTTTAACTCTCTGTTACTGTTTTGTGTTAATGACTGTTGGTGCTGCTTTTCCTGATCCACACCTGTTTGCAGTATATTAGTACTCCCAACCAACTTCCTCTGCGGCATGCTACCATAAGCCTCAACTCAGATTCAGAAATCTTACAGCTTTATGGCGTTTGAAGATGAAGGTGAGCACCTCTGTCCAGGTTCTTCATGGTATTTGTGCATTAATTTCCAAGGAAGTTAGGTGAATGAACACAGTTGACACATTTTATGCAGGACTTTTCAAAATCTAACCCCGTTACCTCTAACTACAGTATTTACTTTGGCTGCATATAAACTGTCACATATAAATGCCAGGGTCCAGATCCTCACTCACTACTCAGGTCAAGGACTGAGCTGAAAGGTTTGGCTTTAATTTGGTTACATGCCTACATTGCTGTTTTCTGGCAGGTCACGGGAAGATTGGCTGGCTTGGGGAAGCTTATGAACACACAGCTTTTAGGCTGCAGCCAGTGTTCCTCTAGATCTGGAAGTTTGAAGATGGTTGTGGTCTCCAAGCTCAGATACAACCACATATTAGTCTGGCGCAACTGATTTTTGTGTTCTTTGCACTAGCTGTTCCTTCACCTCCTCTTCAGATACGAGGCATCTCTTTCATGCTCCTTCCATAGTAAACAAACCAGGATAGATTAAAGCCTCCTTCTTCAAGCCAGTAAGATACGTGCCTTTGGTTTCAGTGAGAATTCAGGCCCTAACAACTGAAGTTTCTTCTGTATGGTGTTTCTTCAGGATAGGATAATTTCTTTTCCCTTTTGAACACTTACAAGGATGTAGTAACAAAAGCAAAGACATAAAATGGTACCTGAGACACAGACTACTTTTGAGCCTGCAGCAGACTATAGGTATGGTATTATCGTTTCAGACAAATATGATCTACGTAATGTGAAGTGTTCCAGCATGCTTACAATCTGCCAAAGGCCAGAAAATGTGACCTTCGTTTTAAGACTGTATGGAAAAGAAAACAACAACAACAACAAAAATTAAGAGAAGGAACTTTTCCTTCACCTAAATTTTATTATTTTGCAACTCCTTCAGGTGTCCACAAGGAATTATGACACTCCACCCCCCGGCCCCCCCCCCAAAAAAAAAAAAAAAGCATTGTGGCATAGAGGTATAATTTCAGTTCACACCAGAAGACATTCTTCTCACTGAAGTACAGTAAAGCCCCACAAAGTGCCAAAAAAACCTGCCAAAAAGTAATGTATTTACAAGTTAGTTTTACATGTTGACATTATTTACTTGTCTGGTTTTGCATTCAGGGCTTGATCTATCTGGGGGGGAACATGTAATACCATGCAAGGTTGTTTGGTTGTATGACTGACAAAATAACTTTACAATTTTGAACTGTTTGTATAGAAGCAAAATTCAGAAGAGTACACTATCCCCAAGGGAAACTTAGAAAGTACCTGTTGCTTCTCAAGTTTAAAGTTTTCCCTTAAAAGGTTAACATCAACTGTTTAAGCACAATTCTTACGTATACATGAACATTTTCCTCTCCAATGTCCAACTTGGAGTGCAACATTTTTCATCATACTCTTAGACCAGGATTCTGATTCTAACAATGGTTCCTAGTGCAAATTTCCAGAGAAGAGAGAAGCGAACTAGTCCTGTCTGCTTTGAATGAGATGGAGATAGCAAGCAAATGTAAAAGAAGAAAATAAACCTGTAGGGATGTTTTCAAATAATTGTCATTGTCCAAAAGCTTTAAATTGGTTGAGTCCTTGAAAGTTAATTAATGTAAACTCAGGTTGCATCACTGAATTTGAAGTAGCAAGATAGACTTGCATCATTGCAGAGCCTCAGTCACAGTTTAAATTGGTACTGCCTCCACCTTCACAAGCATGAAAGAGAAAAGCATATCTTTCTACCTTGATTCTGGCTTAGGTCAATGAATGTCACTGAAAGGAATTTTTCCTTTAGGCTGTTACTCCTGGATGGCACAATGCCAGCACAAGGCAAAAGCCTTGGAAATAGTTTTGTATGCCTTTGTGGGTGTGGGTAAGTTATGCTAACACAAGCTATATGCAGGGCAGCTGTAGGTAGATGTTTCCCTGCTGTGTTCACAGCGGTGAGTCAGAAGAGAGCTGTTGTAGCAAGAAAGTTTTTTTTATGACGTTCATTAAAATTCACTTTTCCTTTTTTTTCTTTCAAATAATCAAATCTTTCTTGGCTGCAAGACGTTCACAGATATACAGAACAAACATCCACCTTGAATCTAGCCAGCTACGGATCAGTTCTATCCATCTCTAAAAGAGTTTTCAGAAAACTTGACAGACATAGGAATAAAAGGGATTTTGTATTAATGAGAAAATTACATCTAGCTTTACTTGGTTATTTTTTGTTGCTTGTTGAAAGCAGTAATGTCTTTTTTTAAGACTAATTTCAATGGCACCTTCTGCACATGCTTCTTTCTGTGGGTAACACAGGGTTTGGGAAGACACCAGTCATAGTGTTTTGAATCCTCTACTCCAGTTAAAGTAAAATATACATCGGGATAGGGGCTTTCACGGTCCAGTCATACTGAGGACAGTAACTTCTTCAGTAGCTCTAATTTGAAGTGTTCCATTGCAAACTATGCAACAGCTATAACTATTGAGAATGCACCTGGATGTACCTGAACCCCGGCAGATTCCATTATAGTAGCAAAAGAAGTGGGCTAGTTCCTGGTTCTTCCTGCACCAAAATACGGGGGTGGTTAGTACACTCTAGTCCATGCACCTACCTAGTTCTTTAAGAATATCTGTATCCCTAGTCATTTTTCCTTCTGTCTAGGCATGCAAAAGTTCCCTCACCACTAACAAAAATAGCCCTGAAGTCACAGAGGAGCAAAGCCATAGCTTACGCTCTTCCTGTAAATTCCCACTTCAGCTTGTCTTATTCCTTATGAGTCATCGTTGCTTATTACTTCAGTTGCCCTACAGCTCCTGGAACTCATGCAAGAAACTTTTCAAAGTTACACTTTGCTGATATCATAGATACTTTAAAAACCACTTCAATCAGCAATTTGTTGGACCCAATGTGGATATCAAAATAAAAACAGCTACTGGCACATTTAGGGAAAAAAACGTTAAAATTAAAAAGTAATGTTTTTTAGGACATTTCACTGAATATGTAATATTTAGTAGTAACCAGACCACAAATGAAAGGGAAGACGAAATAGTAGAAGGTACTTGCATGACCTTAATTTACATGACAATTGACAACAACCACAATCTGCAATGGTTTATAAGTGCCTTACCCCATTCACCCTTGAGAAAGAAAAATGGGATTCCCATATTATTTAAGGGGATTGCAATCCCTCTCAAAATATGAGAGTCTGCACCGAAAATCTTAAGACTAGGCAGCACTGAACTGAGAAGGGAGGATGAGTCTCTTTGGATCTTCAGCTAACAGAAAGGAAACTCAGATTTTAGCCCTAAGCAACTATTTTTAGAGACAGGCTGGGAACTGGTTCTTTTTAACCCAGGGTCCGTTTCAGCATCTTCAAAGCTAAAGAAATGGTTGACTGCTCTGTTGAATCATGTTCCAGGCAGAAAAACTCTTGTTCCTATTAACATAAAGAGCTTAATGTCTTGCTTCTGTCCTAAAGATGAGTTTTGGATTCAAATGTACCCACCCCCCCCTCCAAGATGAACAACTACCTTTACTTTGTGGGGCTCATATTCTGCATAAGAGATTTCTAACTTCAGACTTCATAATGTCTCCTCTCAATGAAGGGAGGAGGTTGCAGATATATAAAAGGACAGGACAACTTCCAAAAATACATTGCATTGCCACAAAACTACTTGAACATATTCCTGCCAGTGCAGCAACTCCTTTGCAAACCACCACAGATTAGACACGCAGGGCTAAAAAGTGTGGAATGCATTGTTTAACATGTTTCTGCATACTTGCAACTTTACGAACCAGTCAAGCTGAGATCACAGTTTGAGATTCCAACTGTGGCTTAAGGATATTCTGTGCACCATAGAACTTCCTCTCCCGTAAGATTCTTTGTTTAGGAATTACGGATTCTGTGGCCACCTGACTTAAAATTCATAAATTCCTACCTCAATCTCTGTGTTGGGTTTAATTTCTTTATTCCCAAACAGACAGCAGTAGGCAGCCCCAAACACTCAACTATCATAGTGTTGACTGAGGCTGCAATTTTTAATCATTAGTTGCAAGAATAATTTTACTTCTGTTGTTGGGGCATTTAGGAGACATGCTTTCAAGGTGTTTCTTTGCTGCTGTTACAGTTAAGAACTTCTTTTAAAAATGAATTCAGTAATAATGTGGTTCAGCACAGCTGGATCTTTGAGAACAGTTACTACATCAGGCATTGTATGACATATAATACAATTGTTTAAAATGATAATACTGTTCTTTGTAAGGCAGGAATTTACCTTTTCCAAAATCACACAGAACCTCCCTCCCTTGAGAAAGTGTCGTATAACAAGACTCCTACTTGGTAAGAAATACTTCATAGGTTGCTATTTCTGTTCCCTTTCCACATAAACTAATAGCCATGTTTTTTGACAATTCATTCCTGCCCCTTGCAATGGACAATATGATATGGTCCTTAGTCAGATTCTTAAATGGGGAAAACCAGATCTAGGGGGTCACTGTCCAGCAAAGAATGCATCAGTGGATTATTATTATTATTATTATTATTATTATTATTTACCTTTGAGATTAGGACTAAAGAGAAATATTACAAGGGCAGAGGGAGAGAATGAAATAACTTCAGAACCTCCCTAAAATGAAATACTGTTCCTGGGCTGTGGCTAAACAGCTGCTGTAGTATAAAATGAAATGGCATTTGGGTAATCAAAATCTTTAATCTATTCATTTTATTATGTCAATGGAGTTGACTGAGATGGAAAATTTCGTTATCAAGGCATTTTTGTTTTTGACACCTATTGAGGTATATTTTTAAAACAAAGTAAAATTTGAAAAACGACCCACAATTATAATCAAAGTAGCAGTCTAATATAAAATGTATCTACACAGTTTTAGTAAATATTCCTTTTCATAAACAAGTGACTATGTAACTCATTTGGTTCTTTCACTAATTAAAAACTAATGCAATTTAGAAACCAACCTTTGGAACTCCATTCCAGCCTGACTTTTTTGTTTTACAAAGGTGGTGATAAAATACTCCTGCAGTTTGGCTTGCTTTCTATTCAGCTGCACATTCAGTTTACTCCAAGTTTTCAGACTGGGAGCAGCCTAACTTCTCTCTGTACACAGAAGTGCTGTGGAAAAAAAAAAGTAAAAAGCTGTTAGACTTGAATATTCCAGGAGACAGAAATAACAGTCCCTACTAGCAAAAACTTGTTGCTCAACAAGAAAGAACTCATGTCCTTATATGGTGCTGGAAGTTACTTCTCTTTCAAGAAGGTATAGCTTTTCAAATTGCTTACTAACAGAAAGACAACCAGACTACTACTCTCTCTCATGTCTGGGAGCTCTGTCTGGGAGAAAAAAAAAATAATCCAGGCCCAGAGTAGTAATAGCATTGTTGTTTCCCATTCCTGTAAATGTTAAGGAGGAACCAAAACATACTCATTCTCACACACACACAAAAAAGTAGAAACATGCACTACATAGGAACTATCCATGTTGTGGGACAATTCCAAACCATTAAAATGTTCAGAAATTATGCAGTTGTCTACATAAATGGAAGACTGATTTTATTAATTCACAATGAATTACAATGAATGAAGAGATGGAATGGATATGGGGATGCTTATAATACACTAGTGTAGATTATAATGAAAGGACTCCAGAGGGAACAGGATTGCTATAAAACTGTAAAAATTCCTCTTGACTTCACCCATTATTCTCCAGGAGCTCTTGAAAATACAAATACCTGTGAGATGCGTTCCATTAAATTCTTTTATTAAATAAAAGAAATGTTTGCATAGTATCATAAGCATATATACCACTTGATTCAGGACCAGATTCTGATCAAAATCCTATACCTAAAACAAGAAGGATAATATAGCCTAAAGCATATTAAAAATGTGCCACTATCTTTAAAAACATACAGAAGTTTTACAGTCCTAAAGATCTTGGAGCCAAAGCAATGGCACCTTTCCCGATTGTGAAAGAGTTGAAGCGCTGATAGGTAGCTACTCAGTGACTTCTTAATGCTCTCTCTTTGCACATAAGCACTAGGGACTTTTACAGTGCACACATTTAGAAGGATTACGCTACTTTACACTTTCTTACAAGTCAGAAATCTAATTTCATGAGCTTAATTCCCCCCTTCACTTGAGAGAAATAGGTACCTAACTTGCACATCAAAATTTAGCATGAAATTACCTCCTTACGCTGCCACCACCAATTATATAATAATAAAATTAGCTTTCAGATAAGCACGTCAATACTGGCACACAAAGCACTTCTACGCTCAGGTCACTAGCTCCAATCCATACAAGTAGGAAAGAAAAAGCTGCTGTATGTAAGAGTGGTGGTCAGCATTCAGTTTCAAGTGTGTGGTGGTTGCTATGACAACGTTACCATGACATCTTGCATAACCTCAGAAGAGAGTCCAAGGATTGAATAAAAACTGACACCAAGTTCTCCACTTTCCTAAAGTGGTCCCCAAAGGTCAGGGAGAAGTCTTACTCGTGGAACAGTGTCAAGAAAATGCAACTGCAGCTGTTATAACTGCTCTGTGAACAAACAGAAGTTGAATTTCAGCATCCATGTCTTCAGCAGGATACAAAGTTATGCTCCAAAAAAACAGAAAGTATCTTTTTCTTAGCAACTTCATGAAGAGTGCTAAAGACTGAACACAGATCTTGAAATGCCTCGGTGTTTGTCTTGACAGCTTAAGAAGGGCATGCATTGATGCTACAGGTTCCCATCCCCTTCGTGTGAGTACACAGGAAACATGAGTTCTCTCCTGCTGTCATTTTCATGCCAGATACGGAATTAAAACAAACAAGAGGGGCAAGAAGGGGAAGATTTGCAGTTAATTCTATCTTTGTACATCAACAAGTATTTTTCTTCTCACTTAAATTTGGAAGGAAGTCCTTTTATACACAGTATGCTTCCTTACAGCTTTCCCAACTGAGAGACAAAGAGAGCTTTATTGAAAAAGGATCAATTAGGTATTCCAGGCCTTATTAAGCTTATGGTGACACTGGAGCAGTAAGCATTCCTTGAAAGAAACAAGGACTTCAGTAACTGAAATGACTGTTGACGTTGGATTGGGTTTGTTGGTACAGGCTGAAGAGTTTCTTCACTCACCTTTTGGTCATTCACACAGGGATGGACATGCTTTGCTTTACTGGATGACCAGAAGAGTTTGGCAACACTCACTACTGCAAATCACATGGACAAATCTTTAACAGGAGCTCCTCTAGCAAAGAGCTAGAACTGTGTTCACCACACATTCCCAATTTTCTTGTTCCCTTTGTATGTCAATCCTGTCAAACACATTGATAATTACCTGCATGTGAGTGCCCCAGCCTAGGCTTATGCACATAGTTGAAGTATATGATAAAAAATTGTTTTATAAGGTAAATTTGTAACACTGACTCATGACTTAATATAAATAACCTAACAGAAAGGACTCAATAGGGGTTCCTAACTCCTTTTTACAAAGGGAACTCAGGGCCCCAAAAGCTGAAGACACTCTTGAAAACTAACCACAGGAATCTTTTAAAATCTGAGTCAAGATCTTCATGAAACCGCATTGTCAGAGACCAGGGAAATTCTTTAGAACATGAATGTACACTCTTTATTAAGGGTATGAGTATGTATGTGGTTAAAGAAACCATAAGATTTCAACAGCTGACACAATTTTTTATTGTTTTTATAAGTTTTTCAAAGCCTGCAAAAGTACTACATACGTATCATTATATATTTAAAAATATGAGCAACACTTAGTTTCAGAGCATATTACTATTGCCGCTGTCATTTGAGATCACAAGTTATTTACCTTCGCTAAGTTTTAGATTTCCAAATGCAATGAAATTAAGAGCTTTTAAGCATTTGACCGCTAAGCTATACATGCCTATCTTGAAAATCATGCATCCATAAGATATTTTCTGGCAGGCATAAATTTGGCCCAAATACTTGATGGCCGAATTCATGGAGAAAACCATGCACAGACTCATTCCAAAATTATATAAACAAACAATAGAAATCAAAATGGAAGCAGAAAAACCATGCTTGGGCATTGCAAATATGCTTTCAACCCTCAGTAGAACAAGAATACATTCCTCCTCAGCTGCTACCATTTCCTGCTTCTCAAAAGAATGTCTGCATTCGTTCATGGTCTATGTAATGCACCCCAGGATCTGGATCCCATCTGAAAGTAAGCACACCTAGTCAGATGGCACTCAAAAACTTACATCTGAGGTACTTCCCGAAGTGTAACTTACAGTGGTAAATGTCCCAAGAAGAGGGGGAGAGAGAGACACTCAATCCCTCTCCTGGTGCTGCTTGATGCAGACTCCAATCTAATTGAGGATATGAGCTCATGTGTAAAGAGAGCTTGTTAATAATATAAACAGCAATAGCACAGAAAATAAACTATTACAAATAGCCCACTAAAGGAATATAATCTGTTAATGTATTTATGAATACCCAATAAGATGTATCCTTCAATGTAACATACCTCCTTTTAACTGTACCACAGTCGTGGTTTATGTGCTGCTTGCAGCAATTCTTCTCGCAAACTGGTTACTCATCTGACAGAAGTAGTTCTTTGGAAGAGTTTATAGATGATAATTACTTGTTACTAGTGAAACTTTATGTCAGTTGCCCTCAATATTTCCACCTACTCTCGGAGATTCAGTACGTTAGTCTTTAAATTATATGCAACATAGTGGAAATGAGAAGGGGAAAAAACGAGAAAAAAAGAAAAAGAATGTAACGACTACCCTGTTTCTTCTTGACTTTAGTTCTGTTTCACACTTTACATGCAGCTGTCCAATATTGCCATTGGAAAACAAACAAACAAAAAAAGACCCCAAACACCTGCAACTACACAGCACGAGGTGCTTCAGAAAAGAATACCTGTGAATACAAGCAGCTTCTCAGTTGCAAATGTTTGCTTTCCTCACAGAATATAGGTGGAAGATAGCCAGCATTGTCCGAAGCAAATTCATGAAAGATTCATAAGCAAAAATCACACACAGAAACAAAATTAGGTCCCACATCCTAAAAGAGGTAAAGATGCACAAATATCTAGTAAAGAACTTAAATGAAATAAATATCAGAATTCTGTCCCAAGATGTAAATACAGCAAAAGATATATATCTGTAACAGAGACTACTGACATATGCAGATTTTTCTTGCTGCAGTGCAAAGATAACACACTGTAAGCATGTTACCATTAGCAAAAGTGATCTTTTGTTAGTAATCAGATTAAAAAGCTTCACCTTACAAAGCTTTCAACAGATGTCCTCATGTATCCACTGACAGATCCTCACATGTGTAAGATGACGCATGACACTGCAGAAACTCTCTTTGCTCTAAGAATCCTAATGGCTAGTTCTTTTGGTCTTTTTACCATCCAAATTTGGTAGCTTCTGCCTATGTCTCTTGAACTTCTTCAGCATGGATTGTGGGTGAGTGGGCTGCACTCACCTATTCCAAGATCTCTTGCGTGCTGGTGGTGATGCCAAGTAAGCAATGAATTTAAAAGCTTCTCAGGAAGACGATCCTTTGAAGGGGAGACACATGAATGAATACCAAATCCAGGCAGACTGCCTTCATTTCAGTCTCTCAGCCTAGCAGAGCACCCCAAAGGATTGTTTGCTGAGCAATGCCAAACTTTTCAACCAACATCTGAGTTAAGTGCTTACAAAGAAAAATGGTTACAGGTCTTATTATTATATGCTTGCAGAGAGATACTCCAACTGCTTTCAAAGGGAAAGAGAAACTCTACACACCAAATCCACAATTTGAAACAGGAAAATTTTGGAAAAAGGTAATGCACAATGAAATGGCCACATGATACAAAAGCACTGGGATCTGGAGTGGGGAGAAACAATGATTGATTATCAAATAATGAACGAACTGTTTAAAATGAAAAAACAAAACAACAACAACAACAAAAACCAGCCATGGATGTTCTCTCTTAATCTGCAGTTTGAACAACAGCCAAATTTAGCCCAGATACTGAAACAGGATCAGAGTTATTTCAGATCTGCCAGGGACAATCTCTTAGATTGTCATTACCAGATTCTGGTTTAGATGGTAAATTTTTATTTTATTTGTTTTTTGAAGCTTTCTGTTCTCAATCTGACTCAAAATCTGGTCCATAATACAGGCCTCTTTCAGCTCCAGGTTCATCTCAAATTAAATTTATATGTATAGCTTAGAATTCAATCCATGCTTAATTTCAAGGAACCAAACACCTGTAAATGAGTCTCTGACTCTGCCCCACTCTTTTTGTAAAACAAAAGGTGTGTAACATTTCAATGCCCTTCCTTCTTGTTCCATTATTGCCCAGCTTAAACAGGTTGTGCTAAGTAAAAGCAAAGCAACGACAACTTCTGCAGGTTTGTCAGCTGTCTTACATATGCCAAATTCTATTATATTTTGGTTTTTAATGAAAATTTAAAACACTAAGAATTTTTAGCAGATGTGTTTTTGAACGTTTAGCTCAACTGTCACTGTTCAAACAAAACCACGCTTGTCATATTTCCTTTCTATGAAGCAGAACAATTGTAGGCTGGAATAAAAATGGGCAAAGAAAATGATTAGCAGTGGATGTTCCTACTACTGTTGCTTAGGGGCTGTCCCTGTCACATTTGAATAAGCCTTCTAAAACTCGATTTTATTTTTTTTTTTTGTAGCAAAGGAAGTGATTGAATTAACCACAGACCATTTGTTTCTCCTGCTGCTAACTCATTTCATTTCTTATTGATGTCTAAATATATTGTAGGATTTTTTTTTTTGCTTGTTAGAGATTATTGCCTGCATGTCTAAGTAGGTATTCTACCACTACATTATCAATGGAAAGACATGCTTTTCTTCTTAAATTATCTCTTATTTCAGACACCCAACATGAAACATCTCAGCAAAAGAGTTATTCAGCACTTCTTTCACTTTAGAGGAATGACGGCAGACAACCAAGAAGTGAGCCATCAAAATTAATGGATTGTGTTTGAAAAATTAACCTAAAACAATATGTACTTCTAAAAGAAGGTTTTAAATGAATAGTGAATTATGTTCTAGAAGGTAAAAATGTTACATGACAACAGAACTAGATGACAGAACAACTGCCTGTGAAACAAGAGGAAAGAAAGCTAATTTAAATAAACCACAGGGCTATCCTTCAGAGAAGCAGCTTGTGTAAGAGTCTCCACTGCATTTAAGAAGCATCATGACCTTTGATTTTCTTCAGTCTAGTTCCTGTTGATGTACCTAATGACTTGGTTACTTATCAGTACAGAGAAAAAAGAGAAGTCCCTTTATAATTCTTTACTCCCTATCCAAATTTTATGCTCAAGGACACATTAAGAGTACTTTTTCCACCCCTCTTTAGATTAGGTGGGGTGGAAGAGAACAGTAAGACAGCTTAATTTCACTTTCTCTGCCTGTTCAGATTAAGTGAGACAATGCAGAAGCTGAGAACGGCAGCAAAGGCTGAAGTGGGAAAAAGGTAAATTGCTACTACCAGGCAGCAGGAAGGAAATGAGAAGAATTTTGACTCGCAGGTGTGTCTGAGTCAGTGTTTCTTGTGACGACAGCCGGGAGAGGTGGTAAAATTATGCATTTCCCTTTGCCCAGGCTATGGTTTCAAAACACAGCCAGTCGTGAGCAGACATGAGCATTACAACGTCTCTCCTCCAGCTGCAGCAGGAGGACTTGGAAGCACCAGGACTGCATTCCAAATCCTTTACAAATGTGTAGGATAAAGAACCAACCTCCCTCCTCCAACCATTATAGTTATAATTTATGATTCAGTGGAAGAAAAAAACTGATGTTGGCATTATTTATGAACAAAAACCCATGGTTATAGTTTCTGTTTATTTACAGACCCACCCCACTTTCACTGCTTTTGCACCTCAAATGACATCCCAATTGCTGCCTTACTCCCAGTGTTGTTCTTAAATTCTAGATTTTAATCACAAGGGCACGTGTGCTTCTTTCACAGAGGTAATTAGCACGTGCATTACAGTGTCAGGTCTCTCTGAAGGGAACCACCTATAAATTTGGGAAGCTTGTTGAACTGAGTCATCTCCACTTCTGGTATTAACTACTTAAAAAAAAAAAAGTCTTATTTTCTGTCTTTGGAAAACAGTGGAGTTTTAAATACTGCCATGAGAAATTCTTGTAGTCTTTCATAGAGGACATAATTGCTACAACTAAACTTTCCTGACAGAAGCTGAAGACTAACAAAAAGGTCATTTCAGAACAATAAAAAACAAGTGATTATGACCCTTATATTCTCCCTCTCTTTCTCCCTCTCCCTCAAATTGCTCCCATTACAACAGAAATGTTCTGCATTTTGATAGTCAGAATCTTCTGAAAAATTAAGAAGCACTTTCTTGTTACTAACGACCTCCACTTCATTCAAATTGGATCAAAAACAATTACATGTATAAATATTCAAAAGCTTTTACAGCTTCTTCTAAAGACTCAGGTGAGGGAACAAAAGTTTTGGGCCAATCATTATAAAGCTTTTCTACCATCAAAAGGCCATGTGTCTGTATTGAATATTAGATGCTGTCACATCATTTGGGACCTACCTTTGATCAACAAGTAGCCAAGTACACCCTCGGTACTCACATACTAAAAAGCAAAACAATTTTGACCTTCCCCTTTTCCTCCGTATGCTAATGTACCAGGAAACCTAATTACTGTCATGCACTCACAAGGTAGGAAACTGTCTCTTCAAAGTTACTGCAGCCTCTTCCTACAGGAAAAGCAACCTGTTGTAAATAACCCATCTAAAGAATGAAGAGGAGTAGGTATGACTTGAATTCCAATTTTAAGTCTGCTTGTAACTGCTCCTTCCCTGAAAAACCTCAACTGCTCACAATTTAAATGAAAACAGGTCTATATGCTTCTCTTTCAAGCAAAAATCTGAAGAAAGTGCAAAAGAATGAATAAACAAACACAGAAATAGAAGATTCCAAAAAAATAAAAATTCTACTCTCAAAGTCTAGCTGACATTTGCATAAGATACACAGTACTACTCTAACAAGTGAGTACTATTTTATTTGTGAATAATCTGATTCCAGGTAAATCCCTGAATTTCAGAATACATAATGTTCATTATAAACTATAGCAAAAGTTACAAATTCATTTCAGTATTGATGCTGATCCAGGTTGTATAATGTAGAATGATCCCATGATCAACAACAAAGTATTGATGAGGCAAACTGGCACTATACAGCAGCTTCATGAGATCTTCAGTTAATGGATACTGAAGGTGAAAACACAATAACCTGAATTAGTAAAACGTGGTGGTGCTAGACCATGATGCTATTTCCAGGAATACCCTCTCACCAGTCAATACGCTACATGGCATTGTGATAGGCTGGAAAAGGCAAAAAGTATCTCCAGAAGTATTCTTCCTTTGACCAGAAGGAATATACTCCACTGCTACCTCATGATACCGGAGCAAAATGGATCTGAAGGAAGCAATAAGGCATCAAAGTCTTAAATATGTCTGTCTGCCCCCCCCTTTTTTTTTTCTTTGTTAATTATGAATTGTTTAGCAATCTCTTTGGAGAGCTGCATGCTCATTCTTTTTCTGAAGGATTGTCTCATGAATACACATGAAATACATCTGGAGCAAATGAAGAGGAAAGATCCAAAGATCCACTCCTGGAACTCGGCCTGATGCCAAACCAAAGCATCAGAAATTTAACTGAGGATCTGAGAACAAAGAAGCAGAAGAGATGTCCAGTAACACTCTTATTGTGTGCCCATACTATAAGGAATGAGACTTGATTCTTAGAAGTAATGCCATTTCTAAACTGAAGAATGATAGTTACCGAGAATATTCAAAAACACTTTTGACCTGCTACATGTCATGTGGTCTGACCAAAAAAAAGACTTCAAAGTGGCACGAACTATCTGACCATGTAGAGTAAGACATTAAATAAGAATATCATAAGAATCATACTGCAACTACTGTGGAAAAGTACTATGGACAAGAAGGCAGCAAATGCTGATGAGCTGAGCTTTACCAGTAACTATTAGTGATTTATTACAAAACAGCTGCATTGGGACATTTAAACTACTATTTTTTTTTCCATTGCTAGCTGTCTGTTACTAGTTGGAAAGAGACTCTCAGTTCTACTTGTCTGCTTGGCATTTAGCACCATTCTCCACCCACACAGCCTACTCAAAATGGCACCCACACTGGAAATTTTACACTTTTAAACTTCAATTTTCCATCTGTATCAAATTCCACAACATTCCAGCTGCAATTCCAGAAGTCAACTCTGTTGTCTTCATGCCTGCTCTGCTGTTCACACTTTTTCTCCTCTCTCTTCTCTTGCCCTCTTGTTAAGCAAGTTGAGCAGTTTAAACTTTAGTATACCCCCATGTAGGTTAAAAGTTAAATCAACTGCATCCAATATACAGTATTTGAAGCAGCAGCAAATGAAAAGAGCAAAAACAACTGAAAAAAATATATATGTTGGCTAATTTTTTCATTCAGCTTTTACTGTATTTGTGATTTCATGATGTAACATTGTTTACAGCTCTGGAACAAGCACTGCAGAATTCCTCTAATTTGGCAATGTACTTTATACTTATCTATAGGTGTCATTAAAAAAAAAAGTTAAAGCAAAGGCAGTAGTTGAGTTTGGTATAAATACTGCAAGACAAAGCAGCTCACTCATGACCATGATCTGTTCTGTTCTTGCATCAGCTGCCAGAGACAATGCTGCTAAACAACAAAACGGAGCACCTCCCTCATTTCCCACTCACTCTATATTTGGTGCTGACTCACATCTGGGATAACATTTCCCACTAATGCCTTCCAAGGGCATCTGACTTAAGCACACATTCAGTTACTGCTTCCCACCACACACAAGTCAGCCACCCACATACCTGCCTTTGTTACAAGTTAGCAATGCTGAAGAAAGTAATTTGGGAAACATCTTTCCAGTGCAGAAGGAAGGCAGAAAAGTCTCTTTTGGAAGCGAGCTCTGTCACAGCTAAGGGAATAGAAGGCAGGAATGTTTTTCAAAACTGTAGGAACAGAAATGTGGCAGACAAGCTATACCCCAGTTAAGTATACAGGCTTTCCACACTTTCCTTATCAGCTATGGTTTGTTCAAAGGCCCATCACCCATAAAATAAACAGATGGATTTTGAAATGAGCAAAGCAGCTTTATTCCAGGAAATTCATTCTGGTGGAGGACTGCAAGGAGTTTTAGAGGAAGAGTTCCCTGGAGGATTTCTCAACAGACAAGACTGTTGGTCTTGGAGAGGGACACAATGACGAAATGCAGATGCAAACAGTTGTGACGGCCATTTTTTGTTGCTGTTTTTCAAAAGATCGTAGGGTTGCAACCAAACTGTCCAGTGACAGCAAGCGAGAATAAACAAAACATGCACCCTAGCTCAGGCACCATATTCATCAGCTCTGTCAGTCATGCAGCCAGGAAATGGAGACAGATCTGCTTGAAAATAGTTTAGAAACAGCACTAGTGTCCTATCCATTTCTATTAATAATCACGTGTTCCTGTTACATTGCATTATTATAGTTGCATTACACTAATTTCCATAGGCCTTGCCTTCAACATGAAGGCAATCTGTTTCTGACTTCATTTTCTGAACTCCAACAGACATTTTGCTGTGACATTTTGCCTTCTTGTTTATGGCATTTCTTTCCTATGCCCAAACATCTAGTAAAGAGTCTCATAATTCAGGAAAGAACATGATGCATACAGACACACAATAACAAGGAACCATCTCTTACAATTCACTGTGGCCAAGCTCCATTGTCCATTCCAGCACAGCTGTGGTTCAAAGTATTTCAGCAGGATGCAACACCTCAGCTCTGCACTCTATTGTATGAAAATATCTTCTACAAAGATGAAAGAGGCCTTCCGGTACCTCTAAAGTTGAAGCATTAGCATTGGCACTAGGAAATAATGAATATAAATACATGCCCATTTAAGAGACCCGTGTATTTTGGAAACTGTGCACAGAAAGAAAGCAAAATGTTGGGTTCTTAGAAGGCTCCCATAAAGTTACAGTAAACAACTTTTGCAGATTAGACTTTCCTCCAAGGTATTCCAAAACAGCCAGTTGTCCAATACTAAGCTGATAGGAAATGATCAGAGATGGCAAGCTTTCACACAGCATGAACTTCCTGAAGTTCTCATACAATGGCTGATCACCATTGCTCATCAGTTCACTACTCATCTTCACTTCAGCAGCTGCAAGCCCACAGCACTGCTATATCCAAAAAAGGCTCCAGACAAACGCACTGTAGAAAAACAAGCTCAGTTCTTCCATTTATTCTACTTTGTTAGACATAGTCCTACAGAATCCAAAGCCCAGTGAAGATGCAGAGCCATTATCATCAACAGACATGCCATTAGTTATTGTCTAGACTCTTGCTTCCCATTCAACGATGCCAACACAGTGTCTCCTACTCAGCAGCTGTATAATTTCATAATCTAGTTCAGGGAAAGGAATAGCTGCTTAAGCACTTCTGCCTGTGCCTGGCATGGGAGGTTAGGAGGCTAGGCAGAAGACAGAAAGAGTAGAAGTAAAATCTTACCCAAAGTATTAATCCAGGAATCATTAGTAGGAACTGGCAGCAACCATTTTAGGTCTTTGGGGTGATGTTTCTTTTTGTCACTTTGGAAAAGCAAGGAAAAACAGAAGCCCATTATGGTACATAACTTGCCTTTCTATCTCATTTGTCCTTCCGAGCTTCTCAGTTACCAATATGCAAGGTTAAGAGAAGAGAGTTCATGAGTCTGTGTGGGCAGTAGGAGCTAAAATTACAGCCAAACTACTGTATTTGCTTGTGATACACCCAATGTCACTATCGCACTGTAAGCAAAGGCCCCTGGGGAGCTGAAAAGAAAAGGGCATAGAAGGCAAAAGAATAAACAGTGACAGAAACAAAGGGCAGACCTTCCTACTACCCCTTTTCCAATATGAGGTAATTCAATTAGGATTTAAATAACACTTCAAAGTAGATTTATCACAGAATCACATAATCGTCTAGGTTGGAAGAGACCTCCAAGATCACCTAGTCCAACCTCTGACCTAACACTGACAAGTCCTCCACTAAACCATATCACTAAGCTCAACATCTAAACATCTCTTAAAGACCTCCAGGGATGGTGACTCAACCACTTCCCTGGACAGCACATTCCAATGCCTAACAACCCTTTCGGTAAAGAAGTTCTTCCTAATATCCAACCTAAACCTCCCCTGGCGCAACTTTAGCCCATTTCCCCTCGTCCTGTCACCAGGCATGTGGGAGAATAGACCAACCCCCACCTCGCTACAGCCTCCTTTAAGGTACCTATAGAGAGCGATAAGGTCTCCCCTGAGCCTCCTCTTCTCCAGGCTAAACAACCCCAGCTCCCTCAGCCGCTCTTCGTAAGACTTGTTCTCCAGACCCCTCACCAGCTTCGCTGCCCTTCTCTGGACTCTCTCGAGCACCTCCATGTCCTTCTTGTAGTGAGGGGCCCAAAACTGAACACAGTACTTGAGACGCGGCCTCACCAGAGCCGAGTACAGGGGGACAATCACCTCCCTAGACCTGCTGGCCACACTGCTTCTTATACAAGCCAGGATGCTGTTGGCCTTCTTGACCACCTAAGCACACTGCTGGCTCATATTCAGCTGACTATCAACCAATACTCCCAGGTCCTTCTCTGCCAGGCAGCTTTCCAACGACTCCTCTCCCAGCCTGTAGCGCTGCTTGGGGTTGTTGCGCCCCAGGTGCAGGACCCGGCACTTGGCCTTGTTGAACTTCATACAGTTGGCCTCAGCTCATCGGTCCAGCCTATCCAGATCCTCCTGCAGAGCCTTCCTACCCTCGAGCAGATCGACACACGTACCTAACTTGGTGTCATCTGCAAACTTACTGAGGGTGCACTCAATCCCCTCATCCAGATAATCGATAAAGATATTAAAAAGGACTGGCCCCAGTACTGAGCCCTGGGGGACTCCACTAGTGACCGGCCTCCAACTGGATTTGACTCCATTCACCACAACTTTTTGGGCCCGGCTATCCAGCCAGTTTTTAACCCAATGAAGCGTACGCCAGCCCAAGCCATGAGCAGCCAGTTTCTTGAGGAGAATGTTGTGGGAAACGGTATCAAAAGCCTTACTGAAGTCAAGGTAGACCACATCCACAGCCTTTCCCTCATCCACTAAGCGTGTCACTTTGTCATAGAAGGAGATCAGATTTGTCAGGCTTCACAGAAGGAGATCAGGTTCGTCAAGCATTTGTAATATTAATGACGATCTCTGCTAAATAGTTTAAATCTTTACTGGTAAATCTAACAGATTTTTACTCAAAATAAGCAGTAAGAACATCTGTTATTAACTGCCTTTAAAAGATACACTTTTTTGTGTGTATGTGTGTTTTATTTTCCCCTTGTCACTTGGATAGCCATGTAAAACAGGTTTTACTAAAACAATGTGCAAGATAAAACAAGAACGCTGTTGGGAATTCAGCAGAGAATCAAGGTGCTAGTTACCTGTGCAGGTTAAAAGTATATGGCAAAGTTAGGCACAACTTTGACTGAACAAGTATGTCTCCTGATTTTAAAAAACAAATTCTGAAACTTTGCATAGTGATGTTTCCATTCCTACATGATTTGTGTATTGATAAATCAGGTTTACTCATCTCTTAACATTTCAAAAGGTCTACGATGATTTAATGTTAATTCTAATGAAGTTCTTTTTTTATTTTAAAAGTGAATTCACAAACTCAGGTTCTCACAGCCATCTACATGCCGGTAACAGTGTACAGCAAGGACAAAATGTTGAGTTACAAGGCTCTAAGGCTTCTTTTTTTTTTTTTTTTTTTTTTATTACTGTAAATTAACACACTTCTAGTCATCTTTGGCCTAGACTTGTTCCTAATTTCTTTCATTTTCCTCCCTCATTCATCCTTTTGCAATAACAAAATAACGATGACTGTCATGGCTCTTTGAAAAGATCATTTCTTTCCACCACATCAGCTGTACATGGAGAAGATGAAACTGACTCATTTGGCTGTATAGTTAAGTTGCAACTCAAAAAGAGAAAAAAAAATCTCCAGGAATTTGAGCCAGTTTTATTTTTAGGCAGCTCCTGGTGTCCACTTGAAAAGGAAAGTCCTTTGACAATTACAACCAAGCAGTCATAATCTAAAATTGCATTTAAGAAAGCACATCTAAGAAAAACTCTGGAACCAAACATCTCAACTTTTCTTAGGATAAAGTTCTGCCAGCATGAATAAGATTTTAGAAGTTGCCTCAGTTTGTTTTCCTAGCCCTGCAATCCTTGCTCAACTACTTGACCATGAAAGAGTATCTAACACTTATATAATTACTAAGCCAGGTCTTTATCACTTTAAAATGCACCTTTCATATGGGCACTTAGTCATGTTTTCAGGTGTGTAATAAAAATGTTACACTGCTCAAAAATTAAGTGAAAATATAATTATTTCCAAACCTATCTCAAGTACATGCATAGAAAAGAATATGCTTCATAAAGGTACGAAAGATTGTTTTTTTTTTTTTAATAGTTATGAAAGTGTCTAAGTGACATATGGTCAACCAAACAAAAACAGGTAAGAAATATGGAAGTCACAAGCAAGGTAGCTGGGAAATGGTATTTTTAGCTTTAGTCTTCCAAGATACATATGTACATGTGTGTATATACATATATGTATGTATATTTAAGTGAAAGATTGTACGTATACGCACACAGAAACATCCCAAACAATGGAGAATTTCCTGTAAAATTCCTGCACACTTGGCAAACATGTATTTTATATTTATGCTGCTAAATGAAAATTCAGTCTCACTTCAGCAGAGCTCTTGGACCCAGATAAATCTTGAGCACATAAGTACTTGCAAAATGGGAAACTTAATACAGCACTAACTAGAGAAAGTAATTAAGTGCAACCAAAGAGACAGATCCACAAAAGCAAGCAAACTTTTTTTATTGAGAAGGCTATCTGGAGAGCCACATTTTACATTTTGGTTTAAACCAACAGAGTCCCACTGATGTCAATTTACTCTAACTGTAAATCTCTTTAGAAAAAGGTTCAGCCTATTTTAAAAATACCGTACTACCACTACATTGTAAGAAGACCATTTTAAAAAAAGCTTGGAGAACATCTAAAATTGAATATCTCAGACTACATAGTACTTAAATGCTTCATGCAATACAATTAAACTAGTTATAATTAGTGCCATGCTTTTCCTGCTGATTCTCCAAGTTCATCATTCTGAAAATAACATCAGCTGAGTGAAAATCAAATCTACCTCATCATACTTGTACTACTCTGAACCTGGAGCAATTTCACTGAAGAATCCTGCATTTTTCTACTGTTTGTTTGGGCTAATCTGACATCATTGTTTCCAACGGTTTATTAAAATTATATTAAAATACAATAGAATTGCACAAGAAAGATCCAAATGAGGGTGCGTATAACAACTGTACTTGTGGGTACACTACTTCATAGAAGAGCTGCAACTGCAGAAAATTTATTACACTTTAAATCATCACCAAAGTTCTGACTAATTCTTATCCTACGCCTTATTTATAAGCTGCTTAATAAAAAGTACTTTAATATTTAAATTCTGGCTGGCAGGCCTAATTAAAATAAGCAAGTCTCACGGCAATTTTTCTGTTCCACTCAGTGGATGAAGAAGTCACATTCAAATATCCACACAGAATATTGAATTTTGTAAGCTCAAAATTCACTGCCAAGAAACTGCCTCCAGTATTCAGTCAAGTTTCACTATTTCAGCAAACAAGCATTCTTTCAACCTAAACTGGGACTTCTCTAAAGGTAACCAGATAAAGCTGGTCAAAGTGAAAATAAAGAAAACTTGAATAAATAGCAGTCTAAAATATCTTGCAGAAGCAGCTGAACTATACCCTGACAGACAGATGAGCTACGCAAGTAAATGGGGACAACCAAGTGCTATTCACATAAACAGTGAAGAAGATGCTACATTTCTTTCTTAGAAAAATAAATGTCTTAGCAGAGTATCACCTCAGTTAATAAAGTCTTAGCCACGCTACTTACCAGGAAGAGTTCAGAAACTCAGGAAAACCTGGTAATCAAATGCATTTGAGTTAACTGTGTAGAGTTTTCCTTAACATTTTGTTTTCATATTATCATTGTTATCAGCACAACGTTGAGCCCTAATAAGCTGTTTGTCTAGTCCATAATAAGGAATAGGTACTCAGTTGCACCCAGGTCCACTACTCAATTTGTTTGAAGACTATTCACTTAGCCTGGCTGAAGAATGGGCCCCTCAATTAATGCAAAACAGTGAAAACCTGCAAGCATTTTGTTTGAATAAATTCCAAACGTGATATTTGTATTATAAAGTCAGTGAAACCAAGCCATTTAACTAGAGGCACAAGCCTATATTTTTATACAAATTCCAAACTAAACTTACTGCTTACAGTATCTTTGCTCTGACTCCTCTCTCTGATTCCTTTGCCTCTTCTTTGATTCCTTTCCTCCTCCTTCAGAGGTCATTGGTAGAACTGCATGCACAGATATTAAGGACTTCTGTGAGTTCTGCCTCCATACAGTAGCACAAGAGAACCTGGAATTAAACACATTTTCCGTGAGGAAGTTTATGTAACCACTTCATTCCTTGAAGATTTTTAAAAGGTTTCCTTCACTGTGCCAATTGTCTTATTCCAAGTACCCTTCCAGAACCTTCGCTGTTTAACATTCACCCATCATAAATTCCACAAATTTTCCCCATTTATAGTTTGGAGATTTCTGACTAGTTTACATGCTCTATTTCAGCTTTTTGGCTCAACCAGCTACACTTTTCATAGGCTTGACTGCTCATTAATCATGCCTGACAGATTTAAAATCCAACTGGCATAATTTAGTCAAGTAGAAGGAAAGCCAATGAGTCAAGGGAAGCAAGTTCAGAAGAAAATATTTTCGACTTTGGCCAATAGGAAAAAGAAAAGCACATTGTAAATTTGTTCCCTTTGCAAAGTGTTTCACATTTTTAAAATATTTGCACTGGCACGCATTCTGCCACGCACCCCCATTATCTACCGTGCTCTTCTTTCTAAAAGTGTGATTCTGTTCGATTTCAATAGAAGTTACAACAACGTAGAATCCCAGTGCTACTAGGTTAAAGTAGATGTTCTGTATAGGCAAGATGTATGGTGCATGTACAGAAACAGACACTCAGCTGAATTAAACCAAAATAGCTCTGGGACCTTTATTATGTCATGAGGCTGTACAAGGTTACGAAATTGGGTTGAAGAGCTTTGGGAGTGAGGTAGGACTGAATTTAAAAGCAGCCGCATGTTATTTATTCAGGGTGCACAAAGTGAACTGCTCCTGCTACTGTACTGCTGTAACCGATCAGAGGGTTATGAGAAGATAGTAGGAATTCCCACACATCTTTAGAAATTGTGTTAAAAATGTACAAAAAGGGACGAGATTTCTATGCTTAGCTTCTGTATGTCACTAAATGGGGAAAGCTCTACAAGTAAAAATTCTTTAGAATAGAAAAATGAATATATTAACTCCTTCAGAAGAAGTCTTTTAAAGTTTTCTTTTTGACTCCTGAGCCAAGCTTCAATCAACCCTTCCAGCGTATGGACTTCTACCCTGTGACAGCTACACCATCTCTTCACCTGCATCAGACAGCAAAGCCAGCCCGCGAAGCACATTGTGTAGACACGAACAGCATGGGGAGAGCCTCGCCGATCCTCTGTGCACACTGACCCAGTATCCCTACCATCCCTATCCCTCATGCTTCAGCACTGCAGTTCAGTGTCATTTATCAAAGCCATAGTCATGGGTTAGAAAGAATAATCCTAAAGGGTATTGCCAGAATCTAAATCCAATTAATATAGTGCAAAAGAAATGAGGAGCTTATGAGTACGTTCTGACAAAATCTTAGTATGCTGCACAAGGACAATAGATACCCTGAAGATCTCTACAGAAAAGTGCAGTGTTTGATCCAAAACCATTTCAGAAAAACAGATGCAAGCAAACAAAAGCATCCAAGACTATTAGAATAGGCAAGCAACCCTGTGCACCTCCAAGCACCTTCAAAAACAGAAACCTTCACACACGTTAGGTTTTTAGAAATCACCAAATATCTGCTTCTAAGAGACTAGCATGCTTTTTCAAGGATTCATGAATGGACATCTGAACAGATCACTTTACTTTTAAAAATTCTGGATATATTGGCTATACGGAAAAGAAAAATATATGAAAACAATTTGCAAAAGATAGGACTCTCCTGCTTCCTCTAGCCTTTCTTTGTAAGGCTGAACAAAGCCAAGCATTAAAAACTCAGTTGCTGATATTCACTTCTACCAGGACTGAGTTAAGCACAACAACAAACTCTCCAAGCTGCTAACACACAATGATATTAACACATATTTCTCACAGAAATCTTAGCATTTAGACTATTTTCCATCCCGAGAAAGCACAAAAATATGTAAACTTTCAAAATGAGGGATGACCTAGCAAACATTACACAGATTGTCTTTTTTCATATTTACCTGGAAAAAATGAAGAGAGCTTTTCACTTGATGTGATAGACTCTTTACTAGACCAACCATGGATGGTACCCGGTGCTAAAATTATACAGCTGTTCAGAGACAGAAGGCTTTAACCATGAACACTTTACTCCTAAAAAGCAAGCACTGGGACACAGTTTTGATCATTTGTGCAAGAGCAGGATAAAGCTTATGAGGGATTCTGTCACAGTGTATGGCTGACTGCTGGCTAGGGAGAGAAATTATCATTGCTCATTTCCAGCTCTGCTGAAGGAAGAGTTTGAAAACTGAACTACATCAGAAGTAGTTTTTGGTTATGCCCTATAGTGCTGTGTTATGCTATTTAAAGTTGTAAAATACTAAATAAATAAATAATAATGAAAGAGAACAGAAAAGGGGAGAGGAAAATACTGGCACGAGAACAGGTTTATAAGTCAGTGTAGCTAGTTTTGCATTTAGTTGCAAGTGACTGGTAACTGAACAAAATAAGCACTTGGATACATAGTTAGGTCAAGAAACTGTGGGGAAAAATAATAAATCACATCTTCAGTAATTAGTCACTTTTTGTGCTGTTTGATACAGGAGTGACAATGTTCTGGTGGGCACTTTCTGACTGCCTAGACAATGGGAGCACCCATGTACGACTGGATACATTGAAATCTAGGCAGAAAGTGACAGAAATTCACCCCCCCTCCAAAAAAAATTAATTTAAATTTCAATTCATTACTAGTTTTACTTTGACATCTATATTTCATTTGAGACAAGATGCCTTATAATCTGAAACTTAATGGGAATGAACATTACACTCTTCCATACAACAGAATTAACAGAATAATGAAAGGGCACATTTCAATGTAGTATTCACTATTCAAAATATGACTGCTTGATGCATTAAAACGAACATTTCAGAAAGGCAGAAATCACTTATTCTTCTCCCCAGTAGTCTGATTCACTATTTTTGATTTTCCTTAAAAAAAAAAAAAAAAATCTGTAATGAAGTAGAAAAAGTACAATCACCAATTGCGTTATGTAGAATGAACAACTGATGCAAAAAGCTTGTAAACTCAGTCTGAGAATAACTGAATGCTCTGAAGCATTCAGCAAATAATTGCAAATATCAGATGAATTCGATTTGTGTTTGCAAATGACCTATGCAAAAGCAAAATCACTCAGTCCTAGTAAAATTGTGACTTGCCTTACAAAACATATGGCCTACTTTCAGTTTGGGAAAGATAACTTATTTTAAATGAAGTTAAGCAAGAAAAAAGAAATCCAATGTGTTTACTACATCAAAGACAAAAGGTTCCTGTCTTTGCTCACAAACAAAACATTCGCAGAACTCGAAGCGTACAGGAAACGAGATAGACCACAAATTCATAGTTAAGGAGTTGAGAGAAAAAAAAAAAGTTGTCTTCCTCCTACAAAAGATGGACAGAACCTTAGAAATAATGTTCTCCAGTAATGATTGGTACAGGAGAATAAATTTAATTGAATGAACCATAATGCTTACGTTACTATTTCCTAGCACTGCATGATTTCCCTGTTTAACTATAAGACAGTCTTACTAACCTGAAAACAGTTTTGCTTGCTGCAAAGAAGACCATATGCCAGTGACTGTCTCATTCAAGTATTTCAATTAAAGCTCCTAGTAACGTAGTCCAAATCCCCACTAACTGAGCTTATTTAGATTTGTAGAAGCACAGAGGAAGTCTTTCCTGTGCTAAACTGTGTTCAACAGACACGTGCTTGTTTCCTTTCAAACTGCAACTCCAGAGAAGGATGGCAATGGAAAGTCCTTAGCCATGTATTTTACAACCACTTACCACAATCTGGTAATCTTAGAAATTCTGGTGAAAGCAGAGATATTTGAATGGAAAAGAAAAAAAAATCCCCCACACATGAAAGCTTCTAATTCTCAAGTCAAACAAGAACTCCCAGTTGTATTTGGACAGGATATTAAATAGGATGTTCAAGTTAAATATTGCAGCTATTGTTTTATCAGACCAAGATTAGGAAGAACAAAGATCATGGCACTGGGCAGGAACAGGATGGGGGAAAAGAAAAAAAAAAAAAGAGGATTTTGTAATTGATCTTTTTTATGCTATAGCACAGATAGGATAAATTCAAGAGGTAGTGCTAAAGCGATAAAACTTAGTTAAAGCTTTTGCACCTGCTCTGGCAGATGGATGCAATTAATAACAGAAAAGAAACAGAAGAGCTCATGTAAAATTGCTCCCTAAGGGTTAGGCTGTTTTAAAATTAAGCTGACACACTTTTTTTTAATACAATATATTATGGCAGAGATGTGTTTTGAAGTAAGCTGTCTAGTTTACAGCAAATGAACTCATTAGCAAGGTGTATAGACAAACACAGGCCTGGCCCCACAATTAGTTTTCATACTCAATCTGCAAACAGCTAATGTATTTTTTAATTGCTCCCTGTAAAGGAAATTGTTCTTACATTTTGCACAGGAAACAGTATCATATTTAAGTTGATTTTCTCCTAGAGTGAATGAAAGATTTGAAAACAAGACTGCAAGCTTTAGTCAGTAAAATTCTTGCCTGTGTACTTGCAGTGTACCCCTGAAGTAGTTCAATCCTCACATCCAAGAAACAAGATGAAAGTAAACTTCAGTATTTGAAGTCAAATCAGTGTTAACAAAGATGAAAGGCCTCATATCACAGTAGACGTGCACATGTGAGCATACTTATATGCACACACACTGTCACAATACTTGTATGCAGTAACCAGTCATGATGATGCAGACATATAGCAATCCGTGATGTTAAATTACGAGGACACTCCCTACTAGTTCTGGCCCACGTCAGCTGGTGTTTTCCCAAACAGCTCCCATGGAGGTTCAGGGCTAGCACAGGTCAGGGATTGCTACGTGGATGCAGGTACAGGGGTCGATGAGGTGGTGGTGTAGGGATTTTAGTAAGAATTGTGGCTACCATCCACGTTGCACCATGGCACCTAGCTTCAGGGCCAGAGAACAGCATCTGGCCCATTCTGCTTACAAGTACAGCCACAGACAAATTCAGTTTGTATTCCCAAGTCAAGAACAGAAAGAACATGTAAAACCTCAGCAGAGAACTAGCGCAGTAACAATACCTTATGAGCAGTTATGTTGCTGCTGGAGAATAAGACTGATTTCCACAGTGCAAGCTAGCAAAGAAACTTCAAAAAGCAGTCTTTTTTTTTTTTTTTTTTTTAAAGTCATTCCTCAGCAAAGTGGGCTGAAGTATTAGGTCATTTGTATTTTATGCATGAAAATCTTCTTTTGGATTTCTAGAAACCAGTAACAAACTCCCCCCAAAAATGCAGGTTTAGGGACTTGATGAACATGAAGAGCCTAAGTAGACAGAGCAAAAATAATTGAGAGATTGTTAGAAGTAGATGAGTTAATTGGATAATAATCAAATGACAAGCTGCCATTGTTATTAGCAATTTTCTCGAAGTAACCATGCACTAAGGCAGGAATAGCATCTGATATTTACTGGAGTTATCAGTGAAAGAATTCTTAGTGCCACAGGTGATCTGATCTGTTTTGCTTTCTATCTCTGAGATTGCTATGATGAAACAGGTAGATATGTTGCAATGTGGCTTAAAAATTAGCAAAAAATAGTAGCTTGCAGCTTAACAATCTTACAAATCATAAATAAATGACTTAATTTGATAACTGAAGAGCCTAACATCCTTGAGAGCATTGTAAAACAGTGGCATGAAAGGATTTTCCATTTGATCCATTTTAATATTCCTAGCAGTTATTGCAGGTAACTACTGTAATAACTGGATAATGGGGTAGGGAGTGCAGGGGTCACATATAAGGCCTTGCACATTTCTAGGATGCACTAAATAAAACGTACATATGCAAATAGCCCTGAAACTTAAAAGGTATATGTTGTTACTGGCTTTGTGTGCACCTTTTTTGTTTATTTTGTTTATTTTGTTTTTATACAGAGCAGATGGGTGTCAGGCAGCAAAACAATAGCGAGTTCCAGCAGCCCTTAGAGCCTCAGCTTCCCTGCAAAGAGAGCAGATGTTTTCTGCTGGGGCACCGCACACCCTGCAAAGAGCATCACCCTGTCCAAGTCCAGCCATTAAAAGACCACCCGCCAGTACACTGGAGAGGCTACATCCCTACAAAAAGTCATCTTTTCATAACATTGTACGCATCCAATCAACATACCAAGTGATGACTGAAAATTTAAGGATGCTGGGATACCCAGGGTATCGTATCACAATGAGCGAGAGGCCAATCCACATTCAAGTTTTGAAATAGCTGACCTAAGCTTTTATAAGCATTGCTACCACAGCACTTAGCATAGCGCATACTGTATTAACCTTTTAAAATTATATCATATATGATGGCAATATTTTATCTTATTTAGGTGGCTGTAAATAAAACCTACATCCGACCTCTTCCTTTTCTTATGTTTCTGCATATTTTGGCAAACTTACTTTGAATGGGGCAATAGAAAACATACAAATGAAGACAGCTTCCAAACCACATACATTGAGCGACTGCAGATAAAAATCAATATTTTAATGTCTGGTGAACAAAAAACAACAAAATGTCTCTCTTGCTTCCAACTATTTTCAATGGCTTTGACGAATTTCATTCAAGAGGAGCAATGCTTCATTCAACCTAACCACTACAGAGGAATGAGTGACCAGCAGAGCAAAAAAAACAAAAAAGCAGTTAACTGATTGTAAAAATTGCAGTGGATAAATGTAACCTAATTTACTTTTAATCTCCTGTACTTTCCACTTTACTCTCACTTTCCATCAAGCAGCTTGGCTTTTCAACAAGTGGTATTAATTTGCTTTTCAGTAAAATTGTCAGGTCTGAAATCCTTACATTACAAGGGGTATTTAAGAGTACACCACAAGGCTTCTCTTACACTGTCTTTCTTTCTCTGACATAACCTGAGTCACAGCCACCTTCTCTCCATCCTTTTCATTACAGGGTTTTACCAAATCCTTACAGCAGCCATCCAGGCATTACACGACTAGTTAGTAAATTAACTAGGCTGAAGAATGAGTTCTGCATAACGTGAAGTTTACAGAATTTGTTGCCTCTGATTTACTTCATTTCCATTCTGTAGTGCTCTTATATAGTGATTAAAATACTTACAAGCACCAGATCTAAACTGCTATATTCTTCAGAATATTAACAGGTAAAATAAAAATTGTGTCAGATCACTCATGATTAAGAGAGAACCATGGAGGCATTTGAATGTATGTACTAAACTTGGGAGCCTTAATTAGCTATCAAACTTTCCTAGGCCCCTTCCATTTAGCCTGAACAGAAACCTCTCTTTCCCACCAAGATTCAAAGTATCTGATTTAGGTTTCTGCTTTGAATCACCTCGTTGTCTTTTTGTGGTGTTTCAATGGATTTGCACACAGCAGACTAGCTTCTTAATTTAAACTACTAAATTGCACAAAGCTGAGCAGTAGGGATTACCCTCTCTCATGCCCTTCTGGACAGCTACATCAACATACTGCAACTGGCCAGCATCAAAACAACCCAGCTGGCCAGTGCCTTCAGCCACCACCCTTTCAAGTGCCTTTTATCCTCAGGCACCCTACAGATCCAGCTGACAAGTCACGTCCTTGCATTCTCCAACGCTAACAAGCGCATCCCTTGAACTTCAAACACAGCAGCTGTTTGCTCCTCCTCTCCCAGTCTTTTCTTCTCAGCTGTCTTCTATCAAATGGTCCCTTCACTCTGCGCATTTGAAACCACAAAGGCAATGCTGTGTCTTCTAGCCCTTTCACGGTACAGCACACGGAAGTGGCTCATCTTTAACACGCTTGATGCTGAAGCTGCAGGTATTTCTTTCAACCTCTTTCCCTGCTGGCTTGCTTCCAACATAAGTTCACGTGACCCTCTGAGGACTCTATTTCCCAGAATACCTGTGCATACCATGCAGCATAGACACTGAAAAAAAGTCCATTTGAAAACCGCTCGCTTCTATAACACAGCTGACTATTCACTTAATAATACAACACACACACAGAGGGATGCAGGAAACCAAGCTGCTTATTCCTGCTGGCTCTGCACTCAGATGAACTGCAAGACAACATGACTCAGCCCCATACAGCTACCAAGGCCAACTCACAGATCATAGCTCTTGGCAGTGCATGGAATATGAAGAGAATGACATGAAAACAATGAAAGCAAAACAATCAACAAAAAGAAGTAAAGATTTAAGAAGCTCAGAAAAAGTGTTAAATCATTTGATTTATCCACAACCAAGATAGAGCAAAATGAAGAGCAGTCACTACCAACCTCATCTTACGCAAGCAGAGCTCCAAACGAAAAAAAGGATAGGGAGAGCTGCCAGAGAAGAGTTTTAAACCAACATTTAAATCAACATAGGAAAGAGAATAATTTACAGAGCCTCCAGTGAAATGAGAAGCTTCCAACCCACTTAAGCCAAGTACCTGCCAATTCGTATTTTAAAGCCAAAGAGGAACAATGACCTTTGAGGATGTTACTGATGTGATTTTATTGTTGTGTGTGCCCAAATTAACAACTTGACAGATTTTAAACCAATAGAAAAGTACAAGCACAAAAATACCTGTAAATGACATTATAAATAAAAGGAACACTGAAACACTCTACAACCATTTCTATTGCTTTTTGGACTCCTATTTTACTATAAATCAAGGATTAGGAAGAAAAAAAGAAAAATGGTTATTTTTGAGTCTTTACAAAATTACTATAAAAAGAACATAATTGCTGAAATTCGGAAAACTAAAAATTAAAAGCACTCTTTAAAATTATTGTCTTCATAAAATAACCTCGAAGTTTTAAAGTGCTTTATTTTAGTTTCTCTGTATGGTAATTAATTGTAACATTAACACTCGCAAAGCATAATTACGCCCTGGAAGGTCTTCAAAGGGATCTGAAATCAACTGTCTCGCATCCTGTGCAGTTAATCTTCACTTTTTCCTCTCCAACTTTCACAGGGAATATAAAGAATCTGGAGGAAAATTTGCCCCTAGACAGAAGTGTAACGTTAGGTCAGTTGGGTTTATGTTTACTATATCCCCAAAGAAAGACATCAAAATAGACACGGGATAGGTTTTGCACTTCTGCTCATCGCCTCTCAGGACTGCACTGTAAACGTTACAGCCCCCAATGCCTTTTGCGGCTCTCTAGCCCATTTTAATAGAAGAAATGTCAGCACTGGCCGAAGAGCAGACCTCCTGCTCTCTCACAAGACGGGAAGAGAAACCAGACGTACAAAAGGAACACAAGTTCCTGCTCTTTTCGGCCGCAGGACCGAAACAAAACAAGCCTCAGGAGCGTGAAAGAGGCGCAGTGTGAAAGAAGCCCTAAAGGCAGCACGAAAGACCCCTGCGAGAGGGAGGCCGTGCGATGCCCCTCCAAGCCCCCCTCACCCCCTTCCCACCCCCCGACGGCCTCCAGCCGCCCCCTCAGGGGCAGGACAGGAAACTCCGTCCCCCTTCCCTCCACCTCGACCACTGGCCATCTCCCCCATCACTCCCAACCCCTCCCGGCTCCCGCCCGGCTTCACGCTCATTTGCCGCCTGCCACGTCAGGCAGAGGCGGAGCGGTGCGGAGCCGCCGCTGGCCCTGCCCCGCTCCCTCTGTCCGCGGCGGGCGTGCCGGGAGGGGAGGGGCGGCCATGTTGCGAGGGGAGGGGCGGCCATGTTGCGAGGGGAGGGGCGGCCGCCAGAGCGCCGCGGGGCGGGGGAGGGAGCGGGAGCGGGGCCGCGGCCGCCAGCCTCACTTTGTAGGAGTGAGGGGCGAGCGCAGCCCGCCCGGGGCTGCGAGCCGCGCTGCAGCACAGCCGCGCAGCGTCCCTCTGTCTCTCCGAGCCCGCATGTGCCCGCAGGACGCCGGCTCCCCTCGCGCCCCACACCCGGCTTCCCTGCGGGTCTGAGTCCCGCGGGGGCAGCGCCGCGATCGCGAGTGGCGGCGGCGGCGGCGGCGATCGGCGACAAGGGCCGGGGCGGCGCGGGATGCGCCCCGCCTGCCTCCTGGGTCGGTGAAGCCCGCTGCCGCCGCCGGAGGACGAGGAGGAGGAGGAGGGAGGAAGGACAGCCTCGTCCGACGAGACGCCTCGGGTGGAGGGCGGGGGGCGCGGAGCGGCTGACCCCCCCCCGCTTCTCGGCGGCTCCCCCTCGTTGTAGGGAGCCTCGCCGTGTTGCTCCGTACGTATCCTATCCGCCTGTCCGTCCGCTCGACTTCCTCCAGGGGCAGGTGCCTGGGGGGGACCCGGGGAGGAGGTAGGGGGGCTCCCCCCGAGCGCCCCTGGGTGCTGAGGTAGCGCCGGGCTCCCTCCTGCCGGCTTCAGCTCAGCCCAGGGGGGTGGCGAAAAGTTGAGCCCGGTGCTGGACGTGCCCGCGGGCTTGCCCTTCTGCCTCGCCTCGCGTTACCTCGGCGGTGGCTCCTTTCGGGGCACCTCGTGAGGGAGCCTCTGTCTGTCTGTCCCCGCGTCCAGCTCGGCTCCCCCATGGCCAACTCCCAGAACGGCCGCAACCCGCGCAAGGGACGGATCCTGGGCTTCATCGACGCCATCCAGGATGCTGTGGGCCCCCCCAAGCAGGCAGCCGCCGACCGGAGGACTGTGGAGAAGACCTGGAAGCTCATGGACAAAGTGGTGAGCGAAGAGGGGGGCTGCTCAAATAGCTACACTTGGGGGGGACTGCATCATCCTGCAGCTTCACTAGCTATATGCTGTGCCCATCGGGAAGCGAGGGGACTTGTGTTTTAGGTTATTCAAGCACCATTTGCCTGCCTTTATTTATTTTTTTCCCTGTGGCCTCCGGCTATGCTTTTTCTTTTTTTTTTAATCTTGGTTTGTGTCAGGAAAACAAATATGTGTGTTTGCCTTAGGCTATTGTTATTTTCAGATCCTTTAAAATGACTCAAACTTGAAAAGCTGAGCTGTCCTAATGAAAAACTGCTTAACTTAGTCTTGTAATCACACACTGTGTTTTTCGTGTTGGATCACATTGTTAGTCTGCAAACAAGACCTCTGAAGCATGAAACTTCAGCTAAGCTAATCGTCCTGTGAGACATGCTCATGATGGTAGCATAGATACGTTTGTGCTTTTAGGAATGTGCGTGGGGACTGGGGGATGTCACTCTTGTCAGTTTAGTAAACAGATTTGTACACACACCTACCTTTTAAGTGTGTTCTGCATTTTAGTGAATTTTTACTACTTTTAATTTTCATTTTGAAACCAGATGTATACTGTACTGAAACTTATTTTTCAGGAAGTGGGAGTATAGTTTTCTAGAACTTCTCCTAGGTCTCTGGACCAGCCTGATAAATTTTATTTAGAATTATACAAGATGACAGATAGCTGTAGATTAGCTAGGAGAGTTTCTTACCAAGGGTAGGAATAGTCTGATTATAATATAACTGTTCAGGGGGCACAGTTGCTCTGTTTTGCATGTGAGTGATACTTGACAGCTTCCTCTTGAAACTGCTGGAGAGTGAAGAACGCTACCTGTTAGCCTTGGGTCCGTATATAAAGAGTTATGACTTCTTAACTCAGTGATTCTCCATGAATTAGTGCAACCATTTGCTTTTCCTGTGGCTCTTGTACAACGTGGATGTTTAACATGTCTTAAAGTTTGTCAGAAGTTACTCTGACGTACTGGAGATATTTAATTTAATGTAATGTGCCTTGACAAATGGTAATTTCAGAGTGTTTGATTGAGTCCTCATATGCTCTTCTTGTTGATGCTCCAAGAATTGCATTTGTATTTCTACCACAATTTCTGAGGATGATTATAAACTTAAAAACTAGCCTTCATAGAAATGATATTGTATGAATCAGCCGTCCCTGGGGGTATTTAAGGAAAGGTTGGATGTGGTACTTAGGGTCATGGTCTAGCGGGTGATATTAGCAGTAGGGAGACAGTTGGACCAGATGATCTTGAAGGCCTTTTCCAACCTTAATGATTCTCTGATCACAAAGATGACTTTATTGTCACAGAGACTTTGTTGACATTTCACTATTAGTGATCAGGATGCTGTAAGCAGTGAGTATCTTGTAATGAGAAGTGCAATTATAAACACTTGGAAGCAGGCACTGTTCTTCAGTAGAAGGAAGTTTTCAGGAAACCTGGAATCTGTTTTGTCATTGCTGAAACCACGTGGGCAATGTACAGCTTAATTTCTGCCCTGTGTCAGTCCATTTACAAGTCTATATGGTAAGATTGCCTCTGGTTCGCTTATATATCCACAGATACCAGCAAATCTTGGACTTGTGGATTGCTTTTACTCATCCATTGTGGGATAACTTTATTTGTTGCTATTAAGACAGAGCATTGGAACAGCCAGTAAGGCCTGTTCTGTAGAATTCACTGGAAGGGCTGGACATTGTGCTGTGCTTTCTTTTTCATTTTACGGATAAGTGTCCTCAATTTGGATCTTTAATGTATCCTCTTTAAGCTGCTCTCAGTTAATCAAATTTAATTTCCAAATTATATTAAAGTATACCAGACAGGATGATGTCATAGTGTGAGAATGCCATAGCTTTCTGTTTGAGTTTTTAGCATTTGGTACTTATAGTGAAAGGATGTTTGAACAAATTGAATATGTTGGCAAGCAAATTTAAGTCTCAGCCTTATGTGGCAGGAGACACAGGAAGGTCATTTTATCCTTTGCCTAAATCAAAACCAGGGATTAAAATCAGAAATAGAAACCTGCTTGATCGACTGTTGCTTCAAATCCCATTTCTGGACCATGTCCGATGACTGGTGTCTGTGGTGGTTCACTGATAAAATTAATACTTGGTGAAGGCGGTAGGCTACTCAAAGCCAGCGGGGTGCCACCCAAGGTAGGATTGTAGCTTTGAGGTCTGTTTTGCTAGCTGTAATAACAGTCATCATTCTGGTTTGTTCTTTACCAATAGTAGCTGTGATAACCATTGTTTTGCTGCAGTTAGGTAGCTAAAGTTTTCTGCCTTCTAAAGATGCGAGTGAAAGGGAGGATGGAAACATGCAAAGCTATTACTTTGACCAAAGGGTGAAACAGGAGAGTTCTTAAAAGCTGGGAAAAGAGCTCAGTCTTTCCCAGTTTACCTTTCTTTCCTACCTGTACCTTTCTGTACCTTTCCTTTCTTGCTTTGTGCTTCTTTCCTCTGTTGGCAGGCGATATTACCTGTACGCATTACTTGTTTTCAACAATAAAGGATTAACACCAAGGCTACAAATACCACTATTTTATAAGAACTATATAGAACTAGACAGGTTTTAAGGTGTATGCAAAAGCTCTGGCTACTTAAATACCATACAAACTTGTGTGTGCAGAACTGGTAATATGTCATGCCTTGAAATTGTTAAAGCTTCATGTTAGTGTTTGTTTTTCATGGGCTGATGCTTCTGCTGTAAGAACAAGCAGAAGGCTGCAGTTCCACTGAAGTTGGCTCTTCTAACTTCCGCTACCAGTTTAAAAAAAAAAAAAAAAATCAAGTGTGTAGATTTTGGGAGTTCTTTAGCAGGACAGAATATTGAGGTACTGCTCCTGGTTAGTATCCTGTTAGTAAAGGCTTCTGTGAACAACATACTTGTGGGGAATAAAAAAAAAAATAAATCCCCATGTTGTAAGTAATCAGTGAATTTGCTTTTCTTCTTTATACCTTCTACTTACATCTTCCTTTTATTCCTAATCCACTGGGATCTCTACTTTTTGAGGTTTACTGGTATGGCTTTTTACAATGAGTTTACAATGCTAACTGAGGGGCATCAACTGTTAGCATTTGATGTCCAGTTTCTCTGTTCTTTTTCTCATGGATAAGCTTTAGCTTAAGAACCAAAAGTACTTTGTTTAATTCCTTTGCAATGCGAAGGATGATATTCCTCTTATGGTTTAGAAGGCTAGCCCTGCTTTCCAGTGCTAGCATTGTATATGCAAGTCAATCATACATCTTTGAACTTCTGGCAAGCCAATCACTATTTTTAAAAATGCTCTGTATTTTTGAAAGTTCATATCCTGTAAATAATATTCTTAACAAATAACTAAGTCTTCCTTTAAACTATGCATAAATTACATGGGACATTTTTTTTAAGATTCTAAACCTAATGATTTTAAAACCTAGAAGCTAGCTGTGCATTACTACTAGAAGATGATGGTTATCTTGGGAGCAACTTTGAGAGAAAATGTCTATTATATAAACATGGGTGTAGTTCAGTTAATTTGCTGCTCTGGCTATTTAGACTTGGCAGTACTTTTATGCACATTTTACTATGGTAGATTTTAAGCCAGTAGAATTGTGACATGTTCTGAACAGTTGTTTTGTTGTTGTTGTTTTAAATCAGAATATTATAGTAACTTTCACTTTTCAATACTCTTACACATTGGGTCTGAAAATAATTGTTTTCTACTCAGATTAACAGTTGTATAAACTGTTTGAGTGCTTTATCATAGCCCACCATTTTGTTTGACATAGTAAATGGGGATGGCAGTTTGATTAGCTATTTTAATAATTTTCTAAGAGCAAATTAGAGTGCGTCTCCAAAGCTCATCCTGTTGACTTGGTGAGTAAAAGATGTATTGCCTCTGTAACTACTAAGTTACAGTAGTAGTGTAGTTTTCTTTTACATTGACAACATGCAAGTTTTCAGCAGCACGTAAATGAGTATACAGAGCACAGTTCAACAACTTGAAACCCTGTGCTGATGGGTGATCCTTTGAAACACTTAATGTAATTGTTACATTAATACGCAATCTTGCAAGTTGCTTAAAAGTCATAGTTCCACAAAGGATCTAGGAAAGACAATTATCGGTCATAACCATGGTATTCTTCAGTGTATTACCTGGTTGAAGTTGATAGGAAGTTTTATATCTGCATAGAATGTTTGTGGAAAAGAATTTAAATGGAGAAATGGAAGCTTCTCACTTCCTAACAAAAGTATAAATGACCCTCCAAAGTCAGGTGTCCTTGGGTGTATGTAGCATCAGCATGGTAACTGCGTATTTCTCAGGTATGGAAACATATGGTGCAGTTGTGGTGTGGTAGCTGTTGAACAAGCACTTGCTGTTTTCTCAGCTGAAAAGTTTAGTGATTGGTCACTGCTAGTTATATTTTGATGAGAAGGCTTCTTTCAGAGGAACATTTCTGTGGGGAGAAAAAAAAAGTCATTGCAATTAATGTAATTTCTGGCAGAGGGCTATACAGTGAAGGAGCGTCATGCTCACATTTCATTCATTGTCCTGATTAGCACCTCTCTCATTACGTTTTTTGGAATTCACTGTCCGTAGCATCGTGTGTTACGGTTTTCTGGAGAATTGTTACGGTGTTTTACTGTAGAGCTACTTTTATGCTGTGTTATTTCAAAAATGTTCTTAATACTTTGACTTTTTTTGTACTGCATGGCATGGCAGAATATACTAGTTAGAGGTTTTCAAGGTATAATTTTGGAAGTCTGTGAGCACTGATGCTGCGATTGTTGTAGTCCATTCACTGCAGCTGAAAACAGTGTTTAGCGGATGTTGTACTCACTAGATGCTCTGTTGTAGCTGTGTTGCTTTCCTTGTATTGTCTTTGACCTGCGTTAGGTGTTTAAACAGATTGTGCTGGGGCTTGAACAAAAGTTCTTTTGTCTAACTAGTCCAGGGCCTTCAACTTCATTGTTTGCTATAAAAGTGAATAGAAGGTAGAGTTTTCTGTAAGAAATCAATCCTCTAAATACAAGTCCTATCCATTACTCATACCTGAAGATGCTATGGAACAATGCCTTATAACTTCAGTCAAATGTCTTCAAAATTTTAAGAGTAGTGGTGTTTCTTTTGTGTTTTTGAGAGGAAGAGAGGGTTTTTTTTTTTTTTTTTTTCCCCCCATAGGGACTAGAGTAAGCTTGTCTGGAAGTTCTTGAGCTAAGTCTGTTACTGGTAGGTCAGGATAATCCCCTAGTTACTCATAAACAGAATTGCACTCTGTTGTTTATGTGGTTCTGGAGTAAGACTCGGATTTACCCTGAGACAGTGGAAGAAGCTTAACCTTTCTCAGTTTACCTCAATGAGAGACATTTCTTAGTAACTTACTGATTGCTATTCATTTTTTAGATTGCTTGCTAAATATATACATGCTTACTTCCAGTCATAACAATACACAAATCACACAGTGATATGATTCATGTCCGCTGCTGAAGTGTTGGCGAGGACTGCTTTGTAAAATGTAGTATGGGGACTTTTATTTTTGTTTCTTTGTTTTGAATTCTGTTTTCTTTTGAAGAAAGGTATGTATGCCACTTCTGGTGGATTGGTAAATCTTTTGCGTCAGCAGTTGTCATTTCTTTTTGCTTGCTTATAATTGTGAACTGCTGTGGTACGTGTCAGGACATCCTGACTCTGGAAACCATATGGTTTACCAGCCATCTCTTTACAAACTTACTTCCTTTGGACTGAAACCTTGTGTGCTCTATAAAAGCCTTGTGCTACTTCAATGGACCACTAACTTTAACTACACATTAGCTTTTTTTTTTTTTTTTTCCTTTTCCTTCCACTGAGAATGCATACAACTAATTGAGTTGTCTTATAGTCAAATTTTTGTACAACTTTCCTAAAGGCTTATTCGGGAGTTTAGGGTTCTAGTAATGTTCTGCATTTATCTCTGTAAATTGAGCAGAAGGTGAAGCCTGGTAAACCATGATGACCACAGGATCCTGTTGTGCTGTGTGTATGACTAATGTCACTGGACTGAAGAAGACTTTCTAGAACATCTGAAAGGGAAACTAATTCTTCATTTTAACTGGGTAGTCCTTTTGTATGGTTGAATGGACAGACTGTTGAAAACGCAACAACCAGCATAAGCGATTTGCTTATTCCTGTTTTAATATTTTTAATGGTAGTTCTAGTGTATACAAAACCATTCATATTCTGCTTGTTAATGTATCTCATTGAAAAGAAAGACTTCAGAAAGGGAGTTAATTCCTTGATCATGAGGTTTAAAAAAAGTGAGGATAAATAAGCAATTAAAAATGATTGCATCCTTCTCAGCTTGTAGGCTGTTCTCATTGCTGACTTTTTTTTCCTGAATAAATATTTTCCTCTTTTAAGCTGCTTTTTTCTACATTGTGCTGTTGCTCCAGAAAGTTGTAACACCTAATCAGGGGTATTGATTGATGGCACCTGTAGTTTGCTTTGGGAGAATGTCAATCTTTATCGATTCGTATTTTCACTAAATCACAGAGAACGCAGGTTCGCATGAAAAAGGTGTGCAATTTTCATAAAGCTTTCTCTGGAAAATTTTCACTTCTGTCTTTGGGATACCAGTTCTTCTTTTCTAACTCTTCTACAAAAAGAAACTTATGTCTCTGCATGTATGATTTTCAGATCTGTCTGCACAGGTGAAATTCTTTGCTTATGATTCTGAAATCTCCTTAAGCTGTCTGTCAGCTTAATTTCAGCATTAAAAAAAAAAAAGTATTTAATCTCCTTTTTAAGTCTCTCTTTTTAGTTCATTTCGTGATCTTTGGGGTAACAGTACCATCCTGCCCTCATGCAGGCAGCCCATTCACTAGAACTGTTATTTTTAAAGTTGTATCTGATTCCTTCAGATTGAGATATGATTCATGGACAAAGATAACGTTCTTTATCCATCCATTGTCCCAAAACTATCATCCATTCAGCTTTCTTTTTCTGACCTTTAAAGAGGTCAGAAAAACCTGAACCTATACGTATCGAACCTATATTCGTTGAGAATGCTGCTCTGGGCATCTGCTAACTCACAATTTGCGCTCTGTTGTCTTTTATTCTGCTAGCGTTTTCTTTATCATATTAAATAGAAACAACTTATTTTCAAAGTCTCTTGCTGTTTTGCTCTTGCAGTTGTGGTTTGCAGCTCCAGACTTAATCAGCCACTCATGAGTTTACCAAACATCTTTATGCTTTACTTCTTTTTATTTCCTTCCAGCTTCCTCTCCATCTTAGGAGGAATTTCTTTATGACCCACTTAAATTATTCTAGAGTTTGCCTTGAAGCTTTTCTTTGCTGTTTTATCTAGGAATACTAAGGACCCACTAGCGCACTGAGCCACTCTTTAGCATGAACTGTTGCGTTTGTGTCCTCATATTTGGCTGTATCCATCTGCTGTCTTTCTGTTTCCTACTGAGATTAAATTTCTCTGTGGGAAGGACTGTCTGCTTTACAATACATCAAATGGGTTCCTGATCCATTACTTGATCTAGTATGTGAAAGAGTGATATAAATTATTGAAGTAACAATGGATCAGTAAAAGGAAGGGGGCTGTTGCAAAAGTCATGTTTTAAATACTTTCTTTGAATGGCATTAATGTTTCTATAGTACTTATGAGCTTGCACTGTTCTAATAATTGCTAGACATTTTTTTAAACTTGTTAGTGCTTGACTTTCATCCATTCTCCTATCTCCACAACCATGATCACAGTCCCCTAACTTTCCTTGAATGATGTGTTTTGTGTATGTTTCATTCAGAGAAAGAAACAATTGTGTTTACTTTGCTGCTTGTCATGCATGAAGGTCTTAAGTCCGTAAATTTTTTAATTGTAGATCTAGAAATTGGGGGAGGGGTTAGCAATATAGCTTTGAGTTTACAGAGGGATGTATGTTATATGAAACAAGTTTTTTTTTTCCCCCCTGGAAGTGCTCAAAACCATACACTTTTTTCAAGTTGATACATTAGTAGAAATAGGAGTCTGCTTTCGGCAGTATTAAGATGTTTTTATAGCCTCGTTAGTTACCTCAAAAGAATGTCAAAGTCACTAATATATACTGTGGCGATCCCCAAATGATACCTATAAAACTTTTATGCCACATGGACTTAATTTTTTCTAAGCGTTTGCATATGTACAGCTGCACACACATGTGCAGAATGTGTTTCTCTGCAGTGTGTTAGCTGAGCACTCAAAATCTGTTAGTTTTGATTCCTTTACTTTCTACTACAGAACATTACAAAACAAACTACCAGAGAGGGTAGGTAGCCAGGAGATAATGACTTTAAATATGCTTATGTTCAGGAAACAAAAACAGTACCTTCTTCTCCCAGAAACATTTCCAGTGAAGACTAGCTTCAAATAAAGGTGTTCAATTCATCTGAAGCTTACTCTTTTAAGCAATATATATTATTCAATTGAATTTTGTGCCATTTAGGAAGATGCTCACTCCAAGTTCATGAAGATGTTATCTTCTAGTACAACCATAAAGTGGAAAACATTGAGTTTATAATATTTCATTTCCTAGTTTACAATATCTGTGAGTGGCTTAATTTCTGTCTGTCCTAGCGATCAGCTTTTGAACCTCTGGCCCCATTCAGATCCTCTTCATAGGTGTAACACTGTCAAACTTTACATTCCTATGGGTTTTAAAAAGTTACGTTATTGGAGAAAGAAGAGAGAGAATCATCTTTTGATGAAAATCTAAATTTTAAGGTCAGTTCTTAGTCGACACCAAAAATCCATGGGGAAATTCATTTGCAGCAAACAGACCCGTACAGAACTACTGCTCTTGGCATCACTTGCATACTGTGTTTTGATAATACTCTCCTTAGCACAGAGTGGACAGGCAAAGATGTTCTGACTTTAAAAGGAGACCCCCAAACTATGATAAGTAAGTGTGTTTGTTTTTTATAGATGTGGCAGGATTAAGTCAAATTTGACATCCTTTGACATTAGAGACTATGTTGGAATATTGTGGAATACAATTGAGATAGGATTTAATTCTTTGTGCCTGAAGGTTAGAGAAGTATGCTTGCAGAATTTTAAGATGTCACATTACTTTTTCCCCCAACATATTTCTTGTCTTTTAAAATTCACTTGTTTTTGCTTGTAGGTAAGACTGTGCCAAAACCCAAAGCTTCAACTCAAAAACAGCCCACCTTACATACTTGACATTTTACCAGACACTTATCAACATTTGCGACTTATACTGAGCAAATATGATGACAACCAAAAACTTGCACAACTCAGTGAGAATGAATATTTTAAAATCTACATTGACAGTCTCATGAAAAAATCGAAACGGGCTATAAGACTCTTCAAAGAAGGAAAGGAAAGAATGTACGAGGAGCAGTCACAGGACAGGTAAGTGAACTATTAAAATATAAGGTAGATTGTCTGGCCTGTCTATATTTTTAACAATGTTCTTCTGCAGCCATTGTGTTTTGACATTTTTAATTATTTAAAGAGCAGAAATATTTATTGTTTGGGTTTATTGACCCTGCAGGTCAAACAGTAATTTGCTGGATTTGTTCCACTGTGTGCTCTTATCTGTCACTTTGCGACCTTTAAAACCAAGAGCATTTCCTTCATAAAACATTCATTTCATTGTAATTACTTGTTTGCAGGGCCTTACAATACGTAGTTTTTCCTCTGGCAGAGAGCGAGTGACTGTTATCTGGTCTGAGCTTGACCTCCCTGTAGCCCACTTGTTAAAACTGTGGGAGCCATGATGGATATTGACGTAGAGTTTTCCAGAGTGGTGAAATGGAACAAAATGATAATCACGTTTTTGAGATATTGTGTGATGTTAGCATGAGGTGATGATAATGTTAGTTTGGTGCTGAGAAGTCTTTTCAGAAACCTAATGGATTCCTGATTTGCAGTGATTCAATTTTAATAACCAGGATTAATGTCTACTTTGTGTACTGTTTTGGTGGTGAGTAAAGAGGCTTTCAAGATTTGGTATTACTACATAATACTTTAAAAATATTTTAAGAACTTTTGTGCAAAATCTGCTTTTTTGTTTTGGGAAGGGGTACAGCAGTTGTGTGGCAGTTAGTCAAATGGAAAACGTGACGCTGTTTGCAGTTTCCCCTTTTCAAAGGAGATAGGGAAGTCATGGAAGGGAAAATGGAGAGGAAAGGAATGGAGAATTGTATCTCTCTGCACCTGAGCTTACAGGCAGGGTTGCAGTATAGTTTTATAGCTGGTGAAAGTGGTGGTAGAAGCAATGGAATGTCTATATTGTTGTAAATGTCACTGCAGTCATGTTTGATTTATACGTAAGTTCCTTCCAGACCTTTAGGTATGATTATAGCTATTCAGTATACTGTGGTATTCTTCCTTATATGAATCTTGCTTAACATATAAGGAATTGTTTTAAAAAGTATTTAAAGACTGTTCAGTTGTAAAGAGCAATTTGCCTAAGAGGAACAAAATGCACAGTTTGAACTATTTGATTGATGAGTATAGATCTTGATGGATGTTCTTTTGTGTTTGAATTCATAAGCAAGAAAAAGAATGCTTTCATTGTAGATGTGTTGTTACCAGAACTCCTGGAAGAATTGTTCAGTGCTGAGCCTATGGGGTCTTCCTTTAATAACCTATTTGTTGTATGTACAAAAGTCATTGTGTTTCAAAGGAAATAAGAACTTTTTATGGTGAGGGAAATTTGACATAAATGACTGCATTATGTAAACAGGTTTTATTTTGACTTCCCTATGGTGCATGAAACCCAGATTTACTTGTGGTTTTGCTTACAGTTAGCAATAAATAAAAACCAGTTTCAGTGTCACTTTTGCAAAAATGGTCTGCCATAGGCACTGTACAGTCATTCAAAACAGTGTCTCAGTAACTGTATCTAGTAGATAGAGTTGTTTTCTTCTTTCCAGTTTCCCACTTCAGTTTCTTCATAAGGGTAACAGTGGTGATTTAAGGATGTCTTTTGTGAAGCAAACAGTTTTTGAAGGTGGTACAGTTAGTTACTGTCACTCATTGGGTCCATTCTTGTAAGGTGTTTGGAAAGGAGGGATTTTAAAACATAGTAACGGAGTGCAATGATTCACAGTAACTTTCAGGCTCTTTGAATTTGTATTCCAGAAAGTGATACATTATTTTGTCTGACTGATAAGAGTTTGAAGCTTGAGGAAGGGAATATAATAGAAATGTGTCTTCCTTGCTAAAACAGTTAGATGCGCTTCCTCTACAAGCCGGATTCTGACACAGCAGTAGAAACAACGGCTGGAATGTTTAAACAACAAAAACAAAAAATAACAGAAGCATTTTTCCAGCAGTTCATGCCTCATGCCCTTGTAAGTTACAGTGATCTGAAAAGTGTCACTTTCTTATCTACTGCTGATGTTTTCTCTGTACGCGTGTCCTAGTTTTAAGTTGAATCAAGGTATATTCATTTGCTGAGCCTTGTGACTAGGTTATCTGCTTCCTCTACTGTACTTTGACATACTTGATCATTTTAAATCTTGTAAGTTGGTAAAAGATACTGTCTTTTTTTTTTTTTTTAGCTGCTTTGCTTCGAAATATGTTTTCATTAACCTAAGTTGGTTATCTGTTTACTTTATAATGCAAATGTAAGGGTAACCATTTAAGTAAGTGTTTTTCAAGATGTTTTTAAAATTGAAGTATAGTCAATTAAAAAAAAAAAAAAAAAAGCCTCTCATAAATTAACACCTGACCAATTTTTGTGGTTTTCAGTCTCACTTTCCTGTTTTGTTTTCTGTTAGTGTCTCTGTGGTTGCTGGATAAAAAGGTCATCGTGGAGGAAAAAAAAAAAAGGGGGGAAAAAAAAAAAAAGGCTGCATTTGCAAACATTCTCTCAATATTCTTGATTGATATACTTTTAATCTACTAAGATTATTGAATAATTTTTTAACTTCTGTGGTGATGGTACATTTAGGAACCAGCACCAATGTACATGTTATTTTATTTGCCTTATCCCTCATGACAGAAGTTAGTCTTTTGTGAAAAATTTATCATGAGATTTAGTTCTCAAAGGTGCTGTGGATAAAAAAAAAAAGGTAGTGTGCAGCCAGTTTACATACAAGTGGCTAAAACTAAAGCTTACACTGAGGTATTAGAGGTGTTGCCTCTCTATTCTGCGTTCCATGTCAAATACATATGATAGCCATTTGAGTGGTTGGTGCTATCTTTCTGTACTCTGTAGGATGAATCTTGCTAAGCAGAGATAGTATGGTTTACTTTTTTTTAATTTTTAAATGTATATGAATTGCATCTATCTTCTGGGTTTGATGTCTCATTTAAAATTACATCCTCTTGCTTAATGAGGTAAGAGATTGTATTCAATAAATTGTGTAAACTACAAGATGTAGTCTGCATAGAAGTTTTTCAAGGTGTGAAGTAGTTTAAAGATTTTTGTCAGATTTTATTTCTTAAGATTATTAACACATAATTATTAAGATTATTGAATCAGGTACATCCACTTTTCTTAAAAGGCTTTTCTGTTTCTTTGAGGGTCTGTGTTTTTTTTTTTTTTTCCTTTGTTTATTGGGAAGCAGACTAAGGCTGGAAGACATTATTTCTGTGAAGTCCAGGCTTCCATTTGTCTCCTGCATTTCAGAATTATACATCCAGAAAAAATAAAAAACTTTGTAGGCTGGCATTTTTTTCAAGCAAATGTTAGCCAGGTGCTGAAATCAGGTACATTAGTTACAATAATAATAGCGGAGGAATAAAGGGGCAATGGGGAGGTTACATTTGGATTCATTCAAGTTGCTAAACTTGGCTCTTAAGAGCTAACAAAACCCTTTCTCAGTAAGGGAGACCAATGTGAGCTTTCCTATTCCTACCTGTAAATTGTGTCGTTGTATGGATGCATCTCGAGATGGAACTTGTTCATTGTCTATTTTAATGTTGCCTGCCTTCTGCTAAGTGTTCTTTAAGTGAGGACAAGAGGAAAAGTATAAAGCCAATGTGTGTGCTGATTTTTATGAATCTATTAAATGCTGCTTGGTTCAAACAGAATTTGTTGGCTACTTGGTGTTAAGTGGCATTGCAGACGTGGAAGAGGACAATAATATGAAAGATGAATATTTCTCAAGTTGTGGGCAGGACAAAGATGAAAAGATTAGAAGAGCTGAGGTTAGTTTGGGGGTGAAATAGAAGGAGGAGTTGCATGTAGGGAAGACTCAGGGAAGTTCTTCAAGGTGATTGCAAAACCACTCCTGTTTCTGTATAAGTCTAAATTCCCTTGCTCATTTGGATGTTTGGTATCCTGACTAAAATTGCATACTTCAGGATTTTATGTCTTGCTTAAGTATTTCGGTAGTACAGAGTTCTTGTATTTGCTGTCTTCTTGGGAGGTCCTATACCTGTAGTTTATGTAATAGATCAGATTCTCCTTTTTTTGCTGTTCATGTTGTCCCTTGCCGTGTGAAGCTGTGAATCAGTAGCGTGTTTAGGAAGCACTCCATTTCTCTTCCTTCAGTCTGCATTGACAGCTGAGATCAGTTAAGGTTCTTGAATCAAGTTTCCTGAACAGGCATATCAAAGTACACAGCATTGTCAGGAAAGACCTTTCTACTGCTGAAACTTCTGGTCTTTTTCCCCCTTATTCTGAAAGTACAGGTTTGATAACAAGTTACAAAGGTAACCATCAGCGTGGCCTTCGGTTGTGTCAGCTGTAATACGATAACAGCCATTAATGTACTTTTGTCCCATGGTAAACGAGAGGTGGCTTACCCTTCTTCTCTGAATTGCCTCCTCTTGCACCACAAAGTTGCTGTTTTACTTATACGAAGTTAGGAAGCTCATCGCTTAGGTAGCCTCATAACTTGTTTGTATCTCCAGACAGAGGAGACTTTGTTGATTCAGAAAGGGATCAGGAAGGATGTGTTTTTAATTCAGGACAACTTTTTTTGGACAAGTTAAGATTCTTCTGGCTTATGGCTTTAGTATTTGACAAATAGAAGTACAGATTCAGAGAAGAGTGTTAATGGTTCTTTTCAAAGAGCCAGGTTTGACCACTGGTCAGCCTCACATAGATAACTTGGTAGCTGTTGCGTGATAACTATCATGAAGGTGGATTGGATTTGAAGTTGTGGTCTCGTGGTGAAAGCTGTTAACACCTGAGAATCACCTGGTCTGTCCCACTTCCTGTGCATTTTATTTATTTTTGATCTTTGGCGCATTCTGATGTGAATGCTCTGACTTTAAGTACCATCAGTCTGTTGTCCAACATGATCTGTAAACCTCTCTACTGAAGCTGTATCAACATGTTTTAGAGATCTAGTATGTTGATAACTTTAATCCTGGTGAAGTAGAAGCAAAAGAATCTCTTGCTGGAGTCCTTAATTCTGTTCCATTTATGTACTTGTATTTTTCACATGGTCCCATCACTACATTTTTAGAAAAAGAAGCAGCCTTGCCTTTCCTTAAATGCCTTCTGGAGTGTTGGCTCATTGCTTAAACTCCTGTGCTGTCCCTTGAAAAAAGAGAACACGTTCAGTGTATAACCTATAATATGCTAGTTGACAATGGAACTTGCCTGTCAATGTATTGGAATAAAGAGGCTTCTTCTGACAAGAAAAAAGAGGGCATGAGTGATTGGATTAGGTTGCATGGGACAAGGAAATGCAATGATTGTTTTCTTTGAAAGCTTTTATGTTATGGTAAATTCTTTATTTCCCTTCTTCCCTCCCTACCTACTGTGATGTAAAACTAGATATAACCAAAACAGATTTAAGAAAACCTTTGGCATACCCGAACCGCATGAGTAATAGAGCTTCAGTGCAAATTTAGTGAAGCACAAGCCATTTGCTATTTTTGGTTTTAGTCTAAATTAAACAAGGAATGTGACTTACACAAACTGGCAGACAAAGAGACTCTTGTTGCAGAGGGCAGGTGAGAACACGGGGAGGTTACAAATGGTAGGGCAGTGTTATGACAGCTTGTTCTCAACATAAAAGCAAATAGGCTGGGTGAGTCCAGTTGTTGTAAGGCAGTATTTCAATTTGTAAGTGTTTCTGATCTTCTTCTTCCACTCGAGGGGGAGGGTATTACCACATAAGAACAAAAGAAGTATTAGTATCAAAAGAAGTATTAGTATCAAAATAACCTAAAGGCAACTATTTATTCAAATTCCAGAGGAAGGCAATGATTTTAAAAACACAGAAGATCCTATGTGAGGAAATAATGGTTTCTGAATTCTTAAAGTTGATTTAGATCCTTGATTCATATTGAGTTAGTGGAAGAGGGGTAATACATGCACTTCACTTTTCTTTTACGTTACTCTCTCATAAAATCAGATAGGTTTTTCTATTTTAGTGCAAGGTCTCGTTGGACATTTTTTTATGAGTAATATGGTGTCTGAGCAGAATTCAGCTGGTTGTGAGGGAATATATACTGTTTGATCTCCTCGTTCTATTCTGTATAATAATTTATACTTGTGAAAAATGTATAAGATAATACTGCCAAATTAAGATGCATTCACACCAACTGTGCAGAGGTGAAAGCTTTCAAAAAGCACAGACTTATGGGGAAATGATCCTCAGATCTTTCCATGTGTTAATATATTAATTTCCTTTGTGATAAAATTAATGACAGTTCTGCTGCTGGGACTACACAAGACATCTGATGCAGTGTCTCTGCTGACATAGTTCTCTACATGGTCACACTTCAGCTCTATCAGGCAATATAAGATGAGAAAATTAGCAGGGAAGAATGGGTGGTTTTCTGAAAATATTGTAGTCTTGGTCAGGGAGGTCTGTGAATATTCAGTCTGATTTGCACGTGGGGATACTATTGTCTGTTCCCCCTTTGTAACAGCCCTTCAGGGAACTTTTCTGCGTGGTCTCTGCATGGTATAGCTGTACTTGTGAAGGCAGGCCATGGTTGCCAACTATAAATGGTGCTGTGCTCTCAGGTGTGATAAAGCCAAGCTGATGTTATCAAGCAACTTGAGGATCTTCAGGAGTACTGACTCCTGAATTTACCTTGTATAAAGGAATGCTCCCATAACGGGCCTGAAGGGATCACTCTTGAATGTGTGGTTGATTTTTGGATTTGGTCTTTGCTTTTCTACATCAGAAGTATTTTATATTTAGTGATTTGATTTTAGAATGTCTCCAACGCTGACCTTCATGACGGCAGCTAGGCATATCATGTAAGAAGAAACAGAAAGCTTTTAGAAGTGTCATTTTTTCTTTTTTTTTTTTTTTTTTAAATGTGTCCAGATATGTAAGCATATCTAGCTGTAATTTCAGGTTGCAAAAATAAATGCTTTCTTTTCACCATTTGTTCTTTTTACCTTGTTTTTCATTGAAAATTAGAAACATGAAAGAATAAAATCTGCTTTTATTCTGTAAACAAATGAAAGCCATTATTCCCAACTTCCTTTTCAAGTGGTACACTTGCTGGCTGTCTTTGAACATATAAGAAAGCCTGTTTATAAAAACAGACACGCTGTAGTGATAGTCCTGCTATCCAAAGAATGCTTGATCAAAAGTCAGGCTTGAACACATGCTTTCTATGCATCTAAACCTACAGTAGAGAAAGATTCATTAAGCTGTACAGAGAACGGAATATCCCTCATCCGAAAAGGAGTGAAATTACGTGTTTTGTTATCACCAGTGAAGTTTGACTGAATTCAGAACAAAGGAGAGAATGAGCTATTGATGGAGATGATGTTGTATGGAAACACCCATTTCCATTTATTAAAATGTAACATGCAAGAAAGTGTAGAGAAGAGTACTTTGTTAATTTCCTTCATGTTTTAAAAATATTTTGTAATCATTTGACATAAGTTTCTCTTCTTCCTATTCTATTCTTTGCTTCAATATTAATCAAGGGAATTTACTTCAGTCATCTTAAAAATGGCACAAAAGAGTTAGTGTAATTGTTTAGTAAGTAGCATTCAGAGTATCTTCTGTACATGGGCTTTTTTATCAGTAGCTGCATGTTCTTGTTAACTTTGTCTTCAAAGATTCTATAATATTACTATATGCGCTAAAGTGAGAGTTTTTAATGTTATTTATTGACATTGGAAGGGTTTTTAATTCAAGAACTAGGTTTGCTGTCATCTGCACAAAACATTTGTGCTACTGGTAAGATTAATATGTTTGTGTTGTTTTTTAAATATCAGACACTTCTAAACAATATAAAAGCCTGTGTTCACTCTTTTCCTATTATCTGTTGGCTAACTTGTACTTGTTGAAAGAACTCAAACCTACATGCCTACTAGAAACCTACTAGAAAATCTGTGATTGCTCCCTAGTTTGCATAGCAGATTAGCCTATAAATATTCTAGCTTTGCCTACGCTGAGAATCAAGAACTGTATTAATAAGCTTAATTTATTTTTTTGTGTGTTTACGCCAGGCCCCGGTGATACTTTAAAGGCTTTTGCTATTTTTTTGTCCATATCAAGTTGTTGTTATTTTTTTAAATCTGTATATCAGTAATATTCTTACCTCTATTTTTCATTTGTTAGTTATCATGTGACATTTTGGGCAATACTATATTGTTTAAGAATGACTGCATGATAAAAAATGTGCCTCTGTTGTTATAAGCTAAAGGGTATTAATGCAAGGCAAACAAACATTAGCATCTGTTTTCAAACTGTTCCAATGGAAAATGGTCCTTAGCCAAGAGAATATTCTGTGAACTCATCTCAGAGTTGATTCTAAGTCATGAATGGCTGTCATGGGAAGTATGAAAGGCAGGGTCAGTAATAAAATGTCCCTTACCTAGGAACATTTGTAAGAAGAATATTTAAAGTTTTTTTTTTAAACAGTCATTAACATAGTCATAAACATCATTTTTTTTAAACAGTCATGCAGTCATTGCATGTCAATGTTTTAAATAGTTTATAGGGCTACAGAGAACTAGTCATTATGTAACTTTTTAAGATTAAATTATTATATTTACTAAATTACTTTATTTAGAATTTAATATCAAACTCTGTGCTCATTATCCTTGTTTTTTTTTTTTGAGAAAGCTTGGTATTGACAAAAGAAAAATGAACAATTTCTGTAAACTTAAATTTGTAAGTTCAGCAAATATGATACCTAGGTCTTCTATCAGTGCAATCAGAGTAGAGCTGTGTAAGTTGCATGAAAATTGTTATAGAGAGTTAAATGCATGTTTAATGAAGATACAGAGCAACAAATAATATGAAAATATTTTTGATGTAGCTCAAATATAGTCCGTTGTTCAAGCTCTGAAATAGAGGTTACTGTCACAAACCTTGAGTTTGTGTTCCAGCCGTTAGGTTTGTTATTAAAAGAATGATGACAATCACTGTTAACATCTGCTCCCCTAATATACTAGTGATAAAGGAGATTTCTAGCCTGTAAATTATTTTTTTAATATTTTCTTATATTGTCAAGTATTTGTTTTTACAGTATTGGAGAAGACTAATATTTCTGTGATGAAATGTCATCCTAACTTTCAGCTATAAAACACTAAAACGTGAAAAGTGTATTAAATTGTTGGTCATCCTGATAATGGCATGGCGGAGTGGATCATAACTAACAGACTGTATTGATATTTTCATTAGAACAGAGACTCTGTACACCTATGTTTTATTTCTAGTTAGGGTTCTGTTCTAGTTCTCTTTCTAGGTATTTCTTTTTTACTGCTTATGTTGGTCATCATAGGTCACTTATGTCGGGTTAGTATTATGACATTTAATTCAGAGTGCAGCACTTGCAGGTTTTACTAGAGTAAGAGTAGTGTTTAGGGTTCTGTGCCTTCTGGCTATAGTAGTAACAACATAATGGTGGATGACAGGAGTGCCAATAAAGGCTCATGTCTGTTCTAACTTCATGCGAATTTTTAATCTGTAACTATGTCATACTGACAGCTCCTTCCCAGTGGCCAATGCTTTTTTGTTTCTACAACTAAATGATACGTGTTCTGTGCTGCAGTTGGGAAAAATACAGAAAATAATGTGGCATATATATTGCCATTTGTTTTGGCTAGCTGAGGAAGTCATGTCAGCAGGGTGAAATCCTCTCCCCCTGTACTCATTTTTTAAATCAATTTGTTTGGAATAACAGAGTGGAAGACTAGAATTACATTATTTTTGTTCAGAACTCTGCATATCCTTTTTACTTCATAATTCATGACTGGAGCAAATACACAAAGATTCAAAGCAAAAAAAAAAAAAACATCCTGTTCATGTGCTTCCTTTTACTGTTAATCCCCATAATTAATGCCCTATGAGGAATGGGGCTCTAATCGCTTACAGAGCACAGTAATGCAAAAAGACAATGCTCATCTGGGAGGTGTGCAGTAGTATAGATCACTGGTGACCCAGTTGGTACACAGCTGTCCTCCAGTCTATGCATATGTGGTTTCATTTTTAACTACACGCATATCTGTCTGACAGGCTGGTAGTGATTGTCTAGAAGGAACTTTGCCTTATTAAATAATCTTAAGTGTCACTGAGAATGAGTAGTTTGTTTTGTCTCATTATTAGTTTTTCTTTGTGGGGGAATAAAGAGGGAGCAAGCTGTTCTGTGAGGATGAGGATCTCAGTTTTGGGCAGGCACTTTGAAATAATCTGTAGTGAAGCTCGATGCCAGGAAGAGACTCATTTGGACACCAAATAGGAGCTTTTCCATGGCTTGATGGAAACATCCATACAAAATGTTATTCTGAAAGGGTTAAGTGTTTTTCAGATTCTTGTTTGGTTTATGGTAATTTAGCATTACTAATGCTAAACTGTAATGGGCAATGTAAACATTGGTTGTTAGAGTATTAAAGTATTTTTTATATGGACTGTAGTCAGAGGTCAGACTGATGGATATTTGTTATAAAAATCAGTCCTTTTATTAAATCTTTGGTTTCTGGGAATGCGCTGTGTTACTAGAGCAGATGACTGAAAGGAATTGTGATGTCAACAATTTCTCGAAATTTATAAGCCCAACCCACCCAGCTACTGGAAAGGTAGGGAAGAAGTGAATGCTTAATATACAGTGCAAATAAATTTGTTTATGTTTACTCAACATAAACAAGGCAACAAAAGGAAAACACCCACCTCCTAGCATCTGTTATAACGTGGTGAAAATTATCTAGCATCTAAATCATTCCAATTTAATGGAAGAGAAGAATCTTATCTGTTACAGAAGTTTGAGTCTGAATTTATGGATAGCTGACAGGAAAAAAAAAGTGTAAATGTGCTATTCCTCTAGTTGCATTTCTTTTTCAGGTAGTCCTCTGCTCCACAGCAAGTCTTTCCAAGACAGTCTTTACCTTAGGCAATTATTTGTTCACGCTTGTTTTAAGCCTATTAGGGAGCTGGAACTGCCTTAAACTTGATCTGCATAAATTGGTGGAGGCAAGTCAGTCTTAAAGGGAAATCAACTGACAGCTGTGAAGTTGCTGTTCAAGTTGTGGATATCTGTGGAGTTGTTATTTAAGGTACCTGTAATATTCTTCTGTATCCTTGTGGAACACCAGTGATTTGCATGATAATTCATGAGGGAGAATATTTATCACTGGAACCTTGTATGGGTTGGAGTTGACAATAGTTTAAAAAAAAAAATCTCAAAAGACATGTTTTGTTGTCCTTTAACCTTTGCATTTTTGCCTGGAAGCCCCTACAGCCTTTCTGTGTGGTGCTTTGTTTGTTTTTGTTTTTAAACTTAGCTAAGTGCGAATCTTCCATGAAAGAACATGGAAAGGTACTGCTGACTTTAATACAGCTCCTTTATACTCTATTCTTGGATTGTCAGTTTATTTTATGTAGCAGCAGATGGTCCATCTATTGTTTCATTATTCTTCTGGGAGTTTGACCCTATAGAGTGGGTGTGTGCTTTGGAGGTGGGGGGAAGGGCAACTAAAATAAGCCTTTTTTATTTTTTTTTTTTTTTATTACTGAAAGCAATTCAATTTATGAAATTGTGTTGATGACCTGGAAAATTCTGGTACTTGATTTGTTTTTCTTTAAATGCTTAAGATTGTGCCTAAGTTCTGTCAACAAGGTGTTTTTTATTGAAGCATCAAGGGTAGTTTTGGTTCAAAAAGGATTGTTAACCATCATAAGCACTGTGTTGTGAAACGCCATAATTGTACCATATGCCTTGGGATTCATTTGAGATACTATGAATAAGCAGGATGAGTACTTTCAAAGAGGCATTCCTGCTGTCCCACATCAACCATGTGGGCTTTCAGTTAAGCTTCCCAGGAAGACAGCAACATATGTGTACACAATGTGTGTATTATATTGGCGCCCACTCACAGTGTTAAAGATGTGTCAGCATTTCCAGAATAATTCCCTATTTTAAGAGCTTTGTTTTAGCCTGCATATGAAAGTTGGCTCTGTGTTGATACTGTACATGCAGTTTCAGCCCTCACAGTTTTCAAGTGTGAATTTTTGTCAGGTGAACAGAAGCTGAACTAAATTCATCTATTCACGGCTTGGTTGGAAGATCTCTAGAAGGATGGTGTTATGATAGACTCCTCTTACTGTGCACACTCTGAATCAGTGCATTATCATGAACTGAAGCTAATGAAGATGCCCCTAATTTTGAGTAGTTGTAGGAGATGTTTAGTGTCAAAGTGCTTTGTTTTCATTCTGCATTCTAATTCTCTAAATGTCCCCTATAGATTGAGTTGGGTTTAGCAACGTCACTATGCAAAGATTTCTGTTAACACGTGGTCCGCTTCTCCAAGTATTTTGCAAAGATAACTGAAGAACAAAAGGTAATGTAAAAGATTATTGTTGGTTACTCACGTTGAGGTTGTTGAAATAAGCCGTGTGAATGAAAAAGCAAATATTTCTTCGTTAATGGTGAGCTCATGTTAGTAATTGGAATTGACTCATCACTGTGACTGTTTCCTGATGTTTTTCTTACAATTACCTTTTCAGTATAAGGAATTCCTAGTTTCATTGACTTTCTGTTGGCAGATTGAGCTACTTTTTGTCATCATATCTCCATTACATGTCAAATTAATCTTTAATACTGAAAAGCGGGGCAAATCTGTGGCAGGTTTCCTTGTATTCTTTAAACCGTGTTCCCCCAAGTTGTAGCCCGTCTTTCCAGAAGCTGTTGTCTTTAACACGTGCAGCAGGGCATGCTGATTCTGTAGTACGTGGGTGGCTGTGTAGGAGCAGAGTTCAGACTGGATTTTGAAATCACCAGTCTTCTAACATAGTCTATGTGCTTTAACAGTAGCTTACTACTGAAGTTTCAAAAACTGTGTTACTACCAAAACATTCTTTTCTGTAAGTACAGGAATTACATTTCAGTGATTATAGTTGCTGAACAGACATTTTCTCTTAAACAGATATGGTTTCAGCCCTCTTTGCTTGAATGCCACCTAAAAACTTCCATCTGAACAGCAAATGGTTTTGCATCTAGGTCTGTGTTTGAGCAGCAGCAGGCCAACTAGACAAGGCTGCAGGATGAAGATAAGCAAATCAAGGTTCTCCCATGTTTTAAAATCTGAATTCAGAACTGACACCCCTGGAAATGGCTCCTCTGTACATCCCTGATATGAAAGGTGCATGAAGAGGGCATTTCTGTAAAAATAGGTCTGTTGTGCGGCTCTAGTGGTTGTGTTATGACATCCAGTAGGTGGTCGCAGTTTTCAACAGCAGTAGATTATCCTTCTAATTATTATTTTATATGAAGTGAATCCTACTCATGGCTTGCTTGAACCTCCTGAGAGGAGCTAAATGTGCAATATATCAGATGATTTGCATAATAACAGTAAATATGCAAATTGCTGACTTTTTATTTCATTTTTGTGTCTCACTTAAGGACTACTGATAAATATCAGTACTGATTGCAAAGAATCGGCTACAGCATGAGATTTGTCAAAGCCTGGTGAAATTTCCCAATTCTGCTCAGAACCCCCCTGTTTACACGCTCCCACCAACCACCAAACTGAAAAATCTCCTCAGACTTCAGAGAACCTTCTGGAACCTGGAACTTTGCCTGTGGAGAACAAGGAGCCTAAATGTTCCGAAAGCTCAGCCGTTGTTTGTGAGCTGGAGACATCAAATCCTGAAGTGAATTGTAGTTGAATCCCTTGAGCTGCATTTTTTTTTTCTTTTAGGTGAGGGTGTTGAGGTGGGTGTAGTGGGGCAGGGAGATGATCTAGGTGATGGCCTGGACTTCAGTGTAGTCGGCAGAGGACACTTCAATGTTTTGGGTACGCAATCTGACTGCCCCTCAGATTAGATGAAGCACTGTACCCTGAGCTAGCCCAAATGATGTGGCTGTAATGTAGTCTGCACATCACTAAGGCATTAAATCTTGTGTGAAGCTCTAATTTAGAGTGTAATAAATATGCATGGGTGGTCAGCAAATACTGTGTGTTCTGCAGTAAATAGCTTTACAGGATGACAATCATAAATGTCATGCAGTTTTGGAAGACTCAGGTAGTCTGTGTCCTAATTTTCTCCATCTGTGAAACTTGACTGTTTTACTGTATTCCTATCTCTAAGTGCTTCTATCTTTTTAACATAGGGCTGTGTTGATGTCTGGCTAAATTGCTATGTCTGATGCACTTGGTAATAGATACATGTGCACTTTGAATGTTCCACAGCTATAATGGAAGCAACTTGGAGCAACCTCAAACAAAATCAAAATTTCTTCTATGCCTTTATTCCTTAAAATACTGTCTAATGATACCAGAACAGTAATGAATGCATATGAAAATCTGTGTTTGAAGTGATTCTGAGAGCTTGACACATGTTTAAATTTCACATAATGTGGTTCTGCTCAGCAAACTGCATTTGATAATGTACCGGTTTTGTGCATCATTCCGGCGTTGTTCATGAAGACCATACATTTTCTGGATTTAATATTTCAGAAATTATTTATTAACAGCATGCTCCATTGCAGTGTAACTAGCTGGATGGTAGAATACGTGACCATCCTGATAACAAAAAGTTATTCAAGTAGCCTTGGATTGGACATATATCTGACTTACTACTTTTTTCATTTCTGTGCAAGTCCTACATGCCTTGGAGCTTCTGTTGTAAGAGTTCTGCCTCTTTTTCATGATTAGCCTTCGCTTCCCACTACAGTATTGCTAAAACGTCCCCGGGGTTTCTTCTTCCACAGGGCTAGATTCCCCATGAATTTAGGGTGAATGCATGGCCACTAGGGGAGGAAATATAATATAGTCAGCAAAAACCTTTCTGTGACTGCAGTATTAGAGCAGTTTTACACTGGCAGTTGAGACTTTATGTGCCCTTTAGTTTACAGCGGGGAGGAATAGGTAGTACTAATGCTGCCCTGTCAAAGACTGTTCATATGAGCACATGTATTTGAATATATACTCCTTCATCTTTGAATAATTATAATACATTTCTATTTTGCTAGTCCAGCAAGTGTTCACCAAACCTTCATAGAAAGCTTATTTTATTCTTTTTGATGTCATTAATATTGGAGTGGCAGCTTTCTTTGAATAGTATCTTACCTCTTCAAAGTGGTGTTACAAAGGGCAGTTAGAGTTTTATGTTCAAAGAAATTTAAACAACCACACTTCAGCTTTTTAACTTAGGTACTTGATTGCTGTGGGAGTTTTCCTTTGCTTCTCTGTTCAGTTTGTGCCCTGTCTACTATAATTTGTTCGGAGAAATCTGCAAATGAATCACTAGAGAATAAGTATGTGATGAAGCCTAAATTTGTGCTTTCCAACTTAATGAGCAAAACCTTTTTCTTATTGTTCTGATGTTAACCAAATACTAGTAAGATATTAAAGCTTCAAATGTATTTGAGATTCTGTTTGTAAAGTGCAGGACAAAACAACGCTATTGAGATGAGTGCTTAAAAAGACCAGTTTACTTCATCCCTCCTTAATTAAGTGGGCTGAATTTGGTGCAGTCAGAGTTATTTTACGGTTATTATTTTACTCTTGTGAATAACAATTTTGAGCAGTGTTAGTTACAGACAGAGAGGATCAGAGCATAGAGGCTTGCAGGGGTAGAGTGAAGGAGGGGGAAAATATGTAAAGGTCTGACTGACGGACACATGCATCTGAAAACTTTGTGGCTTGTGACTGTTTTGGCAAAAACAGTAAACAAAGTGAATGTCATAATTCTGTTTTCAGTTACAAGGTAAAACATTTAGTAGCCCTTGATGATGTGTTTAGTTTGTATAAAAGTAACTTTTCAAGATTTCCTTCCCTGTGAATCTATTTTTTAAGGATAGAGGCTCAGTCATTTAGTATAGCTTGCTGTGTTTATTAACAGAATTCACAAGGAGAACACACAAATTGAGGTTTGTGTGACTTGGCATGTCTTAATTTTCCTTTGCTGTGTGTGACCTCAGTGTTTTGTTACTGAAAAATCAAGAGCCACAGTCAATAGCTGCTTCTAAGGAGTGTTTCAACATCATGTGTGTAATTCAATTTGATTCAATTTGGTTTATGGTATCTATTTAATCTGGAATTTGTGGGTACATCAGAGAAGGAACTAAGTTTATCCACTACTGTCGAGTCATAGCCAGTTATAGGGTTTGAGAGTTCTTCACAGTGAATAACTAAGTAAGATTTATTAGACAGCTGAATGTCTATTCAAATCTAGTTTACCCACCAGTAAAGATCTAATTTTGTCATGTGTTCTTTTTTAACTTAAATGAAGTGGCATAATTGAAGTGCTTTGGTTTTGTTTCCTCTGTCTCACACCACAAGTTTTAAGGGGAGTGCTGGACAATGTTTGTCCAGAAGCCTTCTGAACAGTGGGATTCTGCCAGTCCAAACTGCTGCCTCTGCCGCTCTCACCAGTATTCCTGCCAGATCGCTTGTTGTTAGTGCATGCTTTTAGAAGTCGGTGTCTCTTCTGGTTTGCAGGATGAAATGCATTCCTTTTCAGGGAAAGGAGGCCTCAGTAACATATCTGAAGGGTATATAGCTCTGAATTTGGCAGCACAAACTTTTTGTCCTTTGAAAAGTGGTGTTACTCCAATGTATTTGAATTAGCAATGTTCTGCTCTATCTGTAATATTGACGGAGAAGTCATATTGAGGATGTAAGAAGTTGAGCTTTAGCTTTTTTTTTTTTTTTTTTCCCCTACTAAACAGTTTTGAATTGAAGGCTGTGGGGAAATGATCCCAGCTAATATTTTTGTAGCAGAGAGCTGCATTCTGCCTGCATCCTGCAGTTGTTGGTTTATATTTCTTGCCACACTGTTAGAAATGCACCTGTTCTAAATATAAAAATTTGACTAGGCAAAGCTTTTCTAGGATGTTCTGTTTTTGAAGTTACCTGTTTAAACTTTGCATGATCATTTTAATAATGACTTTATGATGTGCATAAAATATTTCTAATTCTATATATAATTATATGTTGTAATGTCCCTGTCTTGAGGAAAGATAAATGCACGTGCACACTTGTTTTTTAAATTGTATTCTAAAATAATTGTTGCATTGTATTTCTGAAAGCTGATATATGTGAACATCCAGTAGGGTCAACTTGTAGACAAGGATTTTGAAGCATTTCATTTCTCTCTCCCTCACCCCCAGTGGCTGATATACATTGCACAAGTGCCCACCTGTTAGTGTTGTGTGTGAAATAAATAGAAACAGAATTTTGATCATATTCCTAGCTTTTAGATAGTATTTCATTTAAAAAAACATTTTGTTTTTTTCTTCATCTAGGGATTGTGGAAATTGAAATACAAAGAGGTGCGAAAGTAATTTTTTTAGGATTGTATAGCTAGTTCCTTGCAGCACCAGGAACAGTCTCCAATCTTCAGTCTCTGGCTATAGTTAATGTATTACTGTATCATGCTAAAGATGTTGTTGCTTACATATTTTGTTTAGAAAAGGATAGATACTTAAGAACATATGACTGTTGAACCTGTTTCTGATCTAGGGATTTACTGTAAGACCAAGACAAAGGATGAAGGGCAAATTTTCTAAATCTTCCCTGGAGGAGCTAGCACATCAGATGCATTAGATGTATAGTTACTAGGACAGGTTTCTTTTTCATGTGGGTGGTCACCAAGCTGGCTTAAAAACTCTTTAGCTGTTGCCTGCCCATCCTGCAGACACATACTGGATATAGTGAATAACAGTAGAACCGTAGGACATAGCTAAATTTCCACAAAAAGTTTTTTGTTTCTTGAACAGACTGAGAAAAAGTTGACTTAATAATCAGTCTTAATCATTTGTTTTTTGACTGGATGAAGACCATGAATAATTTTCATGTCTATTACATAAACTGGAAGTAGAGCACTTAATCGTATATTTAGTTAATTGTTAATTGTATACAGTAGGGGTAGGATACCCATGTGAACAATGTTTTGTGACAGCATATGAAAAAAGTGCCAAATTGAACAGTAGGCAGCAATGACTCATTCATGATTACACCTATATTCATACCACTGTTCTTACACCCAAGTATTAAAATGGCTGTGAAGGGTGAAGGTAAACTTTAATATGAAGTTTAACAAGCTTAACTTTTTTTTATATGCTCCATTTTTTTTATTTCCAAAAGTCACATTGAGTTTTATCTTCAGCCTTACTGAGTAAGGAAGTGCTGTTCTCAAAAATGATCGTGTCCTAAGATTAGAAATGGTTCTCCCTATATCAGTTTTTGTTGCTGTGCCTGCCTGAGCATAGGGAACTGCAGTGCCTCACATCTCCATTTTCAATGGAGAGGTGTCCCCAGAAGTACTGCAGTTCCTGAAGAGATAGGACTGTGGTCAAAACTGGGGATACGTGAAAATGAATTTTCAAACTCTGATTCACAGCTTGTGAATTGAATATCATGGGAATCTTCATTTGTGTTTACCCCTTTTTGAGTAGTTATTCATTAAGTTACCTTTTTTTTAAATGAAAATACATTCTCTTTCTGTAATTGCTGTTAGTGTTAGAGAGTCAATTCTTCAATTCTGCATCATGTCAGAGTTGCCTTTCCAGTGGACAGGCTATAATGTTAAAACTTACGTAAATAAGAATTAATAATTTTCCTCTTGACTTTGGAGGAAAGGTCTGTCTCCTACCTTTAATTTGATGATTATGAGGAGCAGTCATAGCTGTGTATAAATAACTCTCCTCAAATATTATCTATTTTAATGTTGCAACAGCTGGTCATCAAATAGAAGATTTTTATAGGCTCTGGTTTCAGTTTAACATTTACTGAGCATGTAATCTTCTAGACTCATGTGAGTGAAGTTAACAGGATGTAGTCTATTGATAACAGAGATTTCCTGTCCCTTCCTCCCCCCAAACCTCATCTTTTTTTTTTCCTGTGAGGAGTTTGGGGGTGGGAGAAGATCTGATGTTGCCTTCACTGACTAATGATGATCCCCACTGCATGTGTTTAATAGACACCAGCTGGGTGATAGTAGCTCTGAAAACACCGACTGGTTCAAGCTCACCTAGCCATACAGAGAAATTTAGGCCTCAGGTTCAGAAGGCTGGAGAGAAAATCTCCCAGCAACGTTTAGTTTGGGTGATGTGACTTAGGAGAGATAAGTGGTGATGGAAGAGAGGAAACTAGTGTGGGAGTACATACGCTGAGAAAATGTTCGCTGGTGATGGGCAAGTGGCTCAGGCAGCATGACTTTTAAGCTGTATATGTTGTTAAGCTAACAATTACATTTTGGAACGGAGAAGGCTGTTGGCATCATGCAAAGGGACTTGATGTTTCTGCTTAATTTTTATACGTTTTATATAGAGAAGTGTATGCAGTTGAGCTGCAAAATAAACAGTTGTAGGTAGAAGCCCAAAGTAGGGTGCTTTACCAGAAAACGATATAAATAGTTAAAAAACAGTCATTTAATTTTCTCATTTTCAGTTGTGCAGTAGGCACAGGCTATTGGGCTTGCTTAGTCTGAAATCAGCCTGTAGTTTTAAAAATACAGTGCAGAACAAGAACTTTGATATATGGCTTTCTCACATATAATTTCAGAAGGGAATAATCGTGGAAGCAACCCATGGTCTAGATGTGTTTCAGAAGAAATCACATTTAATCAAGTTTGGATTATGTAAGAAAAGGCAGAGTTATGGAAAGTTTGAAGAAATCCGATGGCATTTCAGGGAAGGGCATGTCTGAAGGTGATAGAGCTCTGACTATAATAATATTGTCCTGAAGCCCACACTGAAAATAAATATGGGCCAATGTATGGCTGTACTCCAAAACTCATCAGCCACACAGATTTTTAAGTTGTAGGATTTAGTTATGCTTGGAAGATCATAATATATACTCTTGCTAGACTGTAACTATAATACAGGGATAGAGTGACATTTTAAAACCCAGGATGTATTCCAATGTAAGACATGCATATTTTCTTGAAAAGCCTTTAATAAACAAGGCTGGAGTGTATGTGTGCTTTTACTTACTTGAAATAACTCAAAAGGTGCTCATTTTTCTGACCAGTCCTGTGTTGCCATCTTTGGTCCCAGAAGTTTAGTTTTTCCCATTCTACTCTGTAGAGTACTCTCTGAAGGGGAGTACATAAACCTTCAGCAAGGAGGGTAGTAAGTGAGAAGCAGTTACCTGAGCTGCACTCTTTATGCCTGCTGAGGTAAGACAGTTGCAGCCCACTAGATTACAAATAGTGACAACGTAGCCTCATCGATGTGATTTATATGTGCAAGTTTGTCAGTAAAATACTGAAAAAGAGGCTTTAAATTTAGGCGAGCACATGTGGATGTAAACTTCTGAGATACTTCTAGTACTTGTCTTACTTTGTGATGCTTTTTAATATTGCAAGCATTGTAACTCTTCAGGGTTGTAGTCCTCTAACAACTTTCTTTTAGTATTTGCTACAAGGTGTTTTTGATTTCTGGCCAACATATACAGATAATGATAAAAGTGTACACTTCTGCTGTTTCAACATTGGCAGGGGCCAGATGTGTGTCTAGCTAGAGGTCTCTGTATGCACACACTTGATTTACGTGCCTGCTCGTGGTGGGGTTGTGCATGGGGAATGTTCTGTATGTGTGCACACATGTATAGTTGCCTGTGTCAAATTCATTTTGCCACATTTAGAATCTTAAAGCAAATGGAGAAATTTCTCTTTAGACAAATACATGTGTGTGGAGAGAACTAAGTCTTTTCCAAAGGAGAATGTGTAATTTCAAATCAAATTTCTCTTCAGATACCTGTTTTGGGGTGTTGTAAAAATGAATATAGTGTTTCCAGACTGCCTTAAAAGTTGTTTGGAGTCAATATGTGTGAAGTCTTTCTGAGTCTATGTAAGAATGAAGTATCTTAATTTAAATTTTCTATTTAAAAAAAAAAAAACAACACAAAACATTAGCATTTGCAGATTGATAGTTTACATCTCAAAGTTGAATACTTTGTTTCTTTAGTTTTGTTTCCATAACATAAAAGTTTTGAATCATGACTCCCAATTTGTAGCTGCTATTAAATTCATTTTTGAATTCTAATCTTTAAAAATATAGGCACCTATGCTCCTTCTTGTCATGGTATTATAGGTATATTTTTTATTTACCTTATTTTACTTTGTGTTACTTCTGCGCTATTCAAAGCAAGCTGTTCTGTGGGGTGAAGTAATTCTTAAGGCCCTGTGATGAAGTCCTTTAGTGACAGCATGCAGTTCTAGTTTTCATGCTTTTTTAATGTGGATATTTCAGTACATTAGTATGTCTGAATGACACTGAAACTTTTAGTGTATCCCCTAATACAGCTATCTCTTTCTTGAAATTTTCATGTGGTTCAGTAAGCAGAGGATTTTATTGTTGCTGCACCTCCCAGAACACTTTGTTTTTTCAAATCAGTAGCTCTTTCAATGCATTTGCTTGCAGTCTGAGCTATGAGTAATAGTAATTGCCTGTAGTGCAGCCCTGCAAAATGGCTTTCTGCATAGGTTTTAGTAAGCAGATCTGACCTGTAAGCAGGCTGCGAGGGAATCCATGTATTAAAACACAAGGTAATTTAAAACAGCAAAGGGTGATCTCTACCCATTAGTGCTGTCCCCTCTTTCTCTGCAGCAAGAGTCTGTGGGACCAGGAATACTGCCACTGAAGGGCTGGTTTGACCTCAACTCCCACAGCTCCAGGGGGACTGTGTGTCTGCCTCCTTGAAGCAGTGTTTTGTCATTGTAACATCCTCCACGCCATCATCTCCATATGTGGTTATCTTAAATTCAAATACGTTGCGTTTCCAATGTTTACTACACTTGTATAGCAAATGGTTTGCCATTAATGTTCCATCTATGAAAGGTTTATAGAATCTATAACAATTCTGCCCTTCAACCTAGAGAGAAGGCCAGCTTTCATGAAACTGGAAAGTCTGCTTTGTAGACGTCGAAGTTATGCCAAACATCAGCACAGAGCAAGTCAGTTCAACAACTTCTGCCATCAGAGAGGTAGAACAGCTCAAAGAATGACTGTCCTTCTGCTTCTGCCTAAAATAGTAGGCAGGTTTGTACTTCCCTCTAACAGCTGTTCATCTCTATGTATAGTGCCAGTAAAAAGAAATGTTTGTCATGGTCTGCTTCCTCCCTGTGAGATGTTTGGATGAATTCTGCTAGCACAGCAGTTAGAACATTTCAAATACTGTTGATTAAATCTTGCCTTGATAGGAACAGCCTCTTACTGAGCTCTTGCTGAGTATGTGCTAAGCAGGAGCCCTTCCACAGTTAGAACTTCCTTTTCCAGAACAGCAAGACAAAAATCAATGGTCTGCAGTATATAGCAAGGTATTCAGGGTGCTGTTGCATTACAGAAGTGTTGCACATTGAGGATTTTTGTAGGTTTCTAGCTGCTTATGAAGAGATGTTAAGCTTAAGTTGGTAAAAGACATCTGTAAGACTTTTAGGTGATTTTTTTTTCCCCTGCCATACTACATTATAAATCTTTATAAGGGATGAAAGTTCAACCTTCCACTACTTTCACTTTTAGAGCAGCTGTCTGTCTGTGTGACTTTTTTTTTTTTTCCTATAAGGAAATGTTGGAACTATATGGCTATATCCTGAGCATGATCCAGTTGGGATCTTCGTGTCCTTGCCTGACTTGCATATTGTGCTAGGCTTCAGACATACAAATAACTAGTTGATTGAGTTACATGTCATTTATGTAGATATATGTACACTATATGTACCATATATGCTATATACAAAAGCAGTAGAGAAAGAAGACTTGTGTTGCTGTTCTTCCGGCCCTCACCCTGACTTGAGTAGTGTTGACTGCATATGGGAAAGACAAAATACCCAGTCTTTGTTCTTTTCCCTCATCAGTGCTACAGCTTGTTTTTCAAAGCTGATAAAGAGTTAGTAACATTTGTTTTCTGGCATAAGGATATTTATTTGAAGCTTTCAAATAAAATAGTTTAGCTTTGCTGGAGAAAGAGGTGAAGAGGAGAGTTGCTAGTTAAGAGATATGATGAGTACTACACAAAACATAATCTGGTTCTATTCAGTCTGAAGAATAACTTGGCATATTATCCACATTAAATTAAAAAATTACTTCAAGGGTCATGCAAGCTAGGAAGAGTTGTATTCTGTTATACTAAATAGTTTTTTTGCCTTTCACACTTCAGTTATACCCTTCAGAGTTCTTCTCACCAGCTGCATACTACTAACAACGGAAATACTAGAAAAATAATGTACTTAATTTAACGAGGAAAGACTAAACTGTATACAAAAAGCACTTCTGTATTTTTGAATATGTAAGCCAAAGAAGCCAGAGGATCTTTTTTGTGTCTTTACATATGGCAGTATATATGTTCACCATACTTTTGACACATGTTAGTACTTTAGATGTACATGCCCTGAAGGGCTTCAGATTAGAAAAGAAGTATCTCCTAGATTGCTTCAAGATCTCTTGAGGCTACTTTGCCTACACTCAGGTAGTTGCCAACTAAATTAAAGTGTATAAATATTTTTTTAACACCTGTAGCAAAGCAAAGGATCCCTGGACAGAGAACTGCAATAGAACATATAAAAAGAAAAATATAAAACGAGTGAATTTTTGTTCATATATTTCTTCTGTGGACAATTCTTCCCTTTTTAATTTTCAGGCCAACAGAACATCCCTAACTAAATAGATTTTTCTTTTGTCATTTGATTTGTGCATATTGTTTCTCTTTGAGTAAGTGAGTTTTTCTGTAGCTAGCATTCTGAAACAATTTGATGTTCAAAAATAGTTAAAAATTTGAGTTCTTGGAGAAATATGTAGTTTAACAGATAATTTTGGCTGTGGGCATGCTCTTGCTATGAATTCATTTTAACAGCTTGATGCCAGGAGAAGGCTGTGACTTGAATACAGTGTACACATAAGGAATTACTGACTTTGAAATGTTGGTAGAGAAATTAGGTCCCTAATTCAGCAAGGGTTTTGAGTTAAAATACAAAGGTGAGCCTTTAGAAGTACAGTCCGTTGCCTCTGAAAGAATGCTTCTATTTTGCTTGTAAAATTAAGGATGTGTACTTCTCCTTGTTGAACTCCATGAGATCTCTGTCAGCGCACTCCACCAACCTGTTGAGGTCCCTGTGGCTGGCAGCACAACTCTCTGGCATACCAGCCACTCCTCCCAGTTTTGTGTCAGCAGCAGCCTTGCAGCAGGGATAATGATGATAATCAGGACTGGACCAGTATTGACCCCTGGTGTACATTGCTAGTTACTGACCTTCGTGCCACTGATCACCATCCTCTGGGTCTGACTATTCAGCCACTTTTGGATTCACCTTACTGTCTGCTCATCCAGCCCATTCATCAACAGCTTGTCTGTGAGGGTCTTATGGGAGACGGTATCAAAATCTTACTGAAGTCCAGGTAGCTGACATCCGCTTCTTTCCTTTCTTCTACTAGGCTGATCATCTCATCATAGGAGGTTGTCACGTTGGTCAGGCATGACTTGCCCTTAGTGAATCCATGCTGACTGCTCTTGATATGAGCTGCTTGTTCTTCATTGCAGGGAAATGGCTCCCAGGATTAGTTGCTCCATCCCTTTCTCAGGGATTGAGGTGAAGCTGACTGGCCTGTAGTTCCCCTGGGTCATCTTCATTGCCCTTTTTGAAGATAGGAAAGGCAAGAAGTAGTTTTGCTGCATAGATGAGAAACTGTAGCAGGAGACGAGTTGCTTCCAGTTACAGAGGAAGTCTGTGGCAGAGTGTTTTTGTAGGCCCATGACAACGCTTTAATTATGGGCGTCTCATTATTTCCACGATTACTTGCTTATGCATGCCACGAAGGTGGGTGGAAAAAAAACACAACACGTTTGTGAGTTTTATGTCCTAGTCCTCACTATACCAGGAGGTAAACAGAAATCGAACAGTTCTTCAGCTAACTTTGTTTGTTTTCCAAAATCGTTATGTTGTGCCACCACTCTAAAGAAATGCTAATTCATTCAGTTGTTGTTGCTGTAGAAACAGACAAAAGGAAATCAAGCTTTTCAACTAATTATTTTGTATTGCAAGGATGTTTGCATAAATAATGTTTCAAAAATAACATAAGCTCTATAAAAGTCATGCAACAATAAGTTAACAGAAATATGGTAGGATGTTTAGATTTTGAATGTTGTGATTAGAAACCAGTGGAAGCTTACTGCTGTAATGTTTGCTGGAATTTAATTGGGAGGGCAGTGGCAAGGATGAGAAAGAAGGAAAAGAGTAGAATAGGGATGAGGAGGTAGAGGCTGAGAAGTATCTCAAAAGCTCAACTTTAAGGCAGCTGAAATGAAAAGTGTCATTAGTTTTCATTTGTATTAAAGGTAAACTTTATAGGAGACTAGGGTTTTTCTCTCCTTTGAAAGTCTGTCTTCCTCTACTATTTTTTTTCTGTATTATGAATTTGAGAGTACAAGTTTAATAATTTCTACTGACGTGTTTTTTTTTTTTTTTTCCATAGCCTTCAGTTGTTTTAACGATTTCTTGTATTCTAAGGAGGAAGCATTGCTATATAATTACAGTCCTGGAATGAGACTGAAATCTTTAACTGTCTACTGACTTGCTATGCAACACTGGTCTGGTGTCTTGCTTCTGTTTTCACTTGTTCTTCATCCTTGGTTGGAAGTCTTTAGGGTTTCCTGTTGCAGTTCGTAAAGAGTCTAACAAACAAAGGCCTCAGTTTTGATTGGGGCCTCTCTTTGCTACATTAACAGAAATAATAGCTTCTGCAGAAAATAAAAACAAGGATAAGTAGATACATTCACGTTCCATTAAATTTACTGCTAATGATTGTACTAGTGACTGGAAGTAGCTAACCTAGGAAATGTCTTTTACTAAAACAGGCTAATAAAATAAAACCTATGGTGACGTAGGAGCAGAAGTAGACTTAAAGGTAGAATAGAATAGTTCAATTGGAAGGGACCTCCAAAGGCCATCTAGTCCAATTGTCCCGTAGTCTCAGATATTTCCCAAAGTATTTTTAGTTTCAGGGAAACTAAAAGAAAACTCTTCTTTGGAGTTGGCTACTAAATATAGTATTTCTTGTGTGCTAGGATTCTTTGCGGGCACCCCTACGCTACTCTGTTCATTGCTGAGCTCTTTTCAGCGAGTGAAATCTTTTAAAGCATTTATTTTTTATTTAGATTTGTAGACTAGAATGTTGTCTAAATGCAAATCTTTTGAGAAAGATGTTAAAGTATAGAAATATAGCTACTTTCAGTTTCTGCAAATATATTATTTTTGCTGATTCAAGGAAAATTATCATTCAATTAAAAATTAGAATTGTTTATAACCTGAAATTGGTATGTCATTTGTGGAATATGAGTAACGCCCACAAAACAGAAGCAGTAAATGGATGAGATGAAGTTTGAATTTGGAACTCTGACTGGCTTGTCAGGCCTTTTTTAAGATTATAGTAATACTTGGTTATTGCTTGTATGTCTGCAGGAGAGACAGATCATTATTTATTCAACCTCTTGACTCAATTTTAAGGAAAGTGGTAGTCTTAAGTTCAAAACATTGAGTTGAGATTCAAGACGAAGGCACTAATTTCTTACCTATTTAGTGTATTTTATCTTTTTTTTTTTTTTTTGCTATATTTTATCTTTGGTTGATTGCAGTCTAACCTATAACATACTTGAAATATTTTTCTATTTCATTTCAGTTCATTTCCATATATATCACCCTGTAGTCTGCTGTTACTCTTCAGGTCACAGACTGTGCTGATATAATGTAAATTTAAGTCTTAGAACCATTGAAGTTGAGATAAGTATTTGAAAGTAAGGAAAAACAAGAATTGCTTCCTTATTGGCCTTCTTAATTTGATGTAAGAGACAGTAAATATGTCCCATTTTTTTCAGGAAAAGGGACAGTTATTTTTATTCTGGGACTCCAAATGGTATGATGCCTCAAGACCTCTTTTGTATATATGCATTATGATACAGTTTTCGTTTCCATCATTGTATTCAGCATTTTATGTTACCATTACGTAGTATTTGACATAACCCTGATATTTCCTAATAAATTCAGAATTTCTCAGTATGTTTATTTTCTTACGCACTGGATAACCTCAGACCTCTTTTGACCTGTTGGCCTTATCCGTTACTGAATATTAAATTATTAATTTCTGCAATAGCATCTGTAAAACAGGTCATTGTAGTATTTGAACACTTCACAATACAGATTTATACTCAGAGCATTCATTTGAGGATCTCTGATAGTGTAACTCTTTCCATTTCCCTACTAAAGGTAAGTGGCCATTAATTTTGTTGTCTGGGTTCCCATATCCGTGTCAGTTCATCAGCGGTTTGGTAGTCACCAACACCATCATGACTGCCCCTTCATTTTCAGAGGCAATCAGTTTTGTGTCGTAAGTGAGCAAGAATCCTCGCAAGAATGCTAGACCTTGTAAAGCTCCACAGTTCATAACAGCCTCCATGTTTTGTAGAAATTATGCCTTCGTTGGTCTTAGTTTCAGTTTAACAACTTTAAATGTGGCTGAGAAATGGTATCTTTTTTTGAGCCCCACTTTAATATAGGGTGCATTTTTCATTTCTAATTCAGGCATGTTAGAATGGGAAAAAGACCTCAATTTATATGAAAACTTATTCAAAATCGAAGTCCCTAACAAGTGGTGTGGTGTCATATTCTAAAAAGAACTGGGCAGGTGCTTTTAGGAGCATATTTAGTGTTCTTCTTGGATTTGAAATAGGGGAAGTGGTTATAGAGCTCTAACGTGGTCTCCAGAATAGCTTTGTCTCATGAATGGCCTTCCCAATTGGCAGAAAGCCTCAATATCAGTGCCTTTCTTTCTGGAGATTCCATGGGAGTACCAGATAAAGAAACAAGACAAACAGTTGCTCCAGCTGCTAATAGATGCTATTCTTTACTACGGTCATCTGAAACATAAGGAATTGTACAACATTTTGTGAAATTCAATTGCTGTTGTGTTGCCTGAGCACAAGGCTGGATCTTTACCTATACTAGTTGACAGTGGGAGGATGTAATATTGATTTTATAATAACTGTTTTTCCTGAAGTCTGCGTGCTAATGGCGTTTTCGGTATTTGCCACTGACATCTTTCTTGCTGTTGCTGGTGCTGCTGACTACTGATGAGTGTCTTCCCTTATGTCCCTCCAGTTTCAGGCAGCATTTTCTGTCTGACTGTCCTCCAATGTTGATTTTACTTCTACTACTTAAACTCCCTAAAGAGTTAAATTTTTATGGTTGTTTGATACTGTTCACTATGTTTATGTGGTCATGGACAATTGTTACAGATAATTTCTATTGGTGTTACGGGCTTTATCGTGAAGTATTCTATTCTTTTTAGAGTCAAAGAGGATGATCAGTCTGGGAAATTAATATAAAATGCTGTGCCAAGCAGAAAAAAGCTTTTTTTTCTGATATTACAAACAAATGCAGTACATGCAGAGAGAATGTTTTCAGTCTTTCACAGAAGTGAAGCTTCTCACATGTATCTTAACTTTTCTGTAATAGCTTACTGGCTATCTTCTAAGAAATGTATTTAAAGTATGTTTGTGTAGGAGGTTCTATTTTTGTATGAGCTGGCTTTTAATTTGCTAGGCAAAGAAATCTTCTGTATCAGCTTACTGGCCACAAAAAAAAAAAGAGTTTATTCTTCTATAGAAAGTAAAAATTAATAATAGTTGAAAATAGTTATAAAGAGAAAATATTTCCTATTAGGAATAGCAGAAATATTAATCTGGTCAAGTGCTGTAAACTGGAGAGTAGCTTTAAAAAAAAACAGTCTTGTACAAAAAAACAAACAACCTGCCTTTCGTTCTTCTACCAGATTAATTCTGAAACTGGCTACATAGCACTAATCATGATAACAATAAAAGATTAGCCCTGTTTATTAGGATAGCCTTTGCCTTCTCCATTGACTTGCAGAAAAAATTATTAACTAGTATATTATAAAGCTGAAGTTTTGAGTTACTAATATATTTTTTTAAACAAGAGTTTAAGAGTATCTTTTGATATTTTTATTATTTCTTAAATTTAATCATAGCAAAAAATGAGACAAAGCTGACATCTTTATGTCTAAAGATATAATTTGGAGTGAAAACTAAGCTCCATCTCAAAGTATGAAAATGTAAAGCACAACAGAAGTAGGGAAAAAAAAAATCACAGATCTTGGATTTGTTCCAAGGAGGAAAATGCTTTCTACTGCTAGCATAAATAATAGATTTGATAATTTTAGGAAAATAAAGTAATCTGAATGCATTGAGATTTCTTTGAATGCAGCAAGTAAACTAATGAATGAACACGCCATTTGGTAACATTTCTGAGGGGTTCCCAGGAAGAGACTGGTTGACTACCACTGTGACCTTTGAAACTATATAATCATGAAAGGGAGGAAAAAAAAGGCAAGTTACCTGTGGGAGAGAAAATGACATCTATTAGAGTGTGTGAAGTACCCAAGAGATGTCATAATGATCTTAACATATTGTGAAATAAGCTAGCAGTTACAAAAATAGTTTTGGATTTGTCAGACTTTCCACGTCATGGCAAAAGTTGCTGCTTTAACATTTCTCTGACCAACTCACAGTACTGATTGCCCCATAACATTCTCACTTCAGATTGAATGAAGATATGTACCGTGCTTCATGTAATGGAAAGTTCTCTTATCTCCAGGCTAAATGCCTGATTTACAGGATTTTACAGCAAAGATGGCAGACTTTTGGTGACTCCTTGCAGTGTAAAAGTATATGAGTAGTACCGAAGTATCCATCTGAAATTTCTGAAAGTTTTCATGATGATGACCTGCAGGATATGTAAATTCAACCCCTTTTAAAAGCAAACCTGAACAGATGTCTTTTGGATGTAATCTTCAGAAACAGTGCTCTGTGCATACAGAGCTCATGTTTTGTCATAGATCCAGAAAGTTGCCTCCTTCACAGTGTCCTTCCTTCCAGTGCCTAATGTAAGGCAAAGAACATACGGGGACATGCAAGTATTACACATTCTGAGGAAATAAATATGTATGAAATAGGTAATATGTTCTCTACATAGTGAGGAAAGGCCTTGGTGAGTCGAATTCCTGCTCATTTTAGGGCTAAACTGAACACGGTAACCAGTGTTGATCAGTAAGTTGCATTTGAGGTGTACAGTTGCAAAGGAAATAAATAGCTGGTAGAAACTTTCAGAAAAGGTTTGACTAGCTTAAGAGTTTTGCTGTAATTGATACTTTATGATCACTTCAGTGTTTGTCATTTTTTCTTGAATGTTTATGTATTCATTAAATTTTAACCATCCTACAGTAATTTTCAGTGCAATTATCTAATTATTTTATGCTTTCAGTGTTGGTGGTTTTCACTGATCTCTTGCTAAGTATTGAGACAACAGGATTTCCTCTTTTTTCCATGGATAGATTATTATTATTGCTAACTCTCACCATTAGCCTGAAGTTTTTACTGTCTTGACTTAATTTAAAAAGGAGTAGACTCAGCACTATGATGTGGAAAAGACTAAATCAATTAACTACAGTTAATGCATAATAAAAAATGTTGAGTGATGGTAGTATTGTGACTAATTTTTTTCTTGATCTTTAATGCCTCAAAACTGGCAAATGCAGAGCATTTAAAAACCTGTAACAATGGATGGCGAAATTTCTGATACTCAGAACATTGCTTCAGGAAGCTATGAACATGGTTGTACAGATGAAGGTCAGTTTTTAAGTTGATCTGTCTTCCTTCAGTCTCATGCTTGTATATATCATTTGGAAGGAAAAAACAAGCACAAACTTTATGAAGTATTCTTAAAAGCCTCCTTGTCCTGAAAATCTTCCTTCTTAACATAAGCTTCCTTCATTCATTTTTTTCAGTCAAATTTTGGATAAACAGAAAAATCTCAAAATAAGCACTTACACGTATTGGAAGCTCTCTAATTATAATAAAAATAGTTTAGTGATCTAGCTGAAAATAAATACTCCGCTTGTGGTAGGATTTATAAATGTGTGTATAAATGTTTTGTGTGTGGTTCATCGATGAGTCAGTTTTGTTTTTGCAAAACAGCAAAATACACACAAACGTAGACAAGGAAGTTCAGCCATGTCAAGGAAATATTGCTATAAAGTAGAAAGAAGTTACCCTTTCCAATGGTGAGCCTACCTCAATTGTGACTGACTTCGTTAACTCTGTTTCTCTTCTCTCATCTACTTGCTGCTCCGACCTCCTACTATGTTCATAGACTTGCACCAGCCAGGAGCTGATGTTACATCTCTGCAAAAAGAGTATCATTCCAGTAGTTGCTACTATTTGGCTTGTATTGCTACGGCAGTGTCAGTCTTTGTTTAAACAGTAGCATCATCAGTCCTTTGATAGCTTTACTTGAGTCACAGAATTGAGTTAATTAACCTAACTGGGACTAATTATTTCACAGATTTAATTAGATGTAGACTGTGGAATAATATATTCTGTACAGTCTTTCAAATTTAATTTCTCATCTATTTAGGCTAAAATGGGAGCAAAGACCTTCAATGTGGAGTCTTTTGCATAGAAAAATACCTAGAAATGTTGAAGTAGTTTTAATCGTTAAATCTTTCCTTGCAATAAGGATTGCATTTTTAGAGATGGTATGTTGCTAGGATTTCATATGCACTTAATATTTCTAAAAATTCATTAGGACAAATTATTATGTATTTGTAAATATGTATTTGCACTTAAATAGCACACAAAAGGAAAAACATGTTTGGAAATTGTTTAGGCACAAATCAATAAGGCTTAGAAGTTCTGTGTGAGAACTGTTATATCTGGATGTGAAACAGCTGTGGCCTTCTTTGCAAGGTCACTTTTGATGCTATATTTACTATAATATGTGGGCAATACTAGATCAATAATGTATGTTATAGTCAATAGTATATATTATAATATAAAGTTTTATCTAATGATATTCAACTTCTGTGCAAATTCATTGCTGTAAGACTTTTCATAGACACCCTAAACTTGGGGTATGGCTGAATGTCCCAAATGTTTTTTCAAGTGAGCTGTTATTCTCAGGGCTCTGAAGAGCTATTAAAATAAATAATGATATGCTTTGCATGTGCTTATATTTGTTTACATGATATATAATGTACTCTTTCTGATTGTGTGCTGTCTACTGTTTTGCAGTGGTAACTAATCAGTATTTTAAAAGCGAAACTGAGGGATGTTCCTTCTTGTGTTCAGAGGTTTTGTTATTATGTGACTGAAGCTGTGGACATTTGTGACGGTGTAGTCATTGACTTCTTGGTCACTGCACTGGAACGAAGAAATAACCTTAGGGCAGGGATTTGAACTGCTAAGAAAGATAACCAATTAATACAGCAGAGCCGCATAGAGAAAGGGAAGACTTAAAGCAATTTTACTCTCCAAACTGTACAGCTGTATTGTTAGCAACTGATAAAATAATGGAAAATGTTAAAAAAAATAAATAAAAAATACACAAAACAAAAAAATCAAAATATTGACACAGAGATGGAGATTATCTTCTTAGAAAATAGTTTGAACAAAAACAATTTAATTAAACTGATAAACTGTTCTACCTTATGTGTAACTTCTCCCCATGCCCTTCCTGGTGTATATTAGTGCCTTATCTGTTTGCCAAGCCCTTTCTGTCAGATTGTGTAATCCCAACTCGTGCTGGTGGGTGAGGGTTCTATAAACTAATTCCATCATTATCTGCTTCTTGGTTGCAAAATACAGCCTTTAATTTGTCACACAGATAATTTCCCTTCTTTTCTCTTTCCCCTTACTTAGTGACTGTCAAGCTTCACAGCAGAGTGGCGAAAAATCACTATGTAACTTATGGGGATTTTAATTATCTGGCTCTGATTCTGCTACTTTGCACTTCAGCAAATTGGCAGGATTATTGTCCTGCTGAAGGGGAGCTCTATAATATTTTGATTGAACTTTTATTTTTTAATTTTTTTATATATGTTATGCGGCAATTAAAATTGAGTGAGAAATGATCCGTCTGTGTGTTGACAAATGCAGTTAGTACCTCCCTTGCTCAGGAGCGACTGTGCACTGATACAATAGACTTGTAATTTTTCTCTAATGCCACAGTAGAAGGCAGAACATAAAAGCGTGGGTATCTTGTGGTCTGTCATTCCCATCTCTCAATTTCATGGCAGTCCACGTTGGGGAGGAGGGAACGGGGTCTTGGCCTTATTTTTTCAGCATCTGTAGAGAACGTAAATGCGTAGGGCAGAAAAGCTTCAAAACTTCTTTTGGTAATGGTCCTTGGGTAGGTGGGTTTTCTTGTCTTTAGTTTTCTTTACTACTTTCTATATGAACTCAAGCCAAGCCACAAAGCCATGCTTGGGCTGTCTGCCCATTTCAGGCTTTAGTTTAGTAATGTTAAATTTAAAGAAAACGATGTGGATGCTAAACAGATTGCATTCTATAATATACATGCCTACAACATAAGTAGAATGGGCAAGTGAAAATACAGAAAACACGTTTTAAATAACCTGAAATCGGAAGTTAAAATTTCATCTAAATTGACAGGTGAAGCTATGAAGAACAGGTTCAGCTTATTAAAGAATTTGAGGAGGTTTAAGCAAGTAAGTGGGGAAGAATCTAGGTTACTTGAGTGATGTGTGCATACTTTTAGTGTTGGAACTTGATCATTTAGTATCTTATCAGTTCAGAAAGCTCATGTATTACTAACTAAATGCTTCATTTGGGTTTCTACGGCCCCTTCTCAGTCTTTGTGAGCATCAGGCATGCTTTGAATGTGAGAGCGAAAGATCAGCTCTGTTAAGAGAGAGGTTTTTTGCAAATCAACAGTGCACGGGACAACAATAATTTGCATTAGCTCCTGCTCCAGATCCTCACCCCCACTCCCCCATATTTTTCTTTCTCAGGTTGTTTTGGAGGTAGCTTGGCTTTTGGGGGAAATTCCATCTTTTGCAGGTATCAATGTGGTTATCTTCAGCACGGCAATTCTCTCTATATCCTTCCTTTGAATTCCTTTTTTGAAAGCTCCTTTATCGTGGGAGTAATTGTTCTGTATTGTAATATTGTTACTTCCTACTTGTTTGAAAATGTATTTGTCTTATGCCTCCTGAAATGAAGGCTATAATGAGTACGAGTTTTAAACAGATACAGGCAATCTGTAAACCTATGAGAATTTTCCTCTAGCCAACGGCATTTCCTTTTCCTGTGGTCATCCCCATCTTTCAGAAGTGTTTTCTCGGACTCCTCAAGATTTGACATTTTCAGGTGTTGCATTGCAGGATGATTAAGAACTAACAGATTCCTTTCACTGTTCTACAAAAGAGAAGGGAAACTGCTGTTTTGCATTTCAGGATTTTAAGAACGAAGGGCCTTGGACTGTAAGTCTGTAAGGCTGATGAGAGATTTTCATCAAAACACAGGAAGGAAATTATTTCCTGCATCTCATCTTGGCAAAGTCTCTTTTTATTGATTGTTCATATTGTTCTGTCATACCTCCAATTCCTGAAATATGTTGAAGCAAGAGTTTGTGTGAAAGATAAACCAGTAGACTTTACTCCATCAGGTTTTTGAAAAGGCCATGACGTGAAGAAGAGGAAAGCAGATGCTACTTTGGTGGCTCTCTGTAGAGTTCTTTGGTGCCTACGTCCCTTGTGTCTTGCCTGATACACTGAATAAAATCACCATAGCCCTGGTAGACTTCAGCCTCTCTGAACATGAATGTTTCTGAGGGTATTTTTTTTTCCCAAGATGTTAACTTACATGACTTTTAGGTAACCTCATATACTGAATCTTGTAAATGTGCTCTGAAATCCACAGATCTTATTTCACTTTTTTAAGGTGTTTTTACTATCTGTTTTGTTAATAAGTTAAACTACCTAAATTATCTTGAGTGTAGCAAAATTAGACTGTAGAAAAATAGTAACTGTTAACCTTTTGATTCTTTATTTGAAAAGTCAGGTCAGAATTAGATTGATAGGTTAATGTTTTTTCACTTAAAAAAACAAACACTCATTTTTAAGACCAACCTCAGTAAGTTTTAATTTTAGCCAATAATTTAGAAAATTGCAAATGCTGTTGGTCAAAGTTCAGTGGTATACACTTAGGTCTATAGGTAGAAAAAAAGAGATGTTTACCTACCTTTACTTCCTTGGTTTTCTGTACAGTTGTCCAATATCTTGGTTTACTTTTAACAGAAATACTTGTGTGCCCTCTAAGTAAGAAATAGATGCTAAGGCTCAGATTTTCATTTTATGTTTTAACAAACTTAACCTTGGAATGATGACAAAAGAAGTGATTCAGTATTTTAAGTGGTAACCTCGTATTAAGAAAAAAACAAAAGAGCATGTGAAGCAATTTCTGTAAGGTAAAGAATTTCCTAACTAAAATGTCAGCTGTGAGAAGTCAACAGGAAGCTGATTTGCAGTGGAAAAATGTCTGCACTGGTGGTGGTTGTGATTTTTTTTTTCTTTACTCTTCTACTCTTCCTCCCCCACTCCTCCACTCATCCTTGCTGCTTTCTTAAGAATACTGTAATTTACAAATAATTGTTACATGTTTTTAAAGCAGCTAAACGAGACTTATCTTTTTAGGGTTGGATGGAACTTAAAAGGTCGTCTTGTACAAATCATGTACAATAGTACTTTACTTTTTATATTACAAGAATGAGGATGTACAAAACATGCATCTCTAAGTGCTCCATCTCCTGTTGCAAACAAAATGCTTTGCTAACTAATTATCAGTTCTGGAGGTGAAAATTATGCTTATTAAAGTAAAATTGAATAAAACTGGCTTCTTCTGTGTGGTGTATGATAACCCTTTACGACCTTCCAAAATGATTCTGTTCCTGATGATGATTTCATTCCTGTTCAGGGATGAAAAAATCAGAAAGAGAGGCTTGTAAACTTTCGTTCATGTCAGGTGAAGGAAGAGGAATGAGATGAGTGGTGAGCTTTTGGCTTTGCTCCTTTTGTTTTGTTTCCAGCCAGGAGAGGAAGACAGTAGGAAATGATATACAAATGAGGACTGCATTTTCAATACCTCTGTTCCAATGGTGAAATAAATCCCCCAAGCAGCTTTCCATTTGTTGTGTGGTTTGTTTTTTTTCTTTAAACTTTGTTTCCAGTTGAAGAATTACATCCTATCCAAAATTTCATAACCATCATACTTTCAGTTAGATTAGTGTTCTTAGTCACTTTGTCCCCACTCTCTGCTCTTTATGAAAAATAAAAACAATAACTATTCCCAACATCTCACTGCTTAGTGAAGGCAGACTCTCTGGAATTTTTGTTTGCTCTGTAACTGTTCAAACTTATTTATGTAAGATAGGCTCTAACTCGTTCCAGAATCAGTATGTAAATGACCCACCTTCAGATGCACAAGAATACATACATAATGCTAGAGGAAATAGTTTTGGTTTATGAAATCAAGAAAAAGACAACTAGGTATTCTTTGCTACAGTTTTAACAATCCAAAGAGTAAAAAATACAGTACAGTAGTTGACCACTATATAGCTATAAAAGTGAATCATAGGCAAAGATTATATAACCTAGTGCAAGAGTGAGAGAGATGCCCTTCTTTTTCATTAGAGGATTTGCGGATAGATATTTGCTTTCTGTGACTTTCTAGCTCTCCAAAAACATTTAAAACACAATACTGCTTTTGACACACAAGAAATACCTATACAGAGTACATAACATCATTTAGACTGGCCAATTAGCATTTGCAAGCCTTTCGTCTCCATTACTTCAAGTAGTTGTTTGCATACATCCGAGTGGTTTCTGCTGGCTATTTTCATTTGCCACTTTGATTTGGCAGTGTTTCACTTGAACTGGATACAAAGCAATTAAGCACCAGACATCTGACTTAGCTGCAAGAAAATGCACTCAATTATTTCCCTTAAAAAGAAAAAAAAAAAATCTGTATTTCAATAAGTTCTGTAAGGCAAGAGCACATCAGTGACTTTAAATTGAGAGGAAAAAAATATCCCAAATATAGAATTTTACTGAAAAGTCTTTCATGTATGAAAAAAATGTCTTTAAATGCAGAGAACTTGCACAAACCTGCACTGACTCCTGTAGCTCTAACTAAGCATGTGTAAAATTTTCCATTAGGTACCTCTGTTTTGGGAGATTGTGCAACTTGGTATTAATACTGCAAGGCAAAAAAAAAATTGGTCATATTTTAGCTGAAAAAAAACAAGTATAAAAGGGAAAATTTAAGCTGATGTTCTGATGTTCTTACATGAAAACAAAACAGACTAAACAAAAACCACTACCACCACCTAAAACAAACAAAAACAAACAAACAAACAGACCTTTATTCCTGGTAAGATCTGTAGTAGGGTTACTAAATCATTCTCTAGCCTCTCCTGAAATTCTGCTGGTGGAAGTTTAGGAAGGGAAGGAGAAGAAGAGTCATGATTTGGATGGAGAAGCTAATCCATACTTCCCTTGACCCCTTTGCAGAATCACCTTGTCCAGCTGTGTGACAGCATGGCTACGGGGAGGGACAGCACTGGCAGAAGGGGACTGTCAGCACATGCCAAAAGAAGGGAGTGGTGTGTGTGAGGAAATTCAACACAGCTCTTACTTTGGGAAGTTATTTGTTTTTGTTACTTTCAGGAGATAGATTTTCCCTTTTAGTTTCATTTGGGCCAAAATCTGATTTTATGATGTGAGAGAGTTCAGTTAAACAAAGTAAAGGAAAAATTCCACAATCTAAAAACAGGAGGAGTATCTTCTGTTTTTTTCCACCAAGTGGTCTCTACAAATTTTGGATAGCAAAAGAATAAAAAATGACAATTCCTCGTAAGGTTGCTTACCTCTTACATGTAATCTTCCAGTATGTGGCATTGTTCATTAATATTTTGGTAATGTTCATTTATTTTAAATAATAGGTTCAGATGTAAATAATACATACAACTTTTTAAGTATAGGCAAAGGAGATATTTTTTTTCTTGCAATCTATGATGTTTTTATATTCATATATATATATATATATATATATCACCTTTCCTGTAGAAACAATGGGATTATTGGATATTCAAGGGAACTTCATGAAGTTTGAGACTTCTCCCTTTTTAGGCTAGGAACTGGACTGTCTTGATTTAGAGCAAGATTTAATGCCTTATAAATCCTAGAATGTTTCAACCTTTATCAAAACCTGCTGTTTTCCTTCTGGTTTTGATATTCGCATGCATAACATCTGATTAGATAAAAACTACAGATGTAATTGTATTTATAGTTTTGTATATTTGTGTCATAGTTACATTCTGAGATAATGCAGTGTTTTCAACAGATGCTAAAATAGGTTTGTGCTTTTGAGAGTGAATATTCTTTTTTTTTAACCACTAAAGTTTCTGATACGTTTTTGTTAGAAAAGGTATGTGATGTTTAAAATAGGAGCTGTTCTTTCCTTAGTCCTTCTAGCCTTTAGTTGCTGATATTCAGAAGTGATTTTTTTTTTTAACAGTAACAGTTAGAGAAATTGAGGTTGAATCACCACTAACCTTTTTTTTTTTTTTTTTTTTTGTAGCTTGGGTGTCTCTAGGCTTCCTTTTTAATTAATCGGGGACATACACATATGCTGAGGCTCACTGCTGTCCATAAAGCTTAAATCCATGAAGCCCCTAAGTTCAACGCCTAGGCACTTTGCTGAGTTAGATCCCTTGTTACCAATTCCTCTTAGGTGTAATTTCTATATTCATGGCCATTTTTAGTGTCTGTGAATAAAATAGGCCAACACTGTGTGATCTTCAGGGGAAACAACACGGATATCTAGCAGAACATGTCGTTCTCTCAAGACAGGGAGGTCAGGCCCATATGCCCTGCTGGGGATAGTCCTTCACAGAATCTGTCACTCGTGTGGCACCTAGGTATTGCTTGGCAGAAGGCTAATTGGCCTGGCCAAGAGTCATGCCAAGGCACCTGGGAGAAAGTGATCTGTAGGGTCTCTAGGTTAGGGCGCTCATGCTGTGGCCCTGTTGCCTAATATATACAGTCATTGTGACCAGGGCTGTTGAACACTTGTTAAAAATGTGTCTTTATTGCTTTTTCCCCCTTTTCCTAAGATCAAGAAATGAAACTTTAGTCATACATACTCTGTAGGGTATAGCGAAAGTTCTGTTCAAACAATTCATTTTAACACCTTGCTTAAACGAAATCCATTCAACCTAGTGTGACATGATGTATGACAGAGGCCCACTAACTCCTTGGTTATTTACATAATAATAGCCTTTCGTGAAAGAAAAGGAGCAAAGGCTCTTTGTGCAAACTTTAGAGCTTCTGTGGAGCTGGTTGTTCTCCCAGTGGGTGGAGCACTTGCTAGTAGTCTCTGGCAGTGGTAGAACCAGGTGCCTGATCCTGCCTTCTCTTTGAGATACTGTGGAAGCACAGAGCACTAGAATTTCTTTACTTTACTGCAGGGAAGGCTTTTCATTCCAGAGAGGGTAAAAAGTGTAATCTGATGCAAGGTATGTAAACGTGCTACTGGTGTCTGTAACAAGTCATAAACCTAAGAATTTTTAATTGCAACTGCAAACATGAAAGGAAAGTGTGGGAGTGGGGCAACGCTCAGAAACTATTTGGGCCCTTGATTCTGAACAAACAAATGCCCTGATCACTTTTTTTTTTTATGGTGTTGGAAAGGAAGTGGTCTACTATCATCTTCTTCAGTGAAAATGGGCTTTGCAGAGCTGCCAATTAGATATGTATTTATAATATATATCAACACTCTCTGATACCAAATGGCCTACCAAAAATAACTGGTTTCTTGGTTATCTAGATAGCTGATACTTAACTCACTCCTTCCTACCTATAGCTGAAAAATATATTTCAAGCCAAGTGAATAAATATTAAAATGAATGCAAAAAAAAGTAAATGAAGAAAATACTTAAATACAAAGGTGAATGTAGTAAGCTCAGAAGATTATCTAAAGCTAGAAATGATTAAAAATATTTTTTAAATAATGTGTTGATGTGACACGGTTTAGCACATGCTGTTTTTATGACATCAGGTTGTAGGTAAATCCCAGCATATATTGCATGTATTCCTAGTACATGAATAGATTGGTATGAATTTGGTAATAAAAAGATCTCACTTTGCGTAAGGAAGGATATCCAACGTTGCAGTCTTCTGTTCTCTGTTGAACAGATTTTCTGCCATGCTGCAGTCTCCAGAGGACAAATGACAATACAGAAGGGGCAGTAAGGGCCCCTGAGCGTACCCCCAGACAAATGTGCACCCTAGTTCTGATGGAGTTTCAGAAAGCCATACCTCTCCCCTGTCCGTGTCTGGAAAAGTTTCAGGTTGTGGTGATAACTAGTCCTAGGAAGCCTGTATGAAGAGTGAAATGTTGGATGACGTCTTCTTAAATTGAGGAAGTGGGTTTTTTTTTTCTTGTTTTTCTTTTTTCTTTTTGTGTGTGTGTGTGTGTTCATAAGGAATGGCAAGGAGATTGATTTGATCCCCAGGCCATTTTTTCAGGCCATTTTCTAACCATCCTTTTCAGAGGACCTTGCAAGAATCCACTGAATCTTGCTGCTGGCTTTTGTTGTCTATTTACCAGTACTACACCAGAGCAAGCCATCTGTATGGAGACATCTACTTACAATCAAAATCTTCTTACATGTTTTTTGGCTTTTCTGTCACTATGTTTAGAGGGACCTTGCTGTTCTATCAGTTGATTTTCACGGAAGCTAATCATTGAAAGAGTCAGTATTTAAGGATTAGTAATTGGGATAAGGCTTTATTATTTGTTGTCAGAAGACAGGTAATAAACTCTGGAGTAATACTTCTTGCTACCCCTTTATTTTTAATCCATGTTTTGTAAGATTTATACACTGGGGCTAGCTTTCAGTAGGTAGTGCTGGATGCTGTGGGCTGTAGCCAGTCATGAGAAGGGGATTTCTGTTTTTGTTTGAATCTAGTATGGCTTTGCTGGTCTTAAATGTGTTTTATTTATTTATCTATTTTTCTGTTAGTCATGGGTTCTTCAGCGGGCCTTGCTTTATAAACTTTCAAAAACAAGCACATAGCGAGCTAGGTGGAATTTAGGGCATCTGAGCATAGTATCAGATTTACAGTGGGATGAACTTTGTTTTCAGCCAAGGCTTGTTTACAGCAGAATCCATTGAGTTCCGTGAATTGACTGTGAAATTACTTCAGGACAACTTGAAAACAGGCTTAAGTTTCCCATGTACAAATGGGAGGGATGTTTTTATTGAGTGCTTCCGGGATCTCCCCCTCTCCCCCCCTCCTCAGCCGTGATGTTAAAAATAACCATTGTAAGTATGTAAATACCCATTGTAGAGGTTTGTCTGTGGACTGCATGAGGAAGAAATGAAGGTATGTGGTCATGGCATTAAACATGTTGGCTCTGAGTCACTGGGAAGCTGCACCTGTGCACTGGCTTGCAGCTGTACGAAGTTGGAATTGGTGATGCTTTACACTGGTTTGTGCTTAATTTGCACAGGTGCAAGTGTGGAAAGCTATAGCCTCACATTATGTACTTAAATCTCTGGCCTGCAGCGAGATGTCTGTGACCTCCCAGCACCTGCTCAGAGGGTCACACCTGTTCCAGAGAGATCCTCTGCATTGTTAATAGTCTCTGCTTGGACTGGTGAAACTTTGTAGTTGGGGACTAAACTTTCTTCTGCAAGAAAAGAAATCGCTCTCTTGAACACATTCCTATGACTTTGTCTGCACTCCAAATTTTCATTAAGTGAGCTGGGAGTTTAGATTAGCTATGATTTATTTAGCATTACTCCAAAAGGAGCTATGTTGCTCAAGTGGCCTTTTGCTTAAACCTCTTATTAAACAAACGTAAGTAAAGCTGGAGTAGACTGTTCGGAACTAGACACTTGGAAAACACTTTCTCATTTTCACAGTTGTGATTCTTTGAATAAATACTGCAAATTGAAACTGCTGCTTGGCACAGTCTCAGTTCAAAATTACTTACGTTGTTCCTAAGATATGCTAAGGGCTTGCTTTTGGAAGTAAATGACTTTCATATTCTCCAAGAGGGTTATGTACAGCTGCTTTAAGATACTGTTGATCAACTGCTTAGTGTTAACAGCGCATTTTTTGCTAGTATTGCTGGAGTCCTTGCAGCACGGCTGTAGAAAGACCAAGAAGTGGAAAAATCAAATTGAGAGCTGTTCTTTACATGCTTGTAAGTTTTGACTGAATACTTATCTATTGAAGTCAAAACTTACCCTGCCTTGTTAGTCATGTGTCTTGTGCAACTAAAGTGAGCCAGTTGTGAAATTAAGGTGACTAAACTTAGAGGAAAATGTGACCTATAAAGTTCCTAAGGAAAAATCAGAAGCATTTATTTTCCTCTTTGCATTTTTATCTTTTTATCCTTTTTTCTCTCTCTCTCTCTTTTTAATACCTTTCAAAGGGTTTTATAGCACCATGCTTTACTCCCTACCTTTCAGAAATATTTTTAACTTCTTCAGATAATTTCTGTCATTCTGAATGGCTTCTTGTTTTAGATCTTCCGCTGTTTTTCTCACAATACCTTCTCTAGATCTCTTTTCTTTCCTTTTTAACTAATATCACTGATGGCAGAAGAAAAGTTTCATCTGGTTGGCTAATATTGTAATATTCTGGATTTAAGTAATGAGTCACTATGACATACCAGCCGGTCCTTTTAATCCTCTGGCCCTCTAGAGAAGTATTTGAGGATTTTGTATGTTCAGGATATTAACATGAAGTATGGTTCTTTCCCTTCCCAAATGTTTACTGTGATCTGGTAGGATTTAGACTGGTATGAAGGAGCACGAGTGCAACACACTGCATGTTTCATGTTTTGCTTCAGACTTTTCCGTGGACGAGCGTTTTGTAAGAGAACGCTGTATGTCAGATACTATTTTATCTTCTATCCTAAAGAAGGGGTTATCCCTTGTGGAGCTGTGGAATGTGGCTTGGTGGGTGGGAAGCAAGAAAGCCCAGGAAAACTATTTGGCCTTTGCCTCTTCTGTTCCCCCCTTCCTGTCTGTCTGTCACCTTTCCTCTCTCCTCTCTGGGAGCCGTAGGAAGAATTTACTTTCAGCCTTTAGGGAATAGGAGGAGTGAAGAAGTACTGTGGGACTTCTGGTGGAAACTGGTGTACAGAGCCTGCCTGTTTTTCTGGGAAGAAGTTTTAATTTTGAAAGCTGGCCAGTGACAGGACAGGCCGTGCAGGGATGAGGAGCACAAAGGGCTCTCTCCAGAATATTGCCTTTTTGCTGATAGGGATTGAGATATTAAAGTTGACTGCACAAGCTTCTTTAGTGTATTTACTGACAGCTGCAATATTTCCTGTTTTGTTAATGATTTTTTTTTCAGTCTCTTTAGCAGATAGAGACTTTATACTTTGACTGCAAGATCACCAATAGCTGTTGATCACAAGTATTTGTTATAATAATTCAGATATGACTTACAACTGCGATAGCATTTCTGTCAGCCAGTTCATGTCAGATACCACTTATATAGCCTAAAATTGCTCGTATGAATGAAAGTGGTTTCTAACACCAAACGTACCACATCAAGTAGAGTTCTGTCACAGACGTTTTGAACCTTGCCAAACCTCAGCGGGCCATCTGCCATGCTAGCCAGTGGTCTGAATTTTCCAAAGATGGAAGGAATGTACTTTTATATTTGATTTCTCTTTCCCTACACTTCAAATTTAAACACTCTTCCTATTATTCATAATATAAACCTTTGGAAATTAATGTTCCTTTCCTATCCCAAGGTGCCTGTCTGAGGATCAGAAGTGGGGATATGCTTTTGACAGTTTTTTTTTTTTTTTTTTTTTTTTTTTAAGCCCAGTGGTTCTTTATAATATATGCTTGTTTTGTGACAGTTTTTCTGGGGGGTGTTCTTTTTCGTTTGTTCTGTTTTTAAATTATTATTAATATTATTTTTAAATTTAGCTACAATATTCAAGTAACTAGAGAAAGTGAAACATTGGGTCCACAAAATAAAGCAAACTAAAGAAGACATAAAGAATTTGTCAGATGATATAGTGTAGTGATTTTAGGATGATTCATGAAAAATGACTGTTTAGAAACTTACAGCTGGATTTTTTAGTATCCAGAGGATTATTTTTTTTCCATTTCAACTTGCGATGTGAATTATTTGTCAGCTGTTTTCTTTGTTTTTACTAGCCTTGCTAGCAAGAGCAGGAATGCTTGGGTGTTTGATGGAAAAATACTATTGTCCTTAGTTTTATGTTCCTCTTTCAAAGCAATTTGTTTTGAGAGGCTGGTTGATAGTTCCAAGAGTCCATAATCACAGAAAGTGTTTACTTTTGCAAGTAGCAAAGTAAACTTCATTGCTAGGCAGAACTGCACAAGTTTTTAGTCTTAGGGGAGTAAAAATCGGGTGTGACTCTTCGAACTTCCACGCTTTTAAAAAGTATTTTAAGTGGAAGGAATTTGAGTTTATCTTATTTCCAGTTGTGATCACATTCATGTGTATTGCTTCAATAGTTTGCATGTGGTGAGATTTAGCTATGGGTAACACTTACAGGTTTTCGTGTTGCCGGTCAGTTTTGATGCTTTCACTCTGTGGTACAGTAACCTGTTCTCATGCGCTCTGGACTCGTGCCCTCTCAGAGCCTCTTGATTTAGTTTTTGGAACTCTGTCTTGCTTGGCTCTCACCATTGATGTTGATTATCTTCGAAGGTGTCTATGATTCAGCTTGGCCGTCAGCTCTCTTAACACTAATCGCTTCCCTCGTGTCAGCAAGTGCCCACCTAGGTTCTTGTTGCACCTGCCATTTTAAAGCACAGCACAGTGCTCTGCTCCTGCGTGACACTGGTACCTATCCAGATCTCTGCCTAATGCTGTGTTGCACCTCTCCCAGCCCTTTCCTTATGCTGAACCTTGCCAGGCTACCCTCCTAGTGGAGCATGCAGTCACGCTCGTGACATAGTCAGTGTTTTAGGCAATTTGTAAATTTTGGGGGTGTAAAAGAATGATTGTTTAAGATGTTTCCGTTGTCCGAGACTTCCAAAATTATTCTGAATTATCAGGCATAACAGTTTTGTGCAATCACCTTGTACGAGAAGTGAAGTAAGTGAGTTTAAGAACATAGGGTACTGTACTAGACAGACCCTTAATCCGAATCAGTGTGGTCATTCTTGATTTACACAATGACCATCAGCAGACACCTAAGGAAGAATATATGGGGCAAACATTGTACCATACACGTTTCCCCAGCAGTCTTCTAGCGTCTGGCCATTTTTAGCTCAGGGGATTTCCTGATCCAGCTATGCTTGGTTACTCTAGTAACCTGCTGTGAAGCTGCTCTTCCTGGTTATTTTCTCATCTCTCAAGCCTGTTTAAATTTGCCTCCACAGTGTCCTTAAGCAACAACTTCTGCGGACAAGGTGTTTTGTTTCTTTTTGAGCTTGCTTTTATCCATCTTCCTTATGCCACTGTCAGTTTGGAGGCCTCTGCCATATTTTCTCTGTGGTTCCTTGTCCAAGCTGAAGAGATCCAGCACACCGAGTTCCTCCTAAATTTGAAGCCTTTGATAATCTTCGTGGTGTATTGATGCATCTCTTCCAGCTCTAATACATCTGTTTTGATAAGAGGTGTCTGTGATTTTACGTGGTGGCATAATTATGTTTTCTGTTTTGTTCTCTGTTCCTTCTCTGATAATTGATAGTTTGATTTGCTTTTTTATTGTTTATAAGCAATGAATTGATACTGTCATGGAATTACCTGTCATAATCCAAAGTCTTACTTCTGACTGGTAACGGTCAGCTCAGTCTGCCATTTTTTTTACCAGGTTGAGATTATTTTTCAGTACATCATTTTGCCTTCTCGTGGATTCAACTTTCTCTGACTGTTGCGCAGTCACTCCACAGCTGTTAGAAGTTAGCTGTCAGCCTGATAGCCTTTGAATAGCTGTGTGTAATCAGCCAACTTTGTCACCTCACTGCTTTCCCATGAATGTGCTGAACAGAGCAGATCTGTGTATAGCTGCTGGTACTTTCCTCCAGTTCAAGCACAGACCCTTAATGCTTATCCTGTGCTTCCAGTTTTTATGGCCCAATTATTTATTTATGCAAGGACCTTCCCTCTTAGGCCATGGCTATGTAGTTTTCTTTAAAACCTTTGACTGTGGTCCATGTTGAAGTGGCCACGTACAAAAATACCACCACTGTCTGAAAGCACTGGGGAGTGACTCATGTTTAGAAACGTAGTCATTAATATAAAATAAGCTTATTAAGGTTGAAAGGGGAAAACAGATAGTAAGGTTTTAGTAAGATAGCAAGATTGGTTTTTCATTCCTTGCTGTTCTGTACAGATAGAGCTCCTAACATAACCTGGTGTATCTGGATTTAGATGGTTTAAGGATGCTTCTGATGTGCAGGAGGATTGATTGGTTCAGGGTATATAAGAAAGTGAAGAGGGCAGATAAGTGTTGCTTACGGCTTTGGCCGGAGATTGTAAGTTACTCTTCTTTGAGAGAAAATCTCTTTATATTCTCCCAGTTGCAGAAATGTAGTCACCATTCTAAGACAGTTTCAGTACTTTTGTATTTTCAGTGCAGTCATATTTTGTACATTTCCATGCAATGTGCATTAGCATCACACTGCTTTGCTATGCAACAGATTTTTGTTAACTGAAACTTGCACACAGGCTGCATTTCAGCACTAAATAATGTTTAAATCCTTTTCAATGAATGATTTCAAGTGGATTTGATTGAAGTACATCTGAGGAAATGGGAATTTTTATTATAATTTTGATAGGAACTCAATAACATTTAGTTCTAGGAATTACTTGAAATGTAGTTTGGAGCATGATTATTATATTTCAGTGTGTAATTTAGCAATATTTTACTCTTGCTTGGACTTTCATTCTGGTAAATAACATGTATTTTAGACCATGTGAAAAACAACCCACTATGAATCATTCTGTTGCGGCAGCTTATGTGTGTAGTTTACTGGCAAATCTTTCCTGTCCAGTAAAAAAAAAAAAAAAAAGAGAGAACTTAAAATACAGATGTATTAATATCATGATTTCTGAAAGTATGTAACTAATAGGTCATCTTAATAGATCATCTTACGCCAGCTGTATTATTTGTGTATTATTTGGAAGCAATTTATTAATACTCTAAGATCTGTGTATACTGATTTAAGTAATCTCCATTTGTCTGCACATCATAAATTATACATGTACGTCCAGTTCTGTTTCATGTAACAAACTACATCCCGTGTAATATACTGTCTTTCTTTTCTGTATGTAAGTGAGAGAACTCATGAGTATCTTAAAAGAGTGTTTCAGGTAGCAGCAAAATGACAAAACATCCCCATCAGAGTAACAGCAATAGGAGTACAAATAGAACAAAATTAATTTTAGCTGAATTCCTGGAAGCCAGTTAATTGTTGTTTTTCTACAATCTTCTTATTAGTGGTGAAGATGATTAGTGTATGTGTTCTTGCATACTTGTATTCAAAATCGTACAAATCAAGGAGTGGCATCATGAACAGAGGACATTATTTCTGTAGCTTCCACATTACTTTCTAACAGGCAGTTCTTACAATGCTTTAATGAAAGCGTCTGCCTACAGGAAATCTTACTTCAGGGCTTAAGGTAAAAATTACTGTTTTGACATATTTTATTGAAGGTCTGTGAAAAATAGAAATAGAATTGGAGGGTTGTAGGTCTTGACTTGCACTCGGTGGGAATCATGTATGGCACAGGATGTAATGAAAACTTTTGTTTTAAAAAAAAAAAAATCTTCCCCAAATGCAGCAGTTTTGATACTTCTATATACTCCTAATGTATGAAAGGGAATGCTAGGTTATTTTAAAACTTTAATTGAGATCCTTTATCTGTATCAGAATAGCTCACTAGTAAAATGACAAGAGTCAGGATCTCAGAAGAATTACCAGAACTAACATTATCTGTGTGATCATGGTTGGTCCCCTATGTATTTGTACATTGTTATAGTCTCTAGATGGGGTGTAAGAGGTTATCATTCTGTGAGACTGTTGCCAGGGTAGGCCTAAAGGTAGGGTAGATACTCACTTAGCAAGCATCCACAGGCTGCAAGTTAGTACATGCTCAGTTACTGTCTGCAAATGTTTCGTATGTAGTTTAGTCACCCATAGGAGCTGAGAACTTTGAATTTTGTTTTGGGCTGCCCTGGATAAGATTTCCCGCAGTTTCATCATTTGGCCAAATTTGTGTAAATCTTCACAAGAATACTGGGATTCATGTATGACCCAAAGACCATTTCCTGTTAAATATCAAAATTGGATTTAGGTACTTAAGAATGATAGATATGAATGATGCATATATGCATATTAGTTTGCAAAAACCTCTCAATGTCAGGAAAATGTATTACCAGTTTTGCTTTCAGAAATGGCTAGATTGTGTTAACAGTATTTCTCCAGTCATTCATCGTGATGAAAAGTAAGTTCAGTAAGCCTGAAAAAGTTTTAGAAGAGTGCTTAACAAGCGGAAAGATTTGACTACATGAGAAACTACACTGGTGCAGAATTGAATAGGTTTTGATTGTAAAATTAAGTAATTCATATTGCTTATTGCTGAGGGTGCTCATTTATGTGAAGTGTCTTTTTAATTTATTTCACTTAGAAAACATAACATCATCAACATCATCATTCTTTTAAGGTAAGGTAATAAAGTATGAATAGAAAGTTCCAAAAGAACAAGCCTATATAACGTGTTCTTGACTATTTCTGTGTAAGGAAACAGCATACTGCAGACAAAAAAGCAAAACATAATCAATGATGTGCTGTCTGGATAACAGGAAAACCTGTGTACTAAGATATTCAGGGTGCTATGTGGGCACGCCTGCTCTGTTGGTATTAGTACCTCAGAACCTGTGCTATATCCTGGTGCTGCATGACAGTAAACTAGATTAAGCACAACACAGAACTAAAACTCTTTCCTTCGCTCATGCTAGATTGCTGTCAAGCAGGTAACTGTGTAGTCATTATCAGTACTTCATTTTGACATCCCTGGCCTTTGGGCTGCTGCTGTTGACTGCATAAGGTTTTGTGCCAAGCTCAGCCTTGTATCCCTTCCAGAATAACACAAGTTGCTCTACATGCACACGTGTTCCTTTTTGAATGCAGCTTTGCTTGGACTGGTGTGGAAATGCTTTATCTATGGCATGGGTAATCATAGAATCGTAGAATGGTTTGGGTTGGCAGGGACCTTAAAGCCCACCCAGTTCCAACCCCCTGCCATGGGCAGGGACACCTCCCACCAGCCCAGGCTGCCCAAAGCCCCATCCAGCCTGGCCTTGAGCACCTCCAGGGATGGGGCATCCACAGCTTCTCTGGGCAGCCTGTGCCAGTGCCTCACCACCCTCTGAGTGAAGAATTTCCTCCTAACATTTAATCTAGATCTACCCTTTTAAATTTAAAACCATTTTCCCTTGTCCTATCCCTATACCCCCTGACAAAGACTCCCTCCCCAGCTTTCCTGTAGGCCCCCTTTAGGTACTGGAAGGTCACTATAAGGTCTCCCTGGAGCCTTCTCCTCTCCAGGCTGAACATTTGGAGCTCTCAGCCTGTCTTCATAGGAGAGGAGCTCCAGCCCCTTTATCATCCTCATGGCCTCCTCTGGACTTGTTCTAATATATCCATGTCCCTGTTGTGCTGGAGCCCCAGAGCTGAATGCAGGGCTCCAGGTGGGGTTTCAGGAGAGCAGAACAGAGGGGCACAATCACCTCCCTTGCCCTGCTTGCAACGCTGCTTTTGATGCAGCCCTGGATGTGGTTCATTTTCTGGGCTGCAAGCGCACATTGCTGGCTCAATTCATTGTCTGCCCAGCCTGTATTTGTGCTTGTGCTCTCCAAACCAAATAATCCTCACAAGAATAGTCAGGGTAATGATTATATGGGAACATGTTAGCACCTGTAGGTGCTATTGATTGTACTTCCAGTACACTGATAACTTGAATTATAGTAGTGACCTCACATGGCAAAGAAATTCAAAATGTTTACTGTTCTGTTTACTGCCTTTAACAGACTGTCTAGTTTTGCAAAGTGTTTGAAATATTCGAATATTTCTTCCACTTAAAGAAAGCTCTGGATGATGGTATGTTTATCACTTCTGTGTTTCATACTAATTCATTCTTTTAAAAGTTTTTTTCATATTTATATGTCCAGTTAGAAAATTCAGTTTTTCAAAAAAGGGACTTAGCTTTGTTCCTGGGGGTTTCTGTAACAACCTCAGTTTTGTTTAGAGATGCGGATTTCTGCATTACACTTTCTGGCATTCACACTTTCAGTGTGAAATTAATAACACTGGATCTTGGTAGACAAAGACAGGACAGAAGGTAGACACCTTCTACAGGAAGGTGGAGGAAGCAGAACAGTGCTAAATCACATGTTGATATTGATGAGTGAAAGAATAGTGTAAAAGCAGCTGATAAAAGTATCAAATAAAAGTAAACCAACCAGTGTCCAGTTTTATTTCCTATATTTGTACATGTCTGATCAGGTATGTTAAATCCTGTAGTTTGTCAGGATGATATAATAGCTCAATTAAAAGTTTTGATAGTAAAATCTGTTAGCTGTGAGCCTGTTATTACCTATAATGCAATAGAATTGATACTTGACAAAGTATATATTCTTGTAAATATTCAGATCAGTTTCATTCAAATTTATTTCCATGAGTAGCATCCTCTAGAGTTTTTTTATTTTTACCTCTGTTGTCATTTTGTGTAAGTAATTAAAGATGATAACTACTTACGGGAAAATGATTAGATCTTCAGCATGGCAACACACTCTTTGTCCTTTTTTTTTTTTTTCAACTTCTGTTTTATGCAGACTGCATTTTCTTTCTTACTTTAATTTGTGCTAACACTCTGTGTTCTTATTTCATTGGATATATTTGTTACCCAGTATATCTGAGCACTAGTGAGAAAATAGATTAAATAGACCTAGGAGTACCTTGAGACATTTGTGTCCACCTGATAACAGCTCTTTGGACAGATCTGGAAGTAGCAAAATATTCTAAATGTGGGCTGTGAAGCCCAGCTCAGGAGAGCTATTCATGATTGCTGTTGTATGGAGTGTTTGTTCAGCAAAACCCAAATGTAATCCTTGGACAGAGTTTTCCTTAAGAGATGTTGGCAGGCCCAATGCCACAGTAGTTCGTAAATGAAAGATTAGAGACAATAATGAGTGGGCTTGTAGAGTCTTAGATTTGGGGAAACATTGTGCATCTTCCTTCCTTTGTATTTGTATTCAGTTTTCTTTACTAAATTATGTTGTGGTCATTGTTTTTGCATAAATGGGGAAGAAAATACATACTGCAGAAGCAACAAAAGCTGATAAGCAGTTTTGAAAGATGGATTGAATTTCTCAAGAATTATCTTTCATGTTGACACCCTTCTCTGGTCTTTCAAATATGCTGATTGAAGTGGGTATATTTGTGTGAAATGATTTTTAAGCAAATGAAAAGGTGGAGGAAAGTTAAAGGTGACATTATCATCAGCTTTCTTTGTTTTCTGGAACATCCTTCCCTAAATCTTACCCAAAGTTTGCCATTTTTTACTTCTGGTATACATCCTGAACAGCACAGCTGCAATAGACTTGCACAATGCTCTGGCATATGTCAGAAAACAGCTGATGAGAAAGACATGAGGAAGGGTAATGTTTTTCTACGCATGACAAGCTCAGCTCCTTCAGGATTTAAGTAGTAGTTGCATACAGCTGATTTCTTACAAGTTTATGCTTGTTTTTCATGTTTAGTACATGATGAATTTAACCATTGGCTCAATCTCCCCATATTGAAGACAGCGTTTTTTGTTTGTTTTTTCCCTTTTTTTTTTTCCTTTTTCCTGGGCTTTGCAGGTGAGGAAACTAAATCATAGCAAAATTCAGTCATTTGTCTACATTCCTTCTATGAGTCAGTGGCAGAAGAAGGAAATACAGCTCACGTATATTTTTAGTCCCAAGAATATTTTGTCCCAAGAATAGTCCCATATACTTTGGTCTCTGAACAATACTCTGTCCTTATAGCTTTTAAAAATAATTATTGCACAGATCCAGAGTTGAACTAATCGCCAAGTATGACGGTAGACAGGCTTTTTCTCCACAGGCTTATTGACAGGAACCTTCAATTTCCTTTACTTCTGAAGTGTTAAGGAGAGATCATTTGTTAAGACTAGATGACTGTGTTCTATGTCTGTAACTTTCTAAATCAGTAGCTTTTTTGTTTTTTAATTCCTGTGTTTACTGTCTGAGAAGGGGGAAGTTCTGGGAGAGGAAGGGGGATAAATAAGTATGGGTTATACTGGTTTATCAAGGCTGACCTGCTAGTTGCATGTATCCCTTTTAGCCATGTCTCTGTGTCTTTTTGTAGATCTGAAATTCACGTTTTTTCATCTTTTTTTTTTTTTGAGGTGATTTATCCTGAACTTAGTGCATTCCTGCCTGTGTTGCCTGTCTTTAGTTAGTGGCAGAAATATAATCTGTCGAGAACAGTTTTGGACAGCCATGATTTTCCTTGTGGTGGCAAAATACAAGTAGGAAATATTTTGGAAGTCTGGAGCACAAAACATAAATACTCATCTCTCAGGCAGTAAAGTGGAAGAGCTAGGTGTGTTGGTCTTGACTTCCCTCTCTTGTGCCTGAATCACAGGACTATATTCCCTTAGTTCTAATTAGCAGCATGTATTTTGTAGGATCCCTGTATTTTACTGCAACTTGAGCATATGGATCAGAAATCCGTTTTAAATGCAACTAATTAGGTGAAATGAGCTCTGTACATATGCTTTGGATTTTGAAGCTTTAATATTTTGAGGGGGGGTTGGATTTTTTAAGTTAAAATCAACAGTTCACCTTTTGAAGGCTTTTCAAACTTCCTTTTATCTTGATTCATAAACAATTACAACTTGTGGTTTTGCCAGCTAACAGAGCTGTCTTTGTCCATGTATTCTGCGTAAGAATTGTAGAAGAATAATCTTTTATTTAGTAATAGACGAGTCTACTTTTGTGTCAGATCTATCCGGAAAATACTCTTAACTGCCAAACAGATCTGATCCTAGTTCTAAAGAAGAGTGCCTTTTTTTTTTTTGTGCCAGCCATTGAGATATATTATGAACTTGGAAAGTTGTTGCATTGTTTATTATATAACAAAGAGTGGGAGCAGAAAGATTAAACAGTTGTTAAATGCAGTGAAATAGGGAACCCAGCAGTAATCTTATTTTTGGAATAACGTAACTGCAAAGTTGTACAGACTGACTTTTTTCTTGTGCAGTTTTTTTTTTCCCCTAGAAATATATATAATTGCAAAATACAAATAATCACTTTCATGGTAGGTAGTAAGATATAAGCATGAAAGTAAAAGTGATATGAACATACAATATTTATGCATTTTCAATTTTTTGTGTGTGAGATATAAGTACAGATTGCTAAGAATTAATTTGTTTTGGTTATAGCCTGTGAAATCCAGTAACTACGAAGGATCCAGGGCTCAGGTGTATGCATTTCTGTGCATATTTATGTATATGTTGATTCTGTCAACCATATTTATTTGAAGGTCTCCAAGTTAGGAACTCTCAGAGTATTTTACTCCATTCCTCCTCATATGCAGGCAGTAAAAAGCAGGACACAGGTGTTCATCCCACCTCATCAATCAGGCTAGTGGCAGAAAGGAAATGACACTCCCTAATTCCCTATCCAGTTCTGTTTGCTAGACCGTATTGCCTTCCAAAAGTAAAATTAGCTTTCATGCAGTGGTTAGAAAGTTGACACAGCCAAAACTTATCTGTGTTACTGCATGACAGTCATGCCTCGCTTTGCTGTTTTATAGATCAGGAGGGTAAGGACTGCTTTAGACCTTCCACTACTTGCTGCTGCTGCTCTGGTTATGGCCAGGTTGCTGTAATATTTCCATTATTGAGTCTTATTTTCAAATTTATGGCATTTATGGGTATTTGAAAAATTCCTTCAGTTGTGAAATCTTGATTGTTGCAGCCATCTCTAGCCTGCCCTCCCTCCCTGAACTTGAAGAGAAAATTGATCCCCAGGAGATATTAGTTCACTGGAAAGTGAACAAACTCATGATTCTTGTTTTCAGGCTTCACTGTCTCTATTTCAGAAAACTTGCTGTTGTTTTATTACTCCAAAAGGCAGGTAATTATGAAATTAAGAAAATGGATCTTTCTTCTGACTAACCAACAGATCTTTACTGAGTCAGTAGATCTTTCCCAGTCTATACCAACTGCAAATTTGATCTTTTGTTTTTATATCTTATCTGGGGTGGTTTCAAAGTTTTCAGCTGGCTTTAAATAGACTGTTCAAAATATGCAACTTATGTTCTTACCGTAGCTCTGTGATGTACAAGCATTTGTCTGGCAACAAATAACCGAGTATGACTGAAGAATTGGTACTTCAGAAATGAAGTTCTAGCAGGGGGTTGAACTGTATCATCAGCTTGAGTTAGGAAAAGTAAGTTAGCAAAGGCTAAGCCTGAATAATAGGGAAAACATCAAATAATGGTTGTTAAAAAAGTTGCAGATAATATGGGAGAGAGCTACATTATCTGTTACATAAAATTCAGTTGATATACTATTATTTAGTGTTAAAATATTCTTAAATCTTACCAAAATAACCATTATATTGTGAAGAACGACCATCCCAGTTCAATTTGCTATAAAGGGGCAGTGTTATTTGATTTTGATTTCTGAAAGATAAGGTTTTTCTCCTCGGCATGAAATCCATTCTCTCTACAGAAATCAAGGAGATGTTTGTACTCTATACCAGGCACAACACAGCTGAGGAAGAAATCACCCTCTAACCTGCTCCAGCCTGCCAGTATATTATAATTGCAAACCTGAGGGCTGGCTACTCAGGCATTAAGCCTATTGTTTCTCTATAAAATGGATATATATATATATATTTTTTTTCCCAAGGTGTTGCTCCAATAAGATCCCTTAAGATGTTTCTCCCCTGCTAGAATCTAATGAGTCAAAAGGGTCACTCCAGAGCATGAATCTGCCATCAGAGCTCTTCTGTGCCACATGACTGCCAATATGAGGTTGTGTTCGCATCACCCCTCTGCTACTGCAACAGTCCACACTGTGACTGTGAGAAGAAAATCCTGTGTTAGGGTCAGAGATGCCAACTGAGCTGATCAGGATTGGTTTCTTTAGTCTTGTGGTGTCAGGGATCCAAAATAGGTGGCTCACATTGACCATTTCTTTGGCTTCCGTTAGGATTGCTCACTGAGATGCCAAAACTGATGAGTTTAGTTGTTGTTTTCCATATACATAGAACTTGAATACCTTGTCTTATGCATGGGAGATAAGCTGGAAACTTTTTGATACTGATCCGTCTTTACATGGGGAGAGAAAAAGGAGTCACTTAGAGGATGGAGCTTCAGAAGCAGGCAAGTGGTTAGAGGTCTATGTGCTTCCTGAGATGCCCTGGGAGAGCCCTCCGCAGGGCAGCAGGAGTGCCTGTGCCAGAACGGATAAGCACTGTCAGAAGAGAGAAATGCACAGGTAAGGAGACTCAGTGGCCCTTCCTGATGGCCTCATCTCTGCACCTTGTATAATTTTTGAAAATCACCGAGCTTTGCCTGTCTCAGTAAGTTATTGAAAGCTGGTGCAATGTAAACATAAATAAGCAAAAATGGTGCAGCATGTGCTTTACAATTGTGAAGAAAAACAGTTAAGTGAAAAGTTAAGGCAGCAATTTATAATTATTTGATATTAGAGGAACATGAGATAATCGTCAGGTACATCAAGAATCAAAATTAAGGAAGAAACTGCCACCATATATACAAATGATCAAGAATTTGCTATTTATACGTGCTGTGGTCTATGTCCAAGCACAGATAAGGTTCTCGTTTTTGTCAAGTTTCAGCTTTGCAGTCAGATGAAAGAAAGATATCTTAGTTTGATATTAAAACATTTTATCTTGTTGATACAAACACAAACCAAAGATAATTTTCTCTTGACATTTATTTTTTTAACCAACTTGAATACCAAAACAGAAGTTTGTTGATGTTCTGCGTGACTGGCGTTGTGCAAACAGAGTTTGCTATTCAGATACAACCCCAGCATGTCTGTGCAGTGCATTTGCTGGCGAGTTCCTGCCAGTTGTTGGTTTGGTCACGTACTGTGCAGGTATGTTTAGTAGTCACACACCCTCCTCCAGGCAAGGAAGTGCCTTCTGGTGGCAGTGTGGGGAAGGTGCCCCAGGTGGAACTTGTATGTGACTTCATCCTTTAGCTTGCTAAAAGGCTGAAGCCTCACAAATCCAGCAAGTTTTGTAATAGCTAACTATGCAGATTTGTACCTAGAAAGAACCCCTGCAGCACAGTAAACTGGAAATGTAGACAACGTAGACATATATATTGTGTACCAGCCATGGGAGAGCTCTGTGAAAACTTGTGCCAAATCATGTGCTCATCTGTCCTGAGTACAGAAAGGGTTTTGCCTGATCTTGGGTCTAGGGCAGGCTGATGAAGCCACATTAAAATAGCTGTTGCTTTTTCTGTGCATCAGGCTTGACTTCTGAGGAGCAAAATAATAAGGAACATGTGTGGGTAATTAAAGTACAAAGGAAACAGGAAGGGGGATAGCAAGGAACAAATCCAGAAAATAAGGAACAGTTGGGCATCGTAATTACAGACATCTGATTTTACTGGAGGAATTAAAGGACTGAAAGAATTAGTCCTACAATCATTCTGAATCTTGTGAGGAGGAAGAGTGTATTCATCAAGCTTTTTTTTTTTTAATTGCTTATATTTTCAAAATAACTGCTTTCATCATTGCTTTTCTAGTAGCAAAACCTCTATTAAAATTTGCAACACAGCTTCCACAGGAATCTCTATTGTAAGTTGTACACAAATTTAGCTGAAATAATTACTACTTCAGTATTAAGATGAGTTCTTTTAGGAAGATTCCAGGATATCTGTTATACTATTTTAATGATTTTGAGCATGAAAACTCTGTTCCACATATTCTGGAAGATGTTTGGTATGTGTGTGTGTAACAATCCATCAGTTGAATTTTAATCTTTTAATATGGCTGGGGACTTATGAATAATTTTGAATTTATTTAAAATATTGTATATAAGCAGTTATACATTATGTGATTGATAAGCATTATTTTACTATTAAACCTTTTAAAGCACTGTGAAGTAATACCTGAGATCATAAGAATACAAATTCTTAATCTGAAACTGGTCTCCTGGGTGGTGGTGTCTGTTGTATATATCAGGTTGGAAAATGCCCCTTTGCTGCTGCCAGGAAGGTCTAAGAAATCTCTAGAAGGAAACTTTAATAAAGATTGCTTCACCCTTCCTTCTTCCATCTCCTCTTTCCACCATCTCCCACAGGTTTTTCCATAGAAAAGATTAATCTGCATTTAAAGATACAATGTTCTTTTTACTATACTAAATGGGTTTTCTATGCAAAAAAATATTTTTTGATGAACTGATATAAAGTGGGAAAAGCTTATGGAAGTGAACTGATAGCAAAAAAAAAAAAAAAAGTTTGATTTTGTTTCTAATGCTGGTGGAAATTGAAAGCAAGCTTTAACTAAAGAAAAGGCATGTAAAAGGGGAATAGGAAGTGGCTCCAGTAAGGAAAAGCTGGAAAGAGTAAAAATAGTTAAATTGCCATAGGAAAGGAGAGTAAAACCCAGTCCTCTGATGTGCTTAGAAACCTGGACTGAAATAGGTTTGATCTCACATATAAAAATAAATTTTAAGGGTTTTTCTTTTTCTTTTTTTGTATTCATGGAGGCCTATGATAAATATGTACTCAGAAGTGCATGCAAACTCAAACTACTAATTTGTATTTGTATGATGTCTTTTCAGTTGGAAGTACAATGTTTTTCTTGTGTCAGGCAGTGATTATTACACAAATATGCAGAATATATGAGATTCTGGAAGACCTATTCAAGTTCAAGGATTTGATCTTTTTTTTTTTTTCCCTATTATATCTACAGGAGAAATCTAACAAAGCTGTCCCTCATCTTCAGCCACATGCTGGCAGAAATCAAGGCTATTTTTCCAAATGGCCAATTCCAGGGTGATAATTTTCGTATCACCAAAGCAGATGCTGCAGATTTCTGGAGAAAATTCTTTGGAGACAAGTAAGTACTAACATTTTGCAAAATTTTTAATTGTTTCTAGTCGTTAGCATTAAAAGGAATGATATTTTCAAAAATTCAAATAATGTTTCTAAATATGTGGGTGGGCCTCTTTTAAAGGTCTTTTCTTGTCCAAGTCTTTAAATTACCTGAAATTGCTGAATTTGTTGTTAGCAACTTTGTTGCAATGCTGTAATTCACTCAAAAGATGACTAAAAATACACAGGCAGTTCTGTCAGTGGCACTTACTATTGATCATAAATTGGACTAGGTTGCATAAAATTTATTGGTTTAATTCTAAGGTGAAGAGAGTAAGTACATTGTTTCATGAGGTACATGGCCAATCATGTTATTTCATATTATATATATGCTACAGTTGATAAATCTGAAGTCCGAATTAGGAGTTTGATATTGGGTGCATGTACAGTGTATGTTTCCTTATCTCATCTTTTACTTTCTAAATAGAATATTCACTAAAGTAAATGATGTTTTTCTCCGTTATTATTGAAACACTTTCTACATCTCTACTACGTATAGTCACAGGTGATTAATGTTTTCTTCTGTCCAAATTCTGTTACAGAAAGAGGTAAAATAGTGGAGATATGGTGGAAGGTTTCATCAAAAACAGTTTTTGGAGAAACTTAGTGTTCAAGAATGGGTCGTAAAATGAATGTTAAACGTGACTTGTAGATATCTGACTAAATCCTTATAGTAAATCTAATGTTGAAAATATAAAATAAAACAGTTGTAAGTTTGTCTTGTTTTGTTTGTTTCTAGGGAACAATTTATGTTAAGGTATAGGTGAATAGAAGATGTATAGCTTGATCACTTTCTTACAGAGTGTTTATTAGTGTAACTGTGACAAAAGAGGGGAGGGGCAAGGGATTTGTATATTTTACAGTATAATAGAGACATCACTATGGTCGTCAAGTCTGATATTTTGCATGATGTATGCCGTAGCAAATCACATAATTTCTCCAATTGCAGATCCATAACCATCTGTTATGCTTTCTGAGCAAAAGCAGCTCTTTAAATTTAGCCTTTCATTCTTTATATAGAATACCAGCATAGTAGGTTGGCACTTTTGTGAAGTAATGTTTCAGTGTGAATTTACAACGGTTTCATTTCCTTTTTTTTTTTTTTTTTTTTTTTTTTTTTTTTTTTTTTTGCTAGTCTAAACACACCTACTGCTAGCTTCCAGCTTTTAGGTTTAATAGCATAGTCTGGTAACTTCAGTTTTCTAACAAATTTCTTGCCCACGTAGATAATATTTCAATATGATCAAGTCAATATATCAATCTTATTTTTGTTAAAGGGAAGGAATCCAACCATGTTTTGTCTTGCCCATGTCAATTTTCAGATTATCTTCAGAATTTCTATGTATTTTGATCTTTAGAAGATCAAATAAAGTATCTATCAGTAAGTGAAAAAAAGTAGTTCAAAAAATGATTTGACCATGGTCATGTATGTTCAATGTCTCGGTTTTCTCTTCCTCTCTTTCTTCCCTTTTCTTTGCAGCTCTCAGAATCTACATCTCCTCATGGTCCTCTTTTCCTGTCGGGCTCTGTCCTTGAATGACTTTTCCCTGCTGTCTTGATCACAAGTTCAATTTCTATCATGTGGATTTACACATCTTATCTGAACAGCAAGCTGCTGTTTCTTTTTGGCTATCGGTTGTCTGATCTTAACCAGCTTCATCATCTTCCCTATTCACTGTTATGTTCCTCTTTGTGTTTCTCTGCTATCTTGTACTTTCTATGTGAGATTCAAGTGCTTCTCTTCAAGTTTATGGTCCTGCTAGTTTCCTTTGGAAACTGGTACAATAGACAGGTACCTGAGGTGTCAGACAGTAGGATACTGTAACATATAAATAAATTATCAGAACAAGGTTGGTAAGAAGGATTTTACAACTTTGTCGGTCTATCTAACAACTGAGCTCTACCTTTGCCTGTCTGTTCACGCTTGACTCTTTTCTTTTCTGACTCAGTTCCTGGAGTGTTTCTTTCTAATACTTTTCAGGGCCCCAAGAGCTCTTGCTGTGCCTATTTTTACGCTTCAGTTTTTCCTGCTTATCTAAACTTCTTCATGAAAGGCAACTTTAAAGGTGAATTCTCAGTACTAATCCTCTTACTGTTCCCATCTCCCTTACCCCACACCTTTTGTGTGTGTACTTTTATAGTGTGTGTCTGTGTGTGTGTTAAAGCATCCATGCACCAAAAATGCCCAGGAATCAAGGCAATTTTAGGATGTACAGTTAATTATATACATAACCTGGTCATCTAGTATAGCCTAGAAGTTTTTCGAGTTCTGCCATGTCAAGTGCTGCTCTTTCAGACTAGGTAAATAACAACGGTTTCTAATAAATTGAAGTTGTTTTATTTACCTGTCTTCTAAGCAGTGAGGAGTTGATATATGCTTGGCAGCCTTGGCATTATCTCAGGGTTAGTTAATTGTGCTTAAGTAACTGTAAAGCATGTAACAGCATGTATGACAAATAAACAGATGAGAAAAGTTTTTTTCTGGCATTAGATTTAATCTCTTCATTACACAAAATGCCTGAAGCTTTTAAAACATTAATTGTCTTCTAATCCATTTAGAAATATATGGCAGGTATGCCTTTGAGCAACATCTTTTACAATGGGCCTGTTATGACAAATTAGTTTGCAAATAGGCTAGTATCACTTCCCTAAAAGTAAAGCCTACATCAAGATTTAGGGTGTTGCAAACAAATGATAAAATCTGTTTTTAACCTGACCACCTAAGGGTAGGCCCCTAGGGTCTTGTTAAACCTCCAGGTCTGGTGAGTTATATACTGCAAATGCCGACGTGCTGGGAGGAACTCTATTACATGTTCCCTGGATGCATCTCTATTTTACAGGGCAAGCCTGGGCTTCTCACCTGTTTGCAAAACAGCAGCCGTTATTTTGAGGTCAGTAAGGAATTCTGCTCAAGAATAGAGCATGAATAAGAAGTTTCACCGGATCTTGGCTTCTGATGGATAAACTGTAGTAAAAGAAAAAGCAACTTGTTTTAATTTGCTGAGGAATAAAATCCAAAAGATACAGTCTCGGAGAGCCCAATTTGTAGTTAAAGAGTTTTTTTTTCTGTATCTGATTTCTTTCACCACTCTTCCCCAATGAATGAGGAACTTCTAGTTTTTTTAGCTTCGTTACATTCGTCTGTCTGGACACTTGCTGCAAAATTTTGCTGCTGTAACTCAAGTTTATTCAGCTTGTTATTAATAAATATCATAGAATGCAGTCATTGTGTTAGTGTTTAAAACAAGTCAGGTATATGTTCACATGACTTTGAACTCATTAGCAGAATAAATAGCTAGGCATATTGAAAGTCTCTGGTGATCGCATATGTAGCTGCTCTTTGACTTTTCTGTAGAAAAAACAAGTAGATCTCAGCAAAGAAATTGAATGGCTCCGTCAGAACAGTATGCTGAGATGACTTCACAAATTCTTGGCTTTCAAATCTCTCCTCAACTTTTGCATTTCTGATTCAGTTTTACAAAACTTCTAGATGCCAGTAGCTAGAGAATGCTATGGTACTCGAGATAGATGCAGATAACTTGATAGTGGAAATCAACAGCCCGTACATAGGCTGAGAGTGCAAAAGAAATAAAATGTTAAATAGTCAGGGTGAGGTTTTCCAGTGTTGCATAGCTAGCCAGCAGGACCAGGGAGGTGATCGTCCCCCTGTAATCAGGTCTGGTGAGGCTGCACCTCAAGTACTGTTCAGTTTCGGGCCCCTCACTACAAGAAGGACATTGAGGCCCTGGAACGTGCCCAGAGAAGGGCTACGAAGCTGGTGAAGGGCCTGGAACAGAAGTCCTGTGAGGAGTGGCTGAGGGAACTGGGGTTGTTTAGTCTGGAGAAGAGGAGGCTCAGGGGAGACCTCATTGCTCTCTGCAGCTACCTGAAAGTAAGGTGTGGGGAGCTGGGCGTCAGCCTCTTCTCACAGGTAATTCATGATAGGACTAGAGTGAATGGCCTCAAGTTGTGGCAGGGGAGGTTCAGGTTGGCAATGAGGAGACATTTCTTCTCAGAAAGAGAAGTCAGGCATTGGAACGAGTTGTCCAGGGAAGTGGTGGAGTCACTGTCCCTGGGGTTGTTTAAGGAAAGGTTGGACGTGGTGCTTAGGGAAGTGGTTCGTTAGTGGTAGGTGGATGGATGGACCAGATGATCTTGGCGGTCTTTTCCAGCCTTAATGATTCTATGCTTCAGAGGAGAAGGATAAACCTCAGAAGTGGTAAGATGTTTAGAAAGGGTCTGAAAGCACTAATAAGGGCTTTAGCTGTTTCAGGGAGGGGTCTGACTGATAAACCAAGATTGGAGATTATGAGATTTTGATAATGTGGAATGGAGGTAGAAAATGAACTTGAGCAGTATGATGAAGGAAAAAATGGAAGAATTGGTTTCTCTGCAAGGGCAAAGTATGTATCCAAATTAGGGGGTGAGATCAACGGGTTCCAAACAGAAGGCTCAGGAGAGTTCTGGTGTATGGATTTTGTCAAGGAAGCTGACTGAGAAAATCTGTCAGGGATACAAAGGAATTGAGAGAATTTTGGATTAGCTTTGTGAAAACAAAAGCCAGCAATGAGCAAGAACTTTCCAAAGGCTGAAGGACCAGAGTGGCCAAGAGCCTACGTAGCTCACTGGCTATGAGGAAGAAGACAGGCTCTTAAAGAAAATACAAGGACTGTCTGAAAAAGAATTCAGGGATAAATTTTACACCAAAGCCAAGGTCAAGATCTTAGGTTAAGTTCCATACCGAGAAGGGGCTTGGTAGTGTCAAACGCAGGAAAGTGGTCAGACTGAGAAGGTGTGAGCTAATTTTGTACTGGTTACTGGAATGCAGTTACTGGAGCAAGTGGTTTTAGTGGAATGAATCTCTATCTGGGGTTTACCATTATAGTTGTGCTGAGGCAAACGATAGTTAAATATATAGCTAAACAGCAATGGTAAATGGAACTGTGAAATTGGAAGGCATGTAATCAGCAGTTACATTCGTTTACAGATATTTTAGTAATCCCCAGTGGGTTGTAAATATGCATATAAAACATAATCCGATCGCTTCTTCATTATCTGCGTTTTATCACTGTATAGTGCTTGATGTTAATTTTCCCCAGTTCCTCACTCATTTTAATAGCACCTTACAGCTTTTACTTATTTTCTGTTCTGAGTAAAAACGTGCAAAATACCACTGGGAGCAATCCTGAACTGAGAAGGAGAGTGGGTGAGATGACCTAACAGATCTTTCCAGCCCCTGACTTTGTAAGCTATGGTGAAGTCATGCAGGGCTTTGTAACTATTGAAATTTGTGATTTGTGGCTGTCTTCATGTTGCAGAATGAATCAGCATCAAAATGTCAATGTTCTTAGATTTTCATTTTTCCAAAATTCTACCGCTTATTTTATCTTCTAAAGTTTTACACTTCATTGTGAAACCTTAAAAAATTGAAAACATATTTGTTATTGTTGTCAGATACACTGATGCCCCCCCCACCTCTTAGTTTCCAAGGGAATGGAAATTGTTTCACTGCTAGGGTCAAACACATTAATATTTTAAAGCTCCAGTACTTTTTTTTTTTTTCTTTCCAGCTTGGGCCTCAAACATTTATTTTGTTTGCATTGGAATTTAGGGGAAAATGTGGCTATTGATCTCTCAGTAGCAGTTAAACAGGGTATTTCAGATTGATACTCTAGAATTTTGAGTGGTTGTGGTTCTGTTGTGGTCAGTGCTGTTTGGCTCAGGGTAGAACTGACATAGCCTCTGTGGCTTGGGCTCAGAGAAGCAGTAAAACAGGCGTGGATCACAATGCAAGACTTGAAAACATTCGTCTGTCAGAAAATGAGACCTCAGATAAGCTTGGTTTTAACACCCTGTTGATCCCCTTAATTTATTACTTGGTTTCCTGTTTATGCTGCTGATAGTGCCCAAGAGCCACCCAGTTGCCTGAACACTGAAAATATGGACTGAAGCAGGTAGTCTTGACCTAGAGAGCTTCTAATCTGAGTGTGAGCTAAAATGTAAGGAGAAAGCAAAAGATACAGACAAAGGAAAGAGGAAGAGACATTGATCTGAGTGCCATAGCCTTTATCACCAAAAAGATAGGTGTTTTGGCAACAGAAAAAACTATAAAGAGAAGGAAATAAAAAGGGAATGGAGCTTTTAGAGGACAGTTCTTTCCTTGGTTAATCAGCAGCATGGGAAATATGCTTGTTGGTACCCTTGTTTAAAAAACTGAGCCAGAGGCAGAAGGTATCATTCCCTAAGGGCTAGAGAGACACAAATCTCCCTAAATCTTTTTCGTACAAATATATCAGCAGGTTTGAACAAGATAGATAATATTACAGAGAAGAGCTAGTCAGTGGAAAGATGCAAGATATGATTAACTAAGCAGAAAAGGACAGCAATTTTCACAGCTATTCCGGATGGCTGAGAATAAGGTAAAATTGCATATACAAAGGATAGAGGATGAAAGTTTTAACAGTTGACACACAAGATTATGAGACAGGAGAACAGATTCTTGGTGGATACGCAGGAGAGGCAATATTTTAAAGCTGAATAAGTTTGCAAGAGCTTTGGATTGTGGTTGGAGATCAGAACTAGAAATACATAGATACATACATCCCTTTAGGGGACTCTTCAGGAAATGCAGACTTCCTGTGTCCCTTAAGGAAGTACTAACCTGCTGTCTCACAAGCAATGTCCAGTTACGTGGCTTTGGAAGTGGATATTTTAAGCGGTGTATATTCCCTATTTCCTAAGGCTCATTTTCTCCCTTTTACCTTCTCCTCTCTCACGCTAGAACTGTCTGTATTTGTTCCGCGTGATGTCACTATCTAACTAATGTACTGGCATGATATGGCGGAATTCCTTTTTTCCCTTAGGACTGAACTTCTCAAGTGTGTCAGTTGTTTGCTCTGCAGCTCAGAAGCAATGAAAATATGTGGCCTCTCACTTAAAACTGAAGCAACATAAGAAAATGCTCTGTTCAGTGATGATAAACTAAAATCCACATTGCCACTGCAGATGTGCTAAGAATGTTGTTTCTATCTGGGTCAGTATTTACTTGAATATTTTTGAGTTTGCTGTGAATACAGTAATGCCCTTTTCACGTTATGTTTTCTGGCAACATTTGAGACAGTCTCTTGGAGACAGAAATGTTCGCTGTAAGTTACACAGGTACGTGTTTACCTTCCTAGACATACCTGTGGTCTGTTGTAGTTCAAATGGACGCAGTGTCACTTGACTTTCCAGAATAGTTGCATTTCTGTAGTTCTACTGAAAAACTTTACTCTGAATGCTCTCAGAAAATACTTACTTCCTCTCCAGGTTTATTTTAATGTCTTTTGCTTTTTAATGATGCAATTACTTTCAAGGAGTTTAAAAAATTCCCATCTACACATAGTCAGGACAGGAGGGAAAGAAGGACCTAAATTCCTCTGTCTAGTGCTCAAAAATTACATGCTAGACTCTACTCCTTCTCCTTTAGGCATATGGAAGTTGTGTGGTTGGTGCTTAAGATACTGTATTTTGAGAATTTTGACTGACACTGCTCTTTGACGTGTCAATAATAGTAAATAGATGCCATCCTATATGAAAGTACTTTTAAAAGGTTTGTACTTCGATCAGAGCACTTGTGAATTAATTGTTATTCTTTAAATATGTTTACTAATTTTACTATTGCAGAAAAATGTGGAGAGTTAGTATTTTAGTGTTTTGAGAGGCTTGGAGAGGAAATAGCTTTTTTCTTTTTTTTTGACAAGATGCTTAAATAAGAAGGCAACCCCAAGGTGAATGCCAGAATACAGATAGCTTAGTTGATTTAAGAAAGATTAGGTGTGTGCACAAGTCTTTTCAGTAAAAAAAATCAGGATCATTTCTTTTATTTTGTATATTTTTTCTTTAAATTGATGCATTAAGTTTAGACATCAAACACTGAGTCAAGTGCAATCACTCAGCTGTAGTCGTGTGCGTTCTACTGCAAGTGGTAGCTTATGTAATTACAACTAAATACACGAAATACTGAGTGCACTTACTCAACCTAATTCTATAGAGAACTAATGTTACAGGGCTGTCGTATCAGATCTTTCTGAAAAGCTGTAGCAGAGCTGACTAACTTATCTCTTCCTAGACAAGTGTCCGCAGGTCAGCCTAATAGCATCGGGCATTTTGCAGAATACCTGCCAGCCTCTAGTGCAGGGTATTGTTACAGCATGGCACAAAAAATATTACAAAGTCAAAAATAATTGAAAATATTTGTGTCAGATACTTTCTGTGATTCAGGAGTTGAATGCTGCAGGCAGTATCTCATCACGTGTTTTTTTATTTTTGTAAGGGCATTTTCTTTGTAAAAAATCTCTATATATTTAAACAGCTTTCTAAGTGTGCTCCTAACTTGGACGGTTCCAATCTCAAACTTTGATTTGATTGGTCCCATTTTCTTCCTTCTGCTGCCCCTGCCACCCTCCACTCCCTCCCTAAACAATTAAAATAACTCTAGATTTAAATAATGAAAAGGTGCCTTTCAAAGGTTGTACATTCCCTAAAACACAAGAAAATAGCAGCAGTGAAATGTTCATTCAAACAAAAATGCAACATCTACAAAAGACTCTTTCACTCCTTCATCACTGTGGAAAGCATTCTGAGTGAACCCTCTCCTAGTTCTCTGTCAGAGGGTGTTTTTCAGTGTGCCTAAAAGGTCACCTGGTTTCAGTTCTTCAGAGGTATAAGAGGATGTTGCAGAATCCTGGACCTTGTGAAGATTCAGTGACACCCTCATAGGAGCATGCGTGTGCTGTCTGTGAGATCAGAAAAGAGCACAGCAGTTTGTATATATAAACTGAAGAGACACTGGGGGAGAAATGATCCCTGGCTGGTGCTCTCTCAAAGTATTTAGGGATGAGAGCTGTATAAAAGTAGCTGCTGAGAAATAGGAATTAACGTGTTTTGACTAGTTCTCACCATTATTTAACAAAGCAGAAGATAAAAGACCTACAAAGTTCAGCAGAAAACAGTTCGGCTGACCGTATTCAATTTTAAATAGGGGGCACCTCATTTTCTGGACACTCTTAGAGAAATCCCACAAAATAACTTTAAATGTTATTTCATTAGCTAATCACTCATTGCCAACATCTGTTTTCTATCTTAGCCAAAGCAGAGCTCTAAAAAAATATGCTCATGAAGACTTTTGTGTGTTTTCTCCATTGTTGGTAGGGTGTTGGTAGGGTCTAGGGGAAGATACAGGTTGTTAATGAAGAGATGGTGAAAGATTCTTCTTATTGATCAAATCTAATTAACATGTTTTCATGAATTTGTCTCAGGCGAGGCATGAAAAAGCAGTTCTTAAGGTTAAATTCTAATGGCTAAAGTCTTTCCCGTTACATTATCGGATATTTTTTATTTGGGGGTTAATTAACTCTGACCCCATTTCAGTGTGATCCTAATGCTGTTCAGGTGGTTTACAGAGAGATTCAGAAGATATTTCAGAGCCACAGTTACAGGAACTAAATAAACAATAGGCACTTGAACGAAGACAACTTTAACACCACAGAAGCACTTAAGTTTTCCAATTTTGTTCTCTGAGCTTAGTGCAACATTTCATTCTCTTTACCATAATCAAAATTTGATGTGCATTCTTTCTTAAATGGCATCTGATGTGGTATCTCTCTTCAGCTCTTTGTGGTTTCCTGTTTTTCGTACACAGATGAAAGTATCTGCTGAGATCTATTAAACTTCGCAGTTTATCCTTTATGACTTTCTTAATGTAAGCCTCCAAATAACATTTAGATTTCTTTGCACTTACAAATATAATGAATGCTTCATGCAGTAGAAATACAGGAGCATGTCTTTGGTGTTGTACTTCAAACTGCTATTTGTTTTAACATAGTTTAATTCCAAAATATTTATTATACAAGACCAACTTAACGCAGTTGGTCTTTTTCTGCACAATATTGTAGTACCCAGTAATATGCATTTCCACACAAGGACATAGTTAGAAAATCTGCAATAAAGTATTTTGACCCATATAAAAATAAGGCAATGTAAACTAATAAAAATTGCAAGAAAATGTTGATGATTATGTGAGGCTTGTGTCTCTTGTCTTTTGACATTTAGCAGTCATTAAAAATATTACTAGCAATGTGTGAGAACTTAAGTCCTGAAAATAGTTATATATTGATTAATGGTTATATATTGGTTAGTTGAAATATGTTTTAATACCATATCATTTGCCCTTAGTGCGAGGTAGAACCTTTACGAGAGAAGATGTTGTGGTTTTTCCAAAATTTGGGTTTAATCCCAATGACATGAGAAAAAGAATTGCTATTAGTGAAAAGTTTCTCATAGATTTGAGAGTGATAAAATAGAGTACTTTCAAGTGATCAGCCTCATGTCAGATTCCAAATGTAAGTACCTGGTTGGCAAAATAACTAAACTGCATTATCTATGCAAATGGAAACGGAGTTTGACAGGTTGTGGCTTTGTATTAGGGAAGATAATTTTACTCTCTATCCGGATTTCCCACACTTTCCCACATTCTCTACTCTCTGAATATACTCCCCATTGTGCAGGTGAAGGTGAAGATCTGAGAAGATGTCTTCTAATATTTATGTAACTATCATGGGCTATTACAAACCTTGGCCTAGTGGTGGTAGTATCTGGATGGTTGTTATCAGAAGGTTGCTTGGCCAGTGTTTGTGAGCCTAAGTTATTGCAGTAGATACTGAATTGATGTTTATCATTCTGAGAAGTGAGGCTGTGAAGAAGGGAGTTCCTTACCAAGTACAGAGGTGGTCCTTTACATTAACTTTGAGGCGGTGCAAGGTTGGTTGCTGTACCTGCTTGGTAGAATATTTCATTTTCCACAATGTTCTTTCTATTGTTGTCCTAAGGAAGCTTGAATATTTATCATTGCAAAATAAAGTGTCACTTTGTTCTACTGTGTTTAAGGGAAGATAAACCATTCTTTCATTTCCTTAGGCTCCTTTCAGATAACTTGATTCTCTCCGTCTGTTGAGAAACCGAATGAATGCACCACTACTTCAAAAGTCAATCTCTGCTGTCTAAATAAAATATTAAATATGGGGTTTTATTAAATTTGTTACTTCTCCCCTCACAGAACTATAGTGCCGTGGAAAGTGTTCAGGCAGTGCCTTCATGAAGTTCATCAGATAAGCTCTGGTTTGGAAGCAATGGCTCTTAAATCTACTATTGACTTGACCTGCAATGACTACATTTCAATTTTTGAGTTTGATATCTTCACTAGATTATTTCAGGTAAGACTTGAAAATTTTAGATATTTGTTTGACTTCGAGAACCTAAGTGACCTGAGTCACTAGTACCTAGGGGTCAGGAATTTGGATTTTTGGGGCATCACTATCCATGTCCAAAAAAATGACATCTGAAAAAAGACATCCAGCAGCACCTTCTTCATTCCTGCACATACATATGATCATAATATATTTGTGTTTGCTGTTTACATATGTTGCACTATTCTTAAATGCATTCCTAGAAATGTAGACCTTCAGGTACTTATCGAAATATTTTTTTCTTTGTACTTTTGTAGCTACATATGCTTAGATGAATTGTTTCTACAAACTTGTTTCTACAAAATTGTTTCTACAAGAAAGTTGCATAAGACTTTTTTTTTTTTGGCGAAGTGTAGGCCTAATTCTTTTTCTTTTTGAGATGGACAAATTTTTGCCATTAATAATGTTCTACTGTTTATGTATAATCAGGGACTATCTGTGGGAATAGCATTGATTGTATTATTGTCAGTAGATAACATACATGCAAGCTTATTTCAGATAAATGTTACATGCCTCTGTTAACCTTGTGCCCTTTCTAGAGAACATACTTTAAGGAAGACATTCTTTGAGTATTTGAATCAATGTAGAAGGCTGTGCTGGTTTGCATCCGTATGAAATGCATTGGTTCTGAATTTGTCACTTTGGATTCTTACTTTGTTTATAGTAATCTGTGAAGTGTCCAAATATTTAATTGGTTGTTTATGTTTGTCTTTTTTTTTAACCCCCTACAATGCTAAACTGGTGTATTGTTCTTTACCTTGTTGGAGATATGTTCAAATTACCAATATTACACCAAAGCCTTGGCCATATGTTTGTTCCATCTTCCATGGTGTTCTGTGATAATCTGTTTAGCTTTATTGGGTTTGTTCTTCTGGGAAAGGGGGCTATTACAAAGTTGATATTAAGATCTGGTAGAAGGTGATTAACGGTTTTAGTTTAGAGTTTTGGTTTTGATCATCTCATCTCTGTTCTGAGTCAGAACTGTATCAAAGTTGCAAATGTTAAGGTGTAAGTAATCTCTCAAATTTAACCACATATTTTGGTCACTTTTAAAAACAAAGTCACGCAGGTTATAGTGCTTTGAATAAAACTTGGGAGGTTCTCTGATGTTGCTGTTCAGCAAAATCCCCCTAAGCTTTGCTCTTTGTGTGTAGATATGATCAAACATTCCTGCTTGAACTTTGCTGCCTTGGGTCCATTTCTGTTCTGTCAAAGTTTCTCGCTTTTATTCATTATTTGGCAATCTGATCTGATTTTCAGGTTAGTCAAGCCCAAATCTTGATCTCAAGATTTCACTGCAAAATGTCAGAGGCCTATTGGCTTCAACATTATATTACTATGAAATGTGTTTATTCAAGGTTCTTTTCTATAGGATTTGATTCCCTCTCTCGTTCTGCTCACAGATAAGAAAGTTGTTGTGTTTGCTTTTTTGTTGTTGTTTTTTTTTGTTTTAATCTCTGCATCAAGCATAAGATTAAACAAGTGAGTGATCTGAGAAGTAACGTTTTTTTTCTGGCCCTTTGTGAAGTCCTGTAGACTGCATTAAACTTCAGGACAGAAGTCTCAAATGAGATTTTTTTTTTTCTTCGATTTGTAGGACAATGAATTTGCATTGCTTAGCTTCTTTGTCAGGCCATTGCTCTTTTCATTTGTTACCATGCCTGGTGCTAGGAAAAGGGGATCAGCAGTACTGATGTAAGTAAAGAAAACTGGTTAGGATTAACTTTAAATTTAACAAAGAAGCAGAGAGAGAATTTTTGCCAAACTGATTACCAACTTGTGCAATAGTTGTGTAAGTATTCAAGTGAACTTGCACTGAACTTGGTCTCAGAATCTCTCCCAGAGGTTACATTTTACTTCTTGAGTTTTAAACTGCTTCCGTAACTGTGTGTGCATACACCCACAGAGAGAAAATCCCAATTGTTGAAGTAATCAAAATACTGTTTTGCCAACTGTGGGTTGTTACAGAAAAGCTACATTTACAATGATGCTTATTCACAGAAGAAAGCAAGTCTACTTTCTGTGGAGATCCTGTAAAAGTGAAGTTGCTCCCCCTGCCTCTTCCTTGTATGCATGCACAACTCTTAAGTGCTGTTTCTCTGAGCAGAGATAAGTTAGCATGGCAGTATATGTGGATGCTTTGAAGAAAAGGAATTTCATTCCATCACTGTTAACATGTTCAATGAAGTTGTCCTTTTATGCAACTATTTGTCTAGGAGAACAAATGTACCAGTCTTTTCCATTTTAAAATTTCCAGTTTTGCAATGTGTTCAAGTTCTTGCCCTTTGATTTTCAGTCCTACTGTCACGTCATCTTCATATAGCAGTAACGGGATGCTCTGTAGAAAGTCCAAGCATTAGAGGAAGATACTATCTGCTTAAAAGCTTGATGGTTGTAATCAACCAAGGAATTTGCATGTATTTTTTTAATGTTTATTTTACAGAAATAATTATATAGAAATAATAGTGTTACCGTACACTATGAACCATATAGTGTACACCATATTGCACATATTACCACAGTCCAAAAAATCTTCAGAGTACTGAATGTTTGATCATCATTTTTGACTTAATTCCACAAAATTGGAAGATTGTTGTGTTTTTGTGAGGAAGTATCAGCGCTGGTTTGGCAAAAGGGGAAGAGTCAGCTCCCTTTTTTCTTTAGTTAGGGTAACAAACATTTTTCATGTGATCAAGCCTCCTCACATCCATCTTCAGTGAACATGTAGAGAGTGCCTGGTAAGATGTGGTGTTGCATCTACGAAAGCAATTTTTTCTCCTTTGTTTTGTACAAATTTTCATATTTGCAGTTTCTTACGGCCTTTGTGCTGAAACCTTACTGTTCCATTCCATGTATCTGGTTTGAAGAAGCGTTCATTCTGAAATAAAAGCCTTCATATGTTCTTAAATAATGGTTAGGGTTTGCCTAGGGAATGTATCATAATTACAATATGATTTTGTTATTTGATATTTTGATATGATATTACTGTTACAAAATTTTGCTCAAGTGCATCACGTAAAAAAGTATTTCATCTCTGCATTACTAGTCTTTAGAAGTCCCTTTAAAAGGAATTTGCAGGGCACACAAGAACACAAGTTTTTCCTCTGCTGTTGCTTACCTTCTCTTGCCCTGATATTTTGAGAAATACATTAAAACCAAAAATACTCTATACCATTGAGAGGCAGTTTCTTGTATTTCCAGTGATGGCTATGAACACTTAATATGTTTGTATTAATCCACTCCTTAAAAATCATTCTTCTTTTACGGTAAAAAAATATTTTATGTTCTTTTAAGTAATAGCATATCAGGCATGTTTCACCAAGTTTTCTGAAGCATTTGTTATTCAGGTCAATAGAGTTGCTGTTGATGTTTATTTGTTTTTGCACTCTAATATCTTTATGGTAACTGAAGAAAGCAATAAGTAGAGAATAAGAAAAGGAATGACAGCTCCAATAAGTGTTTTTATTAGGCTTCATGTCTTAGTGGTACTTATCATTACCTATGAGAGTGCCTCAGAACCACTCAAGAATAGGCTTAGTTGGGTTTTGATTAAACCACCCCAGAGCCGTACTATGCAGGTTCTCACTAAACATTGTGCTTAATATTTTATGTGGCTACAAACAGGAGATCATGTAAATTCAGGGTCTTCACGATCTTTATCCAAATATTTATCCTTGATGTTCACCAGTGGCATTCCTCAGGGCTCAGTACTGGGGCCAGTTTTGTTTAACATTTTTATCAACAGTCTTGATGAGGGGAGCGAGTGCACCATCATAAGGTCACCGGTAACACCAAGTTAGGCAGGGTTGTCGATCTGCTTGAGGGTAGGAAGGCCCTGTACAGGGATAGACTGGATTGATGGGCCAAGTCCAATCCCATGACATTCAACACAAGGCCAAGGGCCGGGTGCTGCAGTTGGGTCACAACAACCCCATGCAGTGATACGGGCCTACAGAAGAGTGGCTGGAAAGTTGCCTGGCAGTAAAGGATCTGGGGGTGCTGGCTGACAGCTGGCAGTGTGCCCCAGGCAGCCAAGAAAGCCAATGCCATCCTGGCCTGTATCAGAAACATGTGGCCAGATGACTAGGGAAGCGATTGTCCCTCTGTACTTGGCACTGGTGAGACTGCACCTCGAGTGCTGTGTTCAGTTTTGGGCCCCTCACTACAAGAAGGATAGTGAGCTGCTGGAATACAGTCAGAGAAGAGTGAAGAAGCTGGTGAAGGGAATAGAAACGAAGATAAATGAGGAGAAGCTGAGGGAACTGAACTTGTCTAGTCTGGAGAAAAGGAGGCTGAGGGGAGACCTCATCGCTCTCTTACAGTTACCTGAAAGGAGGCTGCAGTGAGGAAGGTGTTGGTCTCTTTTCTGAGACAACAAGTGATAGGATGTGAGGAAACGGCCTTGAGTTCTGCTGTAGAGGTTGTTTATATTGGATGTCAGGAAGAATTTCTTCATGGAGAAGGTGGTGAAGCATTCAAATGGGCTGCCCTGGGAAGTAGTGGAGGTATTATTCATACCTCCATTCTTGGAAGTATATAAGGGTCATGGGAACATGGCACCAAGGGACATGGTTTAGTGATGGGACTTAGTAGGTCAGGTTGATGGTTGGACTAGATCTTGAAGGTCTTTTTCACTCTCGCTGATTCTATGATTCTTGAATTTTTTTTTTTTTGAAGGAATCCTTGCAACAAAGCTGAATATGTAGAACAGTCTTTTGTACTATTAGACCTTAACCAAAAGTGTATACTTTTCAGCAGAACCAAAACATTTTGTGTCTTTTTAATGAATTGGCTTGAGTTTTATTAGAAATATGTAGCTAACTGGCTGTATCTAATTGTTTATCTTCTCTTTTTAGCCATGGGGTTCAATCTTAAGGAACTGGAACTTCTTAGCTGTGACACATCCTGGATACATGGCATTCCTGACATATGATGAAGTGAAAGCAAGGTTGCAGAAATACAGCACTAAGCCTGGGAGGTGAGAGGATTGGCTGATTACTGCTTTCCAAATAATCTTGCTGTCTCTAGAGCTACATAGTTATTCTAGATCAATATTTCTATAATATGTGATTCTTACATTGTGATATTGAAGGAATACTTTTTTTAACTTTTTGATTAGATGGTGAATCAGAGTAGTAGTAGGTTGTTTTCTTACATTTTTTTTTATTTGGGATTGTATTTATATCTTCTCTCTTTTTTTTTTTTTAAATAGTTTAATACTAACGGACAGAATGGCCAGTTTCAGAAAATGGTTAATTTATAGATTTTAAGACTTGGGAGTTTAGTAACCATGATGTATTTTTTACATCATAATGCCTCTACAATTCTACGAAGTAAAGCAATATTTATTAGCACATGTAAATATAAACAAGTACAAGAAAACAGGGAAAAAAAAAAGAGTTTTCATTGCTTTTCACTTCTTCTGAATTACGTGTGACAAGCAATGCATTTTTGGAAATCAGGTTTGAAAATATAACTTACTTTTCAAGATGTGTACAACTGTTACTCACTAGTAAAGCAAAATTAATTGTAGTCTGGGTTTACCTTTCAGTTCTCAAGCTTTGTTTCCTAATGTCTACGTCTCTAAATTTGTTTCAGGACCACATGTATACATAATTAGAGTTTGTTACTTTGAAACTTGTTAGAGAAGTGTAGCAATACCTTGAGATATATATACTATATATACATTCTGTATTGGTTTCTTCTGATTATTTTTTTTAGCAAATAAACCGTATGTTAAGTCACCTATCTGTTCCAAGTGCGTGTGTAAGAATCTCCTGGTTCCAGTCCAATAATGATTTTAGCTTGGCACTCATAAGCGATGTTATGGAATTTAGATTGCTAGGTTGGTTTTTCAAGTGGTCACTATATTAGTATTTTCTCTAGTATTAATTCTGATTCTGTGATTATCCAAAGAAGTAAAAGTGAAATTATTCAAGGAAGTAAAAGAGAAATTATCGAAAGTTGTCTTAATGTTCTTTGTAAATAGAGAGTTAGTTTTAAGATACATTTCTGTTTAGATATCAGAAGATGACTTTCTGAGTTGCTTAGGTGAAACGCTGAATTTGTAGTGAAGAGGAGATAAAGCGGAGGCATTAGCTGAAACTGCTTCTTCAATCAGTCTAAAATATCCTGGAAATTACAAATTCTGTTCAAATAGAAACTAGTTACTTCTTCAATGTAATGCTGTCGCTGTTGAAGTTTACAAGAGCCATGCCAAACTTCATGGAGGCTAAGATTTCTCATTTAAAATTGTTTGGAAGGAAATAAAATATTGACATTAAGGAAAACTGCTGTGTAATATAAAAGTCAGTTTGTGGCATTTCAGTGTGGGATGCTTTTCTGAATGAGATTTTTGCATTTGACATGGTGTGTGACACTAAAGCGACTAGGCTTTTTTTACTAAAGAAATACTGGAACATACTTTACTAGAAGAAATAATTTACTGGAAGAAATACTTTACTAGAAGAAATAATTATATCCGACATTCTTGTTGATGATCTTCCTTTTCTTCCTACCGTGCTCTCTATCTGCATTATGTATACTTCCAGATACCACCTGTAAAACACAGAAGTATTTAAATGTAAGTCTAATTGGGTTGGTATTACCTAGTATTTTCTGAAGTAAAAGTGGTATTTCTTCCATCCTGTTGACCAGCTCAGCTACTTACAAAATTAACACTGGTAGTAGAACAGTTTCATTCACATTTCTGTTTCTTTTAAAGGTGTTTTCTAGTTCCTCAACAAACCTTCCATTCATTCAGATTATTGGCCTCTGTGTGCACAAAGGGTGTATGTTGTAGCTATGGAGAGTTAATGTAATACAGTGTCCTTGAAAAGGTTTATGGGCGTGCCTAAATGTATGTAGTAGGACTATTCACAGTGAAAGTGAATCTTTCACTTTGAGAACTAAAAAGCAAGCAAATGAAAAGTTGGGTGTAGGGAGCTACTGTTAGCCTATTTCTGCTTATGAGGAACTGACAGTGTAAAAGATGCTGGTCTGTTTAAAGTTATATGCTTATTTTGCCAAACTGATTAGAACTGACTTTTTATTCATCCTTTTTTATCAAGCTATATTTTCAGACTGAGTTGCACTCGCCTGGGGCAGTGGGCCATTGGATATGTGACTGGCGATGGGAACATATTGCAGACCATACCTCACAATAAGCCTCTGTTTCAAGCTTTGATTGATGGTAGCCGGGAAGGATTGTAAGTACAAATTCTTATAGTTACCACAGGTATTAAATCATGGTTCCTTGTTCTTCTGATGCTTCAGATGAGTAATTATTAAAGATCTTTAAAAGAGAAAAAAAATATATATATAGTATTTGGCATTCCTTTGGAGATTAAGGACCATCCTTTTTATTCTTGTTTCCAGGTAATTCCATTAACCAAAGTTAGCCAAAGACATATCAGATAAATTCCAGGAGAAAATAAAATTGGGCAGCTGTCACATTGATTGTTTCCCAGTAAGAGTCACAAATGCACTTAAGCTTATTGAGCAATTACTACTGACAGTTACTTGTGTGTCTAACTCTGGACAATGATTTAAAAGCTATGTAATTGCTTTTTTATATAATATGTAGCCAGCAAGTTTTCAGGTTTTAATAGTTTACTGATAAGATTTATAATTATAAGAGAATCTAAGTTTATAGGTAGAAGTGCGTTTTTTACTCAGTTGGCTCATGTAACAGAAAAGGTATTCAGTGTCAGAATCTTTTTTCACTGTTACATGTTTTGATGTATCCACGTGATTATAATGGGAAAAAACAAACAGGGAAATCAATCAGTCCTCAAAAAAAAATTGAGAATTCTTTTTGCAAACTTCCAAATTTTCTCAGTCTGCCTTTGTCCAATAATTTTATTTCAGGTATAAGTTCATATTTTGAAAGATATCAAGGTGCTGTAGATATTGTCCTGTAAAATAACACACACTTATTATGGTAGCATTACTACTACACAATTTTCTTTACCCAAACTGGACGAACAAAAACTGAAGCCAAGGATACTAATGCTAGGTGAAGTTTTTGTACCCTATTTAAATGTAACTTTCTCATGGTGCTACTTTGCAACATGACTTTCATGAAACTGTTTCCAAGTTAGAGATAACATAAATTTCAATATAGAACAACTCCAAAATATCATTAACCTATTATTAATTTCTCACAAGATTAAAATAAACTGTTCTTGCTTAAAGTCCAGTCTGCACCTCAGATTCTCAGTGTAGATTCTTGTCGTAATATACAGATGTTCACAAACAACATCTAGTCTGCTCTGTTGGTTGAAATAGTCTATAGAGTCACTGAGCTCTACTGTGCTGCGGGTGGTGAGATCACTAGGAACACATGCAAGTATAAGGTCACTGTAAAATGGAGATCTAAAATAGTATTTTATCAAGCTACCCAAAAAGGTTATCTACTAAAGCTCAGATGCATTCTGCTGGTAGTTACACGTGTGAAGTCAACTTCTTTCCAGTGCTTTTATAAATGGATGTGGTGGTTTTACTTGGGTGGGCGGCCGAGCTCCACCACAACCGCTCTCTCACTCCCCCTCTTCAAAGAGGAACAGGGAGAAAATAAGATGAAAAGGGCTCAAGAGTTGAGATAAGGACGAGGAGATCGCGCAGTAATTATCGTGACGGGCAAAACAGACTCAGCATAGGAAGATAGTAAGATTTATTGCCTATTACTAACAAGCTAGAGAAGCGAGAAACAAAGGAAAGAAACCAAAAGCACCTTTTTCCCCATGCACCCTCTTCCACCTCCTCCCCCCGAGCGGTGCAGGGGAACGGGGGAATGGGGGTTATGGTCAGTCTATAGCGCTTCTTCGCCGCCGCTCCTTCTCGGTCACTCTCGTCCACTGTGCTGTGGGGTCCCTCCCATGGGATGCAGTCCTTGGTGAACTGATCCAGCGTGGGCTGCCCACAGGCAGCAGCTCTTCAAGAACTGCTCCAGATATGGCTCCGTACCACGGGGTCCATCCCTCAGGAGCGAACTGCTCCAACCTGGGTCCCCCACGGGCAGCAGCTCCTGCCAGGTCAGCTGCTCCTGCGTGGGCTCCTCTCCACGGGCTACAGGTCCGGCCCGGAATCTGCTCCGGCAGGGGTCTTCCACAGGCTGCAACCTCCCTCGGTGCAGGTCCACCCGCTCCACCGTGGTCTCCTCCACGGGCTGCAGCGTGGAACCCTGCTCCACCGTGGTACTCCATGGGCTGCAGGGGGACAGCCTGCTTCACCATGGTCCTCACCACAGGCCGCATGGGACTTCTGCTCCGGCGCCTGGAGCACCTCTCCCCCTCCTTCTTCACTGACCTTGGCGCCTGCAAGGCTGTTCCTCACTCCTCTCACTCTCCCAGCTGCTGTGTGGTGCAGTGTTTTTTTTTTCCCCTGTCTTAAATATGCTCTCATGGAGGTGCAAAACAGCATCACTTATTGGCTCGGCTCTGGTCAGCAGTGGGACACTTACCAAACATGGGGCAGCTTCTAGATCCTTCTCACAGAAGCCACCCCTATGGCCCCCTGCTACCAAAACCTTGCCACGTAAACCCACTACAATGGACTTTAGCATGTAACAATATAGGCATGTAGCAGTTCAGTTGCTCCCAAAAGGTGGCAAAGATGGCTAAGGAAAGATGATTTTATTTAATGTCTGCTGTAACTTATTCTGTCCCTTTAAAAAGTCATAGGTATTCTGTCCGTTTAAAAAGTCATAGGTATTATTTAGCTAATAAAGCTAAATATATGTGCATATTTATACTAATATTTTTGTGATGCAGCTATCTGTTTCCAGATGGACGAAGTTATAATCCTGATCTGACAGGTTTATGTGAACCCACACCACATGATCACATCAAAGTCACACAGGTATATTGCACGTTTTATCAGTTACTTTGTGATCTTCACTTCTCTTACCATCTCAACTAGTAGTGATAATAAGTTTTATTAAAATGTGAAAGTGAATAAATGAGAATGAAAATATGTTGTTGATAGAAGAGCTCAGATGAAGAGCAGGTTAATAATCATTTAAACTCTAGAGCTAATGGTGATACAGACAGCATGCCCTGGAAAGTTTTGCTTATTCTAAGGCTCATTTGCATGAGAAATTTATTAATAGTTATTAATTTTTTTCCATTATTTATGTCATAGGTTTATGTAGCTTAGAGTTTTCTGCTAATATTAGATGAGAATATGGAAATGAAATCAAGATCAGATGATAGTTTTTAAGCCTGAGTAGGAATACTACATTATGCTGACAGATCCCAGAGGAAAAGTGTCGTTCATTTGTCACAAAAATACCGGTTCCACGGTCTGTCTTGTTTCCTCTTTGTCTGTTGTCCAATTTAAAAGAGAGATCAGGGAAAAGTAACAGGAATAAGTAAGTGCCCAAAGGGACTCACTTTCTAGACATTAGAATATCTAGATGTTTTTGTAGTCTTGTTAAGTGATGATGTAATATAGTAATGTGCAGATCTTTGATATTCAAAGAATAAGAAATAGTTACCACAAGATGTAGGCTTAATTAAAAATGGTGCTGATACTAGTGGGTGTAGGTATACAGTGCAGAGCATTTCTCCTGACAAAAACATCCAGAAGACTTGAGGATATGTTCAAGGAGAGCAATCACACTAGATACAACTCTTTAAAGCCATACTGTTTCAGCTGGTCTTCCATTTCTTCAGAGCACAGTGGATGACCTACTGAATCTGCTGTAATTGTGCACCCCACCTCCAGAAATATTTTAGAAAAGAAGTATTTGTTGCCATCTATGGTATTCCAAGGAGTACCATTATGAAAATATGTCTCCTAATTAAGAGAATTCCTAAAACAGTTGCTGAAAGAAAACGTGAGCATGTCTACCAGTCTGATTTCCCTCTTTTCTATCCAGATTCAGAATAGTAAGGAAAGAGTAGTACAGAGATACCAGATGTGTTGCACAAAAAGGTTTTTATAGCCTTGTATCCTTATTTTTTTTCTCAAAGAAAGGAAAAGTAGCTTAGACATTCTCAGTGATAAAACCCTGTTCTCCCCAAGCAAGTCATCTTGAATTTTGAATACACTAAATGAATCCAGTTGATTCTGAACTTGTAGTTATGAAGAAATCATTATTTAATGCAGATGGTAGTTCAAGAGAGTCTGAAATATGTGAATATTGCCTTAAACAATATCTTAACTGCAGTAGATTAACACTGCCACTAAGAGCTGCTTAAACTATTAGAAGATACTATAAAACTGGCTCCAGGGCCAGATTGCTGCAGATGGATTCTTTGCAAGAGGTCCGCTGTAAGCATCTTTAGTGCATACCGGCTACGGCTACAAATACAGTGTGTTGCTTTTCTCTTTTGCCTAGCCTCTTCTCCACTCCCTTCACTGGGCAATAGCTGCTTATTTTCCAGTGATCTGGATTTTTCTTACTTCAGCCTTTCAAAATTTGTTTTTCCAAGACTAATAAAGCTTTATAGAAATGTGTTTGATTACCAGTTCCCCAACAATACACTTCCAAAATCTAGAAAGCTGTTCTAGACTTGAGTTTTATCTACTATTTATTCCACCTGAAGGAGTTCTTGTATCTTACAGTCAGTCTTGTAAGGATACAAAGTGCTGAATGATCTGTGCATGACAGTTGCCATGTCACCTTGAGGGGATATTCATACCGTACTTCATACAAGGGTTATTTATTTCAGTGGACCATACTATATCCAAGCTGTAGGTAGAAATCCCTCATTTGTCAGTTCTCAATCCGGTACATTTTATTAGTCCTAAACTCATACTTAGAAAAGGAAATCTCCATTCAGTTCCCCTTCAGCACTTAATTTCTCCCTTACCAAGTTTTCATTATCTTTCTCTTACTGCAACCAAGGAAAAGCAGGATGTATGCCTTGCATTAATATAGTACTTACATGTGATAACTCTGTAGAAAACCTAATAGTCACGGATTCATTATTTATTTATTTTTTTTACCATATATTTTTATGGTAATTTTTTATATATTTATATGTTTATTTTAATTTATATTTATTTATATAATATATTATACATTATTAATAATTTGATAATTTAATATATTACCATATTGTAGGTTTGAAGAAGAGAAAGAGTAAGCTGTTGGGATAACCTTGGTGTGGCTTTTAAGTAGATCAATGTCAATAAATTCCTTGACTAATAAATACAGTGGATTGAAAAACAGGGGATTCTGATAAATTTTTGTTACTTGTGGTGTTTAAGTATATTTTCTATGAACAAATCACAGTAAAGAAATAACTAGTCTTTGTTTTGTTACAGGAGCAGTATGAATTGTACTGTGAAATGGGTTCCACTTTTCAGCTATGTAAAATCTGCGCAGAGAATGACAAGGATGTGAAGATTGAGCCTTGTGGGCACCTCATGTGCACTTCTTGTCTTACAGCATGGCAGGTACACTCATAGCTCAGTTAGTAGAGAAGAGGATGGATTTCTCTGTTACATCCCTGTTTGCAATGGGGGTACTCTGTTTTACCTTTCCAGGTACTCAATAAGAGGCTTCAAGTGCATATCTATTTAAAATGATACACTTTTTAATTTTGTGGACTAAAATCTGTGAAAAACAAAGTTCCAGGAGTCATTAAAATCTAGACGTGTAGGTTTGCCAAGACCATTTGCTGACTTCTGCTAATTGGGAACTATATCCAAAGCACAGTATCTACTCAGACAGTGAAAGCTGGGCTCCTGGTGCCAATTCAGCCCCACAGATCACTTCAAGATGTGTTCAAATGGAATAAGCGGACAAGTAGCAGCTGAGAATGGATAACTGAACAGACAGGGTTTTATAAGGAGACAGAATGCTTTCTGTGGGAGAAGGAATTAATCTGTTGTACAAATCATGCAGTGGCCTGTGAAAAATAAGCTTGCGGTTCCTATGTTTCATTTTGATAACATGTAAATTGCTAAACCACGTAGGTTAAGATGGTTGTTGGGGTAAGAGATGGAGTGAAGAGAAACTGTGATCTCACTGTCATTCACAGAATATCCCAGAAAACGCAGAGGCTTCCTGGTAACGCAGGTTGTGGTGTTTTGTCCGTCTTGTTCATGAACATACCAGTCTGTGAGAAAAGGGAGGACCGGTACCTTTAGTTCAGTGCAGTTAAACATTTGACTTGAAAATTAAAATCAGAGGTCATTCCTCTTTGTAGCTTCAGACTTTCCCTAATAGGTCCTTCTCAAACTGAGTATGCTTTACTGCCATTCCATGCACCCTTCTTCTTTTGTATCTCCAGTTCATGGGGAGAAATATGTGTAATCCCATTTGCAGGCAGCGTTCTGTCATGGTTAGACAGCTCTTTGGATACAAGTGTAGTGAGAAGAGGTTTAATGGGTTGCCCGGGGAGGTGGTGGAGTCACCATCCCTGGGGATGTTTAAGGAAAGGTTGGACGAGGTTTAGTGGGTGATATTGGTGGTAGGGGGATGATTGGACCAGATGGTCTTGGAGGTCTTTTCTAACCTTTATGATTCTGTGATTCTAAAAGTAAACAAAAGCCATTGCTCTGGTCCATTTTTGACCTGGTTTTAAATCATTTTCTCTCAATTAATAATTTTCATTCTCATGTTTGGGACATGGCCCCAAGTACTATAGATTTAATTTTTTTTTCAGATTCCTTATTAAGGAATTATCATTGGCAAGCCAACACGATGAATCAGAAGTATCTTTTGTTTTTTTCCTCCATCAGCAATAAAGCTGGCTGAAAAGGATTCCCAATTTCCAATTTCTTCTTCTTTCTGAAATTTAGGTGTGATGCTCCAAACACAAACCCTTCAAATTTCCCAAAGATGAGAAATTCTGATAAAATCATGTTTTAGAAATACCTAGATAAGAATATTTGCTTCATTGCTGAGCAACTGACGACTTGGAGCAATATTTCTCACTTCAGGAGTACCTTTTTTCCGTTCTTACCAGTTTCAATCTGAATGACAAACCTACAGGTCTGACTATGTTAATCTTTGAGTTAAAAAAAAAAAAAAAAAAAATCTGGAATTCTGAGATCTGTAGCTCTTTGATTTTTGTTGTTTGTTTGCTTGTTTGCTTACCTTCTTGGTAGAAAAGAATTGAAAATCCTTGTACTTTTGATTGCTGGGTGTCTCATATCATGGTAGCAGCATGTTCTAGTGCTGAGTCAGTGATGTACTCCAATTCTGGAGACTCAGTCTAATGTCCTCTGTACTTTGGCCAGTGGCTAGCGATTCAGGAGGAAGACGATAAAACATTTTAGGCTTAGAGAACTGACGTTTTTGAAAACATCAAGCTTTATCAGAACATTGCAACCAGCTATAATTGGCCAGGTACATTTAAGATTTCATTACAAATTTAACTTTCATATACTTAGTGAGACAATGAAGACATATTGCACTGTAACAGCGTCAGCTGTTGCAATCTTCTGGGCTAGTGTTTAATTGCCAGCATAATGACTCATTAGACATGCCTCAGAGGTCCAATACAGATGTTTTCACTAAGCAGAAAAAGTGTGTTATTTAATAAATTGGTAAGCAGCATCAGATCTGCATAGAATACCAAGGATGATTCAGTTGTTCATCTTTATGGAGATCAGTTTCTCAAATAAGAGTTGGTTTAACAATCTTCCTTTTGTATTATGCAACAAGAATAAAATTCATTTTCTTGCAAAGAAATATGTTCTCTAAAAACTACAGATTTGGACTTGATTATAAAAACATATGGACATATATGCTGCAATGTAATGTTCACAATAACCAGTTTCTCAGTGTTCTAAGTAATCTTTATAATCTTTCTGGGGGTATGGACAAAGATATATGTATTCACACAGATCTCAGCTCTCAGTTTTAATTTCTGCTTCTATTCATACTGTTGAATGTGAGTCTGATGCTGTTATTGGATATTCTGTATGTTTTAGTGATGCTTTTGAAGAGAAAGGAGGGAAACTGCTAGTACAGAACTATTTGACAACACAGATATAAGACAGCCTTGCAAATGGAAAGCTCTGTGCCTTATCTATAAGGCTGTTTTAGAAAATGAGCCTGTAAAAATTTGTATGAGTAAGGGAAGACTTCCGTTCACTTGCAAGCAATTACTTCAGTAGGTCCATAAAACTTGTATACATGCTTTGAGGTAATTGTAAGTGATATTGACTGGCTCTTTGTAATTAGGATGCAAGACTGCTAAAAATAGATTACTTAGATATTTACATACAAAACAAATCCAGTGCTAACCCTGTAAATAGACATGATTGTAGTCATGAGACATCATTCATCCTTATCTGGCCTTGGGATACAGTTCTTCCACAAAACTATAGAAACACCTGTCAGTTTAGTAAGAGCTGTCAAGTGTTCTTATCAAGCATCAAGAAGAAAATAATGGTAGAAAAAAATCTGCCCTTTGAGAAATCAAAAAGCTATGCTTGCTTGATGACATTTCAGGACAATTTGCTTTAGACATTTGGTAGGTAGTTTAATTTTTTTGCTCATTATAGAATTGTAGAATGGTTTAGCTCAGTAGGGACCTTAAAGACCATCTAGTTCCCACCCCCAGTATCTTCTTAGCCACCTGACTACCTGATTCCAAATATGATGCAACATGACTTCTGAATTCAGATTGAATTATTTTGATCTCTCAGACCCTCAGGGTCCTTTTGGATGTGTTGTTTCTTTTTTTTTTTGTGTGTGTGTGTTTTATAGTTCAAATCAACATTGTGCCTTAAATGGAAAAAAAACATTTATAGGTGCTTGTATGACTTCTCTATGATCTTTTTTATTGTCTCAATCATTAACGCTCTGAAATATAATTTAAAGGTCTTTTGATTACTTCTGATGAAAACAAAATTATTCCTGAAATGAACAAAAGGAATAGAAACATGGCTGCTTAAAAATCATTCCACACATTATGCCATTTAGAAATTAAAATTTAAATAATTCTTGTTTCTGATAACGTAGACTTATAGAATGAATCATTTACATTGGAAAAGACCTCCAAGATCAAGTCCAACCATCAATCTGACCTGCTATATCCAATCACTAAAACATGTCCCTTAGTGACATGTCTAGACTTCTCTTAAATGCTATGTGAATGTAGTTCCTTGTTTCACATAATTTATTGAAAATGTAATTAAGTTCTGTTTTGTTACTTACACATGTCAAAAAATGCTTTCGGCTTTAGATGTTCTGAATGTATATTGCCCAATGGTGGAAATGTTGCAGCCATGATGGACAATATGTAGTTTCTCCAGAGAATACGAACTGCGTGATCTAAAGCTCTTTTGCATTTTCTAACTTAAAATGAAAACCAAATATTTCATATTTAATATAGAAGATATATAATAGAATGCATTATCCTTGTCTACACACCTCACCTTCTTTCCCCTGAAGAAATATGAAAATTGTGATCCTAAGAGGCAAGGTGGTATTGCCTGATCTATAATACTGAGACAGTTACAATTTTTGATGCTTTTTAGAGATAGCAGTTACTTTTTGATTAGTTATTTTTAAATGGAGCTTAACATGTGGAAGACAGACAGCTTTAAAAATACATTTAAAAAAATACAGTCATTTTACTATTTACTATAGTGAAATATCTATGGAACTGTTTCCTGTTTACTCCAGTGTTTCTTTACAAGCTCTTAGAGACACTGGAAAGGGCATTTTTATATAGAAAGATAGAGATAGTGACCTTATATTTTATATACTTTAAAAAGTACTTCTGTTTTTATTTTTAATAATATATGTTGTTGTGTTTTTGTCTTGCTATAGGAATCTGATGGCCAAGGCTGTCCTTTCTGCCGCTGTGAAATCAAAGGAACTGAACCAATCATTGTGGATCCCTTTGATCCAAGGGATGAAAACTCTAGGTGTTGCAGTATTATTGATAGCTTTAGTATGCCCATGCTGGACTTGGATGACGATGATGATAGGGAAGAGTCTTTAATGATGAATCGCTTGGCTTCAGTCCGAAAGGTAAAATTTCAAATATTGTACAACAGATAAAGCTATATGTTTCTAAATGAAGCTGCGGATGACTGTAAACAATGATAGGCTGCATTTCATGCTGAAGGTTTCAGCAACTCACTGAAAAGTTCTCAGGCTGAAAAAGCAAAACGCTTTGATATTGCAACAAGAAAACTGATGCTGAGTAAGAGAAAAAAATCCAGATTCTCAACTGACGTGAGCAGAATTACCTGTTTATAATGATGGAAGCATGAGTTTGCGCTAAATTATTCTTAACCAAAATATGCTGTATAGACAAGTCTGTCAAATAACACAAAATTTCATGTATACAAATCTATTATCAATTTTCTGCACTTGTGTACTTGTATACACATGCACCAAATGTTTTAGGATGAAACATGAATTTCTTGATTGGTAATAAATATTAGTGCTTTGTAAAGGTGACTTGGAACCCAAATCGTATTGCACACAAATGCCTTTTTATCACGCCTCATGTAAGTTTGTCTATATTTTTTTCTGTAACATAAAATCCATTTTAGTATTCGGTACTTTTAGAGGTAAAAATGTATCTGAAATTATTCATAGTAATATTGTGTTTTGGAATGGTTTTGTTCTCAAAGTGCTATATATATTCTGTTCCGGGATCTTTAGATATTTGGTTGCAGATTTAATCACTGATAAATAAGCACTTTCATCAACAAAATTGTACTTTGTTGATTGTTTTCAGAGTTCACCACTACATTTTAGGTTTCAATAATACTGTCATGGGCCATGCAACACTGAATTTTACAGTGCATTTTCTATATTTTACCTTTTACTAAGGTCATCTAGATTGAATAGTTGACTTGAAATTAATTCTGTAACACCTGACTCTTCAATTTCCTTATCATTATATTTGTTATTAAAAAAAAAAAAGCGTTTTGCCCTCATATCTGAGAGTATCTGTCAGTTAATGTACATAAGTCTGATATCCTTGCTAACCTCTTAAGTCATATGAATCATTCTTGTGTTGTGTATTTAGTACAACATGGCCTACTCTTGGAACAGTTTATCCTCCTGCCTGGACTTAAATTGCAGTCTGCAGCCAGACCTTCATGAGATAGCCTTGAATTGATGGACTTTTATAACACTATCACTTCCACGATAAGGCAAAAATGCATTATGCTTTTATCAAAAGAAGGAACAGTAGGCTTTAATATAAGAAGTCTTGTTTTCAGTATCTACCAACTGCTTGACTGCTTCGGTTCTTGCTATTTTTGTCATTAGTTTCATTGTTCAGTGGAAGAAACCTAATAATTATCCCTGAAGTTTAGGAACATTGTTTCCCACTCTGTTAGCTTTAACTCCTTACTTGAAAATCCTGAATTATCAAGTCATCTGGTGATTTTCAGCTGCTGTTGTCTTCTTAAACCTGTTACCATAGCACAGTTATGCTTTCAACCTCACCACCAAATGTGAAATGTCATTATTTATATACAATTTTTGTAAATAATGCCTTGTCTATTTCTTTTAATCATCATTTGTTATTCTTGTCAAATAGTGTTTCCTCAGAGCCTGATAGAAGAAATTCTTTTTTTCCTCTCTGACATTTTGTCGGATTTTACCCTTTTTGAATTTTTCTCTTGTTTCTTGTTAATGCTGTAAATATAAACATGGTACTGCATAATGGCTGTGTTGTAGAGTCATTTGATTTGTTGAAACAATGGAGATGAGAGGACAAAGAGAATCATTTAGTTCTTGTAGCCAACTTAATACTGTTGTTACTTTGTAATCTAGTGAACATATAGGTCGATTCTTATTTTAATTCAACAATTGTTATATGCTTTCTCAACATAAAACTGTTAACCTTTGAAAATCAAATGGGCTGATTTTGTCTCAAATCACCTTTCTAGACCACGTGGTATTGCTGAGAAAACCTTGTTGCAGCGTATCTGGCTAATACCAAGTTGCCATGTTAAACCTGATAGATGAGCAGAGTTCCAGGGACACCAGCTCTCTGCTGAAAATGACTGTAGGGCTTCAAGATGTATTGCAGGAATTTGCAAATCATTCCTTATTGTCTTGAAAGCCTCAAAGGAGAGGCATTGTTGAAACGTTTCTAAGCTTTTACTTCTAATTTTTGCTGCCTTAGAGACGTTTACTTAGAAATATATTCACAATGCAAAGAGTAGTTGCAGTAAGCTCATTTTAGCCTACCTTTCGGAAGCACGCACAGTCATGTTCATCACTGATTAAAGGGCCTGGCTGGATTTTTATAAGTGAGCTCTTTAGACAAACTGAAAAGTTAAACAAACAAAAAAAAAACTGCTTTTTGAAATTGTCATTAATGTGTAAAGAAGATTATAACTTTATCACCTGCTGTACCTCTATGAATTATGGATTTAAGTCAGATATCACAAAACTACCAGCTGTGCACTTTATCACTGTATCTCTGAAGCATACTCATAAACAAAAAGGGGTGCCTGAATTAAATCCCTGGGGGACCTCAGACTTGAAACTGCTTTAAGGAAAAAAATAATCACAAAGCTACATATCTATCCTTTAATGGAATGAGTAAATGTATCTACTTTAAGAAAAATGAATCATTCTTGCTAGGTGTACACAGTAGCAGATCAGCTGTATCAGAGGCTTCAAGGAAATCCACTGCAATTAGTCTGTTTATCTGCCTCATCAAGCAGCTTATTTTTTTAATTTCCAAATTGTCTTCAGATAATTCGTTATGAAACAAAGACAAAGAGTGGTGCCAAAACCTCTGCTAATTGTCTCATCACTGAGAAATTTCCAACACTATGGTATCAGATTAGCTAATGCAGTTATTGCTTGAAGTGTTCTTTTTCTCAGTTCTGTACCATTTTTCCTAACAAAGCTTTGCTAGCCTCACGTGTTAGGAAACGCACATCAAAAATCTGCAGATTACAGGTTCAGATAAATGTTTAAAAACGGTGTTTCTAATTTTAAAGAGGGCATTTGAATGTCAGACTATTTTTATTATTCCATACTCTGTAATATTCAATTGTCCTGATAAATTAAGCATTAATTATTTGTCACTTTACCTTGTACAAGACCTGACTTTATACGCTTCTTTGGAAAGAAAGAAAACAAGGAAAATGCATAGTGTAGAAGTCCTTGTTAAGAGATAATAATTTTGAATTTATAAGTGATAATTATTTGATCCAAATAACATATTGATACTACATGAAAACAAAGAGGAAGGCCCTATCAGTATAGGTGACTGAGGTTTTCAACAGCTTAAGGTGAATTAACATTCAGTAAGAGCAATTTCTTCTAAAACTAGTTGAAGTTACCTTGTCTGGGAAGTTGACAGCTTCCCTGAAATTAATTTCCTAGCTGTCTGAGTGTCCCAAAAATTGACTTTGATTCAGACCATTACTTAAAAACATTATAAGAAGTTGTCAAAGCAGAAAACCACTGTTTGTCATTACTAGGCTTCTTACAGAGTAAGAAGTTCAGACTTAAATCATGTCAAAAGAACTTGGCTCTCAAAATATGGGAAAAGACTGTTTTGAGACACACACACCCATTTCCCATATTATTAAGGTAACTTCTGTGGTAATGATTGTTCTGAGGAAAAAAAGGGGCACGTATTAAATAATAATGTTTTGACTTTTTTTTTTTAAAAAAAAAAAAAGACTTCAAATATGTATCCAGGCTTTCCCTTCAGCTGCATGCTCTTAACCTATACATACATGTGAATTCATAGAATCATGGAATATCCCAACTTGGAAGGGAACCCCAAGGATCATTGAGTCCAACTCCTGGGTCCCCCCCAAAAAACACCCAAAAAATCAGACCATGTGTCTGAGATGGTTGTCCAAATGCTTCTTGAACTCCATCAAGCCGGTGCCATGACCACTGCCCTGGGCAGCCAGTCCCACTGCCTGACCACCCTCTTAGTGAAGAACTTTTCCATAACACCCAGCCTGAATGGTTTATAGGAACTTAGTGAACTCATACCACACAACAAGATAGTCCTTATCTGCTTACTTCATAGTATTTGAAAGAGGAATAAATGCTGAGGGGCAGCGTGCCTCCCTTCATTAAAATATTTCTTACCAATTCCCTTGGGCAGTCAGTGTGGTGCTGACTTCTCACAGCTTTAACTCCATCTCCCTGCTTTGCATGCATTTTGTTGGGTCAGCACAGGAGAGATCAAATAAGGAACAAGCCTATCTATGTAAAACTTGTTTATAGCCATCAGTGCTAAGTGATGTAACTTTATATCCTTGTACAAATGTTCAAATCCTGATTATACTAATCTACCTAGGTCACAACATGTCCTAATGAGAAGTAACAGAAATGTGAGTTACTCTCATCCGAGTATAAATGAAGAAGCTTTAGGGGACAATGTGAAAAATGAAAAGTCCATATTTGGTATACGACTGATTGGACCTTCTCAGACGTCTCATTATGCAATCTGTAAATTAGTGAGTTAGTTCCAGCAGCACACTAGCAATCAGGATAATATTCCTGAGTCAGGCAGTTGGTGGGGTTGTGTTGAGCGTACTTTGAGCATGTGCCTCTCTGGCAGAAAGATGTTTGAAACTAAAACTCTAGATTCATTAGCCCGACTGTTAATAATTCCATTAGACAAAGCTTCACTAGAAATTGTAATCAATGTCAGAAGAGGCTTAAATTCATAACCACTGGGGCAAACTGATACCAGTATTTCCCAGTAATAGATGCATCTGATTGAATGATGCAACTGTGCACCATTCTGCAGCCCAATAGTGAAGTAAGTCACAGCTGCTTGTCCCTTGGCAGCAGTCATGCCTACCAGATGAAATCCATCTCCTTAGAAAGGAGTCTGTGTTCTTTTCCTTAATTACATCTTTATTGCACAGGTCTGTGTTGCAGCAGAGCCCCTTTGCATGCTGAATTTCTGTCTTCTGTCACTGCCAGTTCATTTGTATTAGTTTGTGTCTTAATTGCTTGCTTATCTTTTTCTCACTGTGTTACTCTCATTGCTCCTTTATTTCCACTGAAAAGAAAATGCACAGAAATCTCCAATAGGTGACAAGGACTAATTTAAATATTTTCTGCTTAGGGAGTGTTTTTGTTGTGGTGGTTTTTGTTTGGTTTTGTTGTTGGGAGAGGTTGTATTCTGTGCTGAAAGATGTAGTTATTATATACCTCTATTGATGCCCCAGCATCCACATGAAACGCAGCTGTCGTCTTGGCCAAGCTGTCAATGACCATCAAACAACGATGCAGCTAGGCAGGTTGGGTGGAGGACATAAAAATATGTTTTGTTTTATAATGGGAATATGAAGGAAATCTGATGCTGAACGCTGACAAAGATCTGTTTGTTGCTGGGGGATATTATGTGTTTGATTTATTGTTAGTAAGCATAAATCTAAACAAGGAAACATAATTTTTAGTTTCTCCCAGCAAAGCATTCTCTCATACTTCAGCACCCAAGCAGTTACGTGGATTAAGCTTCCTTGTAGGGCAGAGTAGCTGTTATTTTTATCAGCTGTTTTCTTTCTTTTTTCTTAACATAACTCATAAGTTATTAACCTGTTGGCCGACATCAGTTCCCTTGCATCAGTAGGCAGTGGTATTTCATAGGACTTAAAGATTATTTTGCTCCTCTGAAACAAGGAATTGATGTAAGCTTGAAATGAAGGCCTTTCGCACAGTTAATGCTTTGAAAAATTTCCTTTTCATTTTGGCAATTGTGATTTACCATCTGTGGAATACGGAGGGTAGAAGTAACTAAATACCAAATAAATATGGACCAGAAAGTTTATCACATAGATGAATGTCCTGTTTCAACAGAGTTAACAACATGATAACTTTTAACGATTTTGAATTTTAAATGAATTTGCATATCGCTCTAGTTTTTCTAATTTGCCATTACATATTAAGTCTGTCATTCAGCTACTTGTTTCCATAAATCTCAGAAGAACATCAACCCCTAGCAGGTTTTAAATGTGTTTCTGTCCCTGCTGGAGCTGCACTGTTGTTATTGCAAAAACACGTGAGACTGGTGGGCTGGGCTGGCTCTTTGAGGGAAGTGTGTATCATTTTCTCCGTTGATTCCTTAGAGCAGAACTGTGTAAGAGAAGGTTTTAGTAGAGAAACAGTGGTGGATATTCTTAAAATGCTCTCAGTAAAATTTTGTTCTTTTAGTTGTGGGTTCATGTAACTAGTGTGAGAGCTGAGACTTTGTTAGGTTGCTCTCATTGGAAGTCAAGTTAGTTAATGTGATCACACAACAATTTGAACGCCTGAAATTCCAAACAAATGTTACCAGTCCAGTGCTCTGTTTTCAGTATTTACTGTTTACTTATTCTTTGTTTCCAACTCCTATTACATTTAAGATTGTTTTAGTTCTTCTGCTGCAATTCCCAGCTGTCTGAGGAACAATATGTTATGCAACACCATAAATGTAGAGACTCGCTACAGCACTTCCTTTTATGTTAAATAATTGTATTTTTTTGGAGACGTGAGACCTGCTTTTTTGGTTCTATTTCAAATGATTTGGGAAATAAATTCATGTTCTGTCTGATGCTGAAGCCAAAGGATTGAATATGTTATATTACATGGCTCTTGGCTTTTAGGAATGCTTGGTGGAGGTGTAACTGAACTTTGAGAACTAATGCTATTCAGCGACGCAGTGTTTATTGTGCTATTTAACTGATGGATGCTTTCTGTTAAGGAAAATGAATTGACATTCAGTTTATAGTCAATTTATAATTCTGGTTGCTCAGGCATGCTTGTGAGACATGTATCTAGCTTAGTTATTCAACTAGTTCCCTTTTTCACAGTGTTCAGTGAGGCTGAGCACCTCTCTGTCAGTCATGTGTTTACCCTCATGGCCTTCCAGTCAAGGTCAAGGACATTCACCAATTAAAGGAAACAAAGACAAATTAAATGCTGTATTCAAGCGTTTAATATGAACATTGTGACTACTTCTTCACCGAAGAGAAGCTTGGAAGCTTCTGGTAGCCATGAAGAGCATGAATTTTAAATTGCTCTGTCTTTTGAAATTGAATGTTTAGTTGCAACACTGACCTTATACCTTTAGACCAAATAATAAGACTGTAGTGTCACCAAAAAATCATTCTAGCAATGGAATTGAACCTCAGCCTTCTAGCTCTTCAACGCCTCTTCACTCCTCCCTCTCATTTTTTTTCTCACCATGTTATCCAGTAATACCATGGTGGCTTCTATTTCTGATGGAAATCTGTCAGTAATCCCAATTTTGTTTAGAATAGCATATTGCGCCAAGATGTAGTACACAGAGTGTTGAGTAAGGAGTTAGGATACCAGATCGTTTTCCTGGATCTGCTTTCGAATTTATGAAGTTGTCAGATTCTTTAATATAGTCAGTATATGTAAAGAAAGATAATGATGACTTTTTTGCCTTGTTCAAGAACTGCCTAGTCCCGTCCCCGTCATCAGTATGGGTTGTACAGTGTTGGTGATAAGAAGCTTATGATCAGAAGGGAAAAGTTTTGATCAGAGTGATTTAGCTTAGAGATGGGTGCATTTTTGTGAGCAATTTTATGTGCTTTGTTTAAGAACGTCTTCTTAAAGCCTCTATAAGCCAGATATGTAGTGATAATACCAGGATGCCTCAGTGCACAAATGACCGGAGTCCGATGCCTGCTGTGAATGTCTTCCAGCTACCCTGTCAGGGAAAATGCAGAACATCATAAACATCCAGGTTTACTTACAGTACACTGATACAATTGCAAGGGGGTTCACAGATGTGCCTTTAACTTATTTATGCAAAAAAATAAATTGTGTGTTAGAACTCACCCAGATGAGCAGTTACAAAACTGGTTGCAAAAATGGGTGGAGCCTAGAATGAGGGGTTGAAATCTTTGGTTCTCATTGTTTTACAGCATACTTTCTTATTTTTAAATAGTTAAAAAATGTATCTTAAAGGAACACTACTTATCTTCCACTGTGCATATGAATTTGAAAAAAAGTCAAGAAAAAAATCATGATTTGTCACTTGAGGAAGATATTCAGTCTGCATATCAATAGCTTAGTATTTGTTAAAATGGTGAGCTGAAGTGTCCTAAAATGATTTTTCTAAGTCAGCAAATAAATGAGGAAGGAAATAACTGCTTCATCTACTGGCTTGCTGATGATTTTGCTTTTTTTTCCTGAGTTTTCAGAAAACATGCATTCCTTTTTCTGTGGAGGTATAATGTGAATATGCCTCGCAGTTAGCAGACAATATCATGGGCATCCAGCTTTAAAAAATCACACACAGAATTTTGATAATGAAGTACTCTGTATTAATGAAAAGGTTATCAAGAGCAACAGTACTGCCATAAAATCTCTCTTTATATTTGTGATTGTTTCTTTTTGTGGGGAAATGATTGGAATTTTAATCACAAGTTAATGTGGTTTTGAGGTAGAATGACTTTTAGACTTGTTTCAGTTATCAAGAGCTGAGTGCCTATGCTGCTGTTAACTAATAGTAGTGAGGGTGTCCATTATGTTAAATTACTATTAGTAAATACTTTTCAGATATCAAATGTCAAGTCATGGAATGAAAGTTGTACATGTGATCATCAGATAAATTCTAATTTTTCTTTTTCCTGTCTTGGAAGTGCAATGAGAGGCAGAATTCACCAGTGACTTCCCCGGGATCTTCCCCTCTTGCACAAAGAAGAAAACCACTTCCAGACCCCCTGCAAATCCCACATCTTAGTCTTCCACCTGTACCTCCTCGTCTGGATCTCATTCAGAAGGGAGTAGCACGGTCACCATGTGCAAGCCCAACTGGGTCACCAAAAGTAAGTCTTATTGACCATTATTTCTGTATTTATGAGTATTGAGAAATTCTGTATGATTGTTTTCAAGGTGAGCTTGCTTGTTTTGGAATACTGAATATTAGGAAATATTAGGAAATTTACTGCATATATTCTTTTGCAGGAATTTGTCCAATAGACTTTTAATTCCCCATAGCTTAGAAAAGCTTTAGATTAGATCCACATTGATTAAGTCACCTAAAGATTCTTATCTCCTTCGATTGACTTTGGAAATACCTGTCTCTTTGCATAATATTTGTTTTCTCCTTCCACTTGTGTCCTGATCATTTCTTTTTTTGTGCTCATTCCATGTCGCTAAGTCATTTGCCTTTGGATGTGATCCCCCCCCCCTTTTGTTTTTTTCCTGCATCAGAAGGTCTGTTTTTCCTAGCATTCCTTAGAATCCATTTCAGCAGCGTAAAAAGTGATTCAAAGGAAGCATTATGGAAACCAGAGCAAAGGATTCTGGAAAAATGCTATCAGCCATATAAATCTACCTCAGCCAATTGTCTTTTTTCTCCTCCTGCTCCTTCCTTGGGAAGTCATGCAACAGTAGAAATGGCGTTATGCTTTCTGAAGAGAGACCAGGTAGTCCGCATAGTGAAAAGACAAGACTAACATTTAACCTACTGGCAAGTTCTCTTCTGATGCATTGAAAATATCTCAGTTAGGAATGCTAAAACTGTATTTGATCATGAAAGGAACATGAATGCCTATATGTAACTTTTTTTGTTAATTCTGGTTTTGTTTAGTCTTCTCCTTGTATGGTGAGGAAACAAGACAAACCTTTGCCAGCACCACCACCTCCCTTGCGTGATCCTCCACCACCTCCACCAGAACGACCCCCTCCAATTCCACCAGACAACAGAATAAGCAGACACCTGCATCATCCGGAAAGCGTGCCTTCCAGAGACCAGCCAATGCCCCTTGAAGGCTGGTGTCCCAGAGATGTGTTTGGGACAAGTCAGTTAGTAGGATGTCGAATAGGGAGTGATGCTTCTCCCAAACCAGGACTGACTGCAGTTTCCAACATAAATGGAAGGCACAACCGCGTAACTTCTGAGCCAGGATTTATGAGGAAACACAGACGTCACGAGCTGCCTGTGGAAGGTGCCAAGGTATGAAATAAATGGCTTGTTAAGTAATGCAATTTGCAAAGCAACAGTACGAGGGTCTAAGTTAGAATTCAGTTTTAACATAGAACATTCTAAAAATGGCTTGAAGACAGAATTCTAGTTTTGCTATATTCTTTTAGCAAAGGATTCATACAGTTGGTGCATAATCTAACTTTAGTTATGCAGCATCTCAGGTATACTTTGAAAGTGTTTTATGCCAAAACGATTTATACATGTGATGATGGGAAATAAATGTTCTGGTTACTTCTATGATAGGTGAGATAAGGACTTGGTAACCTCTTCAATCTGTAAGATATATAGTATGTACACATGATATATATAAATATACTTAAATTGTTGGCTATATTGTATGCATTAACATAAGCTTAATATGTTAATGGTAAGGTGGTCTTGTTCACCAGTAAAACATTATTTTCAAAAGAGCATTAAATTTGCGATGATGTTCAGTAATGGAAATGATCTAACCTGCCTTGATCATAAAAAAAGAAGAAACAAATACATCCAAAGCCAAGCTAAATGTAGAACCATTTATTTTCTCTTTACAACTGGCAATATGGGCAGCATCCTTAAAAGTGTGCAGTGGCACAACTCCCGTATTGCATTGTTTGATTTGGTATTATCATCAGTACTTTCAACCTTATTCAGGATAATTGGCGTTGTGGCTACATTTTTATTTTTCAGTTATTTACAGTAAAGCACATATCATTAACTGGATTCTTCTTTCTTTGGAGTTAAGTCAGAGCTCCAACTGCTCGAGTTGAATGTTGCTGTAATTTCTCTGTGTCAGTTTTTGATTTCTCTTGGACAAATGTCCAGTGCAACGTCCAATAATCCATTTTCAGTGCTGAGGGTGTTTGGAGTTGTCACTTGCAATCTTTCCACTGATTCCCTAACTTTGTTTGGCTAGGAGGCATCTGCTTGTCACATAAGAAGTATGATTGCCTGTCCTTAGCTGCACTGAATAGTGTGTATGTCTGTAACTATGGTGTTTATTCTTTCAAAAAACAAAACAACGACAAAATGAGGAGGATTGTTTCCATTCATTGATTGAAGATATCTTGGAGAGAAGAGTGTGGAGGGGTAGTCATAGTATTAGTCAGTTTCAGATAACTTGCAAAACTTTGTAGTGTTGGAGAAGCCTGGAGTTGAAAAGAAACCAAATGGTGGTGGCCTAAGAAAAAATTCATGGTTCTGCTCTAATCGGTTTTATCAAAGCAGCTCAGTAATTTATTCATAGTGCAGGTTATTAACTCTCTTTATTTTTTTGCTGCTCTTTTTTTACTTGAAGACTATATAGGTTGTGCTAAGTAGGTTGGATTTGAAGTTCTGATCACAGCAGATAGAAATCAGTTTTTCTCTGTTTGCTTCTTTTTCCCAAGGTCACAAGCTATTTAACTTTATCTCATTTTTTTAAATAGATATTGTGGTCATTTTGAAAGCATGCTACTGAAATTCAGTTAGTATTGGTAAAGGCCATTGATGTATGTGATGAAAGGTGCTTAAGAATTTTATGGTAGCATATATAATTAGAATGTTCTTTTTTTCAGAATTAAGGCAAAAGACCAAAATTTTACTTAGAGCTAGACTGTTGTTTAAAATGCTATAGTTTTTTTATCTGCTTTTAAAAGGATACTGGGTTTATACCTTAATAGAGCCGTATAGCATTTGAGTTGTGATAGAATGAATGCTTCTCAAATCAGAATAACCACTAAGTGTGGAAGTGCTATCGTACTGCTGAGAACTTATATAGGTATTTCTTTAACCAAATGCTGTTTGAAAGTCGTCTTCAGGTAATAAGCCTAAGTGACTTGGTTACATGGAAAAACTGACAACTCTGAATTACCATTTGAGGCTGTATGCACATTCACAAGGGTAACATTTCATGACTTTTCATCCCTTATTCATTTATCATAATATAAGCTATTTGCTATTAGTTAAAGCCAAGAATCAGGAAGACAATCATGCAGGTACGGGGTGAATTCTGACAGGTACTGCACTACGGAGTTTTAAAAAACTGTGCTTATCATGCTGTACCTGTTGTTTTCCCTCTGTACTTCATCCCTCTCACTTCCAAAAGTTTCAAAAGTTGCAATCTTGAAATCTTAATTTTCCCCGAAGTGATTCAATGGTAACTGAGTAGTCCATCTACTAACTGGGACATGAAATTTCCTGTTTTGGCGAAGTTTAAAACTTTAGTATGTTCTACAACTCCTAAAGAGAGTGATCTGAAACAGGTATGAAAAGAGTCACTTCAGAATACAGCTCTGTTGTGTGAACTTCTAGGAAAGCCTTTATGCATAGCCTTTGAAAAGTCTATTTGTAATATCTAGTTTATCTGTGTTATATCTGTTAATATCTTAGTTCATCTGTGGTGATAAATGGGAGGAGAAGACCCATTGTAACACTTATGTGATTTTTAGGTATTTTCAAATGGTCATCTGATAAACGAAGAATATGATGTCCCTCCACGGCTTTCACCTCCTCTTCCAGCTGCTTCCCCCATCCCTAGTATAAAGTAAGTTAACTTTATCTGTAAAAGAAATATGTTAATTAATGTTAGACAATAACACTGATTCTCTGGTGCTAAAAGGAAAACAGAAAAAAAGAAAGAAAGAAAATGAACTAATGTTGAACACTTGTTGTTACATTTTCCATGACACTTTTAAGTGTTTTTACAAAGGAAATGTAAATTTTATTGATTAAGTAGGAGCAGTTTTCATGTTAATTTAACATAAGACATTTTATGTCAAAAGAATTACTCGTGCCAGATCTTTCTCATAGGAATTTGGCAGTGGGAGCAGACCCTGTCCATTTTTCTTTCTACTCCTATTGAAGAAGTATGGTAAGAGCTATTTATCACAGATGAGAGATTCTAGGAAAAGTGCTGTGGGTAAAGATCATGACATATGTGTGGGTGTATGCATTCTATCTCTAATGTAGTCATGCTTTCTGGACTTTCTACACATGGAGGCTTTTTTCATGCCAGTATCTTTTCTTTGTGGTGGTTAAAAACAAACTAAATAACCTTATATCCATTTTAAATGGAGTCTATCTGCCTGAATTCCAGAATGTGGTTTAGGAAGTCTTGTCATTTCAAGTTGTAGACTACTCTTAGTCTTCCAGTAATATGACAGTTTATCAGATGTTGCCATGCATAGCAGTTCTCTTTGGACTCCAAATCACACAACATTTTCAACAGAAATTTTGAGAAAAAAAAGAAAAAAAAAACTTGGGAGTGCTAGAAAATCATATGTTGACTGTATTTTTGTAAGGAAATAAGAGTATACAAACCACAACAGATGATATTATCCTACAGTTTCTTTTCAGTGTCCTCCATGTGATGCTTGCTGCTAAGTAAAAATGACTGTGCAGTCAGTACCTACTAATACTGAGAATTTTCTCACTGGAATTTAATTTTGCCATATCTTTAGCACCCATTCCATTGTTGCTCAGGTAGAGGTAGCATTAAAGACAAATATATTTCAGCATTCCAATAATATGCTGATTTTTCTCTTCCTGAGCTTTAGAATAAAGATGAAGCTTTGGCTTTTTTATTTAGAATCATGTGCTTGGGAAAACAGTTGCTGAATTGAAGTTCTACATGTTTGCTTTCCATTCAGAAGCAAATTAGACCAAATATTTTTGATAGTTGAATGTTGAGTTGTAACCTGATTGCTGTAGAGTATCACAGGAGTATGGATATCTCATGTAATTGATCCCCTGTATAGATTAATCTCCTTGGACTGACTGCATCTTCCATGATACATGTAGCTCCTGGGACGTTCTATACCCTGATGGTCAGAAAAAGCAAGCAATGACTCTGATGGACACTCTCCATACTTTAATATTCCAAAGGAAATTGCTCAATTCTGAAGAGGGGAAGATTTTTATTTTTGTAGTGTTAAAATAAGAAAACATTGTTTCATGAAAATCTCATTTTTTATGCGAATTTTTTCACAAATGTAGCCTCGAATCAAAGTACAGTGTCATGCAATGTTCATTGGAATTTCCACAATATATTACAACAGTGATACATCACAAGCCAATCCGAAAATAAAATTTAACTTAATAAAAGAAATAAGTTCACTAACTGAAGTCTTCTGAATAGAAAACTGACATATGCCAGCAGAAAGAAAATGTTCAGTTACTAAAATAAAGCTTCATGCATTTTTTCAGGAAGAAATTCACTTCCATTTCTGTTTTATGTTTTTACTTGTACCTTTAAAAAAAAAAAAAGGCACATTTCAAATTTTGATTTTTAAAATGTAAAAAAGTATCAAAATATATCTTAGGGGTAGGAAGTTCAAAATATCTAATTAACAGCTACTAAACTGTCACATTTAATGTCTGTTAAAATAAAAAAGTGAATGTTGTGTGTTGCTTCTTGAAACACTAATATGCCCATTCTAAATTGATTTCAAATTAAGTTTTTGTTACCACTAGAAAATACCTCTGTTAATCTATAAGTAGCAAAATATTGGCAGAAAAATAATAAAAAAGCAATCTTTCTTCAAAAATAGCATATTTAATGAGTTTAATATTTCCACCAACTACAGTAAAATGCTTTCAAAAAGCAACCTGAGTAATATTTAGCATTATTTAATGTGAAATGGTAGACAGGATATTTTTACGGAGTCTTTTTCCTCCTATAAAATTGACTGCATTAAGCCTTCATAAATATGTTGAACTGTATTTGGTCCGAAATACTCTTATTTTCCATAATTGTGCTACTGCAATCAATCTGGTGCAAGTTTCTCATTTTTTTTCCTGCTTTCTAATCTCTGCAGAATTGTGGCTTGAGAGCTAGTTTGTTTCATACAGCTCAAAGGCATACTATTTTTTCTAGTTATTTTCATAAGTCAGTCCGTAATTTCAAAGGTTTAACCAAAGGGTACATTGAGCAGGTATGAAATGCCATAGTGTAAATAATAATGAGGTAAAATGATCCTCAGTTGAAGCTCTAAGACATCCGTACTTACTTATTTGATAATTTTTTTCTGAATAAATATGAGATTACAAATATGACTTTTAAAAAATAAATTACATTAAGGTAAAATCACTAGTGTCTTTTTCTGGAAACAGTGCTGATTTATTTTCATTTTACTAAATTGGTTATTATTTCTTATACATTAGTAATGAAATGCTGGGCTCATGTTAACTAAGCATTTGATTTTTATTTTCCACTCAGCTGCTGTGCCTACATGTGAAGTTATTTTTTATCAGATTGCTTTAATTATGTCAGATAAATTGTTTTTTAGCAATTTTGATCAAATTGCTGTTTTATTCTCAAAAAATAAAAAGTAAAACTTCAACATCAATGTTACAGAACAGTTCTTCCCCCAAACTTAGAAGTTTTCAAGGCAAACAATGTTTGTTTTATTCCCAGTAGGCCCCATTTTTCTTCATCAGTTTAAATTGGTCTCCTTGTTTCAAAAGTGCTTTATACTGCAGTGGTATTTTACCTGAGAGCCTCTATTTCTGAGTATGTAATGAGACATTCAATTCCATGTACCTGTTGTATCCTATATTTGTGTTAGGAGTATCTAGTTCATTTGAGCTGGTTGAGGAAAAGTGCATAGAAAAGTATTTCTCCCCCTGCTATCCCTTTTATCCTTGCTAGCAAACTTTGAAGGTGAAGTCATCATTCCATTAAGGAAAGTGGGGTTGGCAGTCGTGGCTTCCTTGAAATTGGTCTTTGCTGCGGTGCTTCTCCAGGGGCTTGTAGAAGGAGCAGTGCCGACAAAAGGGTTCCAGGTACTCAAGAGAGGATGCTCTGCAGGACACAATGTGTGCTAAGCTTGATAAGTCAGTGAGTTTGGTTGCAGCGTTCATTCTCAAATAATTCTCCTTGTGTGTTGGCTCACGCTGTGCAAAATTCAGTACTCTGTGAATGAGGGCAAACTGCTTTAATAAACACTTTGGTTTTAAGGGTAAAGCACACACAAGGGTAGTTGTTGTGGAGAAGGTGGTGTTGATTTGCTCATGTGATCCATATAACTCAACGTCTCTTTTGTTGAAAAACAGTTAGCTTGAGGCCTTGCTTGATACTAATTTTTACTAATATTGATATCTGCAGAAGCCATCAATTAAAGCTTTTGTGTACACTAGCAACTAATACTGTGTATAGGGGAGGGTTTGTACAAGATGAATTGATAGCAAGGACCTGATGTCTGTACTGTACGTGTTATGGGTCAGTAGTTCGTCTAGCTACAGTCTTGTCCTGTGAATTGGAACAGCCTTCAGCAATCAGAATATACAAGAGGCATGCTTGGAATGTGTCTTGTCTTTTTGTTTAATTTGAAAGGTGTTCAATTTGTGCACTCCTCAGTGCAAATCAAAGTATGGTGAGTGGGGAGATTAAAGAGATTCCTTTCAAAAGTACAGTCTGATCCAGACTGAAATACAGGGACTGCAAGTTCATTGTGTCTAAGCTCTGTGAGTAGGTTTACCAGTAAATGAAGGAAGGGGAATCTTTCCCTGAAATATTTTTAAATGAGTATGTTGTTGGTTTCCCTGAAGCTCTGCTAGATTACAGCTGAGCTGGACTTGAAGTGATTTGACAAAAATGGCTTTGCATGTCTTTTCCTGTTTTGCCTTTGGTGCTCAGTAGGATAAGAGAGATTGACATCTAGCCTTCTGTTCGACAAACCAGAAAATACAAAGTCATTGCTTATCAGAATGCAATTCTGACTTTCAATTTAAAAATATTTCCGCTTAAGGAGTAGGGGAAGGGAACTAGAAAATATTGTAATACAGCGTGCTGGTCAGTGTGAAGGTATACAAACCTTCTAAAGACATAAAAGTAATAAAGTTTTTTGAAGTGTAATTATAGAAAACTTCACCAGATTATGAAATCTGTTCATAAACAGATTTGCCTGCTTATTAGATGGTTTTGTGTAGAGTAGTAATCTTACAGTAGAACAAAAGAGATTTAACAAAACAATTTGATCTTGAAGAAATTTCAGTAATGATGGAGAAAATGGGATATACTAATAAAACAATGCAAAGAGGTTTGGAGTCAAGTATTACAACTGGATTGTAAATTGGAAGAGCAATACATTTTTTTTGAACTGAATTGTGAAAAGTTCATAAAACACAATGCAAGTATAAGACAATTTTAGGACTCTAGTGGAGAGTATATTAGTTATGTGTTAGTACTCTTAAACTTTTTGCTACTTTACAAATCAAAAGCACCTTTCAAATATTAAACACATAATATATACAACCCAGCAAATATTTTCCTTACTTTAAAGACAGCAAAAGAGAGACTTTACTAGTGTGAAGGGCTTGTCTAAGGCTACACTGTACTCAGAAGCAGGAGATGCAGAACATGTGTCTCTCTCAACCAGTAATGATCAACTCCCTCAACTCCCAACCAGTAATGATTTCTCATCAGTGCAGTAATGTTGGAAATTGATTTTATCATAAATATGCTAGTATCCTGTGGAACAAAGGCATTGCTTTGCTAAACATATGTTAGGTTCTTGTGTCTACTAAATAAACAAGAAGAAAATCAGGGGCATGAACTAGGTGAAGAGGGGAAAAAATTTTTTTTTGGTACTCCTCGGGTATCCTGATTGTCAGTAAATGAGTCTTCCCACTTTCCCGTCTAAGAAGTGTTTTTGTAAGGAAGCTGATAAGACTAGCTATACTGTCTAAGTACAGCTATAATACTGTACTTAGTTCAGGTGATGGTCAGCCTCTCTGTAGATTTCCTTAAAAAATTAATTCACAGGAATCAAAATCTCTCCTAGAACTGATTTCATATAGAGCCTTCAGAGAGGTTTTTGTTTGTTTGTTTCCCAGTTGTAACCTTTGAAGTGGGCTTCAAACACTACCACCAGTCTGGCTTCCATATCAGTTGGTGTTGGATATTTCTGGATACTAATATTGATATCTGCAGAAGCCATCAATTCAATTTGTGATTATTTAAAAACAAACAAACAAACAAAAAGCACAGACATGTACTTTACATGTATAACATCTGCAGAACGTTCTGGATAACCATGTAAGGATGATGTCCAAGAAATGAGAGAAGTTATTTTTTGTTGGCCTTTGAACTGTTACCTGAGAATACTACAGAATTCTCCTTGCCCTGTTACATTTCTCCTTGCTTTAAATGGCCATACAGCAGTGACACAAATTGACCGTTCAACTAGGAAATCAAAAATGGAGAAAGCATTTCACACTGCATTGTTGTATTTACAAAGACCTTTTGCTCCCTCTACAGAAGGTGGTAGAAAACTGCAATATAGACTTTGCAGTTTAGTGTCATCAACCTTCTTTCACCCTGCACCTTTTCATTCCTTTAGCTGGAATGTATTTGCAAAAGAAGTTGGGTTCTCATCCTTCATGAGTTTGCTTATGAATTCAAGAGTGTATTACTGACTGAAGGAAAGAGTGTCTGACAGGTTAGAAGTAGCTCAGGACCTGTAGGCTTTGAATATATTCAAACAAAAGCAGCACACCTACCCCCGTCTTTCTCTGTTCTTTTCTTTCTCCCTTATTTGTTTATTTAGTGACTGTCTGGTAGTCATGACAGTTAGCTTTTCATTTTTGTTCACAGAGTACCTGGATGTTGTGGAGTCATGTGGCATCACCTAAAAGAAATCATGCAGGGCATATATTCTTCCTTTGTGAAGTGTGCTGTGTGTGTGTCAGATGCTGCTTGTGTTGGAAAAAAATGAGATGAGCTTAGCCTGTTGTTTCATCTCTTGCCTTTATGATAAAATAAATCTAATTAAGCCATCGGAAGAGAAATTATGTCCCCTTCCTTCTCATGTTTCCTATGGTTCTTAAGAACTTCCCTAAATGATTAAGTAGATGTGTCTTGTAATGTGGCATGTAGTTCAGCTCAGGAGCCATTAACCATGCTTTCAAGCCACAAATCAAAGTGGCCATGAATGCATCAAACATCTTTATTTGAAGTCCTCCATCTGTTGACCCTTTTTGTGGTAAAGAATGAAGGTACTATTTACTGCATAACATAATATCCAGATGATTTTTGAAGTTACATACTTCTTAGTGTTCAGCTAGTTTAAGAATCAAACACATATTCATGGTTTTCATGTATGATCAAACTGAAGTTAAATTAAGTCTTTAATGTAACGTTTTGTGTTCCAGATGACTTGATTTATTGATTTTGTATATCAGTGTATTCACTATAAGCAGAGGAGCTATATATATAAAAGATGATGATGTTGATTTCTAGTTAATTAGCCTAGTTTGGTATGTCTTATGAAGGCCAAAAGATAAGTTGCATTTTTTAATATCTAACAAAATCTCTGTCCCCAGCCAGTGCTCACTAAAGTGAAATGTTTGCCCATTGTTTTGTTTACATTCATATAACACAGAACCAGGTGGTAGGAGTTAGTTTTTGTTCTAAAATAAAACTCCCATCCAGCAGTATTCTTCATATAAAACTTGTTACCTATAAATGGAGACGGTAAAGTCCACCTCTTTCCTGGACTTCCACTGCTTTCAAGAAGTAATGTAAGTGGATGTCTAAAAGGACAATTGCAGTTTAAAGTAAAAATAATTTAAAATACAAACAGATTCTGGGATTTCAATAATACTATGGCTTGAAAAAGACTGAAAGTTTGAAAGTTCTCTGTTTTACTGAGCCCTGATAAATACTATTTGCCCTGAATTAACTTCTGTTTAGTTCTCTTGTTAAGTGCAAACAGCTTAAGCCTTGTAAGTGCGTATTTAGGACTCTAATTCTTTGCAATTCTCTGCTATGTTATGCTTGCTTAAAGTATCTGTTTAATGTTTAAAAGGTGAGCTGCTTGATTCGCTGTGTATTCTCAGAGACAAAAAAGCCAGTAACCTTGTAAGTTTTAGTTTATCATGGCATTTTTTTTAACCTACACGTAGCAGGCATCTATTAAGGGTGTTTAGGCTAAAGAAGAGTGTTTTCTGTACTATACCAAGGACAATTATGTAACAGTTAAAACAGAACTGATCTTTTTCTCATTTCCATAGGTGCTCTCTTCCCTCAGCAAATTCTCTGTCTGATAAATCAAGGGATCACACAGATGATGATGATGAATACAAAGTTCCTTCTTCACATCCTGCAATACTAAGCTCACAACCACCTCATTGTCATAATATAAAGCCTGTTGCTCGGTAAGGTCATTTAGTAATATTGAAGGCAACTTACTTACAAAAGTCTGCCTTTTCCAAAATTTATTTGGATTCACAATTTACAATGATGGTTAAACTTGACTGCTTTCTAAAATGTCTTATCTTTTCAAGCTTGGGTTATTTATGCCTCTGTTTCATTTGACCACCACCACCACAATCATAAACCTGTGAAGTTCACTGTATCATATCTTTGTGGTGTGGTATTTTTTGCCTTTGAACACCACTTCTCGGAGGAGAACCTTTTTGTTACTCGGATGGAATAAATCTCTTTTGTTTTAAACATGTTCTAGAGTATTATCTCCAAATTGTCACACTTATGAATTGATAATTGATTATGGCAAAATTTGGAGCCAAGAGACATGGCAATTAAAGGCTGTCTCATTCATGGTGAACTTTTTGGTCTTTGAATCATAAAGAAAATCTGAATGTCAGGAGTGAAGAGCATAAGTCTGGGGGAAAAAAAGGGCCAATTCCCTATTGGTCCTGTAGGACAAAAGTATAATATTAAAACCGATTTTTGATCTACAAAGTTCAGGCTTTTCTGCGGTTGAAGAATGCAGCGATATATTGCCATTATTTCCCTCTGTCATAAGATGATGTCAACAACCCACTATCAGTAAAGTTCAAAATCTCTCTTATCCCAAAAATTGCTAAATACATTTTTTTTTTAGACCTGTTCAATCAGACGTTTCCAACAGATGGATAAAAGTTCATAGTCTGATCACTCTTTGCATGCAGGTTAAAAATGCTAAGAAGCAGACTCACTGTTAGAACTGGTGATCCAGCTTTCATTGCATAGATGTGGATGTTACACAGTTGTCTTAGGTCTATGATACTGAACACTTAAATTCCTGTCTGCCCTACCAGATGTTCTTTTTTGTTTAAGGGAAAAACAAACAAACAAACAAACAAAAAAGCTGATGAATAAAACTGTTTATGTTGGCCAAGCAAAGAAAAAAAAAAAAACAAGATTTGAGTTGACCTTACCTATACAATTTTTTATTGGAGAGTGTTGTGTTTTTTTTTGTGGGAATGTCTTTCTGTACCATGCAAAGTTACCTAATAGAGGCTTAGTTGCATGTATGACTAGAGTTACACAGCATGCAACCTTTCTTAGACAGTCATTTGCAATGGAAGAGAGCATTATGTGGACGGATAACCTTGGTTTAACAGCTGCCAAGGACTGTCTGGTACTAAGTGCTGTACTGCAATAGGAGTGAGTCTGTAGAGTGAAACAATTAACTCCAAGGACCACACATCTACAGTGTATGTTTTGGGAAGTTTTAGTTTTGGGAAGACTAGTCCTAGCATGGTCCTGTGCCTGGAGTACTCTTCTGTAACTGCAGCACATTGGATGAGCTCCTGCAGGACAACTTTTGTGTTAACATTGTCCAGAAGCAATCAAGGCTATATGCTCTGAGACCTCTCTAAAATATAAACCTAAGCGGGGATGACTAGGAGATTTATTTTAATTCATACTTCTGATCTGAACCAAAAACCTAATCTAGATAATCTAGATGCAAGCTGAAAGATTCTTGAGAAGATAACCAACTGGAAAACTAGAAACTTTTCTGGTATCCTTCATTTGCAGAAAAAGAATTGATTGGTGTCAATTGGCTATGATGGTATTTCACCAGACCATTAGAATTATTAATAGAGGCTATACATGGAAATCTGATTTCCAAGCTTCTGTAGCTTTTAGTTTATTATTTAGCTAGCCTAGTTGCTCTTTCACTTACGGTGCTTTTTGGCAGTAATCCAGGATTTGCTGCACAAAATAATTGTTTGCTATTCACATTGCTCTGGTGATTAAAACAAACAACTCTTATTATATTCTCTCACAAGACTTTTACCTAAAACCAAGCCACTCTTCTAAGTATCATTAAAAAAAAAAAAAAAAAAAAAAGAAAAATCTTTTTGAATCCTATATCCGTATTTGTCTATATATGATGTTCCATATACTTAAAATGTCTCCTTTTAGCTAATGTTACTGTTTAGGTGTGAAAGCTGAGATAAACCTTTCAAAATCAATTTTGATTCTAGTTGATGCTTTATGCTTAGGTACTGAAAATTAATAAAAAAAATGCTTCCCCATCCCCACTTCTTTTTAAACTCATGGGGGGTGCAATGAAAAACTTTTAAGTGTTGTCTAGCAATACTATTAAAGGTGATTTATTTATTTTAATTTTCATAAATGTTTAGCACCTTTCAGTTCTGTCCCCCAGGGTCACTCTTTTGCCACTTTTTCCTTAGTGTTGCTTCCTCAGGTCTTGGATAGTACTTAGAGATTTTGGTAAACACAAGAGCCTACAAATTTATATTTTTTTTGGTGTTTTGAAATTTACAAACTATGTAATTCTTCCACATTATACCCCCAAATATCACCTCTAAGATTTCTTGCTCTTTTGCCAGCAGATATGTCAATTCTAAAAAGAGTACAAGAAAAATACAGAAAATGATTCACAGCATTATGGGAGATCAGTTAATTGTCTGGTTTGTTACAGCTGATCTCTCATGTAGACAAGTTTCAGCAATAAGAAATGGAGGGAAAGAATTTCAGCATTAGTCTAACTAGGCTACTATTAGGAGAATGATACATTTTTGCAATCAGTATCTTTTCCTAATAAAGCAGTTTCTGAAAGGAAAAGACTAGACTTGCTTGTTAGTACTAATTTGCTGCTATTCTTTCTGGTGTTGTCTGTCAATATAAGCAGGTATTTCTGCAAGATTTTTAAACTGATAACTGGACTCATTATGAAGATTTTTAAAGTCATACCACGTTAGGTTATCATACTACCTAGGGCTGATTAATTTATTGAAAATGCAAAGTAGATTTAAATTAAACTAGAAAAGATTCTTAGTTGTTTAGGATATATGCTGAGGCGTCAAAGGAAGTGTTGCATCCACTGTATTTGAGAGATTGAACCAATGTAATTTCAAAGATAGAAGCAACACTTCCTCTACCACTTCCCTGGGGAAATTAATTCACAACAAAATATCTCTTACCATTAGTTTTTTGTTTTAAGTATTGTAATTATTCTTACATTTATTTCATTACTCCTAGTTAAAACTCTTGGGACCACAGAAACAATTTCACTTCCTCTTTCCTGTTTATATATTTTAAATGATTCCAGACCTTTATTCATCCCTTCTTTCCATATGGCCAAAGGAGATAAGTTTATTAATGTTCACTCTATTGGTAAAAACCCAAGATGTGAAATTTTAGCTGTATATAGATAGCTCTAGCAGATTTGCCAATGTTTGATAATAACAATGCATGGTGGGCGGTTGTGGTTTTTAATTTTTAAACTGGAATTGTTTATCATGCTGGCCTTTTTCCAGAGAAGCTCTCTGGTTCTTTCTGAACATGCAGGGTCTGCAGCTCCAATGACAGGAGTAATTTTCCCGTTCTTTGCAATTTTTTTAAACAATATTTAGTATTATGAGGTTTTTGTTCTATAATTTTCCCCCCTGTCTTTGAGCAGAATCTTTTTACAAAAATAATCTCCAAGAGATATTGTATTTTTCTGACAAGGTTATAGGTATCTTTGTACTTTGTTTCATGAATCTCTAAGTTTAAACAATTTTCATATTGAATTTTATACTGTTATTTAATTTTAAGAGAATGATAAGTTTCCATTTAAAAAAAAATAGTAAATTCTAGTAAGGTATCAGGAAGTCTTAGTTTTTCTATGCAGATTCAGATGCCTGCAAAACTGCTTTGACTTTTTCATTTTAAATGTTTGGCTTAAGATTTTAGTTGAAATTTGTTATTTCCAGTGGTGTTTTGTAGTATTCTGTTGGGTTTGTTTGTTTGTTTGCTTGTTGTTTTTTTCTGTTGTGTTTTTTTTATTATTATTATTATTTTCTGCTTGTTTCAATGTGGATAACTACCAAAATTCCCATTTCCCCTCTTAATATTTCTGCTGGGGAAACCTTAACAGCTGGGAAGGGGAAGTAGGATTGAGTTTGTGACTTAAATATGTGAATAAACCATTGACTTGACCTCTGAAGTGAGGGCTATATTTAATGTTAATTCTTCCTCTGTCTTGTAGTGCAGCCTTGAGTAAGTTACTTAAATCATGTCACTATCCCACTAAGAAAGCAGTATAATTCTTCAGAGTTTATTGAGAGCTAACCAGTACCTGCTGTCAATATAAAACCCACAAAGTTTAGAATTGATGCAGCTTGTCGTCTTTCATTTGTTTCCGTATAATGGACTGCCAGCTCAGGCATTTAATTCTGGGAATTAATACTTGGGTAACTGGTTGATTACTTCCTTTTTGATGTCTGTCTCCAGGGTGTGTGAGAATGGTCAATGTGCTGGAGTAACGAATGGAACACACAGTGCTACTTCTGAGATGAAGAAACCAAAACATCCAGAGTTAGGTGCGTTTTTATTTCCCCACCTTAGCAAGAAAAATTGCTCTGTGCTGTTCTAGGGGTACAGCAAGAAAACATTCACTTCTTGTGATTGTGTCATTCAGGAGATGTCTATGATGCACCTACTGTTCCGGTACCTTTGCCACCTGCACGACCTCCTACCAGAGACAACCCAAAACACAGCTCTTTGCTCAACAGGACACCCTCCGATTATGATCTTCTGGTGCCCCCTTTAGGTTGCAGACTTTTTGATGATTACATTTAATGGTTAACATAGCCTAGATTAACCAAATGCCACGTTTATTGAAAAAAAACCATGTTGAGTATGCTAAGAGTACCAAACAAGCTATGGGCTAAATATTACAGCTGTACATCAATATTTACCAGTGATCCATGTGTGGCGTCTGTCTGTAAGCCCTCATGCAAGACAGATGAAAAGGCAAACAACATTTGTATTCAAGCTGCAAAGAAAAGCAAAATTGTTTTGCCTAAAACAGATTAAAAATTATTGTCCTTTAATGTGAAGTTTGAGCATTGCAATTTAATGCAAGCATGGAGGGTTTTTCCAATTGTAGATTTAATAATTGCATTCTTTTTATCATATAGAAAGGTAAATGACAGGGAGCTGGTATTTAAATCAAAGAAAACTAAATTGAGTTACATTAGTAAATTTATTTCTGATTCTTGTCTACTGCCAAGGGGCAGTTCAAAGCTCAGCGCTGCCTATAGTTTCCAATAGCTATCTTTCCCAACCCTGATTTCTGCTCTCGCACCCAAAAACCAACAAGCTTAAAATTTTGAGGTCAGAAGCATTAAAAAAGCCGCTCTGCCTATATAATGGGGCCGGGCTTGACCATCACCCACATCATCATTGACAAATTCAGTTGTATCATTGCGAGACTGTACTATACGTGCCATCATCCAATTTTCTGGTTCATAAAACCTTTTGAACATTTGCCATGTTCCTGCACTATTCTCTTTCTGATCTCTGAAGTGTTCTGAGTTGTAAGAATATATAGAATTGAAGGTGAAAGAGCAGAAAAAAAATACTTGGTACTTCTTGTTAACCCTGGTTCTGTCTGCTCTACCTTTATGTAAGGGAAAATTATTTTGCCAAGCATAGAAGATTCAGTTTACGCCTTGGGTCAGAGCTTTAGATAGCAGATAAAGATACACATTGTATAAGTGTAGCAGATTGGGTGTAATCACCGTTGGTGTTTGAATATAAATATATTTTCTTAGCTGCTGAAACATAGCTGTTACTCTGCACTGATAATTAGTGAGGCTTTCATTACTCTTTGCAACTGATCCACTTAAGAGAAATCTTTTCCCCCCATCCCAGAAAAGAAATTGAGCAATACGAAGGTCATTCAGAGCATGTTTTAGAAGAGGATTGTGCATAGAAAGAGTCAGACTTACAATTTCATTAGTACAGTCACTGAACTGCTAGATGAACCCTAGGAGTAAGGGCCTCAGCAGCCAGAGAAAAATCAGTTTTGAACTTCGCTCTTTATTCTATGATGCTTAATGAAGTTTTGCTCATCTAATAAATTTTTCCTAAATGCAGGTGAAGATACGTTTGATAGCTCACCCCCTTCACTACCACCACCACCACCACCTGCTCGGCATAGCATCACTGAGCACACAAAACCTGCTGGCTCAGGAAGCCGACCTCCTTCAGGACATGAACTGTTCCTTCATCCTGGTAGGAATACAAAAGGAAAAAACATATTATATTTCACTATTATGTACTCCAGAGGCATATCTGTTCTGTGATAATGTCATCAGGCTTTAGAAGTCTGTTTTGTCTACACCTCAATATACGAAAATATCAGAAATAGTTCTGGTGTTTTTTTGTGTGTGTGTGTGTGTTTTTTAAATGATGGAGATGAAACAAGTCAGAATATAAAAAGGCTCACCTTTTCATTATCACAAATTAATGAAATAAAGTCAATATTTTTTACCAGGCATGACATTTTGGAAAATTGTGCTTTTCTAGTAAGAATTGCTACTTCTGAAGTGTAAAGTTTTTTGTTGTAATCTGTGATAGTAGTTTGTATCCTTTTGTCAACTCCATTGTTTTTTCTAGTTCAGTGTAATTCATGTTTTTGTTTGTTTCCAAGTTGGTACTTGAGGAAAAACTAGAAAAGAAGGAAAACAACATCCTGTTTTGTTAGAATTGTTGCTGTGAAATTTTGTGGCAAAACTATATTAATTGTGAACACAGCTGCAGAACCCTGTGGTTCATTACTTTGTGGTTAATAAGTCAAATTTTCACCTATCTTTTCCCACAAATTGCTGTCACATTTTTTGTTCAGTATTTTGCTTGTAAAGGGCATAAAAGTTATGTTCAACATTTATAACTTTGGGTTGACAAGTGTCAGGTTAATTACGTTGAATACCTTTGTTGCTGACAATACAATTGCAACAGGGTTTTTGTGGGTTATAGTACATGTCTTTGAAGTGACGTTATTTTCCTCTGCAGAAGCTTCCAAAAAATGATGGTGTCTAAGTTTACGGGTCCCAAGAATATTTTCAGTGATTATCTACCTTGAAGTGTGATTAGATGTCTTCCCCTTCCTATCTGTTCTTAATGAGAGGCTGTATGGAGAGGCTTAAGTTGAAATGTTTTGGCGGTAGTATTACAGGAGTGCAGGACTATAGATGATGAGCAATTATGTGCAACTGCATAATAGTCTGCCTGGTTGTAGGGTGTTTGGCTGATTCTTGTGAATAATACTAGCTGTGGGATGAAAGTGAGCTAATTTAGGTTGAACCAGAATGACCCTTTTTGAAATGTTTTTATTATATATATATTTTACCATCAGTCAAGACCTGAACATCGAGTAATTCACCAAAACTGTGTGTGTTTATAATGCAGAACTCAGGTTGGTGCATTACCTTCTCATATAAGCCTCTGCATGCATCCAGGTAAAAAGACTAAACACATCACAGGATGTAAAGGTTGATCATAAATATAGGACCAGGGATTAATTTATCTTCTACGCTTCAAAATAAAAATAATGTAACCTATAGCAGTCCAGTCTGAATGGGTGCCTCAATTGTATAATCTGAGGCAGAAACCCAAAGTGCACCATTCAGTTCTAATGGGAATGGAGAGGGGAAGATGAAAGCCCCCACCTCCAGAAGCATACAAGCTCTGTTGATCTGTGTGCAGTTCCCAGAAATATGGAGAGTTTTGAATTATCTAATGTTATTTCCAAATAATCTAAAAAAAATCAATGACAGTGTTTAAAAAAAAAAAATATGGCTTTGAATTAAAAATCTGGAAATGTATTTAAGGCAATTTATTCTCCATGTTTGCATAGTGAATACAATCTTATCACAACAATTAATTTTCATTGATCTTGTAAGTGTACACATCTACTTGGGCATAGATTCTTTTGTGAATTGGTCTTCTTTTATCTTACGGTATTTCTAAAGCCATATTGACGTATTTGACACCGCATTGTTTCAAAGAAACCACTGCAAATGATTTATGATTAGGTTTCGAGGATTGGTTTCCATACAAATTTTTGGGGTGATACCTTATCTATCCATTAAAGACTGTGAGATTAGAATAGTATTCTCACCATTAATAACAATAAAAAGTTGCACACACATACAAACACTATTTCGAGTCAAGAGCAGAAGTCAGGTCCAGGAGGATGTTAAAACCTCGGTCAGCTGCCTCTTTAGTAGACTGAAAATACTTTAAAGGAGGCCACAATATGCCAGGCCTGTGTAGTTCTCTCATTTTTTAAATTCTGTTCCTATAATCAGCAGAAAAAAATGAAAAGCCTTCAGCAGTCCCTGTAATGTTCACCCAGCAGCTGGGACTATGCGAACAGGAAATCTGCCCTGCAGTCTTGGTGGCAGAATATTGAAGCGTTAACCAAGCTCTAATCAAACAGACTAGCAGCGATACTTCTAATTTTGCTGCATCGGGCCTTGCAGCCTCTTTCATGCTTTGCCAGCCACAGTCCTAGCAGTGTCATGCCTGAGTAATTGAAAGGTACTTCATGAATGTCAACAGAGTAGCCATTGTCACTGCAGGATAGACCACCTTTGAGTTGTGCTCCGGTTTTGGTCACTTCAAGACTTGGATGGATGCATGCATATGCACACACTATGGGGGAATGCCTCTTTGGATTCATAGCTTTTTTGAAAGGAGGCTACTTTAAACCTAGATTCTGTGCATCAGCCCTCCCTCTTCCCCAGATAATAATTCTAATTATTCTAAGACACTTTATTGCTTTATTATTGCAGATCCCCATTTTGATCCGATAACCGGTCATGTTCCTTTGCCACCTGCTCGTAGAGTAACTGGAGAAAATGTAAAAACAAATAGGACATCTCAAGACTATGATCAACTTCCTGCCTCTTCAGGTAAGGTAGAAGACTGTTTCTGTAGAAAATTACAGCTTCACGAAGCAAGTAACTTTCATCTGTAAAGTTGAATGAGGTTTTTGTCATTCAGGGCAACAATTGGCAGTGGTGATATTGCTTTACAAAAACACAAAATCCTCAAAGGATGATAGAGATTAAAGTTCTGCAGTATAGGTAGAAGAAACTACCTACCTTTGTGGGGTTATGTAGAAATTATGGCATTAATTTCACTAGCTGACAAGCAGAATGCTTTTGTGAGTTCTAGTTTTCCTTATTTTTTGAGAAAAACAGGGAGTTGGCTGCTGCCTTTGAATTTCACAGGAGATCAGAAGTCCTTCAGGGATCACATGCCTCTCACTTCCAGCTTTATGTTTTATTGCTCCTCAAAAAAAAGTAGCTTCACTGTCTACAGTATTATTAATTTCCAGTCTTTTTTTGCTAGTATGTCTGTGTGAGGTTCTAAGAAAATTTTAAAATACTTCTAAATAAAACTTGCAAGAACCAGAAACTATTAAAATTCAGTCTTCTGGTTGCAGTGGAACAGGTACACGAGAATCAATTCCTCTGTCAAAGAAATTTTGCTTATTGTTTTCAGACAACACAAATGCTATTTAAAGGAGATATTTAAATTCATTTAAATAAAATAATAACAGTATTGCCTGTATTCCAAAGTATTTTCACCAATTTGTAGACAAATTTTCTTTTCATTAGATGTGCATGGTATATGGAGTAGGGGGAGGATTGTCCCACCTGCAGCATTTTGCTGTGTGGAGAGATACCACAAATTAAAAAACAAGTGGTGATTTGAACCATTAAACACTATTCATTCTCCAGATATTGTGAATTGTATGTGAAAAGTAGTTTCTAATGCATAAAGAAATGAGGGGACTTGCTATCTAGTCTTTCAATTTTAATTGTCATCAGTGTTTAATTGCAACAATCACAAGTGGAAAAATGCTACAGTTTTTAATAGTAATTATATATCTCCTCCTTAGGAATGCATAGTTCTACTCTGCTGGGTGTAGGAAAGAATGAATATCTTTTTCCAACTTAAAGTACAGGAGAGATTAAGTAAGCCTGAGGAATGCTATAGAATCTTCAATGAATAGCACATCTGAGAATGAGTGGGATGCCTTTGGTAAATAGTAGCACTCTTGGGAGGATGTCTCTATTAATATAATACTGTTGCTCATTTTTTCTCATTGTTAGAAAAAAACTGGCTTTGTAATACATGTTTTATACATGACACTGTGAGGGGTCTATTTGCCTTACAACGTTAGCCTGATGTATTTGAGGAAGTTTTAAATTCTTTTGCAATATAAATTATGATTACCTTTTAAATTGTTTTTTCCCCTGTGGTTTTTGGTAGAACAATTTTTAAAATTGTCTTAAATTACTGCAAGTTCTTTGCTGGTTAAGTTCTCAGAGCTTTTTGATGTCACTTAATAAATACTATTCTATCTGTATGTTTCCCACAGCTGCCTTCTGAAACATCTAAATGTGTTTACTTTTACTATAAATATAATTCTAAATCAGTATGATAATACAGCAAGATATTCAATTCAATTTCAATTAATTGAAAGCTGTGTGATAGATCACGTCATAGTCTTATATGGAAAGTTGTTTTTACAGTGGCATTACTTCTATAGAATGGAACTGATAAGCTTCACGGTTAACTGATGGGCCTCACTCTATGATTTAAAAAATACAGTCTAGAGATTGTACCTCTACTTAAAACTTTAGTTTTTACATTTATTCTGAACTAATCAGTTCATTTAGAAAATTTTTCTTCATTTCAGCCTTTTTGTAGGGTGATTCTTTGAACTAGCTGGAAAGGAAATGTAGTTCGCTCTAAAATCTAATTACAATTTTGCCACTGGCTCCCTAGAGTAGCACTGGGAGTTCTTTGACTTCTGTGCTTCATTTTGACTGTTTATAAGATTGCTGTCCTGATGTTTAACCGAATTATTAATATGTTATGACAAATTCATTCTACTTCAGCCATGTATTTAGTATTGAACACAAGAAACGGTTCTCAGCTATGCACCTAACTATCCCAAAGGCATAATTTTTCAAACATCTTAAATACATCATTTTTAAATTACTGCCATAAAAGCAAAACAAATGAGATTGCTTTTTCAACTGATATTTTACCTAAGCACAGCCAATGACATGTGGGAAGGGTAGAAGAAAATTAGGCCTCTAATATGGATGTCTGATGTATTTTAATGAGTTTAGGTACTCTGTAAGAAATTGATTCAAATGGCTAGTTAAAAACATTATGACCAGTTAAGTATCGTATATTCCTATTCACTCATCTGGCCTCGTTATAGCACTTGCATGCAAATTTAAATTCCTTTACCATGAATGTTTGGGTTCAAGGGTATGGAGTGGTGTCATATACTGTTTCAGGGTAGATTTCCATTAAGCCTAAGGAGAATCATCTGCCTCAGTAATGTAAAATATGAAGATCATACCCAGCAGCATGATGAAACAGTAGATACAGTTACTCCTTTCTCCCTGCTCTGCCTGTTCCTTAGTATAGATGTCCCCTCAGTGTGCTTTGTTCCTGTACCCCAGTTACATGTGGCTGCTTGCCACTGCTCCACAGGGGGCCTTGCACAACAAGCCCTCGTCACCCTTCAGCTTCTCTCTTTGCCTCTTTCCCCAGTGCTTCTCGGTCTGTTGGTGAAAGACCGTGTCACATACTGGAGAAGCAGCAAGGGTCATTTCAATGCAGAAAGGAAAAGCACAGCTGGCATCATTACAAATACTCTCCTCCCATGGTGTCACAGAGCTTTCACACCTCACAGTTTTTTCCACACTTTTTAAACATTTATTAAATGAGCCTGTCTTTGCCTTTATACTTACCAATTTCCTAAGGGTTAAATGTAGTGCTGAATTACAGAAACGTGGGTGATAGAAGATACTCTTTGCTGTGGTAACTGTTAATTGAATTACACAATTAGAAAATCTGTTTGAATTTTTAGTTAAGCATTCACAGTGGCTGAAACATCAAAGGATGGAAGGTTGGAAGGGAAGTTTTGCTTAAATACTTCTATCTCAGTGTCCAGATGGACGTGCAGCTTAGGCTTAGTATCTCTAAGCTCAGGATCCAATGTGATACCCACCTTCAGCTAAAATTTTATATGGATGTGAAGATACTGAAAGAGATGTCAGCACTTAAAAAAATAATAATAATGGGAATTGACTTACAGAGAGGGCTGAAGATCTCTGTGCTATAGAGAGATGTCACTGGAGTGAGAATAAAATATGTATGCTGCAAATCTGCTCACATAATTAAAAATGACCTTTCTAAATGATGTGATTGCTCAAAAAAGTTTCTTAGGAAGCTTCAGTAAAGCGAAGGCATCATATGAGAAATAACTTAAGTTTCAAACCTCTGTTAGACTGACTAGAACAAAAATATCTCATGTAGTGCATACACACAAAGAAGGATCTGGCCTATGTATAAGTAATTTCTTCTGTACTTCAAGCAAGGGAAAATATAAAGTTTGCAAAGTGATTTTTTCATTCTCTCTAGGTAAGTCCATAACAAAATGTTCATATTAAAACGGTTTAAAATGTGAAAGAAAGCAGATTGTTTTTAACATGATATATCATTATTTTAAATATGAAGAACGTTCTTCTGTTAGTCTTGACTTTTCTAGAATAAGTGAAATGAGAAATTTGAACTTGTTTCTGATTTAGTTTAGTTTTTAGTTATTAACCACATTTCCTGAGCTATAATTAATTTCTCTATTCAGTGGATTTCGTAGATGTTCCACATCTTCATAACAGGTTTGGATCTGTCTTGAGGTGTGTTTAGTAGAATGATTAGTGTTTATATAATGCTTCACATCTTCTGAGATGATTCAGAGATAAAAATTCATAACAATTATGAAACAGTCCTTACCATCTGCAGGTTGTCATAACTATTTGCACAGGAAATAAGCAATGCAATTGGAACAAAATTAACCTTGACCCTTTAATGTTAATTCTTAATCAAACTACTCTCATCCATTTGTTACATGAATATCACAGTTTTGCTTAAAGTACTATTTGCTTATCTTCTCTGAATTAAGAAACTGAATTAAATTTATAGCAACACTTCCATCTAAATACATGGAAACTAAGTTGAGGGAGAAATACACCTTGGTTAGACATGCAATAATATGAACTATTTTTATTCATCTGAAATATTTAATGCAGCCTGTTGAATTACAGTTCTCTTCATCCAGTGTTGTAATTACCATATTGTAACAGAAATGCTAGAAGATACCATGTTCTTTCATCAATAAAAAAACAGTAGCTCTGGAGTACTTAACACTGCAAAATGCCATTGCTGTCAGTCTAAGTAAACAGGAAGTGTCACAGTCAAAAATTCCTCTAATTTATCTGTGAAAGTCACTGATGGAACTTTTCAGAACCCTTTTTGAAGGATTAAATATTTTTTTAGAATACTTTGCTCTTGAAAGTGTTTTCTGTGCTGTGCCTACTTGTATTTAAGCTTCTTATTGTGGAATCAGTGAGGATAAAGAGGTTTCAGTAAAGTGCCAAATTTACTTGAGCATGAAACTCTTGACTCAGAAGATTAGTAAGTTTGAATATTATCTCTTTTCATCAGTACATCATGATTCTTAGCACCAGCATTAACTGTGAAGGTAACCTTTCTATAGAAGAGAAGGAAAAGAGAGAGATTTCCAAAGAGGGACTGAGGAGGAAGGATCGTGTTCTGTTCTTGACACTGAAATTAACTGAACTAAATATATATATATATATTTTAAATGTAGTTATTTGATTTTTGCATTGCTGCTGTGCATGAAATGACCTCCAATTGACTGAACAGGATCTGCAAGATGTAGCAATAAGCAAAGGATTTTTCTCCTTCAAACATATTTGGCTGGATTCCTCTTCAGCACAGCTTATTGACCTGAATAAAATAGTGATAATTCATTTTTTGAATTTCTTAAGGAGACTAAGAAAAAGTTCTAGAACTGAAGGTTGAGAGTAGATAGCCTTTCAAATTGTGACCGGCTATTGTCACCATTTTTGCTGTTTTGTCATACTTTACTTTTCTTCCAGCTTTGGATAATTCAGAACATAACTTGCACATTCTTACCATATTATTAAAATGGTATTTCACTACATTATTTCTATTTTGGATGTTCTTGAAGATTCCAGCTTCTATCCAAACTTTAAAATGAGATATATCAGTGAATTAAAATCTCTCTTCCCATTTCTTCAGAATTTCCCTTTTTAAACTGCTTCATGAGGCTAAATAACTTGAGGCTTGACCTACCTATAATACAATTTTTAAGGCAATTTGTAATGATTTCTATCTGCTTTATTTGAAACAGATGGTTCACAAGCACCAGCCAGGCCCCCTAAACCACTTCCTCGGAGGACTGCACCAGAAATACACCACAGGAAAGCATACAGCTCTGACAGTTCCACGGAAAATGTGGATGCAAAAATTGCAAAACTTATGGGAGAAGGTTATTCCTTTGAAGAAGTCAAGAGGGCACTTGAAATTGCCCAGAATAATGTTGACGTGGCCCGTAGTATTTTAAGAGAGTTTGTCTGTTTTCCTCCACCAGTCTCTCCACGTCTCAATCTATAGTAGCATGAAGATTTTCTTGGAGCATGTGAATTCTACATATACATGTGTGGATTGGGGAATGAGAGAAAGAAGAGAACAGAATATTTTTCTTTCATCTTTAATAGGAGGGTGTCTGTTTCCAGCCGTTTATCAAAGGCTCATGGCTGCTCTGATCAAGACTTATAAATATGCTGAGGCTTATGTATTTTTGCTAGCCATACTTTTTTAAATCAGGGTTGAACTGACAAAATAATTTAAAGAAGTTTACTTCCCTAGAACTTTTAATCTGTGAAATGCTTTTTCTTGTTTACAAGTTGGCAAGTTACAGTTTTCTAGTTGATGCCTGTACTATGTTCATATCCCTTGTACTTTTGGTCAGTTCTGCTGTAGCATTCCCAACAGTTTCCATGCTGACCACCCCATCAACTAAATCATCACTTTCCAGAAATTCTGTTTTTGTCGTTTTGTTTTTTTCTCTTACAAGATGGTTTAATTGTTTTTTTGCATTTCAGCTCATCAAATGCAAAAGTATGTGGCCTTCACTACTGATTATTTTTTTCTTCTGAGATTCCTTTGTTTTTGAGAGAGGAAATATCTGAATGTAAAATACATTATTATGTCTATGAACTGCCTTTTTAAAGGTATTTTGACAGTAATGTTGGGCAGCTTTCTGTTTAACATGAATTTCATGACCTGTAATCTTCAAGGTTTTTTTATACACAGCTTCTACAATTAAGAGCAAAAAATATCCCAACCAAGAATTACAATACTTCATGCAGTGATACTGAGTTCTGACATGTAAAAGCTCTTTAATAATTGACTATTTGATTGCAAGTGTTCAAAACAAACAAACGACAAAACAAATGCACATGATAATGTACTGCATTTTGATTACACACTAATTACACCACTTCTCTGTGACGTATGTATACCAAGGCATGCCAGACTAGAAGGAATCTTTTTGAATCACATCGATGGTATTCAGGTAAATTCCAGTTCTAGCTTCTGCAAAGTAGAATGCGGTTAATTTTTTGAGTGATTATCCTGTGGTTCATTGTGGCTTGGATCAGTTTGTATTAACATGGAAACTTCAAAATTTTGATGCACTGTTAATTCCTAATGCTACTGTAGCAATATTTTTTTGCAAAGTTCTTTAGTATCTCCTCCGTACACTTTATTATTCTCCAGTATGTGTTTAATATCCAAATTCATTCATTCACTTTCCAGCTACTTAGTTGGAAATACATTGCTTTAGATGGCTAGTGATACTACAGACTTTGACATGTTATTTTTAAGCCCCAAATGATGCAAGCCAAATTGAAAATCCTTCTAACTTTAGAAAAGACAGAGAGAAGTTGGTTGTGTTCTTAGTACACTGAAAGTTAAGAGTCCAAATATTTCCAGAATAGTTTTTGATTGCTGCTTCCCCGTTTTTGTAGGAAACTTCAAGTCTTCTTTTCTTCTGTTACTGTTGAAAAGATAAAACCATGCGGTAGTTAGATTTTTCACATTTTGAGATGTGACCAGTAAATGAGAATTTTCACATTGTGCTAAGCTGGGTGTGAGTTACATATTTATTGTTCCCTTTCAGCTGTCAGTTTTCTCCTTCACTCATAGCAAGTGATAAAAGCTGCACCACTTACAGGATCAGATCTCAGCAGCCAATGCGTTTGTTCTTAAAATTTTTGAATATGGCAAATGCCTGAATTGCAAGATTCAAAGTAACTGGAAATATCCAGTGGAAATTGCTGTGACATCTCAAAGTCCACCATTTCATCAAATAACTTATTCTTAAAACTAATTAAATAAACTATTTTACAGTATCACAAAGCATAGTATGTCTATCATTAATCTGCTTTGTTTCAGTGATAAGAGATGATTAGAGGAATTCAGGGTATAGGGAAGAGATAAGTGTTTCTGTTCCATATTAAGTAAATAATTCTTGAGTTTATGTTCTACAAAAGGGCATTTACAGCTTCCTTTAAATGTTCACTTGTTGCATACAGCTTATGAAAAGTTTTGGTTGAAGTTATATTCTGTGCTTTTAGTCTCTCCCTTGTTCTGGGGGAAAGTTTTATGCAGTCTTGAGCCCTGTTATTTATTTGGTTTGTTTACAGCATCACTCTAGCATTTCCACTAACTATAAATGGAAGATTACACATGCAGTTGAATTAAACGTTTAAAAAATTAAATTAAACTAGTGCAGTTTTACTGGAATTACTTAAGTGTGGTTCTAGCATAACTGCCAGCATAGCAATGATGACAGTGAAGAAAAGAATTTTGCAGGGATGAGAAAACAATCTGCAGATTGAATTCTGAATTGTAATGGAGAACCCTCTCATTTTCTCATTTTTATGCAACATCTTAGTGTAAATGACAACCTTTTGTTTTAATTAGAGGTGGGAACTGCTGCCTGATGAATTAAGGTTTTAATGTATTTTTCCTTCTCCTTTCTGGTTGTGACCAGCAATAACTTTTTTTTTTTAAGTATTTGTTGAATGTGTTGAAAATGCTTGATGAACAATATTCTTAATGGTGACTTGAAAAAGAGTTCCATTAATCTTTAAATGAGTGTGCTGTTACCACTTCTAAATAGCCAAACGTAAAGACTGTTTCAAACCCGTTTAGGTTAGTAGTTTAAAGTCAAATAGAGTAAAATTGCTTTGTTAGAATGTTGATGCTTACTATGCAGGAATTAATAGGCTTAAATAATTTGGCTACCGTCTAATTCTCTAAACATCTTAACCTTTTAAAGACTCAAGGGTTCAAGTCTGGCAGTGTTGTGCACGTATATAACTTTAAGCAAGACTGACTAGTGAGACTGCTTGAATGAACAGAATGAACAAAGTTGGTTAAACTTAGAAATGTGTGCTGTCGTGATTAAGGCTACAGGCATATTTCCTCCAACTAAATGTCATTGCAGGCATTAGACTACCATTCTGTTGTCTGTAGGTAAACTTTATCTCCTTCTGGCTAAATTTCAAGCAAATTGGCTGAATCAGAAGTTAAGCAAAGTAAGTGGACACCAGTAGCATGGATCTTTTCTAAAGACTCTAGGAAAAATTTGAAATTGTGCTAAAATAAATGAATTGAACATAATTAGCTGTGTTAATGGCTTGGCTGGAACCCTAAAATGGCCACTGTTAAAAATTTTTAATGTTCAATATCTGAAGAGTGCATCTGGCACAGATTTTTTCATAATGTGAATTTAGGAAGTTGGTACCAGGATCATTTCTTCTGTTATATGTTTCATTTTCAGCTTGAAGCTTTTCTTTGCACTGATGACTCTGACCTAAAAGCATTTAAATTTGCGTCTTAAAGCTTGACAAATTTTGAAGCAGATGAACGAACGGTGTATTCTAAGCAGATTCAGTTACTACCTGCTGACCTGGAATTTAGTGCGTGTAGGAATGACTTCTTGAAAAAGACTTAATTAGTTTCCATTTTGAAGGATTTTCTTCCAAATAGCTATTTTATATGAGAAATGCCTTTTATAAACTTGTCTAACATGTGGCAAACTTAGTGACGTGTTCAATTAATTTATATTTTATTCAACTTTTTTTTTTTTTTTGGTTATTATGTAAGCTCAAGTTCTTTATCTGTTCTTGTAAGGTATTTTATAAAATTAATGTTAACAGAATGTTGGGTTGCTCCGTGATTTTTCAAGACTCTGTCTCTCTGTTGTTGAATATTAACCCTTTTCATATGCTGCTTTAGAAGCATACACTACCATCGGTACAGGTCTTACAAGCCATCGGTTTGTAAGCCACAAAAAAGGCCTCACTGTAAAATAAGGCTAATCATTGCATTCAGACATTTGCTTTGCATCCCCATACGTTACTTCACTTCTAAATTTCAGTGGTGAAAATTAGCAGTAACTTCAGAATGTGCATGTCTTAATCGTATAGCAGAAAAATCATCAAATATTTAGAATCAAAAGTAACAACTATATAGTCCAACTGTACATTAATTTACAGGATTTTTTGCTGATGAAAATGACAACAGACTTGCACAGATACTGCTTTGACATTCTGTGCATTTGCATTCTCAACCATTATATTCTTAATGTTAAAAATATTTTAGGAGTGTAAAACACTTTTTTTCTTTCCTGTTATTGTATTCCAGCATTCTGAAAAAGTTTAGAAAATCTGATGTCAGTATGATGAATTAAAATAGAACTATTACTACTTAAAGCCCAACCACATTACCTGAAGATGGGATTAGACAATCAGTGATCGGATTTTCCTGCTACTTTCTTCCATCCATATTAAATTATTGTCCATTATATTGGTTGCTTATAGACATATTACTAAATAGAGAAGGTAACTGTTTGGTATACTCATCCTTAGTCCTACAGCTGCCTATTTCTTTCATTTCTCCTCTTCTGGTGTGAAAGTCAGCTGTCACTTCATTGTGTCACAGATACATTTTAGCAGCTGGGTGCCTTAAGAATGTTTCAATGAGGTTTTTTTTTTGTTTGTTTTTAGTTTTTCTGATAGACCTAGTCATCTAATTCTGCGCAAGCTACCTTCCTCCATTTATCAGTTGCAATGAGTCTCCATCAGGAAGATTAAATATGGATTTTAAAACACTTTGTGTTACTTTGATACCAAAATGTATGCCTAACTATATTTTTTTGAAAAAAGTCAGCTTTTCTTTACTGCAGTAATTGCCATGGATGCCAGCAGAATGGAGAAGGAGCAGATAACTGCGCGGAAGATAATTCTGCTCCAACAGTCCAAGTCCCTCTATCTTTTTGGAGTACAAGATTTAGCTGTTTTGAATCTCCAGAGTGTCTAGTTCAAATGAAGTATTTGGGAAGATTACTTCAGTCTTCAATTACCGTGTCCTTCTCCAAGATGTTCTGCGTTCATGTTATTTCGGAACAGGTTGCCAGGGTCTTAGCAGCAGAGGGAAGTGTGAAGTAGCACTGTGCTCATAATGTTTTTTGGTGCTAGCAGAACAGCCAAAAGCTTCAAAAGGATTTATGTGGAAGCAATTCTGTTTTAAAGTTCATCATCTTGTTTTTTGAAGGGTATATGTATGTACATACTAATCTGGTGAAGCGTGGAGGAGAAAGTATTCCAATGGATGCCAGCCTGTGGAGTCTGAAACTAGGCAGTGGTACTCACTTCTGCAAAATACCTGTTCCTTTTGGATAGCCGAACTGAAAGTGCAGAATAGTCAAGCTTGTATCATCATCCATGTTACAAAAGGCCAGGTTTTCTCCTTAGATAGCTGAGTACTGCACAATAAATGCTGTAAGAGAATTTGCCTCACTTAATTTTTTGACTGAGTATCAAAGAATTTCAAATGCTGTGCAAAGATAAGTAAGTTTGCATTATCAGTCATTTAGAAATACCTCAAAGTATTAGCTGGCTTAATCTCCTGAAGATATTGTCTTGCTTGAACATTGTGTTTTTCAGGTGTTTCCTCTTGAAGTTTACATCTTCTTTACTGGTTCCGTATGGTCAATGTGTATTTGTTGAACCATTCTTTCAAAATTCTGTACTTTTTCACTGAGGCTGTTATCAGTAGTATCTTTATTATCCAGGCTCATGCAGTGACATTCAAATCATCCTGCCGTCACGCATCCCAGCTTGGGCCAAGTTCAGCCCTGCCTTTTTTTTCACAGCAGATGCATCACTTGTTTGCATTCTCATCTGCTCCTTCTAAGACTGTTTTTCTTCTCCTACCCCAGTTCTCTTTACAATGACATCAACCATCAGCGCATCCTTCATCTTACTGCATCCTTCATCTTACTAATTACGTTTTACAGTCTGCCATCTCAGCTTGTGACCACATCTGTATTTTCATACATCTGTATTTTCTTCTCACAAGTGTTCTGCTAGTCTTGTTTGTCTCTTAATCGCTATGCAGATTCGTTGTGCCATATCTGAATTGGCTGCTGTGAACATAGTCATCCAAAAAGGATTCAAAATTCTGTGAGGAAGCCTGTTTTCCTTTTTATAATCATCAGCATTTTTTCCTGCTCCTTTCTTAGCCTGGAAATATACTCCTATGTTTCATGATAAATTTAGTTTGTATGTTTGTTGGGGAAGGAGATGAAATCCACTGCTTGTTCCAGCAGATCCCTGTTGTGTTTCTGAGATGTGAAAAGACACCAATAAAGGCATCATCTTCTAATAACAGTCCTTGTATTTGAGATGACTTGTGTCTCAAAATGAAAGCTAAGAGGTCTGTACAACAAATGTGGTTTGTAGCTTGTATTATAATAATTACCTTATAGTAAAAATGTATTTGATTACTTCTAGAATTAAGTGAGGTGCAGGTTGAAGGGGAAAATGGAAAAATAATATAAGGCATGTCAATGAAGTTGGGAAGTCACTTGCAGATTAAGGTAACTGATTACCATGACTTGCTGGGATAAAAGTCTGACTCTATACTTTGATGTCAAATAAATGATTATCACATAGCTTGAAAATTGTCCCCAAAAAGAAGACAAAAATGCAACATCTGGATGATTCTACCAGTGTTCCACCCCCCCCCAAGAGACCATCGTACTTCGTCGATGTCTGTTTGTCAGGTAACCTTGCCTGTAGGTTGGTTGTGATGATGATATTTTTGTAGCATTTTAGGTGAAGCAATGTTTGTGACATGACTTTAGATAGAAGGTTCCTGATTTTGTATGGTGCTGCTGGAGGGGTACATATTAAAGAAAAATATGTATCAATACGTATCAAAAAAAAAAAAAAAAAAGCCCAACATCTTAGAAAAATGTTTTTGTGTCAGTGTGTGTGTAGAGGAGGAAATCTCCAAGTTTTAGTGTGCACAGAGTGCACTGACATGCTGTGTTTGGGGCACAGTGCAGTCACATGGAAAAGGCATTTTGTGCCTGTATGTATCATTCGTAAGTGACCTATACCATAGTTAACACCTCTGTTACCTTCGTGTTTACCCTCACACTATTTCCTTCGCCCCCCATTCGCTGTTGTCTCTGGCATAGCTGTGAAATTCTGTGTGGCAAACTGCTCAGTCAGTTCTCAGAGCAACATTTCTTGCCAGTGGTTTAGCATGGTGTTTTCTAGACCCTTGAAGGCTTTCCTATCTGTTTTGAGGTATATTTCTAGCAAAAAGACTATTAACAATAACCAAAGCTGGCTTTGAGTTAAACAGATTTGTCTTCAGACATTGGCATCAGTCAACAAACAGTCTCTGAGATTATTAGAAGAGGAAGAATCTTAATTGTATCTGTGCCTTGTTTCTATGATATGAGAAACTGGCTGACCAGGACACCACTGTAGGCTGTGAATCTGCCATCAAACTGACTCTCGGTTCCCATTTTAAACACATCCCATAATAATTCCTAAGAGGCTGAGACCAACTTAAATTTGTCTGTGGCTTCATTTTCGGAGATGTGGGTATGCTTTTCACTTGTGGTCGTGTAACTTGCTGTATTCACGTGCATGAGCATAACACACTGTGGAAGCAGTAAAATTCAACCTATCCTGAAACCCATGTCATTCTCTTGCTTATTTAAAGGTTGATATAATTTCCCTTGTGAAGGACACAAGGCTCCTGTGATGGGGTACCCAGGACAAAGGTTAATTTTCTTGCAATTTCTTACAAGTGAGAAGCACAGCAGTGTGGACTAACAGCTAATACAGAGGTTTCTGTTGATGTAGAAACTAGCTTAGCAGTGTGGATTGGTTTTCTTGGTTGGTTGAGCTGAAATTTATTTTTTAATGATCTGCCCATATGGGATCTTGTATTATTTGCACTGTATCATCATTGTATTTGAATTCTCTTCATTACAGTTATATTCATGCCTCTTGAGAGTGCCTGGTCTCCCTTTTAAGACTGAAGTCTCTCAAGGTGGCTGTATGAAATGTGTGAAGGGGGACTGGTTGACTGATTTGTTAGTAGCATGTCTGTGGAGAAAAGAGACTTCAGGAAAAACACTGGCTGCTTGGTTGGTTGGTTGGTTGAGATTGGTACTTATAGTGAAAAAGCTTTTATAAATATTTTTTCAGGTTTTAGAAGCTATTGTATGTCTCCATCCTTATTTTTCAAGGTGTATATTGAACAGTGGCTTTAAGTGAGCCACGTATCTCCACCTATTTTTTGTTCTCCTTGTTTAATCAACAATTAAGAAAACTTCTGCTCTTTATATAGTTGATGAAATGATGCCAGCTTACCGGTGCTTGCTGAACAGTTACGGTGTTTGAACAAGACATTGTTATCTATCTCTTGGTGGTGAGGTGGTGATAACAGTGTAAAAAGGTATATCAGAGGAAATGGGTAAGGAATGATTTTACCGAAGGCCTGCAAAGGAAGAAAATGAAGAAGAACAAAAAAATAAAGAAAGTAGTTCGTTCTATGAATGTTTTTTCACCAAAAGTAAATAAGAGATGTAGATAACATCATTAGCTAAAACACAAATGGTAGATCGTATGGCTTAATAATCCAATTTAAGGCTGCTTTTAATTAACAGCAAGTCTCAGACAAAGTGTTCTTTTTCTGTTCTCAATATTGTAACAAAAATATGCTTAGTTAACATCTAAGATGAAAAATATGCATAAAATTAAGCAAGTTTGATAGTGAGAAAGGCCTATTGCAGTTCACCAAATCTTGCAAATGAACGAATAAGCAAAGAAAACTTATTTGTCATTCAGGACTTTTGTATGAAAGTCAACTTTGGAGAATCTAGTTAAATCTAGAGAGTGTTGAGACCTTGCTACAGCAGAGGACCTTCCCTTAAGTCTTCAGAAGGCTCATAATATATGTGAGTCACAGAGGGTGCGTTTCATTTGGGGCTGGAATTGTGTGTTACAGGAATATCAGTTTAAGGCTTACACAGTATTAAGGGTGATACTTTCTACTGTATTGAGTGCCAGTAGTCTGCAGTCCAGTTATGCATTCATTCTTCTTCCATGCAGAACTTGGAAGAAGTTATTCTTTGAAATGAAAGTTAAATTACTTTCTCAGTATTGAAATCTGTGTTTCACTTGTCAAAGCAGTGGCAGAAAACATTTTCCAACTGCAGAGCAGTTGTGTTATGTGGTTGTGTTTTATACTCATTGTTGGTATTAGTTCATACAGCCAGCGGGCATGCTGAAAATTATTATTGCACAAATAGAATGCAGTTGGGAGGGGGTGTCAGTTGGAATACCTCACTTTCACATGGCCGAGTTTCAAAAGTGGCTTCCTGATCATGCAAAATATTTTAAAATGTCTCACTTGGAGCATCTAAAATTATTTGTGTGCCTAAATTCAGTAGCTGCTTTTAGTATCAAATTTTAAAAATCTTTATGTCAGAGAAATACTGTAATAGTGCCCTTGGCAGCCATTCCAGAGTGTGGAGGGCAGATGGGGAGAGAGAAAGAAGGGAGATTCTCTCTTTCTAGGTCTGTCTGTCTATGCCTCTCTAAACTGCAGAGGACAGGCTATTTTCTGTGATACTAGTAAAGCCTGTTTGAGTTTTATCACTCAAAAGATATGATTTATGTGTATTTCAGTTTTAACACACAAACTCATAGAGAGGCTGCAGAAGTTTGTGAGCCAGGCCACTAGACTAGTTTACAAACGTACACAGGAGAACACTTCTGCATTTGTGTAAGAAACTCAGGAACAAATTGGACAATGCTTCATTTACATGTTCACTGAATAAAATCTAGAGAGAAGGAGACTCCAGGGGAAAAAAACAGCCCATAGTAAGCTTAGAAATGCTTGCCTGATCTCTGGGCTTCATGTCAGCTAAGTTGAAGCTGTGATGACAGTGGGCTTTCTTAGATTAGAGAATAAGAAACAAGAGTAAAGTCCTTAAGACTTTGGCACTTGTTTGCCTGCTATGTTTGCACCAATGAATCGGGCCTTATTCAAACCAAGGGACTGGTTTTACAAAGCCATATCCTGACAGCAGGAAACCTTGCTAGGATGTGCCTTTGAGTTAGAGAGAAATTGGAATTTGAGACTGACGCTAAAAATATCAGGGAAAGATAATGGCACTATTTGGTTGTGCAGCTTTGAGTGGAGAGTTGGCCATTATTTTCAATCCTTTACCTTGATGTTCTTCATCTTTAAACTCTGTTGAGTAAAATCCATGGTTTCTAATGAGTTTTTGCATTCCCTTCCCAATTAGGGAGGGGGGACCTGGCTTATTTATGGAAGCTCTGTCAGATTAATTTGTAGTTTGGTATGTGTGGGGTGCCTACAGGAGTTGGTGCACATGTTTTTCAAAATGCTTTGAAAGCCACTTTAGGAGTGGTGATACCAGGACTCACGCAGAGGGGAATATCTTTTGGTTGTAAAGCAGTGTCCCTGTGGCAAGCAGTCGTTTTTCTGATCTTTTGTTTATGCTGTAAGAGTGTGTTATTTCTTGAGAGGCATAGTTTTAGCCTAATTGTATGATGATGGGAATTTAAATATGCATCATAAGTGTGACTCATTTATTTATACTTATGAAAGTGGAAGTTGGCTTTGTACATGGTGCTGGAGATGACCTACTGGAAGCTGCAAAACACCTGGGCTTGTTTTGTCAAGAGAATAAGAAATTCGACCTTTCTACAATGGTGCTGCGATCAAAGAGTGCTAGACTTGACTACAAACAACGCCACAAAGCATTGCAGGATCAGTTTTGCTGTTTGTCCAAGCTTTCTCTTTGGTGATTGTGGATCGTTTATCATTTTGCATGACAAAATTTGATGAGTTAAATTTAAAGGAGTAGTCAAACCATCATGTGTTAACAGGAATTTATATGGATAGTTCTAAGGGCAGGTGAAAACAAATGCATTTGCCTCCCTGTGCTGGGAAAGCAAACTTCACGTGAGCCAACAAAGAGGGCTTCTCATCTCATGGGTGCCTACAGTTTGTTTCCTTTCTCCCTTAATTATTCTCTCTCTTTCTCTGTTCTAAGTGGTTCTCTTCCTTTTTTTTCCCAATTTTTCTGTATGTGATGCAAGTAGCAGTGCTGTCTGCATTCCCACTGTGCAGGAATAAAGAGTCAGCGGTGCTCAGAGAAAGTTCCTCATGAAGCACTTGCTGTGGTGTAAGGAGGAACAGCAGGCTAGAGCTGAATGGCACAAGGATGTCCTTCTGCATATTAATGGTGGGGAAATAAAAGGAGAAAGAGAGACTGCTCAAAGGGAAAGGAAGTTAAAAAAAAAAAGTTCTTGCTTGATAAAGGTGTTAAATTGAAGCTGAGAGAAAAGAGAAAAACATGTAACTGTGTGTCCAGGAACACTGTTTTGCAGTTGTATCAGAGACAAAAGTTCCTTCATAGATCGTACTGGAATAGCCTGCGTTAAAAGGAAGAAAAACATGTTTCAATATCTGTCTTTGTGTTCAGATGTACGCTGAACATCTTTATCTTAGCACTTCTACCCAGCAATACATTCTTTTTATTACAGAACAAAATCAGTTCTTCTCTAATTGTAATATGTTCCCATGAGCTGATATGGCAATTGTCATTTTAACACTGTATAAATTGTGTAAATTTGATTGTTTGTCTGTTTTTGTTTGTATTGGTGTCAGATTGTTTTACTTTCAAATACTTCAGTGTATAAAGGCCATAGGAGGGCAGAAAGTTTCATGTGGAAGTGGATCCAAACTAATCTGCAGTGTAATTAAGGGAGCTCAGATTTTCTGAACGTACCTTTTTAAAGCACTTAGGACTCTGTTACTATAAGTTTCTGCTTGCCAGACTTCTACTGAAACACTTATGTCAATGAAGGCACATCTGTCCTTCACTTCTATTGATTTAAAAATCAGATAGATATAATTAAGGTACATGTGCCAAAGACCTCATGGCTTGAAATGAAAGACAATTAGAAGCTGATGATCTGGGATAAAGCTATTAGAAGGGACTTATGCTCTAATTAATCAATGTACTTGTTTCTATTAATTTTTTCATGCTATAATGAAACAGTTTTTGCTTTTTATTCAACCCTGGCATTACCTCAAGCAAGCTTCTGCTACCTCGAAGTCAAGAGATTTTTTTTTCCTAGAAAATGTGGAGCCCCACGAGTAAGAAACTGTCAGGATGCTGACACTTCAGTGTAGTATTTTTAGTTTGCTGTTTTTTCTCATCTTGCAGAGGATAGAGAAAACACAAAAAAAGAAAAATATGTTGCTATCATTCTAGCTGTTTATCTGATTGAAAACAAACGCTGTTGTTACAGTGGTGAGTCAGCCCCCTGTCGAACTAGATACTGTACAAATGGAGACTGCATAATAAAAGGCCAGGTTCTCTACCAATAATTTTCCCTCTAGTGTAAGGTGGAGACATACATTAACATCCTATTGTAGGATAAAACAGGAATAAGAGGAGACAAAAGCTGAGAAAATAGACATGTAGGGGAGAACAAGAAAATTAATTGCTTGATGGGCACTGTATATTGGCAACTGTGAAAGGTAGCATGGAAATTTCAACAAAGGAAAATTTTGTACCATAATGAGGTACCTTTGCAGATGTTTGTGGAATACAGCTAGATTTAATTTGCAGGCACCTGCAATGTGGCAGTGGGAAAACTCTTCTTACCTTTTGAGGATCTTTCTTAGTATCTTCATTCTCTCTTCCAGTCCCGCTCTCAGTAACAGCATGTGCACATTTTTGAATTATACTCTTACAGCTATCTCCTGCTGTCCTGCTGTCCTCCCCTCAACTTCTTCATTCTCATGCTTCACTTTTTTCGTCTTGGTTCATCTTATATATTCTCTAAGCTTCCCTCCTCCCTTTTCTTTGCTCATTAGGAAACTATTCCTATGGGGTTCAGACTTTCCTCGATAAATTTTGATATCTTGTGTTTACATGCTTGCTGGCTATTGCAGCATAAGTACCACACCTGATGAGAGCTCGTGCCCATTTCTGCAAGATCCTGGCACATCGTACTATGAACTTCCTCCTCCTTTACAGTGTTCATTGCCTAGGAACATTCAGCTGCAGAAATGCTTTGCTTCTTTATTGCCTCTTCTTTCTTCCACGGTGAGTAGCTGTCATGTCATTAGAAGCTGTTTGCTATCTGTTCTTCAGCTGTTTTTGCCAACAAGGGAAGCTGAAGTACCTGGCTTCCTTTAGCTACCTGGACAGCTATGTAAGTGTTGCTCTAAGTGCAGCCATTTCTTGTCTGGCTGGTCAAATATCTATACAGTATTGAGAGTCTTAAGCTTTTAAATATGTCAGTGGCTTGTATCTTTTGTAGTTGTAACACTACAAAAAGACTCACACTTTGTTGGACTCACACTTGTCTGCATGCATCCATAGCGCTCTCATCTTTTCAATGTTCTTGACGCTGAATGGTAACTCCTAATCTATTGACAAAATGTCTTGATTGCAGGCATCTCAGGCTGTGAACACGTGCGATGTGTCAAATTAAGTTAAGTAGACTCTTAGGGGAGTTTCAGGAAAAAGGCATGCTGTGGTTTGTGGTAAGAAGTGAGCAGCAGAAGAGCTGCTGAGTGTGGGCTGTACAGTTGCAGTGGATCAGGCATCCACTGGTCTGTGGTGACTCCAAATGAAGGCTGCTGAGTGAGGCGCCACCAATGTGACTGTTTTTATCAGCTTAAAATGTCTTGTTTCCATGTTTCTTGAAGGGAGGCTACAAATTAGAGGGAAGTGCAATTGACTGGGCAAGAATTCCTGTATTATTCCTTGTAGCAGACCTGATGCTTACCCTACTCTTCTCCCACGTGAACCGAAATTCCAGGAAAATGGGTAGAGGGGCACTGTGTGTGTTGTGGCATCTCTGGGAGCAGGTTTAACCTACTGATCTTGGTCCCTTGTTAAAGAGGAAGTTCTCATTTATTTATTTATTGATTTATTTATTTAAATGAGAATGAAAATGTTAGCATACTGTATGGGTTGTAATAAAGCATGGGAGCCAGAAAGGCTAAGGTGCTAGCTGTTTTCTTGAGGTGAGTCAGAGCGTACAAATGACAAACTCATCTACCTGGCTTAGTGGTTTTCCCCACAGTGACTGTGTTAATGACAAGCAGGTTCACTTTAAACGGGCCAATTTATTAGACATATGAAAACCAGCTCAAATGTGTAAGAACTTGCAGGTTGCACTAGCGCAGAGAAATGATGTTACAGAAGAAGGAATAATTATATGGACTGGGAAATTTAAGGGGGGGGGGGAGGAGGTGTCTATTTTTTCAGCCACTTCTTAGCAAATCTTAAGTTTTGTAAGGAAATGTGGTAGTTTAAATGCTTTGAAGTTACATACCTTGTAACAACCTGGTTGTTATTCAACAGGGGAGGATTCCAGCTGGTTGCTGTTACATGGAAATTCTGTGTAATCCTGTGCCACCTCTTTCCTGGGACATCTGCACTATTTAATTTATTTTTAAAAACAGTCTTGTGCATTGGCTGAGTGCAGCAGTGGTGGTGTTTTGACTCTGCCATGGAAATTTGCTTTAAATGTGCTCTGGTGGAAGATTGACTCTGCAGCTGCTTTGGTTTCTGTCTGCTGCAGAAGGTGCTTTTTGTGCCCTCGGTGCTATCATTCCTGACAACACAACGTTGGAATTATTTGCACCCTCAGTAACTGGAATCTTTTCCTCAGCAGTAAGTGAGTGCCCGCCAAGCAAGAACACAGTACTTTCCTCCTCCTGTTGTCTAATTACCTGTGCCAATCACATACTTAAGGAAAACTAGAAGACACATCCCTACCCAAATCTGTGGCCACAAGACCAAAAACTTTCTGGGAGACAGTGGTCAATTAAAGCCAGATTGAAGATGGAAAAGGGAGAACTGAAACAGCAGAGATAATAAAGAGTAAAATTATAGCAAATATTTGAAGCTGGTGGGAAAGATCTATAGGCCATTGAAATGCTTTAAAGGGAATTTAATGGCAGGCAGAAAAGGCTTTTAGTGAAAGACTGGTTCTTTTTGCTTCGCTTCCTATCAGGAAAGGAGAAAGACTAGCTGGAGAGAGGCTTTCCAGAATGGAGATCAGACAGAAGATAAATAAGTAGGAGGCTGAGGTAGGCAGAATAGTAATCTTGCTTGTGATTGTTCTTGTTAATAAAAATATAATAATAATAATAATAATAATAATAAAAGCAAAAGGAGTCCAGGAACTAGTTCATATTTGGATGCTCAGCTTTTCTGAATACGGTTTAGTACCAAGGTACAGATTTTCTAGTGCATTTAACCTTATCCAGAGGCCTGCACTTTCTAAACCTTGACTGTCTGGCTTACCTAAACTTAGTACAGGTACAAGATTTCTAGTGCTCACCTGTACCCAGGTGGTCTCTCACTTCAACAGTGGTTTCATTTCACTCTTTCAGCTTTCTCTCTGTGAAAAAAGTCAAAGTTCATAATTGGTTGAGTATATGGATAGTGATTTCCCCCCCTTGACTTCAGAACTGTTTGACCAAAGTCTTACTAAAAGGCCATGTCCTATAAAACAAGGAGATAACTGTGTCCTCTGAAGGAACTTCTCGATGTGCTGAGTTGAGCACATCTGCACAGGCCAGGCACTGTGTATACGTGGCCCTGCACACAGCTTTTCTGAAAAATCCAGTCCCCTGCACATTCAATCCACACTTCATGTGTGTGTGTGAACAGGAGAACGTGAAGGACACGTCCTCCTGAGTTTAGAGGATTTACTGCATGTATATAGCAAACCCTGAAATAAAACAGTACCTGAAATATAGGGCCGGCTCTGCACGCATAGCAGCAGTTCTTCAGATGTGTAGCAAACATAAGACAAATGGGACTTTCTGCAGGATTGCTTGCTTGCACAAGACATCTATTCCATTCCTGCACCACGGTAAGCAGCAGAGGGGAGAGGAGCTGTGGGTGTATTGAGAGAGAACACAGCTACAGGAGAAGAGGTGATTTGGAGCAGTGCTGCAGGGTGAATTTTAATTGTCCCAGCAAGCTGCCTGTAGACTTGCAGCCCACATTCAGATCACCTTTGTTCTAGTGCTGTTCAAGGCCAGGCTGGATGGGGCTTTGAGCAACCTGGTCTGGTGGGAGGTGTCCCTCCCCATGGCAGGGGTGTGGAACTGAGTGGTCTTTAAGGTCCCTGCCAACCCAAACCATTTTGTGATTCTATGATTTTATGAATAACAGAAGGACAATGGCCAAATTGAAAAGATCCCCTACAAGTTTTTAATCTGAGTTTGGCTTTCAGAGATGCCAATCACTTCTGTCTCCGTTTGCCTTGAGTTTGAGCCACAGTAGCACATGCTTGTTTATAATGAGGTCTCAAATTATAGAAAAAAGATTCATTTCTCGTAAGTGGATGTTTTGTGAGTGTGATGAGCCTAAATCAAGGCAGCGTGGATTAAGCTGTCCCTCTAATTTTCCAGCTCACTATTGGAGGGTATTTGTTAACCTAAAACTCAGTTACAGCCTGTACGCTATTGTCTTTTATTAAAATTCATTTGAAGTCCTTATCCATTATCTTGGCATTCTGCAGAATGTATGATTATGTCCCAAAGTATGGTTGAACAAGTTTCCTTATGTGGGTGACAACATCTGACCCTCTTCTGTAAGTAACGGTTCAATTTCTCTGAGTATTTTATTTTTCTTCTCTTCTTCTTTCCATTTGATATCTTAGGCCAGAGAGCAGTATATATTCCTACCAATCTGAATTTAAATGAAGCTGATAGCTAACTGTGATTTGCTTCTGTTCTTTCCCATCTACGCAAACTAGCTTGCATTAATCATATTAATAAAAAATGGCATTAAAATTACCAAGTTTTAAAAAGGCACATGACAGTGATATTACCCACCACGTTGCAAGTCATTGTGCATGCATATTAATTACAAGTTGTCTAAGATCTCTGCAAAAGCTCAAAGGAATGACATTTTTCCCTGTATGTTGTTTTTAATTTTGGAAAGCTCCCTTGTAATGCAAGATGGATCCTGTCCTAATGCAGTTCTCTAATCACATCATGCTTTAATTTTGATAGATGACCCCTGAATGCTTAAATCTACTAAGATTCACAGTAATTAGAATGATTTCCTAATACTTTGTTTCCTGAGCTATCCATGGTGACATCCATCTATCATCAGATGGATTTGTTTACTCATTTTCCTTTCCAAAAAAAAAAAAAAGTATCAAGTATTTTTTTACAGAAAGCTTATCTTTGTTACTATGTGGTGGAGGGAGCATGTTATAATTTATTTCGCTCTAGTCTCTGCTACCTCTTTTTGAGGGATTGTACTCTGAAGAAGTGCACATTTTTCAGAAATGTTCAAAACCCTTTCTCCCTCAATCTCCAGGTAGTAGCATGGACTCAATACAAGTGCTAAAAAGTCACCTCATCCATTCTGAATGCCTGCCAGTGGAAATTGGGAGCACAAGGTAGAAATCACTAGGCAATTTTTTTCCTGTTCCACGTTTCCCTCCCCTTTTCTCTTTTCATTCTAATGCTTCTTTGCAAATACAAATCTAATGCATGTTTTCAGTGTAGAATATTTTTTGAAAAGCGTGTGTACAAAACAAGGAAATGTTGAGGATGTTCATCTCCTTCAGATAACCTGTCTTTTTTTTGTCTGGTGCTTGTCATTCCGTGCCTATCCTTTGAAGAGCTACGTGTCCTTTCTCAGTAGTGTTTCAGTGTCTTGCCAACGGTTGCTACTGTTTACTCATGCTCTTTCCCTGCCCTGTATTCTCTTTCACCAGCCTTCCTTTTCTTTCCAGCCTGTGAACTTGCACGTTTAGTCTGCTCTTTCGGATCTCCGTTCCATGCTCTCCCAGCTCTCCATGCTCTCTCCCATTTCTCTGGAATGCATTTCCCCCTCCTTTGCTTTTTGTCACCTGCACCCCTTTTCTCTGACATGTCTTCCACTGGTGCTCTGTAACGTTTCACCCCATCTTCCCTTCAGATGCAATCTTCTCAAGGTTCCCTCCTCGTCCCTGACCCCCAGCCACCTCATTGCAGCCAGGTGCTATACTGAACAGTAGGATGTTGTCGTGCTGCTGTGCAAAGCAAGAGGCTGCTTGCCCCTGAATACACCTCAGCTTTATCAGCGCTTTAGCGCAGGGAGAGGCAGGGAAGCAAAGATGAGCACAGCTGGCAGTTAAGTAATAGCTGCCAGCCGCAGAGGAAGCAGCAATAACCTTGTCTCACGGGGGAGGGAGGTTAGAGGAGCAGGCTGTAATCCAACACACGCCTCCTCTGCCAGATGCATGTGAGGGAGACCTGCAGCTCCATCAGACAGGGGACTGGTGTGGGAGATGCTAAGTGTAGCCCTGCCCTGCCTGAGAGCAAGGAGTGCAGTCTATGGAAGCACCCTTGTCTTGACACAGGCATGATGTTTGCTGGGCTTTTGCTCCTTCATGCCCATTATTTAAGAGGTGACGAAGCCACATCCCAGCAAAACAGGATGGCAGGTGGTCTGTACCACCATTTGTCACTGTCTAGATTTATGCAGTGAGCCCAGGAGGGTCCTGACTTGAAAAACTGAAAAAAGATAATTCCTTCCTGAGCAGGTTAATAATCAGATCATATTAACAAGTAAAATTTGATTAGGCTTCTGATTAGGAAAGAGTAAGCCAGGAGTTTGAAGCTTGTTGTGTCAACAGAATAGATTAGCTTCAGTCTGATGTTCTGCTTTCATTAAGAAACTGGTAATAAAATTATAGCGTCTGAATTCCTCATGAGATTCTGCACATGATACAGTGCTTTGAGACAATTGCTAAATATTACAGGATAGTGAACTGGGAATTAGTCAACAACCAGGTGAAAGAGTATCAAATCACTTAATTGCATTAAAAATGGTGATAAGGAGTAGTGGTGGTGGAATCTGACTTTAATGAATGAGTTAAAATTTAAATGTTTGGAAAAAAAATCTCTTAGGGTGCTGTTGTTTGCCTGAGGAGACAGGAGGGCAGATGTCCCAGCTGAAGGGCCCTGAGCTCACTGACGAAAAAGGCTTTATTTTGCAGAACATAGGAATTAAAAAATGGCCAAGCAGTCAGAGATTGCAGCCCAGTTCAATGCTGAAAAAAAATCCAAACAGTTCTGACAGTTGAACTTCTTTATCGGAAAGTGTTAAATTAAACAATGTCACCAGCACATCGTGAACAGGCTAATTACATGCAAGAAGCAAGCGCCAATGGAATGTTATCTGGAATGGTAATAGAGTTCTGGTTTGTACTGAGAGCAGATTTTTGAAGAAAAGGAGAAAATAATTATTGTAATGTTTCTTCTGGAGCCTGGTATGGGCTCAGAAATGGCCAGCAGATCTCCACATACTAAGCCGTTGCCATTTTGCTTTGCCTTAATTCAAACCAGTGTCACACAAGTTCAGCGTATCAACTGGAAAGCTGTTAAAAACACATTGTAGATGCATAACATATTTAGGAAAATAAGTAATGCTTAGCTTACTTTTCTCATCAGAATAGGATCCGGTGCCAGTGTGATTAATCATAGGCTGCTCAGTGTCAGGAGGGGGAAAAATATATTAATGCTGCCTTGCTCTACAGACGCTGAGACTGTGCTGGAAGGAAGTGATCTCTGAAGTGAGGGGAGACGGGCTGCTAATTCCAACAACAAACTTCTACCTGCTGTCAAGAATGATTATGGATCGGAGGGGTATGTTGTGATGATTGATGGATCCTTGTGGCTAGTGAGTTAACTATCTGCAGTCAAAACCCTGTAAATGTCAACTGTGATGTTTCACATCATACCTAAAACTTTCCCTTCCCTAAAATATGCCTCATGTGGGACAATTTCCCTCTCTAAGTATGCTCACTCACACAAGCTCAGGCACCAGAAGTGTAAGAGGGTGAAAATAGCTCCCTGCTCAAAGCAGTCAGCTCTGCTTGTGCTGTTTCCTTCAGGCATTGGTACAACTGGCTTTGGATATTATCTCTACACAGTGCTTCGCTTTACTGCCAAGAAATACAAAACATAGTTAACAATGCTCTGTCAACTTTATTTGGAGGGTATGGGAATAAGAGCAACTCAACGTTTGTTTCCTCTTTGAATTTCATCTTTTTGGATTTAAGTTGACTCGATTTCTGTGCTATGTTCTGCTACCGCATTGGAGCTGGGCTATTTCTGTTTGTCTGTTTCACAAATGATTCATTCGGTCATGCGCCATCTGGAGTTTGTCCTCACTTAGATCTCTTTAAGTCACCCCACGTGAGAAAGATGGGCTCTTGGAATACCAGCTCTTGTATTGTAAGGTCTCTGCAGGAAACCGAGAGGTTGTCCAAAGAACATGTTAAAGAACCTGTCAGCTGACACAGTCCCACACAACATCCTTATCTTTAAATTGGAGAGAGATGGATTTTGAAGGGTGGAGACCATTCAGTGGATAAGGAATTGTCTCGAAGGCCGCAGCCAGAGAGTGGTGGTCAATGACTCTATGTCCAGGTGGAGGTCAGTGATGAGCGGTGTCCCTCAGGGATCTTTCTTGGGACCGGTGCTGTTTAATATCCATAGACAATGGGATCAAGCACACCCTCAGCAACTTTGCAGATGAAGGAAGGGATGCCATCCAAAGGGACCTGAACAAGCTTGAGAAGAGGGCCCATGTGGACCCAGTGAGGTTCAACAGGTCCAAGTGCAAGGTGCTGCACCTAGGTCAGGGCAATCCCAGCCATGAGTACAGACTGGGAGAACTCATTGAAAGCAGCCTTGCAGAGAAGGACTTGGGGGTTCTGGTAGATGAAAAACTCAACATGAGCCAGCAGTGTGTGCTTGCTGCCCAGAAGGCCAGGCTCAGGTCTGCATCAGGGGCCAGGCCCAGGGCTGCATCAACAGAGGGGTGACCAGCAGGGAAAGGGAGGTTATTGTCCCCATCTCCTCTGCCCTTGTGAGGCCCTACCTGGAGTGCTGTGTCCAGGTCTGGGGCCTTCAGCACCAGAAGGATGTGGGGCTGTTAGAGCAGGTCCAAAGGAGGGCCACAAAGTTGATCAGAGGGCTGGAGCACCTCTCCAATGAAGAAAGGCTGAGAGAGCTGCTGGGGATGTTCAGCTTGGAGAAGAGAAGGCTCCAGGGTGACCTCGTTGTTGCCTTCCAGTACCTAAAGGGAGCCTACAGAAAAGCTGTGGGGGGACTCTGTGTCAGGGAGTGGAGTGATAGGACAAGGGGCAATGGCTTTAAATAAAAGACGGGAGATTTAGATGAGATGTCAGGAGGAAATTCTTCACTCAGAGGGCAGTGAGGCACTGGCACAGGTTGCCCAGAGAGCCTGTGGATGGCCAATCCCTGGAGGTGTTCAAGGCCAAGCTGGATGGGGCTTTGGGCAGTCTGGGAGGAGGTGTCCCTGCCCATGGTGGGGTGTTATGTGTGGAATTGTGTGGTCTTTAAGGACCCTTCCAACCCAAACTGGTCTGTGATTCTAAGCTAAGTGAGAACAGGATGGTGTATGAGAATGAAAATAGTCTGGAAAAACATCTTGCTGTCATACACACACTCTTCATGCCATAGATAGGAAAGTGCTTGTATTTAACTGGTTATCAAGGCTCAAGTACAGTGTTTTGTCTTAGAGGATGTGTAAACTGAAAGTAACTGGTGTGAACTAGGCAACTGTAGGGGGGGATGAGTTGCAAGGCCACCCACTGGGACCAGTGGAATAGAAGTAATCAGGAGTGGGTCGTTCATTTGGGAAGAAATTGGGTGCAGAAAATGAGGTACAAAACTGCATTCAGAAATGGAGGAAAAAAAAAAAGAAAACAAAGTAAAAATCAGGTAAAGAACAAAGGTGGGCAGATTTTCCAGCAGCAGGAGCATGAACTTCTACAGATGGTAGAGTAGCTGTCCCGCAGACCTGTGGCCACCGGGATGCTGGACAACTTGCTGGACTATCTTGCCCTTTGGACAACTTGCTGGACTATGTTAGGTCTGCCTTAGAATGGCCTGGTGTGGATGGGAAAAGTGAAGAGGGATAACTTGCACCTTAATGTTAAGTGGTGTGGGGAGAGAAGGGTGACAGGTACGTGTTTCAGTAGTAGTTCTGTGCAGATAATATGATTTAGGAGTGATGAACAGTAGCTTTGTATTTGAGTGTGGTGGCAAGCCCAATAATATAAATGTAAATTGGTAACAGTTGTCTGTTTATTAATTAATTAGGTTATTTGATTTATTAATTGTTAGTAATATGTTGATTAATCAATCAGCATTATAGTCCCTATCTTGAGTTATGTCTCACGCCTGTAATGTAAAGGGGGACAGTTAGCCCCCGAGGAAACACGCTAGCACGTAATTCTTCTGAAATTGGACCTTGTGTGGCTCTGCCTCTGGAGAACCCAAGACAGTAAGGAAAGGCTCTGTACGTACCTTAAATATCAGTCTGATTCCTCCTCCAGTTAGGCTGTCTTCTCTAGTAGTTCGCAACCTTATGAATCCCTGCTTAAAAGTATTTAATTTAAAAGCTTTTTTAGATCTCAGTTGTAGCTCATTAGTTCCTACACAATCAAAATTGCTTTGGTCTCTCATACATCCTGGTAATTCTTTTTTTTTTTTTTTTTTTTTTTCCCCCCTGTGAAATCTCCAGTTGTTGCTTTATTTTCTTTTTGAGAAAGGAGAAAGTTCTCATTTGGGATTTAATTTCCTTTGTATCTTTCCTAAAGATTCTTGGTCAGCTTTAATGTGTTCTGAGTAACTACATTATTTGTTCCATCTTGGTTCCTGACGTTTTCTCTCTTACCACCTCTGTCCTGCCTCTGGCTTTTGAATTACCCAGAATTTAGTGACATATGAGTATTAGTAATACAAAATGGGTGTCCGATTTGTGACATCTTCACACCAAAATTCTCTTCAGGATGACAGAAGCAGAGAAGCTGTTTTCCCACTTAGCAATTCTGTTGCCAGTATTGTTTAATGTAGCCTTCTCACTGTTTCTTTGGCTATGACTCTTCATATGCCCCCCACCAGCAACAAACAGCCATGCCTCATATTTCAGGCAGATTCATTAGGGATGGTGAATAACACAGTTTTATGCTGGATTACTTATTATACTCATATCTGGTGTCAAGATCTACCTGAATAAAAGAACCAAGTGCATTAAAATACCATTTTAGATAGGTTTATTAGTTAATAATACCTTTAAATGCATTTGAATATTTTCTGTATGTAAATTTATGTAAATGTACTTTGCATTGAAAGCTGAGTTATTATAACAAAGGCAGCATTATGTATTGTGAGGAAGCTGAACCGTTTGTGTTGGGTCACAGTGTGCTGGAGTTGAACAGGCTATTCCTGTCCAGCCTGATCTTTTTTCACAGTCACAAGAAGGCTTTTTTTTTTTTCCTCTCATTTCATCTCTGGACTCAGAGTTGAATTGCACTGAATGGAAAAGCACAAATGTTTAAAATGTTCTCTTGGTACCTAGTGCTGTGTTGAGGCTGGGTTAGTGCTTCAGCAAGTTCTGTTCCAGGTGCTTCTGCAGGTCCAGCTCTTAGACTTCCCTTACAATTTTGGATGCAAATATGACCCACTTATTCCTGTCTGCATGTTTTCTGTAATGGTTAAATTTCTGTCCTGCTGCAAGTGGAACTAGATTGATTTTTTAATTTGTTGAATTTGCCTCAGCTCAACAGCATAGGTCGTTTCCTCTCTGGAGCTACATGAAGAGATGTGATGGCTTCCTCTGTTAGCGATAACGATGGCCACTAAGGCTAGCAGCTTTATAAAGGATACCTCTGACTGTCTTGGGATCCAGATCCGTTCTTGGTGATAGCTATTAGCACCTTTTAGCTAGTGTAAATGTAGAAAAGTATACATGTAATAAGGAGAGAGCAAATGTTTGAAGAAACACTCCAGAGAGAGCAGCAGAGATAGCATATGGATGGAACACTGCACCTAAGGACTACATCATCGGAAGCAGTGATCACAGCAATGTTCCCATCTTTTTTTTTTTTTTAAAGTTTTGCACTTTCAGTGCGTTATGGTAGTTACACTCTTCACTTCTCTCCCTCACCCCTTTTTTGAAGGACCAGATGATGGATTCTTCAGGGCACAGGTAGTGTGAAAGGAGTTGGTACACGAATATCACATTCTAAAGAGCTCCTATCCACTGCTGGCTTTGGTTGCTAAACTTGTACTTCTTACCCTTTCCTATAGTATATATATTAAAAAACATAAGGAAAAAAAAAACACTGCTTTTTCAATGTTGTTCCTGATACATTTTCAATTAGGAAAACCTGGGACCCAGCACTCAGCAGAAGACATGCAGCAAAACTAGACTGCACTGAAAAATAAATTACTTCAAGGTACAGCAACTAGGGGTTAGAAAGACACTGCATGTATAATTGAAACTACAGGCTGGTAATCTTGCTAACTCTAATTTTATCACTAGATAAAGCCTGTCTGATCTGATTTCCATATCCTGCTTCTTTCTGTTTAGTAAGTGCAGTCACTTTGGTCAGTTATGTTTGTGTGTTTACTTCCTTGAATTCGTGGAAATGAGTGTGGTATTTCTTTATTTTGATTAATAAAAACAGGGAGAGCTTTTGTATCAACAACACTGAAATTGAATTTGTGGAAATATTTTATGTATATGAGGTTTTATTTGATTCTTTAATTCATTTCATTTCCTGAATTTAGATTCAATTATGCTCTTCCTTTCAAATGTATTCTGTTGTGCATGCTAGACTTGCTCTTCTTGTGACAGATGCAAATATTAATGAAATCTCAGAACTGGTGTGTAGGCATTGTTGAACACTTACAACACAATCTGAATTTGTATATGCTTCTAGCTCTGGAGAAAACAAATCCTCATCAGTGAGGTACCTATGCAGGTGATTACTCAGCTAAGGAGGCATCGCTCCTGTTCTGGATTAGTAGCTGGCCTATTTTAATATAACTTATATTATATACAGTTTTTCTGAGTGAAGAAGGATTGAAAGAGGGACTGCTTTTTCTTAGAAAAAAGTAAATGAGTGGAAATAATTTTCTTTAAAATTTGATCTGTTACTTCTTAGAGCAATAGGATGTTTCTTTCTTCCCTCAGTTCTCTCTCAAGTACAGCGCTAGGTCCTTCCTTGCCTCACAGTTACATAAACCGAAATACATGAGAAAAAGAAAACATCCTTAAACATAATCCTTGTGCTGGCATTCCAGTACCAAGATTCCTGCTTGTTATTTATTTAACATTATGTTTAGCATTACAAATGATGGGAAAAGGGCCAGTCAAAAAAATAATAAAAGGCTTAGGTGCACTGGTGCCGCAGGTATAGTTGAATGTTATGGTGTTACTGTTGAGCCTTTGTAGTGCGGATCAGATTTTCTGTAATTTTTCCAAAATGGGACTCCGGAACAATGGATATGAACATGTAGAAGCACAAGCGTGGGAAGTTGGAATGTTTCGCTTAGCCTGTTTTGCAGCCATTTTATGTTTATAGTAGACTTAAACTGTGGGTGTGTATCTCAAGGTGCTTTGGCATTTCTGAACTAAATGTCCTGCAATTAGCAAATAATGGCGAAGGCAGCAGAGAATCGATTCGTACAGGATGGGAGATGCAAAAACAAGCACTAGGATAGGGGATAGAGGACTATGCAAGCCTTTGCTGCATCATCACGTAGAACAGGAAAAATATTTGAGGATGGAAGGGTTACAGGAAAGGTGCATTACTGTTTCTGACTAAGGAACAAAATTTCATAATACTTTGTCAGTCTTTACCTTTCCAAGCGGAAATTCATTAATACATAAAAGAGAATGCCTTGCTGCTAATGGAATGCATGTCTCCATTTAGAATGTAAATGAGAAAAATGTATGAATTACAGGACGTTTTAATAATTGTAAGTGGAATAGGTGGATGGAGTTAGTCTTATTTAAAAAATTGACTTTGACATAATTTGATACTAAGTAATAAACTTACTTTCTGATTCTGACAATGTGAAACAAATCATTATTAAATGTGTGTGCTGCATTATACAGGAAACACACATTTTAAGGTGTGTGAGTGGTTTTCTTGTATGTCTGTTTTTATTTTATTTTGCTTTTCAACCTTCCGTCCTACTCCTCCTCGTGTAGTAAGGTAGTGCACTCGCTCTGGCAAAGTATCATGAGGAAAGGCTGACACGAACCTTGTTCAGCACTGGAGATAAACTGATTTACACTGGCTTGAGGATCTCACCCTCCTCTAGAAGGGTGTGAGCCCTTCAGGGTAGAAGTACCTCACTAGAAGTGCTGTACCTCCTGTGTTCCCTCCATCCTCACACGTTGCGCTATTCTGCCTGCAGGAGCAAGCTGTTCAAAAACCTGTACTAGGCAATTACTGGAAACAGCTACCTGGATGGAGATGCTTTTTCATCAAAAGAAAACCCAGAAAAACCTTTGCACAGATGTAGTTGACACAGGAGGTCAGGATCTCATTTCATATGTCACTGATAATCTTAGCTGAGATAATTGCGTACATATGGCTGTCTAAACATGAAGTCAACAGGAAAGTATCCAGCTACCAGCTACATGTGGTAGTACGAGTAAATCAGATTTAACTGCAACAGCCGAGGATATTAGGTGAATACTGGATGTTCTGTGGAGAAATTTATCTTAAAGAACAGACAAACAAAATCCAACAAATTTACATTTATTCATTCTTTGTCTATCTCTATGGCTGCTACCAATGTGGATAAAATATGTTGGCATCTCATAATGTTCAAGTAATCAACTTACAATTTAGTTACTGATTTGTACATGTATTTAAAAAAAAAAATGACATAATGAAAACTCTCTGTGCAGGAAAAAGTGTAACATACTGCCTAAACTATCTGTATTGATGGTTGATGTTGGCATGTCATAGGTAATACAGATGATTGGGTGTGGACAGTTTGTTTTTGCTGATAAGCAATCCAGTAAGAATTTAATGCTGGTTAAGGCTCTGAACACCTGCTAGCTCAAGGAGCATAGTAGATGGAGGTGCGTTAAAATCCTAGAAAGCAAGTTGTTCTGTAGGCTTTAGATGTGGTACAAAATCTACCCCATGTTTTGCCTTTTGATGTGTTGAATTCAAGCCCTTACTCTTTCTCCAAAAGGCCTTGCCTTCTGGCCATGCCATTACCTACCACGTTTCTGTGGTAGCATTTTAATTGTGGCTCCTATCTATTACAGTGAGCTACAGTTTAGAGATTATTGTGTCTAGGGACTTAAAAAATTGATGGCTTGCAGAGCCTGTGGGATAACTCTTGCAGGATGCTGCCTTTGCACCATGCAGACAAACCTGTTTCAAGCTCAGTGGTGGTTTCCTGCACAGCTGTGAACCAACACCATGACGTGTCTTAATTTCCCAACCTTAAAACAAGAGGATTGCCTTTCTTCCACTCCCAGTTGTCATGCTTTTAAACCATTGCTGAGGAGGGATGTATTTTTTTTTCCTCCCCACGTGTAGTAAACTGAAGTTGAACACCAGTGTGGTATACAAAATTTCAAGCAGAACACCTATGATTCTTTGCTAGAGTGTTTTTTTTTGTTTTGTTTTGTTTTTATTTAACCAGGCCACAGGTGGAGATGCACTATGACCTCTTGCAAAGTTTCACATGCCTACATGGCACAGTTAACCTTGTCTCTAAGTGAGTGCTCGTGCTCTCCAGGTGCATGAGAAGGCCCAAACACCCCCTGGACCTCCTGGGACTTCTTGAAGCCAGATTCTGCAGGCGCAAATTATCTGGGTTAGAGTCAATGACAGCGTGAGCTCTGGGTAAGTGCCCTCCCTCGCGTTCATATGTGGTCTTTGAAACTGAGATGTCAGACAAGCAGGTGAAGACATACTTCGGTTTTATTGTTGTTTAGGCATGGATAGAAACATTAATTTTTTTGCACTCTTGGTTCTTGAAACGTGCCTATAGTGAACGTGGAGCAGTGAAAAACCCGGCTCCCAGGACTGACGATTTAAAGTGCATAGGAGATCTAGCAGAATCCCAAAAGATGAGACGGTGTTTTAATTCCTTTCTCATAGCTGTGGAAGTCGAAGGACTTTTTCTTCTCTTCTTCCCCCACATTCCCAAGACAGTGGTATGAACATTTTCAACCCTTCCCTATGCTTTCCCTGATGATCTTTGGAGGTTTCTTCTCTGTATTTAAGAACAATTTGTAGTGTTATAAACAAAGACAGTTGATTTTTGCATACTCCTTCACCGCATTCTGTTACAGCTTTTCCTGTTTAGAGTCATGCCCACTGCATCTTTTTTAAAAAATATGTATCACTTGGCAGTGTTCTCGCACCAAAAGAAAAGGATATATTTGTATATAAAGTAACTTTTTTGTGTGTTCACGTTTTATTTTGGAAAAACAGGTGTTTAAAAATTTTAGAATTTTTTTTAACAAAATTCTAAAAAAAAAAATCACAATATTTACAGAGATAACATAATGGCTTAGCCATGCAAAACAAATTACTTTGGTTTTTTACCCCATTTTACTTTGGTTTAAATATTGACCAAGATTATAATTTTTTTCTTTTTGCCAAATAAAACAGTAACAAATCAGAGTTTAGAGGCATATAACAGGATTTCCCTCTATTATTTTATACAGCATAGAGTTTATAGGACATCTTATGTATTTAATCCATGCCAATGCACTACAGGAAGCTTTTATTAAGACATCAGTCACTACTGCCCAGACATGTAACATTTTACAAATTTACAAGTAACAGTGTTTTCTTCCCCCTAAATAATGCAAAAGTGGCAAAATACATTTCCTAACGTCCATCTCTTTCTTTCTTTTATTTATTTTTTTTGCCTACCAGTCTATAAAAACATACTTTTCCCTGGATATTTGTAAATGGAAACCTGATGTTCTGCTTGCTCTACAGTTCCTCTTCATCAAAGCTGCCTATTACTTTCTTCCAGAAACTAACCTTCCAAAAAGATGAAACTTTTCCCCCTTCAGTACAATTTTCTATTGGCCATTTACGCCAAAACATTTTCTTATCAGTACCATTCTAAAAATTTCCTCAAGCATAAAACATGTTTATAAAGTTACAAACTTGAATGTAACTAAAGATACATAGACATTTCATTGTTACAATTATATGTACTGTTTGATAAATTAAGTACCAGTTAAAAACACTAAAATTATCTCAAGGTGCATTCAATATCTGTAGCATAGTTAACAAAAACACACAAAAAATATATATATTCTATTTTTGTGGAAAAAAAATGCAGCTTTGATATGACCACTTTTTTTCTCTTTTTTTTTTTTTAAAAAGTCTCCAATTCTGACTGATATCTTTTTGAAATGAATAAAAGGTACAGTACTTTAAGGCAGCGGATAACGTAAAGGAATCAAAATCAATCCAGAATTCCAGTTCCCTATCCTAATTCTAACATGAAAGACAACAGGTAATGTATCAATAAAATGCACGTCTTGCTCTAGAAGAAAAGAATTACTAACCACCATCTGCACATAGGCTAAGAATTTTTCATTGTGTTCCTTGTTTAATACCCAGCCTTTTCCATAGAAATTTAATTCCCTTTCTGGCTGTTTACCTTTGTTTGGCTTTCTTTAATTTTCACTTTTATTAGCAGCTTAGTTTATTTTTGTCACAGCTGTCACCCTTCTTCTTTACTGTGATTTCTAAGAATGAAAAAGGAGATTGATATTTTCCTTTAAGACAATCTTACGCTTTAGGTACTTGCTACAAAGCAGAGGCTTCACTGATAACAATCAGAATTAGACATGTACCTGCCCAAAGGGTGTCATAAAAACAATTGAAATAAAACCATTACACTATACATCAGAATAACAGCAACTCCCAGAACAAAGCCTTACAGTGTATAAAAATAGCTACGTAAAAAATTTACATAAAGGCAAAAAAAAAAAGAAATCTTCAGTGCAGACATTTACAAAAAAATATTTCAAACAGAACACAATATGGTGACCTATTATTATCATGGCTGTTGCCAAAATTAGTTGTTTTGTTTTTGTTTTTTAGCTTGAGATAATTGTGTCTAAAATCCTCCGAAAACTTGGTAGTATGATCTGTTTAATACTTGAACCATGAATAGCTGTCACTTCTTTGTATATGTTTAAATACAATCCACGTTCATGCTTCAATTGGTCTATATGTATTCTCTGAAAACATGAAAGATAAAGCCAGTTAAACAGTTTTAGTCTTAATTATGTTAACCAACATAACTGTTCAGTATCTAACCTCTAAATAAAAAGTTACATTAGCAATATTTTGTTCTGCAATTCAATAACGAGAATACTTTCTTACATTGTAAGAACAGCTTGTTGCAACGCTGTTCCTGGTAAATCAGGTAAATTTATCTGGAAAGTAATGTATTTCTGGTTAAGCTCTACACTTATGTAGAAATACTGATCTGAAGAAACAAAAAATTGTAATAAGAGATTGCACTGTAGGTCCATGATGCTATTTGAGCTGCTATGGTCAATAAATACCCTCAGTAATTTTGTCTCCATCTAATCCCCCCGATATTGCAAATAGGTTTAGTTTGGGCATTCCCAATTCGCTCTTCCATACTAGTAAAATAGTGATATCCCTAGCAAAGGAATGCTGCATCTTTACATACTGTATCATTCTACCCCCTGAGCTCTGCGTATTTAGTGTAAAAATATAGCCTTGTATTTTAAATTTCAGATAACATACTGAAATTATTCATAATCCAAACTGTATTTTTTATAGACATGAGAAACATGATAACTCTGCTATATACTTTAAAACCCTAGAAGCCAGAGAAGGTATCCAATACTATACTATATACTTACAGCCACTGGAAATCAGGGCCCTCCATGGCTTTCCTGTTGAGGAACTTCCAAGGCAGCACCACTGAACACTTACTAGTCCCATTTTTAAGATCAGTTGACGATTAATTGAAGAAAGCTCAATATGGTTAGCTGGTTTCTGCACTCTTGTGCTACCACCAATGACTCCAGGTGCTCAGAAATATGGCCTAAACCCCCTACTTTGAGTACTAAGCAGAGAGATGCAGCAGTGGCATGCATATATGCAGCAGTGGTGTATATGAATGTGAACACTGGGTGGTGCTGTTGGTGCTCTGTAGTGCCCCAGAAACTTCTGACAGAACTCTGTGTCTACCTGTTTTTTATACCGTTTATTTTATGCTGATCCCAGCTGGGGAAATCTTTGTACCTGTTGCATTGTTACTAGCTTAATATGCAGCGTCTCTTCCCAAGATCATATCGATAACCATATCAGCATGTGAGATCTTGAATAAAATAATAATTTTATTCTTGGGAAAGATTCAGGCCTCTTGCAGCGATGATGAATAAAGCCTACCAAAAACTACTGCTTCCAGTAGGGCAAGAAGGCTCCTGTGAACATTGGAAGTTGTAACTCAAAATCTACTAAATAGTACCTAAGCGTCCTCTTCACACACACACAGGTATGTATATGTATATACCACAGTGCTATATTATACAAATTTTTATTTTCATTTCCCCGAGTGCATGAATTAAAATAAAACCAAGTGCTAACTTAGATCTAAATATTTGGCTTTTTTAATGTGTGTGTATGCAGGTATGAATTTGTAACTGGCCAGGGGCTCGAGTCTGTCCCAATACTACCACAGTCAACAACCACTCCACTTCCCAGCCTCGGAAAGGTAAGCAACAGCTTCCAAGCTACCACTGTGATTGCTACATGCAGATTGCTAGAGAGAAGTGGTGGCCAAACAGCTGTTATACATAGCAATATGAAAAGCCTACCTGGAATGATGACTGACGCATTTTGTCTCTTAAGTCTCAGATTTATGATTGTTTTCTTCTAGCTTTTTGTTTTCTTCTATATTTCCAAGATCTTTGTCTACATGTTTTGATGCTGTCCTAAAATGAAAAAATAAGTTTATTTTTGTATGTCTGCAGCACTTTGTTCCATACAGTAATGATGCTGCTCTTCCCCTCTCAGTGAAACAGAAAATTCTTACGGTTCTGTTTGGAGCAGAGCAATAGGCTTGCATATGTTTGTAAACAGACCGATAGCACCAGATTCCCCACTGGCGTACTGCAGCAGGCCTGTGTATGTACGCTTTACTTCTTCAGAAATTCAGAATTATTCTGAGCTAGCAAACATTTGCTAAGGTTAAACCAGTTGCGCAGATCCGTGTATCTTGACAAATTAATTGTGTAGCTTGTTTCAATAAACAAGAGTTTGCTTTAAGGCGTACTCCAAATGTTACAAGTGTGGCTAAGGTATCTTGATCAACATAGCAATCTTTTGTGTACTCATAGTAATTGCCTTTCAGAGCCTGTGCCAAACAGCAGCTCTTTAACTGGGAAGAAATTAATGAAAATTCAGGCAGCACTGAAAAAAAAAACATTCTGTCTTCCAGATCTGTGCTAGCTATGACTGACAAGGTTTGGGTAAGGAAGAAACTGTGCAAATGTTTGAGGGGGAGAAAAGAGGTATGCCTCATTTAAAATAGCAGGTTGTCTTCAATACAAGTAGTGGAGATGAATTAATGAGTTAAGTGCTTAGTCTGGCTTAGCACAATAAAACCACTAAGCCATTCATTTAGTGTGTGAGAAGCCTCACTGTCTGCCAAGGTGAAAGATTCCTGCAGTGCTGTGATAACATTTTGAAGGCCACAATTTTTAAAATGTAAATGGGCAAATGGGTTTGAGTGGGACAAAATAAATCCCTCGTGTCAAAGCAGATTATGGTATAGGCATTTTCTCTATGGATAATTTGTTTCCCCTACAGAAAAGTAACATCTGTTGTGACAGATTCATGCATATGCTCACCCTTGCTTCAGGGCAAAGATCCGTAGTGACACTGACTTGCGAAATACAATGAAGACACAGGTTAGCGAGATAGTGTGACATGTCACGCCGACACCATGCAGGTATGTACCTCACAAAACTGCTGATTTCAGTTTTTGCTAGCGGAGTGTTTCTGTGCACGTCCTCCATCTGAGCAAAGGCTGCTAGCCAGGGCTGAGCAATGCGCGTGCCCTCAGCTGAAGGAGCCTTGAAAGGGACTGTTCAGAGAGTGCCACTGAGGCTTTATCTAGGAAGAGCTTCTGAAGGGTGCGAATACCCCTGCCCCTCAGCACCTCCGGGCATCTGCTGGATGCTGCTCCCCTGCCCAGGGGTTGTGTGATGGGGAGCACTAGTGGGGCACGCGACTGTGGGCCCCACATGCCACAGATTGCACAGAATGGGACCACTCCAAAACTGAGAAGATTTTGGAGTGAGTTACTTCCTAAGTGGTTTGAGCTTTTAATGTTTCCAAGTTGTGTTTACCTCTTACTGTTGTTATTAGACTGCCTCTGTCATGTTTGTGTGGCTGACAGGAAGGTGGGTGTCTGTGCAGAACCAGTTTTGCTGTAAAAAACACTTACTGCACAGCTCCAAACTACTGCTTGTCACAGGCAAATCTAATTTAAAAAATGCTGAGTTTATAACCCAAAGTAACTTGCTCTGTAGTGGCAAATTTCTATTGTACTGTAAACTTTCTACCTTCTCCTGGTATCTCAAAACCTGAAACACATTACTTGCACAGAAGGGAAGGATTTAAGATGCAATGAGGAAGAAAATTCAATGCTTTGGTAGAGATTAATCTTCTCCTGTGTTCTTAGTAGCCTTTCACAAATCTCTTTAATCCTAGTAAAAAACAGAAACAAAACACCCAAGCAAACACATAAAGCCCTTAACTAAAAAAAATATTATTTTTTTAACTTTTTAAATTAAAATGTAAAAAATATTTTTGTTTCAGGTAGAGCACAGAATCTGGCTTGGCATGGCCTTTTCCATACGTTAAGTCTTACAAAACTGGAGAGGAGACAGCAGGCAAGGAAATGAAAAGCTGAAAGAATCTGGACTTGGGCAATTACCTGAGCTGACGTGAGTTGGAGGTGAGAAAGCAGCATCATGCCTGTCCGCCCTGTTCTCTCACCACTTTATGTAACTGCTTATGTCTGCTCTGGGAGACAAGTAATGGGCTAGATGGACTATTGGCATGGCTTAGCATGATCCTTTTTTTGGCTTCTTATCAGGAGTTTTAGAGTGCCCAAAGTATACTGGATCTCAAATGACTTGACAGTTAATGACAGAGGAAACTGTAACTAACTGGCATTACTGTTTTTTGATCACACTAAAATGGTTCAGTGACTAAAACTGGGAGATCCTGCACTGCTATCAAGTTTTATTTTTCAGGTGTTCTATTTCAGTTCCGCATTCAGTGAAGCTGTGGTGTTCCCCTGGCTAAATGTCATCTCTATTTTCCTGAAGCCAAAATGGGTGAGAATAGAGAGCTAAAAGGCAGCGCTCTCACTTTGAAAGAGGTAGGTCACCCCGAACTCTGTATTACAGAGTATGGTATATACTGCTTGTTTAAAATGAGAGCAGCAGCAGTTTTTCCTGTCTGAAAACCAGATGGATTTAGATTTTGAGTGTCTGAAACTGAAACACAAAGTTTAATTCTAGTAGCTCGGTGATCTTGCTGACTTTTTCATTTTGTTAAACAAATACTGTTATGTAGGCAGATTCACCACCTCAGCACAAAACAATTTTTTTACTTTTTTTAGTGCTATCTAAATAGTGCTATTAAGAAGAGCCAGAAGAGAAAATCGGACTGAGTCACAGCCAGGCGATCCATTGGCAGTGTGGTGCCAACAGCAGAGGAACAGGTGACCCTGGCATAGCACCAATCCTCAGGGCTCGACAGATGTGGCCTGGGCTTGTAAGAGAGAAAGGGCTCAAAACACGCTTTCTGTCACTTCCTGAGGTGACTTGAGACACACGCCAAATGGTCCTTTGCCAGTTTAATATGTTGTTCCTTACTTTTTTAGTGCATTGGCTACTGTCAACTTGCTCCACTTGCAACTCAAGAGAGACGAGAGACTTCCTGATGGTATCTGAGCAGCTGGGCAACTCAGTCTGAATGGACTCAAATATTGCAGAGGATTTGCCAAAAAGGACAAGACAGCCTACTTTGCCCAGGTGAGCTCATGCACAACAAGATGTACAGATCTACAAAGCCCCCACCTTAGTATACTGTGGCCATACTGTTCTGACGAGTGAGAAGTTGGTTGTATGAATATAAGCTTGCTTACATCTCTCAGCTGTTTTGTTTGTTTGTTTTGGTGGTGGTGTTTTTTGTTTTGTTTTGTTTTTTTCTTCTAAATTCATTTGTAAAACAGATCATTCCAAGTTCTTGCTAAAATTATGACTCATGTTTTACATTTATCTGTGCTTGCTCTTCAGGAAAATAATTATCCCTCAGGGAATCCTAATCAAAATCTCTCTAAGTAGTATCAAAGTGAAGTTTTTAGTTTTCTTCTGTGTGTGTGTTGAAGGGCCATTATTTTCATGTATTTTGTTTAGTTACTGCTGATAACGTTATTTTTAACATAAAGACTTTTTTTCCATCTCCCTTGATTTGCCTGCTTTAGAGTAAATATACACTGCATACAGATTACACAAAAATTATCCTTGGGATTTAATTCCTCATTTCTTCTTATCTCACAAGCCTAGGCCTCACCCTCAGTTCCATTTCAGAAGAAAATTTGCGGCGCCTTTTGTCCTGTTATCAACTTGTGATAACAACAGGTAAGAGAATACACATAGATGTAGTTCTGGGTATTGAAGCAAGAGCTGTGAATTTCATTAATGTTTGCAATACTTCTGAAAGGCATGTTAAGACACTGAACTGCAAAGCTGCAAGAGATTTTCTAGGAGCTGAGGGTATTATACAACCAAACATGGAAATATTTGCTATCTCTTTCCATTTACCCCAATCTTGTCTTCTAATTCCTACAATTACATTCAGATGTCTATCAGTAGGAAAAAAGAAGACAAATTAGAAAACCATTCCGGTGATCAAGAAATGAATGAACACTTTGAATTCAGTTTATGAATTTACAGAAGTTTTGTGATATTAACTGACACTTTCAGAGATGTTTGTAACTTGTTCTGTTCTGTGGAAGGCAAATTTCATGAAAAATAATGCAAATGCTAGTCTCATTGAAAACATAAGCAAGTTTCCTATATATTTGGCCTGCAATGTTTGGTTTCATGTGCTAATTTCCTATAAAGTAACAGTAAAGCTGATTACTGTGTTCTAAGAAGAATTTCAATAGTTTGTTGTGTTCTGAGCATGGACAATCTTAAGACTGCTGCTGTGCTTCAATCTGCCCATTTTAAACTACTTACACCTTGGTCTAGCCCCACCTAAGTGGAGATTTGTGCACCTCCAAGCCCAAGGAGCAAAAATGGGAAAAATATTCAATATACATGCAACACTTCCATGCCTAGAGAACAGGAATACAGGGCTTTGCATGCTATGTTTTCTTTCTAAACCTTTTATTTGTATAGTACTCTCAGCTGTATGTGGCAAGATGAAAATTTTATATACAAAGGATTTACTGAAGATGTCTGTCCTAAAATCATTCAAATTTTAGTAAGATTCTAAAGTGTTTAATTATACTCTGTTCAGTGCAAATTAGTTTAAAATATCCTTTTGGAAAAAGGAGAACAGCTATAGAAAACAAATGTTTGGCCTTCTGCTCAGATGAAGGAGAAACATAGCATGCGGGGATCGGTAGCCTCAACTCTTAATGTGAGAGGAGGCTGGTTGTAGGATATGGAATACAGATGAGTGCCTGATTTATGGGATAATATTCATAGTGAAAAGAATATGTGGCAATAATCAGCTTTTGCATCAAGTGGAGCTGAGGCAGTGAATAACTATATAAGTGATTTATTGTGAATATATTCCAAGGCTACAAGTATAATTCCTACTTCGTGTGGATGACAAGACAATAGAAGATTATACAAACCACAACACCAATAATGAAAAAAGTAATGTTTTTCTTGCCTCGGCAGACTTGGAAAGTTCTGTGCTGCTGCCTTCTCAGACTTTCCTTTGGCGTCACTTTGGGGATAGAGATCAGGTGAGTTACTGTTCAAGGGTGTGTAAAAAAATAACTACTAACTGTAGGCCTCTATGGAGACGGACGGTTGTGATTAGACACAGGTTGTGTCTGAAGTTGTTAGGTGTTCTTTGCAAGTGCCACTCCTATTTCTAGACTACAATTTGTGCTGAAAACTTTGTCAGAATAGATACTGACACTCTGCTTGCTCTTGCAAGCATGGCATTCAGAAGTTAGGGAGAATAATAATAGATCAACTTAAATATATGTTTAGAACATGAGATTGTCAGTGACTATGCATCAGTTATTAATAGTTTCAGAGGCTGTATCAAATATGAAGACCATTATTTAACTATAAAGCAATTTTTAGTTTGTTTCCAGTAAACCTTTTAAATAATTCCAGCTCTAATATTTACTCAAAGCTTATAGAAGAGAAATTGAGCACAATTTAAAGCGTTGTCTGTTTAGAATATAACATATCCTTTCTTTGAAGATGAAAAAGCTATCTTAAACCATAAGCCTATTTCATCAAAGGACATCCTATATTCTAAGTTTCTTGTTAGCTTTCCCCACACTACCTAATGATGTAACTGTAATTCTCTGCCCTCCTTGTTCCCAAACCACTTGTTGAAGGAAAAGAAAAAGAAAAAAGACCCCAATCAATGTACAGTTTTATGATTGTACATTCTCATATGCAAAACAGAGATGAAAGAAAATTGTTCTGGACATTATTAAAGAGCAGCAAAGTGTGGGAGGAGCACCTCAATGTTATTATTACTTTTTAATATCTAAACAGAAGCCTAAGCATTGCAAAAAATAGCTCTCCACCCTGTCCCCCTTAAATATCCAAATGTGGTTCTGTGCTTGGGTCATTTACAGCATTTCTCTATTTGCAGAACTTCCAAAACCCACTCAGCTACGTCTGGAGTAAAATCCTTATGAAATACCTCAAAAAATACCATTTTCTAATACAAGCAGATGGAGAATTCCTTGTACTTTCATATCAATGAAACACATTTGTTCATAGTAAAACTCCTCTGGTATATTCTAGAATTAATTTGAGCTAATTTTAATGAAAGGTCATAAAAAGAATTACAAAATTGTTTGTATACCCATACTGATTTTTACTTATTATGCATAACTTCTTTAATCTCCCTTGTCAGAAAGTAGTTGTAAGGAACTCTTAAGACAGCAATCCTGTCATAAGTTCTCCCTAGAGACAGATATGTGGTGATAAGGCCAAATGGCATACAATCATGACCATCTTTAAAAAGATGGAGAAACGTGGTTACGTTTTAGAAAATAAACTGGATGATCTCAAAGTGAGCCTGTGAGATAATAAAGAAACTTGAAAGCCAAGCAGGCCTCACTCGCAAATCCTGTATGTGCTTAGGATGGCTAAAACATACTGATTTTGATGATGGCTTCTAGTTTTTCAGCAACAAAAGGTCTATCTTTATCAATCTTACTTCATACATCTCAAAGTATATGTGAGCAAATGAATTACGGACGTTTTTTCTCCCTGAGATAATTTAGACTTATTCTGTACTTTAATCTACTTTCTAAAAAGCAGAACAGTTACCCCACCTTTAAGCGAGGACAGTTTCTAGTATCAGTAAAGCCACACGGGGTGACATCCCACAATTAAGTAACAGGTACTGTACTTAAATGCAAGAATCAGCTCAGGCTTGGCTGTCAGGAAACAGAGCCTCATCATAGATGACTAGGTAGGAAAGTCATGGAGTCCCACCTCCAAGAGACATGTCTTGTTAAGCATTAGGGCATGCCAACAAGAGTTGGCATCGAGTTTCCTTTCTCTGTTAAATGCACATACTAATAACTTGTCCCTGTTCAGACTACTGGAATGCTGCCAAAAGGAAAACAGGTAAATATACATTTCTGATTATTTTTTAAAATGTAATGTAAAATTTTTCATAAATTCTTACTTTGATTTCTTCACATAGAGCCAGTAGACAACGCCGGCAACCAGGGCAACCAGCAGAAGACCAACTACAATGCCCACTATTAGCTTTGCCTGGTCATTAACCTTTTCACTATTGTCATCTGAAGCAAAGAAGAAAAGATAATGAGGTGACCTATGATAAAGAAAAGTGTTACACCATTTCTAAAGCATTGCCATCAGAAACAAGAAAAGGAGTCAGAAGGTCATAATGAAAAAAAAGTAAGCGTTGTTCCTAAAGACAAGGTTAAAAAAAAAAAAAAAAAAAACAAGAAAGTCATATTCTTAGTCAATCATGGCACTAGCTACTTCAAGTCCAAGGGGCTGTGGAAATTGTTCGGTGAGACTATCTAGGTCTTAAACTGACAAAGTAAATAGAAAGGGTTATGGAAATGGAAAGCCATACATACCATTTCTATCCTCTGGCTCATCATATTCTGGGATACTTACTGAAATGAGAAATATTAAAATTAATGATAAAAAGTGTTATACCTGAAATTTACCTTTAATTGTCTATTTACAGCAATGACAGAAACGCTGAAACTTAATGCAGTATTTGCCCAATGAGATAATTAATCTTTGAGCCGAAGTCATTGTTTTGTAACTATAATGTATCCAGTTGAAGAATCTTACTCAAAAACTGTAATATTGATCACAGAAATATTTCTGACTATATGTTTCTGTGCTACTTTTTCATAAATAGTAGCTTCTCACCCCATTTCATCACTGAAAACTGACATTCAGAATCAAGTCTTCCCAGTAAAGATAAACTGGAATTTAGGGACTAAAAGATGATTATGTAGTAATAAAGACTTTTGTCTTTTGTAAATGATATTTTATGCATACAAAACGTATATTGTTTTGTACTACTGCTACAATATTATTTTGTAACATTTTTGTAATATTATTTTGTAATAATACAAAATATAGCTAATCTTCATGACTTCCTTGGCTAAGTGACTTCATCCAGAAAACCACCAATAAATTCTATGTACTACTAAACCAGGCTGTATGTGCAATTACTTGCCTTTTACGACAAAAAGGCTAAATATCTATCTTAGTATAAACATTACTATGCACACCTACTCTTCATTTGAGTGTGAAGTGCGGGTACTTAATGTAAAACTACAATTTTAAGGAAATAATCTTTAGAAGGTACTCACTAGCAGAGACGTTCAAAGAGGTCACGGTTCTTTCTAGCTGATTTTCTGCAATGCAAGTTAAAGTCACGTTTTCCTCAGGAGCAATTACAATTTTACTGGAAAATTTTCCATTAACGTATTTGGTCTCCTCTGTCTGAAAAGGTAGAAAATGAAGATTAGTATCCTTGAAAAATGCAAAGAAAATAAATGCATTACCTGTATCACACAATGAAAATGTTCAGAATGAAATAATGATCAGCTAATATTTCAATTTTCCAAATAGCACCAATAAAAATAATTCATGATTTTATTACACGGTAACATGACTGTTTGCAAGAAAACACTTCGCTCAAGATATTCAGTTATATCTACATCTTGCATAGCATGTACTGTAAGACCACTGATAAAAATGCATTTTTGATAAAATCGGCCACATTCTGTATTTGCTTTCATTTCTTTCAACTATTTAAAAGAATTTCCAAGTGACAAAATTCTTTAGGGAAAAACCCCAAACCAGACTTCTCATTTCTTTCCACCTTGCTCCTTCTCATTCACGCCTTTATACGGGGAATAAACACTGTAGGATTTCTACTCTCCAACTTCCAAGTCCTGAGTTGTTTCCACTCTAAGAATCATTTTGCCAAGCTATTTATATTTAGTGGTATCTGCGCTGTAATGAGGATATGAAGTTGTTCCTTAAAGTTGCTGAACATCATTCTTACTTTAATACTGTCCAGAAAAAATATATTTTCAATTAATTTTATAGACAACACAATTCCTAACCTAAAGGTGCAAGTAAATGGACAAACTTTTACAGTCATGTGTAATTCCCTAGGACTAAAGCAAAGCCTAATGAAGTAATTAAATCTATAAACTATATATAATATATAATCTATAAAGAACTATAAAAATTAGGATAAAAACTGCAAAGCCCGTAAGGAACTATAGCACACATACTTTCTGATTTGTACTTGTAACATTTCACCCAGTTAATTCCTACATCAAGTACCTGCTTTCTAACAAATTCAATAGTTCCTTTATTATTTGTAAATTCCTTGTGCAATGGCAAAGTCACCACATTATCCAGATAAAATGACTAAATACCCTCACTTAAAAATGCACATTTCATTTGTAACCTTTTCTTTCTTCTTCCAGCTTAACCTTGTAGCTAACTGAACTCTTGTACCTTCGCCTGCTATATTCAATAGCTCTTTATTGTCAGAAATCATACATGTATCTACCATCCACAAAGTATGCAATATCATTTAACCTTCCTTTTCTTAGATAAATAAAATTGACCGAGTTTCTTCAATCTCACTACCTGGAAAATTTTTCTTACCTTTAGGTTGTACCCTCTATCTTTTAATGAATAAAGTAGTAAGAAAGATACTTGCTTTATTTATGATGCTTCCGCTGCCAGTAACTGTCCATTGCACTGCTGGTTTGGGAAAACCTTCCACATGGCAGACAATTGTTTTAGACATTTTATTTGTGTTGGTTTTCTTCGTCATTTTGATTTGAGGTTTTCCTAGAAGAAAAATATTACACTTAAGCACTTTGTTTGAACAGAACAATTAATAATCATAGTTTTTTTTAGTTTTCTTACCTTCCACAATAAGTTTAAGTGTCTTTCTTTTCTTTAACCCTTCAACCTCCTGTAGAGTAGTTTCGCAGATATAATTTCCAGCATCTTGATACTGCAGACTTGAAAATGATGGACTTGTTTGCATTCTGGTATTGTCCTGATAAAGTGAGGAATTAATCTTTATGAACTCCAATTCAGAATACATTAACCTCTAAATTACAAAAGTGACTAGTATTAACAGAATTTTTCAAACGCTTTGGTAGATTACAGTCTTATTCTTTAACTGGTCTCCCATTAGTAACTATAACATCACAGCAGGAAAAGTGGAAACTACTGGAGGTTTATATAAAGCACTTCTTCTTCTTGAACAATTTCACTTTCAAATCAAGGGTGTAGATGAGATCACTGCTAGTTTTGAGCTTTGCCAGTAGGCTGGTCAAAAACACTAGTGTTACAAGCCAAGACAATGACAACTGTCCTTAAGGACTAAGGCTTATGAGCTCAACACATGCTACTAAACAACCTTAGGTATCATCATTTTCAGTTTCCATCAGTATATGTGTAACTTAAACCTGCCATCTACAAGAGCTATTTTTTCAACCAGTCACTAAAAAACCACATGCCAACATCCAATCTCTCAACCACCTGCCTTGCCCTTCTACTAGGTTTATTGTTAGACCAAGCATGTTTTTGAAAAAATGATTAATAAATCCAAATTCTTCCAAAGGGGCTCTTCTCCTTAATGGGAACTGATTCTACAAGGGCCTTGCATTAGACCATTTCAGTAAAATTGCATTTGTATTGTAGTGGTCATTACTTCTCTCCATTTGAAAACTGAGACAATTACAGTAACTAATTTTTAGTCATCAACTTGAAGCAGTATCTCTTATTTTAGCAATACATATAAAACTCATTTTAACAATATTCTTTAAAAAGCCAAATTAAAATGACTTCCATCCTTTCAAAACATTGAAGTAGCAGCAGTAATATGAAGGGGTGAATACACAGATGAAGTGTGAAGTAGATAAATTACTGACCTTAATCCAAAGCACAGTTGCATTTCTACTAGAAGAAATTGTGCATGACACAGGCAGGGCCTCTCCAATCTGTTTTGTGACTTCTCCACTAGGAGTAAGCTGCAAATCCAGATCTGGGATAGAAAGAACATTTGTCAAAATGGTAAACTTGGAATGCCTGATCCATTCCAAAGGCATACCATGGAAAGAAAAATGCAACTAATTGCACTCATTAAATGCAAGATTTAATTTGTTCAATAAAATCTAAATCAAACCCAGAAGTAAGAGAGAAGACAGTTAGTCTGAAATTGCAGAACATCCATGTTTTTGCTGGCTAAAAGGAAAAGTGAAAATTACTAATCAACAAATTGATATATTTTTTTCCACCATGTACTACTGAAAGTATGCCAGAGGAGTTGTAAGAATCTGAAGGAGTACTGAGCATAGCAGTATGTGTTTCTTGATAGGGGAAGCACAGACTCCTGTGAGGGAGCTGTGTTTTTGGCCAGGTAGGAATATATTTTCAGGGGAGAATTCGTGCAGGTGGGGACAGATAAATCTAAACAGTTAGTTATAAAAACATGAAGGGGAGGATATGAGTTCAAAGGGTAACGACCTGAAATCTGATAAAACAGGTTGATTTTTATCCTGAGCATAAGGAGAGGACGAGGGTGGTCAACACAGTTTGCATGAGACACGATACTGACTGAAGGGACAAAGGGTCTGAATTATATTGTTGAGCGGCCACACATGAAGCCCTTTGGTTTCTTTGTTTTTGTTTGTAACTTAAAAAGCCATTTATGTGTAACTCAGAGTCCAAGCTTTTCCTAATCTGTTCTGGCTTCAGGGAAATTGCACAGTCTGCGATAGCTGTGCTTGACACTAGGCAGGGTGAGACCCAGTAATAGAAAGGTCAGGAAACACTGCTCTAGATTTTTCTTAGTATATGGATTTGGCAGGTTAGTGATTGCTTTTTCAGGAAAATCCGACACTGAAAGAAAAGCAGAGTTTGCCAAGCTAAACCTCTGTTTTGCTTCTCCTCTCACAGTGTGAGCAGAGTTGCCTGGTCAAATAACTATCACAGATGCACACACACACACACACACACACTCTGTAGCTCAAGTGGCAAGCATACATGATTTCATCATGATTATTATACTTGCTAGAAAAGGACTTCAAAACATCCTTTTGGATTTTAAGCTGAGTATAAAAAAAAAAAAAAAAAAAAAAGGCTTGAGGCAACATCACAGTGGGTAAAGGAAAGGGGAAAGGGAAAACAGTGAGTTTTCCTTAACAAAACAGTGATCTTAACTACTGGCTTCATTCAGTGGTTGCCCTGGGAACACCATTATAATTAAAAGCAGAACTTCAGGGAGAGGCTAGGGTCCATCTGTACTATTAGTGTGCATTATTATCCGTGTTACAAGTCTAATGACTAGTCTGAGAGGTCACAAGAACTGTACTTCCATCTGTGCATGGGTGGAGCAAAGACCTTACCAAGGGGAAAAAAATGGCATTTTGTTTCTTTATTCCTACAGGGATGCCTTGTCCTTTGTCCCCTTACTTCCCTAAACTAGCAAACCCAAGCAAACTAACAAGATACTCCGTATTTCACCATTGCTTTCACAAGGATAAAAGGAGTAGAAAAAAATCCAACACTCAGCTAGTAAGCAATTGTATATAGTTCATCATATAGTGCATGAGATGTGTTTCTTCTTGCTTGGTTCCTCTTAAGCACATACTAGGCTGAAGAAAAAGCTAAGATTTTTTTTTTCCCCCCTCAGGATGACTCTCCTTCAACATCCACTAAAGCCTTTCATTCTTTGAAGCAAGATAGATAGCACCTCAAATCCAAGAGATCACAGACCATCCTATCACAGTGTTTCCTATCACACACATCACAGAAACCAGAAACTCATAAAATTTTTGGCCATCAGCTTAAGCAAGACTGACACCAAGTCCAATGCAATCTTTCAAACCAGTCTTCCTCCAGGTAGAACGCCTGTGAGCCCCAACTGCCCCACTTCTGGTAGAAGATTCTGAGACTAGAATCTCTCTTACACAAGGGTCTTAGTTATTCTAGAAGTTCAGGAATATTTACAGTGTGAGAGATGAACTGCATAGCTCAGAGCACTATTTTTTAAGGTTATTTATGAGGCAAAAATAGAGTTAACTTACTATTTAGCATAGGATTCCCTTTAGGAACAATCCATAGAGCAATTTGACTTCTTTCTTTTCTCCCTCCCAACCGCGTAAAGCTTGCTTTATGAATATAGTATTTCCCTAAATATGATGGGTAACTCAGATGCTTTTATGTCAATGTTCAGCTTTCTGTGAATCTCATAATTTACATTCCTCTTAGGAAAAAAAAAAAAAAAAAAAAAAAGACCTTGGTATTGAGCCAGAATATTTTGCTACAAAAATATTTAAGGACTATATAATGTGCTGATGTCTTTGAATACCAGCAGGGAGCTTTCCTTACCTACACACTGAAAGGAGCTTGTGTACTTACACTGCTTAATAAAATCATGATGTCATGATGGGAACAAGGCCTGTGGTGGAAATGTAACAAATAGCTCCAAATGGATTCACAAATGTAAGGAAAACTTATTGTATTGCCTGTTTTCTTCTGTTTTTAATGAAGATCAAAAATCTAAATTGACAAGATCAGAAGTGAGGAAATGAAAAGCCCTGACTCAGAATGAATGCATTTTCAGAGTAACACTCTCTTCTATGAAGACAGGAATATTCACCCATATGAGAAAATGTAAGCGATAAAGCAAAGGAGGTAGGAAAATACGGTTTAACAGGAATTAATAAGTATTATTTCAAAGAAAAAAAGAAACCAACATGAAGTCATAAAAAAATGAAGATCTAACATCAAAAATTTATAAGTACATTAGAAGCAGAAAGCCCCCAAAATAGAGGGTTATGCTGAAAAATTAACATAAAGTAAGCATTGGAAGAAAGATATGTATGTTATAAAGCATATATGGATTTTATGACTTTTTCACTGGAGTTCCCCTTACAACAAGGCATGCTGCAGGAATGCTTTAGATCAGCATAAAGCAAGACACTGAAGTAGCTTTAAGAGAGACCTATTCTCACAGGTACAAAGGTCTGGGCATTCAGGAACTACAGAACTATTCCAGGCCACTGTGCCTCACTTAAACAAAGGCTTTATTGCAGGTAGAGGTGTTTAAGAAACACATAACAAACCCTAAATAAAACAAGGAAGCACGGCACTAGATTGGATCTGTGAGTTCTGAGTAGCTGCACTAGCTGCCAACACTGGAAAGACTGCCAAGAAAATACATGCTTCTCTCGTACAGTAAAACTCTTCTGACATGCACACAAAACAGCAGAGAAAGGAAAACTGGCTCATTACAGATAACCTGGAGCTGAAGAAGTCGTTCTTTACAGTAACTACTTATGGAGGTTCAAGCTGACATGCACACTACATGGAGCAAAATAAAAGGGTCAGTTACTCCACAGCGAACTACCAGCAAGCTACCTTTGACATGGGGCAGATAGAGGCAGTAGTACAGAGCTCACTTCAGATCTTACATACCCCAATTCTTACTCAAGAGAAGGGAATGGGTGGTAAAGCAGCAGATTACCTTATTAGATGTAAAGCATTCATTAAATATAATAACTCATGTACAGATATTCTACATATATTGTACCACTTCCAAGGGGAAAAAAAAAAAGAGTATACAGTTAACGCAATAAGTTGTAGAAGAGTGAAAATATGTCACCTAAGAAGCAATGAAGCACCATGTAATCAAATAGCCCTTGCAATACTGTGTTCAATTACACACAGTCAATCTTGTAAACTGTGCCTAATGAAAGAATAGAGTTGGTTTAGGAAGGGACGGAGACACCAGCATGAAAGCAAACTGAATGAAGTTGTGACAGTGCAACTTAAAGCAGGGACCAAGTATCAGCAGATGCAGTAAGAATATACATGATAGCGTATGGTAGATCAAGACAAGTAATGAAATGAGAAGGTTATATAAGCAGATAAAATGGGAGATTCTCCTGTGATCTCAGAAATTTATCTGCAGCTTAAGAAATTTCCCCGTGCATGCACTGAATGGAACCGGGTGGACTGTGTGGCACCCTCCACCTGCTGCCAGGACTGCATTAAGCATTCCCTGGCCAAAAAGAAGATCTGACAGACCTCATTCAAGTGGAAGGCACTTCAGAAAGCAGCCATCTCATTTCCTATTGACAAAACAAGTTTCCTCCAATCTGTGCTGGGTCTTCTAAAGCCGTAAAAAACCCTCAAAGAGGAGAACAGAGGCCACTCAAGAATGGGGCAGAGAGGCAGCAGACAGAAATGCCAGAGTTTTCAAACTTCTTATGCAAGTACATAAATTCTGAACTTGAAACACTCTGACCTGGCCTCACAGTGAAGAGGAAAAATAAATCTAAGTATTCATTTTCTGCCTAGAGTTGTGTATTTTTCTGTGTCATTTCTATTCCTTTTTACATAAAGTATACAACTACTTTGGGAGCATTTAAAGTTCAGCATCCATTATGTCCCTCTGAACCTGTAAACTATTAAAGGTATTTATGCTACTGGGAAGACTAGACACCACCAGTGTTCCCTAGGGAAACCTAGTACCATTGGACTGAATTTCATTTCACACACTGTGATAGTATGGCAAAGTTTGAAAGAGGTCTTGCCTTTTAGAGGGTTTTCTACCACAGAGAGAAAATTAAAAGCAACCATTAAACTGTTTGCTTCACGGTTCAACCAGTTCAAAGGTTGCTTATAAAGTGGTGTGATGAAGTGGGAGCAAAAATTCTAGTATCCAGATAAAGCAACTTTACCAAGCTCTCATGTTTCTGTGAAAATTTAAAATAACAATTTTTTTATAAAAATAAATATGCGAACAAAATGAATACCTAAGTTTCTTCTCCTTACACGTTAGCCTCATCAAGATAAGATGAAAGTATGTTAGACTAACGTGAATTTGACTACAAAGAACAACCTTCAGTGTGGGCCAGCTTGTTTGTCTTAGTACATTCTAATTCACAGTTGGAGCAGAATAATTTACCATATATATGTTCACATAAGTGAAACATAAAATATCAGAATTTTCTCTGAACATGACAGTGCAAGAATATCATATAATAAATGAAGGTTACATAAAATGAATCTCTATCTCAGCCACTGAATTGAGAAAGTTAAGGTTTTTAAACAGAGATATGTTAAAGTTGTTTTGTTTTGTTAAAAAAAAAAAAGGAGAAAGGACCTAATACTACTTCAAATACTTTGACCAAGCAACATCATTCAGTTATCCTGTATGTTGACTGGACTGACCACCTTAAGTAAAGCAGAGAGAGACCATCCCTGGAAGTGCAAGGTAGGTTATATACCCTAACTATGAGTACAAAATGCAAGGACTTACAGTGCACAGTGATGGTGGTTGCGTCCATCATGCTTTTGTCAGTCAGAGAGCACTTGTATTCTCCTGTTGCATTTCGTCTCACATCAGCCATTACGTAAGTATCTGAGCTTCTTATACCTTCTGTTTCTCCCTGTGGATGGAAATAAAACATTTATTGTATACGGGCCTGTTAAAAACATTCCGTTTTGTTGATTTATTTTTTTTTTTAATTATAAGGATCCTGAAATACACCAAAATATGTTTAGATACAGTATCACTGAAGTGTAGTTACCTATTAACAACACTAATGTTTATCTACTGCATGACTGCAGAGGTTTTTTTCAAAGAAAAAATACAATTAAAAACTTAACTCTTTTAACTGAATGACTAGCTTACTTCAAAAGAATATAAAAATAGAAAATCTGAAAGTTCAGCAGTAAGATGAAAAAAGAGGAAAACAAAGACTAAAACAGGCTACTAATAAGTGTTGGAGAAATCCCAACAGCAAAACAAATTGTTTTTAAATCTGTAACTAAAATGGCACATTCATTTTGGAAAAAGAAGTCATGAAGAGTACTGTATTATACATTTTCCAGCAGCACACTACCTTAACATGCAGTTACCTACAAAAATTGGTGTTTTGAATTAGCCAGAAAGCAACATTTTCCCATTGCCCAGTTTCCACTTGGTAATAACTCACTGACTGAACAGAATGAAAGCCTAATTCGTATCTCTGAATCCAGAAGGAGATTTACCAGGTTTGTCACGATACCCACGAGTCTTGCAAAGGAATCACCAATCCCATCTCCCCTTAAGAAAGAGGATTAATATTAGGTAGCACGCAGAGTGAAGATCAGACAAACTGGCATGTTTAGCTCGCTCACTGCGATCAGGAAGCAAGAAGAGACGCCATGCACTTCTTCCCTGGCATACAGTGAATTCCTAGGATGACTCACTGAACCTAAAGTGCTGAAGACGACTTCAGCTCCTAGTTTCCCTTGCTACTCTTCAGCAATTCGAACATGCCAGGAGTCCAAAGCAGAAGAGTATTATGTTCAAAGGGCTACACATGCAGTTTTTGAAATATTTAAAAGCATGCCACTGCTTTTGGCCTCTCCCATGTTCAGCTCTGCTCGCTACTGCAACAGGAACAAAAATGGGATATAAACTAAGAGAGAGAAGCAGGACACAGGAAGAAGGTATGAATTTTAGAATACAAAGCCACATCTGTCTGTGGATTTCACCAATACTAAGAAGATTAACAGAATCAAAGCCTTTATCTTTCTCAATTTTTATCTTATGCGTTTGACAGATTTGTTCTACACTTTCTCCTGTGCTGTCACACTGGTTCTTTTTTGTGTTGGTATGCCACCATACAGTTTAATTAATAAATACATAAATAAAAGAAATTGCAAGAAGATTAATCTGTGGAAGTCCAAAAAAAAAAATAGCTGAATTAATTTCCTGTACTTTCACTGCTGAATCACCGTTATGACAACAAATGAGATGGTTTTATTCAAGATGCTAAATTGCTTTTGCCAAGATTGCTTTTTATCAAAATATATGATGACGTGAAATGAAGACTAGCAATTTTTAGTAAGTCCAATCCCCAAAAAATTTTTGGGTGGGTTGGGGGAATGGAGAGGTTCTTCAAAATATTTTGCCTGAGTTGGCAAGGCATTCTCAGAGAGTCTGATGTAATGGCTGATGTCTATTTTTCACTTTAGTTGCAACAGATTCATTCCCTCATTTGTTATAAAATCACGTATACGCTGACATTGCATCAATGTCTGTAGGAAGGAATGATATGGAATATTTCACTAGGCAGTGACAGCAAGGATGGACTTACTGGAATGTAAAACAGGAACTCCTGTGGAGGAGGGTTGCCATTCCCCGAGCACTCCAGGGTGACATTATCACCTTCTTTAATGGTACTACTTTGTGACAGCACTCGAATAGTCACCTTCTCTGTTGGATCTGTGAAAACAACATAGACACTTAACAGCTCCCACAAAAAAATACACAGTAACACTATGCACAGGTTTTTCACAGCCAAAGAGTACACAATTTTATCATCAAGCAGGTGAAGGTGTTCACGTGTGTTGATCTTTATATAAAAGAACTGAAGTTAATTAGGCCTTCTACATTTTTGCCAACTCACGTAACCGCAAAGAAGCCCTATGATAGAACAATTCATTTTTCTTCACCAAAATACCCTATAACAGAAACAGGGATGACTACAACTATGTCAAAAACTTATAAGAAAAAAAACAACCCTGATCAGTATGAACAGTTTCACAGCATGATTTCATTATAAGGGATTAACTTGTCCTCTGTGAAGCTTGCTGTTCAGGGGACTCCAGCAATCAGAAAAACAACCGAGGCTCTCAATGCCTTGCGTTAGTATTAGATAATAGCTTTCTTCCATTAAGAAGGAAGAAATATGAACCAAGCAACTCTATTCAGCCTGTTCTATATGCTGATCACTACAGGCTTTCAGAAAGATGAATTTTGTGAACATAATAGGACCCTTAACATAGTCAACAGAACTGTAAATGTAACATACTTCTGCCATGTTCAGTGAAGTTGAACTATAACTTACATTTTACTTCAGTCATTTTTTTTAAGGCAGAGACAGAGTATACTTTAATAGATGTTATTCTTCCTAAGTAGAAGCCTAAATATAATTTTTCAAAAACAGAGTAAAATGAACAAAATTAAAGGCAACAATATGGGCAGATAACTCTCACTGTTTTAATTTCAATGAATAAATAAAATTCCACCAAGGATGCCAGTCTTGCATTAAGACACAGTACAGTGCCCCTTATTAGACACCAAAAAAAAAAAAAAATCTAGACAGCAGAGAAACCCTTCCCTGACAGCTGATTTTGTGTGTTTAGCGAAGCATGGGCTCTACAGCCCTTCCGACCCTTAAGGCATTCATCATGTCCGTCTTCTGCTGTGGGATTTCGCAATAACAGGAGCTGCAGTCTGTTGTAGCCTCTCGACGACCCGGAGCCCTAGCATGGCTTCTCATCTCTCTTCATAGGAAGAGTGTTACCAGACTTCAAAAGGCCACATCCTCCCTCCTTCAGATGCAATGCCCTTGGCTCCCTTTCCACATCCAAACATCATCCTCAATACCTTCTGTGCTGAAGCACAACTTTTCCCACTGAGGGAAGTCCAGCACTGCTGGTGGTGCGGTACACAACAGACATCAGTAAGTAGCTGGCCATGAATCACATGCACACCTCTTGGCAGTTTCCGGCCAAAAACCCAGTTTGAGGGGCTGGCTGTTGAGCTAGCCTGCTGCAGAACCTGTCTTGTCCTCTGTCAAGTTTATGTAAAGGGGACCAGATGAAAGAAAAATATTGCAAAGTATAGCTAGATACACCCTGGCTTTGTTTCAAGACTAAAAAGGGAAGAATTACACCGAGGAAGACCTTCAGGACTTTTAATTTGGAACTTTTTTCCCTACACAGACAAACAGAACTGGATTAAAAGTGGACACAGTTAAGTAAGAGTGACACTACTGCAAACCACCGGTCTTTCCTCTAGGCATATCTTACCCTTCTGTGCACTGCCATCAGCTGGGAGCAAAGTTTTAATCTCATTCTCTAAACTGTAAAAAAAATAAAATCTACAGAAGTAAATACCAGAAGGCTAATTAAATTGTTCTCTAAGGTGAACAGGTCACCCTTCTGAGGAAGGCAATACAGTGACAATGTTCACTGCAATACTCATGCTAAGCAGCACTCAGCAACGTGCTTCCCTGCCTTCATTAGTGAGCAGGAGCAGCTTGGTGAAGGCATGTCTTGCACATATCCCTGGCTTGGTCCATATCACCTTGTGCTTCTGTAAACCAGAGGCTTTGTATCTGCTTTCTGCAAGAGTGAAATTCTGGAAGCAGGCACCAAAGGGTGAATTTAGTGAAGGAAGGGTATTTAGTGAATGAATGCCGCTGTCTCAGACCCACCATACCCACAACTGACGTCATTCAGTGTAATTTTAACAAAAACATAGCTGCTGGAAGCAGCATGAGTAAAAATCACCTTTAACTCTAATCTCTTATGGAAAGGAGTTCATTTATAGCAAGACAGACACTTAACAAGAGGGCATGATTGGAAAGTTTGCCTGACTAACATTATCTTTTTACACTGATTAACTCTGAGCAGAACCGAACATATTCAGAGCCTAGATAATTTAGATACAATCAGACATGATTTAATTGGCCAGTGCCAGTTCTCTTGTATTACTCATGCTACTCTCTGTAGCTTGCTTACTACAGCTGCAAACCAGAGCCCATAGTTAAGCACTGTTTACTGCTGGCTGAGTTACCTTTCTCCAGCTAGCACCAAATTTTGCAGGAGCTCATTCACTTTTCTTCTCGCAGTGTTACAGTGGCTGGCTGCTTCCAGGGGTTCAACTGGCTATTAAACACTTGAGAGATGTCACTAACTGGAGATGGCACTAACCCTGAGCTAATACAAACCGTAAAACATTTCTTAAATTCTGACTAACAGGTATGTCTTCACAAAATGAAATAAAATCTTGTATAGGCATTAAGTGTGCATTCCCCATTTCTTTGCAATAAACAGGTAAGTTGCAAGGAATCTCACTGGATATCAGAGTGAATAGCAGGTCTATTTTATGATTTTTGCAACGTGCTTCAGAGACACAAAACATGATAATTTAGCAGTCAATTAAAAAAAAAAAAGTAAAGGCTGAAAGACATACTTCCATTTCTTAGAGGTGGGAGTCTGGCATTTTTTTTTTCCGTCTTCATTACATTTGAAAGATTAAAAAAAAATCACATTTATTGAGAAAGAAACTAATTAGGATCACTGAACTAAATTTAAAAACAAAACCAAATCAGAAATCATTATCCTCAAGTAACATCCGTCAAGAAATCCATCTGTTGAAGCTCTGGATGTCTGTTAATAAAAAGTTTCAGAAATTCTTTTGGAGATGCATTTGAGCAGAGTATGGAATTGAAGTTACTGCAAATGAAGATATGCAAAAAAGAAGTTGTGCAACCTTTTACTCTAAAGCCAAAGGTATTCTTGGAAGGCAAGGTAGAAAATACTTTGCCACTTCAAGTCCAGGACTTTTGTTTTCAAGCCAGTAGAGCACACCTCCTGGCTGCAGAAATCCTGCGTGCATTACTCATTTTCTTCATATTCAACTGGATTACAGGGTTGTTAGACAATGCATACTAAGGTCCTAGGGTTGTCAGACATTGTATACTAAGGTCCTATTGCACATCTGGACCATAGATTTAGACCTCATTGTTCTTAAAATGGGGACTTTATAAGCTGAGATATTACCTAAAGTGCACAAAGAAACAACACTTGACTGGATATATTGGTTATCCTTGCTTCTCTTCATTCTGTTACAACACAGTGCCTTCTACAGTCCTTCACAAGTGTCACTTTACAAGACCCTGAAATGCCTCTTCCACCCTCCCACACTGCTAGCACCTTCTCTGACCTTTCCTTGCCAACTGTTTGTTTTCTTTATTCAAAGGAGAATTACGATCTCCAATAACACACTAAGGAAGTTGCTTTGGGACTTAGCCCAGATGGAAGTAATTATTCACAACATTCTCTACTTTAAAATTAGAAGTCTACCAGTACTCAAATGCCACATTTTAAATGTAAATATCAGTGTCTTACAGCTGTAGAGAAGCTACTACATTTCGTGCAAGATAGTCTACCGGCATTAGCTGCTTGGTGCTGACTCGTTCGCAAAAATGAAAAGCATTTCAGTGTAGTGTACTGAAAATTATACAGTGTATTAATTGCCTATTTCAGAGGACATAGATCATTCTGATCACCCCCTATCTTCGCTAAAGTTCTGAAAAAAGCATTTCACAGTAAATGCTTGTGGTTATCACTTTCCTCTTGCCAATCCAGTCTTAATATTCAGTATTCTACTATTAAATAGAAAGAAAACTCAGGTACATCTTAAGATAAATACAAATCATACAGACATTATACTCAGACCTTCAAACCAGCTTTGAAAACACCACCTTGATAGTCAAATAGCAATGTCTGTAATTTTGTAAACTGTCTCAGAGTTTTCATATTTTTTTCCCCGAGGAAGACTTCATAGAGCAATAGATGCTTTTTAATAACTTACAGTGAACATTGAAGACAACTGGATCAGACTGTATCATTTTCTGGCCAGATGGTCCAAAATATGTCACGCTACAAGTAAATTTAGCGTTTGCATCTTCCTTTGTTGGCATGTACTGAAGAGATGATGTCATGGTGAAGAGCCCAGTTGATTTGTCCACAGTCTTTTGCAAATTTATGACCACAACTGAAAAGGAAATATTGTTTCACTCACACTTCCTACTGCAGATACATCTTGCTTGCCTTTTCTCTATTTACAGTTATCAGGCTGCAAACACACAAGCAACATGACAAATTACCCAACAGACTACACGAAGAGTTTTCCTTCAGTATCGCCACTGATATTTACTAGGAACATTTTGTCAGCAACATATTCCTAACATACTGTATATTTTTAAATCAAAACAGAAAACTAATTTTCAATTATTTGTAATACAAATCTCAGCTTACTAAGAAGGCCTTAAAAATGCTGGCAAAACCCATTTTTAAGACCACATTTATCACTTAGCATTGTAAGCATTCCCTGTTTTAAGGAAGCTAAAATATTGACCTGATCAGCCTATCAAAATTAAAGTTGAAAGGCAAAAAAGGGAAGAAAAAAAAAAGTGCTCTTCCTAAATATCCTGGAGAATAAATACCTGCATAAGAAGACTATGACTATGTCCAAACACAGTATTGGACAGATGTAAAATTGAGACAATTAATACTGTATACAAAGCTGAAAATTAGATCAGTTTCTACCAGCTACATAGGTTCAAGAATGGCTTGGCAATAGCATTACCGACCTTTCTCCCCACAGTGTTTTTTGAGCGTAGAGAGATTATATGACATAGCTTGGGTGCTCTGAGAGGCACCCGAGAAGCTTCCTTCCAGTTTCATGTTTCCGAATGAGTCATTTTCCTCAAAGGAACAGTACTTTAGACTAGAACAGAGCAATTCCCATAAACTGGGAGTTTACGGGAACAGTGTCCATTAGTAAAATGTACCTTCTTCCACAGGCTGCAAAACTCTCCCGTTTTTGTACCACGTAATGTTGCCTTCAGGATAACTATCTCTTGCAATGCACTCTCCAAGCTGCAAAACAGACAGGAATTAGTAGCCGGTTTTCTCCACTGTTTTAATAGATCTGTTTTCACTTAGGGTAAAAACTTCTAAACAGTTCAAATGCTTAACCCCAAATACATATATATTTAAATAGGACAAATCCCATCAGTGTTTAGGTACAATATGAAAGAGGGTTCAGTGATGGGTCTAAGATCACGATGGACCCTGCTTGCAGGGCTATTAGGGTATTGTTGAGGGAACCACTCTGTGCTCAGTCTGGCTACACAACGCGATCTCCCACAGGCACAAATGCACATGCACCCTCTCTTAGCCTCAGTCCATCACCTCTCTCCACCTCAACTGCAAAGGAACTTTGGGCAGCCTTCAGACATGTAACTTTGAGGGATAATGCTGCTCTTACCATTTTTAGCTTCTCTGTTTCTAAGAAGTCTGCTTGATGCAAGATTTCTGGTTGAGAAGGTTGCTCTAAAACATAAATAGGATAAAAGCACCAGTGTCAGAAGAACAAACAGGTTTTTTTGAAAAAGCAAACATTACCAGAAGATGTGTGAACTTTAAGACTAACTACAACAACCTGTGCTGCTATAGTCTTGACTATATTTTGCCATTAAAAAAAAGAAAGAGATACTTCTACCCCAATATCAGCAAATGGACTGGAGAGGAGGAAAAAACACTACCTTAAAATGTGTCATACTTTCCCTAATGAATTCCATGCTTCCTGATAATATAAATTTTAGCCAGGCAAACTGTTCAGTACCTGGGAGAAGAAAACCTGCTCTGTTGTATCTGATTTATGTGACACACATGCTGGAGAAGGAACCAATGGTACAAAAACCACAGCAACATTAAAGCAGCTTTACTATGGATATTACTGTAGCTGAGCTGCCACTTCATAAAGGAACAAATTCAACTGGATCATTCTTCTAATGCTTATTTTTCCTAGTGGGTATTGTTACATTTAGGAAATTCAGACGACAGAAGTAGGTGTAATTACTTTAACTAATTTAAAGTTGCTTATGACTCCCTTAAAAAAAAATAAACTTTTTCGTCAGTGCCAAAGTGTCTTCTTATTAAGTTTTTTAGTGGTAGATGGACCTCTTAGCTTGCCAAAGTGGAGGATCTATCAGCATTTCCATCATAAAAAAGCACTTTCTACAGACTATATAAGTTGTCTGTTAAAATAGTTTGGCCTGAAGCCCGGAATGCAAATTCTTATCTCCAGAAGAGACGGTTTTTCCCACAATTTCTAAAAAAAAGTGGGGAGGAGTGAGGGGGAAAAATAAATCAATGTTTGCGCAGCCAAAGAAATCTTTGCACTCTAACTGTATTGCTTAAATAAGTATATGCATTATATACTTTTACAGACTGACACATCCTTAACCACACCAGCTTACAAAATCTTTTTCCCCAAATCAAGCTCCCTTTGAAGTACTGCCAGCATTCCCAACCCCAGCGAATTCCATGCCAGCTTGCCAGAATTTCAACACCCTGGTGAAGTTACTCATCTGCAGGTGTACTGCTCCTGCTGTGGCAGAGACCGCAAGCTTACGTGTTTCCCCAAGAATTCACTTGCTTGGTGTGCATGTGTATATGTGTGTATGTACACAAATGCACAGATACTCTTCGCTTGGAAGCCAAAATGGAACAGGAAGAAAAGCTCAAAAAGGAAATGAAAGGCAATAAAGAAGCTATTTATCTGACATTCTCAAAGAACTTGCTTGTGGCAAAAAAAAAAAAAAAAAAAAAAAAAAAAAAAACAGTGGAAGCTAAGCACCAAACCCATCACGATATCTTCAAAGGGCTAACAGAGTAAAATGTATTTTTTAAAGCCATGTGCATGTTTACTTCTTTTGTTAGTTATAAAGGAAAATGGTTAACCTATTTCTGTAAGAACCTGCCAAGGACAAAGCATTTTCATGTCAATTCAATCAAATTAGGTTTTACAAGACCAGTAACAGGCCTTCTGGTTTAGATTTTCTGGTCCCATAACCAGGAATAGTTTGTTTCCTGTCACAGTCACCAGCTGATCGAATCAAACCACACAGCCCTCCCCCAGCTTTCCCTCCTGTCATCTCTCTTTTCCCCCAGGACTGCTCTCTGTGGCCATTCAGGAAGACCTCCGCTGTGCTTTGTACACCACCTGCATCCTTTGCACAAAGGCAGTCAGTCAGAGGCCCGCCGGTTCTGCGCCTTTTGCTATGTGGGTGCCTTGGTTCCCCTGCAGAAGCTGGGGATGAGAGGCTCCACCTGTGCTCACAGAGCAGCCGCTGAAAGGAGATGCCTGCTGCCAAATCCCAGCAGCCACCGCACACATGCGAAGGTAATTCGCTATAAAAGACTTACTTGGCTTTTACTTTCTACAGCGAGATGAAATTTTAAGCTTAGCAGCAGCAGCAGACACTTTGGGAGGTTTACAGCTTCAGCACACAGCTCATCTCTCAGCTGAAGAGCTCGCCTGAGCACTCTGCAACCCCACACAGGTACTACGATAGGAGGCTCACTGCCTGCGCCAGCCAAATATCGGTGCTGCTGGACAGCAGCTAGTGTCTGCAAGGCTGCTCTGCTGGAAACTGTGTCCATTTAATTCCAGAGAAAGAAGCTGATGGGATCCATCTGGAAAGCTGGTAGAGCTTGTTTGAGTAGTCCAGTGAGTGTGACTAGCAGGTGGGATCTGTGCAATGAGCCATTTCGGCTCGTTAGCCCTGAGCTAATCAGGTAGCAACAGCTGAGGGTGTGACAAGCTCCAGTGAAACCCAGCTTTAGTCAAGCCTTCTGGGACAGGGCTGAGTTTCAGATACACAAGTCTTTTGGTTTATGAGGGTTTGCACCATGGTGGCTTAGCTCTGTATCTGTGGTTCAAGGAGCTTAGAAACTCCACTGAAGAAATGAAACACCACTTAGAAGTACCACTGAATAAATGAAGCTTGCAGGCTACTCTTAACTCTTTCATAATTAAAACAAGCAAGAGCAAAAACTGAAAAGCCCCCAACCAGTCTCAAGGAAGTTAAACGCACAGATATGTTATGAGAGCCCTAAATAAAGTTGTGAACTCAAAATGAAAAACTGCAAAGGTAACTCTTTCTTGCCATGCTATGTCAACCACATTACGTATGTGCCATCCTCTACTCTTGTTTTCCTCAGTAAATAGAAGCTTTCTCTATTAGTATTAATGCATACTATAAAATATACAAGCTGTGCTCCATGGCTGAGTTAGCATTGTGTTAATATTTAGTACAGTACACAGTAATTCAAGCCGTTAGTATTTAGTTCACCATATACCACTGTCTCATCTACATATTTACTGCTGTGCGATAAGTAAACATGATAATTCTTTATCATTTCCTTTGAAGCACTGAGTTTACTATGCGTGCACTGAGCGCGCTTGTCCCTGTCGTCATTAATTCACTTGTTCTTACAGTCAAATGCAAAGTGAAACATGGGAAAGGGAATTATTGTTGACTCCTAATCTACCTTCAAACTCATTTATGCCATTGACAAACTTCTGCCAAGACAACACCGCAGCCTTCCTGACACCTTCTCCCAGAGAGAAGCACAGGATTTCCCTTCTAAAACACATTCTTCTTGTTTAAGCAAAAGTGTGGTCTGTTTGAAACTGCAGCATGTACAAATGCTAACCTTGGCTTCAACTGACCTACATCCCTAAAAAGGAGCAACCAATGCCCTTCCACTGGGCGGTTCAGCTTTCGAGGGAATGTGTTTCAGCTCTGAATCAGGTTTGCCAATGCTCATGTCTGACCAGAGCAGGACTGCTCTGGTTCACACTGCAGATCAGCCTCACAGCATGTAACCTGGGTTCCTATGGGTGCAATGAAACCAGAACACATGCTTCAGAAATTCCCTTAATGCTTCCCACAAACAGTGGATGGGACCAGACGACGTCTAGTTCTAAGTTCCCCATAACATGTTGTTGCTGTGTCCTCAACACCTACAGATCCAATTCTGTGGCTGCAAAACTACTAATCTAGACGTAGCCATTGTCACTAGGACATTGCAGAGCCCAAGGAGACCAGTCCTTCCAAGACTAAAATGACCCTCTGTCAATTGCTCTCAGAGGATGCTCAAAGGTATAAATGCCATGTTACTCTTTCAACAGACCAGATGTTGAGACCTCAGATTTGACTTCATTAATCATAAAGAGGAGGATCTTCAGAAGCTGCTGGAAAGAAGCCTCAGGAAGTCAGGCTTCTGAGAGACTTACTGTTTCACTTAGAACAAACAAATAAATCAAACAAAAAAAAAAAGAGGAAAAAAACACCCAGCACTCTTGAAAGTCTCCACTGTGATCAAGCAGTTGTAGTGATATCAAAATGGTAATATACTTTGCAGGTCTTTCTTGCTCTAAAAGAGAACTGCAGCCTGGTATGCCTCCTGGTAGTTCAACAGGGAATAAAGTAAGAATTTGGGGCTAGCAGCTGGTTTTCCAACTCCTCGCTCACTCAAAGGTCATGCCACTGCATACTGGCTGCTTGGAGTTGCTTTAAACCTCTACACTGATCTAACCCTTTATACCACACATGGTTAATGCTTCTCTCCTGCATAAAAATTTGTTTAGAGAACAACTGAAAAATAATCAGCGCTAATTTTACATTTTCCATTTCCAAGGCCAAATGACATCACATAAGTGAGTCATTATCAAAGTCTAAAATTCTCTTTGAGCCAGCACTTATCATGAATAAACCGTAAGTGCAGGCAGTCCTGTTACGTAAATGCTACCAGTAGATTACATTTTGAAAGCTGCAGAAATTTGCTAGTCTTAGTAATGTACTCAGCAAAGCTTACTTTCTTGGCTTTAGTCTTTCCCTTAAATAAAAGTTTTCTTAATTTATGATTCAGATACTGATGAAGGTTAGCAGTAGTAACAACGAGATTTACTTACTGAAGACTTTGACTATCGTTGGCTCTTCGGAAACATCGTCTTCTGTTACTAGCATACATACAAATCTCTTTTCATCACTGATTCTTGCATTCCTGATGGATAATGTATAGTTTTCTGAGAGACTCAACCTGTTTTTGTAGTCTGGTACATCATCATACTGTACATTTTTTTTTGTTGATGATCTGAAGGCAATAAATACTGGAGATCCATTTGGCATTTCCTATAATAAAAGGATAAACACCTCTATTTTGCATGAACACTCAAATTAATTTTAGAAGTTCCTGAAGATCTGCAATTGGTACAAAACCATAATTTAAAAAATCTTTAAAATACATGACTACTTTTTGCTGATTAACTTCTGCTGCACAAGCAAGAAATTCAGTGTTATATGAGAGCTAGTCTAAGACTGCTGTTGTACATGTTGAGAATATCATCAGCAGAAGTAATTTCAGTCCTTTGACTCAAACTGCAGCACAACACAGGGCTTTCTGAGATCAAGGCTGGTGTTTCTGGCACCACCTGACTCTGTGTATATGGAAAAACTCATTTGAAATAGAAGCCTTCATGAGCTAGGCTCAAAAGCTTCAGTTTCCCTTTTTTCATGATTGTTTTACATATTCATATTGTTTGTCTGGGATATTCAGACTTCATTCCAAATGCAGGATTTAATCAGGCATTACTGCCTATTTTATTCTAAATTAGGTTTTAGCTTTCTTTTTTTCCTTTTTGTTTTTAAAGGGCCCAAGAGCTTGTGGCATGGGAATATACATACAATCAAATACTTTTATTTATGCACCTCAGGATAATCTGAAAAAAATAATTTTGTAGACATCCTCCTATTGATATGATCCATATCAATCAGTATGCAGTTGCCATCCTACGAAGGAATACAAAATTGAGAGCATTGCACAAACCTACTGTATCAATATTTTGTTTTCATGAGAGACCAAGTTACAAGCTGAGTGGTGTGGGCTTCAATTTCCCCCCTGCACAGAGAAGGGACAAGACAATGTCCCCCTCTAAATACAGTGAGGAGAAAGGTTGAATCCAACTCTATGTTCAGTACTGTGCTGAGGGCTGGAAAAGGTTTTAGTTCCCTTTTATCCTTTGCACCCTGCAGCACTGATAGTAGCAGTGCTCCCAGCACAGTATCTCAGCTTGACTGCAGAGCCCACAAAAGCATGACGACGCTGTGACAGGAGATGAGTGGTGTCAGAGCCAGGGCTGGGAGCAGGAGACAACAGTTAATGTGAAGCTCGAATTCCCTTACAGTCTTTTTCCCTCTCTCACTTTCAAGTCTTGGATTATTCCAGATGTCTGTCACACAGGAAAGAAGGCATCGCCTTAGCTTTATACACAAGAAGTTGGCTGTCAAGCACAAACGAGCTTTTAACTCTTCAAGCCCAAATGGGATTCCTCTTTCTATTGATGAAATAATCACCCTGCCAAAAAAAAACAAACCCGCAAACCAACGAACCCTCCCCACCCCAAAAACAAGTGTTACCAGCTGGAAGCTGCCCTGGGAGATCTGGTATCAGCTTCACTTGGTTGTATGTTGACTATGTCAACAATTTCTTATAAACTGCAGCTGCTTTTTTCACATCAGGTTTGTGCCCCTTCCCATCAGCCGCAGATGGTACCAGTGACGCGTCCACACACTTAGGCCAAGCTGTAATGCCTCCTTTTGCTGACTGGTGCTCATCACTTGTCTGAGACAAGCAACCCAAATGCACCTTTTCTTAAGTAGCCTTGCATCTATCTTCATAGAGGTGGATTTGTGTCTTCCCAAGATTTCTGACTTTGCATCCCAAAACATATTTGCAAAGCAGGAATTCTCAAGTGCACAAGGTCTGTAAAATCTGCAAACCTCTAGGTACAAGGGAAAGAGGTAGGTGGATGGTGCAGTAACAACAGAGACAGATCCTTCTACTTTAAAATAGACTGGTGGATGCCATTGAAATAGAGAAAACTACATAATTTTAAATCCACTGTCAGAGTTGAAATCACTTGTTGCTGGTAACATTTTGGTTTGGAGCACGCAAGGAGATTTAGATCAACTTTGCAGAAGCAGGGAAAACAGGCAGGGTGAGACCACTGCAGCTCCACTAAGGTCAGCTCCACACTCCTCCCTGTGCATAAAATACACTCAGCCATGAAATGATGCTGAGATGGCAACTATCCCATGAACCAAGCACGGGGACAGCATTTTCCTGGGGATGAGGCAGGCCCTGCCTCAGGCAGCCTGCTTCAAAAGCATTCAAACGTACAGCGGTGGCTCTGTCAAGCTAGTGAGATGCTGCTGGGTAACATGCCAGATTTCTAACACAGGTTGGCAGAGGACCCCCCGACAATTATTTCACTTGAACAATGAGATTAATTCCTCAAACCTTTCATCCATACTTGGCAGAAGTTATACAGCTGGGAATCTAGCAGTCTTTCACACAGAAATAAAAACCTTTGCATATGAGGCAGAAATCCTATCAATTGGAATCCTGTAGCCTCATGCACAAAAAATATACATCGCATACCAGCTCTAATGAAAAAAAAGTAAGCTATACTTACATATTTCCATTTTCCAAACATAAGACCATCTGGTACTTCTAGACGACAAGGCATGGTAATAGTGTCTCCATATACTGCATTTACTGTATACAATCCCAGAGCTAGAGAAGAAACAGAGAAAGAGAGGAAATAATTAAAGCGTTTTCTTGAATTCCAATATGCTAACATTTGGTGCATAGTTACTACAAAAAAAAAAAAGCCACGTTCTTTGTAAATGGTTATTTTCCAGCATGCAGGGTTCATCCCAAAACCTCTAACAAAGCAGGATTCCTGCCACTACATTAGTTTACTTAAACATTAAGCCCTTCTTGGACCCACATTTCCTGCTGCTGTCAGGAGGAGCCACGTGAATTTTCAGACAGGGTTTCACCTGCTCCATTGGATGACCACGCACACTACAGTCTGTATGCACAGCTAGCATTACAAACTCAGACCTTGAGAAGGAAAACCCCCAAACATTTATTGTATGAAAAATTGGCCACTCCTGCCTGGAGGGGTTACGCTGCAATGCTCTGCTGTGATGAGGCCAGCTGACAAGCCTTACCCTGATCGCTGCACTACATTAAAAACTTAGAAAAGAAAAGAAAGAAAAAGAGAGTGTTATTTGAGTGCTATGTTCCCTTAAACCTGGGAAACAAACTAGTCTGTACATTGAGGTTAAGTGAAATGGTTCTATGAATTATTTAAAAATAGCTTTTTAGAAACCTCAGCACAGTGTTATTGTGCTAATGCATATGATTCACAGGGTAGAAGTGACCCACTTATTTTCATTGTCCAAAACATGCGAACTGAACAAAACCAACAGGCCCTTAAGTGAAGAACTGTTAAAATGCAAGGGAGTTTCAAGCAGAAGATGTTAAAACTCTGCGCATTTGCCATGATTTCACTGTGCAACATTTCTTGGCTCCTATTTTTAGCAGCCACCCCTGCTCTTGGGGAAGCCCAGTGCTCCTTACACCGCAGCCCCACCAGCTCGCTGCTGGGAGGTTTTGGGCTGGCCTCTGGTGCTCGCTCGGCGCCACAGAGTAGGCACGGTGGCTGCCAGCTCTTGCCCACACGTCTGCGGCTTTGGCCAGCGTCTTCTGCCTACAGAGTCAGGACCCTCCCCATGCTCTGCCTTCATTTGCAGCTGAAGCTGCATCGTTACAGGCTTGCTGCCAGAGAAACATTCTCTAAGAGAGAGTAGTGGGATGCTAGTGATGTGGCCACGGCTGCAGCAGCACCCCATCCTTCTCGCAGGCATAAATTTTTCTGGTGATTCAGCCCTTCTTGCTCGTGCTGGAGAATGGGCTGAGCAAACCTGTTCCCAGGTGCCCCCGAAGACCTGAGCCACAGCCCCTTCATCTTTCCATGAGTCTTAAAGCAGCCACTGGGATGACCTGACAGTTCTCTTGCCTTCTGCACGTATACTCCGTAGGGAGACTTTCCCTAGGGAATTGCTTTTCCTTGAGTTATTTTCAAAGATCCAAACCTTGAACTCCTTGCCCGTAACTTGAATTAGACAGACTCCAGAACATTTTTCTTCAGGTGAGGACTTCTGAGCTCGCAGTTAGCACCAGCCAATACTCATCATTTTCATCATTGTGACAATTAGGCTCTTCTCTATTTTCTGTGGTACTACACGGAGAAATACTATTCCAAAATCCTTCCTTAGAGAAGCTTACAGCCTAGACAACATCATATGGTAGAGCAGAGAAGCAGGCAAGCAAGCTGGAGCTTGATGGACTAGGGGAATTCAATAGGTAAGAGGCAACAGCACTGGCACATACCATAAAATTTCTTTTCATCATAGCAAGCCGTATCAACTAAGCAACTGCTAATCTTCTGATGCTGTTATATATTTGGTCACAAACATGCTTTGGGTACATTATTCGCATTATAAGGACTGCATGCTCTAATTTGCTGTGGTTTGCTTTCTAACTTACAATAGCAGTTGGTCCACTAGATGGCGCTGAATAAGTGCACGCTCTACAAGCAAAGCACAAATTTTTGGAGAGAGCAGCTAACTTTAGTTTTAATGAAATAGGACCGACGTTTTATGAAATCAAACTACAAACAGAAGTAAAATTCAAAACAGGAATATTTTTTCCCCACGACCCTCCCTTGCATTCATCCTCGTTCTGATCTTCAGGAGGGGGACCACACAACTTGGGCTTTGCCAGCTGAATCCTAACGTTCATTTCAGCTAGAGCAGGAAAGCAGTCCTTTTTGGTTCCTCTCTCCCACGGGTGCAAAATTACAAGAGACTCGGAAATCTTTATTCCACTGGTAGCCAGGTTAGTACTCATTCAAATTCCAGGCACTAGTAACTTGAAATTCCGTAACGGCATTTTGCATCACATGGAAAACCAGAAACCGCTCTTTCTGCTAGCAGATATGCTCCGTCATTAGGAAAAAACAAAATAACCCTGTGGGATCTGCAAGGCTGTTCGCTACTGTTCTCTCCTAGGCAGTCGTTTAACCCCTACGAGTTGCTAAGGTAACAAGCATATGCCACCAAATACTTGACAAACAGCCCCAGGAATGTGAATGAAACTGTTTCTGGAAAGGATTTACGTTTGCAGCATTCAGAGCAGGTAATCAATGAATGGCCTGATAAATGGAAAGCCTGGCCTCTGATTTTGAAGAATTCTTTCATCTGAAATGCATTCCTTCAAATGGAAAAAACCCTGCAAAATCATGTCTTGTTGACATAAATTCTGCCTAAACTAAACCATACAGTTTTCTAGGAATTTAACACAGAATGAAAAAAAAAAATAGGTTTTACTTTACATGCAGAGAAACAGTCTTTAGAAAACCACAAAAGGTCCTGCAGTAAAATTTTCTCCTTCCTCTTCTGTAGGGAGAAATCTAGGACATTTAAGGAGTGCAAACAAGTTGAACAACTGCAAACTTTCACAGCAGGAACTGCAGTAATCTTTGCAAAACAACTTTGCAAACCAATACGTTACAAAACAAACAAAAAATCTCAACAAATGTAGAAATTCCTCTTTGTAGCTATTAGATGCATTTGTAAAACGGTGCAATGGAGAGGAAAATGACTGCTTTAACTACAGAATAATGCCTACCATTTATTTTTTATTTTTTGGACATAGACTCCAGCTCATTTGAAGACAGAGAAAATGAAAGAGACTACAAATATGTAACAAATTGTTCCATGCCCTAACAGCACCCTGGGTCAAGGTCAAGGCCCTCATATCTCATTAACTGCAGGAGGGAGCGAAGGCAATTGTAGGGAATAACACAGCAAGAAGTCACCAAACATCATTCCCTGCCCTGGTGCATTTCTGATACAGCTTTCTATGCCTAATTAAGACTTTAACCCGCTCCCCTGCGTGATTTTCAGATGTTGTCTTCTAAAACTGAGGTAGTGTCATTAACAACAACACTAATGCAGAGGCAGGATCTCATCCCACAAGTGCTGGGGGAAGAAGCACTGCTGAACTAGCTATGGGCTATAGGTATACCCCGAGTTAACCCAGCTCACCTTCCAGTTCCCTATATCCAGGTCTGAGAAGGCTGAGGTACCTCCTAACTCATTTCCTCCTCTTTGACCCAGTGCTGAAGAAACTCCACTCGGAGCCAGATGAAACCTTTCTGCATCGGTTCGGACGCGGGAAGAAAGCCGCAGCATCAGGAGGTATTTCAAGTCAGAGAAAGATCCCAGCAGGATGCTGCTAAATTGAGATGACATTTGCTGCTGATGCTATTAATTACGGCACTTTCCACGTCCCTGTGGCAGTGCTAACTGGCATCCTTCTTTGTCCCCCTCTCGGCATGTGTTGCCCAAGGGAAGAACTGAGCAGTTACTACCTACAGACTTGGGTGACAAAACCCAAAATCTGACTAGTTGATCAGAAGCTTAGAGGCAGAGGAGGGGCTATTACTGTTTTCTTTTAGATCTTCATCAAGAGTGCATGATGCAAGTTATAATTTAGACTAATTATTATTTTTTAAATCAGTGGGGTTACATGAGAGGAATGATTAGAAGGCGAATATCTAAAAATCAGGAAAACTGATGTTTTTTTCCAAGGTAACAACAAAAGCTGTAGGAGGTGTGTGGGAAGTTGCCATGTTTTCCACCTCTTTCTTCCATCTGAAATATTGGATGCTTGTCTTGCAGAAACCCCTTTTTGAAGTGCTTAAAGGTAACATTTATAGGAAAATGTAATACAGACCACAGGCTGTTCAAAGACCCTTTAGATGCAAGATTCACCAGAGACCATGAACTTGTGTCCAAAAATATGAGTAGCAGAGGTACTGCCTGAAATGCACCTTCACCTACAGGCTCAGCTGCCTCAAAGTGCAGCTTAATTCCACTCAGTAAAGCAAACGACATTTGGGAAACTGAGCCTCCCTCAACACCTCAGAGTCCACCAGTTTAACTGATGCTTTATATGCACAAAGACATTCTACCTTTTCCTTCTGCACCTGATTTTTTTACTGCTGATGCTCCTGACCCTGAAAGGTTCAGCAATGATGCTTCCCATTACACTTCCTCAGGAGCAAGGTCTCAGAAGACAGCAGGACACCGGTGCCTATGCTATTGGCATGCTCGTAGGCAGAGGAGGTCAATTCACATCTTCCAGAATAGAAGTGTCCAAAGCAAAGAGCTATTGTGTTATTTAGTGCCTACTTCAGAAACTGCCAGTTAAATTTGGCACTCCAAATCTTTAGTTGAGATTTCGTCCCTCTCAGCTTATCTCGAAGTAGCCCAGGTTAGCTCGTATGTAATACATTGTGGGAGGCTAAAAAGATTTGCCTAATGAAATACAGATTCTATTACGTTGCTTGTTATCAGCTCTGAAGTAGCCACAGGCACACTTTTCTTTCTGCCTTCCCCTCCATTTCCTAATGGGATTTCAGGTACATAGCTATACATGGGTCTTCTTGAGCATCCATTTAGGTACCGGCCAGGAAATGTCAGTACTTCACAAAGACGGTAATTGCAAGTTCTTGAGACCAGAAAATTGCCTTTTATTAACAGAGTTTTATTCTATTGACAAAGCAGTATTTGAATGACAGCCGGGTGTTGGTGCAATGCAAAAGGTATGAGCAAAAACTGTCCAGCTTTGAATGAGTTGGGACTTGGCTTCCTGTCCCAACTGTTTGTTGATGCTGACCTTTAACATTGAAAACTAATTTTCATTTAATTACAAGCACTATTTAGAAAGAAAATTAAGAGAGTTCACAGAATGGTTAAGGTTGGCAGGGCCCTCTGGAGGCCATCTGGTCCAACCCTTGCTCACTAAGGTACACCCACAGCAGGCTGCCCAGGCCCACCTCCAGGTGGCTGTTGAAGATCTCCATGGAGGAGACTTCACCGTTTCTCTGGGCAGCCTGTGCCAGTGCTCTGTCACCTGCACAGCAAAGACATGCTTCCTGATGTTCAGAAGGAACCTCCTGTGCTCCAGGTTGTGCCCACAGCCTCTTGTCCTTGCACTGGGCACCACTAAGAAGAACCTGGCTCTGTCCTCTTTGCACCTCCCCTTCAGGTATTTGTACACGTTGATGAGATCCCCTGAGCCAGTCCCTGAATCATCTTGGTGGCCCTAATGCTGGACTCTCCAGTAGCTCCACTTCTCTTTTGTACTAGGGGTGCAGGACTGGACCCAGCACTCCAGGTGTGGCCTCATCAGCACTGAGCAGAGGGGAAGCATTACCTCCCTGACCTGCTGGTGGCACTCCACCTAGTGCAACCCAGGACACTGCCAGCCTTCTCTGCTGCTATGGCACGTTGCTGTCTCATGTTCAACTTGGTGTCCACCAGCACCCCCAGGTCCTCTTCTGCAAAGCTGCTTTCCCCCAGCTCAGCCCCCAGCCCATACTGCTGCATGGAAGTTGGACTCTTCAGATAGTACTCAACTTCCAACTACTTTTCTCCTCTCCCTTTTCTTTGCCTGGCAGAAAGTCACTTTTTCAGAAAAACATGCCACAGAAAACATGGGATGCACTTTAGGAGGTCAAAAGACTGATTAAACAAGGAAAAAAAAAAGAAAAACAGCTTGCGTTATCAAAATTCACACACATGACAAACCCTGTTTGAGATTGGTGGGTATGATCGTTCCTTATTTTGTAAGTTGGGCATCAAAACACAGAAGCAGGGCAAACACTTCAAGAAAATTCAAACACTGATTATCTTCATCTTACATATATGATTAAGAGCAAGCGTGTGTTTGTGGATGTTATCAGGTTATATAAACAGTATATTTCCTACCTCGCCTTGTTTAAATAGTGAAAAAAATCTACACACCGGTGACTAAGAATATTACTTACAGGAGAGTTGTCAGTATTATTAAAGATGGAAACTAACTTCACAAAAACATATCCAGAAGTATTTAATGAAATATGCTTTTAAAACAACGTAACAGAACTTGCTGAAAGGTTTCTTGCACTTCATCACAGCATTCTTTCAACATTTTCTCATCCCTGAACAATATTAGAGTTCAGGCAATTTTAACACCAAAGGACAAAAAAAAAATCCTTTATCATCTTCTAAGCACTGATGTAATGGACAGCAATTACCCTTTGGAACCATCAGTGCTTACTTGAGCTCTGTGAAGATGTGAAATAACTGAATGGGAATGCACATTCATCTTTTTTCTTTTTTTTTTTCTTTTTTTTTTTTTCTTTTGGCAAGACCCAACTCAAAACATGGTTTCTACTCTGGAAGATGTTAAATTTCCTTTTTGACAAGCTGGTCAAAGAAACACCTACTTAACTAAAGATACAAGCTGTCAAACCCAAACAGGCACGCTTATGTGCTTAACACTAATTTTGGCAAGTCCAAAGGCAGATTAGGGAGGTGGGGTTTGGCACCCAGCAAACCAAAGCCATCAGGCAGTACTGAACAGGGAACAGGCAGAGTAGTTAACATTAGAAACACTGACAGCACCAGAGCTGGAGAGCACCAAATATCAACATATTTCAGGTATCATTACCCTATACAAAGCAGTATGCTTGTTGAAACATTCAGAAGTTTTCCTTATAAAGGGGGAAAAATACTAAAGAAAACATGTCAACATTTATGATGGGTAAGAAAAATAAAACTGAAAAATTAATAGCTGTGAAAAGGGTGGTAACGGGCTCATGCTTTATCTGAAATCACATCTTGCAAGTTGCACTGCAAAAGTTGTGCGTGGCTGGGAAAGTTGGGCGGGATTTTTGTTTTAAGCCAGCAAGTGTGAACACACACCCCAAATCACTCTTTACATCTTTGAACTTTTAAAATGTTGTCAAGCTATGACCGCTAATAACTAATATTGTTCTCCTGGTTTCAATTTCTATATAAATCATTCAAATGGTTTCCTTCTCAGTACAAAGAGACCATCTATAACTTGCTCAGATGACCTGTTACATCTGACCAAGGCTGCGCGGGCTCCATCGTGTTGCCAACAGAGAAACCCCCGGCCACCTCCTCCATCTCAGGGCAGGAGGAGGAAGGACAACACGTGCTTCTCACTGGTATTTCACCCTGCAGTTCAGCCAGTCGTGCACATCATGGGAACCACAGTTTTATTCAGCTATCACTATACTTATACATGCATACAGCTTGGCTTTCTGTGTAACCTTACGGGTGAGCTCAAGACTGGGACTTCCATGAGTTTAGGTAGAATAGTCATGCAAAATCCCACCGAGCACTTCAACCACAATTTTCAAAGTCCACACAGGACTCTGGGTGGCACCTAACTGCTGCTTATCTCACTGAGGGCTATTTCTGTGCTGAGATTTCAAAACTTCCAGCTGCTTCAGTACTTGGGCAGCAATTTTCCCCACCTCCCACACCAGAATACAGCTTTCCTATCTGCATGTTCCCTTTGTGCAAGCTTTGTTTGTGGCTTGGTTTGGAATGATTGTAGCGCAAGCTTTTGAGAAGTTTGAGGGAAATTTCAATCTGCAAGGCAGAAGTCTTAGAAAGTTGTGTACATCCAGGGGCAGACAGCTTTGCAGAAGATGCTAGTGTGCAGTTTACAGGGCTATCATTACAGTGAGTTTGCCTTAGCGATGTTCACACTGAGCACTCCTCTGAACATTTTATATCATCACTGGAGAACGTACAGAAGAAAAGCTTCTTCAGCCTGAATGTACCAAAACTCCTAGACTGCTTATATTATTATAATAATTCTAAATAAACTTTGTCATTTTAGGAGCTTTTAATATTATATATAAGGCAATGATCATGGCAGTAATCATAAAAACATCAAAACATTTCTAGAATTTTTGATAGGTATGCAAAAGAAATTTGTGCATAGCCATCGTCTCTTAAAATTTGAATATTCCTCATTAAGTGACAAGGATAATGAATTTAAAGTAAAGCATACACTGCTTTCCAGGTCAGGTAAGCTTTGAAACTACACACAAAAGCATTAGCATCTGCAAAGCTTGAGATCAAATGAGTAGTTCAAAGCTCAGCAACCAATGCAAAACGCTCTGCAAAATTATTAGCATCTACACACAAGCCTTCCTACAGCTCCACCCCAGCCATTGCCACAGCACCCAACTCCAAGAAGGCAACGTATATTTCTAAGACCAGAAGCTCTGAAACTTGACCAGCAAGGCTCTGGTTTGCTTGGGAGTAGTAAGCGCATCTCTGCTTTTTAATCCAGCCCCTTTGAAATCAAGAAGACCCCAAAATCTACTACAGAACTGGAAGGAAATCCCATGAAAGACACCACTGCCTTTGTACTGCATGGGATAGCAAAATTTCTTTTTGAAGAGAAAGCCCTAAGCTTTCCAAAGCTAATCCAAAACTAATCACATTTGTTCTACAGATTTGTGGGTCTAAATTTTCAAATTCCTTGAGTAAATCTTACAGGCTTAATAAATTACATATATATATATACTGTAAGCAGGTAAAACATAGTGTAATCCAAGCAAGTATCTACAAATACAGCATAGGGAAAAGAGAGATACCTACGTAAAAATCCTGAATTAGCATAAGGCTAGCAGAAACAATATTTCTACACGATCTGGATGGAATCATGCTGAAAGACAACATTGGCAAGTTGCAGTCAGAAGTAAAACAAAAAACAAGAAAAAAACACCATACAGTGCAAAAAGCTACTTTTTCACAATTGAAGCTTCAGCCGAAAGACCACTGCTAATGACTCACTTTGATGACAACTTTTACAGTAATTTCAGACCCTGAGAACAGACAGTTATGAGAACAGACAGTTCTCATAACTCAAAGGAAGACAGAAGATGGCCAACACATCTTGATACTTCTGTTCAAGAGGTAGCCACGAATACCTGTGGTTTTACTTATTTTTTTCTTTTAAATATCCTAGGAATTTGAAAATTACTAAAATAGTTACCAACATATGGTGTGCTTTTTTTCATTTTTTCATTTTTTTTTTGAAAAAAGTATTCCAGCACATCTGTCAAGGCAGTGAGTTGTAGTTTAACAAGGGCTGATGATACAAGCTGTTTGCAAAGAGATGAGCAGCAAAATGGGGAAAAATAGTTCCTGCGTCAATACTGCAGTAAGTTTCAACTTTAAAGGGTACATCTATTTTGGCAGTGGAATCAGCAAAGCCCCTTTATTTTGATGAAACCTCTTCTTTCTGAGGTTAGCCTCTGATTGTTCCCCCAGCATACTTCTTCTCTGCTTCTCAGCTGCCCTTCCAAAACACTCTCCTATTTGATGAAACTACTCCAATTATTTTTCATCTTCTTGTTATGCTAGTCAGCAATGCTGTCAAGTATCCAATAGCGTAAAGGGGCTTAGAAGTTTCTATTAAGTCACAGAAAACCTGTAGCTCAAAAATAACTATCTAAAATCCCCTGAAATCCTGTGTTAAAAAAAAAAGGCAAAAAAAAAAAAACCAAAAACAACAAAAACACCAAGAACAAGAAAAAATAAAAAACAACAATAGAAAGTGTACTAAATAAAGAGCTGGCCCTCTTGCTTTTTCATAACCTGATATTGACAGTGGGGATCAATATACCCACAGGCTAATACTGCAGAAAAAGCACCTAATTTATACATAAATGCTGAATAAAAAGCTAAACAGCGTATGTTTTCCATATCAGAACTATGAGAGATTTTGTTTTGGTACTCCAAGAGTATATTACCCTGTCATCCTAGATTTGTAGTCAATGTCAAGCTGGCAGCACACCAACGGAGAAGGAGGCTGGACTTCTGCCTCCTGCACCCTCCTCCTTGCTTGTGCTGCTTGGCTGTAGAGAGAAGCTCTGGAAACGTGGCTGTACTGAAGCTGAGATGGGAGAGCAGACAGCAGCAGGGGCCAAACCCGCCGGCTCCTTCCAGGGGCACATGGAAGTGAACCTGCTGTTTCTTGTACATGCCACGTTTGGGCTTCCTTCCTACCACGTGGCCGGGACTTTGTTGCACCCAACCATTAACCTCTTCTCATTGGCCTGCACGGGATCACACCGATGAGAAGAAGCAACTGCAAGACTGCAAGGAAGCAGTCACTGCATCTCGCTTGGTCAGCTACTGTTTGTGGAGAAGTGCAATCGCTGTACCATGCCACGACTTCACCGTTACCACCTATCAACAAAACACAGGTAGTGCACCAGCGTCCCTGACCCAGGGTGCTCCTTTCCAACTATAGAAAACACAGGAAAACAGGTTTTTGTTCATGTGTCCACATATGTTAATAAAGTACACACTAGCTTGTCTACGTACAAGCTAGCACATCCCTTCAGATTTTAGTCTGTGACTATCCATAAACAGGTAAGAGTACAAAGAGCAGATGGGCCTTCCATTTTTTTTTATTTTTTTCAGGAGTTATGCACTAAGGAATGTATGCCTTTTGCAGTAAGTTCCAACTCTTCCATCAAAACAATGGTAAAATAGTTCAAATGAGCCCCTAGCTTTGGAAAAGCAGCCCATAAGCATACTTTTCCTTCTCCTGGGATCAGCCAGGTGCGAGGATGCACACACAGACTGCAGCATCATAGAAAATTCTGACCCTGAAGCCACCTGCTCCCTAACAAACACACGGAGGGCTCACGGCCACGTTCATACAGCCAATGGCAGCATTGACGCTGGTTGTTTCTTCTCACTCGCCTTCTGTGCCTTCTCTACTTCCACTTCAGAGAAAGTAGTGTGCTTAACATACCTCAGGCTGGGCAGTTCAGGTAACAGAATTATCTGTACCTCCCACTCTAAACGTAAATAAAAATATTGAGCTTCTTAGTAAGCAACAACTTATTAAAAATTTATATTTTACAAAAAACGTACTCTCCAAAACATATAAATATTTCTTACATTCCCTTAGGCATGAAAGAACCTCAAGAGAAAATCAACGTACTAGAAAACAAATCAGAGGATCATTTTTGCAAAGAATGAGCAAAAACAGAGAACAATAAATAACTGACCAGATTAATGAATAGTAAACAAATGCAATGGAAAATATTAGGAATTATGAGAGAAAATGTAACAAGAAATTAGAAAAATTAATGCAGTTAAATCAATGTCACTGTAATCCTTTTAAGCAAAGGAACCGCGACAACAGCCACAGCTCTAAGCCAATTTTCTTGTCTGAATTTTCTGTTTTCTGTCTACAGTCCTCCTTATGGGAAGAGGCACTTCCCTTCTGCCTGTCTAGGATCCTTCCATGTTGAAAATTAATGCCTGACAGTTTTCATGAATCTTTTTTTTTTTTTTTTAACCATGCTTGTTGTTCCTCTACTTCAAATCATGGTTTGCTCTGATATGTAATCCTGAAACAAAGAAAAAGGACAGACATCTACTATTTTGCATGTTCCAAATCTGCAAACCTCACCCTCGTATTATCAGTGCATTCACCTGGGCATTTGCTTACTCATGCAAAACTGTCATCCCAACTGCTGTTGGCTTGATGTCTGGTAGCAGCATCCTGCTCTACAGCACAACAGGGTTTTGAGCCAGCAGAGAAGAATCTAGGTGGAAAAGGCATCATTTTGGCTCCTCTTTCTTACTCAGAGCTCTAAAGCACTTGCAAAAGCTGTAACAGTACTGGTGCAATAATAATCCCTTACACCCCAATAAGTAGGATATAAAACATTTGGTTAATGCAAGTTTGGCAACTTCCAGAAGTATATGCTGTAACTTCCCATGATGCTTTGCTGAGGCAGTCACCTGAAATCAGGTATGCATATGAAAATGAGAAGAATATTTTTACTAACTACCCCTCAACAAGGCTGAGGGGTCCTCAGCTACTTAACAGGCAGTATCCTGCAACACTTACATACTACAGTCTTATTTGCCAAACCTGCTGCTTGATGTTTTTAGCAGTGTTTACTCCCAAAGCAACGAGCTAGATCCAACCAGCTGAACCAACCACAATCTGTGAATAACATGTACAGAGTATTGTTTTATGTGAATGAGCTCTGTTTATTTATGGTGAAAAACAAGCATTAAACACCTCAAAAAAAAAAAGTCTCACAGAACTCACAGCTTTAAAAGGCATAGATGAAAGACAGATTTATCCTTCCATAGCTTGGGGTGAGTTGAATAAGCTGTATCAGCTGTAAACAGTAAACAGTAAATGTCCAGCAATTGGTAAATGGAAAGTTTCTGTTTTATGTTCATCAGGTGGCTCTGGTTCAGTGGAAAACCCCCTAGTTGATGATAGGCTTTTGGCTGCTACATCTGTTTTCCAACTGCATTCCCTACTGATAAGGTAGATGACAAAGCGACACAGATGACATTAATATAGCCTCAGTGGAATCATCAGCAGGTCTTTGTTACCTAGAGACAAGACCTATCATTTCACTGATGGCACAATAACATAGGTGTGAGGGGGGAAAAGCTCATTGAAAGTATAATGTGATAAATCCTTATGATTTATGCTAAAATAAGTGACTGACAGCTCCTTTGAGGCTCTCTTTAGATTTAATGGGCTCCTCACAGACACAGCTTTTTAAATTTCACAGATGCCTGTAGCCAGCCCTGGTACTGGCAACTGTCTGCTGCTGAAGGAGGATGAGCTGAAACAGATGTGCTCTTTCAGTAACAGGAGAAAACAGCAGCACCTTTATCTCTAAAGTTTTGTCTTTGCCTGTCTTAACCAGTATCCTGAAAATTAACAGGCGTGGCAGCAGCACAAACAAACTACATAAAAATTAAATAGTCAACATTACACAGACTCTTATTCAATAGTGAAACATAAATGCACTGATCTGCAAATACGGAAGGCTAGTGTGATTTCACTGCCTATCATTTCTATTTGCGGAGACTACTGACGTGCAATGGTATGAAATGCTGCCAAATACTGGGGTCTGTTTCAACCCTGTATGTATTCACATATGTACATGCATATGTAAGCTAGCATCTGATGTGCTGTTAATTTTCTTCAATGTGTGATTTCTGTATTGTTTTGACAAAAAAAACTACTTAAAACAATGCTGTGTATATAAAAATGCTGAAAAGGACCACTCAACTGCAGATCTGATCTGGCTGACAGGCTGATGGTGTCAAATGATTTTCCAATATAACATAACAGCATATATGTACTAGCCAGTTATTGAATAAATTGCTGTAATATGTTTCAGCTGCCCACTGGAGAAAACCATGAAAGGTTAGAGAATGCAAAATAAGGTTCCTATTTATTTATTTATTATTAATATACAATTTACTTTCCGGATTTTCCAACTGCAGACATTGCTTCTGCCAATACAGTGTTGCTATTAAGTTTAAAAGCAGCAGCATGTAAGGCCTATCTTTAGTCCCCAAATAGGTACCAAAGAGTTACTAGAAGTGTGTGGAAACAGAAATAACATAGAAGTTCAGTCTTTTAAGTACTTATGCACATATTTATCTTCAATAACAGATAGTCCCACAGCATGAAGACTGGGGCACAACACAGCAGTGCTGTTACTAGAAAACAGTTATGCTGAATAGGTCTCTCTCCCAGTTATTACATATTGGGGTAGCCTCTTGAAACTCCAAGGACAACATTTATAAGATAATACAGAGGCACTAACAACCAATTGCTCAAAGACCTCATCCAGACCCAACCTTTGTGTAGCCCTCTTTCAAGGCACCTGAGGAGCCACTGCTGTTTCCAGCATAACCCCAATGCAATGAGCTCCCCAGCTCCAGGCTTGCACCGTGTGCCTCAGCCTCAGGTAAAATCCCATCCATGGCTTGCAGGAAGAAAAATGTTGGCTGTTGGTGTAATACACTGCACTGGTTTTAGGGAACATGTTCGTTACGTGCCACTAGTTTTGACATAGTTTGACATTCCTGAACAGCAGCAGTGGAAGTGATAGCAACTGCACAGAGTTGAACGATTTTGATTTGAACACCTGAGTAAACAGCAATTTCTCTGAAGTAGCCAGCCTTACATACATGGCTTCCCATGCAGCATGGCCAAGCATATATGCTGTCATTGCAACTCTGTAAAAACACATCTTGGTCACTGCCAAGTTGGCCATCTCCCCTTAAGACCAATCAGAAACTCCTTGTAGAGAAGACTATTGACTTTTAGTTAGCATGACAGCTTCTCTAGTGCATTATGCTCTTGTAAACTGCATTAATGCACTACTGCACTTCTAAGTACAATTTGACGTGATGTTCTGACCTACATATTGGGGCCATTACCAATTTCCTTATCTAGGCACTGCTGCTGTCCATACCACTTTTCCCTGAGGAAACACACAGAAGACTGAGTTGCCATTTTGATTCTTTGCAGAAACTTTTAGGTGTACACTGCTAGTTACCCATTTCTAGACATGACCGTGTATTCAGAATGCTACCATGGTGCAACAACCACAGATGGCCCGGTGTTTGTGGTGCAGCATGCATGTTGGCCAAGCCAATGAGCCACCGTGGTGCTAGGCTGGAGCAGATCTGCTGCTTGAGGGCAGAGCCTTTGTGCAAATCTTCATGGTGTTGTACCACCAGACAAATGAGAAGAACCTTACTTCTTTCATAGAAGAGAGGCATGTCACCTTGTGTTTTCTGCAGAGAAGCAGTACTCTCAAGGCCCGGCAAGGGACTGCTTCAGCTTTGGACGCAAACTCAAAGCATGCCTGAGTGGTGCAGCCACGCTGTGGCCCTTGCAGCTCTCAGGCCTGAGGACATTCATGTAGGCCCCGCAGACCCCAGCCACCGCTGGGCCTCGGGTCCCTGGCAGCAAACACCCCCCACTGAACAAAAGCCTCCTTTCTCTACCTCACACCACCGCCAAGTGTTTGGGGGGTGCTGATGGAACTGGCAGTGGGGTGGAAAGCCTGGCCCCCAAAGACAAAAACTTGTCCTTCTGTCTTTTGTGAGGAAGCAGGTCAATCTCTCATAGTCTCCAGCTTCTGTAGAAAACACGCATTAATTATCACACTTTTTTAATGCTGTTATACCTAATTATTCTGAAGAAACCCTGAAAACTAATTATTGGTTCTGGAATCTTTTTTCTTTTTGGAGCCAGATGGTGCCCTCCCTGAAATACCAAGGCTAGAGAATTATTTATGTGAGCTCTGACCATGTCTGAACAGCCTAGGGAATGATGTATGTTTTTAATGCCCTGATACTGACAACAGGCCTTTTTACTCTAAATTAATAGGAAACAAATGTCGCACAGCAAAGACAAGAGTGACTTTGCAAAGTTTTATTCCTTAGAAGTTGCCTTTTTTAAGACTGGTGTCCTCGCAAAAACACCAATATCTGCTTGTGTGAAAGAGAAGAGGGATGCCATGACACATGCATGCTCTGGCCTGTGTGGGCATGAGGGGGAAAAAAATCAACACTATTTGCAATAAGGTATCTAATTTTAGGTTGGGTTTAACTGGATCTCTGTTAAAAAAGGAAAATACACAAAAATCAAACAATAGGCTGATTTGCTTTGTTTAACCTACAAACCTGGGCCTTCACAAACAGCACTTTGAAGTACCTTTCTAAAAGAGGTCAATAAAAGCCTAAAAATCCCAGGCTTCCTACCTGTATAGTACTGTTTTCATCAGTGAATCTCAGTGTACTCTGCCATGGACATAACTGCTACTGTACTTGTTTTAAAACAGCAAAACAAAGGGCCACCAAACCCAACACCATGCCCACCAAGGGTGAGGAGGGCTGCCAGCTGCAGCACAGCCAGGACCAGCACGAAGAAGCAACAGGCAGCTGGCACAAAGCAGCTTTGAACTGAGTGACAAAATACCAAGCTACAGGGTTATGAGAGCGTTTCAGTTTTAGCATTCACATTATGCCCTCTGCATTATCCTAAGATACCATTTAATACGCATCATGCCTCGTTTTTTAGGTTCAAACAACAAGAAGCCCCTACAAGTAGCTTCACACCTGAACCTGCCTTCTGTGCTCCAACAGCCACTCCAAACAATATTTTTCCTTCCTAGACAGTCCATATAAGTATCTGAAATTGGCTGCTGCAGTAATGAAATTAGTCCAACATAAAATTAATATCCCTCATAGCTGTTTAAAAAAAATACCTCTCATTATTATAAGTATTCTACAATCAAAACAAGGCACCTTAAATCAAGCTGAATGCATTTGAGTAGGTTTTCATTATCTACATTTATCTTAGGTACATGGCATTTCTTTCTCATTAAATTGCAATATGAGGCATCTTGTACATATAAAAATATGAAAACATATTTTCTTCTCAAAATGACTAAAATGTGATAAATGCCCACTCAATACTTCCCTTGCCTTGATGTTTCCCAGAGAGTACCACATGGCTAGTCTGAATCCCTCAACAAGAGGTTTCCTGAATTCAAAACTAATTTTATTTGGCAACTCCTTTTTTAGAAAATTAAATTTCCATAACATAGTTTAAATTATCTTCTATCTAACAACGCAGTGTTTGTTGGTTTTTTGTTTGTTTGTTGTGTTTTTGTCATAAGTACAAGCAAGCTCTTACACATTTGTCATTTTCATCTGTAGAGGTAAATTCTTTAGTTTTTAGAACTAATGGCAGTATCATTTTCTAACACAGCATTACTGCGCATCATTAATAATTTATTATCTCATACATGGTCCCATGCATCCCCTATATCTCATGGTATTAGGCACTCCAAGGATTTGGGGTATGTAGTCATCTCTTTCTTAAACAGCTGTGCAATCTAAGAAAGAAAAATAAAGGAGAAGAAACTTATTGTCACTGCAACACAATGCTCCAGTGAGCGGCAGACACCAGGCAAGCAGTGTTTGGCAAGATTATTTTGGGTTCGATTGTCCACAGTTCTGCCACGAAGATCATCCTTCTTAGGATTTGTCTTCCAGACAAACCAAAGAAAGGAATTCAACAGCTAAAGGCTCTTCTGAAGAAACCAGTTTATACACCCAAACAAAATGCAGAATTCTGAATTTGTCCTGGATTTCACACCAGGCTGAAATAACTTTTTATTTCTCAGGATGGATACAATAGCTACAACAGTAATAGCTATTACTATTTAATTCCACTTCAAAGAACAAAGTGTTTTGTCATATTAGGATACTTCTGTACTCCTAAAAATAACTGGAATATTGTTATCATGAAACCTAGTTTAGACATGGTGGAGGTTTTTCTTTTCACCTAAAGCAAATGAAGCTCATATGATTGCATTGCTTGTGGATACCCCACAGGTAGCCAATGGGTTAGAAACTCGACAACCTAAACGTACGTTCTACAGAAAAATAAGAGAGACCTCACTCTCAGAAGTTTCATGAGCTCGAGAAGGAAAAATAAATACATAAAAAGGATAAAATAAATATATATATATATAAAAAAAAAAGTTGACAGGCTACCAGAGCATCCACCCTGCAGAGAAGTTTCAGAGGCTTCCGGGAGGTGACAAGCTTCCACCACAACCTGCTTTGTCTGCATAGGACCCACCAAGGGGCATAAGGACATGGAAAAATAGCCATCACAAGGCTCCACTGCCCCTCATTTACTTGGTTACCTCTTTGCACCTCACCTGGTGCCAGCTGCCACATTGTACAGACAAAACTCTCAGGGAAGAAGGTGAACGGGGATTTTACAAGTGTAATGGAAAGACTGTGGAGAGGTACTGGAAAGTATCAGCCCCACCGATACTGGAAAAAGTCAGCAAGTTGAAATGTAAGAGAGGTCTGCAAACACCCTTAACAGACAAAGTGAACTACGATTGTTGCCCCCGTTTTCTATCACCAGCAATTAAGGAACATGTTTGTAGACTGTTCTAGCACGAACGCCACTTCATTAAAACTACTACTTGAAAAGTGAGCAGTTTTGCCATTGTATGCTTCTCAGATATTGCAGTAAAAACAAACCAAAAAATATGTAAAATTCCAGAGAGCATTGGCAATATAAACAAAGAGCAACAAAATAATAGGAGAAAAGGGTCTTCTGCCTCCAAAATGACGTTCAGGCAATTCAGTGGGTGTAGCAGAATTGATGCATCAAGGCACAGTCCTAACTAATCTTACAGAAGCAATTCTAATTAGGCAGGAAATGAAGAATCGTCCCTTTCAAGCTGGCTGAAAGAACAGTGGATTGATTTAAATCAAATCACTGATTTTAATCATGGATTTAAATCAACCAAGCAGGACACCTTGATTTAACTCATCTACTTTAATCTTGTACTTTTTACTTTTTTCCTAATGAAAGCTCATTCATTTTGTTAAGATAACATCAAGAATTGTAAAAAGCACATACTTTATGTTAAAATGGATTAAAAAAATGTATCCTCACTAAACGTTGATTCTTTGTGATTACAAAGCCTGAGCTAACCTAAAGGTTGTTTGTTTTTTTCTTTGTTTCAGAGTTAAAAAGCATCACTTTTTAAAAAAATCAATCACATTTGAAAGCTCATACAAGAACCACATTGAATGTTAATTATTTTAGAGACTGTAGAAGAATTAGGCCTTCATAAATATAAAAGATTTCAACTTAATTTTCTTCTAAAACCTTTCAGATAAAATGCTCCAAACCTACATCATCATAGAGTTCTATCTATTTGTGCTGAAGAACATTAGACTGCAGTGAAAGGTTATTCAATGAGGTTAATTTCATTATTCTTATAATGATGACCACATTATTTAAAGACACCTACCAATTGTATAAATCCCTACATTAGCCAGCAGCATCTTAAGAAATGTACAAGATACTACTGTGGCTTTCATTAACAAAAAAATAAAGAGGAAAGTGATAGTAGGATCACAATGCTGAATGTGAGAAACAAAACCAAATTAGATGCTACCTGGAAAAAAGAAAGCTTCACAACATAATGTGGGGAAAAATAACTCAAAATAAATGCCAACAGAAAGGGAGAGAACATATACTGAAGTATTCATGCTGGAAAAGACCCAGAGGTGACAAATGAGAGCGGAATGGATTTTGTGTGTTAGCACCAGTTGGTAATACAGCAGAAGGATGGGAAAAAACAAAGTATATTAACAAGAACAACAAAGACATTAAAAATCGTTTAAGGGATATTTCAGGAGAGTGAACTGACAAACACATTATATCTGGTATGCCCAATTGTCAACAGTGTACAGCTTTAGCGTTTCTTTCAAACTTGTTTCCTTTTCTTTCTTTTTCTTATAGAGCCTTGCCAGAGATGAAAGTTATCCAAAAATACTCCTTTTCTACCATGGCACATTCAGACATAGTTGTCCATATAAAACTCAGCAAATCAAATATGAAGTTACATGAGCTAAATGCAAGACAAAATACACAAAGCTCATAGCTGAGTAAAATCTCAATTTTATGTAGAAGTGAACAATTCTGATTGGTTTTGCCAGGAAAAAAATCCCAATGAAAAAATATCAACTCTTTATCCTTGTGAGTTACTACTTAATTCTTTAGCAGAGTATTAAGGCTCTGCTAAAAATGAGCAAAGAAAAAACGGTGACTCTTTATTCTTTACCCCCCCTCCCCCCACCGCCGCCTTTGGTACGCGTTCAAAGCTGCTTATTACCACGTCAATGTCTTAAGCACCTTTCCTTACTCCTGTTAGCTCTGCAAAGCTTTAGCAGAAAGATGTGGAGCCTATCCGAAATCATTCACAGCAAAAGCAAAACTAAACAAAAACTTATGCTCCTCCAACCCAAAGGTTATGTTTGATTGTTTGATTTGCTCAGTCATATTCTACCTCCTAAATCTCTGAGGATAATTTTTCCTCTTTTACTGACAATGTTTTTGAATAAGAAAAATTTACATTTGAATTTGAAATGTTAAGATAACTTTGCAGCACTTTCCCTTACAAACTGCGGGAACCCAAGGCACAAAGTGGCAATCTGCTAAACAAAACAGATGCAGTGATTCAGCTGCATTTTTCTTTGACACACGGAAGAAAAAGAAGGACCTTTTAAACAACACTCGAAAGCACACAAGTGATAAGAACAGTCAATCTAGAAGGAACATTCTGAGAAAAAAAAAACAAGCTACAGTAGGTAAATGATGAAAATTTAACCAAAAAAACTCTAGATTGTTGACTTTTGGCATATGCTCATCAGATAAATTAAAGTACATCTTAAGCAGCAATGCAGAATTTCTTCTGCTACATAATTTCAGCTATTTATTTATTTATCACAGGTATTTAGTTATTTAGCATATGGCTTCAGCTATTTAGTATCATTTATTTGCCTGGGAGACGATTTTCTGAGGGCCAAGCTACACAATCCATGCACTAGCACAACTCCAGATAATGGAAGTTATCTACCTGCAGCTCCAAAAGCCTAACAAGAAACACAGCCGCGGTTTGGCTTGTTGGGTACCACTGCCTTGGAAGGTCAAGACTATGCAGAAGTGCAACAGAAAAGCTTTGCCACATTTAGGTCCATCTTTCACATAACTAAACAACAAAGAAACTAGAAGATGATAAAGAAACACTCCCCAAAATCAGTAGGGCACTACCCAGTAGTTAAGGGAGAAAGTAGGGGCAACTAGAGGATAAAATAAACTGGATTAACTCCTAGCAGAGATAGTATTTAAGTCCAGAAGTTTATTTTACACACTAACTCCCCTCCCCTGTATCCCTCTCCCCCAGTAGGATTAAACAGCGCCATTTAGCACAGACCAAACATGTTTTTCAACACTGGACTTGTTTACGTTATCTTGCAAAGTTCATGTAATTTGGTGTGGATCACTGAACATAGGTTTCTCATCCCAACAGAGGAGGGGAAGAGGAAAGAAAAGCTCTCTTAACTTCAGCACTTTACTTTCTCCAGTCTTCACACCTGCATCTTTTAGTTACTTGTTTAACTGAAAGTTAGATGCATTTAGAAACTTGAAAAAAGTACTAGCTATCCTAAAAGAGCATCCATAAATTATACCATTAGAGCAGGACAACAAAACTGGTTCTAATGCTATTTCTCAGGGCACTGAAAACACCTCATCATACACACATTTACCACACACAAGAAAAACACACATACACGCACATCCCATATGAACCTCAGCATGTACAAGCTCCTCTGGCACAAGAATGCACTGTCTTACAGTTAATAAATGCATCCTTAAATCACAGAATCATAGAATCCTAGAATCATTAAGGTTGGAAAAGACCTCCAAGATCATCTGGTCCAACCATCCCCCTACCATCAACGTCACCCACTAAACCATGTCCCTAAGTGCCAGGTCCAACCTTTCCTTGAACACCCCCAGGGGTGGTGATGCCACCATGTGCTTGCTTTTGAAAAATCACTAAGCTTGTTAAATTTATCTACTAAAGAGGAAAAATATCAAACCTTTTGGTAACCAATAAAACCCCAAAGTGTAAAGGACATCTAATTAGTAAAATAGTAGCTATTCTTGCTGGTTTTGGCATACCAAGCTGCATACCCTTACTCCTGTAGTCTGGGCAAGCAGAGGACAGCCTTCAGGTATCTCCTGTTTTCCATCACAGCAAAAACTGCTGTGTGTAGTTACTTATCATAGCGGAAACACATGCTTTGGAATAATTACTTTAAAAAGTACAGACTAAGTACCTTACTCTGTACTTTTCACTAGACAGGACTTTGCAAATTAATTCAAAGCATAAAAGCTACTGATAAGATAAATGATGGACCTCTCCGCTTTCTCTTGGGAAGGACGCTTGTTATTCACTGACGCACCTATTTCTAAGCCTCTTCCTTACTTCTATTAATCTACCAAAGAAATAAACCCACCCTAGTCTTCTGGATACAGCCACGGAGGAGAAGTGTCTTTTGGCTCTGTCACATGCAATACGGCAAAACCCTAAAGACAGCTAGCGCTCCTGTGAGTCTCTTTTCTACCTAATGTCACACCGTAGTTTAAGTGAAGAACACATTTACACTGGTATGTTCAGTGCTTTGGCTTCTCAATCCAAGGTAAATTACTTTTCAAAGAGTCTATACGGTTATGCATTAAAACCTGAAGCCAACAACAACAACTTCTGAATAGCTCTCTTAGAATTAGGGTTCATCGCCTTAATTTCTGGTTTGTCTTTCACTGAACACAGAATGCATCATTTCTTGTCTTAATTGTTTGTGGAGGATACGTGATCTTAAACAATTTACACCCTCCTGTGATAACTGTTGCTTTTAAACAAGCATATAAGATTATTTCCATTTATAACTTGTTTTGCTGGTTTAAAAAAAAATCCAGATAAAAGAAGCTGCATAAATGTGAAGTTATATTAAAGCACTCATGACTCCTAACTGGAAATAAAAATACCATAAGAAAATTCAAGTAGAGCTTATTAGCATTAGACTGCATATTTTAGGCCAAATGCTAGGTCTCTCACAGTTCCTTTTTGCCTAAAGAAAAAAATGTTTTGTTATAAAGTTTACTCATTCACTTTTAAAACAAATGTACGATTAATCTTTTTTTTCAGATATTGAAATTCTACCAATCGTCTCACTGGATTGATAACTTTAAAATCCGATATAAAACCAGAGTCCTCGGAGCCAACAAATCTGATTTTAAAATAAAGTTACACTGCAAATAATAAATTAAACATTTAATGGATATATTATATATGATAATATATAATATACTGGAAAGCTTTAAATACACAAGCCATTAGGTGTACTCTTCCATCCCTGGCTACAAAATATCATAAGCTTACTACCCTGAAAAAAAGAAGTGTTGGAAAGATTGAAAATTTAAATTTTGTCATATTTTGTAAGTACCTTGACATCCTTACTCTTAGGCTGGAAACCTAACAGCACTTGTGTGTTCTGTAACTTGCTTTCTCCATTGCTGAAAAACTAAGTTTGACTGAGACCTTTCCCCTTCCTGCCTCTCCAGCCCCATCTGAAACAAGAGGATCCAATTCAGCTCCTCCAAGGCAACAAGTCTGGCAAGTGGAAACTGATTTACAAAGGACTTTATGCAATTCTGCAGAACCCCGCATCTCACTAAACAGAGGCCTATAAAAATGTCAGAGCTTTGATCGATTAGGATTCAGTCTCTGCATTATTCCTTCAGCTACACATTCCTGCAAGATTTCATGAAAGGAGGAATAATATAGTATGAAAGATTCAAAACACTGGACAAAGATGGGACTCATCCAAATATCATGAATTTGCTGTATGCCCTCTACTGAAAAAAAATAAAAATTAAAATAAACCTCCATAGTTTAGATAGAGATTTTACTGTCACGAAAGAGAAAGGGGGTTACAGTAGAATATGCACATACCTGCACACCTGTTTATGTATATGTACAATCATACTGTAAAAATGAACCAATTTCACTGGGAAATTTCCTATCTCACACTCGTGTGATACTGACGCTCCAAATACAACAAATAATAAAAAATAGCAAGCCAGTGAACTCATTACCATTTCTTCAGATTCCAGCCTGCAAGTCCCCCCTCTTTAAATGCATGAACAGAAGATGAAACATTATAGCTGTGGCTTGGGCTCTCTCTCAGCTGCAGCTGCATACATCACCGAAATCTAAGAGTTATTCCAGATTCCTATTAGAGCAACTGAGATCAAAATGTGGCTCTATGTTCTGAATTTTGTCATGTACATTTTTAAAATCAGAGTGGAAAATTTGAATTCGTTACGGTCACTGAAACAAAACATCAAAAGCAAATTATTTCAAATCCATCTATCCTCTTTCCTCTTTCTCTGCTTAAGCCAGTGCCAGCCATTGAACCCTCTACAGCATTATCTTCCACGCTGCCTTTACATTAATTCTCTTAAACTCACCAGCCAGTTTTCTCATAAAGCAGGGGGAAAGAGTTTATGTAAACTGAACACCTTAATCTCAATGATTTACTGCTAGGAAAATTATATGTTCTATTTCTAGAGTAACAAAGAAAGCCACAACCAAGTATTACAGAAAGGAAGGACTTTTGACTAAAGATCTAGACAAGAACACTTGTATTCTTGTTCTGCCAACAGAACTTGGGGCAAATTGCTTTTTTTTTTTTTTTTTTTTTAACTATACCAACTCTGTAGTATTTTGTGACTAAATGGTAATACGCTCTGTAGAAAAGTCATTATTTTGTTGGTACAGTAGAATGACCCAGCACTCAACTACTGACAGGCAGTTCAGGTTTTCATGCAGTATCTAGCTTTAAACTCTGCTAGGTTAAGTACTGAGACTACACACTCAATAGATGATGACAAACAGCGCTCTGGCATAAAGGCAAATGCTTGTTTTCAATTAGCCTAAAACAATTAACATATATTCTGTATCATTAGAGTTCCAACATGAAGGGCACCATAAAAACAACTCACAATAAACCATCCATAAAGTAGTCCCAAGTCAACATACTGAAAACAACACGCTGCTGAAATTACAAACTGAGCAGTAGCAGAAGAATGGTGACACCCACAGGGAAGCTCCCAGACAGGGACTCTCTTCACTACATTTGAGAAGAATAACTTTTTAATTGCTATGGCTTGGTACATCTACCTGATGTAGTCACCCGTGTCTATGCTCACAGTTCTTCCTACCTACAGAAGTTTTGGTTGACCAGACACCATATAGAATTAAACATTATTAAGCTAGATAATGAAAAATCTAATGAATGAATAAATAAATAAAAACAAATCCTAAGTATTTTATAATCAGATTTAGGCAAACCGAGAGACACAATCAATTCTAATTTACAGCGAGTGAATTTCTAAAATACAGCTGAAACTCACAAAGATCATTCTGCCTCCACGTGGCTCTTTGCTTACAGTGTTAAGGAGTAGTCATGGCTAACCCAGGTGTCAAAGTTAAAAGATGGAAGCTGGACAGCAGTTTTCCTGTCCAACATTTTCCTCACATGTACGTAGTCCACTTATATTCATCGGCATTTGAGTGATGGTTTTTACCTACAGATCATGAAGAAGGTTGGATATATCGTGCAACACCCTTGAACATCACATTGAACCCTCAGATGGGCTGTTTTTAAGACAAAATGTCCACCCAAACATATGCAATTCATAACTTGCTAATGCCCACACGCTTTGGCTACCAAAATAAAATTGATAAACAAATGCCTAAAGGTTTCTCCTGTCTTCACCAAACAACTCACACAATTATCTCTGTTCAGCCCCTTTCTAATTAAGGAATTACTTGTTTCACATCAAACTAAAAGACATATATAAGTGATTTTGTTGGCTTTTGACAAAACAGGCCAACAAAAGTAAGGTTTAAGACAGAACAATGTAGGAAGAAATGTCAGAGATCCAGGTCCACCAAGGCACACCATACTTTACCTAACCTTTTGTAACTGGACTACAGCACAGCACACATGTTCCATTGGCCAATCTGTATTTCCACTGTAGGGATACACTATGGGAACAGCTGCCCTAGAGGAACCACAAAACATGCTATTTAATCCAGCTCCTGTGGATACTGCAAAATAACCTCCTGTTCATGCACAGCTAGTACAAAAATTCACCTATATCCAAAGAAAAATATGAAATTGGTCTGACAGTGACAACTCTGTGGGACTTTTTTCTTTTTATTTTTAATGACAAGGTAATATCATATAACTGGTAAATGAAAAATTATTCTTGTATCTGTTTGGTTTATTTAAGTAATTCTCCAAGTCTTTCTGTATGCATTGTAAGTTGAAATATGAATGTATAAACTGCTTGTGAGATTCTAACCTTTAGCTTTAATCTCAATCGCTAAAAACAACAAAACTGTTATAATTTGGTGTCCAACTGTGAAAATAAAAAGCTATTTTCTGTTCTGGAAGAACAAAACAGATTTTGCTTCCAGCTCATTCTTCATGAAATGTGAGGTGGGAAGAAGCAGCTTTAAACCGCTAGCTTGTAAGTGTCCCTTGGAAGCATGGCTACTTAGAAAATTAAACCCATAATATACTATATTACAAATGCAATTCTGTGTCTCCTAAGTATTACCCTCATGTTCTAAATGCAACTTTATTTGACTGGGCTGCCTGTCACAACACTAAAGAAAGCAAGACTTCATAACATTTCCTCTATCACACATTGATCAGTGCTTCTACCAACTCATTGCTATTCCACTTATACATAAAATCACTGTGTGCAAATATCAGAATTACTCCTCTTCAGTGGCTTTTACATTTCCTCTTCAAAAATTATGTGACAGCAAAAAGCAGTCAGCAGAGTAAGCATTAAAACACATACATAATCTACTGGATTTTATAGAGATGTCAGCATATTTTTTATCCATTATTACAGATTTGCGATCCGTCATACCGCTCAGATAAAAGATATAACAATTTCCCTCTGCATTTCAAATGCTGGCGTTGTCACCACTTCTGCTACAGTGGCACAAAGCAGCCTGAAGACTCAGCCTCCACCATACCAGGCGCTACCCAAAGCCACCTTCTCCTCCTCACCTTCTACAGCCTCCCTGCCCTTGAAGTAGCCACAAGCAACTTTTTTCTGTTGGTTTGCTTATTTTAAGTGGGGAGAAGGTGCCTCTGAGGGAGAAGGAAAGAGCAGGAAGAGAAAGAGGGAGGTGTGAGGTTTTCGAGGTGTCCAACAGAACAGATCCTAAGAGCAGTAACGATTTCATGCTTTCCTAGGTCTGACTTATACAAGCGATGCCTCCCTGCAACGTCTCCTTTTAGCAAACCCCCATGGATGCTGCCACCACTGAGGGATGCTGAAAAATTAAGTGCTGGGAAGGATAGACAATCTGCATCCTTTGGTGCAGGATGATCAGCCATAAGCAAATTATTCAACAGAAAACTCAGTGATGCATTGTTTTGCTTTACAGGTTTCAAAATCTACCACAGGCATCTATGCTACTTTTAAGCCACATTTGTCTCAACTTCATGCTTTCAATCAGAAAAGGGTACTAAAAAAAAAAAAGGCAAAAACTACAGAACAGTTATCCACAATAATCCACAGATATATTTTGATTCAGTGAATCATTAACAAAAAACATTTATAATCAGAGTCCTCAAAAACACTAATTCAATCTCAGATGCATCTCTGTACGAACATGACAGCACGGCCATTAACATAAATTCAGAGAGTCACTGTTGCTTTTCTGGTGATCAAAGTGAGCTATAATGGGGAAATCTGACTTCTGAAGTTGCCCCTCAGTCACACCCTGGGAAGATATCCAGCTCAGCACTGCAAAGTTAAGCATGGCCAAATGCACAGCAACTTATGATTAGGCCTGTGCACAACATATCACCCACCAAGATCCAGCTGCAGTCTTAAATGAAATTTTGCAATCTGGTGCAAACTCACAGATTCCTCTATTAATTACATTAAAATATTGTATATTTAGAAACAGAGAAAAAAAAAACAATCACGACTCAGCATATCGTAAACTGCAAATTTCAAAATACACAAATAAACCATTTTTTTCATACTATCTACAGAGATCTCAGGTCCCTAGACAGACAGAAAACAAAATCTTTGAACACATCCAGAAATGACATTTTTGGAATCAAAGCTTCTGAACAAGAAGGTGTAATAAGATATTAAAATATAACAACCTTACTTGTGGATTTCTTGCTCCATGGATTTAGGCCCATTGTCTGTTCAAACGATCCAAATAGAGCCAGCTGAAAAGCATGGGCCCTTCAGAGTATGTCAAACAGCCACATGTGCTGCAAATTAGGATCATTTTCCTCAGCTTTTGAAAGGTATCATCAGATAATTAGCCAGTCACTGCAGGTTCCCTGAGACAAGTTGTTGATATCCATAATCCCCCCTGCTTTCCTCACTCTTCAGTTTTTTACTGCAGAGAACTGTAGAGTGCCAACTGTTCCCTCTGACTGTGTACATTAAAAAAAATAAGGTAAGGATATAACTCAGCCTGTATTTTCCCAAGTAAAAACTAATCTGGGTTAGATACATCACCATTTGGAAGGAACACGTTCTAGGACGCGAATGGAAAAAACACACAGGACATTACTAATAGGCCTGACCCACTTGATTTTTTAGTAACATCAGTCTTCCAACATAATCTCATTGAACTCTAAAAACAGAGTGTTATGAAGGTGAGCTGCATAAGCTTTTTTTCTTTTCTGTTAAACATGCCTGAAGTCCTCTCAATCACATGAAACAGCCTTACAGTCCAAGGCCCATCACAGAACTTTTAAAAGGAGCAAGGTAGTAAATTATTTCCTCGATCCCGCTTAGCAGTACTTGTTGTTGCATCTGCCAGGAGCTCCATTAATGCTCCCAGTGTTCCTTTGATTTTCCACTTGCTGCTTGCTAAATGCTAAAAGTAATATGCTTCTAAAATCTAACTCTTGCCAACTACAGAAGCAATGCTCCTAACTCTTCTGGTGTGCCTCACTCATCACTTCATCTTATACTGAGGTTTTTGAAAGAGGTGAAAAGTAAAACAGAAATTAAAGCAAGGTTAAAAAGTCGTCTCAGTTTTATAATAACATGGAGATAATACCAATGAAAGAACAGCTCCACAGACTTGAGCAGAGCATCCTAGAGTCTTTGTATTCCAGGTGTCACTTGGTGCAAAAGAAAAGCCACCACATCATTTTTCAGCTGGAGACAGAAAGAAGGAGCTGAGCTTTTTACAATTATTGTGACACAGTGGCTACAGTACTCAAACACCTCTTTTGTGTTAGACTCAGGTCTACCTAAAGCTTGCTGACATCAATCAGCTTCGATGAGTGTTGGATTAGATCCACACCTGAGAATATAAGCAATTTAATTAAGGCTTTGTCAATCTCAAAGGTTTGCTCAAGAAGCAGTTGGTCATTAACTGAAGAGGACAGGTTGTTCTTTTAAACTTGCATGACTTTCCCTCCAGGACTAAAACAAACATTTTAGGTCCTTAATTTACACTTAAGGTTAATCTGTGTTTTAACAATTTCCTAATTGGCTAAGATTCTTCAGATAATGGTGAAAACAGAAGCAAAACACAGCCTTGATTAACTGAAGTGCAAATTAACTTTTCACCTGAATCCTGGAAAACTAGAAAAAGAACAGTTGGGAGAAGCAGGAAAATTTGTCTCCCGAAGAGTAAGACAAGATCTGAAACACTAACTCTAAGCAGAACAAATAGCTACAGGAAAGGCACTTGGAAGTGAAAATTACAACAAATCAAGACTGGAAGGCTCAAAGGGTGGTTCCATTAAGAAACTCAATGTCAGATTAAGACTACAGGGAAGAAAGAACTTCTGAATGTCAGTTTTGTTAAAAAGGAGTACTTAAAAAAAAAAAAAAGGAAGAAGAAGAAGGGGAAAAAAAGAAAAAGAAAAAAAGAAGAGAAGGAAATGTGACCAAGTTGTGAAAGGCTTTTTCCCCCTGAACTATGTACCTGATTGCTAAAATAGCTGCTATTTGCACTTTAAGTAGTCACCTCTACAGGGTTTTTTTCCTGATTTTTTTTTTTTTTATCAGAGATGTTTAATGGGAATCCAGGATCACCATCTACTTGCTAGAATTACACCAGTAGTAGAAGAGATGCCTAGACTGCCAGTCTCTAAAACCTGTGAGCAACAGCTGAGGCTGTGATGAACTTTTCTGAAACTCATGCTGGGGAGAAAAAGGAATAGACTGTAGTCAAAAGTGGAATTCAAGAACTTAATGCTTCATCATGAAAGAAATCAGTACCTAGTACATACGCAGACAGGACACAACCTATACCATCACGTATATGAAAGAATGTCTCACTTGATAGGTATGATAACCTACCACTGGCCACAGCATCTATTGAGAAACATTTCTTGTAACATGATCTGCAGTAAATCAAATGAAACATATCTCCAAAATAATTACGAAAAGAAAATTGCTGATTTACTATGTAAGTAAAACCAATCTGGAGGCAATCTGAATTTTGCTTTTCTTGTTAATCAGGGTTATTCTCATAAACACCACTGAAGGAAGCAGATAAAAAAATACCATTGGTAAGAAAAATATCAGCAAGAAAGATGCAGAAGTGGAAGCAGCTGAGTAAGAATAGGTGGCAACACTTTTTTAACTGTAGTGAATGTGATTCAATACTCAACATTGGCAAAATTAACAGGTCACATGAAAAATCACTTCATGCTATAAAAAAAAAATTTTAAGAACAGTGAAAAAAAATTGAGAACCGTAATTTCTTATAATTCTACTAAGTCACTAAATACTTTGAGGTTCTTAAGCTTCCTAATCTGTAAAGAGATTTTTGGGTACTGTAAGACATTACAAAATTCTGTATCATGAAGTGTTATTTCATTATTGTTTTAGAAAAATTATCAAGACCATTATATTTAGTATAAAATCTGGTTTAAAGTTGGTTTTGTGAATGTTCTTGTCTTTTAGCAGTGTCAGAATATTATTTTTTTTTTAGCATACAAATTATTTCCACTTCATGAATATTCCTTCTGGGGCTGTAAGAGTAACTATTTTCTACCACTATCTGAAGCATAAAGAAAATTTACAACAAAAATGCAGCTGAACACACTACCACTCTTGCCTTCTTTATCCAGGCTGTAAAATGGCCATTTTGGCCCCTCAAGAACTGCTTTAAGCTACACCCTCAATTTTATCTCTTCAAAAAGCAAATATTTATCAGGGTTAATATTTTTCACATCTTGGGAGCTAATAATGAAGAGTCTTCTGGATAGAGAATCATGCCCTATTTCTCATTACTGTGTGCAAACACTGTCTAGACAACTGGTTCAGATGTAGGTGGCCCTATGTGGTCAGAGAAATTTCCCACACTCGCACTATTTGAGGAAAACACACCCAAAGCTAACAAAAGTCCTCCTTACAGAGAAGAACTACCCAGCAGATCAACACTTGTCACCAGTTCATGTCTACTTATGCAGCAAGCATCCTTATCCATGTGATCAAGAGATTTGGGGTATTCTGGGAGGTCCACATAAATACATGAACTTTGCCCTGTTACACAGACAAAATATTACAATATTCTGTAATATTACAATATTACAAAGCCTAAAAGACCATTCACAAATTTACCAAGTTTTGGTTCACGTGCCCATAAAGAAGCATCTTCATTTCTGTCTCAATATATACTTCTGTATACGAATATCTCAAGATATACTTCTGTATACAAATACTTGTGCTGGATTTTGTAGAATCACTTGCTCGCAAGCAGAAATGCTGAATACACAGCTACAGTATTTTCCAATTTTTGCAGATAAAAAGTAAAGGATTCTAGTAAAAATGCTGACATGAACTTGCTGCGTTACTAATATCTTTAAAGTTACACAACTAGAAAAAAAGTACACATTTGCAAAATCATTTGATAGATCAGTGTTGTGAGTATTACTTTTCATTGATAATGTGACGGATTTCTATTCTTCGAAGACCAGCAGATATTTTACATACATTTAATACAGAAGAGAAAACCACACAGGCATTTTATGCAGGCTGTGGTAATAAAACATATCAAAGCATTTAGAAGGTATAACAAGGACACTAATTTATGAAACTTACATCATTTAAACATCTATATATATCAGTCTACATATAAAGATTCTCCAGATATCTTAGTTTAAAAATATATAATTTGGAAACAAGTATTGTTATTACCATAAGCAACTAAGATACAAAAATGTCCAATGGTTTATGTTATTTAACTAGTTTAATAACTTCAATTAATAATAACTAGAATTAATAACACAACTGTGCTGTTAGCAAATATCAAGGAAATTTCCTAGTGAATCTCTGCGGCACTGCAGATTTCACCCTAACATTGCATAAACGTTGTAAAGTAAATGAGAAAAAAAACAGTTTGTGGTTTTAAGACAGCAACAATCAAGAACTTGCAAACAGCTGATTTTTGAAAGGAAAGTCTGTTCCTGCCAGGAAGAGAGGAGTAACTAAGCAAGTCCTTTCTCATCTTCACTGCTCTCTAACAGGAAAAAAGATGGTATCTTTTTCTCTCTGGTTCAGAGGAAGGACAGAGACAGATTCTGTTTCAAAGACAAGAATCTCAAAATCCTCTCTCTGTTTTGAGACGAGGTGTATCTAGGAACATTTTGGCAAGATTAGCAATTTCAACAGAATAATTTAACATTTATCTGTTTCTATCTACCACCCTAAGCAACACAGTCATCCTTTCTCACTCGCCCTGTAGCACTGTAAATTACTCCACCTCATCTTTTACAGAGCTGCTGACTCTTGGCAATTTCTTCCTGATCTGCTCTTCTTTTTCTGATCCTGATGATTTCTCAAACTTCCTCGCATTTCTTCAAATAAAGATCACCCTTCGCTGAATAACTGATTATGACCAAAGCCTGTCTCCCAAACTGGTGAACAGCTGAGGGAACTTGCTTTGAGACACAGCCAAGAAACTTCTGGTGTGGATGTTTAAATGCATTACCATCCCTCACACATTGATGTCTGATTGTAACAAACACTGTCTTGCAGAATGTGTTAACGTGACATCTGGACACATTTCTTTTGCTAGTGAATCAGTGTTACTTGCATCAGCATTCTCTGCCCTTTTGAAAACAAAAACACCACTCAAGTTTTTTGCCTCCTCAGAATATCAGGATTATTGGAATAGATACCTGTCTATTTGGATTGATATCTCTCCGCTCTACTGAACTGGGAAATTAGCTGGTACCAATAGATTTGGGGGTCACTGACAGGAATTTCATCTTCTCACATCTGCACTGACTGACTACTGTCACTGCTACAAACAGCCTGGTGACTTTTAATAATCGATATGTGACCCTTCACAGGGGAAAGTAAATGCTGCCATTCTGTTTCTTTGGAGAAATCACAGAAGTAGTCAATAGAAATTATTCTTATTTCCTCCCATAAAAACATGGATAGCTTATATGACATCAACTCTGTTTAACCTGACGGTAGAGAATAATACTGATGGGATGAAAATGCATTTTACATGCCCTAACCTATGTCTGCATTTGCCTCTTACAAAGAAAGCAGTAACAATTGGGTAATATTATTCAAGCATAAGCTATACCTCCATCTAAGAATCAAGGTTAGAATCAAGGTTGGGCAAAAGCTGAGTTGGTGCAATTATATTAGCATATTGTATGAAATTCACTGGATATGTACTGTCTCCAGAGTTTTACTTCCTACTGCCCTATGTCTTTGTAGTCACTTCGTGGGAACCACATTCAAGCCAAGAGCAAACAAATTCTTGCTATGAATGTTGTACTTTACATCCTTCTGCAGCATGAAAGCTGTCTCTGTAAGAAACATGACAGCAGACTGTACAGCTTTAGGGCTGTGACTTTACCCTGGCTGTCTTCCACAGCCACATTCAGAATTTAACTTCAGTGGTTCATGTACAGCTTAAAAGCAGTTTCTCCCAGAACGGTTTGATGCACAGAGAGGAGCTGGATCTCTCTTCTGTGTGTTGGGCAAATCTCGAGTGTATAACCGAAGTTAATCACTAAGGCCATCAGACTGGGATACGGTAGGTTTGCATAGTCTTTCGTTTTTTACTGACTAGAAACCTGTTCTGTAGTCAATTCTTTATGATCATAAAAATCAAACATTTTATTTCAAAAGTAAGGTACGTGCTATTGAACATGAAATGAGAGCAAACAGACTGGAGGCCAATTCTGCCACTCTCCTGCCCTTCCACTGCAGTACGGGAGTGCTTAAGAAAGTCAGACGAGAGAAAAGACAGTACTCCTTAGGGACCTGGGACATGGTTGTCTTCCCCTTATCAAGAGAATTCCAGACTGACAGAAGTCTACCTTGATGTACCGATACAAAAAAACAACAACAACAACAAAAAAAAAAACACAAACATTTCGGGGCAATTTCTGTTATTTAAGAGCACTGGTTGCTCGCTAAGAGGTGTCAAAAAGTAAATTAAGAAAAACACTGTACGTTTACCAGCTCGCTAATAGGATCTGGTACGAATTAATTTTCTCATGCAGTGACACAACCTGAGTGATCAACTCTCCAAAATCCCAAATGGACACATCCTGGTGAACTTCAAAGCCATAACCACTGCAGAAGCATGCACCCTCCCAACCCTGTCAAAGAGGAGACAGAGGAAAAGCATTAGCTGATCTGGTCACTGAAGAGTAAGAAACTACAGCTGGCTGGAAGGAGACTTTGCTCCCAGTCTTGCTTTCCAACATGCTTTACATCATATCAATCTACCTGCTGCCTCCTCTCTTGTCTGCAGATGAGCCCAGGCTATATTCCCTCACCTTAAAGTTTTCAGAACTGGAGTGGGAAAGGCAAGCAAAACCAAACTCAAAACTTATTCTGGCCTCGTTCCCTCTTCCTCCTGCCTTTTGCCCTTCCCAAGCAACAAACGAGATGCTCTGAACAAAATGAAAGCCAGCAGGTTTCCTTTTGATGTCTTGGTTCCACCCAAGAAAAACACACACACATATTCAAAGCAGAGGACGAGGACAGGGGTTTCACCTGATCCAGAAACTAGCTCTGGAAAGATTCATCTTAATTAATTATACCCTGCTTTGCAAGTCCAGCAGACAACATGACACATGTTACACTGTTTCCACCAATGCTGTAGAAAACAAATTAGCTGACAAAGGGGAAAAAATTGCTTTTTCATCTGTTTTCCTATTGAAATTAATTGCAAGAAATGTACTAGCATACTGGAAAAATGCTGAAGGCAATATAAAAATTTGCACATGTAGGGACCCCAACATATTTGATTTATACTTCATAACATTTTATTTTTAAATAACAAAGGTTTGCCTTGTTTTGAATGAACTGATTTACAGGCATTTTTGCTACCTCCATGTAAACTAGCTACACCTGTATATGCTAGCTACCTTTTCTATTTTTCAGGTACAGAAGTGGAACAAAATAGAAAAGTCAACTGTTTAACAGAGGTCTGAGCTTAGAGAGTCTGGACTTTCTATCCACCAGAGTAATGGACATGCAACCAAACACGGAATGGTAAGCGTCATATCAAACCACAGCTCAGTGTTTCTGTAGGGGGTCACTAGGCTGACAGAGAGAGAAACACTTCTGCAAATATCTCAGGTAACAGCTTGACAGCGGTGGGACCTGCGGCAGGAAAAGGAGGTGAGGCTGAAGAACCTTAGGAAATGCCAGGCTAACGTAGTGCAGTGAGGCCTATCTCTTGGCAGCCCAGATAGCCCCGGCCCTTCCCATTCCCAAAGGAGCTCAAAAAGGAATAGAAGTGGTGACTCTGTATGTTTGAAGAAGTGGTGACTGTGTTTATGTTCCTAAAAACTGTTGAAGATGTTACTTAGCAGACTGAAATCCGTCAGGTGAAGGACCTGACCTCACTGCATTACTTCCATCAGTTATCAGGTCCTTTAACCTCACTCTGTTTTAAATGGAACAAGCCACTCGTTGCTTTTAAGCAGGCACAGTAAGTTAGCTCACAGTTTGTGAAATTTCATTTCAGAGAGCAGACATAACAAGACAACCCAGAATATTTAATTAACCTGTCTATGTATTTACGATAAAGTACAGATTCTGAAGGCAAGGCTGGTATAAGGCTCTCTGGACTACATGTGTCCATGTGGCAATAAATTTACAGTTCCAAATTAGTTTTCCAACTTACACTGCTGAGCCCTTAACTGGGAAACGCATCTATAGGGCTACAAATCTGCACTGGGAAAATCTGGCTCCGGTTATTCAAAAGCTGCAGTTCAGCTTTGGCAGATGTTTATCAAAGAAGTACAACACTTGGTACCTCGTCTGAACCCGGATGAAAGTCAAATGTTGCGACTGAAATACACAACTTGTTCAAAGCAATACCCCTGAACAACAAGGTGAAAATTACTGGCCCATTTAGAGAACACTATCATCTGTAGTGATCTACTGCAATTGCCAATAACTTCTCAGAAAGACTCTAAAGTAACAAAAGTTGCAGAAGTGGGAATCTAACAACTGAGAAATTACACATTCGCAAGTAAGACTTGTCAAGCTTTCCAGCACAGAGACTTTCAAGCTTTTTTGCCCAAAGAAAAGAAGTCCAAGAACAGAAGTCTCAGGTCACAAACAAAGAAAAAGAGACACCAAGGAACTTTTCAGTGTTTTTTTTTTTTTTCTCCTTAGAAGAACAAAACATAAGACCTACCTAATAAACCTTATGGGTTTATTTCAACAAAACTACTTAGATGATCAATTTGTCAGTGAAAGTAAGGGCTCTTAACAACCACTCTAGACTAAATACATCTAAAGGCATATACAGTTTTCCTTCTATTTATATTTACATACAGTGTTTTTCAAGAGAGGTATAAAGAAGTCATGACTGGCTAGGAGCAAAAACATGATTATGTAAAATAGAGTATGCAAATACATAAATTCACATGTAAAATAGCAGCTACACTGAAAAAAAATCAACAATTTAATGCAATCAGCTGACAAAACACAACTGTCTCATGTAGTATATAGAGCATCTATGGGTTCTCTACTTTAAACAAATCAAGTGACCTGACGAAGTCAGGTCTGAAAATCTCATGGCTGAGAAATGGTTCCTGATAAATGGGGGGGATGGTGGGGAGGGGGGCTGATGCTGAACATCTGCCATTCACACTGAATGACCTTTTTATGAAAGTGGACTTATCTATATTGAAAACTCAAGAGTCATGTTACGGCTCTCTGCATACAGCATACCCTTGGAGGTTTGATTTCAAAAGCCAGACATGGTATTGTATATTCACTGCTGACAAGAAGGCAGGCAGAGCACATTACATCGCTCTTCAAAGAGATGCTGAGTGGTAAACCGAATGCAGGAACCCCCCTGAAATGATCTGATAAATGATTTTTGTTAGTTAGTTTGGCACCAGTATGTCTGATATCTAACTCTGTGACACACAGTCTATCCAGTACATGGTATTAGATTCCTGATATTTTGTGTCAACACGAAACTTACGCTGTGACACATGCCTTTGTAGTAAAGTATGGGAGGAGAGAAAAGTCAGAGGGGAACACAATACACTTCCCAAACATGTAAGGAAATAACTGAATTGTACTGGTATTGTATGTTGCTAAAAGGCTGCCATTAGAGACAAAAAGTCACAATTCAGACTAGCAGCTCCAAGCATATCACATTGCGCTATCATTACCTAGTTTTCAAACACAATTTCCTACTCTACTAAATCCCCAAATCAGTGTTTCAAAAGATTCTTTCCTCCTCTTACAACATATCTGATGTAATTTTCACATATATTCAGCAACAAGACTACTAACAAAGGCAAGCAGAGAAAGGACAATGTTGCAGAGATTAACCTATTTCACAGAATCACCACAGAGTAATTCCGGTCACTCAGGATCTCAGGAGGTCTCCAGCCCAGCTCCCTGCTCAAAGCAGGGTCAGCCACGAGATCAGATCAGGCTGCTCAGGGTTCATTCAGGCAGATCCTGAAATCCTCCAGGGACGGAGCCTGCACAATCTCTCTAGGCAGCCTGCTCCACTACTTTCTTTTCCATGCCAGAGAACTTGCCTGCTTTGCTGCCCCTTTTCAATTTATGACCAGTATCTTTCATTCTCACCCCAGGAACCTTAGCACTGGGCCTAGATATCCTTTCAGTAACCTCCTCATGTGGTGGAGGCTGCTGCCAAGTGTGTCCAAAATCACCTCCAGGCCCAAGAAGTCCCACACCCTCAGCCTCCCCCCATGAAGCAGGTTCCCCACAGGAATCACTCTAGTTAATTGATGACTTTCTTGTGATGGCAGGCCCAAAACTGGATGCGGTTCTTCACATCTAAGGATTTACATCTAAGGAGTACCAATTACAGGGAACAATCACTTGACATGGTGCTGTTCGCCTGCTAATGCAGGCAAGGATATTGTTGGCCCTGATGGCACACAGCTGGTTTGTGGTCAGCTTGACCTTAGAGACCCTGATGAAAACTAAGGGAAAGAAGGCTCTGAGGGCCTCATCCTTACGTGTCCGCAGCCACTAAAGCGCCTGCTCTGTGCAGGAACAGGTCCAGATTTTGCTTGTTTATTCTTTTACTGCTCATTCAGCAGCAGAAGACACTGCTCATACAGGACAGAAGAGCGGAGGAACATGTCAGAAGAATGAGAACAGCCTTTTGCTACAGCAACGTTATGCAAACATCAGCAGTGACTATCCCTGTGTTGTTGTCTGCCCCCTGGGGGGGAAAAAAAAAAAAAAAAGTAATTCTAAGTCTACTTCAGTATCAATTATATATTTCTAAGGTATTAAATCTGTGTAAATGATTGATCTGTGAAAAATGCATTTAAGCTGCCTGTAGACTTTAAAGTCTCTCACTGTTTGAATGATTTGTTTTAGCTATTTTGTGCAGTCATATGCTTGGGAACATAAAAATTCAGGTATGAAGCTTCAATGGATGGCAGTGGTCACTGGATCCAGACTTATGGCAGTAATTACCCTTTCAGTGTCTTGAAAGTAGTCCAAGTATTATAAGAATAATGTAATACGAACTTCCAGGCTAAGAAATATTTTGGTATTGCAGCTTACTGCAAAGCCCAGGGAAATGAAGACTGAACTGAAAAATACTGTAATCAGTATTTCACCTCTTTTTACTTAGTTTATCTGAAGCAACCAGATGCATGAAATGAATAAAAATGTCTACTTTGCAGCATTGCAGTGAGTGTTAGAAAAATATTCACTCAAGTTAAATATTGGCAGAGGGAATTCCACTTTTGAATATATGGTAGCTTTGTAGTTACATTAAACTCAAAAGAACAAAACACAAGAAGTGCTCGATTCTTCTTTTTATTAAACAGCACAGTTTTGAATGTGAAAGTGTAAAGGAGAATAGTTACTTCACAGTTGAATCTTTCTATAAGCTAGTCTAGTATAGCGTTAGCAGAGGGCTTTCTTATTTTTCTCCTTCTCCCCAACATAATTGTTTGTGTGTGTGACAGAGCACCCCTTCTGCACCAGCCCCACAGAGCTGTCAGGTACAAGGAGTAACACTGAAAAAGACCAGTGCTTCCGTCCTTGATGCTTCTTTGGATGAGGCCTCCATTTAACCTCGTCAGCTGTATCTGCTGTAGATGACTGTCCAGAAGACAGACAGCCCCTCTCTCTTGAAAAATCAATGCAGTGCTCTCACAGGTTCTCTCTCATACCTTTTCGCTGCTTCAATTCAGAGCCTGGGATTTTTTTCAGTACTACCACTTATTCCTTATTCTCCTTCTATGAAGGACTCTCATTTATGGTCCCATTGGATGAAAACCACAACAGGTTTTGCTCAACCAGAATTAACGCTGTCTTATATAGAGCTTGGTGTCCTAAGGAAATAAAGCTAATGTCATCATAGTTAGCTGAATATCTGTCTGCCCATCAACTGAGCGCTAATTATGTTGGCCTGAAAACACCACAAAGGTCCTTGAGACTGGTGGGTACGTATCAAGTGCTTACAATTTCCACACTTTACAAGGAAGAGGACTATGTTAGGCCTGTAATTGTTGTAATTTGTTGCCCTTTGCAGAAATGAAGCTATGTCTGATTCTCACTGGAAGTGGGCCATGGTTATCATGGAGAAGATTTCAGAGTTTCAGCAGATTAAAGAGGCAGGAGGCAGACGTGAGATACACATCAGAAAGCCACAGGGAAATCAACTTCATAATTTCTTCTGCCTACCACTGAACATGCTGATTTGGAAGTATGTTAACTAATATAGTATAACCAACATGATCACAATGTACAGTTGCTTGTCCTCAGCTGTAAAGTCTGTCTTTTACAAATAGTGTTGAAAATTTTTGACAGAGAACTTGTATGGAAATTGATTTTACCCACTTCAACCTCTCATAGATTTCATTCACTCACACTCTTGCAGTCACAGACTTGGAAGTACCAAGGCACATATACTCAAATGGTATGGCCAGGACCTCTTGTGTGCAACGTAAATAATACAAGATGCTGGATACCACATCCTTTTTATGTCTCAGGGGTGGTTCTTACTTTACAGCAGTGAACTGGTTTAAAGACGAATCTTCCTCGTCTGTCAGGAGACAACAGTCACAACACTGTCCTTTGCTTCAAAATGTTGCTTACTCCATCCTCCATAAATCCTAGGACAGACTGCTACTCAGTTTCTCCTTGTTTGTTTGAAATGTATATTTTTCGCCTCATAAGATAAAAAGAAAGAGAAAGTCACATAGGTGTTATCCTGCAACCCTATTGCCACCATCCTGTTGCCACCAGAAGATACTGTGTACTGAATGGTCATCTATGTTGAGGTCTCAGAGTGCAAGCCTTCTGGCCTCAATATAAAGCACATTCTTCAATTTTATTACTAGAAAGGGCATGCTGAAGGCAGTATCCTTGAACTACATCTGTCATTAACATGACAGGCTGTTCTTACAGTCCCCGTTCTGGTCTTTCTTTTGGTGCTTTCACTAACACACAAGTACATGCAGCACCTCCACTCATACTTCATTCATACAACCTTCATAAATCTAATAAAATTCAAAGTATTAAGATTGAAGTGCAAAATGTACCTTCCAAGTTCACATAACTTATGAAGTAACCAAGACTTGTTCCTTTTGAAAACAGTATTTGTTACATTTATGGTACTTTGAGGGTCTGAATAACACTGCAGGTGTGCAAGGGTTAGTTCTGACAGATGGCTTCTTTTTAAAACCCCAGTACCAGAAGCTGCACCTTCATTCTCTCCTGGATACACATGGAGGAACTTTAAAATCTCTTCCACACCAGACATATACAAAGGCCCAATACTCAAAATACATCGGTACCTGCATTTATGGTAGTTACCTGCAGTGTCAAGATGTAAAACCCTCCATGCTCACTAGATCTACATGCAGATGGCTTTTCTGCGTCTAGGAAAGGTAAAAGTCAATCCTCTCATCGTCAGTGTTAATGAAATACACAACCATTATAACTTAACAGATTTCCATTTGCTCTTTACTTTGTACTACTACTTAATAAGCATGTGATGATCAGTACACTTGAAAAGACTTACGGTAATAGTAAAGGCACAAAACCCTTCAAGCATTTATGACACATTGTTTCCATGGTTTTTGTCTACTTTTTAGAACTGCCTCTAGAACTTGCATCTAGACCCTGAAAGGCTGATTAGTTCAATTAAGCTAATGAAGAAAAAAAATAATACTTATCTCAACCTTCACTTGACATTAACAAAAGTGTTTACATGGCACAGTTCCTGGCTTTCCTAGCCAACAGAGCCTCTGCAACACAACCGATTAATTAAATAGTGCTGAGAAGTTAACACTGAAGGTTACTGATTAATTGTATGTTAGAGCTGTCTAATCAAGTACCCAAGGCAATAAACAAATACAAAGATAAATTATACCATGATTAACACAATTATTTATAGTTTTATTTTTAACTACTTGCTTGCCACATGGCATACTTCCACCTGAATAAGCAAAAGGAGGAGGGTAGCTCAGGATCACCTACTGAATTTCCCAGCTGGCTATTACAGCTGTTCTCCCTGTGAAGTGAAATAAATTATTATTAATCCTACTCCATGCATGGCCATCATGCAAGCATATATGCTGAATGAGCAGCCATACATTTATTTATCATGTATTTTTTAGTACTACTGCTTGCTAATTCACGTCTCCAAGGGCTTAATTCGGCACTGCAAACAGCTGCTAGCCCTCATTAAGAGAAAGCAAGCAATCGACTCTAAACACTACATTATTATTAAGAGGACAAGATTCAGACCTAGAGACGATCGATAGCTTTTTCTCTGATACTCAAGTTCTTCTGTCTAGCAGTGAATCTCTCGCCTTTTAGGGATCTTTGTCTCAATATCTGAGTTTCAGTCATAGGCCCGAAACTGCAACGCTTCTCCATCTGTTAAGGTTATTTTCACGGCCTCCTCTGAATCACCACATAACTCAGTTCTTCATTTGACAATACCAAGACATGAATACTAAAATTTGCCTCCACACCACAGTTTTTCTAACTTGTGTAATCCACATGCACCACAAAGTAAGTATTTTCCTTGTATGCACTGGTGCAAGTTTGTTTACTTTTATCATGGTTCAGACAGACCTTTTGAAGAAAATGCTCCAAGGAGGGCTCTGAAAGAAGGAAACTCCATGACAATGAGTTTCCCTGCGTCACTGAAAACAGAAGCTTGCCTCCTCCAAAAAACGTCATTGATCTCCTCCTAAATCTGCCAACCCTGGCTGCTTCGTACAATGAGGTCAATAAGAAGATTCTGTTGTGTTCACCATCTACCTCTCTGAAAATAAGTTAAATACATATCAGAGATACATAGAATATCCTGAGCTGGAAGGGACCCACAAGGAGTGGGTCCCTTGTGGGACCCATTGAGTCCAACTCTTGATTCCACGGAGGGCAATTTAAAAGTTAAATCATGTACCTAAGGGCATTAGATTTAAAAAAAAAAAAGTGTCTCATAAAAGGCAATAATTAATGAGAAAGACCAACTGCATTCACCCATCCCCAGGTAATTTCCCCAGAATTTTCACTGTGCCACGGAAAGATTTATTAGTCATTTTAATAGGCAGAATCCTTTGTCAGTCTGCTCAAAACACAGTTGTTACAACAGTCCAAATATTTACTCTTCCTGTGCTTCTCTTTTGTTATAAGCCATTGTATATGCAATATAACCACGATCAAATCTCCCATTAAACCTCTCAGCTATGAGCAAAACAGTTCAAACTTCCCCTCTGTATCTAAACAGACCCATCTCCCATTTATATCACACTAGCTTTAAAGGACTTCCTACCACAGGATGAAGAGAGAAGAGGCTCAACTCCACATCCTCTACACATCTTCCACAGCTGGCAATGAGACCCCACAGAGAGCCATGAACCCCCCTTTTTCTGTACTGCTGATACACACGAGAGCTGGCAGCTACAGCACGCTCATCTTCCCACACCCTGAAACACCTGCTATTTGAAGCTGCTTGTGGCAGGGGCTGAAATTATAGCAGCCTCAGGAAGAGTAGATTAAGTTACAAGCAAAAGGTCAAAGGCTGATTGATGTCACCACTGCACACTGTAAATACATATATAGATATACATTAAGATTTGGTCAATTTACATTGATATAAGTCACAAATTTTGTATCCATGCCATGGTCTTTTATTTTCTTTCATTTTAAAATTACATTTAGATTTATTTTTTTTTTAAATGTTGTTGCAATTGCAATCAATCAAGATCAACAACCCCAACCCTTATCTCTTGAATTATGGATTCTGTGACAGTACATATTATACATTCAAAAATCTGTCTTTCCTTGTTTCCAAAAGTGGTTAATTATATAACACTGGAGAACTGTTTTTAGGAAGGTTAATTTTCATAAGAACCTTTCAACGTGCAATAGCTTGTTGCCTTTAGAAAATAACGTTCATACAGCAGAAAATAGCACTGGGAACATCAAAAGAACATCTAGCCTAACAGACTGTTTCCCAATATTGTAAAGATGGAGCTCATGCACCAACATTTCTCCAACCGCAGGCTCACAAACCCACTGTTTGACCCATGTGAACAGAGCTGTCTTTAGCAACCTGAATCTCCAAGCATGATCAGTGTGTGCACTCTCAGGCAGTAGAAAGGCTTGAATCTGGAGCACCTGATCTGCACACAGTAATATACATGCAACCTATCTTCAACAACTGTTAATGCTCATTAAAACAAGCTTATTAAGTCAACCAAAATGTAGGCAACAGTTACTTGTAAAAGATGCTGCTACAACAGAAATAAACCAATCCTCTGTCATTTAAAACAACAACAACAAAACACTATGTTTGCTTCAAGTCCAAATGCAGAGTTTAATGCTTGTTTTCTTACTTTGTCTCTCAAATTGATTTACTAGAGGTACTTGTATCTTTAGTCTCTAACACAGTTTGTGCAATGGCTACTATTGTACTGCAAGGTTAAACTGGTTTACTTTGACACAGAAAGGTAAGCTCATTGTGTAGAAATCAAAACTACTTGCTTCTTCCTGTAATCATGCAGCAATTTATATTTCAATTCTTTAAAACATGCTAAGAGAAAAAAAAGAGCATTGTTACTTATCTTCCAGGTTTCTATGGCTAAAGCTACACTCCTCCACTTTCTCCCATCATTTCTGGATGCCGTTTCAACAGTACAATTCATCCACTCAGCTTTCCACTTAATTTGTCAAAGATTATTTCCAAAAACTAAAAGTAAATAGACTTCAGGTAATCATTTACACTGCTCGCACAACTTTTAAATGTAGGCACTTTTTAAAAGTGTCTGCAGTCAAGATGCCTTTCTGCTGCTGAAGGATCTCACAGCACACACACTAAACCCACAGCAGCAGTGAGCTGCCAGCCAGCTAGGAGCCCACAGCTTCAGCAAATGAAACTCAGGGCAGGAGTGTATATGTACAGCCAGGAGGCCAAGTTCAGAGCAGAGCTGTTCCTCTGTCAGTACAACGCCTGGAAAACGCACCAGAAAATGGCTCATTTCTACACCAGTTGCCTAGTGACATGCAACGCTTTCAAGCCACTCTTTAAGGATCTGTTGAACAATGAAATGCATGCGTTTGATATGGATAACTGCAAGCCTCCATCTAGTTCTCCCATTCTAGAGGACAAGATGATTTGGGGCTCTTGACCTAACCCATTCGACCGACTTGCCTTAAATTTCCTCAGCAAACCCGTGTGGGCAGGTCCATAACAAGGAACGATTTGTGTGTGTTTGATGATGCATGAGTTAAAGCTGTGCAGGAAGCGTTAAGAAGCCATACATTGCCTCCTGACTAAAGATCTGAAAAGATCATTATCCCTGTAACACTCAACCAGAAGCAAGTGCGGTAAAATAATCACCAGTTTAGGGGGTTGTGTTAAGAAGATGGAGTGGTATTTATGAACCCACACAGGGTGCACAGTTTAAGTAATCTCCCCAGTCTTAAGAATACACACAGACCCCTCACAGCCTTCTTCTGAGAAGCAGCAGCAGGGTCTTTGCTGCCCTCCAGCCATGCGATATGTTCTTAGTGTCTTGGCTCCGATAGTAAAGCCCACGCACTAAATCCGAGAGCCACGCACGATGGCATTCGTGTGGATCGAAAGGCAGAACTTCGTACAAGTCTGTTTACGCTAAAGCATTTAAGTTTTGACATTTGCATGCAGGAATTTCAAAAGAGCATATCTGTGGGTGGTTTTTGATAGAATATATATCATAAATAACAGGGAGTTGTTGAGAAAAAGCTACAGGTGAATTCAAGCTGTGTTTTTCATTAACTAAAAATGACCTGAAACTTAAATTACTGAATTCAGTGTACTGTAACCTGGCAATATCCTCATAACCTTCCTCCTATAATAACAGATGTAATTACATGTCTTGCTATGAAATTTAGTTACTTTAAAAAACTCTTTGAACACCAAATTAGCTTCATTGTTACCCTTATTGTATCATCTCTAAATTGCACCTGTGCAAGCGCCTAAGTGCTCTAATTGCAGGTTTATAGGATGTATGCCTCAGAATGTAACTATGTGAACTACATAAAAATGATTAGGGCAATTACTCTTGGGTAAAAATGTTTAACGCAACGTCAAAGCCATACAGCAGTTGTGTATTTGTTAGGTTTGCTGTTCCTGTTGTTGCCCACAACCATCTCCATGCTTTTTGGAGTGAGGTTACTGTCTGCTCACTTTTATTTTTCAATTTTATTTTTTAATGCTGGTGCTCAACTCCCAGAACAAGTTTAGAAGGCATTTGCCATGGTAATTCTTTTATGTTGATGAATCATGACTACTTAATTTATTTTAGATACCTTTATTCCACTGGCACGTCTCTAAAAGTATGTCTAGTGGAAGGTAAAAAGTCAGGCTTAATTTTAGGAGAGCCTAGGGAGATGAAAGATAAGGAGCTAATTATGCAACTGTGTGCACTGGACACCAGCATAGGCCATGGTAGAAGCGTCAGCTATTTTCAAAGAAATCTTAAAAAAGAGCTGCAAGAAAATCTACAAAATACAGCATCTTCTGTAATGGAGGCTAGAAATCAAAGAAAAACCTACTGCTTGATTTGGTTTGAACTTTGAGCTATTTGGGAAGGAAAAATTTCTCTTCATCAAGCAAACCTTTGCAGAGCTCTTAATGGCCTAAGAGGCATGTTAATAACAAAAATTGCTGCCTACATTTTTAGAAGTATTTCTTCAGATTTTTTTTTAAATATTATTTTTTAAGTGTTAACAGGACTGTATTCCAAAAGGTTTGCATAACCAAAGAAAAAAAAACTATTATTCTACAGCATCATCACTACTGCAAGCAAACACCGGTAAGCTCATATACTTGTCACTGGTCATACTGAGAATTCAGCACCTTATCCTGTTTATTAACGAAAAGTTTTTCCCCCAATTTGTAGCTCACTGCTCATGAATGCGAGGCTAGACACTTCAGCTTTGCCAAAAACTGTTTCACATTCCTGGTGAAAACACACAAATGTACTTGATTAACTTTAAAATACAGTGCCTGCTGACACAGCCCCAAATTCAGAAGAGCGGTTACGATAAGCATTGAGATCTAAATGGTTCCTTAGCTGCCAGCTCCTTCACAGGCAAACAACAGCCTTTTCTCCTCAGAGCATCTTGGTATCTTCAACCAAGTACGCTGGTAAGTTTTACCAAAAAATAAAAAAGTTATCCTGCAAAGCCTTGTTCTTGACTCAAGCTCTTCCATATGCTACCAGCCATGAAAACACGGGAAGCTACCGTGTACCAGATATTCTGCTCTCCCTTTTCCAAGGCTGCTGTGGATCTGGAAAGCCACCAACATCTTGGTTACACCAGGAGCAGACATAAACATGACACTAGGGTGGCTGAAGGAAGGAGCAAGCTGTGGATATGCCAAAAACCCCTCAGTCCCCTTGGAATGGGGTCATAAAGCGATACTCAAACCAGTCAAAAAACACTGGGTCTGCAAAGGTAAAATTAACTCCTAGCGAAGTCTTTTGACAATGAAAAACTTCTGTTTCAGAAGAGCTTAATGGAGAGCCATGCTCTCCTCTTGCTCCCCAAATGCAGTCACCTGCTGCATTTGAGGAGGATGGGGTGGGGTGAGATCCCTCAGGCTCTCCCCGCCATCTGACGGCTTAGCACATGCTCTGGCACAGCTCAGCCAAAAACACTCAGCCAAAACTGCATGGGATGGCCTCTCTGCTCCCCACAGGATATGGGGTGGTTTGGATGCTCTGCCCCTTGCCCTCTCCATCGGCTGGCATGGATGCTGCCAGGTCCAGGAGAAGCACAGGGAGAGCAGAGGAGACATCAGCGACCCTAGCAGGCGCAGCATGAAGAAGCAGAGGGCAGGAGACATCACGTCTCTTAAGGACGGGAGAGAACGGAAGGGGGAAGGAGGGCAATTTGCTGGATAAGAGAGCTCAAGCGTTCAAGTCTCAGAGATTAAAGAGCGTTAGCAGCCTCTCTTCCCCACCTCTGTACATTAATGCTTTAATCCAGTTTCCACGGGGGGGGGAGGGGGGGGGGGGGGAATCATACAGACTGTGCATTAAAAAGATAACATTTGATGGTCATGTTATCTGTCTGGGTCTCTGAGTTTTAAGAAAGATGGAAAAATTAGTTGTTATTCAATTTGAGAACATTATCACAGTAACTCTCTATTTTCACGTGAATACGAAATGGCTTCCATTCTGGTTGGTTCAGACTTGGGCTGGGGAGGAGTTAATGTAGGGGAAAAAAAGCTCTGAAACGTAGATGCATTGAACTACACTTTTTTTTTTTGTAATAAACCATAAACTAAACCAGCATATTTACTTTGCAATTTAAATTACTGCTTCGTAAGCACAACAGTGAGACCTTCTTAGCAGGACCACTTCATCCGTTGTGTATTCCCGTAAGTAGGGCTTATCGAACTTCTAGACTTGGCATAAATTAATATGGAGAAGATTTACGGGCTTAAGAGATTTTTTTTTTCCAATTTTTACAGACTTGATAATATTTGTACTTCACTTTTTAGTACACTGCATTTTTATTTATTTAGCCTTCCCTTACAATGCAATTAAAATGACTTGGAAATACAGAATACTTTACGGGGCTGAAATTAAATTTTTGATTTGCTTAGCTTTTCTGATACTTCTGCGTTTTTAATTTGTAACCCCCCACATTTTTGAGAATTATACAAAGTTAACATCAAGTTCCAACACTCAGTTCACATATGGCTACCTTCAAATGGTTAAACATTCCCATTAAATGCTACCTTGCTTGAGTGCTTCTTCTTGTAGCTATGCTAATTGCTGTACACTTATTAACAAAGGAATCACAAGAACACATTCACAGCTTTACCAAACAGTAAGTACTCTCAGACCTACTTGAATCTGAACCATACAAGGCTTATTACCAACCTATCTTAATAAACCACATACTTTCCTATTGGGTATAGTTATCCAACCATTGTCACACACAGAACTGTAGTGGCTAAATCCAGATATTTGAAGATACTGGACTGGGAAAGCTCCCTTCCAGTCTTCAGAGAAGCCCAGGCCATCATGTTCTCTTTCCAGGCATCACACAGAAAGGTACTCAGAATCTGTTTAGAGCAACAACATAAACATGTATTTAAAGTTTCACCATCCCAGTTTACATGAAAGTCAGCAAGGAACACAGAAGAATTCATTGTGGAGGATGTTTTGCATTACAAAGCGTACTGCTAAGTGTGAATCTTTGTTCTGCTCAAATCATAAGATTATGTTAAACAACCTGTTTTAGCCAGGTAAAATTCTCTGCCAGGTTTCTTCTGAAGTGAAGTAAAATTGCATAGCATTTCACCAAGGCTACCTTCAACAAGCATGGATCTACTGCCAGAAGTACACAACCTGTTCAAATAGATGGTTAGTCACAGTCATTCACAACCAGATTACAGATATCCCAGTTCCTCTTATGAGGGCCAGTCCTAGTTTTAAGGGTGGTTTTGCTTTTGTGTTTTTTGTTGGTGGGGAGTTCTTGACACTCGATGGGATAGTCTAAGTCCGTTATTTATTTACAGCTTGTGAATTTAACAGCTTGGGACAGAGAAGTTAAAGGGAGTACGAGCAGCACTTGACCATGCAGCAATGTTCGACAGCTTGCTCCCATATTTCTTGTGTTGCAAACATCACCCCTCACCAAGCAGAGACTCTGTTCTAATCCACGCAACTCATGCCTTCAGAGGGCACGAAAGTAGTGACAGAACAGCTACTTTAAGAGGAAGCGTGGATTCTAGATGCACTTGTTTAAGATGAGAATAAAAGCTCCCCTGTCTTTTTCACGGAATAACATTTCTTGCTGCTCTTCCCTTCATAGGAGCCGCTCGCTCCTGAGGTGCCCATCAGCCACACAGCAAAACTCTGCAAGACAGACAACAACAGCACTGACGGCCAGATGAAGACCGATGAAACTCTGGGGGTAACATTTCTAAGAAGCAGCAGTGATCAAATTAGGCTCTATGTACATAGAAGAGATTTTGTTTTTAAACAGTCTTAACCAATTGCAGACTAAAAGCCAACTTTTTTGCACAGCCTCAGAGAAATGAAGCCACTTGTAGTTATTTGGATACACTGGAAAAATAGGGCCATAAAGCACATTTAGAGCACAGCTTTCCTACAAAAGCTTGTCAGGAGCCACCTTTTGCCTTCTCTTTGTTTTTTAACTAGAATCGTTGTGGCTTTCTGCACATTCTTTCTGAGAGTATCAGAAGGGTTTTTTAATATTTGTCACCCTCAGTTTCCTTTGTTTACCAAGTAAATGTATGTGCTAAGGAAGATGCTGGAACACCAATACCTGCAAAATACCTAGAATCAGCCTGATTTTTCACAGGCATATAGTTACAACAACACACAGGCCCCTTAACTATAGCCAAAGACACTTCTTAACGCGAGGAGTTTAGGTTTCATGAACCAGAATTCCTTGTCTTTGTCCAAGGTCATAGCTCCATCCCTACGGAAAGCCCTCTGCAGCAGCACACCAAGAAGCACCCATGGAAGCAAAACGAACAAGAAAGCGCTGAGATGCACAGACACCCCCTCACTTGCCAGCTTCCTTCAGCTTTCTTTCATCTCTGCCTAATTGTAAAGTAATTCACAAGGTAAAACTGGCTGACACAATCCCTGCACGGTCTGATCTAGGTGCCCAAGGACCAGACCCCACATCTTCCAAAAGCCTACAAGTGCACAAAACTCCTGCAACATTCTCATCCCTCACGATTCTTCACTGGCCTCACTTCCAAGAGTCCATCTATTTTCATTTATAACACACAGTATGTGTGGTTTGTTTGCACACTAGTGTCCATTTGCTCTATCCAAAGACTGTACTTTTCTAATAAAAAAGGAGAAGCTATCGAGAAAGAATGCATTTCACTACTTCATTAGTCAGAAAAGATCCATATTCAGCATCTTTTACCACACATTTTAGATGGTACGAAAGGATTCAAAATGCATTTGTAACCTAAGCACACACTATTTTTAAAAAGCTATAAAACTTAACCTTTGTAGGAAATGCATAGTGCTTCAGAATAGTTTTTTTTTGAATGGCTACTAAAACATCACACATCAGACAAAAAACAATCTAATGCTACAGATCCAGATGTTGCCTTTACACACTGGATTTGCTCCTGTTACTCAGCTGTGTGGGGAAAAATAGCTATATTCTAACAAAGTTATTCTCTTACTGCAGGGGATTTTCCAACCCCTGCCTTCTCTGCTGCACACCACTGATAGAGATGGATGACAATTAAGACCTCCGTGGTGTTTTAAGTTTATGAAAAGTTTTTTTTTTTTTGAAACTTTCATATGGCAGAGGAGGAAACATCCTCCCATTCCTTCATCAGTTTGCAACTGCATCCCAAAATTAGTCTTTCCGTAGCCACTAAGAAGAGATTACAAACAAGAAGTGAACTGGGATTTCTTTTGATAGAGTTGTGGGCTAGGCTTCCAAAAGCTTTTTTTTTTTTTTGGCCAAGGCACATCCCAGACAATTAGCTGACACTGAATCAAGAGATAAGACAAGCACGGCAATCTATTAGTCTAATACTGGCTACATAAACTGTTCATTTCCAAGGTCAGACTACATTTACAAGCAGAAACATAACAAGTGTCCTGGACTCTTCCATGGGCAAAAGAGTCCACATTGCATTGTCCAGGGTGTACCAAGCAAAGCATCATACTTTTCTCTTCATACAGACATGCAAACAAAAATAATAAAACAAAACTCAAGGCTTACAGGGTTCTGCCTTCAAGGATCTTGCCTTCCAGCAGAAATATCTTTTCTCAGGTCAGATTCACACAAACTTGCTGAACACACCACAACCATAAGCCACAATTTAGGGTCAAGACTGGTCTGTTCACTGGCACACGCAGAAAATTTGAAAGACATGAGCTGTCTCCTGACAGTAGGTGCTTCGTGCTTCCACAATTCTTCAGGCAGAAGCAAATTTTAGAAGCAACAGACCCCACCTCCCATTGAATCCGTTGCTTTTGCTAAATGAAAAACAGCTTTTACAGACACTTTACCAGGAACACCAACCCCCAAACATGGAAAGCACGCACTTCTATACCTCCCTCGACTCAGGGATGTTCAAGAGCTGTACAACACCCAGGTGCAGTTCCTGCCACTGTCTGCCAGCACACCATGGTGGCAAGCCCAGCTGTGAGACAAGAGCCAGGGGAAGTCACGACCTTCTCAGTCCATCTTGTCAACAGGCTGTTCCCATATGAAAATGCCTACCTCTTCTAGGGGTTAAGGCGCTTTCCTAGGCATTGACACATCTGGACTCTGCTTCTGCGCAGTAAGTGCTTACGAATATTTGTGAAATGGTTGTGTAGATCCCTCGCCCTGCTTTAGAAAGCCCTCCAGGTCACATACAGGACAGGGGGAGACTCAGACTCGCATCTCCAGTTTCTCAGAAAATTAAATCACAGCTCCCATTCTGAACGGCAATTACTCTAATCGCTCAGCTGTTCATCTTCAGCTGCTTTGTGAAATCAATTATTTATTTTGGTTTTGCTTGCATTTTTGAAATGCTTTATTTCTAGCACATTTTTCATTTTCATGAAAGAACAGATTTTCTTCCTTTTCTGGGTTAGACAGCTGAAGACCAAAGTCTTCATTTGCACAGATATATTCCTTTTAGCAGACAGATTTCTAAAGCGATTCTGTGAAGTACGCTTTCTGTGGGCTTTATTTGATGACTTTATCTGTCCTTTCCTTCCATGTCCCTCCCACACAAGGTAGGAGTGGGAAAAGAAGGGAAGACAAGTAATTTTTTCTTGTAAGTCTCTTCCTACTCAACCATAACACCATTTAAAATCCCAGTATTTGAATAAGACTTCCAACAAATTCCTGCAATCACATTAAATACAGAAGAGATGTTGTCCAGTTTCAGCCTTTCAGGTTTTTAGCTCTATTTGAACACAATTTTGGAAGCTGGGAACATTAACATATGATTATCTCACAGGTAGACGTGATTTCAACGTATAAACCCTTATCTTTCCATCTTCTCATGAAGATTTACTTCAGCATGGGGAAAAATGCCAAAACGGCATTTTTACCAGCCAGACCCAGAAACTGAGAGCTCATGCTACATAGCTATATGCTGTTGCATTCAGACACTGAACTATAAAAGAGAGCTTTGAAGATTTTCTGTTTTTAATAACTTATTCTCCTTTTTTCTTAAACTATTAGTAGGGAAAATAAAACCATCCCCAACACTGCACTTTTTTTTTTTTTTTATTTAGAGTGATATTTACCACTTCCCAAGAAAATCAGTGCAACAATTTTCAAAATACTTCTACGCATCTTCTATGGTTTTCTTTAACACTTATAAAGGGAAAGCCATAGTAAAACAGAAAAACATTAAAACAATTAAACACGTCAAAACAAACTAGTTTAGCACTTTGAGAGAGCACATTCTTTGTTTTCAAGGAGAAATACTACACACACAGACTGCTGCTGCCTGCTACAGCAGAAAAGTGGCTTTCATAACCAAGGAGGCTGATTTCAGCAGGATCAGCCATCGTGGTTTGCCTTCTATTTTATCATACCACCAATTTCCTTCTACTGGGGTGATATGAATGCAAAACCAAGATACTCTACTTATCTTGTTATCTTCTACGTACTTCAGTCAAATAGCAAATCCCAAAGCAATAGGCCTTACAACACCATGACTGTTTGTGTTAGCTTTTTTTTTTTTAATTATTTTTGTAAATCCAGAATAAGAAGTTATTTCCTTTGCACTCTATTACTAGAACAGCCACGGTCAGCTAACACTTAGCACAAAGAATATATGACAACAAGTATCTCACAGTTAGCTATAGACAGGCAAACCTAAAGCTCACCTGAGCCTCATAACTCTCAAAAACATTACAGCGCAAAGTCCAGCTGCCTGTCACTTCAGAAAATTATGCATATTCCCTATTTAAACCAATTAGGACTTTTTTCCCCTCCCTTTTTCATTTGATCATGGCATTTACACTAAATGTGAGGCTAGTAGCAAAAAATGACGCATGTTAAGAAGAGGAGAGCCATTAATCCTAATTTCGTAATTACAAGGGAGTAGACAACGGCTGCTTGGAATCAGCTCTTCATGTTGGTTCGTGGGTGCACAAAATGAGCAACCTTTCTTCCAGCTAAGTGAGAAATAGCAGGGCATTGCTTTGCTGGCATTCAGAGAAATGACTGCCTATTTTCAGCAACACCAAGTACAAAATAATTGGTGAATATACATAGTAGCAGACGAAAAACATTCATGGTCATCCTGCTTACAAGATGATGGCTGGAAATCACTGTTCCTCCATACTCTTTTCATGCCGTCCCTTTCTCAGCTATTTTCCTCCTCAATAGACAAGGTGCAGCCATTTCAGATACTTGCAACCCAACACTTCTCAAAAAAGGAGTAGGGGAAACCAGGCATCCTTCAGCCCAGCCTCCCTGCAGTGAATCACGCAACCACTACCAATGTCTCGCATCGGTACTTTATTGCTCTGCTCCCCCAGGTCTAGCTATTCAGAGAAGGGAACTATTTTTTCCCCTAAAAAGGTGTGGGTGGGAAAAGCTGGATGTGTACACGAGGGAGGGAGGAGGAAGAAAAAAAGGCATGTCTGCTCACAGAAGTGTCACCAAGACACTGGAAATATCAGCTCCCCCCTACTCAGGTCAGAAGATAATAAATCAGAGCCCTCCAGGCTGCTTAGGTGTCTTCTCTTGGTCTGCAAAAATGCTGCATGTCTGACCTTGAAATCAGCAGATCTGAAACCAATAGGAGAATATTCTATATAATTTTAAGGGTTATAGCTTTAGCAACCACAGATTCAGTCAAGACTTTTCGTGTGGTATTTTTCCACCTCTCGCATACATTTCTGATTTGCCTCTCCTCTCTCATTACATTACTTTTTCCATGGAGTTTACACTGCATAAAACATTCACGCATTAATTTTATGCCTTAATATAACTGATACTTTAAAATACAGAATATTAGTTTTAATGACAGAGCAATGAAATTACCTCTCACCTTTGAAATGCTGTAAAAACTGATTACACTTTTACTTTTAATATTCTTTCATGTTCTTTGTCTCAGAGAACTTCCCCATACCTTCTACTTCCAAAAATATATGAATTCATGTTATTTTTTTCTCTGCTGCTCTATGAAAGAGTCTTCTTGGGCATCATAACATCAAGAACAGTGAGCTAAATTGTATCCTAAAGTGTCACGTATTCATTCTGAGATCTAAGACATCACAGATGCTTAAGGAATAAACACACCCTTTCCTCCTATCCAAAGCTAGCTGTATATTTAGAGTCCCTTCAGTCAGCTGTAGTAAGCATATCACAGAATCATCTAGGTTGGAAGGGACCTCCAAGATCACCTAGTCCAACCTCTGACCTAACACTAACAAGTCCTCCACTAAACCATATCACTAAGCTCTACATCTATACATCTTTTAAAGATATATTCTTTATATATTTATATTCTTGCATGCATACAAACTAACAGAGAAAATTTACTGATGACCAACAGAATGGAAGGATAAAGGCTCAGTAACATCTAAACTAGGTTCAGCTCTACAGTGCTATATGATAAAACATACGTAAGCAGATATGACTAATTCTTTAAAACAGAAGTCCAACATTCTCAGGTACCTTAGAAATACCCATCAAGTTTCCTATCCACATCTGTCATCATGCTATATTCATGGCATTTTCACAGATCAGACATTTTTCGCCCCTCATAAAATGTTTTCTCCCCCCACAGAAAACCACTACATTTGTACCTATGCCAGAGAGTCTCTAATACTAGAAGAATGATCTGATCTTCCAAAGTTAAGAATGCTTCAAGATTTATGGCATGAAGAAAACCCAGATCCACATCTGGTGTCAGTCACCACAGCTTTAATCAAAAACAATGGCACCATACTACTCACATCCAAGTCAACAGCTATAATAGTCTCGTCACTATGTTCACTGTCAAACCAAATTTTGATGAGGACAGGTTACCAAGTTAACCACACAGGAAAGGAAGCGTAACCACAAATGAGATATTATCAGTGGGTTTCTTGAAAGAGATGCCTTGAGACCGTTATTCTTTATTTTTATTTCAGCTGTCACCAATACTCTTTGCAGTGTTCAGGTAATACCCCCAGTCTGAGCAGAGTACAGAGACCTTGTCATCAGAAAAAAACACAAGAACACCACTTGGGAAGACGTGGGGTTTCCTCAGGAGTGGAGTGACAGGAACAGCATGCAGGTTACAGAAACAAGGTCTCCAGGGCATCTCACCTGGAAGCACTGCAAAAGCAGACAAACATAGGCACGACACATAACGGCACAGACACTATATGCTGACAGTTCAATGGGAACAGAAATAGGAACCTAAATTATAACTGGGAACCTGAAATAACATCACTGTACGATGACCTCATCTAAAGAGCCCAAGTTCTAGTCACGTATTTTCAAGAAGCCCTGATTTAACTGGAAGCTGTAAAAAGAAGAACTACTACTTGCAGGAAGGGAGGGTCCATCGTTTGAGAGAGGACACTGTCCGGAAGACAGACCTGTTTAAGCAGAAGTTCAAATACCAGCACAAAGCTTTAACCTATTATCGTTGCACTCTGAGGATACCAAGCTTTTTGCCTTTCTGAAGGCTAGAAACAATGGCAGAAAACTCAAATGGTTTTAAAAAGGAGTAAATCAATTTATAAACGGAATTTATATGACTGTCTTGATAATAGGGGCCTGGACTTGGTGACACAAGATGCCCCTGACAGTCTTGACAGCACACCTCATTCTTGCTAATGCCACCATAAATCTTCCCAAATGAAATTCTGTGTGGGCATAAAGCACCTGCTTAACCTTAACACACTGTGCCCTGTGGCCTGAAATTAGCAGCAGATGCTTGAACTGGAACCATAAGACTCCTCTGAGACTACTTCCATTTTCTAGCCTGCTGAATTTTTAAACAAATTCCCCTGTAAGGAACTTCTTGCTGCCTAGCCCCTTATAAGTTTGATATAGATCTACCAACAATTAGTTTCTGTATCTCATTGTTCTTCCATATCTCCACTGTTTTCTTGCTTAAAATATCTATCGATGCCTTTTGAATTTGTTGGTCCCACAATACTGTGCTTTAGCCTCATGCTTCAAGCAGAGGCTTTAAAGGCCATCATTTAAAGGCCACATTACTGATCTTCCACCTCAGCACTTCAGCATCCAGCACTGGGGGCGTGCCATCACATTCAGATGATGAGGTTTCATCTTTGGTAATGCTTACACTGGGCCTTCTCCTCCTCCCTTCCTGTTCTTCATTGTTTATCTTGAAGGGAGTTTCTGAAAGGAAAGTTATCTAAAGAAGTGACATTGTAGAAGTGTCATGCTGTTGCTTTTTAGCATTTCATAAACCAGTTTAACAGCAAGTGTTTATTCGCCTGTTATCTTCCACCTGCAATTTGTTAGTGACAACGCTGGTGCTGCCAAGTTCTTAAGTCTCTTCCCCAAAAAGTGGTATTACACTAACTTCCAAGCCACATGCATAATTTTATACATCTTCTCCTACATGTTCTGAAAACATATACAATTATTTCTTTTCCTCAATTGGAGTAAATCTATTTCTATTCTGTGGATTGGGGCTCGTTAGTGTATCATCCCTGGCTAACACATACATCTCATATACTGAATACTGCTGTTTTTCAAAACTACTAATGAGCAAAATACCAAACCTGTTACTCTCCATGTCAGTACAAAGAAAATAACACTTGTGAAACAAAGTGCTAATTCCCAAGTGTGGAAGTTCCACATTTGAGATTGGTGGAGAAAAAAATAAACAAACAAACAAAACCACATTTTAAATATAAATCTACATTTTGAGAAAAAAAGCCTAGAATTTGGGCTTATACAGATAAATAGTCTGTCTCTGGAGACTGCAGTAAGTATGTACCTGCATAACATTTTCTAATTGAGTATCCAATTCGAAGTTTCCACTTGTTCATTCAAATGCAAATTAAACCAACCACAGCACAAATGCCCAGTCTGAGACACAAATTCAATTATAACAAGACAGTTGCTGAATTCTTAATATGGACAATTTTCTATACTTAGGTATTTACATTTTAATGTAGACGGAAAAAAAACTGGCAAGAGGCACATGCAAATTAGACTTCATGGTCCTTGATGTATATGATAAATTAAAATAGGCAACAAAAAGAGTGGGGAAAGAGGAACTCTGGGATTTTGTTTTACGCAAATGTTTTTAATAACTTCTTTGAGAGACAGGCATGACCATTTTTGCCACTTTCCGTGAAGAGTTCTTCTCTGAGTGAAAGAACTGCAAGATCAGCTGTCAGCACAGAACGATGACCTGGGACTGGTATTCACAATATGCCTACAGGTCGTTGAAAGGAGAGAAGAGGTCCTTAATCTGTACTACAGCAGCTTTTATTCTGCTTTCAGATTACTTCATCCTCTTGGCTTTTGTAAACATCTTTGAAGCTCCAAATAATTAAGAGCTGAAGGTCTTCAAGCGATCGCTTCCTCAGACAGCCAGGTCACAAAAGACTTTCAAAGGCTTGTTCCCTGCACAGAACTGAGCAGCTTCAGCAGCAGCTCGACACACTAAGCCACCTCCAAGCAGCTCAATGCCATGCACGAGGGCCCCAAACACACAGAACAGCCACCCATACCTCCATTTCTGGCAGATGCCCCCAGCACAGCAGGGAGCAGATCCTTCCTTCAGGTTATGTGGCTGGTCCCCAGAGAGTCCCACACCTCTTCCTCCTCTTCAACAGGCTGAGGCATTGGCACAGCTGATCTGTTAGAAGCCCACTCCAGTGATAAGCAGCAGAGCCTTCACAACACGTATCTTGTGCTTTGACAACAACAAGCCGTGCTAACACATCAATTTAAATAACCCGTGTCAGAAAATAGGACTATTTTTCCATGTCACATGCTCACAGGTCCAAAATTTTCATCAGGTTCCCAAGGACGCTTAATTCTTCCTGAAATTCAGCAGCTAGAAATGCTATGCTCTTATTTTGGAAGCAGAAAGATGTTGTATCAATTTGTTTCAGACAGGACATCAAAATCAAAATACACACACCTCTTCCCTTCACACACACACCCCTTACTTCTCTCGCTGAAAAAATAACATACTCTTTGTCCTAAGAAATTTCATTGACATAAGTACCAGTTTCACAAATGTACTGTATTTCTGAGATATATTCTCTCACTCTCTTGGTATTTGAACCCAAAAATAAATAAAAAAATAAAAACCCAAATCTTCACAGTATTTCTTAGATTATGGAGCTATGGAAAAAAATGCAAATTATAATATCTCCTCACACCTTCATAGCATTAAAAAACAGCAGAAAGACTTGAGGTGCTGTGATATGTAATGCAAAGCAAAAGATTGAAAGTGATTAACTGCGGCTTGTGGCATCGTAACTTCTGTTTGGGTGCTTTCTGGTGAGTTAAAATGTGACTAAACTAAGCATAACACTTGAAATCATGCAATTATTTGTGTACTTTATTTTGAGACCTCTTGTACTTAGCTTTAATTTTTCTTCTAATAATATTTAGTGTAAAGGGCAAACATCAAAAGAGAACATGCTAATACAACACCGAGGAATATCCAACATACCGATGTAAGGGGCACTGTAGTACCTTGAGGACTAGCCCAGTAAAAACTTCTGAAGGGCAAAACTAAAACAATATTTGCTTATGAGAACAAGAGCAGAGCAAAGTATAGCAATAAGCCTTACACAAAAACACCAGGCTTTTGTAGTCACCAACAGTTCTTTTTCTTATATGTATTAGAGCAGGCTGTTCAGCTTTAAGCAGTCAAAGAAACTCAAAAGAACTTTCATGCCATGCCAGAGGCAATTGCATTAATTCATAATTTAAAGTCATTTTCTGTGTATATACAATATACTAGTACAGAACTTCAGTACTTTAATGTTTCATTTTAATGAAGAAATTACAGATGCAACACACAAAGCAGACATCAGGCCACAATGATGTCAGTGGCAGAGTTATAACCTTGTAATATGACAGAATTAGTTCTCCAGCATTAGAAATTCTCAGGGACTTCCCTGTTTATTTAGCATGCTTAAAAATAACAGTAATACTGGTATTACAAAGAACTCCCAGTATTTCTAAAGGTGAAACTTAACTGGTGTGTTTATATGAATCACCCACTACAAAGATACAAATTACTACAAAAATTAAATAATTTCTAAGATCAACACAAGGAATTAAGTTCCAGCAACAGCTCATCTTCAACTTAAATAAATATATTTTAAAAAAAGGAAAACCTCCACAGGCAAGCTAATTTAAGTGGACAGAAACCACACAACACCCTACTTCCACTACGGACACCAATGCTTAAAATAAACAATTCCTGTGATTTAACATTAAAATAGTTTTGAAAGAACAATATACTACATGAGGAAACTACTATTCTTTTTCACTTTCTGAAGTTTTGTAAAAAATACTGAAGGGACATACGAGGCTTTAGTCTTAGTCAAAAAAACTCTGGAAAAAAAATATCCTGTTTTGCTGCTTAATTGGAAGAGCTGCTTAAAGTGACCTTCTAAGTGATGAGGCATAATTAGAATGCCCCAGTTTCACAGCATGTAAATGAATTAAAGCAAGAGAAGGTACTGGACAGCTTCCTCAGTGCTTAAGGCACCCGAAGGTGTTTTTGAACACCGGTTGTGAAGGGACACGTAGTCCATCTTGGAAGAATCTTCCTAAGAGGGCAATTCAAGCACACACAATTAGCTGGAAACTGTACATCTCGAGAGCAGCTTGACGTGCCTCTTCATTACCTCGCCTGATGAGGCGAGGCTGTGAGAGAGCCATGGTGAACGAGGGGAATAAGACAGCCAGAATGTCAGGGACTGGGAAGGGAGGAGAGGAAGAGTAAAATTTACCCAGCACCAGGTGTCTCAAACCACAGAAAAGGGCAACAAGTTTGAAACGTGGGTATGCTCTAAGGCCAAGCGTCTCCAAAGCAGCAGGTCCAACTATGCCAAAAGGTCTCTCCTTAGGAGGAAAAAAGGCTCAGGATGTCATGAGACAGACTATGTTGGTGCAGAAACCACTGCTATGCCAGTGGTATGCCTTGCTCATCGTCAATTTCCAGTTCAAAAATACCGTCCAACATGTATTTTCAATATAAAAATGCAGGTAGTAAACTAAGAAGCATCAGCCACACTATATGAAAATACAGTGATCAGGAGTCCACTCACACTACTGTTTCTCCTTTCCTTAAAGTGTTTCTACCATACAGAAATAGACACAAACTAGTTTCATTAATATGGGATAGCACACCTGCCTCAAAGGCTGTGGAAGTACTAGATGAAGAACACAGTAAAAAGAGGTCAGCTTTTTTTTGGTATACATGTTTTACTATTTGCATGCAAAAAGGCAGCTCAAACATTCCTATCCCACATAAAACTACCCCTTGCACAACAGCAGTGAAATCAATGAACTTCTGTAATCGCTCTGCATCCTCCTCCGGACATTTACATACATTATTCTCAGAAGTGGAAAAAATAGATTAAACATCATCTCCACCAGTCATTTTCTTGTGATAGATCCTTATTAAATATATACAGGTAACTGACACTACTTACATACAGAAAAATCAAGAAGGAAGCATCCACAACTTGCTTTTAATTTGATACCACGATACCTTAAAAAGAGTTAAAGGTGCAACATCTAACACACTAAGGCAACATCTACACTATTTACTCAGAAATTAGAAGTTACTGAAGGAGTTATTCCAGAGAGGCCTATTCAAAATGTGGCATTTAAGAGATCTTTGTGAAGCACCACTGATGGCTGGAAAAGAATTTAGGCTTATCTTTCTTCGGTTCGTGCAATCCTTTACAAGTATAAACAAGGAAATAATCTTCCAGCTCTCTCTGAGCTGACAGAGAAGTAAGAAAGCATTTTGATACTGTGCCTTACTGCTTTTGTCAGATTGCCAGCAACTACAAAATCCCAACAGCTGCAGGAGAAGGACCATGGCTACTCTAGAAAGAAGCCACCCGTGTCTGCAGGCGAAGGCTAAGCTATCAAGCTCTGGTTCCCAGGAACGCTCTCCAGACAAGGGACAGACTGCTGCACCTGCCTGGGAGGTATGGACTAAGATCCTTCTATGTCCTCTCACGTCAAAATGGGATTTCCAGATGGGATTTTCCAGCCCTTATTCAATAAGCAGCAGCACGGAACTGGCCACCTTGTCTAAGGAAGATTATTAAACTGCTGAGAAAAGGTCCCACCTGCAATACCATCCTAGGGCTGTGCCTGCTGTAGCCTGGCTGTCTACCGCAGAGTCCTTCGTCTGGCCTTACAAAACTGTTGTTCACGGCTCAAAATGTCCAAGCCATTGTACTTGAATGGCACCAGCCAACAGAAATGACAATTCCTTAAGGAGGAAGCATGGTTATACCAGCTGGAAAGCTGCAGGAGGAGGGGAGAGGCACAGCCCTTCCCCCAAACCCTCCAATGCCTAAAGCCAAGCACGGACAAGTATGTGGTGAGGCACATCACATCCAGTCCCAGGCAGAGACTGCGAGCACAACTGTAGCAAATCCTCCCTCCTCCCCAGCAAAGACAATTTGATCACAGCTTGAAATGGTATTAGGTATAACACCAGCAAAACCTATTCACCAGTGCATTCACACCAAACGCTGTTGCTGGTAGAGACCTTCAGTTTAAGCATGTAGATTTTCCCGTCTGTCAGTCTGACTTTGCTACGCTATGGAAACATTAAAGCACAAACTAGGCAAATGGATCAAAGTTCGGCAATAACAACACAGAGATTAGAGGATAAAATTCTATGGTGTCATTTATTACTATTTTATCTTCCTCTTCCAACTTGCCTTTCTGCAATGACATCAAAGCTACTTCAGCATGACTCAGTCAGTGACCTTACTGGGAATGAAATTTTAAAGATTAAAATAACAACTGCATTTCAGTTGTATTTATATATAACACATGGGGGCTTTTAAGCACAGATTTCCTTCCCCACCAGAATTATTTTTCTTCCAATTGAATTTTCTTTCTTTACATTCATTCCAAATTCATTGAAATGGTAATGGTCTAGAAATTATTTCAAGTCAAATTATCATTATAAGACCATAACTACATTTTTCGTGCCAACAAGTTTTTTTTTTTTTTTTTTTTTTTTAATTTTGAGAAAGGTAGGTATACTTATATCTTTTTCATAACCTGTGGAAAAATAAAAATGTGAGAAAAAACAAGAACAAAAATCAAAAACACCCTTTACTGCATGTTAGAACATTAATGTCAAAATAAATCGAATTCTTGGAAATATATGTTAGCAACCCATATCTTTTTTGTTTCTTTGTAATTGAATCATCCTCTTAAGGCGTACAAGCGCCCTCCTGTACAGTTTAGTTGGCCATTCAGTTGTTTGTTAAAAAAAATCCTGACTCTCCCCACACAGAGTATCCTATAACCCACAAGAAGGGCTACAAAAGAAGGCATCTGCAGAAGTACACATTAATCTGCGGGCACCAGTTTATGAAATCCTCTAGTATGACTTGCTTTCCTTGCATCTGTATTTGCACGGCTTTTGAGGAATAAGGCAAAATAGCATTTGCACGTAGTAACACTACAGGCAGTTTAAAACACATTCAGCCAGCATGTCTCCCACCCAACCCACATTAAAGGTTTTTTAAAAAATCCCTGCATTTCCTTAGCGTGACAAAAAAAAAAAAAAAAACGGAGATGGCACAGTATTTGGATCATCATCTATGTTGTATTACTCTTCTACTTTGTATTCTGAAAAAAAAATGAATTGCCAACAAAATGCTTTATGTCATTGATTTTTAAATTAAAAAATACTTTCATAACTGATCATCAGGATAAACTCGTAACGAAAAATGAGCTTTAATAATATTCACTACACACTGAATCATAAGGGTTTATTGGTAATAAAACACTTGATTACAGACTCAATTATTGATGGAGATAAATGAAGTACGGTTATATCATTTTTATAAGCTGTGCAAATGTAAACTAGAAAGCAAGGAACCATTCCTGATTTTTATGCCTAGTACTAAGAGTTTTTAAAAGAGAATTCTATCTACTACAGCCCTTGTTCCCTCCATTTTGCCTTTCCCTCAACTTTCCCATCTCCATCCATTTTGTCCCTTCACCTTGCTACTTCCACTGTCCTTCACAGGTTCCTTCCCCTTCTTCCAAGCAAGACAAGCATCCTGGGTACCTCAACCTGTCTCTTCCCTGGTGCCACCACCCCAGATGACAGGAGCAGCTTCCACCTCATTCTCTGCCTGCCCAGCGGGTTACTCATCTGCCAGCCCATCCTGCAGCAGCCCTACTTCACCTACGGCACCTGCTGGTGGAGCAACCACACCAGTCAGGGAGGAGGAGGAGGAAGAGGAGGCTGAGGTTCAGCATATCTTGTCCCTACATACGGGCACAGACAACTATGGTGTCTTCCTCCTGCTCATGCAGGACATTGAGAAAATCTGAGAAGTCTCCAACCAGTACAGCAAGAGAACTAGGAGGAAACTTCACAAAAGAACTCCCAGTCCAGCACCATGGGACAGCAGCTGCTCTAATCATGCCAAAGAGCTCTGCTCATTCAAGCATCCTCACACAGCCCCAAGCAGCACTTAGCACCCCAGAAAACCACTGGCAGAAGAAACTCTCCCAACCCTGCATTCCCCTGCTCAGCAAAGAGTTTGTTAAACCAGCTGTGTGATCTGGATTCCCTGCCGGAACTTGTGCGGACAGTCAGGGCAACTTGAGAAGACTGCCATGATCTTGGAGAACAAAGGAAAAATAGCCTGACTAAAAATAGATAATGAAACTTGAATGAGAATCAAGCCAGGTTGCTATTCTTAGTATTGCTTCCAGTTAAATAAAGATTTCTGGTTAAACAAAGATATCAAGCATACCTAGAAAATGCTTTAATTTTCCCTGCTGTTGCAATCTGCAGCAGGCAGACTAGTTTCCCAGTGAGGACCTGGGAAGCAACAGCAACAACAAACAACGTTTTGCAAGCTTAGAATGTCTGATCACCACCACAGAGACTAAAATAAAAGTTATCCATTGGTTTAAAAATAGAGTAACAGTCAGAAAACTTAAATTTAGTCAGTTACAAAAAAAAAAAGATCAGATAGAGACAGAAAAGGCAATTAATGAGAGCCTGACAAGTGCCGATGAAAGGGTCTTTGAAAAACAGGAGGCTAAAAATGCACTGTGATTCAGGAACTGGTCTTTAAAAGCTAGCCTTGAACAAGAAATAACAAAAATATTTGTGTAAATAACTCTGAATTAACATAAAGCATTTTTTTTTCTTGATTAGAAGGAAAGGAAAAATTAGTAAAAACCTCAGATAAAGAAAGTAGTTTCAGTACAGCTTAAAATATTCATGGAGAAATAAATAAAAGTAAAAATTGGAAAAAAAGAGGTCTAAGACCACCAATTGCAAGAATTTTACCATAAACAAGATAGCTGAGAAATAAAAGCAATTAAATATCCCACGAGTAAATTACACCTGCACTTGTGGCTAAAGGAGCAACTTGATCCAGTAACTTCTGATAGCTGCAGTCTCCAATATTTCAGAGCTTTAAAGAACTGAGAAATATTTTGTGTCTAAGGACTTTTTAAAAAATAACTCGATGAAAGAAGTGATGCAGAGGTACGTAGCTGACAGAACATGCTGCAATACACCCAAAAAGCAACTGAAGTAAACCCTGCAGAAATACAATCAGAAATGACAGTCAATAAAGCAAGCAACTACGCTATGACACATGAACAAAAATAAAGGAGCATTTGATAAGACGACACTTCAAGAATAGGAACATGAGAGCTTGTGTACGGACAGTGAATGCTGTCTTAAATGGGCTAGTAGGACTGGAAGATTGATAATTTTCTGACACAATGCATTCATAGCCTGTCACCACGAACAAGCAACTTCTGCACAAAATTTCAACTCCTTAGTGAAAAAATTGTAGGAAAAGAGAAATAACAAGAGAAAGAGTTATCCTTAGTTGCTATCTTCCCTATCAGGAAATTCTGACCACTTGTGCATAAACTAGTCAAGCAGGGATTCATCAATGCAAACCTACTTAAAGTTTTGCTCTTCATGTTAAAAAGAAAAAAAAAAGCCAGCAATAATCTATCCTTACAAGCAAAAATGAGAAAGCGAGTAGCTCATGAGAAAGTATATGCCATCATCTTTGCCCTGGGACATCTGCCTAAAACACAGTTTACAAATATATGGAAATAACATACAGCCATTTACTGAAAATTATTACAGCTCACAACCTTTGCTAACTAGGTCCCTGGCTGGGTAATTGATTACCAAAATGGTAACCACAGTTTCATTTTTCTAGCTTCTGATAAGCAGCAGCCATATAATTAATTTGCAATATGCATATGATTGCGCTGATATGAAAGCCTGTATATGAAACATGGATATTTCATCTAAAGCTTCATCTCTTTCACTGCCTGCTTTCCCTGTAAGAACAAAGATTGAACCAAAAATCACCACAAAAAAAAATATATTTTGGTTTCACTACTGCAGTGCATTTGGTGTTGATATCGGGTATATTAACCACGTCAAACGAGATACAAGATTATATGACTTTACTCACGTGAGTGTTCTGGGAACAGCCCTACTTTTACAGACAGCGCTTGGTAACTAAACTAATCAGATTGCTCTGGCATCAAATATACTTGGATATTTCTGCACTCATGAAAGGATTTAAAGTGTTCTAAAGGAAATGGAAACACATGAGAGGGCTTTTAAAAAGAGTGTGTATAAAGTCAGAAAAATATTATTTAAAAGATTTTATTTTTTTTATTCAAAGAATTGTTTAAAAAGTTTTCTTCATCTACCTCTGGAATTCACATCCACAACATTGCTTGAAGTAGAGATCCTGCACTTCTGAACTCCTTTTCAACAACTGTGAGAAAGCAAGCTACGTGGTCTCCAACCTGTTACAGCCATCAGAGGAATAAAGTAGCTGAACCATAAATTAACTACTTTTAATACCAGGTAAACTAAAGAACAACCTTTACTGCAATAGTTGAGAAAATAACACTTTACATTTCTTAAATGAAAAATGAAGGGGATGAGGGGGAGCTGTTAGAGTGTCCAAAGGAGGGCTACAAAGATTGTGAAAGGTCTGGAGGGCAAGTCATGAGGAGCAGGTGAGGCCCCTTGGTTTGTTCAGCCCAGAGCAGAGCAGGCTGAGGGGAGGCCTCAAGGCGGCCTGCAGCTCAATCACGAGGGGAGGGGAGGGGCAGGCGCTGAGCTCTGCTCTCTGGGGACAGCGACAGGACCCGAGGGAATAGCATGGAGCTGGGACAGGGGAGGGTCAGGCTGGGTGTTAGGGAAAGGTTCTGCACCCTGAGGGTGGTCGGGCACTGGGACAGGCTCCCCAGGGCAGTGGTCATGACAGCAAGACTGCCAGAGTTTAAGAAACGTTTTGGACTATGGTCTCAGACGTAAGGTCTGATTTTTTGTGTGGTCCATTGGGGACCCAGGAGTTGGACTCAATGGTCCTTGTGAGTCCCTACCAACTTGGGATATTCTGTAATTCTATACTATCCCCTCCTCCCTTCCCCAAACTCTGCTAGACGTATTCCCCAACACCACCACCCATTTCTAAATAAACAGTTTTCCATGGGTAACACAAAAAGCAAAGAACATCACTAGCTTAAATCAACAGCCACTTGTCTAAGCTAAAACACGAACCCAAAAGTCAGATCTGTACAAACAGGTGCAAGACCAAAATCATTTTGTAGGCAAGGCTCTACGGGAGATGCGACAGTCACTTCAGGAAGACTATAATCTTATTTTAACTGTTGAAAGCAAAAGTAACAAGTAACTTCTCCCCGGTGCAAGAATGGAAACAAAAGGAACTACCCCATAATGCTTTTCTGAGAGGGAACCTAGGAGTTCTCTCAGGAGAGTTCGGCCTTTCTCTCAGGAGGCGCACAAAAAAACCACTCCAGCTCTTTTTTCACCCCTCCTCTCTCCTTCCCATTTATTGTCTTAACAAAATGTCTCCCTTCTCTCCTTGTTTCAACTTCTGGTCTCATTTTTCTCCTTCTGCTTATGGGTAAATAAAGCTGCAACTCCTTTGACACCTTGCCTCTGATAAGCATTAGCAACAGACTCCACCCATTCTCTGTTTTCTCCTTTAACACCTGCAAAAGGACCACAGCCTCTGACACATAGTTTGGTAGTCAAATTCTGATTAATTAGCTGTATCAGAATAGTCTGCTAATATAAACACAGCTCCTATCAGCATGTGCACTACTGCCAGCATATCAAACAGTTCTCCCTCCCTCCTCTTCACCCCTGCTTTGCTTTTAGTAGTGAGGCCTGCTAGAGTAAGTGCATCCACACTAGTGCTTGGGCTAGCTCATTATATTCATGATCAATGTCACCCTTTATCTGATGGTGTCCTCTCCAGATCTTCACAAGAAGCAAAGTCTGTGTTTAATGACCCACAGAGAGAAAACAAGAGCATCCTTCTTTCCTTCGCATAGCCTCCTGCCGGCCTAGAGCACAAGGCTCTCCACACGTGTGCACACAGACGAGTCAAAGCAAAGGGACTTGGAATCCTCACCACGTTCACTTCTGATAGTCTGACTTCCCTTGCAATTTACAGCTAATCACCTGTCCCCATACCTCAATTATTCCTAGTCTGGAAAATTCTGCAATTAAACAACTTTGAGGTGATGTCTGAGATGACACATAAGCCTGTGATTAAAAGATTCATGCTGTCGTGATACTATAGGCATGGTTAGGGCAAGCCAAAAAGCAGTTCTGAATGGGGTTAAATGAATTTCTTCTCATTCTTGCTTTACCCTGAGCACAAAGTTCAAGTAGAAGGCACCACGCCAGAGCAAGGCACAGTGCCTTCTGGTTTCAAAAACTCAGGCAAATCAATCTTCCAGTGACATGCATGTCTGCTGCAAAGAGAAAAGGGTATTTACTGGTGTTAAGTAAGTTCTCTTTTCTCCCTGTAAGCTTTCTTGCTTTCTATCACAAGGCTATGCACTGCGACCCAAGATCTTACAGTTTTCCATTAAAATCATTTTAAAATATCTCGACATCAGCATCTTGAAGCTAGTCACGGCAATCCTTCCTTTACTTAGGTTTTGCAGTCTTCCAGTCTGCTAAAAATGTATTTTCAGAAGGAGTTGAAACAACTTAGATGGTCATTATTCACAATAATCTAACAAGATATTCTTCACTGAAGGTTAATATTGAAAAATACATGTTCAAATTAGAACTATTTGGAGAGTTTATTTTAAATAGAAATTACAATATCTCTTTGAAAAGTGGGGCACAAACAACACACAAATGGGACCATAACTGAATTAATCTACACTGCAAAACAAACAAGTTATCATCACAGGACTTGATAGCCATGCATTTAAATATATCCTAATCTCAAAACTAATAAGAAGGCATAACTATAAAATGGATCTCTCACATTAAGTCTCATAAAAGACTCAAAACTGCAAATCTGTTCTAAAGGGTTTCCTCACATTTTAATTAACAGTCATAAAAAAATTGTGATGAGATAATCTCAGTTTATATAGAAGCATTTTCTCCATTTAAAATTATACTCAAGAAAGCTTAGTAAGCTGCATATTCCCTACTGAGAGGCATAAAAAAATCCTCTCTCATATATTATATTTTACATATGGAAAAACCATGTGTGTGCAATTTGAACACAGAGGCTTAAAAAGTCAGTAGAAGAGGTGAATTACCACTTGCATCATACTTTGGAAGACTGAACCTAAGCAAAATGAGAGCCCCCGCCTAAATTGTTTCCTCTGAGTTGTGCTAGCCAGACATCTTCAGCAAGGAGCAGAAACACACAACTCACAGACATCCAGGACCATAGCACACCCCAAGCCACCAGTTACTGCTTATTGTGTCTTTGTGGATCCTCTCTGCAAGGACCACACTGCCTCTAGTCCAACAATTTATTCTTTAAGAACATACTTAATTACTTGAATAATTTCAAATCTGGATGTTCAAATATGTGCTGGATCATGGCCCGAGACTATTGAGTCAGCCTAATTTCAAGATTTTGCAGCTTAACGCAGTTTCAATCGTAGACATACAACGTCAACTTAAAAGACGAGCAAGCAGTCTGAAGCTTCCCAATTCAGTCACATGCCAAGGCTCAGACTAGAAAAATAGCTGGCCACTGCAATTTCATTAGCAAGGAGTCATACAGCTATATTTATTACAGTCTTCATATTAAACAACTAATATTTCTTTGGAATTTGAATTAATTTATTGTAAGATTAAAGGCTTATTTGCTCAGAATCTTCTCACCTCGGGAACATCTTAAATGATCACAGCATAAGGTGCGTCTTACTCTAGAGAGAATCCGAAAGCTCACTAAGGACAGAGCAAGACATTTAGGTCAAATAATGATTACGCTTAGCATATGACATACTTTCCAGACACTTTACTTCATACACAAAGCAACTTGCAAAGACTTGGTGAAAGTATTAAGGCTTTCCCCCACACCCAAAAAAAGACTCTCAACACAAGCAGCATTTAGGTTATCTGAGGTGACCCAGGAGCAGAAGAGGGAGGGCTCCTCAGGAAGGACACGTTGGCCCTGCCAGTGAGCAGCCTACGTACAGCGAGCAGCCTACGTACAGCCCGCGTAGGCGCCATATAGGAACACTTCAGCCTCTTCTTCAGCTACTTCTCCACTTCAGCCTGGAGAAGTCATGGTGGGGAAATCTTGCTGAGGCTGGAAACAGCACTGTGCTGTATGACTAACGGGAGAGTGGACATGTTGCTGAGGGTGGTGATGTGGCAGCACGCAGTCTCGATGAAGGATGATGCCAATTACAGCAGATAGAAGGAAGGGGAGGAGGCAGAGTACATGCCAAACCAAAGACAGCATGCAGTGATATAGAGAAAGAAAAGCAGAAATTACTCAACATGAAAGCTGTTTTTCCCCTGCTTTGTGTGGTCTCTGCTACTGTCTTCTGCTCCTCTCCCTTAAAACACTCGTTCAGAAGATCCACCTTAACCCCAAGAACTTTTCAGAAAGCTTCCACAGAAAGCTTGCTTCTCTCCCTCCACAACTCACTTTCCCTTGCCAGCAAAACCTCAAGCAGTGCTGCTGTGCAGAAGACTTACCTTCAAATTTCCGACCCAACAGGCCTGTGGGCCACACACTGCCATCAGGCAGCCTGCACTTGCTCTGCACTGCCGAAGCTGGGACTCTCAGCTTCCCCCAGCCACTGCCCGCCATCTTCTCGGCGGGAGTGGATTTGACAAGGGAGAGCCAAAAGCGTGGTTTCCCTCAGGTTAAGCTGGCTGCTCTCCAGAAATTCAGATGTGCAAGTCTCTGACAAAAATGCATGAGGTGCAGGTCCTTCTGGTCACCAAAACAACAGACAATTTGATCTCGTTACTGCCTTTCCTGGTAGCATCCTTTCACAGGGCTAGTCAAAAGAAGTTTCATCCGTCTTGGTCATCACTGAAAGGCCCCATTCCATGGTTTCTTCCTGCAGGCCTGATGGGTACACCGAATTTGTCACATGGAAGTAAGCAATTTGTCTTCCACCTGTGCACGCCGCTCCCTGTGGAGATAATGACTCACGTCTTTGGTCCGGCCTGCAGTTACTGACATCAAGCTTCTCTTTCCGCTATAACTCATCTGTGACCCAGTCGGGAGCACTTGCTTACAGAGTAGTGGGAGAAAACTGAACTTTTAAATTCAAAACAAAACAGAAAGAGTACAGCTTCCTTTTCACATTAATACATCTCAAAGATTCAAAGAACCGTTCTTGCAGTACTTCAGCTTTCCTTAATTGTTATAACTTCTAAAGCCTCCGCTCCCCAAAACTAAAATCAGAGAGACGTACTAGGCAACGAGTGAAGTTTAGCAAACAAAATATGCTAGCAAAAAGACATTTTCTATTTCTCAGCCTGAAATGCTCCCAAATACCTTTTGATGTTCAAGTGCAGCTTATAAATCAAAAAAGCCTCTCTTAGGTAATTTTGTTTTCTTTAAACCACTGTTCTCAACACTTCTTAAGCATCATGCTGAAAAGATTGAAATCGTATGGTAAGAATTTCAGTATTCCTTTTTTGTAATCTTTTTTCTTTTTCTACAAACTTGGAAAGAAGTTCAGATTCCCCTCAATATAAAACAGCAGAAAAGCAAACAGCTTCTTCCAGTGTGAATCAGCATGCTGGCTCGCTTCACACACTTCTAAAGCATCCACACACACATGCCATCAGCAGAAGAGATTGCAGCTGGCAATACACAGACTGTCACCAGTGCTCAGCCCAGCCCTTTCCTGCTGCAGAGCAGAAATCCCTTTCTGGAGGACATGCTGCTCGTGCTCCCAGTCCTGATAGGCACATATGATTTTCAGGTGCTCATCACACCACAGCTCCCTCCTGCCCAGCCTCTAGTGCAGTTTGGCTACTCTGAGACAGGAGAGCTCTTTAACATGCTATGTCTGCAAATGCAATTCGTGCAAGGCTAAGCACCATGGACTCAAACAATGGCAACAGCCATTATCAAGGATGTATGTCTGCTGCAGAAGCAGCACATAAAAAAAAAAAAAACCAACCTTCTGGCCTTCCATTTATGGCTTTACTGAGGAGCCAAAGGCCACCAAGGGCTCACAATGTTTGAAATTGCCACAAGAAACAAAAATCTCAATCATTTTTTCTACCACTTGAGTACCAGAGTTTGTTAGACCACTCAAATACTCCCAAGTGAAATGAAGGCTGTGGTACTTACCACCCTAGCTTAGCAGCATGGGACTGCTGACATGTGCAAGGAAAAAAAAATGAAAACAACTTGCAAAGTGACCTCTCCCAAGCCACTACCAGTCTCAGTTCAAAATAGTGATGTCTGTAGGCAGAAGGATGCTGTTTGAAAATCCTGGCATATCCACAGAAAACCTATGAAACTTTAAATTACTCGAGGGATCACTGATCACTTTCCTCCTTCCTTAAATGACATTTTAGAAAATAAAGTTTAAAAAAACAATAATAATAACAACAAAAATCAACCAGTCCTCCATCTTCCGTAAGCAAATGGAATTAAAGTTTGTGTGTATTTTTGTTGTTGCTTTGCTTTTTAAAGTTATCATTGTGGAAGACACTGGGAAATTGCTAAGCCAAGTGTTTCATTAACAGAAAATTTAGGTCTTAGCATCATGTTTTGAATAAATGTAAGCATAGATAAAACATTTATTTTTCCTAGTACCTTGGCTTCTCTGCCTTCCTAAAGGTAGTGATGGTCCATCTTTAAAGAAAAAATGGAAAAAAAATCCAGACTTTACAAAAAATTTCAGCAGGAAAAAAATTATTGCAATACTCCCATTAAAGCTTCTATTAAAATCTTCACTTCTAGATTTATATACAGTTTACTATGCTCTGTCACAGAATATCCAGATTATAAACCACTAACCTCTCTGTGGTTATGAAAAAAGCTGTGTTGTACAGTACATTGAAAAAAGTAACATATTTATTCTATCACAGGAAAAAAAAATCCTCCTCACAAGGAGCCATGGTCTCCAGCATGCCTGTGTTCTGCTCTTTCACACTCGCATGAAGACTCCTAGAACTGTCATTGCTGTTTACAGATTACAACATCTTGAAGGAAGACTAGCAACCAGCTAAAAGCAAAAAAAAAAAAAAAAAATGATTTGCGAGCCTGTTGTGAATTTGAATCCACACCTAAAGCAAGGCACTCTGCCATACTAAGAAGGCTAGGTTTTTATACATGCTTATGCAAAGCACTTTCCAAATGCGCTATTTCCAAAGCTATTATCTGGGCCTCAGGAGTAACTAGATACGAATCCACAACAGCAATTTGTATCAAGAAACTGTTGAAACACTATGTCTGCCCAGAAAAATTAATAAGCTATTGAGGTAAAATATCAACTTCAATCTCATGAAATTGGACTTCGAATTCCAGCTAAAAAAAATGATTCACCTGCCTCTCCTACCATGTGTGCGGATGTCATCCCTCACAACACCCGACTTCTTTCTGGATGAAGCTTCTGCCAGCTCACACTCACCCATTCAGTATTCATTAAAGAAATACACTGCTTTATTCATTTCTCTATGCCCTCCGCATCTGATGTAATGGAAACAGAGCCAGAGATCATGAGCATACCGAGTACGCTGAAGCCCATCTTTCTTTATCACTGCTGTACTCACAGATGGAAATAACGATTAAAAAGCAACCCATGGAGCTCTTCGCACACCATACAGAGCCGGAGAACAAAGTGACACCCCTAAAGCAAGCAGATAGCTCTCTGCAGCAGTTCAGAGGGTAAGTATGCCCCTAGCAAAAGCAGGGAATTTGTCAAGCTTGGGAGGAATATGGATCCTTTGCCTGCCACCACGGACACTGGAGCTGACCGCTGCTACAGAGTTTTTCTGCCCTCTGGCTCTTCACCTGCATGCTGTTCAAGAGTGCCTCCACAGCACCAGCTGTGGTAAGGTGGCAGCCAGCACACCCTGACACCCAGCTCCATCCCCACTCCCTCCCCTACAACAAGACATCGTTCCCAGCTTCTATCCGGTTGGCTCTCATACAGCCACGATACATCTCTTACAGCTCTTGGACAGATAAACATTTTGATATGTGAACTGATGGATTCTGTGAATCTCTGCTGAAAGAGGGCTCACTTGCATCTTCTAGTGCATGCATGGTTGGTTATCACCCTCACAACACAACAGTTATTTTCTTAGCATCTCAAAAGTTTTAGACTCCTTGCCTGAAGAAGACAGACAGAAGTCTCTGATTTAATACCGCAGGGTTCTTAAAGTGATAAGGACTGACAAGTAATGACCTGCAGACACAACTGAGTTTAGATGAAATACCAGACCCTGACCCTTACCAAACTTGCAGATGAGCTTTCAGGAGACACCCTCGGACATCAAATATGCGCGTAGACACTTAGGAATTTGCTGCTGTGGGGCACCACACATTAACCAGGGTTAAACCTAGGGAGTAAACGTTATACTTAAGGACTTAAACTTCAAAGCTAAGGCAGAACATGTTGCATCACTCAGCTATGTGTGATGAGTAAGGTGAAACTGAACCACGGAACGGGTGCCCCTTCAAAAGGCAAAACCCTTAGAGTTACAGAAGCCATGGCAAGAGCTAAACTACTATGGCAAAATATTTTCAGAAAGTTTAAAATATTTGATGAAGAATAAACCAACACCTTTTCTGACAACAGAAAGATGCAAAACGTAACCGTATGCAATGTGAAGTCACTGTCATTATTTGCTTATATCAACGTTGGCTATTTAAATCTGCAGATCTGTCTGCACAGCCAGTTCTCTATTAGTAAGAGTTCTCACAAGCACAAGAACCCCACAGTAAGAAATGTAATTTACTAATATAAAATGGAAACTGGGGGGATGTTCACAATACTGACCTTCATATTACTTCTGTGTAGACAAGATTCAAGATTAGCAGTAAAAGTTGCTTGAGAAGTGAAGAGTAACGTTTAAAAAAAACTTGACAAAAATTTCAGTCACGAATTAAAGTTGGAAAAATTATCCCATTGTCTTTCAAGCCATCAAGTGAAAGTGCCAAATACTTTCTTGATTTACATCACTAGCTGTCAGTGTCAGAAACTTAAAACTTTCCCAGTTTGCGAAGGCAAACCTCATGTTGCATCGATATTAATGAGTTAATTTTAATATGTAATACTTATCCCATTATCTTGTCTATATGCAAGCATTTTTTATAGTACTTGATGTAAACTACCAAGAATGAAGGAATAAATTCAGAACTCTTTTCTCTTCTGAAATTACATGCCTGTACCGAAGTTCCCCAAATACTGCCTAAAAACTCAGTTCCTCATCCTTAATTTTTTGTTCTATATATGGCTTTGTATGTAACAGACATTACATTAATACGCACTCTCCAAAACCACTAGAACAAGCCAACGAACACAATTTTATCTGAATGGGTAACAAAATTCACTCAGCTAAATGCATGCTGCTTTCTAGATTTCACAAAGCAAAACTGCATCCCAAAATGGATTAACACCCTAGGCTAATATCCTACATAACAGCAACTGAACATTTCAGAAGCTCATGCCGCAAAATAATATTAAAACCTTTCACTTGCATTCAACTGTACATCGCTTTAACCCCAATTTAAAGTGAGTATTCTCTGTAAGATACTCAGTTACAAAGCCTTATGTGACAGTTTACCATTCCACTCCATAGATAACATGCCTCAGCCCTTATTTGTCCTTCTAATACATGAAGATTAGCAACTCTTCCTGGCCAGCATGGTTAACTCACTCAAGTCAGAGTTCCTGAAAAATAAGTTGCTCTACTTATTACAAACGAACAAAAAAGAAACAACACTGAAATGAGTATATGTCAGCTGTACAAAATACCGTGTTTAACTCTAGCTGTACACAAGCTTCATCTATTTTATAATCCAATATCTAGGGTCATTTTCTCTAGTTAAATTGAAAAATTCAGGAAAAAATAGGTAGTTTCTGCAGCAAGTCAAATGACAAAGGGCATTTGTGCAGGATAAGAATAATGCTGAGTTCATCAGAAGTTTACTTAAGTCAACTTGAATTAAAAGGATTTTTAATTCTAATAGAAGGGGCTGGCCCTTATTGAGGCTTCATAGCTAGTCTCAAAATAGTCTGATGAGAAATAATATCAGAAAAAAAAAGAATTGAACCCAACAGAAATACAAAGTCCAAAGTTTGCAGAACAGTTACTGACTTTCTGCATTTAGCCAACTGTATGTTGGAGACACAAAATGGGTTAAAAGCATATGAGCACATCCCTAAGGTGGCTTTTTTTTTTTGCTATAATTCAGAGTCTGTTTACAGAACAGTGTATTTCCAGTTTTTCTTTACGATCCTAGAAGAACTTATTTTTGTTAAATAAAGGTCCTACTTTGTCAGTGCTGCTGGAAGTGTTCAAGATCTTCCTTGCCACAACAGCTATTGAATACAGTCATTCCCTTACTTTGTTTGTACCCTGTTTTGTCCAACACCATTCTTAGCTCTTTGAGAGTGCCCTCTTTATTCTAAATTCATTTTGCATTTCTCCATGAAGCCCTCTTCAGATGTCAATAAAAAAACTAGTTCTGTAATGCATCCCTTTAAAAAACCTGCAATGCCTTGCTGCACAAGAGAACGCTCCATAACTGAGTCACCTCTTTGGATTTGCCTATCTGCGTGACTCAGTTTTGTCCTTCCTTCTTCCTCATGCAACAGGAAGTCTGTGATGAAAGTAGAATGCCTTCAAAAAACAAAAGCCTGATGCCACAGAACACTGTTAAGAAACACAGGCCTTTTTTTAAACACTTCTTTCAACCTGAAGCCTGAGGTCTGAGAAAAGCACAAAGATGCTTCAAGCTTCTAACAGTAAGGTAGCGGAGCTCCCTCTATTGAATTAGCTGCCAAAAATCTCTTCAATTTAAAAGAACTGAACTATGGGCAGTGTTCTATTTTAAAAGAAATAGAAAACTCCACCACCACAAGACTCCAGCCAGGACAGCAAGGACTCGCCTACCAGATAGGCAGGCTGTGGGACAGAGCTACGCAGGGGCACAGCCACCATACAGAGCACCCAACGCGTGCCGAAACACCACCAATTCCCCAGGACTCCAAACCTGGAGATTCCTGCACTCCACTAGACCTAAGGAGATGCTTAATATTTTACCGGTGTTTGAGCACTTTCCTTTAGGGCTCAGATTGCCATAACCGGTATCCACTAGGAAGTTCTACAGACTGGACTACTGCAGCAAACAATGCAACACATGAAAGCTGTTGAAGTATTTGCAGTTTTCCTTCCACAATAAGAGGTTAACTATACATAGCATGACCTAATTGAAAACAGATGATACAGATACACAGACTGTGGAAACACTCATTAAATCACTGACTGCACTTTTCGCTTGTTATCAGGGAAACGGCTTAGTACTTCCATTGCTATTGAAAGCACTTCAAATGCTTTCTAACCAAACATTACAGAACTGTTCTAACCCCTGATAACCTCCAAAAATCATACCCTAAAGCTGCATGCACTCTTCATCTCCACAGTTTTATCAATTTCTCCCTTTTTTCCTCCCAAAAAAAGAATATTTCTTATCAACAAAAAAATACCAGCTCAGTAGAAAGAGGAGTTGTTTTAATAAATAAATACTTATTTGCCTTTCTAGAGACCTGTGTCTATGATAAGGAAAGCAATTTTATCTCAAGCTAGGCAGATATTCCTCAAACGAGCCGCCACCTTAGAGCAGTGGATTAACATCCACTGGGGTAGGATCAACTATGATTCAAACCACCCTCAACAAAACACATCGAAAAAGAAGAAAACCAAGCAAAAAAAAGAAAAAAAATCAGAAAAGGAAAAAAAAAGGGACAGAAACTTGATCTGATTGCTGCCAGCAGTGGATTGTCAGCACGCTAGCTGTGCTTCAATCTCTTATATAAGAGATGAGATTCATTTTCAAGCATATTAGAGACAGAAATGTACAGCCTCCTTTAATATTCATACTGTTCTTAATAGGGAGAAGATACCAAGATAAAGAATGTGTAGGTCAAAGCCTTGTCTTCAGGGAAGATAATTTCAAATCAAGGGGAGTGTTCAAATCAAATGAACTAATGTTCACTTTTCCCTGGAAAAAATCATGTTCTGCTCGAGTCGATTCTAATTATCACCCCACAGCATTTACAATTCTTGGAGATTCTCTCATTTGAGCATTGGTGCATGGAAGCATAACTATTTTTCTTGAAAGCAGAGGAGCTCAAGAGAAACCAGCATGTTGCAACAGGTGCTCAATTCTCTTACAGGCGCTACCTTACAGTTTACATACATCTTTTATTAAAAAAAAATGTATTACCAAAATAAAGAGCTATCTACCAGCCAACCCAGAAGAACCTTGAGGAGCACTGAACACAGATCATGGGGTTTATGCGCAGCAGTATCTCTCAAAAGCCGGTACATAAAGTCTAGCCACGTATCAGAGTCTCCAGAATTGAACAAGACCATACTAAAAAACATTATTAGTGGTATGAAAACACAGTTTCCACAGTCAGTGTGGTAATATTAAAAAAAAAAAAAAAAAAAGAAAAAAAGGTGAAGGTGTGAAACAGCAGTGGAACAACAGCGCTGCAAACCAGACCCAGAGCCAGCCTACCTCTGATTATCGTGATTATGGTCATACAGTGCAGGTCACAAAAAAGGGAGATCAAATATTAATCATCAACTGTCAGGAAATTCAGTTATGAGTTGGAGCTCCTACAGAGTCAACTCATTTGGTCTCTCAACTGTAAATGGGTTCAAAGTGCATCCAGACAGGCCTGGCTCCCCCACAGACAGCTCCCTGCTTTGCGATCTGTTTTTGTTTCGCTACAGGCTCAATAATCAGCCCCAAATAACTCCAACTGTCCAAAAAATAATAAAAAATACTCTCCATAAAGTCCCCATGATAGTAATCTAATAAAATCCCATGGTGGTGGAATGCGGTATGGCTGGTAAGCACATTAAAACTATTGCCACTACAGTAATCCTTGTTTTTACATTAGGTCCTTTGGTACCACGTGTTAAAAGATATGACATTTGGAAAATCTGCAGCGAGCACTCAACAGCACAAGACTACAAACCACATTACAGAAGTAGGGTATCTGTAAGAAAATGGAGAAGATAGGCTTATCCTGATTGCACAGATGTAATTTGCATCATGTAAAGTAATGGCATTTTCTTCATTTTCCCCTTCATGCGTCAGCTTGCAGAGATATTAGAGATTCAGTTCCCCCAAACTTTCAGATGGAGATAAGCCAACAAATAGTTTTAGTTCTAGAATTAAGACAGCTGAAACTGTTTTCCCTAGGGTTACAGGTTAGTGTCCTAGATTACTTTCACTAAAGAGAATGGATGGTACTGTAACTAGGGGCATTTACTCTTGCACAGCTTATTTCCACCTCCCAACCTATCTTGGCATTAAATATGACTTACCACAGAGGTATTTATCCTAAGGACATAACAAAATGTATTTTTTTTCAGTAAAAAAAAAATGGGCTGGGTCCTTTAAGGAACTGAAGGATTTAGTTTCATTCACTCTGAAATTTCAGAGACCTGCAGACCTAGATGATTTCTATTGTTGCTTTCTGCCTTATGAGAAGTGCTAGAAAACCAGCAGACAAGGGGACAGCACAAGAAGAAAAGAACATATGTTGCAAGACTTTTCTAGTATATTCTTACCAAAAGAAGAAACAAAAGGTTTTACAAACAAGTCAAACACTTCCCAAAACAAATGATTTAACAACTCCTAGCTCACTTAAAAACAAGTCTGTTTGTGTACTGGACTACAGAAACAGCGTATCAAAATAAATATGTACCAAACACCATATGGAGGTTTCCTCACCCCAGTGTCAGAAAAGTCATGTGAACTCCAGATCTTAGTATAGAAAACCGGTTTCCTTAGATCAACATCATGCCAGACATACCGGGAGGAAAAAAAAAAAAAAAAGAGCCAGGAGTGAGAACACAGTAAGCATCCTGCAAATGAGAAGACTACATACTGCAGTCTTACTACCATTACACAATACAGTAGTATGCAACCAATCTTTAGTAACAGGACACAAAACGAGAGGCTTGTCCTTATAATTATCATCCACTAGAAAGCAGGAGGGAGGAGGAAACATCACAGAAATTGTGGTTAGCTCGTGATTAAGAGTTGACTTTTCCCACATACAGTCGTCTTCTCCAGAAGAGCCTTAGATTTTACTTGGTATTCTTATTTAGTCTGACCTACAGTTAGACTCCTGGCACCAAACCAGGATTTGGACCACCTCTCTCTTTTTAAATGGAGAACTACCTAGGCAGTATATTCTGAGATGAAAACCTCAATGTTTCTCACAGGAATTCCCAACCAGCCTGAGTATTGCTGGAGAAACCTACACTTGATGCACGTCAACTTTTAATATGCTTTTAATATCTTACATATTGCTTTCCATATGCAAACCTGAAACGGAACTGCCAAAAAGTCAAACGTAGTGATAGAGTAATATATCCAGAATTTGTGGTGAATGACAGCAAATCAGCATGAAATAGCTGAGATAGCAAGGAGAAAGAGATGTGAAATACAGAGTAATACCAAAATCTTTTGAAAGATATTGTGTTTTTTAAGTATCTTTTGTCCTCAGCACAATAAATCGAGAACTAGAGGCTCAAATCAGTTTGCCCGGCATTTGCAGTATGGCTGGGAAAGTTTCTAAGCTGGGGTGGGGCTGTTTTCTGCCCCTGTGTATCTGCCTGCATTGTGATGAGTTACCCCGAGCTTCTCATTGAGAGGGCAAGGAAGAAATGAAGGGCAGAGAGAGCTAGGTTTGCCTAGAGAAACGGTTTATCTCTAACCTATTTACGTAATAGCTGGTCAAGTTCCATTTTTTATAGACCTCTATCAATGCAACCCTTGAGGTAAAGTATTTTTATGATTCAGATTTCCTTCAGCAGGGAAATGTAGACAGCCACACAGTCGGTAGGATCATTTCTTATTTACGTTAGAGGAAAGTGGGACAAAACTCTCTACAGGGGACACATCTTGCTTCTCAGCTGAGGTGCTTATCTCTCTGGATGCTCCGCATGACTTTAAAATTTCATGAAACGCACAATCCTTCCCGAAGAGTTTCTTTATATCACAGAAATCGGCATTCACTGTACTCTGCCACTGAGACTTACATATGTAAGCCTTACGGTGATTATACACTGTAACGCCAAGGCAAAAACCCAGCACAACAACTCGACGTATCGCTTACGCTTCTCCTATTGCTTCTGGGTCTGTTTGGAGCTTTTATTTAAAACCTAATAGAAATTAAAGCTTTGGCAGCCTCGCTACGCTGGCATAGCTGGTTTCCTACTTACCCAACGCTCGCACTAAATAAACGCAATTACAGCGGTGGAGGAAAAGGGCTCCTAAAGGGCTGTTCTGCGGTGCGGTGAGGACACGCTGCCTGCACACGGCCAGCCGGAGAGCACGTAGTACCACGGCAGGGGCCGGGAGCGAGAAAAAAAAAGAAAAGCCAACTCCAAGCCTTGTGCAAAGCCCAAGCCCTCGCAACAGCCGGCACATCCAGGCAGAGGCACCCTCTAGAGCAATGCAGAGCGCTACCACGGGCTGACGCTCTTTCTACAGGAATAACCCAGCCGGCTCTCTACGGCGAATGCAGAACTCCTCACTTCGCGGCTTCTCTCCCTCAGACTTTCACACTCCCGGCATTTACAAAATAAAATAAAATAAAATAAATACAGCCGACGGACGCCTCGCCACCAAGACGCTCCCCGAGCGACCCCCGGAGGGGAGGTCGAGGTCCCCTCGAGCGAGCCTCCGGGAGGCTCCCGACCGCTGCCTCCCCTCGGAGGTTTTTGGGGCGGAGAAGGGGTCTGGGAGCGGGGAGAGGAGCCGGGCTGCCCCCCGAGCTAGCGGCCGTCCGAGTTAGCGTCTCACCTGGCGGCAGGCAGAGGGCTCCGAGCAGCAGGAGGAGGCTGAGCAGCGGGCGGAGGCTGCGGGAGGCGCGGGGCTCCATCATCCCGCCTGCCCGCCGCGGGACCGGCAGCAGGAGGAGGAGAAGGAGGAGGAGGAGGAGGAGGAGGAGGAGGAAGAAGAGGAGGCGGCCTTCTTCCCTCCCGCCGCCCAGCGCGGAGGCAGCTTGAGCCGCGGCGAGGCTGGGAGGCCGGCGGCGGAGGCTCGGTGGAGTCCCGGGAGCCGAGGAGGGCTCGGAGCAGCGAGCGGCTCGGCGGCGGGGCAGGTGGCGGCAGCCGAGCGGCGCTCCAGGACTGAGAGCGGAGGCTGGGAGGAGGAGCCCGGCCTCGGCGCCTCCCCGAGCCGGCCCCCCCGGGGAGGAGAGGGGTGGGTTCGGCTCCCAGACCCCCCAGTCCGGGCGGGGAGGTGCTGCCGAGGTGGGTACGGGGGAAAGGGAGCTCTCCGTTCTGCACTGTTCTCTGCTTCGGTTCGTCCGCCGCTTCTGCGGAAAGCGACGAGCTGGGGGCTGAGCGCTGCTTTTTGGTTCAGCTGCTACAGCCAGACGGCGGTGCGGCGGAGGGCTGGGAGAGGGGAAGGGAGGAAGAGGGAAATAAGCGCCCTGCAGGCACCCGGTGCCTTCCCTCGGCTCGCACAGCGCCGTGTGAGCAGCCTGCGGCCCCAGCCGGCGTCTGAAGCGAGCCTGCTCTCTGTCCGGCACCTACCAGGGTGAATAATGCACGGCATGCGGCCGTCCCCCGGGGACTTTCTGCTAGTGAAATCCAAAGTGACGAGAGCTCTGACTTGCTTCGCCATGTGACGATGCGAACTTTTAGACAGGAACTTCCCCCAAAGTCCTGGAAATCAAAGACAAGCTGTTTATTCTGCAAATATGTTTGCTCTTCTCAAAACGATTTTCACGATGACTAAAAACTAAGCACGCTTACCATGGCACAGGGAAGGTTTAAATGAGCACAGCCTGTGCATTTTTTTTTCCTCGTGTACTGCACTTGTTTCCAGTAAAATGGGGTAAGGATGTTTCACTTCAGGTCTAAAGCAGTGCCTTCAATTCACACCATCCTTCTGTCCTTCCACATTACCAGTACTACCTTTCTTATTTCTAAGTCATGCCACACAATCAGTTTAAAAAGTATTTTACTTTCTATATTTGCTGCTCATCAAGCTCTGCCATCCTTTGTTTTTTTGAGGAGATTTCTCTCAATGAGCGTTTTACTAAGCAGATTACAAAAAATACTACTTTTAAGATCAAGAATCTTTTTGTCTTCCTTTTAAAGCCGCTTTCTGTTTCCAATTCAGGGCTGTTTTTGTTTTGTTTTGTTTTCTCCTTTCTTGTACGTTTAAAAGCAGTGCTGAGTACTGATTAGTAGGGATATTCAGTAATTTTATTGCTGTAGAGCCTGGAGACCCCTCAAAATCTCAAGAGGCATTGTATAGAATTACCTTGAGGTGACCACGTAATCTAGTTCAAAGTTGTTTTTCTCTTGTTTTTTATCTTCTAGTATATGCTGGTTTGGCAACAGCTTGGGCTCCATTACATGTTAAGGGCCTAATCCTGCCTTCTTTATTGATATGGACAAGCCTGTTAAAGCCAGTGGGATTGTGTATGGGAGAAAAGATTGAAAAGTCAAACTCTAAAAATGATCCCAACGCAAGCAAAGAGAGAAGAGGAGAGGGCTTGTAGGCCAGAATAATGGTGCACTTAGTGTATGTTTTGTTTTGAGCATGACAATAGTGAGTTCAATTTGTCAGGATCAAACAAATACATGGATTGCTTTGCAGGATTAGAGAAGTAAATAATGCCCAAGCACCTTGTTTTTAAAGCAGATGACTAACTGTTCCCTCATTTGCATCAAAATAACAAATAATATGTTTTCTGTCAGTGGGAGCAAGGATGAGGAAATCTTTGTGAATGTGGCAAATAATTTCCAATGGCACGGTGCAGAGACTAAAAGGTGAGCTATAGAACTGTGCCTTTCAAACAGCCAAAACTTACAGCGTCATTTTACAATTTATGCTCACAATAATGTTCAAAAAAATTCTTTGACTCTTCTGCTCTCGTGTCAATTCTGAATGTGTTGTTAAAAGTCTGTAAGAAATATGAGAAATGCAGAAGGTAACATTATGGGTGTAATACTGAAATCAGAAGCATGATTTGTTTTGGGTTTCCCTCACTACTTTGTCATTTCTCTTCAAAGCTGTTTCTACCTTTCACTTGAAAGGAGCTCTATGAATTCTGAGTAAATAGAAAACATCTCAAGCTCAGATTACTCAAATGTTTTGATAACTTTACAGGAATTTAAATGTGATTAGAAATTGTCAAAATAATTATTAAATATATCTTTATGTGCTATGTCATTTAAAACGTCCTCAGTACTGAGATTTGTAATTAATTCCTTTAATGTCTATTGGGCTGACAGAATATAGGTTTGTTTTTTTACAATTTATTTTGTTGGGGCACGCTCCTTTTCCCACTGAAGTTAATGGGAGTATGAGTGAGTCACTGATCTATTGGGAAAACAGCAACTGCCTGGCTTTACTGTCCAAAGTAAACATTTTTTTGAAGGAGTTAAAACAGTTACTAGTATAATTTTTTTTTTTCTTCTGTAGAAAATAGCACTGTGTTTCAAAAGCACTAATAAAAAAAAAAAACTCTTTGATATATGCTTAATCCTATCAAACCATAGATTTTGTATTTATGTGACAGAGTGGATTAAAAATGTAATCCATTAATAATAGATTGTGCATCGTAACAATGAGTTTTTGCTGAGCTGAAATACCATTTTCCATTTCCAACATAAGTGTAAAATAGTTCCTTTGGGAGCAAATTCCTAGCACTAATAGTACAGAATACTGTCAACTAGAGCAATACTCGAGACACCTGGTAATTTAATCCATTGTTAATACCGAGTGAGTAAACTTTAGTCTTGGGTGGTTGTTAACATCATGACAATGAAACAGTACATGCTATTTTGGCTCAGCATTCAGTGGTGCGTTCTGCAAAATGGAAGTCTTATGTTGTTGAAATTGTCCCTGAACCTTAAGCAACCACCAAATGCAATGTCCCGCCTTGTGTTTCTGTAAGTTTAGTTCAGTTAGTTTAACTGGATGCTGTTAAATTAAAGGTGGTATTTCAGGAGATACATATATGCATATGGGTCTTGGCATTTGTGTTGGTACTCATTGCGACATTTTTTTTTATACCAAGGATTAAACACGAATGTAACCTATGCTGCCAGTTACAACGCTGCTAAATGCAGCTGCCGTCAGTGAATTATCTGGGATTTGGGCCACATTTTTTATGACAGCTGGGAAATCCACAAGGTGCTTCTTGCTCCCTTAGGCACCTGAGTACCTTTACACACCAGGCTCTGCAAATCACAGCCAAAGCACGTTGAAGTTGAGTGCAGGCTTTCTGATGACTTTGCTTGATTAAGGGATGAGCCCAGGTAGAACAGTCTTGTTTGTCAGGAGTTATTCTGCATTGCTCAGTATCAGCACATGAGGATAACTGATAGCAAAGTCCGCCCAAACTAGATGAACTGTGTGTGGCAGAGAGTGTCTTTGGGTTGTAAGGTGTTTCAAACAAAGTGCAGGATGCAAGTAGAAAATGGATTAAAACCAGATTTGGACTAAAGATCAACTGTGGCCAATCTTAGCACAGAAGAAAGTTTACTGACCAGGGTTTCAGCAAGTATCTGCTGATTTAGCTGACTTGGATCAAAGTAAATGAGACACAAATATTTGGACTGAATGAATAAATAAACAAACAAACCTAACAAATTGCAGTGGAATAATAGTTGGAATCTGTGTTTCCAACATTTCTTCACTGCAGAAATGATCCCACTCAAAACAACCAGCAAATGGCTGACAGTATTGTTATTATAGTCATCAGCATAGCAATTAGGCTTCGGAAACAAATTTATTTTCCTATTATCCATGTCCAATGCACCTGTTTTTACATAATTTAACTAAAGGACCAGTACTGTACAAACATTCATTAAAATGATATTACGCTTACATTTCATACAAAATATCCAGAATGCCTTCAGCTGAGACAGTTTTCAGAAAACATGAGTGAGAGGTGGGAGGAAGACATTTGAAAAATCAGTGGTGATTATTGTCTTTAAAAGTTTGTGATTTGCCTTTGAAAAATAAAGGAAGAAAAATAAAATACCAGCTTAGAAGCAGCTCTTGTGCACAAGAAGTATAAGTAGAGCCCAAGTGGCTTGACGTGTTAACTGAGAAGTTCATAAAGAACAAAACCAATCCAGTTCTTCAAGTTGCACCAGTATATATCAACTTTGGTGGCCACCTTCTCACCTTTTACAAAATCTTCTTGCAATTCCCTTTTCCTTAGTCTTCTTTAAAACAGGTTTGAGGCAGGTAAAAGCAGTTTTCAGGTTTCAGGTCTCTTTTTTTCATTATGAAAGCCACTCTAGAGAGTGAAGAATTGTTTTTGTATGAAAATCCCACAGCATACACAACAGCACATGTGAAGCATAGCTCTGATAAAGTATCAGAGATGTAAAATAGGTATAATACAAGGAATGAGATTGTTAGCACTGCTAAAATGATTACTTTGTGTTCCCACATTCTCAGCATCCACGGGGCCAAATTCTGTGACTTTCCATGCCTTCTAGTCTTTGGTGGTACTTGACTATAACAGGAAAACACCTTAATCAACACCTATAGGAACTGACCACCCCCATACTAAGGAGCATCCTTGACGAGACATGTCTCATTCTGCCAAAAGGCACCCTGCAAACACTTCTGCAAGATCTGGCTTGCACTGCTGGCATGCCATGAAGGAGCAAAAAAGTGCATAGTGCCATGTGATTTAAGAGGATGTTGGGTTTCTGTGTCCTATTTGGTGGCTCCAGCCAGCTCCTGATGCTTGCCCAAGGTTGGTCTGTTGGTCTGTCTGCACAGAGGCTGGACTTCCATGTGTCTCAAGCAGCAAGGAGCACAGTTCTCAGAGAGAGAATCAGAATCATTAAGGTTGGAAAAGACCTTCAAGATCATCTGGTACAACCATCCCCCTACTACCAATGTCACCCACTAAACCATGTCCCTAAGCACCACGTCCAGCCTCTCCTTGAACACCTCCAGGGATGGTGATGCCACCACTTCCCTGGGCAACCTGTTCCAATGTCTGACCACTCTTTCTGAAAAGAAATGTCTCCTAATTTCTAACCTAAACCTCCCCTGGCACAACTTAAGTCCATTCCCTCTAGTCCTGTCAGTAGTTATTTGTGAGAAGAGGCTTACCCCCAGCTCCTCACACCTTCCTTTCAGGTAGTTGCAGAGAGCAATAAGGTCTCCCCTGAGTCTCCTCTTCTCCAGACTAAACAACCCCAGTGCCCTCAGCCACTCCTCACAGCACTTGTGCTCCACACCCCTCACCAGCTTCGTAGCCCTTCTCTGGGCACGCTCCAGGGCCTCGATGTCCTTCTTGTAGTGAGGAACCCAAAACTGAACACAGAGGACATAAGCCTTGCTGGCTTCAGAAGGCTCCACCATTACCACCACACCACCACCACCACCCCCCAGCTGGCAGGCGAAGCCCCTGAGCACAGCTCAGCCCCAGCAGAACTCCAGCCATCATCTTAGGCTTCATGAGGGCCCTGTCACAGAGAGGTATGGGCCCACCAGGGGTGGCTTGGGCGCCATAGCCAGGTATGAGGAGACCGCCTGGTGCCTCCCAGGAGCTCCTGGGGACTCAGGGGGACACGAAGGGACACAAGGGGACATAGAGGTGGACACGAAGGGACACACGGGGGACATGGGGCCTCGAGACAGCAGCTGCCCCCCTGCATTCCCCTCAGCCCCAGAAGAGCTCAGGTTGCTCTTTGGGCACAGGGGCCTTTTCACAGGGCTGTTCATGATGGAGTGCAGTGGGGCTGGTCTTGGTATCAACCTCACATGAAAACATCCCCCCTTCTGTTTTATCACTGTCACTCTTAGTTAAGACTTGAACTAACTTGATTCTTGCAAGGTCAGCTCTGTCATAACAGTGCTACCAAATCTGGGCCTCTGTTGCCTGATTCCACCCCTGCTGCCAGTGCAAGTGCAGACAGCACCTTGGCAAAGCAACAGAGAAGACTGGAGGCCCTTTCTGGCCAACATCCTCCTTCTATCTCTGTTACCATGCTGTCAGTCAGACAGCAATCTGAAAGCATTTTGATATGTGACACTAGATGAGCTGGTGTAGGAGCTGGTGTTGGGACAGTATTGGGAGTGCCAAAACAGCTTCTGGAGTGTGGGATAGTGCGAGTGACGGCTCTGGAGCCCAGCAACAATGGATGAGGCCACAGGTACTCTCTCCCACATCAACTCCAGAATATATTACTATATTCAAAATTAATTTTGTCGTACTTTTAACAGAAACTATGCCTGGTTTTGGTCCAAAATTTCAAATTCTTACTTGGATCACTGATTTCTGTATGAGCCATGTAATTTTAAAAATCTGCTTGATCAAATCTAATCAGAATACTGATGCAGAGCAATTTTTCATCTGAGGGTCTTACACTGATTAAGCCTCAAATCATGACACCTTTGTAAGGTAGATACTCAAATACCTTTCACTTTGGCCTGCCTTTCATTTGAGGAATTCAGATATGCTTGGCAGCATAGGACAATAGAGAAGATGCTGAAGCCTAGAGAGATGAGCAATTTACCCAGATCTACTTAAAAAAGCAATGGCAAGTTAAGGGCAAAATTCAGAGTTCCTGAGTCTCCATCATCTACCATGAAACTAAAGACACTTTTTATACATTGTGTTAGATCTAATTTGTGAATGTTTCATTTATTTACAAACGTAAGATTGCATAGTAATGCTGGTAGTCAAGTCAGTGAAATGCAGCTGCCTGTAGCAGTTAGTGTGCTCGTGTTTAATTTTCAAACCTAACAAAGGGGAGGTAACTCATTCAGAGCAGTCACGCATCACAGCGTGTTGTGGATATTATCCTTTGCATTATGAAAACAACCAAGAAAAAAATGGAAAAGAATGGAAAGATATGGGGTATGTTTAATAGAAAGTTTAGAAGTCAACAAGTGAAACAAGAGAAAGGGAGTCTGGTTTATAGCTCATTCTGACCAGCAGACCATTGCCATGTCTGTAGGGGAAAGCAGGGAAACAGTCGTCTAGTCCTATCTCATCTCTCCATAATTCTTAGCTATGATAAAGAAGAAAATACACAAGGACATAATGATAACAGAAGCAAGATCCAAGTCTAGAAATCTGAAATGGAAAGGAGGAATAAGGGAACAAAAGAGTAAAGGTTAACTTAGAAAAATAAATGATAATGATGTTTTTAAGGTCTACTTATTGCTACTTTTTCTCAAAGTATTTCGGCATCTTGCTTTATAAATAGTACAATTGATATGAGAGGAATTCTTGACAGGATATAATTTTATAGTGATTGCAAAGTAGGTGATTTGGGACAAATCCTTGGCTGGTGTGAGCCTTCACTCGATCCACCTAAGCAGAGACCAAGTGTTTTTACGTCTGCTTGCAGCCAAAGGAAAAAAAAAAAAAAAAGACAGAAAAAAAGAAAGAAAAAAAAAAGTGAAATTCCAAGCAGCTTGGAGGTCTCTCTGTGGAAGAGGCACAGAACAGCAGACAGCCTGGAGCCTTTCATGCCTACTCAGGGCTTACTGGAACCAAAGAAAATTTCTTACCCCTTCTTTAGAAGTGATTTTCTTCCCTTCTTCTCTAGAGCAAACCAAAGAACTTGGATCAAGGGTTGAAGACTGATGAGTTAGTGTTGAATAGCACAGGTGTATTGGCTGCACCACACTTCAGAGCTCAGCTCCTTCAAAGAACTCCTCTGGGAGATTCACCAAAATAAGAACTGAAAAGGAAGAGTTAAAATAGATGTAGTACTGGATTCCCACCGGTTTGCGATTCTAGCACACTGGATTCTGTACATCCCAAACCTGGACAGTTTCCCTGTGTGACAGGTATTACATCAAACCCTCCTTATCAGTTTTTCCCTCCAGTCTTGTTATTAGTAGCACACCGTCTCATGCTGCATACCTTTTAACATGAGTAGCTTTCATTCATTAACTTGTAGGAGAGGGTCAGCAGGAAATCAATGATGCTTTTTTATCTAGCCGTATGCGGAACCATTTAAATGAATCCACTGACTACGTTCCAGCATTGCAATTTCTTCCCTGCAACCTTTATTGCAATGTGTCTGCCCCTGCTTGTGCAGCATCAGCACTTGCAGATTAGAAAAAGAGAGGGTTTTCTCAGTTTTCCCGAGAAAACAAAAGCAGTTGCCTCTTC